>NC_136060.1:407027958-408399496 GCF_964261635.1 Lissotriton helveticus
AAATGCAGACGGAGAACACATTGTAATCCGTAAATACTGAAAACAGGGAGCCTTAATCATAATTCAGTCAGGCCAAAGAAATAACACTAAACAAGATCTAAAACATTCACTTAAGTTTCCGAACCTATGCTTTTATAATTGTACTGACCAACCAGCTCCCACAAGATACATGCTCATTTTGAAAAAAGGGTCTAGTTCCACCAAGGACATGACAAAAGTGCAACTAATCAGTGTTGGGCACTGCTTTACGATATTTGTAGTAATGGAGTGTTTTGTTACCGTGAAAATATTGAGAGATGCCATTTTAAAACATACATTGGCAAAGCTAATAGGTCTGGGTTTAAAGGGTTAATATAGGCAGCACATGCACATTTTGGGCATGAATGTGTATGCATGCATTAGCACATTAAAACAGAACAAAATGCAACCTGAGAAACGAAAGCAGGACCATATTGAAGGCACCATTACATTAGTTGTTGTCCTGATTGATTTCTTTGGGAAATACTAGCAAAGGAGCCTCCAGTATTGTCCTGTGTTTGAGTCTCATAGAAAGAAAAGCAGGTGTAAGGCTCAGCACCCTTTTCTTTAGATGTTACTAGCATTTCGCTTAGGTTACAGTAAGTCCTTTGTAAGGCCTAGACCAGTTTTCAGTTTAGTTAAACAAATATACTTGGAACACTCCATGCAGTCACTGTAAATATTGCTTGATATCGCTGAATTAAATCTCTACTATTTATACAATATCAGAGTTGCGTGTTCGTGGGTAAAATAAGTGGAACACAACTATATAATACCGAAGCAAGCAAGATTCAGTGTCATATAAAGTCCATTTAATGGTGTAGGATCACAAATATTAACCATGCAAACAGATGGGTTGTGTCTACAACATCACATGTTACTAACATCAAATGAACGTCTTACCCTGTCTATGGAATGAACGATGACTGTGTTGAACTGATGTGTGATGGCACGGATGAATTAATTTGTGATGTCATGTGAGGTTATGATAATTGCATTGAGGGCGAGTTATGGCTGCTGTGCTCTGTTTTTTTTTTCAATAGTAGACTTACCATTAGGTGAAGGTTTTAAGTGAAGCTTTACATTATAAGAAGTGGTAGTGTGAGTTTAAAATCTCCAGGAAGGAAGGATGCAAGAAATGTGTTAAATGGTAAACCCAATAAGGTAACTAACGTTAACATACAGATGGAACAGTTGATGGTATGTTGATCTTCATTACAACTCATTAGAAATAATCTCCAAAACTAGGTGATCACGCCTCCTCTGAGGGGCAAATGAAGTGTCAACAAAATCTTTTTGTTACACAAACGTGGTTAAAGTAGGATTCTGTAAAATTGCGTGTCAGGAAACTGAATGAGCATTGGCCCAGTAAAAATTGCAACGCCGCTTCTTCTCCAGCCCATTCGTTATGGCAACAGCACGAAGTGCACATGCTGCTGCTACAAGTGGATGTGGGAATGGACTATGTTTTGGTCGTATATACTAGATGTTGCATAAGATTACAGTTCTGTATCTAAAATTCTTTTCATGCCATTAAAGTTGAAGTAAAATTAATTTGTGCATGGTTTGCAAAAGACATCAATGTGGGGGAAAATCTAACAAAGCTTGTTGGTTCATCGAAAGACTTGGAATGGGTTAAGGGAGTGGTGGGGTGGAAGTTATGTGACAGAAGTTCACTTCTGGTGTAAGCAGTCGATGGTCTTGCTGTCAGGAAACTCATAATCACTAGAACAAACAAAAGGGGTTGGAGGAAGCAAGGTAGGTACAAGGCAAATTACCTTGCAGAGCAGATCTTTCTCTCCTATCAGGTAGTGCATCTGTTCCATGGGCTTCACAGCTACGATTCTAATGGTGGGTCACTTGCCTTAGACACCATCAATATGAGGGAAACGTCCATATAACTCTAACATCAACGATTCAATTGCAGCTGATCATAGGGCAGCGAAAGTGGCAGTTTCTTCAGATGGGAGACATGTATCCAGTGCTTCCTCCCATCCACTTTTACTGCCGTCCGTGTTGCAAGAAGGATTTGGTGTGGCACGGACCACCTCGGGGCCAAGCTGGTATCTCGCTCGTACTTCTTAACCAGTACCCACTGGCCAGGTTCCAATCGGTGTCGGGGGCCCTCTGGCGGAGGCTGCTTTACAGATGCTACCTGCTGATGAATAGAATGGAGGTCTTTAGTCAAAGTATACAAGTAATCGATCAACATAGGGTATTCAACATCAGAAAAAGATTGCGGCCTAGGTACCCCCATATGTTAGCTGGTCGCCCAAAGACAATCTCATAGGGAGAGAGACCAGAACGGGAATGAGGGGTAACTCTCAATGACATGAGAGCTAAGGGTAGGGTATCAGGCCACTTCAAACCAGTCCTTTCTTGGATCTTAGCCATCTTGAGTTTCAAAATCCCATTATATTTCTCCACCAACCCTGCTGACTGGGGTTGTCGGGCTTTTGGCTGTTGGAACTTTTGTCGTATCTGTAAGCCATTGCAGATATGTTTAACTAGGGCCCCCTGGAAGTGCCCCCCATTGTCCGACCAAATCAAACGGGGCAAACCGAATCTTGGTATAAATTCCTTGATAAGGGCCTTTGCTGTAGCCAGGGCAGTGTTCTCTTTAGTTGGGTAGGCCTCGACCCATTTACTGAAGGCACACACCACTACTAAAACATACTTTAAGTTGTTGACGCGCTCCATGTGGATATAATCCATCTGGAGTACTTCAAACGGTAAAGTTGGGGGTGCAAAACTTCCACTCAAAACACTTTCTGCTTTCCCTGGGTTATGTTGCAAGCAAACCATACAGTATTGGACCAAACGGACAGCCGTCCTTTGTATGTTAGGATTATTCCATACCGGGTCCAACAAGGCACAAATTCCTTTAGCTCCTACATGGGCTGGTCCATGGGCCATAGTCACAACGGCTTGTACCAGAGCCTTGGGCAACAGCCATCTTTGCTTTTCTGTTAAATCAACCCAACAGTTATTTTCATCCAGTCTCCCTACTTCCTTCTCCCACCGTTCCAATTCTGCTGGGATAGCTTCCTTCTGTAATTCCTTCACACTTTCTATGGTATTATCGAACAGATCGGACTCCTCCACCCATCTAGCAGAAGACGTTACAAACATATTGGACATCGTGGACTGAGCTGTCTGCTTAGCAATCTGATCTGCAAAAGCGTTCCCCTCACCTACTTCGTCCACCACTGCCTTATGGGCACTACATTTCATTATGGCTAGCTTTTTAGGCAAGGTTAGGGCATCCAACAATCGTAACACCAGTGGGCCATTTTGTATTTTCTGACCATGAGAAGTGAGGAAACCTCGTTTCCTCCACAGCCGCCCGAAGCAATGGGCCACGCCGAAGGCGTATTGGCTGTCTGTGTAGCTGTTGACCTCTAGTCCTTCGCTTAATTCACAGGCTCGTAATAATGCCACTAGTTCAGCAGCTTGAGCTGATCAATAGGGAACTCGAGATGTCTCAACTACTGTTTTCAGTGTGGTGATTGCATATGCAGCTGTTGTTGTGCCATCTGTTAACTTGAAACAAGACCCATCCACATACAGTTCCCCTTGGGGGTCAGATAGAGGAATGTCTGTGAGGTCAATCCTACCCTTCGTTTCTTCTTCAGTCCGAAATAGGCAATCATGTACATCATTTACATTTTCATTCGAAGGAAGCGGTAGCAATGTGGCAGGATTTAATGTGGCACATTGCGTAATCGTAATATGTGGGGCAAATAGCGTCAATTCATAACCAGTGAGGCGCGCACTTGTAAGATGCTGGGTCTTAGTTCTATTTAGCAATACATCCACAGCATGTGGCACCATCACCGTTAAACTAGAATTTAGAACGAGTCCTTCCGATTGTCGGATGGCCACCGCGACAGCTGCTGTGGCCCTCAGACAGCTAGGAAGTGCTCTGGCCACGTTATCCAAGGTGGCCGACAAATAAGCGCAAGGTCTTTGCTTACCACTAAATTCCTGAGATAACACTGAAAGCGAGCAACCGTCGACCTCATGCACGTAGAGTACAAAAGGTTTACGGTAGTCGGGAGTACCCAAGACGGGTGCAGAACAAAGGGCAGATTTCAAAGAGTCAAAGGAGTGCTGACATTCATCAGTCCAAGGGAGAGGTTCATGCACATCTTTAGTGGTTAAATGCAACAAAGGTTTAGCAAGAAGAGAAAAATTAGGTATCCATTGGCGACAGTAAGAGGTGATGCCAAGAAAAGCACGAACTTCACGCTGAGTGCAAGGGACAGACATGTTAGAGATAGTAGTAATACGTTCAGGAGTCAAACGCCTACCCTCCTTCGACAGTAGATGACCTAGGTAGGTCACCTCCTGTCGACAGTATTGAAACTTGGACAAGGATACCTTATTACCTTCGCCGCTAAATGGTGTAACAATTTAACCGTGGCGTCCTCACAGCCGTCCTCAGTGTCAGACGCAATCAACAAGTCGTCCACGTACTGTAAGTGCACGTTACCTTCCGGCAAGACTAGATCATCCAACAGAGCCTTAAGGGCTTGACTATAGATGCTCGGACTTTCAGTATAGCCTTGAGGAGCACGACAGAATCTAAAGCTTCGGCCAGATAACGAGAATCCGAAGATCTGCCTGCTATCAGGATGGCTAGGGATGCTGAAGAAGGCATTCTTCAGATCGATGACCGAAAAATATTGGGCAGTGGGCGGGATCATAGTAAGTATAGTGGTGATGTCAGTCACCACTGGATACTGTGGTACTACTATCTTATTGACTTCCCGCAAATCGATCACAAAGCGATATGCATTGCTTTTCCCCTGGGATCCTGATTCAGGTGATTTCTTTAAAATCGGGAGAATCGGACTGTTACAAACATTCGCAGCTGTTTCCTCAACCACCCCTTTATCAATTAAGTCCTGAATGATTGAGAGCAAGGCTCGCTCGCCGTCGGCGAAATCTTGTACTGGGGTATACGGGGTAATTTCGCACCCTTTTTCAACGTAATATGGACGGGTGGGATGTCTAACTTCCCGACATCCGCATCCCCTGAGGCCCATAACGTGGCAGGGACGGTGTCAAATTCAGGCGGGAGATGTTAATTTTTAGCAAAACATTGTTTCATACTGTCAGCATAGGGTTGTATAGTCAAATAAACACCATCCGGGAAGCAATACATTTTCACATTCAATTTTTTCAACATATCTAAACCCAATAAATTCTCACCACAATGTGAAGTCAACAGGAATGGTGTATCAATAGTGGCAGGACCGATCGTGAAGGGGAGAGGTTTAGAGATGGGGCTCACCACTGGGACTCCTGAAAATCCCACGGATACGTTATTTTGCCCGGTCTGCTTTGGGGGTTGTCAAAATGGTTCCGTTCAGACTTGCCTTGAACCGCCTCTTCCCTATGCATATCACTCCGGTCTGGGCCACTCCGTCCACGGCCTCGTCCCCGAACCGCTCCGTTCTGGGCAAGTAGTAACGGACACTTACCTTTCCAGTGTCCTTCCTGTTTACAGTAAGCACACTGTTTTAAACCTAACGGCTGGCTCGCGCCTGCGCTTGCGCCTCTGCCAGCGCCTCGGCCTATCCCCTCCCCTCTGGATACGGGCCCTCGGACTCCCCTCCCTCCTCCCTCCTCCCCTCCCTCCTCCCTACTCCCTGTCGTTGAACGACTTGCTGTAACAATACTAGTCTTAAGATCCTTGGCCTTTTTCTCTACTTTATCCTTGCTCTCATTCTCCCTATGCTCATAATATTGGGCCATGCTCAGTATCACAGAGGGGGTAGAGGTAGTCCAGGTACTCTCAGCAGCATGTAACCGCGCAGAAATTTCGGGTGTCAAATTGGTTATATACCTATTCACAAACAACCGGACCCCACCTTCTGTCGCCAGATCCTATCCATTAAAGTCAATGAAAACTCCCTCAAATCGAGTGAAGAAGTCGGAAACAGTCTCATCTTTCTTCTGTCTACAGGCTGTCAATTTATCCCAGTCAACATTTCGGGGGGGTATCAGTGTATGCATGTAAGCTATTATTTTTGCTGGCAAGGTGATGATTTCGTTCCTGGGCTTATCACCGGGTTTGCGGTCTCGGTCCCAGTCTTTCAACTCAATCCAGGTCCCCCCTTTGGATCTGCAGCATGATCGGTGTCATGTACCTGCCGCCATATGCCGACCAGTACTAACAATCCGAAAAATAACTCGATATCTGCTAACGTCATTACAGCTGAGGCTGCAGCTTCGGTCAGCTCTTTGTAGTAGGCGGTGGGATTCTTGCGGGGGTCAGGCAATTGTGATTTTAGGGCAAGAACCTCACTCCTTTTCCACTGAGTGTACACCCATTGTTCCTGAAAACGGGCTTCCACCCTAGCTCTTATGACTTGGTCAATATTATCACGTGCTTCAGGGATTTCGGGATGATAAATAGGGTGTACTTCTCTCATGGGGTGCTGGGAAGTCCAGTTGGGACTTTTCACAAACATTCTGCCTCGATATTTTACTAAGGTGTCTACGTTCATATACACCTCCACTGGGTCCATGTTAAACTTATGGGTCCAGTCTCGGATGTTATACAGTATCTGGGGCGCCATCCCATCCAGGAAGCATAGTTCCCAGGCCTCGATAAGGTAACAAGACATTTGATATAGCGCATGCTGCTGCATAACTGGTTCAAGATCCTTTATGGTGCTCCACACATCAGCTACTGTGTATATATCGTTCCGCATCCACTTAGCTGCCTGATCCGCTACTGCTTCTTTCTCACCATATTCCAAGGATGCCCTGGTAAATAACCGTCTAGCTTTCATACCACCATGTTCCTCTAACGGTGTGCGCTCCCTATCTCCGGGTGTCGTACTGGCTGATTGAGAGGTCCAAATGGGACTCGGGGCTACTAAGGCCACTCGAGAAGCCGCCGCGGGCGGCTGTACGCCCGGTAGAAGGGTAGCCATGTCTCTCAATGAGGTAGCAGTGGCACCGTAAGTACCTAGGGAAATGAGAGACACGTCTGCTTCTGGGGCGGAGGCCGGGGGAGCTGTGGCTGGTTGAAGAGGCAGAGCGGGATATACGCGTTGAGGCGCATACGGGGGTGGGGGCCGTGCGTTCAACAAATCCTCTATCTCATCTTCCGCTTCATTTCGAGTCACATAACTTTTATCTACTTGTAACCTAAACTGTCGGTCTGCGTACTCGATATTCTGTTCGGTCTTATTTTTGTCGTGAGCAATGGCTTTCTGAGTTACAGTCTGCCCTTGCTGTATCTTCATTAATTTCTCGGACTGTATGCGTCTCCGCTTTGCCTCTTTCTGCCATTTGTTAAGAGTATCAAACATGGATTGCCTGCTCCGCTTAGCGAACAGACGTTCCTGCAGATACTGGATCTTCTTCTCATCAAAAGATCCCGTCTTTGGACACTGGAGTTCTACATTGTCTTTTGTGTATGTATTCCATAACGTATTAAATAAGAGGGGTCCAATACCATGCTTACAGTACATATCATGGCTAGGAGTTCCCTTCGGAGGGGCTGGTTGGCTTTCATCCAGCCTTGTACCTCCTCGGCCAGTACAGCCAAAGCATAGCTTACTGAAGCACGGCATTGCTCTTTTCCTAGACCGGTAGCTGAAAAGGAAAGGTATTATTTACAACACTCTCATAGTCATGGCCATGTTATACACTCAAATCCACTCTCACGATTTCGCACTAATACAGTGAATACAGTTTCACATTAACAATACTCCCACCTATGGAGAACTCTTTCCAAACCTCAAGAATACCAAAAACGAAATCAAACAGCCTTGTCCTTAGACTGGCTAGAGATAGCCACACAGGTTCCTCTAAACCACAGACTGACCTACGGACCATCCGACGGCATTCATGGTTCACCTCCCGAACTATTCTGGCTAAGCCCGCTTTTTCAAGCGTCGCTCCAGATCTGTCCGAGTGCTACCCAATCCCAGCCTCCGGCGTTTCCGAGAGCAGTCCGGCCGGGTGTATACTTTTCCACAAGTCACACCAAAGCGTCCGGTCTTATTCTCTAGTTATTTCCAAAATCCAAAACAGGAGCGTCTGCCCGTGCAGTCTCAATACTGCCCCGTCAGACCCCCTTTTCGAATTCTCCGTGACCAAAAAGTCACCAAATTCCAAATACCAAATCCAAATCCAAAGGATATCCAACATGAAACAAGACGAATCACTCACCTGGTGCACTCGGGTCCGATTGGGCGTTCTCCACTGGCAATTCCTGTGGACCAATGCGGTCCGTTCTCGGGTTACACCCGAAGGACTCCGGCGTGGGGTCACTAGCAGCTGGGCTCTCTCGATCGGGAGAGCGGAGCGGACCCCAAGTCTTGGGTCGATCCTACCCCCCGATCAAGATCACCCTTTTCAATGTCCCGTCGTTTTCTGATTACAGAGGGACGACCCCAACGCGGAGTCCCGGCGGAGTTGCCAACTGAAGTACCGAAAAAATAATCACAACCCAACTAGAGCCATACTTACAAATAGCCCATGCACCAATTACCAATAATCAGTCAGTTGGCAGTGTAGAAGGTCCAATCGTTTATTACAACAAACAAACTCTGCCAGAGGAGCTCCTTGCGACCTAACCCCACGAGGTCAGCCAAGAAGACTGCTGGCACATTATCAGCAATTCACATATATACTGTTATATTTCGAAGCCGTTACCTAAGATGGAAAAATACAGGCTGGTACAGGTCGGTGCAAAGGAAAGACCATATATGGAACACAAAAACCCCCCTCAGTATAGCTCAGCTCATTATAGCAAGGTCGAGAGGGTGACTTCCTTCTGCTAACTCCGAGAGAGTCCGATCAACGCTCCCCTGGAATGTGCTTGCCCAATCTACCCCACCTATAACCTTGACAGGCCTAACATGCAGAAACAGCAGGTTGCTACAGTTGTACTATTTCACAGGGGAATGAATCTCGAGCCTGGATATTGGAAAGGTTTCGTTAGTACTGAGTGCTGAGAACCGGGCTAGGCCACAAAATGGCGCTTGGCGAGTCAAGCTATGATTTTCGTATGAGATAAATTAACGTGCGACAGAGTGTTCATGAGTCCCTAAGCAGTTATGTGTGCAGGCATATTAATGTTCAGAGCTGGATATCGGCATAATAGCTACACCACGCTAATTACTTACAATAACTCTATGTTCTACTAGGCCCAGATGGAATTCTGGTTCCTCAGAATTTGGCAGTCTAATTCTTTATTTTGCACGTTTATGCACATTATTTGAAAGCGATTTACGGACCTGAATATAGTAGAGAGTGCAGTTAGTGTTTACGTTCACTGACTAGCCATAGTAGAGCACTCTTTATCAGTGGTCAACCTTGGTTTGATAACATGTTTTTTTTGTCTTCACATATGACTGGGATATGCTTTACTCACTCTGTTGAAAAGTCCAGTGATATGGGGTTTAATGTGAGAGTCTTTGTGACTGGTTCATGTAATTCAATGGGTTTACAATATTGGTATATGGACGCTTTCATGGAGGAGGGGGGGAGTTGATTACTTGGCACCAGAGCTCTGCAGTTTCTGGCATTCCTGGTTATTTTTGTTGACACCAATGTGCACGTGGTGCCCCACCCACGACTCTCGTGTGACACGAGGTTGAGACACCGCATCTGCTGTAGATTCAACAAGAAGCAAGCCCTCGCTTCACAGTGCACCAGAAAGGCGCAGCTTGGCTACCAGGATGGTGCTGAATTTGACCGGGCCGGCTTAGCCAGAGAAGGTACTAGCCCGCACTATGAATGTGTCATGTAACGCAACTGGTGCTCGTGTAAAGCGCTCTAATACCTTTGGGTCAAGCCCGCGCTATATAAAACTGTGGGGAAAAAAAGATATATCGTTGTATGCATTATATCACGTCGGTTTAATCACATTCACTACATCGACATAGCCACCACATCTCAGAGTAATAATTATTGACCTCAATATAATGTTATGCAAGAAGAGAAGGAGATGGCCATGTTGTCAACCTCCTAGTAGCTTAGCAAGGGCCCATAGGCCTAAATGCAAGAAAGGAAGACGACTTTAGTGAGATCTGGAGGTGGGAGGGGAGCGAAGTTGGGGGAGGGGGTATTCTGTAAGGCTGAAATGTCAAAATAGCTAGCACAGTGGACCCAACTTAAAACAAGCATTGAAAATGCAATAGGTCTCGCCTTTGATTAAGTTAAGGCCATTTGCTTTGCTAATGGTTTTGTATAGCAAAGGAAATGGCTTTAACTTAATGAAATGCGAGACCTATTGCATTTTTAATGCTTGTATCTTATGTTTTCATTCTCCCCATCTGACAGTTTCCAAACTGCTCAGCACAGGTTGGCTGCCTTTTCGTCATTCTGTTATTCCTTTTCACCCAAGCCTCTTTGCTTCTCAAGCGCGTGTGCCGTGATTCATTTGCAATGCAATAGGTGTTCCATTACTGAAAGCTTGAGCTATTGGCATTGAATTATTATTGGCAACGCCAATAGCTCAAACTTTTAGTAATGCGAGACCTATTGCATTGCAAATGCTGGTTAGGTTAACAGACGTGAGAATCAAGGAGGCTTTCTTCTCGCAGGTGAAGTACATCCTCACGTCCTGATCAGTCATACTCGGGCCTTGTATAAAGCCCGCCTGATATCTGAACAGTATACCATCATCTTTCAGCAACGTTTTGGCCAAACTTTGTAAACATCAACAGACACTTTATCTCGGCCAGGGGATCTACTTATTTTTTTAACTCCGAATGGCTTTATTCACCTCTGCATTTGAAAACTCCTTGAAATAGGCTGACTCAGGTGTCTTTGGCTATAGGACACTGGTTTTAGAGGGCTCTTTCACGTGGCATTAATATAGGGTTCAAAATTACTCTGCCAGTCGCCCACATCAGGTTCTATACCTGTTTGCATGCCTTTTCAACCGTATGCAATTAAGTCTCAAAATCTTCTAGATCCCTTGTCCATGAGGGCCTTTTTAAGGTTTTGCCAGACCGTCCCTTGGTCTAGTTTCTTTTTATGCTCATTTAAATCTTAGCATTCTTTCCTACGGAGTTTTGAGGGCTACTGACTCTGCCTTCCTCTCATGCCGTGATCTTTGGATTTTAGTAAGAATCTCAGTCAACAGTCTTTGTTGAACCAGCCTGTTTTGCTCAAATATTTTTCGTTGATGTGACTGTCCTTATTTGTTCTAGATGAGCTGAAATGATTGCCATGGTATTGTCGAAGGTAGCAATTACTCTACGCCTTCTGGCCTAGTACATTGATTTATTTTAACAGGTTTGTTTTTAGATGCTTCATCAGTGGAGCAATTGTATTTTAATTCTCAAAGAATCATCTAATTGGTTTTGGTTCGCTCTGATAGATAATTAGTATTCAATTCAATTAACTTTATTCGACCTTGTATAAAAGGATCATAAAAGTACAATAATTCATAAAAAAACAAGTTTTGTGACATAATACATTCCTATACAATTCAGTCGATAATTAGTAGTTAGAAGAGGCTCGAACAGAGCTGTTCATTCCTGCAGCCCAGGCAAGGACTGATTGATATAAAGCGGTGGGCTATTATCCATTCTTTTATCACCTTGATTTCCCAACTGTACTGACATATAATTAAGTCTTGACTTTTTATAACGTATTGGTGTATCTGAAGTGCGGATCCGGTTCTGCAGAGTAAGTCGCTCATCAAGCTCTGTCTGACATGTGACAAACTGTACCACAGTTCTTCATGGTTTTAGGCCCATCTCCTCTTCAATGTCATGCAATTGTTCCAGGTAAAGAAATGAAGCTGACATTTCTTCCTTCTGCTGTTTACTCCTCCATTTATTCAAAGCATTAAAGCAAAGCACAGAACTGATAAATGTTATTTCATAATTGATCATAAATAATATATGTATTACCCATTCACTGTCGGCACTGGGTAGTTATAGTTTGGACTGTGTGTCTGTAAGAAATGCCCTTTTTGTGTTGCTATTAACTTGGGTGCCGTTTGACGAATCTCTACGAAACTAAGTACTACATTTTGACTAGTTTGAGTATGGAAAGTTTCAGAGGGATTCATAAAGTGGGGGCCAGGAAAACGTGGGGGGGGGTTCCAAAACGCGTTTTCCTCATTAATTTTTCCATTGGAACTTTAGACAGAGCTACAGCCCAAACCGTTAAATGGATTTACCGAAATTTGGCAGATAGCTAGATCTTGGGCTGGAAAGAGTACTTTTTTGTGTTTTCAGTCCGTTCAGTGATTTTGGAGAAATTAATGTTGAAAAAAATTGTGTCTAGCACACCGTTGGGGATCTGCAGCCGACAGATCTCATTTCGAGATCTGATTGCTACCACCAGGAAGTGGTCGCAGCCATCTAAGGACTCGTGACTCAGCCATGAAAAAAAAAAAAAACAACACCCCAAACCATAAACGTGGGGCAACCTGGGCAAACCCCCCTTACCCCCCACGCCCCCCAGGTCTGTTGACACTGCTTGGGGCCAAAAACATTTTTTTTAAAGTTTGCCATGAATTTGACAAGATTCTGTAAAACAGCAGCAGCAAAAACAAGCATTGGAAATGCAATAGGTCTCGCAGCATTAGAGTTAGTGCTTTTAGAATTGTTTATGGGTTTTTTTTTTTAAATCTTTAGCATTTTTGTTTCCTGTAGGCAATGCTAAAGAATTACAAAGAAAAAAAGCCATAAACAAATCTAAAAGCTCTAACTCAAACGCAGGAACATTAACTAATTCTCCCACAGTCACAGTATACAGAAAGCCTGTGCGGTTTCCTTTTAGTATAATGACTCCACCTTCTGAGTTGTTTTCTGTGAGTAATGTTGAGAGGTCCCCTCTGAGGTCGTTACGGATAATAACGGCAGCTTTCGGCCCTGCGTGTTGCCTTCCCTGGACACTTAAGTAGCTGGCTATGAGATTGTTGGTAACCGAGCAAATGAAAGGCGTTTGTGCACAGCCCTGGGAGTTGTCACAAACACACCTCTCCTCCCCCCAGCCTACCTCTCCCGACACCACACCCCCTCACACCACCGTGTTGATATGCAGGTAGAGGAGAGAAGCACTGAAGTGAAGCTTTCCAAACTGGGCAAACTGGTTTTGACGGTCCCGGGACAGTGTCAGAGTGGGTAAAAGAGGAACAAGATGTGGCGTGGTGCAGCCTTGCTTCTGCAAGATTAAAAGAAGTCGCACAGGCAATGACTCGTAACGTTTTTGTCACGAAATGAACTAAACAAAATAGAAAATACATCTCAGTCGCTAGATTTAAAACACGGACTTCATGCAAGTATTTATTTATTTGATCGTTTTTTATAGCGCAAACTTGACGGGTATCAGAGCGCTTTATAAATTTGCAGAGAGCAGCACAGTGATAGAAACAAAGTCATATATGAAGAAGAAAAATACAGGATATAGCACTTAGCACCCATAGAAGAGAGGGTGCGATTTACAATGTTCAAGAGCAGAGGGGATAACTCAATAAAAGCCAAAAAACGTGTGTCTGGTCACAGAAAGCAAGCTAGACGCAGCTGGGACATCGGACTGCCGAAAGGCTTATTTTTTGTTGGGACTGTAGCTCCAGCAAGAGACTTACAATGACAGTCAAATGGTCGGGTTAGGCCCCTAATAAAGTGCCGTGGCCAGGGGAGGGGTTGAAGCAGCGCGAGGGGGCAGGGATGCGAGGAGGAAGTCCTGGGAGGGGGGAGCCCGGGCGGGGCCGCATCTCTACCAAGTTAGCCGAGGGGACTGGTGGGGGTGGAGAAGGGGGTTGCTGAGGCCAGAGTACGGAGAGCGATGCGGGGGTGATAGTTTGTTTGTTGGTTTTGGTAGCGCGGACTTTGCAGTGGGTTGGCGGGGCGCGTCTCGATGGGAGCATTAAGGATGCGTGAGGAGAAAATTATAGGTGAAGGAAGGCAACGTTGAGTTGCGTGAATGAATAGTGACAATGGTGAGCAGCAAAAATACATGAAGTAGCAATCGGTACATTATAGGAGGAAAAGTGATATGTGTGCAGGTTTCAGAAGCGTACAAAGTGCAGGTAGAGGTACAATACTGCAATAAATGGCAGACACTTCAGAACAAAAATAGTGTAAATGAAATGGGCACCGCAATAAATTAAAACTAGTCAGTCACAACACGGGTAAAGTGTGGGCTGTAGTATTTCGCAACAGATTCGGGGAATGGAATTCACGGAACGTGTCACACAAAGATGCGCGATTATAGTAGGCTGGGTTGTGACTCGTACGAGTGGTATTGTACAGGGTCTGCGTTCACTCGAACAGAAAGAACGCTGCGGTCTTAAAGGTCTGATGCCTCGTGGTAGAGGAACAGTGGGGTCTCCTCTCACTTAGTGAGGTCTTGAATGTGTTTTAAAGTGGGCGGCAGAGCTCTTTAAGACTACCAATTTTCGCAGAAATCTTGCAATCTCATAGTCCTGTTTCACCCGTTTCAGACGTCGAGAGTGTGAACATGTTTAGAAATAAGCCTCCGCGCTGAAAGTAGAAACAAGGTCACAGCAAGATTAAGGGATTTGTCCAAAATCACGGGATGTTCAGCCAACGCTAGGACTCAGCTAGCGGCAGGCAGGCAGGGGAGGAGGGGGGAGGAGAGTAGGGGAGGCACGGCCTAGCGGCCGTGCAATCAAGTAGTGAGGGGGCGGAGCTGGGGGAGGCTGTGGAAGAGAGTAGGCAAGGCGACACGGCGGGAGGGGGCGGAGCGGGTAAACAAAGACGGACATGCACGCGCCCGTGACTTTTAAGGTCAATGCGCATGCGCATAAGCTTAATGCGCATGCGCATTGACCTTAAAAGTCACGGGCACTGCAAGGAATCGCCACGATTCCTTGCAGTGTGGATAAAGAGTGGATAACTCGCAATACTCTCGCCTTGCTCGATGCGCATGCGCATCGACAGGCGAGACCTAAAAAACGCAGACTCCCATGCTTCTTTATTAAAGCCACATGAGGGGTAGGGGCATTTTTTTATTTGCAGGGGTTACTGACCTCCCTTCCTGAACCTAATTAAACCCCAGGGATCACATCCCCTGGGGCCACCATTTTAAATAAGGTGAGGAGAACGCGCAGCCCCCTCCCCGAGTCTAATACGACCCTGGGGACACCCTCCCCTGGGGCTGAGTAATTACATATAGAGAGAGGATCGTACAGCACGCAGCCAGAGCCATCCCTCTAGGCCTACATGTATAAAAAATGGGAGGGGGCCATGCTGCCCCCTTCCCCGGGCCTTAAAAGGACCCTGGGAACTCCACCCCCCCCCCAGGGAAGCCTTTAATGACCCCTGGGCACCCCCTCTCCCAGGGCCGCTCACTTACTGTGACCCAGGAAGCCCACCCCCAAGACACAGTAGTTTTCCTGCCTGCACCAGCGTGGGCAGGGGAACATGTGTTTGCTCCTGTCTGGCGGGAGCATTTTTAAATCTTCAGCCAACTGGAGCAAACACTAAGTCTGCTCCTAGCGGGCACAAGATTTAAAAATTTTCTGTTTACTGCCCATAGAGATGTGGGCAAGGAAACAGAACCCATATTGCTGCTGTCTGGATGGAGCAACAGAAATGCAGCTGCTCCCTCTTTGTGGGAGCAGTGCTGGCTCCCGCACCATGATGGGAGCCAGCTAGGGCCTTGCGGGCCCGAGGGCTCCCCTCACAGCCCACAGCATTGTTTGGTGGGTGCCCTGGGTGGACACCGGGGGCACCCACCTAAAACTGACACGGGTCTGTATAATTTCTGCTGGACACCTCATGACAAATGTCACCATCTTTTATATAGTGCTTTGTTTATCCACTTGAAAAAATAGTATGCAATGGATTATCAGGGCATCCCCCATACTAGTGTGTCGTGCCACAGCCTAAGATAGAATCCCACTTCTCACATTTAAAATGTATTATTGTCAGTTCTAAGTGAGATAGCAGAATTAAACATTTGCCTCCCCGATGCAATAATCACTTTTTTGTGTGCAATTACGCATTTCTAAGCTTCGTCCTATTTTAGGCTGGCGGTGTCTCTTTTCATAATCACCATCAAGAAATGTCCTGCGGTGACACATTTCATATTCTCTGACTTGTTTGCAAGCACATGCGCTTGTATTTGATTCTTATGGTATCTTATCACGTTGTCAATGTGTAGTTTACCACTCTCACTTTATAAATCATATACTACTGATTTTGCATTAAAGTTCACATATCTGTGTAGCGTATGAATTTGGTTATTTGTTTCTCTCATTGTTTTTGTACTGCTGTTAAATGCATAATTGCAGATGTTACACTTTTTAATCTATGTAAACGTCCTGTACATTTGCAGACCATGAATAGGTAATTATTTATGATTGCTTTTATATTTGTTCTATTATGTACTGCCCTTCGGTATTTCTACACTGTTCCCCACATAGTTTTAAAGATTCTTGACTGATATCCCTATTATCGGTTTTATTCAAGTGGCTTCAATGTGAAAGTACCTGCTCACTATGCATAGCGATGAACGTCGAAGTCTCCACATCATTTAATATAACATTCTCTTTATTATGTAAGAGGTAACAGATTCCCATTCAGCCTTGTACCTTAACTCTAGCTCTCTTGAGAGCAGATTTTGGTTACCCAAGTATTCTTTTTTGTCTGAAAAGTTTTTATTAAATTAATAATGGCAAAACACTTGGAATAATAAAAGGGGCAATTTACACAATGTAAAACATTTCTTAAATAAGAGCTATAAATATGTTTTGAACTTAAAAGCCTAATACAAAAATGAAGCAAGAATATTACCTGGTTACAAATGTAGACAATCAAGAATTTTCTTTAAATAACAGATTTTTAATTGTTTAAAAATAAAAAGTGTGAAACAAACGAATATTGACTGTTTACAAGCAATCCTTACTGGCATTAACAGGCATTATGGCAAGGGACTGGGGTATACCCTACGGTGCATTATTACAAACATATGCAGTTGTATCACATGAAGAGGAGGCACCACATGATTCATGATTTTATTTTATTTTTACTTTTTAATGATGTGTTACTTCGGCGGACCTACAGCAATAAGTGCAATCTATCACTATGCATCAAGTGTTTCCCATTCAGACCTTATTTTTCTTTTTTGGGTCGGTGAGAATAACATCCAACAGACAGAGCGAAGGCATCGTTTTGGGAGCCCCACCTGTTACTGTGCACAGTTTAGCTAGGAATTGTGTTAAGACTGTATCATCAGGCACAACCAGTCTATTTGTATACATCTGACACCATACTACCCTCATTAATGACCTTTATGTGAGCGCTCTGGATTTATCCTTTGGAGTTTCTCTGGCTTCAAGTATGTTCTTTGTTAAAAGTTAAACTGTACCCTTTTAAATCACATTCTATTAATGTTTATATTAAAAGGACAAACACAAACGTAAATAAGGTGGATAGGGGATGCGATGTCTCTATCATTCTGAAATTAATACAATATAAATAGTTGTGTTCTGTAAATCAAAAAAGACTAAACTACTCATTTGTACCCACCTTCTTTTTTTTTTTTTTTTTTTTTTTTTAGACAATAAACACAGTAGATCTGGAGAAGATAAAATGTTAATAATTTAGAGTATACACAATAAGCCATGAGCTCTAGGAATGATTTTAGTGGTCATTTCGATTTTGGTTTAAGTCTGTGTAAACATGAAGTTTGTGGCGTAGATTGTTACTGTTATTAGCTATATCAATCTTATGGTTGAATTACAACCTGTTCCTCCATGCTCTAAAAAACGTCTTTGCGAAATATGTCCTGTTAGTTGAGATTTGTACTAATGGTATTGCACTTAGCATATATACTACTCTCACCTTTGTGGATCATAATATAAAAAGATAGCTTAGAATTAGACATAAAAAATGTAGTCTAGTTGATCAATTTCCAAACGTGGATACAAAATTGAAAGAATAACGCACATTGAAAAATCATTTGTGAAGGATATTTAGCCATAAAAGACTTAGACCAGTATTTTTGACTTGTTTTGGGATTGGATTTATATTAACTAGCAGGTGTAAGGAAAAGTCTGTTTATAAAACAAAAAACAGGGCTTGTGTAGTTTTAGCCACTCAGGACGTCAAATAAATTGTTAACCAAATTGAATCCCACAGTTGTGATGACCAAGTAATATCCAAATCCATCTCCCAATGGGTCTCAGATTTACTATCCACTGGTAAAACATTGAAGCTTTAGGATTAAAGACCCCTTGTTTAAAAAAGACTTCAATTCAAACATTTGGTAGCGTTCCAAAATCCCTATAAACTATCACCAACTTATATCATTTCAGACCTGCAGAATGTGTACTATATTTATCTCTTAGCTGAGAAACTGGCAATCTGTCTAAATTTTAAAATAAGTGATAAGCCCAATTAAGTCCACATGCCTTCCATTTGGGCTAAAAATAATCGTATTCACACAACCAGTTTGCTTCCCCTGTCAATGCAAGCCCTTTTAAAACGAGAGAATGATTCACAGTATCAATTACCACGAACAGAATATAACGGTTAAAGAAAGTTTCTTGCGATCTGTTGAAGCCAAAAGATTATCCCACGCATGGATCATGGTCAGCTCTTAACATTCTTCAGAAAATAGGATGACCTTTGGTTTCAGTACAAGATGCACAAATAAGGGCAACTTTGTGGGCTAAATCGCTCCTTACAATATATAGACCCATGCCTCCAAAATGGAGAGCCCTCCCAGAGCCATTGATGTATACTGACTTCCAAAATGGACTACAAGCATGGACAACACGGGCACAGTTTTCACCAGGTGAATAGAGTAGATAAAAATGTAATACAGCTGAAACTGGAGTTAACAAAGTGTGTTAGTGACTGCCCGATGTGAAAAGAGAGCCCAGACGTCACAGCAGCCATTTACAGAAATGTCATTAGAAGCCCTGAAAATAGTCCAACTGACATCATTTAGAAAACTTCTCCATATCAAGGGTGACAAGTTACTGCTTTAGGGAACAAACACAAGACCATTATTTTCACCCTAACCGACGTAAGTGGTGTCTTTCAGGAATGCTTTAAAGACCAATGCTCCCGCTTTACCTTGAGATGATCTTGCTACGGACACGGTCCTGGGAACCTGTGCACTCTATGAATTGTTTAGTGAACTGAGGGAGGTTCTAGAGGGTGCAGTGAACAGCAAACAATTGGGTATCTGCACAAAGAAATGTTGCCGTGGAGTGACTTCCTAGCTGTTGAGCTATACAGGACCTAGGGTGCATTCTTGGGGATGGGATGCTTTTACTACTCGATGAGATGTTCTGCTGCCAATTGCTGCTGGAGTGAATTTGGAAAACGAGATCAGTGATGGTATAGTGGCAAGGAAACCTAAAAACACTCTCCTAGTATACAGAGCGTACCTCCTATAGTCCATGCTAAATTTAGACAGTAACAAACTCGGGAAGGTAATTATATATCCGTTCCATGAGGATCAATGTGTCTTAGCAAGCAAGGGGATGGCACTGAATGTAAGACAACTGTCCCACTTTAAGGGGAAGGTGGCGAATGATGTCAAAGAGATCTGATAGAGACGTCTAGCCGCAGATTCCTTACCTGCGACTTTCCCCCAGGTGTCAGATTGGATCCGGAAGATTTTTCGCGACCAGAACTCCTGCAGGCCGATAGGTGGCATCGTTCTGCTCCGCATCCGTCTTCGGCTGGCGGCCGCACCACGAGTGACGTCAGGGTACCTATATGGGTGCCACCCAGGAACTGAGACGTCAGTTCTTTTCTTTCCTCGCCAGCCAGCACTAATCCAAGAGTAGAGCTACCCCTTAGTCAGTTTTTGAACATGCTTTTTCGACGTTTTGGTGACAGTTTTTGAGGTTTTTCCTCCTTGTGTTTTGAGGATATCATCACATAAGACTTGCTTCAACCCTGCTGAGCTCGTCACTGTTTGATGTCGGTGACGGATCCGCACCTAGTCTGTCAGTGGTGTTGGAGCGCGACCACGACATAATTGTGCTCCGCTTGCTGTGTCATCCACCCAAAGGCTTTGAGGGAGTGGTCCCTAAAACTCATGGCAGCCCCGCATGCAATTCCGCACAAGTCAAGATCCCGGTTGATGGGAAGGTTCCGGGATTGATCGCGGAACCCGAAGTCTACATCGTCCCACTCAAAGTCCTCGGGTCATTCCGGTAAGTCGAGGCACAAGAAAGAGAAGAAGTGAAGCGTTCTTCGATGACTTCTTGTCCGCCGGCCGATGCGACGAAGGAGCTTGACAATCTAGGCCTTGTTCCCCAGAACCTGCACCTGGACAAACTCCGCGCCTCCATGACTTTCCGGGAGACGGAGGGACCCCTGCCCAACTGAAGGAGTTCTTTGTGGCCATGCACCTCATATTTGGGTGTTGCGACTCCGAAGTGCCTTCGGGCTCCATCTGGTTCCGTACCAACGGGTGTGGCCCTGGCTCCAGTGGGTCCCCAAGGATCCACTCCTGGATCTGGAGAGACCCCATTTGTACCACCTTGATCTTTCCCCGCACTGGTCCCAATGCCGATGGCTCCCAGCGTCCACTGGCGGTGCCATCCCCATTGTCATCTCCTACTCGGAGCTAGATGGGCGTCGCCCGACTCCAGCTTCGATACCGGCAGGTGCCTTTCTTCCTAGAGCAGGGGTCTTAGCCCTATTTTGGGCTAGGCCTCGGGGGAGACTGAGCGGGGTACCTGGGCCCCTCAGAATACCAACTCTACGAGGAAGAACAGAATTTGGACGTGTGAAAAGAACCGGGTGAGGCTAGCGGCCTGGCTACGTCTCCAGATGCTGGTCTGCTGTCTCCCTCTATCATGGCTACGGAGACGGGAGCCTTCCCAGAGAGCTGGAAGCACGCAGAGACCAACGCCCTACTGAAGAAACCCACAGAGGACCCTAAAGACCTAAAAAAACTCCGCCCCATTTCTCTTCTTCCCTTCCCGGCGAAAGTGATCGAGAAGATAGTCAACAAACAGCTGACCGCATTCCTCGAGGACAATGGATCCCTCGACCCATCCCAGTCTGGATTTCGAGCCAACCACAGCACCGAGACCGCCCTCAGTGCAGCCACCGACGACATCAGGACCCTACTCGACAACGTGGAAACTACCGCCCTCATCCTCCTAGACCTCTCAACCACCTTTGATACAGTCTGCCATCGCACCCTAATAACCCGCCTCCACAACGCCGGGATCCAAGGTAAAGCTCTGGACTAGATCACCTTGTTCCTCTCCGACAGAACCCAGAGAGTCCGCCTGCCTCCCTTCCGCAGCTAACCGAGATCATCTGCGGTGTACCCCAAGGCTCATCGCTCAGCCCAACCCTCTTCAATATCTACATGAGCCCCCTCGCCATCATCACACGCAAACACACCCACAACATCATCTCATACGCCGACGACACCCAACTGATACTCTCCCTCACCAAAGACCCAGCCACCGCCAAACTCAACCTTCAGGAAGGAATGAAAAACGTCGCTGAATGGATGAAACTCAGCCATCTGAAACTGAACTCAGACAAGACGGAGGTCCTCATCCTCGGACCATCCCAATCCGCCTGGGATGACTCCTGGTGGCCCACAGAACTGGGCTCCGCACCGACACCCACTGACCACGCACGCAACCTGGGATTCATCCTGGACTCCTCTCTCACGATGACCAAGCAAGTCAACGCCATCTCATCTTCATGCTTCAACACCCTGCGCATGTTCCGTAAGATCTTCTGGTGGATGCCTACCGGTACTAGAAAGACGGTCACCCAGGCCTTCATCACCAGCCGACTGGACTACGGGAACGCCCTATACTCAGGAACCACAGTCAAACTTCAGAGAAGACTCCAACGCATACAGAACGCATCCGCACGACTCATCCTCGACATCCCCCGCTACAGCCACATATCAGCCCACCTGAGAGTCCTGCACTGGCTCCCCGTCAACAAAAGGATCACGTTCAGGCTCCTCACCCACGCACACAAAGCGCTCCACGACATAGGTCCCGAATACCTCAACAACCGCCTCACGTTCTACACTCCAGCACGCAAACTCCACTCTGCCAGCCTCGCCACCGTCCCACGGATCCACAGAACCACCGCCGGAGGAAGATCATTCTCCTACTTGGTGGCCAAGATGTGGAACTCCCCCACCCACCTACGACTGACCCAGGACCTCCTCACATTCAGAAAACACCTCAAGACCTGGCTCTTCGAGCAGTAGCAGCCCCCAGCGCCTTGAGACCCTCACGGGTGAGTAGCACGCTCTACAAATGTATTGATTGATTGAAAGATCTGCAGTGGTGGCTAATGAACTGCAGTTGTGTTAGAGACAGACCTCACTCCCTTCCCCAACCAGATCTCACAGTTGTGACAGATGTGTCACTCCTTGGATGGGGTGGCCATCTGGGAGAGGACTAGTCTCCGGCGGAATCTGGACTCCATATAAACCTGCTGGAGCACCCTTCCGATCAGACTGTCATTGAAAGCTTTACTACCCGCCACCAAGGGAAGGCTGATGCACATGTTCACGGACAACACCACTGTCATGTGGTACTGCAACAGACAGGGCAGGGTGGGGTCGTGGGCCCTTTGTCACGAGGCCCGACTCCTCTGGACATGGCTGGAACAGCAGGGCATATTTCTGGTTGTTCAACACGTGGTGGGCTTCTGAACCAGAGGACAATCCAGAGCAGACAAACTCAGCCGAAGATGCTTAGTGGATATTGAACAGCATCTCCATGCGGAGGTGGCACAGTATCCCTTTCAGCAGAGGGGAGAGCCTTGGTTAGATCTATTTGCCTCCGCCAAGAACATGCAATGCCAGCAATTTTGCTCCCTAGAGTTTCCAAGGCTGCTCTTGCACAGAGTGCTTTTCATCTCAAGTGGAGTTCAGGCCTCCTGTACGCCTTTCTGCCCATACCATTACTGGCCAGAGTTCCCAAGAAGATCGGGAACGACCAAGCGCAAGTCATCCTTGTGGCTCCGGACAGTCTGGTATCTCGAGCTACTGAGCATGGCCTTCGATCCTCTAATTAGGCTGCTCCTTCAGAAAGATCTTCTGTCACAGCAGCAGGGGAGGGTTCTCCACCAGAACCAGTCCACTTTCTGCCTTCTTGCATGAAGATTGAACAGTGACAGTTGACAGCTTTAACCTGCCTCTTGAAGTCTGTGACATCTTGGCAGCCACGCAGCCCTCCATGAAGACGGTATACGCCTGCTGTTGGAAAAGAATTGTGGCAGGTGTGCCGAAAACATTATTGATCCCCTTTCAGTTCCTCTTTCTGAAGTCTTACTCTTCTGTGCTCTGCTCTGGGCACTCTTAAGGGCTATCTAACAACCATTTCTGCCTTTTTGTGCTTGCCTTAACAACATTCTTTGTTCAAGTCCCCTATTGTACATAGGTTTCTCAAAGGTCTTACTCATCTCTTCCCTCCTTAACTAATCACTATGCCTCAGTGGGACCTTAATTTAGTTTTGACTTTTTTAATGTGCACTCCTGTCTAGCCTCTCCACAATTGTCCCTTCAGCCTTCTAACAGGGAAAACAGCCTTCCTTGTTGCAGTTACATCTACCCATAGAGAGTGAGCTGCAGGCCTTACCATCTAAGCCACCTTACCTCTCAGTCTATCCTGACGAAGTGTATCTTCACACAGGGGGCCTCTTTTCTATCAAAGTTGTCACCCCATTTCATGTAGGCCATTCTATAACCTTGCCTACTTTTTATGCTCTTCCGTATCCATCTAAAGAAGAGAACCGACTCTACTGTGTGGACCCAAAAAGAGTGTTGTTGTTCTACGGCCCTCATGGGGTATGTTGGTGCGAAAAAAGGTTGGGCAGAGCAGAAGCAGACCATCTCCAGATGGGTCGTGCTCTCCATCAAAATCTGCTACGCACTGGCCAAGAAGCAACCTCCTGAAGGTTTGCTTGCTCATTCCACCAGAGCTTAAGCTTGGGCTACTGCGTTAGCACGTGGAGTTCTGGGCCTGGATATCTGCGAGGCAGCAACATGGGCTTCCCTGCACACATTCACCAAACATCACTGTCTGGACAGTCAGGTCTGCAGAGACAGACACTTTGCCCGTTCTGTCCTGTGTAACTTTCTCATTTGAAATTAGTTCACATACCCTCTTCCAGGGATAGTATTGCTTGAGGATCTATTCACAGGTAAGTAATCTGCGGCTAGAAGTCTCTATCAGATGAAGAAGTTAATTACCTTTAAGAACGCCTTATCTGGTAGAGACTATTTCTAGGTGCAGATTCCTTACTAACCCACCCATCCTCCCTGCTCTGCAAATGGATTTCGAGGGACATGGCTGACCCCATTCAGGGCCCTAGTTTTGACAAAGCAGTGGTGGTGTTCATGGCTCTGTGCTTCTGGCGTGGAAAGTTGTGAAAAGAAATTGATGTCAGAGCGCCTGAGTGGCGCTTATATAGGTGCTGAAGACTGCCACAGAGCCGATCGATGCCGCCTACTGGCGTATAGGGGTACTGCTCACAAACATTTTCTGGATCCAGTCTGATGCCAAGGTAAAATTTGCAAGTAAGGAATCTGCAGCTAGATATAGTCTTTTCCAGATAAGGCATTGCCAAAGGTAAGTAACGTGTTCTTTACTGTGGTTTAATACATGGCTCTAAGATGGAAGTACTTTTGCCTCAGATATGACCGATGAGCTACTTTTCTTTACGCGAAACTGCTGGCTCACCTTCAGACAAATTGTACTATTCCGGAGTATTCTGTGCTGAAATCGGTATATGAAAGGATTGCTCTCTGTCTCCCCTCCTCTTTTCTCTAATAATAGATGCACTAGCCAGTAGACCTCTGGTCTCTCTCCCAAGCGTGGGAATTCAGTAAGGGGAAACAGAGCATAGATTATCACTGTACGCAAATGACATGTAGGTGTGTTTAAAGGACCCTGTCCTGATGGTTGACACGGTTGAGTGTCAAACGTTGGGCACTATGTTTGTTCTCGGAAAGAATTAAGACAAGTGAATGTTATTGCCTATTGGGTCACTGCAACAAGCTTTCACCTTAATTTCTTTCCATGCACTGGGAATCAAAAACACTTTGAATCCTGGTCATACCGATTAGGTACTTTCTCACTCAGTCTCTCAGAGCAGACGCAGTCTGAAAGGTGTGCAGTCTGATGAAATCCTGCCAAGAGGAAAGGCCCTTGCATTCACATCCATAGAAAGTTGTTGACTTGTTCGCCTCAATAATCGACTTTGATCATCGTCTTCGATAAACCTGATCCTGCCCCGAGCTGGCACTCCCTGAATGTGTGACACTACCACATTAGGCCCCAGAGCACCACCATGGAACGTCCGCAACTTTTGAAAGGGTAGTGAAAGACATCGGTGTTAAGTGCTTAGGGGTGGGTGGATGCGGGTTGATGGGTGATATGAACATAAACAACTAGTTTTTCGGATTCCGGACTGAGAACAGAAACTGGCCCTGGCAAACTGACCGAGAGACATGTGAACACACATCTGTCCAAGTACATCGAGGCAGCGGAGGGTCTAGACTTTTCTCAATCCGGGTTTAGACCCAATCACAGCACCGAGTCTGCCCTCCTCTCAGTGACCGATAACATCAGGATGTCACTGGATGGAGGGGGTTCCATAATTCTGGTGCCGTTAGATTTATCCGCTGCCTTTGACACAGTGTCACATGAGATACTTCTCGGTCGCCTGAGGGAGGTGGGCATAGGAGGTGTGGCTCTGTCCTGGTTGGAGAGCTTTCTCTCGGGCCGCTTACAAGGAGTCAGATTGGGCTCCCATCATTCCATCTCAAGGGAGCTCGCCAAGGGAGTGCCACAGGGCTCATGTCTAAGCCCCACACTTTTCAATGTGTATGTGGCCCCCTTGGCAGACATTGTAAGAGCACATGGGTTCACCCCGGTGTCGTATGCTGACGACACTCAGCTTCTATTCCCCTTTCAGACCCTCACGCCCGCAATACAAAAATCCATTGCGGACGGAATGAGGGCAATATCGGACTGGATGGCCTTAAATTGCCTCCAGTGCAACGTAGGCAAGACGGAGGTCATGCTGTTCGGGGAGGCCACGCTTCTGTGGTCTCCAGAATGGTGGCCCCTGGATTTGAGACCAGCACCAAGTCCCAAACAGACTGTAAAAAATCTCGGTGTGTGGCTCGATAAGGCACTTTTGTTTAAAGAATATACAAATCAAGTAGCAGGATCTTGTTTCCGTGTCATCGGACTACTACGACGTGTCTTTCCATTCCTACCTGATAACTATAGGAAAACACTTGTCCAGACGTTGGTAATCAGTAGGCTGGACTATTCTAACGGCCTGTTCATCCCAGCCAATGAGGAACAACTACAAAGATTACAAGTGGTCCAGAATACTGCAGCGAGACTTGTTCTCAATGCTCAGCCAAGGACTGCTTCACGTCCCCTCCTGGACAAACTCCGCTGGTTGCCGGTTAGGCAACGTGTAAAATTCAAAATTTGCTGCACAATACATAAATGTCTGTTTGGCACTGGACCCAAGTATTTGAATGAAAAATTCAACTCTTACAGTCCTGGATGCACTTTGCGTTCCAGTAGTCAGCAACTGCTCCAGGTTCCAAGGATTAGGAAAGCTAGGCAGGGAGGCCGAGCTCTCTCTTACAAAGGCCCCATCTTATGGAACTCACTCCCCCCTACTCTGAAACAAATCACCAACCTTCAGTCTTTTAGGAAGACTCTAAAAACATATTTATTTTCGGCCTCTTAAAATATTAAAATATTGATTCCCTCACAGTCTATGATCATGGTTAGGCTTTTTTGGTAAAAGCGCAAGCCCGGAGATACCCCTCAGGGGGTCGAGTCCTGCGCTATATAAGAACATAAATAAATAAATAAACTGCTCAGCTGCCCCTCCCTGAGCTGAGCAATTTGCGATGGCCGGTTTTGGCCTATTTTGTTACCGGGGCCTACATTGCCGACCCCCCGGTAACAAAAACGGCCCCCCAGGGACCCGAAACCGGCCCCCACCCTAGGCGGCCTACCGGGGAAACGCCCGGTGCCCGCAATGGCCAGTCCGGCCCTGTTCATAGATGAACTGCTCGCGTTTAGCATCTCACAAATAATCTTCAAGCAATACAGTACGCTACTTAGAGCAGCCATAGACACACAGCTCTTTTCCAGCTTCCCCCCAACATTCTCTGATGCAATGATGACACGAATGAACCTAGCTGCGGGTAGAACATGTAATATCTCTGCTTTACTTTATCTATCGACCGAGATAGTCAAGGCGTTTCTGAGAGCCAAGTGTAAATGAGACCGATTGCGGGTCTGGTCTGACTGACAGGGAATGTTCTAAAGTCTGTCACCACATTATGAGAGTGTGCTGAAAAGGGTCTGCCCTGGGGGCCCACAGGTGTCTGAAGGAAGACTGCACAAAAGGTTCATAAAAGTACTGCTGTACCCAGAGGACTTGTTTCCTCTCTTTAATTGATCAGTTGGCCATAATCGCTGTTAGCCTTGATATGGATTGTGAGAAGTGGGTGGCCCAAGAGGAACTTTAAAAACAAGCCTCTGCAATACAATAGGTTTTGCATTTATGCGGGTTTGAGCTATTGGCATTGTAAATGACAATGCCTTTTATTTATGTTTTGGTTTTTAAAAAGTAAATAAAAGGCTTTGTCATTTACAATGCCAGTAGCTTAAACTCTCGCAAATGCGAGACCTATTGCATTTCAAATGCTTGAATGTATCGCTGAGTTGCCCCCTTCTCTCTCCCATGGCTCCTGAAGAGCTTCTAGTTTGCTAGGAGTTAAATAAACAAGCTGGTGGTCTCAACTGTGTATGAGACCCTCTTGCCCTCCTACAGTAATAGAAACTCATTAAAGAAAAAAAGAACAACCGAAGTAAAAGGATCAGTCCTCATTGGAGGTTACGAATGAAGAGAAGCCAGTGCTATGGAGGGACTAACCAGCCTGATAGTGAATCAGAAGCCAGCATTTATGAAGGACAATGACACAAGTCACTGACAATATAGGCGGGGCTTCAAGTACATACTCCAATACAGCATGGCTCGCAGACCAGCGCATGTGCTGCCCAGGCTCGACCTAATAAGCGATTAACCTAATGAAAGCTCCTCCTTCTCTCTACATATGGGGGTAGAGAAGTCTGCGAGGGGAAGTATGCTGTTTATTATCACATTTAGTATCAAGATGAAGTAATACCCTTGATCGAAGTATTTCACCAGCCTGTCTTTGTCTTTAATGAAATGCGATGTTGTATCCTTTTGGCAAATTAAGGTGTGTGCTGTATGATAGCCTGTTCCGTTGAATATCTGTGTTGTGCTGGATTTACGGCGCACCGTTGGGAGAAGCACGCAACGTGAGAAGAAAGGGGCTAGACTAAGTGGGAGAGAGCTGGTGGCGGCGAGAGGAAGGGGGACACGACAGAGTCTGAAGTCACCATACTCTGTTGAAGCAGTAGTAGGGCGGCTCGAGAGCAGGTCTGTGGGAGGCAGAAGGCAGCACTCCCCCGTCTCCAGATCGTTTGACGTCAGACCTCTTATGCAGCCAAACTTGGTGTAGACAGGCTCCAAAAACAGTGCTTCTTAGGCTGAGTTTTTCCTCAAACGCAGCACAAAAATGATTGCATTAATCAAAACCAAAGACCACAGGCAGCAGTTTCAGATTATGCAAAAGCGGCAAGTTAAGAAAATATATGTAAAGATTCAAATGTTTCTGAGGGGAAAAAAATTTAAAGTGCTTCACGTGGCCGAGGTTAATATTTTGCATTATTTTAGCTTTGTTACATTCCTGCCTCACGCACTAGTCACCACTTCAACTCACTGATCGTTCGTTTCGACCCCAACATTGAGCTTAAATGTGCACCATGAACATTCAGAAACGGTGACAGGTTTGCGTACACTAAGGTATGGATCCTGTCAACAAACTGTGACACATAGGCTACCCAGGAATCCAATACGCACTGTATGGCTCTCACAACTGGAAAACTTCTTTCAGTACTACAAAGGCAGTCAGTGCACGTTTGGGCTCCGTTTTCAAATCGTTTTAGCTTTCAGAATTAAAAAAAAAAAAGAATTTGAGATACTTTTCTAAAGACTAATTCACATAATGAGTCGTGTTTGATTTGACTATTTTGGTGAGAGCATGTAGAGAAAAACAGGTCGGTATTGTTTGTCGAAGAATGTACAGGATTTCCCCTGTGCCATGGTGTAATCAGAAAATATAAATGGTGTTGCTTTTGCAAAAATAACAGATAGGCTTTCTGTAAGTGCAACTTAGTGAATAGCTGGCCCCCTACTGTCGGCAAAACGCGAAACATTACAAAAAAAGAAGCAGATTCGCTGTTAAACGTGCACTTTCACCTCCAGCTTACTCAATACTGTCCTTGTAAGAATAAAAACGTAGGCTGAAGTGTAACCAAACAGTCTCTTGAACATTCAACGATTCCTTTTATAAAACAAAGTGTGTGAATAGTTAACAGCAGAATGTATTGTTATTGTTGAAAGTTTCAAAAGCTAAAGCCTCAGCACACTTTTTTAAAAGTCAGTGAAATTTCATCGCCACCAGAGAATTAACATTTTCAGACTTGCTTTTTCTCCAGTTCCATGATAGATTTATTCCATATAAATTCAGCAGTACGGTCTGTGCGTCTCGAACAAAGTCCAGGTCATTTCGGTGACTATCCACTCCTGTAAGCTGAGACCAACTTGAGGCCCTCACCCACAGGAAATGCCAATATACCCATGGTCTCAATTCGGAGTAATTCTGACCATAAAACACCCGCCAGTTCAGACACCACTCCTTTCCAATGCAAAAGTTTCTCTTCCACCTCCTATTTTCTAGAACAGTTTCCTCTTCCGTTTGGCCCATTTTGTCCCTGGCACATTTTCTCATAAGCCTACTTTACTCCTGTGCACTGCCTTGCATTGGAAATGTGCTTGTTGGCTAGTCCCCATGTGTCTCTCCCCCCCCCCCATTACTCTGTGGCCAATTATTTTTGTCACTTGCTGCCTATCTGTGCGCTTCCTTCCCCTTCTGACCTCACGCTGTCCTCTGCCTCCCTTACACTTCCTGGTCCTGCGGCCCTGGTATGCACTACTTAATATCTGCAGCCTGCTCCCTTTGCATTTTTGTCTTTGTGCACGTGTTTCTGTTTATATGTGCGTGCATGTGCAGGTTTGTACATTTGTGGCACTGAATACTTAACTGAGTGAGTAGTCACACGAGGGCCCTCTTTATAAGCAACGTAAGTCAATGTAAATGCACCTAACAGTTAAGAGTATTATTGTGTAATGCTTTACACAATATGTTTTGTATAAGATCCACAACATTTCCTTCACCACACACAAAGCCAGATCTTGCTTTTAAGTACTAACACATACAAACACATACTTGCACAACTGGACTTTGCGTGTGTTGGCACATCAAAGCCAGGCCTAATGGCCAGTGCTTGTTCATTAGATTTTTTAAGGATGACTCCTCACTCCCTTTAATGAATGTTGGCACTTGTAAAATAACTGCACATAATGCTGCATAGCACTTCTATCTATACATTACATTTAGTTACATATTACACTGTTATATCCTGTGTCTCCTAGTTCCTTGCTGCTCAGCCTGTGTGTGTGTGATGTAATAGAATGTTCATGAGTGCATGGTTTGGATGAATGGTCAGTTAGAATGAGTGGGGCTGAGCAGCAGAATGCTGCTCCGGTGAGGCCTGTACTACCTTAACTGTAACTGAATAAACCTACATAATCTATACTACTGGCTACTGGACTGATTACATACAATAACCCTACTTCATTTACAAAAGTGGCGACTAGGATATAACATACACCTAGTTAAGAAGTGAGATATTGTAAGATTAAGTGAAATCACCAGAAATGATTTGTAGTCTAGTGCTCAAGCCTTCAGTAGACCCACCTCCCTAGGATGCAAGATAAGCAACTAAGTCACTAGAACAAATCTCCTCTTGAGAGTTTTCTTGGTGATGTGGGTATTGTATAGGGGTGGACGTAACAGCTACTTGTGCTCTGTTCCTGTGCTTTTGCGGTATGCTTTTTTGCTCCACATTATTCTAAATTCGGTAATTTGTGTCACAAGAAAAACATAAAATTACTTTGATTATTCCAGCATAATTCAAATCTTGATCAGGCCTAGTATGGAACAAACGTTTGAAGATGGTAACTGATTTTGTGTTTGTGGTTAGTTGTGATGGGAATCCAGCTACTTTCATGCTTGGATCTGGGCTGGTTTGGCGCTGTTCTGTCCTGGTTGGGATCAGCTTCAGGTCAGTACTCGATATCGGCACATGGATGGCGAAGAAAAAGTTTTGAGGCACATTTTTTATTATTTGGGTGCTATCTGAATAGCAGTGAATTGTGGCTTAATGTTCGAAAGGTAGAACTCTAACTCTTTCCATTAATTGATAGAAGAACTCTGGGTAGAAGTAGACATCTGAGGTGGCTCACAACTGAATGGAAAGTATGGTCTGGGTGAATTCATTATTCATCCAGGGCATGCTATTAAAGGTTTGATCCAAGACTGGTACGATCCATGTGCAGAATGGGCTTCTAGGGAAACATGCAGTACCACTAGTCTTTATGTCCTAAAAAGTGTGCATTGCTGGAGCGTAACCAGTCGGATGGAGCCAAGCCTGTAATTGGCTTAGCCAACACCCATTAGGCCTGCTCCTTCTTTTCGTTAGCATCTCGGGCACAAGTCCTCTGCCTCTATGTTTTCCAGTCTGTCATGGCATTCTCTTAGTTGGGAACCCAGAGGCAAATCCACTGTTCGGTCTCTCACTCACAGAATTGAGCGCATCCTCGGACCACTAGTTCTGGATCACTCCTACAAGGGCATTGCAAACTGGGCATGGGTCCTTAAGTAGCCCGATATGCTTTACCACTTCTTTCGCCAGAGGTCACCATAGCATCTTCTTCATCTGACTCCTCCCCTTGGACATCCCGGTGCAGCTGAAATCAGCAACCACAACTGCTCTAGTAAGCTGTTCCTCTCTACATATCATTAATGGTTTAGGATGGATGCACTGCTATAATTTTACTTGGTAGATAGTCTTTATGTTGTTCAATTGGTGGTGCACAACAAGGAGGCGTCGAGGGTCCTACGACGTCAAAACTATGATAACTGAATGTGAGACTAGAGGGATTCTAGTCCCATCCCTTGTATGGCACACACATTCACGAAGTTACTTTCATGGAAGAAAGGCTACTTCTATACAATGTTCGTATTCATTTCTTTGAGTTTATTTTAGTGTTCGTTTTTTTTTTTTTTTTTTTAAAACATGTTCCGTTATTTTCTTAACTTTCAGAAAATTCAGACTCGGGCTTGTTTATAATCCACATTTCCAATGCATTTCGAGCATTTGATATACGCAATTTTCTGAAAGTTAAGAAAATAACGGAACATGTTTTAAAAAAAAAAAAAAAAAAAAAAAAAAAACGAACACTAAAATAAACTCAAAGAAATGAATACGAACATTGTATAGAAGTAGCCTTTCTTCCATGAAAGTAACTTCGTGAATGTGTGTGCCATACAAGGGATGGGACTAGAATCCCTCTAGTCTCACATTCAGTTACCTCTCTACATATCTACAGGCTCCCTTACCTCTACCACGGGGCGAAGCTGTGTCTGATGCTTGCCAGCAGGCCCTTCCCCTCACCATAGGGGCAGGACTTCATGGGACTGCCACACTTGGCTCTGCCTTGCCCTTTGTGCAGTGATCACCACTGCAAGGAGACAGTAAGGAGTGGGAGAAGAGTCCCTGCACGGGAGACCCACTGGCACCGATAAACCATGCTAACTACAGAGATCACAGCAGTGTTTCCACCCTCTGTGCAGCTGCTGCTCAGGACGCAGTAGCAGGCGGAAGTAAGTTGAGCAGGTGGGAGTTAGTCTGAGGCTGTGCAGCACATTGACTTCTTGTCGGACACTCCCCCTGCCTCACAATGGCTTTAAAGGAATAAGCACAAACGACTAGTTTCATATATTCATAACCATACAGGTACCCCTACAGGCTAGGGTGACCAGGCGTCCCCGTTTTGCCAGGACGGTCCCTGTTTTTAACCTGCTGTCCCAGCAAATTTCAAGAAATTTAGCTCATGTCCCCGTTTTGGAGAGGGTCGACTGAAAACGGTGGGAGGTGTTTTTTCTGTTTTACAAAGCAGGTATAGTTAGCAGTTGTTTCAAGAAAGCAATTTAATTAACAATCAAGCTACTGGGCTTAAAATTGCATTTTATGTATGTTCTAACTGTCTGTTCTGTAATTCTCTGTTGAGCGCTCTCATCGCTTGAAGTAAAATTGTAGTCCTTCTATTTTTGTGAAATGTCCCAGTTTTTGGCTTTAAAATTCTGGTCACCCTACTACAGGCACCGTTTTTCAGTAGGATGAAAAAACTGGGGGGGAGGTGTCTCTCAAATGGGCGTGGCCAATGTAATTAAGGGCGTGGCTTGAATCACATAAGCTAAAAATCTGTGCTTAGCATAGTGTGCCACCCTACTTGTATTTCGCAGTTTCTGTCATTGCATTCAGATATAAGATACAAGTAATGTCATACCTACAACAAGTCAGGACTATTGGCTTTGTCAATGGTTGTTATTTGCATAAGATAATCAGTAACTATGGCTTGTATATAATACTGTAAAAGCTTCCACTTAAAGACCTGGTTACACCACAACAATGTTGCTGCTCCTGAGTTCCAAAAAAGAGCAGGGAAATCCAGAGAGAAAATGATTCTCTTTAAAAAAATCTCCCTTCCCCTACAACGCTCGCCAGGTATGCCGGCATGCCGTAACGTCTCCACTAGTGAAAAGTGAGCAGCGCACATGGACGTACCTGCTGTCACAGCAGTCCGGAAAAAATGGACGGTCTGTGCCAGGGCACAAAACAAAGCTCGATAGGTAGGATGACCAGGCTTCCCGGATTTTCCCAGACGGTCCCTGTTTTTCACCTGCTGTTGGCCAAATTTCAGGAAATTGAGCTCCTGTCCCGGTTTTTAGAGAGGGGCAACTGAAAACTGTGGGATGTGCTTTTTACTGTTTTACAAAGCAGGGATAGTTAGCAGTTGTTTCAAGAAAGCAATCTAATTAACAGGCAAGCATCTGGGTGTAAAAATGGCATTTTATGTATGATCTAGCTGCCTGTTGTGTAATTCTCTGCTGATGAGCGCTGTCATTCTGTGCACTCGCTTGAAATAAAACTGTAGTCCTTCTTTTATTTTCATTAAATGTCAAGTTTTTTGGCTTTAAAATTCTGGTCACACCTTATACGCTTTGTGTGTATTGTTTATTTGTGATTACTCCAATAAAAATGCTTTAAACCTAAAATTCTGGTCACCCTACTGATAGGGACCCGTTTCGAGGCTCCCACACCCTTTAAAAAACTGCCGGTGCTCAGAACCCGTGAGACCCGGCCCACTTAAAGCCCTGCCTACAGGCTAAATGTCTAAGGGGGGACCCAGGGGGAGCTGAGCGCGAGCCGGTCTCCCCCTGGGTTGGTTCGCACAGTTTGAACGGCCACCAGGTGCTTAGGGTAATTAGATAGTGGGCGCGAGGAGTAGTCTACTTGTAGAGGCCTGGCTGGGGCGGGAATTTCATTGTGCCTAAGGGTGGCGGGAGGAAAGGGCATTTCTTTTTTGTCCCACCCACCCTCCCCCTTTACTATTTTCAGTTTTTTTGTTTTTCTCTTTACCAGTCTTCAGTTAACAACAGGGTAGTCCAAAATTTTCTGCCATGATAAGACCGGTTCAGGTTATTTAGGTAGAAGAGGTAGGCGGAATTTTTCTGAGGGGTGGATAGTTTTAGGTTTAAAGTATTTTTATGTATATTGAAACAACACAAAGAGACGGGACATAAAGAGCGTATATGAAATCCGGTCACTGCGGCCAGGGTGGCATACACGGTATAAATTGTCCCAAAGAGCATTTCAGTTGCAAACCCCTTCGCAGCCACTCTTAAGAATTTGCGGTGGTGTGTTAAAGGAACAGTCCCTCTCCCCGAACCCCCCCCAAAACCCCCCCTCCCTAAACCCCTTACCCCTCCCTCCCCCCTTTCGTCCAGTGCATCGGCCCGCCATTTGTCTCTACCCTGGTCTCCCTGAAGTGGAAGAGGCTAGCTCAGTGGACATTCAAGAGGGTAAGTCGGGGTGGATAGTTTTGAGCGGAATTGTCCATCCTCCAAGGGGGGAGGTGGGGTATACAGTTCAAGGGGAAAGGAAAAAGAAATGAGGGGGATCTCTCAACAGGAGTCAGTTCTTCTGGGTTTGCTTGGGTCAACACATTTTTGGGGGTTATGTTTTTAAAATATGTCAAGATGAGTTTGGGGATTGATTTACTTTTTATCTGTAAGATGTTTTGAGAAATATATTATGCACCTCTCTTAATAAAGTGGCCTTTTTTGCTAATAAAGAAGTTGTGGATCGTGAATTATTGTGCGAGATTTCCATTCCTGCATTGCATGCAGCAGGTGACTTGTCCGCATCGTCACAACCGAGCTTCACAACCAGCGGGTGGGACTGTTACTCGTTTTTCAAGTGATAGTAAAGAGTGAGTCACACAGTTTGTTTCAGAGGGTTGACAATAATCAGTTTATCATATTGCACAGTAATGCCGTGCGTGGCGTGCGGCAAGGGGATTGGTGACAGAGGTGTAAAGGTGATACCGTTTGGGTTCTATGAACACCTCTGAATGCTCTATTTTGTCATCAGATTTTGGTCTAATTTGCATAGCCGTCACCTCCCTCTGCTTGCAGCAGCATTCTGCAATTTGCTGAATAGTTTGGGGAGTTAATAGTTTTAGGTCTCTGACAAGATTGCTGCAGTGAATTGAGCTTTGGTAATGACTTCAGTTTCCAAATGCAACCTTGAAGCGATCGTTCAATTAAAATGCCACAGTGGAGGCGCCTGGACAGCTGATGTGTGCACTTCCAGTACAATTCAATCAAGGCGGATGCTAACGTCTTCTGAAGATGTACGTGGGTGCTTTACAGCTAGCATTGATAAATTGATTGAGTTAATGATTTTATTTCAGACTGTTGTTCATCTTGCATATTGTGTATGACATTTTTTCGGTTTAAAACGCTTCCGGGATATTTTGTTTCAACAGGAAGTACTAATTTCCAAATATATATTTTGTGATGTTTGAATTGAACTTCCAATTCCCAAGCTAGTAGTGTACCTGCTGAATCTGCGCGCAGTTTAACCCCTTCCTGACGGCAACGCTACCTCGCTGGTGCTGCCGACGCGGCCCCGCCCGTTTTGCGGAAGTGCCGCACTTCCTCAAAATCGGCGGCGCAGCCAAGGTGTTAATGAGTGTAAATCATTGTGGGCGTGAATAGGGATGATTTCATAAACAAGCAAGCGAGACATATTACAAAAATAATGTACCAAGTGACAATACTTGGGTAAGGTGGAAGACCTCGGCCTAAGACATGGCTTGGCAGTTCGGGCTGGTCTGTTCCCATGAGGCACAGGGTCAAGACTGATTTGCGTATGGCCATGTCTGAACTGGGGTGGCTTGGTGAGCAAATTTAGACCCAGATCTGTGACTGGGGGTGAATGTTTTGCCATTGTGCAACATTCCGTCCATCACCTTGTGTGTTTTGCTGTTCACCCTATGTGGGAAGGGTATGCCCAGACATGGGTCCCTTGCTCACTACGCCACTGGAGTCAAGCTGTCCTGGCTGAAGACGGCTGATAGCCAGAAACCGGTCCTAGGATGCTTGATTCCGGACCAGGGAAGACATGGCTTGGCAGTTCGGGCTGGACTGTTCCCATGAGGCACAGGGTCAAGACTGATTTGAATATGGCCATGTCTTAACTGGGGTGGCTTGGTGAGCAAAATAACATGGATAAAACCCAAATCTGTGACTGGGGGTGAATGTTTTGCCATTGTGCAACATTCCGTTTATCACCTTGTGTGTTTTGCTAATTATTTTATTCAGTGGCTGGGCCTATTATTTCTTTCCACTAATGACGTCCTGCGCTCTTTGTCAAGTTCCCTTGTATGCTACAAAGATAGAGAGACATACCTGTGCCTTGAGACCCTTGGGTGATTCGCCGCGCTTTATAAAGCCCTGACTGATTAATTGATTCTGGAAATATGTCTCGATTATTTGTGCTGAAGAAAGGGCCTCTACATACATTTCATTAATATAAAGGAGACGCAGCAAGTGGAGAGTGTTATATCAAGATTTATATGTTACTATAATAACAGTTGACAGTTCTGCACTGTACAGCATGAAAGGGTACATAAATAACCGGCACGACAAGTTACATAAACAGCAAGCAAGAGAGCATACCATACGTACGTCCCAGCAGTTAAAGTGACCGCTACAGAGTTTGGCATCTTGTTCATTCTAAGGAGGCCTGGACAGTACCTGCAGTGGCCTACTTGTAGCCTGTGATGAAGTGTGAGTGTATCCCAAAGGTTGAGGTTTGAAGCTTCCTAATAGAGCCTCGAGCTTTGGCCTTGAAAACTGAGTCTGAAAGTTTTCAGCATTTATCAGAGTTCCATTAGGTGTCCCATAATACAGAAATATCCTTGGAATGTGTCCCTCAAACAAGGGGCACTCAGTCTCAAGAATCTGCTGTTGGGGTGGGGGTTCTTGTCTGGAGATCCACAGCAGCCTGCTTCTGGCCTTCATTGTGAGTCAAAACTTGTTCAGAAAATGTACAGTGTTAGCTAGATACACATTTTTCATGTGAAGTCCTTTGTGGAAGATGCATAGGTACACTTCAGTTGAAAGTAGCACTTCATAGTGAGCCTGAGTTGTAGATTTGGTGATTAGAGATGTGATCCTTTTTTAGGTCTCGCACTGCGAACCGATCTCGAAGCGATCGTCGCTGCGAGACTCTATTGCAATCATTTCTGCTTTCAAGGAGTCAAGGGAGACAGGAGACAAGTGATGTGCACGCGCAACCTTGCGAACTCGGATCAGGTCGCGCGCGCTTCCTGTCTCCCATGGCTCCTTGTAAGCAGACACACACACATACAGAATCCCTCCCCGCCCCCCCCTCCATCGCACACACATACAGAGACACACACACACCCCCCCCACCCCGCCGCCGCGCACACACGAGCGCACCCTCCAGCACAATGGCATTTTCCTCGCGCCACTGAGACCGCCTCCCTTGCCGCTTCGTAGCTGTAGCATGACTTTCATTACCGTGTTTGCATCCTTTCACCTCCTCGTCTGCTGACCCTTGGATCCCAGGGCCAGCCAGGGTGCTCTGAGTGGTGGCCGAGGCACGCGAGACTCCTCTCCCCAACGTGCGCGCCAGCTGCGGCGCCTCCTCTCCCCAGCGCGCGCGCCACCTGCGGCGCCTCCTCTCCCCAGCGCGGGCGCCACCTGCGGCGGCTCCTCATCCCCATGCAGCAGGCACGCGGCGCCGATAAAGAAGCTGGCTTTGCCTCCTTCCGTATATTTAGACGTCTATGCTCAAAGAAGATATGCTTCTTACTTGGTCACCGTGAGTGATACCTGGCATTTTGACTATTTCTGTGGCACACAGAATAGATTGTCGAAATATCTCCCCCAGGCTATTCAAGGGGCAGAACTAGTGCTTAGAGAACATGTGTGCCGTACGAAGCACACCGAAAATGAAAACAACGGGCGAGCGCTGCTCTGATAGTATCTGGGAAATAAATGAGGTTTTGAGGCGTGCCCGGCACACAGCGGGGAAGGGTACGTCCCTCTACCTCCCATACTCCCGCTCTCTCCTGGCCCCTCCTCCCACGCAATCGCTCTTGACACAGGATCGTGGCAGATATAAAGCAGACATCGGGCTCTGCAGAAAGGGCGGGAGCAGCGCACACCCTCTGCAGAGAGAGGAGGAACCGTGACAGGCACCACAGACCGAGGCACGAGAAACACAGTCTGTCAGGACAGGAGCGAGGGGACCGGGGCACGGGGTTTTCCGCTACCCGAGAGGAAGATGAGGGACGAAGGTAAAGAGCTTCTACGTGCCCCTAGTCTGCCACCCGCGTTTCTCTCGTGAACGCTTGTGATCTCTAGTCAGTGCCCTGTTTCTCATAGCCTTCTCCGTATTTAACTAGGCTGTCTTCTGTTTTCCTCTAGTCACTCCCTTGTATTTCTTTAGTCATTGGTTTGCCACTGTGCTTGTCTAGTGCTGCGCTGACTTCATCTGGTTGGACCCGATGCTTAATTAGTGTGTCCCTGTGTTCTGCTAGGTTCCCTCCATTCCCTGGTGTTCTGCTAGTTTGCCCAGTGCTTCCCTGGTGTGCCCATTTGTTCTCCTAGTTTGCCCCATGCTTCCCTAAAATGGCCATGTTCTTGAAAAAAAAATAAGTAATACTTAAATAAAAGTTATTGTAATTTATAATGGCAATAGCTTAAACTTTCGTAAATAACTTTTGTGAAGGTTATGTTCAGTGTATTTTATTGTGACGAAAATACAAGAACAGAAGTGAAATATTAACATCTTTTTGTGACATTTGTAATAAAGCTTGAAACATTGAGAGAACATATTTGAACCATTTGTTGTTGAATGGTTGCACAGATTGATGCTGTGGTGCTGTTGAGTGATGCTGTGGTGCTGCTGAGTGATGCTGTGGTGCTGCTGAGTGATGCTGTGGTGCTGCTGAGTGATGCTGTGGTGCTGCTGAGTGATGCTGTGTTGCTGCTGAGTGATGCTGTGGTGCTGCTGAGTGATGCATTTTTGGCCCTTAGTGATGATGTGGTGTTGAGTGATGCTGTGGTGGTGCTGAGTGATGCTGAGGTGGTGCTGAGCGATGCTGTGGTGGTGCTGAGCGATGCTGTGGTGGTGCTGAGCGATGCTGTAGTGGTGCGGAGCGATGCTGTGGTGGTGCTGAGCGATGCTGTGGTGGTGCTGCTGAGCGATGCTGTGGTGGTACTGAGCGATGCTGTGGTGGCGCTGAGCGATGCTGTGGTGGCGCTGAGCGATGCTGTGGTGGCGCTGAGCGATGCTGTGGTGGCCCTGAGCAATATTGTTGTGTGCTGAGTGATGCTGTGGTGGTGCTGAGTGATGCTGTGGTGGCGCTGAGTGATGCTGTGGTGGCGCTGAGTGATGCTGTGGTGGCGCTGAGTAAAACAATTAATGCAAAGCATTGTCATTTACAATGCCAGTAACTCCAACTTTAATGCTGCGAGACCTATTACATTGTAAATGCTTGTCTCATATCAGTTGAGATTCCTTTATCTGAAGTCTTTTTAGTTTGCATGGCGGGAAGGTCAGTGTCAGGGAGAAAGATCTACCAAAAATTGTAGTAGTTGAAACAGAAACAGTAAAAATGCCTTTTGGAATGAGGTTAAATGTTAGCCTTTGCTTTCGTTTTTTTTACTTCTTCAAGCAAACTAAAACGTAGTCATAAGTAATAAGAAACATCATTTTTAGTTTCTTCTAGACCAGTCAAGATTTGTCTAGATTAGTTTTTTGATATGCATTGAAGTCTTGAATGTATGAAAATTTCTACGACTATGAGTTCTGTCTCAATCAATATGCTCTTTTTGTTTGGGTTCTTCTTGATAAAGCCAGTTCTGGGATATTTACTTTGGGATGAGATCAGGCAGTTAGCCAACAGGTTTACATTCTTTTTTCCCAGTTCTGATGCCGAGCTCCATACCGGTGTGGCTCAGTACAACCAAGAAAGCATGTTTTTTTCTGTTCCTCGTAGATATACTAAAGAGCAGCAGAGATGAGGATTGGGTCTTGTGGTCCCTACAGGTGACATTATTTAGGGATTGTGTTGTCGCAACACTGCAGTCTAGTAAACATTCTATGTTGTGCTGCAGAACTCATGCCAATGGGGAATAGATAGTGGTATCAATCTTGAAAGAGTGGTTCAGCAGAATCAGAGCATAGTTCCTTGCGGCTCATCAGTGATATTTTGAGAGGCTTTGTGTGTGGAATGCTCAGGAGCAAGACTGGCAGTTGTAATAAAGGAGGGTAAGTCGAGAAGGTGATGAGACTTGCTGAGGGCTGAAAGAAAGATTTATCTCCAACTTTACAAGTGCCTTTTTTGTAAATGAATGGAGCATGCCGTTGCCATGTATTGACGATTGAATGGTTTGGGCACTGCTTTCACCGTAAGCGGGGGACCTGAGCCGATCTCCATGTGGCTTTACTGTAGTTGGTCACGCTATGATATGTTCAGTTGTAGAGGGCTTCGAGGAAATTATGATGAGATGAGTTAGTGATACATTAGCCTTATAGTGGTAGGTATTGGTTGTGTTGGTGTCTCATGAATGTAAGTTATTTTAGGGATTTAATTGGTGAACTCATTGCAAGTCTTCAGAAGTTTAGGTCATCATTTATCATAAAAGCGTCAGCAAAGACTTCCTTAAATATAAGAGGCCCAAGTAATGTACCACATAGAAGATTGCTTTCTGGTGGAGTAAAAGTGACATTTTGCTTGAACAACATTGAAGTTATACTATTCTCTCGAGTGTGTGGCTCCAATTATTGGGTTGTATTTTGGTATGTGTTTTAGTGAGGAGTGTTTACATTCTAGATTTCCTATCAGCTTCCACACAATTCTACATATGTAGACGGCTCCTGTGTGTGTTGCTTGTGCTCCAGGGCTAAACTAAGCTTTCTAGAGTAAGAGGCTTAATCTGTGGGAATAGGACGAATGGAGAAGATGCAGATTCGTTCTTACAGAACATTTAGAGCAACTGCACCTTGTAACTAAACATCCATGTCTGATCATATTAAAGAACGTAATCCGGTTTTAAAATTGGTTCAATCTGAAGTGCATGCTTGACTTTAGCAATTCCTATGATGCTGTTTATTTCCAGATCACAGCAAAATATAGCTGCACTAAACCACTGTAAATGGCATTTCCAAACACTAAAGTAAGTTGTGTTTAGAGACAAATTCTCCAAAGAAGATACATAGGTTTACTTTAATGTATCACGGCAGAACACTAACCACACAGGGCAGCTCCAGTTTTCTATCTTCGATGGATCGAATCATGCCATCATAACTTTCGGAGATGACCTTCTAGGTTTTGTATTGTGGATAACAGTTTCATCTTCTCAAACAAAAAATATATCACACCCCCTTCCCCAAGAAACCCAGAATATAAGTATTGTAATTCATAAACATAAAGTATAAGGTGTTAAAATGCAAATGGACTAGAGAAATCAATCTGACAAAGAAACACATTTTTAAGAACAAAACAATAATTAGACACTATATTCAAGACCTTGGGAGAAAGGTCGGAGCAAAGTAAACAAAGACTTCAAGATTCGGCATAACCTTCAAGATGTGACATAGCCTTTCCAGCAAACAGATCTAAGAGTATTTCTCACATTAGGTTCCTGACTGTGATAGTTCTCTGTCTTCTTATCACCCACATCTTCACATTTTGCAAACCTAGACATGATCCCTACATCGCCGTTACACAGTCAGACTATATTCTTCATGACTGCCTTGATCAAAAAGTGCCCCATAAATGCAGACCCGCCTTTCCTCATAAAAACTGGCCTTTTTTCAAGTATCACATTTCCAACATTCCATTGCACTTATTCGACACAATGCTTATGGTCACATCTTTGCTTGCACTCAAGCAGACATTAACCTCTTAGAAATGTCAATTTTCTTTTCCATTCATACATGTCGTTCTCAGCACTCAACCCTTCAGTCATTTGGATGTCCACATCCATCGAAGCAGGATTTAACTTGGTGTTTCCTACCTTTCCTCAAAAGAAAGGCGACTTGGAAGTTACACTGTTGGGAGTATTGTGGTGAGCTCACCACTTTTCACACACAACTTTATATAAAGCTATCCTAAAGTCAAGTGCCCTTTGAGCACCCAACCTTGCTAACCTATTTGTGTGCTCAGCCAGTCCATTACCTATGGAGAACATAGGGTTGTCTTGAGATGCACCATGGAGAGACTTTTTAAGAACTGCTGCATCTCATGTGAGTTAAACTGGCCCCATTGTATGTCACTGTGTGATTAGGAACCTCTTCCCTCTAGAAAACATGTCAGTTGAACTCGCACATTTTGTCACCTCCCACTTAGATATATAGTCGACTAAGTGTATAACATGCTGGTCGGGAGTTAAAAGAAGAAAAGGACCTACAAAATCGAATCACAACTTCTTCCATGGTTCCTCTGGGATCTCAACTGCAGACAATAGGGGTTTAGCTTAAATTTTATTTTTGTCATTCCTGGCACACAAAATACAATCTTTGACCACCACTTCCACCTGGCTGTCTAAACCTTGCCACCAAATACAACACTCATCTCTACTTTTTTTTAGACTTCTTCTAAGATGACCCTTGTGTGCCAAATTTACCTGTTTTTCTCAGCCCCATTGGGGGAGTTACTCTTGCCCCTAAATAGCTCCTCTTCAGGCCAATTTAGCTCCTTCATCACATTCCAAAATCTCTTCAATCCTTCTGATAGTCTTATACTCTGGCCAACCCTTTAAATTCTATTATCTTGGCTTCAGCATCCTCCTCTCCTGCCACCTGCCACTCATTCTCGTGAATCCCATGTTCCTGAATCCAGCTAATTTGACAAACATCAAATACTTCGACCTCTCTATCAGTGTGCAATCTAGACGAACAGTCTGCAACTCTGTTTTCATATCACTAAGATGCTCCACTTGAAAAGTAAATTCACTGAATCCTTTTCTTTCATCTCTTGATTCTGTGAGTGACTTCATCTTTCTCCCTGGTGAAAAATAATTGAACCAACTATGCATGGTCAGTCTTAACAATGAATGGCATCCCTCACAAATAGAACTTACAATGCTTAACTGCCCCCGCACAGGCTAACACCTTTCTTTCTATAATAGAGTAATGTTACTCCGCTCCCTTGAGTGAACAAGAGTTGAAGGTCACAACCCTATCTTCACCATCCACTGCTTGTGAAAACATGCCTTTACTGAATACCTCAAAATGTCCAAGGATGGCCAGCTGCTAGTGCTCATCTTAATGGCCCCAAAAGCTGATTCACACTCATCTGTCCAATAAAAATAGACCCCCTTTTCAAGCAGAATTCTTTTGGGTTGAACCACACTCGAGAAATCGGGAATACATTTGAAATACAATTCTGCCAATCCAAGGACGAACATCACTTGGTCTTTATCCTGCAGTGATGGTGATTTTGAAATAGACTCATCTAACACTAATTTGGTCTTGAAGTCTTCAGCAGAAATAGCGCCACCCAAATAAGAGACTAAAGTGACACGAAACATGCATTTTTCCTTCTTGAGTGTGTGGCCAGTCTTTTTAGCTTCTCCAACACCAGTGTTTTATTGTGTTCCGCCATGCCCCTACTATAGAACAAAATACCATCTTGAAAGAAAAGGACTTAATAGATACCTTCCAGCACCTTTTCCATTATTCTTTGAAAACACTCTGCCAAAACGTTATACAACCAAAGGTGTAACAAATGATGTAAGGTGTTTAGACTCATCAAGCAGGTTGACTTGATGCTATGCGGAAGAAAGGTCCATGGCACAAAATACATTTGCTCCACTAAGTTCAGTCAGCACCTCAGAAATATTAAGAAGGGGTCAACCCATATGTGTTTGTATAGGTCTCGGAGGTCAACTCAAATTCTTATTTGCTTGCTCCCATCCTTAGGTGTTAAATCAACTGGAGCAAGCCATTATGAGGATTCTTTCTCATCCTCTTCCAACAATCTGTCAATCTCCTTTTTCAGTGGTTAAAGCACAAGGTTAAGAACTTTCCTAACCATGTTCACAGAAAGGACCAAATTGTTTCCCAAAATTCTCCTGTGTTCAGAGATTTTAAGAAGACCTAAATTGTTGCTAAAAAATCCAGAAACTGCATGAAAATATCTTCATGATATTAGAGACAGTCATCACCTGTTGTGATGCATTGGGGTTCAACGTGATACCTATGTCACGCTGGTGACTCCAACCCCACAAATTGTCTCCATGCTTAGCCCCATAGACCTTTCCCACCGTCTCCTTGTCATCAAACTCCATTTTCCTGACGGTATAGCCTGAGACATCGATTTTAGACCCCCCCCAAAATAACTCGATTATTTTCAGGCTCACTGCCAAACTTCTTTTCCCAATTTCTTCCCCCACTATCGTATAGGGTGACCTTGAATCAGCCATCACCAAAATTCTCTTACCATCCAATTTAATGAAACACTTAGGCATGGTAATTGGGCCAACATCAGTATCCCTCACACTGGGTTTAATTTTTAAAACCAACTTGTTCAGATCTTCAGATACCCCATCAACACTGACATTTGTCATCCTTACAAACTCAAGCATAGTATTATTTTGACACTTTACACGCTGATCTCTGAGAACATTAGAACGCACTTGTGATTATGGTCTGTTTATGGACTCATTAATCGAACATGATGCATAGTTCCAGACATGTTCTGTTTTTCTTTTGGGTTCATGAGAAAAACTTGTTCCGCTCCAAAACCTTATTAAGCTTAGTATCAAAATGTATTTCAAACGTCAGCACTGACATGTGAAAAAAATGTCTGGTTTCCCCATTGCCGTTTCCCAAGGGTATGGTCTCTAAACTGTTATAGATATTGCAGCTTCCCACTCACAGGTTGTGCAGAAGAACCTCTTGCTTTCTAGCCGCAGAGAATTTTCTTAGTCAATCACTATTAAATGTGAGTTGAAACGCTTCTTCCACCTATTCCAAGGTAATATTGGTTCTCTTTTGTCAAATGAGAAAACAGGAGATGGGGCCATACTACTTGCAGCCATTCCAAAGGTATAAAAGTGTGACAAAATTTCCAGTTCCAGAATACTGAGGGGACTTAATTTGCACAAGTAAATGTTTCTTCATTAGAGGTACGATATCCAACACCACGATGTAGAGTGTACAAAACATTGTGTGATAAACTAATTTACACTTGCATCCTGTAATTGTTCCCAATACAAGATGGATTGATCTTATGAGCTTTAAACAAAAGCTTCCCAATTAAATATGGTCGGCACTATCCTAGACTTCTTAAGTTACTGTGACTCATCTTCTCGAAGCAAACTGGTGGGCTGACAATGCACGCCAAATGTCAGTCACGTGTCTCCAAATTGAGATTTTGGTTCAATGCTACACGTCACTGGAACGTGCTTGCACTATCAGTCTTTGGTGCTGTACAGCGTGCATCACTGGAACATGTTTCCACCAGCAGTGCGAGCAGGCATGGAAACTGCCCTCTATGAGTTCGTGCTTCAACTCATTTGAGACCCAAAAGAAAACAGTACCTCTGCAGCACAGGCAGTCTCTGCACAACAAGGGAAACCCAATATGCACAGGCTAGTGTGAGTGGTCGACATGCCAACCAGGTCACAGTTTCAGAAAAAACAGAAGAGGCTGGTGATCCAGAATGCCTGCCTCCTCCGAGGCAGCTCGTCACCAGTGTTGAGACGGATGCTCCAAAGAAAACACTCACAGTTAACTGTCTTTGTAAGTTTAAAGGATCCAGGCGGAACACAAACCGCACAGTACAGCTCCAGTTGTCCAACCACCATGGCTTGAATCATAATATTCTGATATGACATTCTGACAGGCTTCTTGAAGGTGGAGAACAGTTCTTCTCAGACTTAGCAATTGAACAACATTTTGGAAGAAGATATTTCTGTTTTGATATATCTTTTGACATGCTTGTGTGGTACATGTTCGGTATATGTGTAGTATCCCTGTGGTATATAAGTCTGTTTACGATACACATGTAGGCCAATATTTTCTGGATTGAAAATGTGATGCACAACATCAAGTGGGGATTAGAAGCAAAAATGCTGTGCATCAGTTTAGGCAATCAGGAAATATTTCTCAATAGACCCGGGGTCTCCGAAAGACCAAAAAAAGCATGGACCAACCGGTACGAACTGGACATGTGGGTGACCTCACCCTAGTTATACTGGGATTTTTGGGTCGCCATTTTGTCTCTTCGTTTTTTAGATTACTCAACTTGGACGACAAACTATAGATTGAAGAGTACGTTTTTTTACAATCTGCATTGCTTCACTTCTTCATTAGAGGTACATCATTTCTTATTAAATGTTGCTAAAGTTAGTAAGGAAAATTCTTCATGTCCTGGAGGCCCCGAAGTAGTTAATGGGCTGTAACTTGTGTTACAAAACAAGTGAGCAATACGGTCAAGTGACCGCAGCAGCAAGCAAGTAGTTAGACCTGGCATTGTTGCAGCGACTTCTCATAAGCATACCGCTACACCTTCTGAGTCTCCCAGGTGTGTGAGATAAGTTATTTATTGGAGAGGGTACCTTATTGAAAAACAAGAGTGATCAATAACAATTTGGAGAATGAGCAAGGCTTGGACTGGCCCAGTTCACTGATGTGTATTTGAGGAACCTTCTTGTTTGGAGGATGAACATGCGTTTGAAGAAAGCTGATCGAGAGGTATGCCTAAAAATCGCAGGATTAATTATAAGATTTAAAAAAAAAAAAGTTTTCTACTAGAAGAAAGTAGGGATCAGCCTCCTGAATACACGATTTTTTTTTATTGGTAGTCTGGCTTTTTTACAGAGTGATATAGTCAAGAGACTTGGCAGTGTAGTAAGCATTGATAGTAGGGCAAGTCATTTTTCTGTCTTTAGAACAGAAGTTTCCTCAAGCGTACATAAAGGTATTACATCCTGAAAAACAATAATCGAGTTAGTGCGGATTGCTATTAGTATGATCTGATGGTCAAATACCCACTTTGCATATACCATCAGTCACAGTTCTTACATGTGGGTTTCTAGCCTGCTGAAATGATGTTCTACAATAAAAAATGTTCTTGAAAAGAGAAGATGCAAGTTGTTAGCCATTGTTCTAATGTTCCCACATTCCTCAGGGTTGTAGTTCTGTATTTCTGTTTGTTGTAACTACTGTGCCTCATATTTTCTCTGATCTGTCTTACAGGTATTCGACCTCCGATAATGAACGGGCCCATGCACCCGCGCCCTCTTGTAGCACTGTTGGATGGCCGGGATTGTACAGTAGAAATGCCTATCCTGAAGGATGTAGCCACCGTGGCGTTCTGTGATGCACAGTCCACACAAGAAATTCACGAAAAGGTAAGGCTTATACTTAACATCAGAGTTGCTTGCATGCATCATACTCTGGGTTAGATTCTTTACATGCAGTGCATGTCGAATTGTCTCGGAAAATCCAAGACAACAGTTAAACCTATTTCTTGGTGGACCTATATAAGTATTTATTCTTTGACCCAAGGGGAGGAGGGGGGGCATAATTCAACCCACTGTGGGTGGTTGACATGTTTCTTCCTGTATCAAACCCTGGTCACTGAAAGCATCAAGGAAAATGCTTGCCTTTTCTGGAGTCAGAAGAAATTACACTACACCGAGGAGTGATGGTACCCGGTGGTGTGAAAGTTATGCAGGGAAAGGAGTGCTGCTTTTTGAAAAGTGTTACAATGTCCTGAACCTAAATAATAGATCATTGCACAGAGAAATATGTGCTGAGTGAATTCTACAGAGCAATGAAATGCCAATTTCTTTGATACACAAATCTACCATACAAAATAAAAGAACAGACTCAAAATTCAAATACGAACCTGGTTTGGGGATTATCCTCTGTATCACAAACCCACACCTACAACCTAGTATAATCTCTTCCTAAAAAATCCACCACCCTAATTGCTCCCTGCGGTTTCACAGAGAGGTGTCCCCCGCACCACTATCGTTCCAGATAGTGGTGTGAGGTGAGACCCCATAATGAAGCATGCCTCCCCTGGGTGGGTGAGGACTTTTGTCCTTTAAGCTGAACAGTTAGATTTGTTCTAGCCCTATTCTGTAGTAGGGGATCTCTGTGTATAGTCATAATCTAGTGAATAGTCCCGCCCATGTGCGTGGACCCCGGAGCAATCAAAAATAATCTCTTACAGTGTCAAAAAATGCAGAAAAGCATAGACACTTAAGAGAGAATTTAAAGACAGATAATGCAGCCTAAAAGGCTACACTGTCCAGTACTTCAACTAGAAATTCCACCATAAAATCCACAAAACAGCAAAAGCCTGTACAGATTTCCCTTGCTTTACCAGCAAAATCCCTCATGAATGATAGAGAGAAGAACCTGGACAGACAAGCCCCATAGGCTGCCATTATGTGACTCAAAACAGGATACTGTGCCTTTAAGAGAATCTTCCAGAACCTTCTCCCAGTATCCCAGAATGCATAGCAGGTCCAACTTAGTTTCAGTTCTTTTTTCCGGCTCCTGCAAGCAGGACCCTGGAGCATTGAGCTCTCCCTTTTCAAGGGTTTTGTTGGTGTTTTTTCACTTATTTCGATTTTGTGTACTTTTAAAGTACTTTAGTGACTTTCTTCTTGGGTTTCTGCTCTCTTTGGCTGTCCATAATGCCTGCATTATTTGATAAATGCCCGGAGTGCTCCAGGAAGAAGGCCAAGTCAGACCCCCATGAGGTGTGTATCCTCTGCCTTCCATCTTCCCACATCCCAGGGGAGTGTGTGATCTGTAGAGGCTTCTCTGGCAGGACCCTGAAGGACAGGAGAAAAATCAGACTTCAGGGACTTGAAGAAAGAAGACTGAAGGCTCAAGGTGGGTCTGGAGGGGCTTCTGCTGCCCATGCTGAGGCCTCTGGGGGGCTCCCCAGGGGCAGGAAGTCCAGGAAACGTCCAAGGTCTCCGTCTGGTTCAGTTTGTTATGACCACGACGTCGAGAGGAAGGTCCACGGCCAGTTCCCGGTCTCCCCAGGGCTCTGGGTCGAGAAAACGTCGCCCGTCGACGTCGAGGGACGTTTACAGGCCGCCGTCGAACCCGGTGTTGATCTCCTCGTCGCCGTCGGCGTCGAGTGGGCGGCATCGGAGGGCCCGGCGTCGGCGCTCGCCGTCGAGGCGACACCGCCGAAGACAAGGACATCGTCGTCGTCGAGGAGATCCTCGTCGTCGAGGTCGCCGTCAAGACGGAGGAGGTCTCCGGGCCCGAAGAAGTCGACGTCGAGACGTTCGAAGAGATCGACGTCGAGACGAGCGAAGAGGTCGACGTCGAGGCGTTCGAAGAGGTCGACGTCGAGGCGGTCGAGGTCGCCGTCGAGGCGTCATCGCCCGTCGTCGAGATTTAGAGGTTCGTCCATCTGGTCGGGGTCGACGTCGAGGCGGAGAAGCCGGTCGACGCCGAGGAGTGTGAAACGGTCGACGCCGAAGGGCCGCTCGCCGTCGAAGGACCCACGATCGACGTCTGAGCACCGATCGTCGGCGTCAGGAGGTCGTAAGGACAGGCCCAGGACTGTGGGGGGCTCCCCACAGTCAGGACAGGATGGTGGCTCCCCGGGAACGGCATACTCCGAGGTGTATACCCCGAGGAAGCCTACTGCACTGCCTTCGTTGCCTCCTTTGCCTAAGGGCCCGCCTCCGAGGGTTTCACCCCCTCCTACGTTGCCTCCTTTACCGGCGCCTCAGGCCCCGGTTCCAACTGTTCCTCCTCCCCCGGTTCCACCGCGATCGGTGTCGATGCCCAACCTCCCGACACCTCCGAAGAAGACTCCTAAGTTGAAGGTTCCTCCTAAACCCAAGACGTCCGACCCGGGGAGGCCGGCGGAGCGTCCCAGACCCAAGAGATCGAGGTCACGCTCAGGTAGAAGGGACAGGTCGAGGAGTGGACGCGGATCCTCCTCGAGATCCAAGCATCGCCATAGGAGGCATAGGTCCCGGTCTCGTTCTACCTCGGGGACCCGTTCCTACTCACCTACGTTGTCAGATTCACCGGAGACGAGGGTGTCCCCGATTGATGACATTGGCACGTTCCAGGAGGTTCTCCTGCTCGGGGCGGTGAAGTTGGGGATCGAGGTTACGGCTCCTACGCCCTCAACTTCCGTGATCTTTGAGACATTGCATAAGAAACACCTGTCTCGCCCCCTACTGCCTCTGGTGCCAGGTCTACTTGAGCCGGCGGAACAACTCTTCCTTACGCCGGCGGTGGTGAAAGCTGTGCCTTCCAGGCTCCTCAAGAAATACAGGGCTCCCGAGTCGGACCCGGCTTTCTTGAGGAAGGACCCGACACCGGATTCGGTGATTGTGACGGCGGCGCGGAAGCTCCATGCCACCTCTCCTGCCTCCACCGTGCCTCCCGATAAGGAGAGCCGCTGGATTGACTCTGCTGGACGAAAAGCGTGTGGGACGTCCTCTGCAACGATGAAGGCCTCCAGTGACTCTGCGTTGTTAGGACGATACGACCGTGCGCTGTGGGACTCCATGGGGCGGTTTGCGGACCTCGTTCCGCGCGACCGGAGAGAGGATTTCATGGAGATCGTCCAGGAAGGGATGCTGGTTTCTAACCAGGCCATTAGCGCCGCGGCGGATATCTCCCTGCTGTCCGCGCATGGATACTGCCACGGTATCAATCAGAGGCGCCATGCTTGGCTTCGGTTGACGTCGCTTAAACCTGAGGCGCAACAACGCGTGGCTAATCTGCCGTTTTCCGGGGATACCCTTTTCGGGAAACACGCGGATGACGAGATGGCCAGGATGAAGGCCGAGGCGGAAACCCTGACGGCGGTGGGCTTGGAGAAGCCCAAGGATAAGAAACCCTTCCGCCAATTCCAACGGCGTTTTGGGTCGCAGGGTCGAGGAAGGGGACAGTCTTCTGGGCAACATCAGCAGCAGCAACAACAGCAGCAGTACAGAAGACCCTTCCAGAAACGTCAGAGGGGTAGAGGTGCACAGCAGTCCTCTACCGCGACCAAGGGCCCGGCTGGGTCTCGACCCTGAGCAGTTACTTCCCCTTCGTCCGTTACCCGCTCCGGTGGGGGAAGCATTCAATTTTTTCTGGCAGAGTGGAGAAAAATTACTCAAGACAAGTGGGTGCTGAATATTGTTTGCAATGGATACAGTCTTCGTTTCACCAGCCCTCCTCCATCGATTCCTCCGATCAGCTCGCAGTATCAACTGCGCGAGCTTCAGGCGGAGGCCGACATCCTGTTGAGGAAAAGGGCGATAGAGGTTGTACCTCTGTCTCAAAGAGGAAGAGGTCTGTACTCTCGGTTCTTTCTGGTCCGCAAGAAGGACAAGAACGAGTTCAGGCCCATTCTGGACTTGCGACAGGCAAACAAATGGATTCGCAGAGAAAAGTTTCGCATGCTGTCGTTGCATCAGATTTATCCTCAGCTGCAACGGGGAGTCTGGCTTTGTGCCATAGACCTACAGGATGCGTACTTCCATGTGCCCATTGCACACAAACACAGGAAGTTCCTGCGATTTCAAGTCGGCGCCAATCACTATCAGTACACGGTACTTCCGTTCGGGCTGAAGTCTGCGCCCAGGACATTCTCAAAGTGCATGGCAGTGGTAGCGGCACACCTGAGGAAGAACAAGGTGTTTGTCTACCCATACCTGGACGATTGGTTGATCAAGGCCTCCTCCTTCTCGGAAGCTCAAGCACACTTCCAGAAGACGTGCGTTCTCTTGAACAAGCTGGGGTTGCACATCAACATGTCCAAGTCTGTTCCAACTCCGGTCCAGTGCATCCAGTACTTGAGAGCCTCCATCAATACGCTGTCGGCAAGCGTGTCTCCTTCGGAAGAGCGACGTTTATCACTCCTTCGGAAGGCTCAGGCTCTCCTGTCCTCTCCATCCACGACAGTTAGGACGGTGTCTTCTCTGCTGGGATCGATGGCTTCTTGCATCTTCCTGACGCCACATGCGCGGCTGCACATGAGACCGCTGCAGGAGTGCTTGGAAGATCAGTGGGACCAGAGGAGAGGATCTTGGGACGACAGAATACGACTGTCTCTACATGCTCTTCAGTCTCTGAAGTGGTGGTGTTCGGCGGAGAATCTCCTCAGAGGGGTTCCCTTCCACAAGGACATTCCCACACAGACGATCGTGACGGATGCTTCTCTCCTGGGATGGGGAGCGCACACCGGAGACCTGCAGATTCAAGGGACGTGGTCCCCTTCGGAGTCCACGTACCACTTCAATTTCCTGGAACTCAGGGCTGTTCACTTGGCGCTGAAGGCGTTTCAACCGTCCTTCCGGACCAACTCTCTACTTGTACAGACGGACAATACGACCACGATGTATTACCTCAACAAGCAGGGGGGCTCGAGATCGCGCACTCTGTCTCAGGAGGCGCAGGCGATCTGGCACTGGCTTCTGGCTCGGGGACTTTCGATAACGGCCACTCATCTGCCAGGTGGGCAGAATGTTCAGGCAGACGAGCTGAGCAGACTGATTCAGGAAAACCACGAATGGGTCATAAACGACGAAGTTCTAGGAGAAGTCTTCGCAAGGTGGGGAACTCCAGACGTAGACCTGTTCGCCACCGCCGAAAACAGCAAATGCCGAGACTTCGCCTCCAGATACTACCAGCCGGGGACGCTGGGGAACGCGTTATGGATCAACTGGTCGAACAGCTTTCTGTACGCTTTTCCACCCATTCCCCTGATTCCAACGGTTCTCATCAAGCTCTCCCAATCCAGGGCGAAGATGATTCTGATTGCCCCGGAATGGCCCAGACAGTGGTGGTTCACGGACCTGCTTCACCGGTCTCTCCTTCCTCACATGAAGCTGCCGTGCAGGCCGGACCTTATCACGAAGTTCGGGGGGCGGATGGTGCACCCCAACCTCTCGTCTTTGAGTTTGGCCGCATGGCTCCTGAAATAGTGCAATATGGCCATTTGAATCTCCCAGAGGATTGCATGGACATACTGAAGGAGGCTAAGCGGCCTTCCACTAGGACTTCTTATGCTTACAAGTGGAAGAGGTTTTGCATCTGGTGCAAGTCTAAGAACTATGACCCCACGACATGCAAGGAAGATGTCATCCTTCCATATCTGCTACATCTGGCGCAGTCTGGCCTTAATGTCCATTCCATTAAGGTTCATCTGGCTGCTTTGACTGCCTACAGGAAATGCCCTTCACAGACTTCCTTCTTCCAGATCCCTGTGATCAAAGATTTTCTGGAAGGCTTGAAGAAAGTATTCCCTCCTGTCAGGCTTCCTTCGCCTTCATGGGACTTGAATGTGGTGCTGTCCAGGTTGATGAAGGAGCCTTTTGAACCTATTCATAAGGCTTCGTTGCAGCACCTGTCCTGGAAGGCGGCGTTCCTCGTGGCCATTACATCGGCCCGCAGGGTGAGTGAAATTCAGGCGTTGTGTTGCCAAGAACCTTATACTGTATTTCATGCTGCTAAGGTTGTTATGCGTACTCACCCTAAGTTTCTTCCCAAGGTTATTTCTGATTTTCATATCAACCAGACTATCACTTTGCCTACGTTCTTTCAGAATCCTTCATCTCCAGCGGAAAGGTCTTTGCATTCCCTGGATGTTAGGAGGGTGTTGAAATTTTATCTGGATAAAACCAGAGACATTCGTAGGTCAGATCAATTGTTCATCAATTATGGATCAGTCAGGACGGGTCTTGCGACCTCTAAGCAGTCTATCTCTAGGTGGATTGTGTCCTGCATACAGCTGTGTTACCTAAAAGCTAATAAGACCTTAGGAGGTAAGCCTAAGGCTCATTCCACCAGGGGCAAGGCTGCCACGACAGCATTGCTCCGTAATGTTCCGATTGCAGAGATCTGCAAGGCGGCCACTTGGAAGTCGGTTCATACCTTTGCTAAGCATTACTGCCTGGATACTGATGCTAGGGCAGATGCTCAGGTTGGACAGGCTTCGCTGCGAAATCTGTTCGCACAGTAGTGGCGTTAATTCTCTTTTCTCCACCGCCGCTTTGGTGTGGGGATGGGCTTGCCATTCTATTCACTAGATTATGACTATACACAGAGATCCCCTACTACAGAAGGAGTAGTTTCTGTCCTGTAACTCCAGTTCTGTAGTAGGGGTATCTCTGTTATAGTCATAAGCGCCCTCCCTCCTCCCCGGTGGAGAGAGACATATTCCTTTATGGAATGCTACAGGTCTGGCGTGTTACGCCTTCAAAAAGAACTGAAACTAATTTGGACCTGCTATGCATTCTGGGATACTGGGAGAAGGTTCTGGAAGATTCTCTTAAAGGCACAGTATTCTGTTTTGAGCCACATAATGGCAGCCTATGGGGCTTGTCTGTCCAGGTTCTTCTCTCTATCATTCATGAGGGATTTTGCTGGTAAAGCAAGGGAAATCTGTACAGGCTTTTGCTGTTTTGTGGATTTTATTATTATTATTATTTATTATTATTATGCGTTCTTATATAGCGCTCGATTACCCGTAGGCATCTCGGCGCTTGCCTTGGGAACCCGTCCTGGCTTTTCCCTGTGAGATACCCGTACTGGGCATCCCCAAGGTGAAAGCCAGGCATCCCGCCGCGGGGGGCCGTAGTGGAGATTAAGCATGCTGATGCCCAGAGCTGCAGAGTGTGAACCCGTGATTCGAGTAGGCACCGAAACGAGAATTATCGAGTCCGTGGATATTTTGGGCTCAAGACCCTGCCGCGTCGGGAATTGAACCCTGGTCCCGGGTCTGACCTCTGCTTCAGGGTCTACCTCCTCTAACCAGTGAGCCACACTTCTCCACTGAAAGGAATTGGTGGAATTTCTAGTTGAAGTACTGGACAGTGTAGCCTTTTAGGCAGCATTATCTGTCTTTAAATTCTCTCTTAAGTGTCTATGCTTTTCTGCATTTTTTGACACTAAGAGATTATTTTTGATTGCTCCGGGGTCCACGCACATGGGCGGGACTATTCACTAGATTATGACTATAACAGAGATACCCCTACTACAGAACTGGAGTTACAGGACAGAAACTACTCCTTCCTTTGCACCCTTCCATGACTACAGGCCTGCAGCATTTCTTGTTTCCCTGATATTCATAGAAGATTGTGCTTTGCGGTCTGATTTGCCCCACGCGTTCTTTTAGTGACTCTATGTTCTTCTTGTGTCAGGTTCTAGCTATGTATCATGTACATGACTTAACCGTTTCTCCTTCTGTTTCTTTCCTTCTAATTTTTTTGCTACAAATTAAGATCTGTATATGCATACATACCAATGTACGTATGTATTTTGCTAATGACTCATACTTTTGCCCACCACTGTAAGAGTGAAATAAGTAGAAACGTGTTGATGCTCCTTTGTTCTATCCAAGTGTTACACCGTTTTTAAGTGATTTCTGATCGTGCTGAATATCTATCTTTGTTTCAAGACCATCCATCACTGACCAGAACTTATATGTCCGGGTATACTTTACAGCCACAATACTACCCAGCGGTAGTCTCACTTTGGTTGACACTACCAGTGTTTTATGCAGATAAACTATGTGGAGTACGATAGGTACCCCATTTACGCCAATCTTACCTTTATCAGCAGAGGTACCAGATGAAGTTTTGCAAATGTACCCGGCCATCTGTAGGTTTAAGAGCTTGAATCTAGAATCTCACAGAAACAGGGTGATTAACCATCTGATTGCTTTTCTTTGAGGTCTGTATGATTGTTTTATGGTGCGAGCAACATGTCAGCTTAAGACCATGGACATTACTTCTCTTAAAGGATCAAGCACTTGTTCTATACGGTCTTAGAGGAAAACTTTACTGCCGTGAAAGTCTTAGTTCTGTTTTCAACAATGCAATCCTGTCTGGCTGTTCTTTAGTTATAGTTGAATTCATTGTGATTCAGAATGATCTTTTAATTTAGAATGTTTTGCCTTCCAGGATAATGAACATGACACGTTTTTCTCCAAGTCCATGATTAAACCCCTTTGCTAGAATGCACACTATTCCTTTTTCATAAGGGAGGTAAGTTGTTAAGTAGAGTATCAAAGGTCATGCTTTAGACAAAGTTATACTTTTCCTTGACAATACCATTATTGAGCCTTCCTGGGACGTGTCACAGCTTTCTAATTAAGCACTATTGATGGCCATTCATAGGAAGTAGATGTTCTCCGTCACTATCCTTAGTATTGCATTTTGCACCCAACTTTAACATTTAATATGTTGCCACTGGTGGGAGAAACACTAGTCTTTTTATTTTTGCTCAAGTAGGAATCCAAAATCTTAAATACAGTGGACATTGTTTGACTGTTTTTGGGGGATATCCCCAGTTGGCCTTATGTTGCCTATTTCCGCCCCACAGCAGACAACTCCTCATTTGATAATGATTCCTTTGCCTCCTCATAATATCTGATGTACAGCTAAAAGATCCATACTCCATGAGGGATGGTAAATCATGTTTCAAGAGAGACTTTATCTTATGAACAGACGCATTTTGGCGCAGTTTCTCAGAGTAGACCAGTCTTGCTGAAGATTTGTTTCCAGACTTGAAATCTGATGAAAATGGTGTGCTATTTCCCTCAAAATACCCATCTTTTAAATTCCTCTTCCTGAAAGGTGTTGTTAATTACACATAAGTACAACTCTGTCAGCAGTCCCCACCCCCTGTACTTTCTACAAAGTGACATATGCCTACAGCATGCACAGCCATTGATTTCATATAAATGCTTCATACAAATCCATACATACTCGGTCGGCAAGGCTAATGCATTTTCATGTGCTTATAATGCCAGAGTGAATACCCTCCCAGAACCCAGCCATCAATTGGATTGAGCATGCTGGCATCACAACTTAAGGCATTGATGAAGAGCAGGCGGGGTTCAGGAGGTAGCACTTGGAATGTGCATACATTAGTGCCCACTGCAGCAGCCAGGCACTCCTTATCCCTGCCTGGTGCTAAATAATTTGGTTTTCCACTTATTATCTTTTCGAGTTTTAAAAGTTTGAATTATTGAGAAGGTGGACAGTGGAGCAGGCCATCCACCTTCCTTCATGAAAAGCACAAACCCTTTACCTCTGACTAAGACTCCTCAAGACCTGGCTCTTCGATCAGTAGCGGCCCCCCCCCTAGCGCCTTGAGACCCTCACGGGTATGTAGCACACTCTAGAAATGTAATGATTGATTGATTGCTTCCCTCGTCAATTAAGGCTGTTTGAGAAAATATTAACTCACCATTTCTGTTTATTTAGCTATTTATTTTGGTTCTTGATTAGAAACTCTACTCCTTTAAATTACTATGATCATGATAGTGACAAGGATGTATAGTTGCATTATGTGCAAAGTATTGGTCGATGGCTCTTTGACTACCTTTTGAAAATGTTGCGCAGAAATTAAGGGAGGGTCTCTGTGCATTGAACAGAAAGAGGTTGGTAGTCTCTTAGAGGCTTCTAATTTAATTGCTCGGTAACACACCCTTCCGGTCTCTTGTCGAAGGACTGGGGGCGTTTGACTGGTCTGTTCTTGTCCAGCTTGCTGTAGCACTACATTTCTTGAGGAGAGGGTGTACACATCCTAAAATATGATACATTAGAAGAGTTCTAATTAAAGGAAATGGTTTTTTACTTGCATGTATGCAGTGGAGAGGTCTTTTGATTGTTTTCTTGAAGCGTGGGTGGGATGGGGTCTGATGTGAAATTCAGTGGTTTAGAGTTTGCAGTGACTTTTTCTAATGTATCTGCAAAAATCGGAGTGAAGAGCCATCAATACCAACCGTGGCAGAGTGGTAGTCGAATCTGGATTGGTGCATGAGATTTCGAGAACTGGGTCAGGGGATGTCCAATGTAATATGGTAAAGAAATGGGGTTAAAGACGCTCTAGGTTACCAGGATTTTTTTTTGTCATCTTGATACTCTTTATAAGCGAGGAGTGATTTTCTGGCTATATCACGCCTATTTGCCAGTAATCATTGAAGGGCAGTGGGGCTGACTGGCCTTTGTTTGCTGCATGACCGTGAAAATAGTTTGGCACCGTTTGATTCTTCCATAGGGCTCGTGTTTTAGGACTAGGATTTAATGCAGTAAAAAATGTACTTGTATTGCCTTCTGTCAACTTTGAGGCAGTTGATGGGTGTGGGGGATTTTTCTACAACTGCTGCTCTTCGAGGTATGTGAAGTTTTTAAATATTATGTCCTCATTAAACCAATTGAAAGTTTTCATCGGTGACTGGACCCAGTTTGTCTGTAATACTAGAAAACTCCTAATTATAGAGCTGTACGGAAATTGAGGGGTCAGATTTGAGATCTTAGTTTAGAAAGCTTTATTGAAAGATAATAAACATAGTATAACATCATACAAGAGCAAAGGAGTTACAAGTGAGTATAAATAGCCGGTGTAAAAACAAGGAAGTTGCAAAGTAGTCCAAAAAGGAAGGAAAACTACACTTAGAGAAAAAGCTTTTAACAATTTTATGTTTATTGGAGAGGGAAATAAAAAGAAAGAGAAAAAAAGAGGAAAGAAGGAAGAGAAAAGAGGAGAGAAGAAAGAAAAAGTACAATAACTTATGCAGGATGTAAAGAACAGATTAAAAGAAGAGAGAAGAAAAAAGAAAAATTGATATGAGTGTATGAATAATTATAGGACCGAGAATAGACAAAAAAAGAGAAAGTCAGGGGGAAAAGGAAGAGAGAAAGTTTGTGAATGGGAACCACAAAAGATCTCTCTTAATCATTAAGGGCACAGAGGTAGCAAAGGAACGATCAAGTCTATGATGGTGACATAACCGATTCCACCAAGCTAAGTGTGAAATTTTGGAAGTGTCCTTCCAGTTAGTGGTTATGAGTTGGAAGGTAGTGGCTATAAACAAATCAATAAATTGTCGGATAGTATTGGAAACATTCCAAATTGATGAAGCACCTCCTAGAAATATGTGCTTAATGTCAAAAGGGACATGAGTAGATAAGATAGAATTCAGCTTGGACCAAACATGAGACCATAAAGACTTACCTGCTGGACAATAAAAAAAAATGAAGAAAATCGCCGTCCTCCGATGAACATGACCAACATTTTCCAGAATCCAAAAGTTTGAATCTATACAAATCAGAGCGAGTAAAAAAAGAGTCTATTATAAAAAAAGAAATAAGGTATGTAATTTGGACCAAGTAGAGTCCCAAAGTGGAATTGGGAATTCTTGGGCTAAATCTTTTTCCCAAAGTAATTCTACTGGTAGTTTAGATCTGTTAGACGGAGGGTGAAACAGGAGCTTGTAAATAGGGGAGGCTTTAGAAGGAGTAGAGAAATCAGGAGAAGAAAGAAAGGAGGGAGCAGGAATAGACGGAGAAAGAACCTGAGAAAAAAGTTGAAGAAGAGATGTGTGGAGTAGGAGGTATTGAGAAGAGGGAGTATTCGAGAGATTAAATAACTCTTGAAGATCTGAAAAGTCTTTTGGCACGTCGTCGTTCATCAGCTGCTCCAGAGTGATGACACCTTTGTCGATCCATTCCTTCCAAAAAAGCGCTTTGTTATGTATCTTCAAAGAATTGTTATACCATATTGTAGTTAGAGAGAGACGGTCTTCATGAGAGAGAAAGGACCGAAATAAGGTACGAGAGAGAGCTTTGAAATGATTAAAAATGGGTGTAGAGAAACGTTTGGGAGGTTGAGTCAAGCGGGTAGCAGTAAGAAATGAGAAGGGTAAAAGTTGAGAAAGCTCAAGCGCACTCCAAGCAGTCAAAGGGGGGGAGTAGGGGAATTTAGGAGGAGAAAGGGCCACATTTGTTTAAGAGTAAAGGCTGAGTGCTATCCACTGATATTAGGGAAATTCACACCGCCGAGGTTTTAGGTTGTTGTAAACGAGAGAGAGAAATTCTGGCTTTACGTTTATTCCTCAAGAATTTAGTTAAAGAACTATTAATAGTACGAAAAAAATAAAGCGGAAGAAAAACTGGAAGCATAGAAAGGTAAAAATTAACAATGGGGAGGAGCATCATCTTAATAGTGGAGAGTCTACCCCACCAGGACAGGAATAACGGGGACCAACTATCTATAGAAGCATTGAGTTTTTTAAGAATATCTGCATGATTAATTTTAAAAGTTTCTCTAATAGAATTAGTGTAGCGTATATCTAGACATTTGATACTTTTAGGATTCCATTCAAAACCAGAACCGTGAAACATATAGGGGAGACAATGTTTGTTTAGGGGTAAAACTTCAGACTTATCAATATTTAATTTATAACCTGACACTGAGGAATATTCTTGAAGTAGGGAGAAAAGAGCTGGCAAAGAAGTGGAGGGGTTGGAAATATAAAGCAAAATATCGTCTGCGTAAGCAGTGAACTTGATATCTATATCTTTAAATTGAAGACCTGTATAAGAAGATGAACGTTTAATTTTTTCAAGGAAAGGATCTAGCGCAAGAATGAAGAGAAGAGGAGAGAGAGGGGCAACCTTGCCTAGTACCTCTGTGTAACGGGAAATATTTGGATTGACAGCCTTTAGCCCAAATGGATGTGGAGGGATTGGAATAAAGTAATTGAACATATTTAATAAATGGTGGACTGAATCCATGCCATCTTAAAGCTCCAAACATAAATTCCCAGCTAACCCTATCAAATGCTTTTTCTGCATCCAAAGTAATGGCAGCAACAGGAGAATCAAGTTTGGAAGCAAGGTGGATAATGTTAAGAAAAGTATGTGAATTATCAGTTATAGATTTACCCTTAACAACCCCAGATTGATAAATGTTGATAATGTCAGGAATAACGGCATTAAGACAGACGGCTAGTATTTTGGCGAAAATTTTGCAATCAGTATTAATCAAGGAAATGGGCCTATAATTTTTACAGAGGGAGGGGTCCTTATCTTTTTTAGGAATAAGACATAGCATGGCTTGAGTAAAAGTTCCATGTCACTTCCCGTCTTGAAGAAAAGAATATATAAGGGAAGATAAATGGGGTATTAAGGATTTCTTAATCTGAAGATAGAACCGAACTGTAAAGCCGTTGGGGCCTGGAGTTTTATCTTTGGGAAGAAGATTAAGAGCTTTAATAATTTCTGATTCTGTAATGGGAATATCCAAGGATGTAAGATCCGTAGAGGCTGAGGAAGAATGTGGAATGGAATCAAAAAATGAGTCGATTTGAGTAGAGGAGGGAATAGATTCTGGAGTATAAAGAGAAGTATAAAATTAAACAAAGCAGTCTAGAATTTAGTCATCAGCAGTCTGCCTAATACCAGCACTATCAGTAATAGTGGTTATGTGGGACTTTTGTTTCTTAATTTTAAGGTAATTAGCCAATGATTTACCCGCTTTGTTACGTCCACCAAACATTTTTGCATTAAATTTAAGTATTTGGTTACAAGCCGAATCCCAGGTATGCCTATTAAATTGCATTTTGGCTTTGATGAGAGATGAGAGGGTTTCGGGAGAATTGGAAGTAAAATACTGATGCTCCAACACCTTAATTTGCTTAAGAATACGAGATGATTCTAAAGTAGTGTTTTTCTTTTTCCTAACAACAAAATCTATTATAAAGCCTCTAGCAGCGGCTTTAAAGGCATCCCAAATTGAGTGAAAATGGGGGGTAGATGTAAGGTTATGTAGATAGAAATCATCTATAAATAGTGTAAATTGTTCAACGAATTTTGGATCTAAGAGAAGAGAACTGTTAAAGCGCCAGCGACGCAAAGTGGGAGGGGGTGACGGAAAGTCCAAATCTAAGATGACTGGAGCGTGATCAGAAATAAGAATGGAACCTATCTCCACATTTGTCATGAACTGGAGTGCGTGTTGGGTGAGAAAAATATAGTCGATGCGGGATTGTGATTTGTGTACTGGGGGAAAAAAGGTGAATTCGAGAGTATCCGGATGGGAAACTCTCCAGGAATCTATCAGGTCTCTATTGGAAATTGCTTTGTGAAAGGATTTCTGGATCTTATTGGGAACATATTTAGTTTGTGATTTGCGATCTAGGAAGGGATCCATAAGTTGATTACAGTCGCCTCCCAGAATCAAATCAACACCAACATGGGAAGATAAAAGGGTATCTTGTGATAGTTTTACCGAAAGAATCATGGAGATTAGCTTTTTTTGCATATTAAATAACTTCCATCCTGCCGTATCTTTTGTGAAATAATAACCAATTGCATTTATTGAAAAATAATTGTAAAATGCTGGATGTTGCAGAAGGTAAGCATGCTTTTGAGGCTCATCAGAATATGAGCAAGAGCAGTATTACTTTCCAGAGAGAAGTCATGTTTCTGAGAGAAAGCCAAGTAAAAACTGCAACACTGCACACTGATAAACAACATAGGATAACTCCATAGTCTATGGCGAAAGACATTAACAGTCCTTGAAATAAAACTTCAGGCTGAGTTACTCTGTTCTGGTGAAGTTTCATTTACTGTCTGCTATGCTTAATGAAATGTCAAGTTGTGCTTTAAGTACCGTGAAATGTTCTTAATTAGCTCAGAGAGTTCTACCCGCAAAAACGTGTGCAGTTGTGTTGTGTTATAGCTTTAATTTGTCTGTGTAACGTTACACCAGTAAAGTGGGACTCCTGTTGAAATATGATAAATGATCAAAATATACTGGTTCGAAAGGCGTTTTTAATAGTCTAAAACACTTTGTAACTAAGACCGCATAGAAATCATCAATGTAAAGTTCATATTTGATAGATGTACCAGAAAGAGGCTTTAATTTTATTTATTTAAATATTTTGTTGCACTTTAGGTAACTCACATAAGTGACTACCAGTCATTGACTTAAATACATGCATCGATTTACATTTTCCAACAGTCACTATCGTAAACTTAAAGAAACAAGTGACATCTAACCTACAGACCACCCTGCCATTGCCTATCCACACTCCTCCCCCTTCTGTAAGCATGGCCACTACCTACTCCTCATCCTGGACTCCACCTACTTCGCCTGGGACAACCCCTAGTGCCCTGCAGCACTTGGAACCCCCACAGACACGCTCTGCCAGCTTCAAAAGATCTCTAGAAAGACGGCCACCCACAAACTCATCAGCAGAAGACTCGACTACGGCAATGCACTCTACGCCTGCATCACCCAGAAACTCCTCAAGAAATTGCAGAACATTCAGATCTCCTCCGCTGAATTTAAATCCTCAACATCTCCCGCAGCAGCCAAATCATCAGCCACCTGAGAGACCTCCACTGGCTCCCAGTCAACAAAAGAATCACCTTCAAGCTCCTCAGACACGCCTACAAAGCCCTCCACGACGTGTCACCTGCGTACCTCAACCACCGCCTCGCATTCCACGCACCCACAAGAGACCTCCCACCAACTGCCCATGGCCACCAGCATACTTTTACGCAAGACCACGCCGGAGCAAACACCTTCTCCTACCTCGCAGCAAAGTCCTGGAACACCCTCCTTCTCCACCTCAGGCAATCACAGTCTTTGCCTCAATTCAGGAAAGACCTCAGGAAATGGTTCTTCGACTGAATTTACAGGGCCTTCGGATCAGCAGTCAAACCCCCGATCACCCTCCACCCCATTGAGATCCTTACGGGTGAGTAGATGCTCTTTGGGAGTCACCTGATTGATTGATTTACCTATGCTAGCAGACTTTACGAGGCCACCAAAGTTCCATTAAAGGAGATAATATCTCCACAAAGGAGCCTGAATATCTCAAGGATTTGATATGTAAGGTACATTTTTGACATATATTTCCTCAAATTCATTGCATTTGGTAAGTTCTTTTAACTGTGGACACGTGAGCCTGAAACCGGCACATGCAATTCAGTTTTTCGCGAGCAGCAAACCTAAACCTGCAGACTGCTGATGCTCATTGTGAAGATCCTTGGCTTTGCCATGGTGGCCAATAATTTTCTGGGACCTTGCTTCCCCTATAATGCTATCAAGCATGTCCCTGCTGCACTCCTGGGCATTCCCTGGCCAGATATAGGAGGTCCTCTTCTGCTGCTCCAAATGTGTTACCAGCACCCGAAGCATGAAGGCTATGTTCTGTTGTGAATGCACGATTGGATCGTTGTCAAGGACCAAAGCTGACCCAAATATGAATCATACAATGTGTGACACCACGTCATGAATTTTGAGATGCGTGCAGAGATGTAAATGCGCATTCCAGCTTTGCTGGTCACTGTAATAATACTCGTAGGTGCAGATGTAGACTTGGGCACCATTTAGTGCGCAAGTACTTATCATCCCATGGTATTACTACTGCTTAAAGGGACCTTCGAAGAGCTCTGTTTCTGAACATGGTCACTGATAGATATCTGCAGGCATTATATGTCCTCATGCCTTTCCTAATCATTTAAAGCACGGCTCACAAAGTCCCTTTAAAGATGGATCAGTAAATCCTGAAACAATCCAGTAATTCTAACGAGACGAGTTAATCTTCCCTGCATCAACACTGCAGATGAATCTTTATTGTAAACTGCAGCTGCGTGAGCGTCCCCTCCCAGTGCCATCTTAAGTTGTGGCAATACTCTCATTGGAATTCGTGCATCTCTTACAGATCGGATTTAGATGCTGAAGCATTGTAGACTAATTAAAGTAGTAGAAGTGCATCCAGCCAGAAAAAGGATGACGCGGAGGACGCGCACGCACTACATTCCTTCTGGTAAGGTTAATTGTATTTTTAAACCTTATTAAAGAAGAGTAGGAGATGAGCTTTTTTAGTGTGGAGACTGACTATGAAAATGGCCATTTAAAGGCCATTAAATTAAGCCATAAAACTGCTGTCTGCAGTGAAATACTGAGAAAAAGCTTGTGGAATAAAAGGTTAGCATAGTCACATTAAAAGTTGCACTGGTATTAGGAACATTTCTGATCATCTAAAACGTGGCAGAACCGGCAGCAGGTGTAGATTTGGTTTATATCCTTTGTTTCCTTCTGACGTTTGTTTTCTGTGTGCCATACATTCATAAGCAAGTGCCATATTGCTAAACCGAATACAATTCGGATGCCCCTCTTAGGTCTCGAGTTCAGTAATGTTGCTTCCCTCCTTTAATGTGTGTATCACTGCAGAGCATGGGCAGCTTCAAGCCTGCTACAGCTCTAGTTTGTTGTCACACTTGTGTGCCTAAGCCATTAGATGTGCCTTGCGGACAGTAAATAGCATGTTAATAGATCTGATTAAGACGGGGCATGTCCTTGAATGGGCCTCTGAGTTTTTCCTTAGGTTTGGCGCCTTTCTTTAAATAGACTAACAGAGTTTAGGCCTATTTACTTATTTTCTTCTTGCAGAGGTCTGTGGGTTCTTGGGGTGTCTTTGTTTCTTGCAATGTCTCAAATCTTCCGGAAGCTTTGAAAGATGAGATGATTTCTTCCTAAGAGGACAAAACCCTACTCCTTCACCATGCTTGAATAGTGCTTCAGAGGCTGTGAACTGTGTATGTTTCTCTCTCTCCTGTGCACTGCACTTTGCATAGTCATGGGTTGCATTGATCCTCCTAGTGTACTCTATCCGTTTGCTCTGGTAGGCCTGGCCAAAAGCCCAGTTGTGGGTTTCAAGGCAGATTTTCTAAATATTGTATCTTCTAGAAGCGTGTTTCTTAGTCTTGAGAAAATTGCTCTATGGTTTGGCAAGGGCTTCGCTCTTGGCTGAACAGTTGATATGGAAGCTGTAGGCATTGCTTCTTCTTGGTATCTTGTCAGGATTTACTTTACTGACGAATTCATCAAGTTTTATCTGTGGTTGCTTCTTTACAGGTCACACATTCTTTTGGAAGATGTATCCTATTAGATTTAGTACATATATGTAGGATTTCCCTTTCTTCTGAAGTATTGATCCCATAATAAATTTGGCTCCACCTAGATAGTGCAGTTCTCAAGTTTATCTCAGGACGCCGGGATTGCATGAATCTTGCAGTTTGCTTTTGTAAATGTAAATGTCAAAGGTTCTTATATAGCGCCTTATCACCGCAAGGTCTCAAGGCGCTTGCTTTGGCAACCCGTCCTGGCTTTTCCCTGTGAGATAACCCCTACTGGGCATCCCCAAGGTGAAAGCCGGGCATCCCCAAGGTGAAAGCCAGGCATCCCGCCGCGGGGGGGGCCGTAGTGGAGATTAAGCAAGCTATTGCCCAGAGTTGCAGAGTGTGAACCCATGATTCGAGTAGGCACCGAAGCGAGAATTATCGAGTCTGTGGACATTTGGGCTCAAGACCCTGCCGCGTCGGGAATTGAACCCTGGTCCCGGGTCTGACCTCTGCTTCAGGGTCTGCCTCCTCTAACCAGTGAGCCACACTTTTCCCTTGTAAGAATACTTACTAACCCTTACTTACCATTGGGTGGCTTTGCTGTCAGTCTCTTTTACGTGCTTCTTATTGGTCAGTCACTCTTGCTGCCTTCTGCTTCCACTTTCTCTTCCTGTCTTCTGTGGGGCACCAGCGAAGTACAGTTTCCGGTCTTCAGCCAGGGTCCTCTCACTGGCCACAGGCTTTTAGAGGTACTTTTGTTTTAATGCTAATTTAGCACTCCATAAGAATGCATGTTTGCAGACCTCTCTACTCCTGCCTGTCCCTCCCTACACCTCCCTGCCCCTCCCTTCCTTTGTTGCTTGCTCCCGATAATCCCACCGGGCCTCATTCAGAACATGCATTCTGAGAAAAAAAACGCTCAGCCACTGAGTGCCAAAGTGCTCTTCCAAAAATGACAAACACATTTCTAAGGTATACATTTAAACAGGAGATCTCGGGTGAACATTTTCTTATGTAATAGTCCCGAGCAATAACATTTGTCGTCTCAGCAGGCAAACTGATTTTCAGAGAACATTTTGGTGGTTGAATAAACCACACCCATGTGCTGGTCAGTTCAAAATTTGCAAACATTCGTGCCAAGAATTTTCAATTCTATTAAGGACAAGGAGGCGAGGATTATGCTATCTCATTTCTTTAATGAAATGCCCAGCAGCCATAGAAACAATAAACTACATTACCCAGAAACACATGGTCAACAACCATAGAGTCAGGGGTATAAAATGGCATATAGAAAGTCACTCTTCCTCTTTCTTTCGTAACAAAAACTCCAGGAAAACAGACCATATCCAGTCCGGAAAATCCAACAAGGAAAACAGGAACGCCAAACTAGGAAGTCCAAGGAACATCCAAAACGGCAGAGATTGACGAAGACTGTATCCAAAATCCTCCGCAGGAGCAGGAAGGCAGGGACCAGGCAAAATGGAGACAACCTCACTTGGGATCAGATCCTGAAAAGGAACACAAAGCCGTAATATCCAAGCCATGCAACAAATGAGCAGAAAGCAGAAATGGGGTGGGAAAAAACAAGAGTCATGTCAAGACATCATCAAAAGTACAACAGTAAGATAAGCATCTGAACAGAATGCAGACAATAACGGGTGGGATAATCCTCGCCTCCTTGTCCTTAATAGAATTGAAAATTCTTGTCACGAATGTTTGCAAATTTTGAATTCTATTTCAGGACAGGAGGCTCCGATTTATGCTTTTTTAAAGCTGATCCACCACAACAGAAGCAACATTATCAATAGGCTTAAAGTAAAAGGTTTTGAATACAGAATCAGAGGACCAGTCTGCAGCCTTCATTATATCAAACAAAGTCACTCCCAAAGAGAAGGCTTTGGAAGCCATAGCCCCACGTGCAGAATGCGCCCCAAAAACAGACACATCAATGCCAGCCTCAGCCATGAGCCACCTGACCCATCTGGCTAACGTAGCCGGGGTAACGGGGCGAAAAGGCTTCTGTAACGCAATTAACAATTGACCCTGCAAATCAGAACGTAAAGCAGAAGTACTTACCTCATAATCCTTTAGGCATTGAACGACACAGAGTTTTGGATGTTGAGGAAAAGAAGGATAGGAAATAATGGCAGTATTCGTTTTGGTCCGTCTGGAGAGACGAAACGAAACCCCTTCAGGAGTAAAACTGCGTCCGGCTAGATCTAAAGCCCGAACATCAGAAACCCGCTTGCAGGAAACTAGACAGAGCAACATAGTAAGTTTAGCCAACAACTGCTTACGAGAAAGTAAACAATTAAGCGGCCAGGATTCCAGAAAACGTAAGACAATAGAAACATCCCATAAAGAAACATATTTAGGGCGAGGGGGAGTTGCTAGGCGAATACCCTTGAGCAACTTGACAACCAGAGGGTGCTCACCTACCGGTTTACCGTCCAAATGGGGATGACCCGCAGAAATAGCTGAACGGAAGTTGTTCACAGTACGATAGGCCAAGCCAGAAGAAGCGAGCGAGACCAAAAAATTGACCATCACAGAAACATCCGCCGAAGAGGGATTAACTTGCCGTTGAGTACACCAGTCACTCCAACGTTTCCAGGATCCCCTGTATCGTTTGTGGGTACTAGGGGACCAGGCGTCACTGATGAATTTGGAAGCGTCCGCAGAAAGGCCTGGGACTGACCAGCGTTCCCCGAAATTCGCCACGCCATAAGAAGGAGAGAGCCTGACTGGATAAGGGGATGCGGATTCTGAAGCGGATCCAGCAGAAGATTCCACTTCTGGGGAAGAAGGAACGGCACTGCACAAGCCATTTCCAGGAGAACCGGGAACCACGCTTGAGCCCTCCATAGAGGAGTGATCAGAATCAATTCCGCCTGATACCTCTTCGTGTAAGCCAGAACCCTGGGAATCATCATGAACGGGGGAAAGGCATAACACAGAGCAGTCGGCCACGGTTGAATAAAGGCGTCCGTGGCAAGGGCCGCCGGATCCGGCCTCCAACTGAAGAAACGAGGAAGTTGGGAGTTGAGACGGGATGCAAATAGATCCAGTTGACAAGGACCCCAAGACCGGAGTAGAAGACGGAACACCCGAGGATGAAGCCTCCAATCGCTGAAATCCCGCAGATATCTCGAGTTCCAGTCTGCCACAAGATTGTTGCACCCCGGAAGGTTTTCGGCAATAACCGTGATCCTGTGGTGCAGACAATAATGCCAAAACTCCTTGGCAATCTCCGCCAACAAACGGGACCTTGTTCCCCCCAGTTTGTTGATGTACCGGACTGCGGACACATTGTCCATCCGGAGAAGTATGCAGCAGTTGGACTGAAGAGGGGAGAGGCAGCGAATTGCGAAGGAGCCCGCCAACAGCTCCAGACAATTAATGTGGAGCGACAGTTCCTGAGGAGACCAACGACCCCCCGTCGAGACCGGACCGCACCGGGCTCCCCAGCCCCAGCGGCTGGCATCCGATTCTATCACTACTTCCGTCGCGGAACCGAACAGGGCTCGGCCATTCCATGCCCCCATATGATCCAGCCACCACTGCATCTCCGTTTTCGCCTCCTCCGAGAGGGGAATTTGATCGGAATACCGAAGGCCGCTCGAAGATGGCGAATCTTCAGACGTTGTAGCGCCCTGTAATGCAGCGGGCCGGGAATATCGCCTGCAGAGAAGAAGCCAAGAGACCTACAACTCGTGCTAACGACCTCAATGACACAGTCTGTTTCGAGATAACAGAAGTCAATTCCCGTTTGATATAACGAATCTTTTGATTCGGCAAAAGAAGTTGACAAGTGAGAGAATTGACTTCGAAACCCAAGAAGTCGATCACCTGAGTCGGACGTAACACAGACTTCTGAGCGTTCACCAAGAAACCGAGGGACTGCAAAAGGTCGATTGTCCAAGTAAGATGAGACATCAATTTGACTGGACAATCCGCTAGAAGAAGGATGTCGTCCAAGTAAATGATCAACCGAACACCCCGACTGCGGAGAGACTCTACGACTGGTCTTAACAGCTTCGTGAAGCACCAAGGTGCTGAGGGTAGGCCGAAAGGAAGAACCTGATATTGGTACCAAGAATCCAACCAATGGAATTAAAGAAAACGGCGATGGGGAGGAAAGATCGGGACCGACAAATAAGCGTCCTTGAGGTGTAGACTAACCATCCAATCTTTGTCCCGCAGGAGATCTCTCAAGAGATGGATGCCCTCCATCTTGAAGTGGCGATAAACCACCCCCCTGTTGAAGTCCTTCAAGTTCAGAACCAACCTCAATCCCCCTCCTTTCTTCTCCACTAGAAAGATCGTACTGTCGAACCCTCGTGGATGACGTTCGGTCGGAACAATGGCCCCCTTTCGGAGAAGCGATTTGAGTTCCTCTGTGATGAACTCTTGATCTCTTTGGGAAAAAGACATTGGAGAAGGAAGACGAGTTTGACATTGGGGATGGTAAAACTCTATCTTGTATCCCTGAACCGTCTCCAGCACCCAAGCATCGCTGGAGATCAATTGCCAATTGTGTAGGAAAAACTTGATCCTGCCCCCCAGAACAACACTGCATGCAGGAATTAAGCTCACCTGAAGTTCCGGAATTGTGAAAGCCACCTGCTTGACCTCCGGAACGTCCCTTCTGGTACTGACCACGGCCTTTCCTCGAGGGATAGAAGTTGGACCTCTTGTTATAGTTGGAGTCTTGATGACCCCCTCTGTTGGCTTGATAACCCCTCTGCAAGGACTGCTGCTGCTGACTGCGGCCGAACGAGCGTCCCCTACCACGTCCGACCTTGGCAAAAACCGGACGGAACGCACGGCGGAGAGTTGCCTGCGCCTTGTCCAATCCGCTGAAGGTACTTACGAATTGGGTCAGTTCCTTCAGAAAAGGTTGCCCAAAAAGCAAACCTTGAGCAGCAGGACCCGAGTCGGAGGAACAGAGCTCCGCCAACTTCGGGTCAAGTTTCAACAAAATTGAGCGACGCCTCTCACTAGAGAGTGCGCAGTTCGCATTGCCAAGTTGACAAATAGCACGTTGAGCCCACTCAATGAGTTCGTCGGGGTCCACCATGGTTGAAGATTCCTTCGCGATAAAGCCAAGATCGAGGATTTTAGTCAGGGGACCCAGCATGTCCAAAACTTTATCCTGACAGGATCTCCAAGAGCGGTCTAACCCTTTTTTGGGATCCTTAGTGAATTTCCGTAAGTAGGTTAGTATAGTAGGATCTACTTCAGGTGTATCTGCTAAACCGTCTGCAAGGTCTGGCCGTGGACATTCAGAGCGGAGGCGCGCACGAACCTCCTTGTCAAAAGACTGTCTAATGTGCTGCTGAACATATTCCGCCACAGCTGGGGACGGAAGCCAAGCCGTCGAATTAGGGTGGACTATATCAGCGGGATCAAAAGAGAGAACCTGGGGATGACTAGGGGCATCCACATAATGTTCCTTGCACCTACGCTTCTTTGGAGGAGGGGAAAGATGTTCAGAGGATGAAGAAGAAAGATGGTCCTCACTTTCGGCCTCTACGGCCCTCTTTCTCGAGGTGGAAGTGGACATGGACTTGGCCAAGCGCTGAAAATCAGACGCATGTGGATTACCAGGAGAAGAGGCATAGGATTGCGAAGCAGGGACCCAACCCTGCTGTTGCGCATACTTGGTCAAATGGCGCTTAAGAGGAGTAATAGCCTGAACCAAGGCCCTATTCATAGAGTGCTGGACACCCCTATCCAATGCCTCCACCAAACCTTGTTCCAGAGAATCTGGGGCCTCCTCATCATACTCGTTGTCATCTGCATAATAAGTGCCTGCCATAGTGAAGCAGAGCAATATATAGCCCACCAGATGACACAAATTGCATTTGCCGTAGGCAAAAAATCAGGGGGAGCGCAGAAACCCCACAGCAAGCCAAGAAGCAATAAAAGAATGCCTCACCAAATCAGTAAAGCGTGGAGGGAAGGCTTGCCGAACAAAAATAACACACTCTAGGCAGAGCCTATGCATAATTGTCCTTGCCTGAAGCTTAGAATAGCAACCGGCGTCCAAGGGGTTAACTGGGAGGCAGTGGGCAAGGCAGTCATGAAGGACGTTCAGTCAGAGTGCTCCGGTTCACACTGTAAACACGGAGCGCCGGAAATGCCTTAACGCGCTTGCGCGGGGCACCGGCAACCTCCCAGCAGAAAGGCAGAGCTCGCGCAGGCAGCGCGAGCGTCCACAAACCCCGGTATTCCTCTCCACCAAAGAAAACAGCGCAAGCATGAGACGCCCGACTGCCAAAAGGGAGGTGAGCACACGCTCCCGAACGCGCCGGTAGCGAAACCGGCAAAGCAACAGACGCGCTGAAGCGCAAACAACAAAACCGCCAGAAGCACCACAAAGCGCGATATGTAACGCGGCAAACAGCGCAAAACAGCACACAATAGCAAATCAATTCAAACAGTAAAATTGTAAATAGAAGCAAGAGAGCACTTAACTGGCTGCGGAGCAGCAAAGAAAGAGGAAGAGTGACTTTCTATATGCCATTTTATACCCCTGACTCTATGGTTGTTGCCCGTGTGTTTCTGGGTAATGTAGTTTATTGTTTCTATGGCTGCTGGGCATTTCATTAAAGAAATGAGATAGCATAATCGGAGCCTCCTGTCCTGAAATAGAATTGTAAGTTTTCCCACTGTGTTAGGAGCGAGTGTGAACTAGGAGAGATCACGGTAGACTCGGTAGAGGAAGCAGTTTCTGTCGGAAGGGCAGGGTGGAGGGCGATTTCCATTACAAAACCGAACCAACAGCAGCTCCGCTGCAGGATTGGGGGACACTTCTGCCTGGTTACATTGACCCTACTGCTGCGATGTCCTAACAGTAAACGTTCTGCCACTTTGGGGACGGTATCGGGATCCAATGTTTGTCTCTTTGGATGTAACGCGTTCCTTTTCATTTAGTTTTCTACCTGAAACATGTTACCAGGAATAGCCTGGCAATGTTATTCACCTTCACCCCCGAAAGACGTTGTGTGATCCTGGGCAAACCATTTCTTCTTCCCATCTCCTCGCTTGTGGGAAGAGTTTTAAGAATGGACTAAACTGCTGTTATTGTGTGGCACGGGATTTGTTAGACAGCGGGTGCTTGAAGTTAATTTTGCGAACGAAAGGGGCCTTTCCTTGTGTCATTTCTTTCTATATGCAATGTTAAAAGGCTTAGCCAAGAAATGATATTTGTATCGGTGATATGCAGTGTGGTTCCCTTTCAGAGGATGAACGTGTAGCAGAAGAAAAGCGAGCAAATGCTGTTGGCACGTTGGTGTTCGCATGGGGTCATGAGGTGCTGTCTAATACTAGTACAATACAAGGACAGCTCATCGGGCGCATTTTTCATGCAGATTGCAACTGCTCGCTAGCGCTTCATGGGTAGGTGTGTGTTCACTGCCCTCTCTACATGTATTTAAGATGGTGTTAACATGAAAAAGAAGCTCCTCGATGACACGTTGCATCACTGAATGAACTCATTTGAAATAACATTAAGTGGTGTCTTAGACCATTCATTCCAAATAATCAGATTTCACTGCTCAGGATTAGTTATCTTAAAAAATCACTCCTCTTTTCTTCGTTGCTACTTTCACGAACATTTGCTTAGCATTGACAACGAGACGGAGGAAAAATGCTAAACGGCACCTTCCACCTCTGTATACGGAGCTGCCTAGTTTAGGAGTGTAGGTATTTATTATTGCCGCTGTTTGACTGTGAATTAAAAACATCCCACGAAACAGCCAGAGCGCCTCTGTTTTATTGGCCGTGTCTATCTTTATTTTCATCTTTTGTTTATCGATTGCTATTTTAATTGCAATACTTGTTTAACCCCCACCACTCAACACATGCAGTATATTTAAAATTAATGTGTCCTCACTGGTATTTATTTTACCGACCTCTGGATGTTGAAATGCTAATGTGTCTCAGAAGGTCACATGGTCTTTTCAGCTGTAGGAGTATTAGCCATGAGGAATTTTACCGTAATTAAATCCAGTGACCCGCATCTTCCATGCACGCGGCACACATACAACCAAATCATTGCATCACTTGCATTCTCTCACTGAACTTCATAAAAAGATGAGTAGCCATAAACTGAAACTTACTAACACGGACACACGATCCCCTGTACAGCAGACAGAGTATACCCACTGATCTTTTTTAGCAGGATTCAAACCTACGTCCACTAATTTACTAAGACATCTGTACTGCCCCAACATTGGCTACAAAACAATTTACCCGAATTATGTGCAACAAATTAATTTGCTGTTTCTGCCTTTTCATTGTGCTGTTCCTGTTCCACTCACCTCTTTTATAGCGCCCTTTTTCATGGTCCTAAGTCACTCCCACTTAATACTTTTGTCAGTCTTCTTTCCTTTCTTGGATAATATGTTCCTGTACCCTCCCTTTTGTTTGTTAAAACTGTATTCTTCAGTTCCTTCTTCCTCTATTTAGCAGTGGTGTAGTAAGGGGGGTAGGAGCTGGGCGGGGGCAGTACGCCCTATGCGCCATGAGTTTTGGGGGCAGTGGCCTCCTCCCCTGTTAGCTGCCGTCGCGGGCGCGGTAAACGCCCTACCCCCACTTTAAATTGCTGGTTGTATGGACGGGAACCATTGACGACGAGATCCCTACCTTCGTACAGTGGATTAATGGGAGAAACAGTTTTCTAAAGTTCATGTGAGAATTCAACAAGGAGAAACTCCTTTTTAGAACCCCTGTTATATCCAAAAGATTGATGGATCCAGTCTAAATTATACAGGAAACCAATGACGAGAAACTTGCTGTTACTGTATGACAGTTACCATCCCAGGTCTTTGCGGGATAATTTACTGATTGGCTACTTTACAGGAATATGGTGTAGCTGTTCGAAAACTCTGAATTACAAACAGCTCGCTGCAGCTTTAAGCAAACACCTTTTGGGGTGGCAATACCGGATTCATCTGATTTGATGAGCAGCCAAGCAGGCCCGTTAGAAAAACAGGGATGCTTTATCAGAAAACCATCATCGTCCAGAGAATATCCCCTTGATATGCACAAGTACTTTCTGTCGTCTCTCCTCTTCCGTACAGAATTCCATCTGGATGAATCGGAAGATACTGAACAAGGGTTCGAAGGAGCTTCCCACCAACTTTCACTTTTCAATGTGGACCTAATCTGAGGGATCAACTAGTACTTACTAGACCGCTGGCAAAACAATACAAAATCAGGGTACTCTTTCGTCTCTGTCAAAAGTAATTGAACAGTTCAATAAACAGGTCACTAAGGTTCACCTTGGCCCTTGTACCCCATGACAGCTCAAACAATACAGTAACTGTAATAGTAGCAATCTGAAATACATGATCACGTGCTGCTGTGGACTTGGGTACATTGTCCTCACTATGCGTAAAATCAAGATCAGGATTTCATAACATTGCGGTACTATCAAATGTGAACGTGACATACTAAGTTAACCCAACACTACCTTGAGGCACGACATAGTGACCACAGGCTATGGGGATCAGGCTATCTTACACAACATGGAGCAACAATAAGTCTTTAGACTCATGATTCATATCAGGGGACTTAATGGACGGAAGAACACAGAGAGTCCGCCTACCACCGTACAAGTCAGAGGCCACCGAAGTCATCTGCGGCGTCCCTCAAGGATCCTCGCTGAGCCCCACCCTCTTCAACGTCTACATGAGCCCCCTCGCGGCCATCGCACGCCAACACAACCTCAACATAATCTCCTACGCCGACGACACCCAGCTGATCCTCTCCCTGACCAACGACCCCGCCGCCGCCAGAGCCAACCTGCACGAAGGGATGAGAGATGTAGCCGAATGGATGACGACCAGCCGCCTGAAACTGAACTCAGACAAGACGGAGGTCCTCATCCTGGGCTCCTCGCCCTCCGCCTGGGACGACTCCTGGTGGCCCCCCGCCCTGGGCACCGCACCCAAACCGACGGACCACGCACGCAACCTGGGCTTCATCCTGGACTCCTCCCTCTCCATGACCAGACAAGTCAACGCCGTCTCCTCGTCATGCTTCAACATCCTACGCATGCTACGGAAGATCTTCTGGTGGATCCCCACCGAGACCAGGAAGACTGTCACCCAGGCCCTCGTCACTAGCCGACTGGACTACGGCAACGCCCTCTACGCCGGAACCACCGCCAAGCTCCAGAAGAGACTCCAGCGGATCCAGAACGCCTCAGCCAGACTCATCATCGACATCCCACGAAACAGCCACATCTCCGGACATCTGAGAGACCTGCACTGGCTCCCCGTCAACAAAAGAATCACCTTCCGTCTCCTCACCCACGCGCACAAAGCCCTACACGACCAAGGCCCGAGCTACCTCAACAACCGAATCAACTTCTACACTCCCAAGCGCCACCTCAGATCAACCAGCCACGCCCTCGCCGCCGTCCCCCGCATCCGAAGAGCGACAACAGGAGGAAGGTCCTTCTCCTACCTGGCCGCCAAGACCTGGAACTCACTCCCGACCGACCTGCGCCTGACCCAAGACCACCTCTCCTTCAGGAAGAAGCTCAAGACCTGGCTGTTCGAGCAGTAACGGCACCCCCCCCCCCCCACCTAGCGCCTTGAGACCCTACGGCTGAGTAGTGCGCTCTATAAATGACTTGATTGATTGATTGATTGATTGATGATGAGAACCCATGGAACATTTTGAGCTAAATGCATTTTACTGCGGGTCTCCCTTCCAGTAGTTTTGACATAAGTATAGTTCAGGACCGAGTTCATGCCACCATTTTTTGGAAACTCTTCTTGGGGCTTTTTTGTTATGTTATGTTAAATTTTATTTCTATAGCGCACGGCTACTCGATAGGAGTGTCCCGGCGCTTTACTTAGGCAGCTCAGTGTAAAAAAACATAACACCATAAAACCAGAAACAAACAGGGGAGAGAAAAGACCTACTAAAGGTTAAAAAGCCAGGTCTTAAGGCTCTTCCTGAACAGGAGCAGATTAGGTGTGCGCCGCAAGGCCAAAGGCAAGGTGTTCCACAACTGAGGGGCCCTCAAACTAAAGGAGCGCCCCCCGTTACGGGCCTTCCTCACTCGAGGGACCACGGCCAAAAACTGAGTTTCCGACCGCAGAGATCGAGCCAGGCGGTAAAAGACGAGCCTGCGCTGTAAATACCTTGCTCCAGAGCCAAAAAGCGCTTTGTGAGCCAGGGTCAACGCTTTAAACATAATCCGCTTCCGGATGGGCAGCCAATGAAGCGACTGTACCAGCCTGGATGCTCTCGCTCGCCTATGAAGGCCGAAGATGGCGCGGGCCGCAGAGTTCTGCACAACCTGCAGACGCTGAACATGATAGTCCGGAAGGCCTAAATAGAGGACGTTAGCATAGTCCAATCTGGAGCCAATTAAGGCTTGCACAGTGATCGTTCTATGCTCTTCTGTGAGCAAAGGTAGGAACTTCCGGAGCATCTTGAGAATGCCAAAGCAGGTGCCCGTCAAGCCAAGAATATGTGATGTCAGGGTCAGATTATTATCAATCTTAACTCCCAGGTTTTTGCCACCTGGGATGCCTGAGCAGGGGGACACATATCCATTGGCCACCAGGCCAGCCAATCAGGGTCCAAGGAACAACCAAAGAACAGTACCTCCGATTTGTTGGAATTGGCCTTGAGGCTGTTCTGCTGAAACCAGCTGAAGACCATCCCCAAACAGCCCCGGATGCTCTCTCCATCAAAAGCCTGATCTTTCCTACATGTGAAGAGCAGTTGAGTGTCATCAGCGTAGGACACGATCTGGGCCCCAAAGGACTCCACCAGTGCCGCCAGAGGGGTCATAAAGAGGTTAAAAAGAGTCGGGCTCAACACAGAGCCCTGTGGAACTCCGACTCCCAAAGGTTGCATCTCGGCGGAGCTCGGGGAGGCCCAGACCGTTTGTCGGCGGCCCTCAAGAAAAGATGAAAACCAATTGAACACCGTCCCCCTCAGACCGATGTCATGAAGTCTGGCGAGGAGTGCCTCATGGGGGACGGTGTCAAAGGCCGCCGACAGATCAAGCATGACAAGCATGGCCTTGCCTCCTGAATCCAGTGTCTCCCTGGTGACCTCTGACACCTCCAAGAGTGCCGTCTCCGTACTTAAATTAGGACGGAAACCGGATTGCGAGGGGTGCAGCAGGTCATTGGATTCTAGAAAGCTAGAAAGAGCGCCATGCACATGTTTCTCCGTGATTTTAGCCAGCGCCGGGAGGAGAGAAATCGGCCTGTAATTGGCCAACACCTCTGCGTCTAACCCAGGCTTGTTGAGGAGGGGAATCACCATAGCCCTTTTCCAGGACCGCGGGACCCTCCCCTCACTCAAGGACAGGTTCAGGAGAGAGTTGACCAATGGGTTAACCACAGCCGCCATCCTGGCCAAAAATTTGGCCGGACAGGGGTCTAATGGCGAGCCCGATTTAAGATTGGCCAGAAGTGCAAGGGACGCATCGGAGGAGACAGAAGGAAACTCCGCCAAAACAGCATCCCGAGTGGTCAACGGAACAAGTCCGGCCACTACGCTAGAAAACACTTCAACAGACCTCTCTGTAAAAGAGTCCTGAATAGATTTAATCTTGTCCGTAAAGAACTTGGCCAAATCGCAGACCCACGACTCAGATGGCACTATTCGGGGCAAGATGGATCTAGGGGCCGTGAACTCCCTCACCACAGTGAAGATTTCTTTGCAGGAGTTAGCGGCAGCCTCTATCCTCCTGGCAAGATAGGCCTTTTTCTCATGGAGAATGTCACGATGGTAAGCTTTGACCACTGTCCTATAAGCAAGTCTGGCCTCCGGAGCATACTGGAGGCGCCACGCCCTCTCAGCCACCTTACACTGGCGACGAGTGGCGCACAGTGCCTCAGTGAACCACGGTGCAGAAACCCGCAGAGCCGTACTGTCTGGGGGCGCTGCTGGGTAATAGCTCACTACCCAGTACAGAAAACTTGGCCAGCCTGTGATCGGTCCAGAGTACCGGGAGAAGCTCTATATCCGCTAAAGGGACCGAAGAGAAGACCTGATCCCATTTATGGCCCTTATCGTGTGTGGGACCCTCAAGGAAAGGGATAAGACCGAGAGGAACCGTAATATCAAACAATTTGTCCGAGTCCTCACCCACCTCAAGCTTTTCCACCAAACGTTGTCAGTTTAGCAGTGGTACCCCAACACAAACTTTTTTTTTCCCCAAATGAAACATGCTCTCCGGGTGCACCTGGATATTTGTTCCCTCATCAGGTTACTTTACCACTCCTATATGTATTTTTGAACGTTCTCCCTTTTTTTGGTAGCTGTAGTTCTCTCTGCCTTTTGCAACAGTGACATGTAGTTTTTACCCAGTGAATAGCCCTGGTTTACCATACCTCGCAACACTTATCGTAAGGAGGTCTAGGACTACATATCACATCAGTCCCGGGTCACGCTCCAGGGAAATCCTCGACACCCTGTCTGAGACTGTATTTGAGGTGTGTGCTTTTAAGTTCATTGCGCTCCTTGCTTTGGGCGGACTTCCTTAACCGTCAATGGACTCTTTACAGGTACCGTTATCTTCGGCCCCTGTCACTGCTTTGGGCTTGTTTCAGTAATTTGGCATATTTAGCCGGTTGTCTTGCTCATCTGGTTCTTAAATACACGTTTGCTCTGATTTTCAGCAAGTACCTCTTGTATGTGTGGTTGATTGGTACGCTATTTCACTCTTCTTGAAGAGGTTATAGACATCGGACCAGCATTTTTAGGAACAAGAGCTTGATCAATGTTAGACATGGCATTTCCCTATGACGCATGTCTGTTTTTGGTGTTATGCTTACCGCTTGTGACTAGCGCACATTTGATCTTTAGGATTTTCAGTATGCTAATTTGTAGTTTTCTAATAAACGATCCACAGCATTGGCCTGGTCTGTTTAAGGCTTTTGGGGAGTTGTGGTCAATATACCATACCGTACTGGTTAAGCTTGTTGAAGTACAGTGACACCACAGTTAGGTGTCTTTAAACTATGAGCCACTGTTTGGGGCTTGTGCTGGCACTTTGAGTTTTATTGCGCTGTCACTATATCCGCTATATAAAACTCTGTAAAAAAATATATATGGATAGGTTTGTGAATGATTAGAAAATCTCTGGACTTACTTTAATATACTACTGTGGTCTCTTGATTGTTTTACAGATGCTGACAACGATGGTCAAAGCCACATTGATTGTGACATTGAAATTTGATTAAAAAAACCCTTTCTTAATTCTGTTTTATTCTTACTTCACTCACAGGGTGATATGATAAAACGTTTAGGTCCTGAAGAATGCCGCACACCTCCTTGTTGGGCCATTAATATTGGCAGATACATGTTGACTCCCAGTTTCACTTACAAGGTGAACTTTCACCCTCTATTGTTTTTAATGTGTTCCATTGGATCATTCATTAAAATTGTGTTTAAATACACTGTGAGACCTTTTAAAATTCCTTTCACTTACATTGTGTCCACCATCACCCCAACCAGACAGCTCACATTGGTCTTACCACTGACACACTATCCTGAAGTGCTCCTCTCCTTAGTGATAGTGTTACCCCACACCACTGTCAGGTTTGCTAGTAGTGTAAGGAAGAACCCAATGATGAAGCATGCCGCCAAAGGGTGAGCGAGGATATCCGTCCTAAAAACAAAATATTGTCTGTTCTCTACTGTTTCTGTTCTTTCAGGGAAACCTATAACTTGGAAGCACAATGAATCAGTCTCTTGCTAAAGGTAGACTCCCTATGCCATTTTTGTGCTTCACTTGTGTTGGGAGCGACATAGGTTCAGTCTCTAAATGCTCCCTTTTGGGCCCCTTTGTGTTTATTAGTCAAAAATAACATCAGAAATTACATCATCAACATCACTGGTGGCATCACATGAAATACCCATTGACATCATTAGTGCCATTGCGGTTACCATAGGGAGGCAAGGTGGCTGATAAGACTAAGTGCTGATCCCTGCCAAAGGCCAGACTCTGCTGTTAAAATCTGCTTTGCATAATGAAAGCATTAATATTGAAAAAGCCAAAGTCAATATGAACAGCGATACATTCATGTAAAAAAACGAAATTGCATCTTTATTGAAGATTTTGCCTGTTGTGAACTCCACATCAATCCGACTCAGAAATTCGTAGTCAGGCAGGCTACACAGGCCTGAGGTCACTGATTGACAGGTCACAGGCGAGGTGAGGTGGGGTGGGGTGGCATGTAGCCGGCATACAAAAGCATGAACATGAAATTCCAGATTGGCGCAGCAACGCCTGTTGTAAAGTATATGTGTGATGTTGTGGTGCTGTTAATTACAGCAAACTGTGTTTTGTTTTAAGTATTGCGATTGTGCTTTTGTTGATGATCCATTCTTTCAAATGAAGATGCTGCAATTTCTCACAAACTGTATTTGATGTCATGAGTCAATATCGTTTAGATTCTGTTTTTATTGACAAATTGCACTTTTCCTATGTTGCCACCTGTCACATGAATTATTTGTGTTTATGAAATGTTCATCTTGAATTGTGATGCATCTGTAGATAGCGCTTAGCTCGTATTTACAGAATTGGAACTAGTAACCCCTGTGTATATTTTTCCCATGAGTAGGTCAAAATCAAAAATTCCCTAAAGCAAAGAAACTGAGGTATCTTGTCCTATAAAACTGTTAAAACGTATCATGGAGTCACCATAAAAAATATATGCAAATAGATTCACCACATAGCCTAAAACCTTAACCGCATCGGTGCGGCGCATTTTCCCGCTGTGCGCTGAAGATTTGTAAATTACGCGGTTCATGACGAGCTCAGCTCGTCATGAGCGTACGAGAGGTGTACCTCATGACGAGCTGAGCTCATCATCAGCGTCGAAGGTGGTAATAAGGTTTGTTGCCAAGAATGGCATGCATACACGAGGGCACACACATTTCCCAAGCCAAAGGAGGGAACGTTGGACACATATACAACCGAGCACATAAGAACGCACATACAAACCAAATACACAGGTCAAAATAAAGACAGGAGAGAGGCATTATTAGAACTATGGACCATCTTTGAAGAATCCCAGATTGACAGTCCTGCACTACAAATAGCAAACAAGGTGTCTGCACCTCTCCCAACATATGCAGGTATGGGGATGCTATCGCCTCCTCTCCCCACATTAGGATACTCCAATCCACCAGTTGAGGAAGCCGGTGGGCCCCCTACCGAACAACAAACGGTTAGACCTAGACATAAGAGATTAACAGGCCATAAATCCCAGGCAGTCCCAGCACAACCCCAGTCCGATGCGAGGTCTCCCAGAAGCTCGACACCTGGGTCTGTCGTGTCCGACACATCGAACCCCAGCAGTGCTGAGAACACCCAGCCTCTACTGGTCTAGTGAGAGGGAGGTTTGTAGTGGTTTCAGACAGCCATACAGCTAGCATGAGTGAGGAAGGGGTCTCCAGTCCCCTGCAGACCGATTACGACGTTGAGACTACAGGACTTGCTCAGTCAAACAAGGGAGAAAGACAGGAGTTGATGCCCGAGGTAGAAGCGGCACACAATGACTCTTGCCTCATACCGCCAACCCCTAGCCGACCAGAGGAAGAACCAGTAGTCATGGTATTCATGAAGAATACACTAAACTTTGTAATAGGCACTGGGGCAACAAGGTCATTCCTAAGGGAAGGGATAGGCTCCTTATTGAAGACACCTCTGTTGCACAAGGGTTCTCGGGTACGTTATCAAGGGTCCCCTTCACAAAACACCTTGAACTAAAGATAGGAGGGAATCAAGTGAGAGAAAAGTTATTATATTCCCCCTCATACCCGACTAATAGGATGAGTTCTGCTAGCCAAACTAAAAATGGCTGCCCAGTTTACCAATGATGGAACCATGTCCTGCTCTTCCCCAGGTGCTCCCACCCTAGGATCCGTATCATTTAAACACCCCCCCGCCCCCAAATCATAAGTATACCAGCAAAGATAACATCTACCAACCATGCCACCTGCACTGAGGCGATCTCAGCATACATGGTGGGAGGACTCTTTGGTATCGGCAAACAGGTACAGCAGTGGGCATGTCGCACGCACTGCCTCCTGGTTGAGACGGCTAAAAGGACAAAAGGGCTTGTAGCTAGAAGGGTAGGTAAGGAAAAAGAGTCGTAATTAAACTACACACGCGTCCACTAGGTTCACTGGCACAAAGCAAGAAACTAGGGCAAGGCATGGGGGCAATGGCCACAACACCTAAATCCAATGCCCATTTTAAAACGCCGAGCTCAGTTTATGCCACCACTGCTGCACCTCCGAGCAGCGAAGACTAGGCTGCCTGGTGCCATGGGGTGCATTTGGCCTGCCTAAGGACCCCTTTCCGTCTGAACGCATAGCTATCATAAAAAATGCTGCACATAGGGGAGGTAGAAACTCACCTGATCACAGGGAAAGAAGGACGAATATGAGACGGGTGGGCAGACACACACACACCCCACCCTTCACTCTGTTTTCCCTCAAGGACATTCCTCAAACAGGAGCAAACCCAGAAGGACACTGCCTAATTGGTCCCACACAAATCGAAAAAGACCGCCCTTGAGGGGTCCACGTTTTCTGCGAGCGTGCCAGTCTTGAAGGGAGCTCCACCGCAAAACCCCAGAGAACTTCAGTCTAGCTATAGCAGCAGAGGCCAGGGAGGTTGAAAGCAACCAGACCCTAGGGAATGCTACTATTGCCTCAGGATGGGCCACCTGGCAGACAGATGGCAGTTAAAAGCATACTACAAACAGAGATAGATGGGCCTGGGCCAGTCACTACAATACCCTCATCCACACATCCACAACACCAAGCCCAGGGATTCCCGAATGCACCTTACATTCAGCCACAGGGAGTTCAATCCGCAGATGCACCACCACAACAGGGAGCATGTAGTTAGACAATCACATGGCAACAGCAACCATAGACCGGAAACTCAGCCCAATAGGGGCTGGGGCTGCAGTCTCGGCAAGGTGGAATAACTGTCTCGGGAGGTAATGCCTTCACTCAAACACAGAGTACAACTGTTCAGTAAGATAAACCTCAACAGAGTTAATATCACCCATTCACCCCATCCCAAAAATGAACTGTACCAAAACCAGAAAAAGAACCAAATAGACAATGTTGAGTATAGATACTTGTATCTAAGGATTCAGGGCTGGTGTATGTATGTGCTCTGTCGATCGGGTATCCTCACTAAAGTTCACCATTCAAAACGCCTGCAGGTTCCAAGACTCCACTCTGCTGCGGATATCCCAGGGCGGGGTTGGCTGGTCACACCCCAGGGGTTGGGCAGTCTGAAGAGGGGGTGAGGCGGTTCCCAGACATAGTACTTAAAAACAGGCACCCTGGTCCCCGCATCCGAAGTCAATGGGACTGGTTCCAATTACCAAGTTGAAAGGTCCCCATTCTCAGGCATTTGGCCCAGGACCCATGTTTTGTTCATGGTGTGAAGCCCCAAATGTGCCTCCAAAACCAGAGGTCTCCACTCAGTTTAGTTCTGAAATGAAGCTGTCCTCAAGTGACGGGAGGCAGAATTCCCGTATGCCTGGCATAGTGAAGATCCCATAACCTCCACAGCACACGCACATCTCATATCACATTAACATTTACTTAAGCTTTACATCCTTGGGCAGGGAACAGTAAGCTCTGAGCACAGTGTCTGGCCTTTGGCTCGTACCTGTGCTGAAAACCCTATCACAAGTACCCTGTTGGTAAAGCCTCAGTGGTGTACAGTCTGTTAATAATAAATCAATGTAATTGTAATTTTAAAGCTAATATTATTTATTAAGATTAGTGAATTTCAGAACTATTTGTATAATTTTTATGTCATAAATTGTTTCCACTAGGGCAGGATAACTCAACCTTTCATTTTTTACACTTCAGAGTCTCTTTGTTACTTTTGCACTTCTTATGCTCCTTTCCACCTGCCTTCTCGTTCCAGTCAGTTTGTCACACATATAGAGGGAGCGTGTTTTTTCGTTTACCTGACGTTGGACCTGATTACGATGTCGGTAGGAAAGCCTCCAATCAACATTCGGGGGTTTTCCGCATGTCATGGTACGTTTAAAGTTTGACCGGCGTATAAGAATGGTGCCATCGGAGTTTAAACCTACGGGGGGAATACGACAGGCTCCGTCAGAAAGTCAGCGTATTCCCATAATCCTGACAGCTGTTATGTTATGTTATGTTATGGGTGTCTTATATAGCGCTCGGCTACTCCGAGGAGTGTCCCGGCGCTTTCTTACCCACAACAGACTACAGAGGGTAGGCAAAAACAGGAAGAGAGAAACAAGCAGATTACTGTCCATAAAGCCATGTCTTCAGGCCCTTTCTGAAGGCCAACAGGTTTGAAGTACAGCGGAGTGACAAAGGAAGGGTAGCTGGGGAGCCAAGCGTTTAAAGGAGCGTCCCCCCATCCTTGCTTTCCTAACAGTAGGGACAATGGCAAGACCCAGAGATTCCGATCTAAGGGATCGAGTAGGTTTGTAGAGAGCAAGACGTTGCTGAATATATTCCGCTCCCACAGCATGGAGTGCCTTATGTGCCAGCGTAAGTGTTTTAAACAAAATCCGCTTACGGATAGGCAACCAGTGCAGCGAGTGTAAAAGATCTGAGGCTCTCGCTCGGTGAGGTAGGCCAAAAATCGCCCGTGCCGCCGAGTTTTGGACCACCTGGAGTCTTTGAAGTAAATAATCAGGGAGACCCAGATATAAAACATTTGAGTTGTCCAGCCTGGAACAAATAAGAGCCTGGACGGTAGTCTTCCTATGTACTGGCGGGAGCAGGGGAAGAAACTTGCGTAACATTTTGAGGAGGCCATAGCAAGTGCCAGTCAGTCCCAGAATCTGGGGCTTAAGCGATAGGCCATTGTCAATTTTGACCGCCAAGTTCTTTGCAACCAGGGAGGAAGACGCAGGAGGGAACATGTTTACAGGCCACCAATCCTGCCAACTCGGGTCCGCCTGACACCCGAAGAAAAGCACCTCTGATTTATCTGGGTTGCACTTGAGGCTGTTTCGCTGAAACCAATCGAAAACAGCCCCAAGACACCCACGGATGCTCTCTCCGTCAAACTCAGCCCCCTTACAACAAGTGAAAAGGAGCTGGGTGTCATCGGCGTATGACACGATCTGAGCCCCGAGGGACTCCGCCAGCACCGCCAAAGGGGTCATAAAGATATTAAAGAGAGTCGGGCTCAGCACCGAACCCTGCGGGACTCCGACCTCCAAAGGCGGTACTTCGGCTGAGTATGGGGGGGCCCAGACCACCTGTCGGCGACCAGCTAGATAAGATCGAAACCAGCTCAACACCGTCCCTCTCAGACCGATCTCATGGAGTCTGCTGAGGAGACCCTCATGAGGGACGGTGTCGAAAGCCGCCGACAGGTCTAACATTACCAACATGGCCCTTCCTCCAGCGTCCAGCACTTCCTTGATGGCCTCAGTGACCTCCAAAAGTGCCGTCTCGGTACTTAGGTTGGATCGAAAGCCCGACTGGGTGGAGTGCAGCAAGTTATAGGTTTCAAGAAAGGTGGAAAGAGCAGTATGTACATGCTTTTCAGCTATTTTAGCGAGAGCAGGCAGAAGGGAAATCGGCCTATAATTGGCATGGAGCTCGGGGTCAAGGCCTGACTTTTTAAGGAGTGGAACCACCATCGCCTGTTTCCAAACCGCAGGGACCACACCGCTAGTCAGTGACAGATTAAGAATGGGATTAATCAGCGAGTTCAGAGCCTCCGATACCCTAGCCAGAAATTTAGCAGGGCAAGGGTCAGAGGGTGAGCCTGACTTGAGTTTAGCCAGGAAGTCCTGAGAAGCAGAAACAGAGAGAGATGGGAACTCCGAAAGAAAAGGTCCAGATCCAGCTGTCGAATTCCACTGATCCCTCGGGATGGCAATAACATTAGGGCCTATGGAAGAAAAAGAGGCTTGAATCAGCTTGATCTTAGCGGTGAAAAAGCTAGCCAATGAGATCACCCATGGCTCAGAGAACTCATGATGTGACGCATTCGCCTCAGGAGTTATAAACTCCTTCACAATAGTGAAAATTTCCCTGCAGGAACTGCAGTCTCAATTCTTGCAGAAAAATAGTTCTTCTTTTCGGTCAAAATGTCCGCATGGTAGACCTTGATAATAGCCCTATAGGCAGCCTTGGCCCCAGGATCATACTGCTGGCGCCAGCGCCTCTCTGCAACCTTGCAATTGCGCCGGGACAGCGCAAGAGCCTCTGTGAACCATGGAACAGAGGTCCGCCTGGCAGTTGTCCGGGGAGCAGTTGGTGGAGCTAATTCGTCTAATCGCTCCACTAGCCACTTCTGTAGCAAATCAAGATCCCTCTCTAGATCACCTGAGAAGGGACAGGGGTGATCCACACAGGCCTGGGCCAGACTTTCAGGGGTCACCCGATGGTATGCCCGGCTAGTCTGCCTAGGATGACTTGATGTTGCACAAGGGGATTTACTAATACCCACAATCTGAAAGCTAATCAGAAAGTGGTCCGACCAGAGGACGGGGACGGGGCTGGCCATAACCAGTGGAATGGTGGAGAACACCTGATCAAGGGTGTGGCCCCCTATTATGAGTCGGAACAGATAGGTGGGGGATAAGGCCCAAGGGGACGGTGACATCATTGATTTTAATCGTGTCACCGTCCATCACTGCATCCATATGTATGTTAAAATCCCCAAGCACAATACAGTGTTCTGTCTTTAGGCAAAGCGTCGAAGTTAATACCTGCAGCTCCTCATAAAAGGACCCCCGCTGACCAGGTGGTCTGTAGACCAAGAGCCCAGAAAAGGATTGATAGGGAGATAGAGCTATCGAAAAGGCCTGGGATTCACAGCTAGAAATGGGCTCCATAGGGATAACCACACTTGTAGCCGATCTCCGGACCACAATCGCCACCCCTCCACCCCTCCCGATTAGTCTATCGTGTCTAAAGATCGCATAATCAGGAGGGATAGCAGTCACAATATCAGGGTTTGAGGACTCTCCTAGCCACGTTTCAGTAAGCATTAGGCAAACAGGTTTTTCGAAGATATCAAGAGCGTGCCTGCTCAGAGAGCGAGTATTCAGTAGGAGGCATCTATAGTTATCATTAGTCTTAGGGCTGAGAGCCCAGAGCGCCGGGAAATTGCCTGGTAACCATCCGCATCCCGGACACCGGCGTTTGCCTCTGCATCGCCCAGGGAAGACCACCCGACAAGCATCCATACTTTTCCTAAATGAATGAAGATCTGAAGCCGAATAAGAAAGCCTAGGTCCAGCCTCTCCCGCCACGCCGTCCGCCTCCGAGTGCGACTCCGGCACGCAAATGGCGCGTTCGCTGTTCGCGTTCGCTGCGCGAAGAGGTAGTCATCTTCCTTTGTAGTCCCTATGATCGCGCAAGGGCGCTGGGACTTGTAGTTTTTGTACCTAGAGAACGAGCGTGGGCTAATGACGCGTCTCCTGCCACAGAGCCTAATCGTCTGTGAGCACGGAGAACACCCGCTGACAGTGCGGTAAGAGTCTAAACAAGACTAGTTTAAAACACAAAATTTACGCCGCAAATTATAAACAATTTTTACAAGGAATATTTTTAAAATGACACAAGTAGGCTGTTACCCGGCTTCCGCCTCAGGTGCTAAAGAGAGAAAAAATGCAGTAGTCAGAGGCAACGTGTAGAGGGTATTGCCTGGCTTCTGTCGCCGATGGGGAAAGGTATCTCGCTACCAATGCGCGACCCCTCCCTTTGTAGTCCCTACGATCGCCATAGGGATTATGATGTCTATTTCCAACAGCCATTCCATGCCGGCCTTTCCGACATGGAAAGTCTGTTGAAAAGCGACATTGGGGGCCCCTGCAGAGCCCTCCCCCAAGCCCTGGGGTCTCTGCATTTCGGCTAGAGGAGGGGGGCACCTATAGTGCCTCCCTAAACATTCCTCCACCGAGTGGCAGGCACCTCATGATGTTTCAAAACATAAATTATTCAATTGAAGCTTGTGCTGCAGGCCTTTTCCGCTCAACGCCCAACCTTCCATTGTGAAATGGATGTTTGCGACCGCATTTAGGGGCGGTCGCAATGTAATAGTGCGGTCGAAATCGCCAACCTTGAGTCGGGCTATTCCTTTCCGCAATGGTATTGTCTGCTCGACATTGTTGTAAGTTTGCAAGTATCCTGTGATATCCAAAATTACTTTCTTGGATAACAATGCACATTACCTATTATGTATTTTTGCATAACATGTTTAATTTGATTCAGAATATAGCATGTTCTATGAATTATAAACCAAAATGCAAAAAAAGTTGATTTGTACCAGACGGTGCAGTTCTAATAAAAATATTGTTTGTTGTTTAGCAAGTTTATTATTTTTGAAATACTAAGAAGTTTGCATCAGTGTTCAGATTGTAATGGCCACCGATTTCACAAAGAAAATTCTAATTTGGTTTCTTGCGGCGAAAATGCTAATTTAAAAAACATAAAGGACAATGACAAATCACAACAATGTATTTTGACATCCTTTTTAAATCCGTTGTTGTGCCTAGATAATCGAACCCCGACTGAAAAGAAGTTCAGACAGTTTCGATTTCTAGGCATGCCAATGTTAAAAATCAACATTTGATGTCATTTGTATGAATTATGCTAAATAATTACTAGGTCTGGCATAATATTCAGGTTAAATGTATTTTGAAAACACTACTGTTTGTTGTGGATAAAAGCCAGCACAACATATACAAGAAAGATAGCTCGGCTGATTTCACCATCTCCTACAGATTTCTGTAAGCTAGGTGCTGATCACTGGCTTGCTACTCAGTAAGGGCAACTGGCCTTTCATCCGTGTTCTTTTAATAACATGAATTACTCTAATTGATTGAATACAGTTTGAATTTGAGTAAAGTACCTTTGAAAGAGAGTAAAGTACATTTGAAAGAACTGTCCAGTAGCGAGAGCTCAAATGAAATACTGTGGAACAGTTTAACTCTGTATTAAAACGAATGAGTAGTTTTGTTTAGTGTCACTTTTTAAACTAAATATCCTGATGGTGTTTCTGACTTGGGGAAGTGGATGTCTATAGATTGCTAAAGAGTATTATAAAATGCTCAGTCTTAAGTAACTCGCTCAGCCTTATTTTCACTGCACACTGCAGTCTTTATTTAGTATGTATTCAATACCAGCTGTGGAGGCTTTAAGTGATGAGCATTGGCAAAGCCAATAGACCATAAAACCTACTGACTTTGCCTTTGCTTAATCCTACATAGCCCTGTGAATGCATGCAGATCTCCAGCGACTATCCTTGAATATGTTAACAATTATTTTTTTCAAATATGGATGTCTACACATTTGCTTCAGCTAGCTGTGTATGGGGTTTATTAAAATATTAAAAAATGCATTAAAAGATAGCTGCTGGCGATGCACTTGCATCCAAAGCAGCAAGCTTTTTTAAATACATTTATTTATTGACTTTTATAGATGGTTCATTACAGCATATACATAGTATCACAAGAAAACCAATTCAGTTTCCTTTGGCCTATACTTGCCCAGTTGCTGGTAGCAGTAAAAGTAGATAAGTGTGCATGTGTGGCAGTTATCCGTATGTACAACTCCTCAGTTTTGAGGAGCACAATAGAACTTTTCATGAAAGAGTCTAAAGGGATCTTTTATAAATCACAGAATTAATACAATATTTGCACTAAAGCGAATGACAGCAAAAGAATTCTATTAATCATATGACACACAGATTATTTTCACAATTCAGATTGTTTTCATCATCTTTATTAAAGAATTACTCAAACATTAAACTAAAAACAGGGTGACAAATCCAAGATGAAAGCAGCCTACGCATTTCGTTCCTATTCATGGGACTTCAGGGCAGCACTCAAAATCGCGGGAAGTCTTATCTTCGAACCACCAGTTTGGATGCTGAACAATCCATGTCCACTATTACAACCTCATATATCACCTCTGTAAATCCAGTGCATTTTAGGCATACCAACAGCACAATCAACTTCAAACGTGTGATCTTGTTCCTTTCCCCTCTTTCTTTGTAATTCCCCAATTGGGCAATCCAGAAGAGTTTTTATGCGTTCACACAGAAGTCCTCTTTTTGTCAAGCAACAAATTGGAGGAGAATTGGCTTTGACGTTTGAAGAATGGAGTGAAGCGTTGGATGGCCACAAAATGTATGAGGGATTGAAGTGTGCGATAACTAATGGTTGGAGAAATGTTTTGACCTTGAGTGAGGAATTGAAGCAATACATCAAAGTAAAGGATCAGTTGAGTATCCAATCTGATAAAGTTTTGAGGTCCAATCGGATAGTTCCACCTAAGATGCTAAGGGGGAGATTAATTAAACTTGTGCATGAGGGACATCTAGGAAGGAGCATGAGCAAGAGAAGGTTGAGCCAGAAGTTCTGGTGGCCTGAGATGGACAAAGAAGTCGAGGGAGTTATCAAGGATTGCTATGCCTGTAGAAATAGTGACAAATGCAAGGTAGTTCGTGAGCCGCCATTGGGTTGTGTGGAAGTCCATTTAAGAAGTTTGCATTAGATTTTTTAGGTCCTGTTGAAAGGCTTCGAATTAGAAATAGATATTTAATGGTTCTAGTAGATTATCATAGTAAGTGGTTTACCATCAAGCCTGTGGAGAATATCACGTCTCTGAAAGTGATTGAATTTCTCAAAGAAGTGTTTTTAGAAGAAGGGATTCCCAGAACATTGTTTACTGATAATGGGGTGCAATTGGTGTCCAGTGTAATGAAGGAATATCTTGAAGATTTAGGAATCAAACATATCAGAGTAGCGTTTTTTAGACCACAGGCCAATGGATTGGTTTAAAGAGTTAATAGGATAATTATGGATAACATTCAGTTGTCTTTAGCGAAAGGACTAATGTGGAGAGAGGCATTGAACAAGATGATGTGGGCACATCGAGTGACTTCCCATTCGGTCAGTGGGTGCAGTTCATCGCTCTGAAGGGCAGGGAACCTGCAACCAAAGAGTCTCCTATATGGTTGAGGAAGAAAAGTCAAGTTTGGGTGGATCGTGAGTGTATCACTGAAAGAATTAAGGATTCTCACGAGCATAACAAGGAAAGGTATGATAGAAGGAAAGGTGTGAAAGCTGTGGAAGTAGAGAGCGGCGATAGGGTAGTAGTGAGGAAACCCGGATTTGTTAGAAAAGGAGAAAGCAAGTATTCTCAAGCTCGGAGAGGGATTAAGGTGATGGGATCTGTTGTGAAATTGGATGATGGAAGTGTATGGAGTGTGGGTAATGTGTATAAGATCATTCCTCATTTTTCACAATAGGGGTTTCATTTGAAAATAATGTTCGTGTTTTCTTTTGTTAGAACATTATTTTTTATTTGCGGAAGTTATTTCATTTGAGTATTTATTGTAATGTTCTCTTAGGATGTCATTTGAAGGATAATGGTTGTGAGGGGGAGATGTGTGGTAAAGTCTTCTTTAAGATAGAACTGAGTGATGCAATGTATTGACATCACGGGGTGTTCTATAAAAATCAGTTGTTATGCTGGAGGTTACTGAAGAGATGTATCTTGTACTCTTGAATAAAGAAGCTCTACAACTACTTGATTTAAGTGTGATTACTACACTTTTATTTTACGCTCAGCCATGATTTAAAAAAAAAAGGCTTTTATAAAGTAATTTTTGTGCTTCCTTAATGAGCCTCTTGTGTAATTTATAGATATTCTTTCAAATCCTGTAGCAAACAGATTTAAATCTTAAACCAACCATTCTTTTGCGTTTTCAGAAAGCGATGGAAGGCTAATTTAGAGAGGTTGTTCTTTCATTGTTATAATGGGTGTAAAATTATTGTATAGTACAGTGGATGTTGAGTGTGTTGTGTGTGATGGTGAGAACATATTTAATCTGTTCACAGCAACATACTCTGTCTCAGATTACATCAGTTAGCTGTTACTGAATTCTCTAGTGCATATAATAAAGTTTAAGAGAATACCATTTGACTAATCACTCTCAAGGTCACATATACTAATACAACAAATTTATTTTTATATTGAATCAGAATATGGATGAATCCTATTTGGGGTTTATTTCAAGATCCTGTCTGTTGAGTCTGATAAACTGCATCACAGTAATAGAGAATAGCTCTGCTTCCAAGCATAGAGATGTTAACAGAGCCACTGACTTCATTCCGACATAGTGTTCTAACCTGGTGGTTCACGAACCACTTGGCCACCAACTGTAAGACCACTGGACCCGGAGTCAGAAATGAAAACGTATGAAAGACCTTTCAAGTTAAACTCCCCATGGGTTAATTGTATGCTAATGTAGCTTTCTGGCCACTTAGACTCGAAGCATTAGTGATGGTTCAAGAGCTCTGATTGGAAAAGGAAGACAGTAACTTAAAGGTTTTCACATGTTGGGGGCAGTGAAATTTACTCTTTTCCGAGAGTGACTGGGGTCATGAGTTCATATCCTTAAATTGCCAGAATCCTGCGACACATAAGGCGCTGTTACAATAATTAAAAATATTAATGTGGATATGAGACAATCGTTGTTGCTGCCATCAGCCTCCGAAGATGAGGCTACTTTGTTTCCAAACTTAGGATTGTTTAAGGACAAACCAGCTAAGACAATAGTGGTGGATGAAACAGACTCAACACATCAATGCAAAATAAGACTGGCATATGACTGCGTCTGTGCTGTATTGAGGTATCATTTTTACATATTGATGATGAATCTGAACTGGAATACTCTTCTGACCGGTTGCCCATTCCCCTGGACCGTTGAGAAACAATTTGCAATGATAAACCAGTCAATATAAGGAAGCACCCTTATTCTTTGTTAAGGCAGCAACCATACTCTTTGTTAAGGCAGCAACCTCACAGCTGTAACCCATACCGTTGCAAACAAATTTGTATCAGCAAAACTGAGGATTAGAGGTGTAGAAAATGATGATTCTTTTCCTCATCTTGATTGGACTGCACACATTAAATTTGTTAACTTATTTTATTCTGAGGACCCATCTTCAGTCACCTGAAGGCATTTTGAGTAGGCGTAACAAAGATATTGGAGCAGGGAGCATCGACAGACCCCTGCCACCACCACACCTTCAACCTAGAAAAGAAGAAAATTGGCAGCGCAGTCACCAACACCCTCAAGTCATCCATCACCACTGCCACCTTCCTTGACGCATGGAAACATGTAGAGGTTAAACCCCTCCTGAAGAAACCCTCTGCTGACCCCAGTGAACTCTACCACACCATCTCGCTGCTCCCCTTCCTGGCCAGGGTCCTGGAGAAAGCCATTAATCGCCAGCTCACAGATCACTTGGAAGGAAACAACCTACTCATTGCCTCCCATTCCGGCTTCCCCTCCAACCACAACACTGGTACCGCCTTTATAGCTCTAACGGATGACATTGAATCCATCCTCACAGTGGTGAGACAGTAGTCCTGATCCAGCCCCCTCCTCCTTCCACACACTCCGCACGCTTTGTCTATCAGGTGGATACCGGTCAACACCTGGAAAAAACTGACTCAAGCACTTGTCACCAGCCGACTGGACTATGTAAATGCACTCTACTCAAGAACCACCGGCCATCTCCTCAAATGACTACAGACCATGCAGAACGCTGCAGCCAAACTCATCCTTGACCTCCCCAAATGGACCAACATCCCCCCTCACCTCAGAAGCCTGCACTAGCTCCCCTTCCAGAAGAGATGCTAATTCAAGCTGCTGACCCACGCCTAGAAGGCCCTCCACTATGCCAGATCCTCCTACATGAACCTTTCACCAGCCAACCAGACAACTTTGATCCGCTGCCCTCGCCTCCTCCATCCGGCAGTCGTTCTTTCCTACCTAGTCGATGAGTCCTGGAAAGACCTCCCACTCCACCTCCAAACAGCCCCTTCAATCACTGACTTCAGGAAGGACTCAAGACCTGGCTCTTCGAATAAGGCTCCCCTTACCTCAGCTTCTGGATACCCCCTGGGGTGATAAGCCGTGCTATGCAAGTATTGATTGATTGAAATAAGTAATGTTAGAGTGTAATTCAAAGAATGAAGGCAAGATAGTACAAATGTTTTACTGTAGTTTTAATGCGTGTTCCAAGTGAGTTGACCAAATAGTTTCTCAAATGCTTATGTAACAGCAGAACTTCTAACGGCCAGCCAACACGTGTTTCATCCTATGGACCTTTTCAGTGCATTCTGTAGAGATATAGTTTAATTTAATTGTTTGTTCTTCTTTCTCGTAGCGTACTCTGCATCCTTTCATAGCCATAGGGAATGATTACCCCAGCTACACTTTCCTTCAGGTGCCAATTAGCTAAGACTGTGTATTTTGCTCACACTTTCGTCTCCTCTTGTGCTGAGAGGGAGTGCACAGAAGTCCAGCTTAGCACAGGATGTTGGATCATGCCATCTTAAACCGGTATCCTAACCTTACTCGATTGCTGCTCCTGCAGATGCTTCATGTTGCAATGGAGCCTTCTCTAATAAAGCCTGACAACAAACAAAAGCTGGGTGGAATTTTTTGGCATGTACTCAACATGCTTTGCGAATTGTGTGATACTGTTAAACATTTGACGTTCTGCCTCACGTTTGAACGCCAATCTCCAAACTTTTACATGCCCGTGCAACCCATGTGAAGCCCAGGCCATGAGTTCCAGTCTGCAGAAAATAATAACAGGATTACCATCAGTCATTTCTAGTGTAGAGATGCATCCAATAAATCTAACAATTAGGACTCTTGCTTAAATAGACATCAGTGACTGCAAATGTCCCATTAAAATCTAGTACACAAAAGCAGCATTCCTCAGTCTGAATTGTCTTTGCGCATACCTGGTCTCTCACCACTCTTCCACCAGCTTCACTAAGGGTTCCATCCTAAACAGAATCACCACAGACTGCATGGAACAAAATTGTAACACTGTTCTTCCCTTTCTGGCTAGGTAGCAAGACAAGGCCTGCCTGGCAGGACACAACTTCTGTGAACTTCCCCGGAACCTGGCTCATGAGGCAAAGATGCCCATGAGGGCCTGCTAGTCAGTGGAATGGACCAAGCCTAATTTGCATATGATTGGTCCCTGTCTAGAGTGGCATAGTGAATGGAAAATAATGTTCTGGAAGACTGCCCGCTGTGATTGCCAGTGGCAGAGATTAATTAAAGCATTTCATCCATCATTGTTATTTTTTGCAAATCTGCCAATTTTGTGTGCTCAAAGGCCTACCACAAGTGAGAATAAATGAGTGAGAGCCAATGAGTGAAAATGAGTAAAGCGCAAGTGATTGAGAGAGAATGAATGAGTGAATGCAGTGAATGGGTGAGAATAAATGATTGCGAGTTAGTGTTTGCAAGTGAATGTAAGAATGAATGAGAGTAAATGTAAGTGAGTAAGAACAATAGAATGAGTGAAACTTTATTAGTGAACGAGGATAAATGAGACTGAGAATGAGTAAGTATGAGTGAGAGTACAAGTGATGCAAGTGAGTGAGGGCAAATAAGTGAGAGAAGAGTAAGAGAGTGAACATGTGAGTTAATTTGAGTGTGAGTGAGTATGTAATGTTGTGCTTTGCAGTATGCAGTTGGTACTGTCTTACTGAAAGTAATTATTGACTTACAGAGATACCATTGCTAAATGCTGGTGCAGGCACAGTGGAGCTAATACTTGCCATTGATGCTGGCATGCTAGAGGACATTTTTTGCACTGGCATTCAAGAGTAATGCTTGGTACTAGCACACTAGATACAATAATTGGTACAGTTATACGAGAGGTAATACTTGGGATATGGCACACCCCAGACAAAATGTTGGTACTGGCATACTGAAGGTAACTCTTCACATGTCAAGCACCAGTGGCAACTACTGATATTGGTATATAATTCTTGGCATCTGTGGCACCCATTAAGAAATGCTGGCACTGAAATACTAGAGGCAATTCTTAATATATTGTACACCAGTGGGAAAATGCTGGGGCGGTCACGTTATAGGTACATGACATATGGGAGGAAAACCATTACACCTAAGACGGTTGTAACAATGACAAAGTGCTGTAGCTGACAGACTGGAGACACTTTTTGACATAAAGGTCGCCCAGGGTATATGAATGGCATAAATGCCAAACTTATAGTGCTGATACTTTGTATGCAGTTTTTGGCATAAGGGAGCCCCCATGATGTTGAAATTCGAGCTACGTATTATGTACCACCACTTTAAAAAGGTTGCTCGATGCCACTAAATCTGAGTAACTAAAACATAACGCAAGATTAGTATGAAGCAATTATGAACAGTTTTGAGCTCCATTGGTGACTAAGAGGTTTGATGGCTTACCATTGGTGGCTGGATTGTTACTGCAAGAAACATAATTTCTCAATTTCAAATCAGGTGGCAGTGGTCGTTTTCCTCCGGTAAATGCATTGGATACAAATGTTGCAAATACTTTATCTCCCATGTTCAAAAGAGTGGTGTAGAGACAGCGTGTTCCAAAGTCAACTGCCTTGTCTGTACATGGACCCAGAGGTCTCTTTTGACCATGAAATATCAGCTATGTGCAAGACCTACGACGATCGCCTGCTCATTTTATGGAATTGTTTCTTTCCTCATTTATTCTTATAGAGTCCTTAGTATCAATACTTTTGTGCAGTCTATGACTTAGTGAAACTCTGTATACCTTGGACGTCCTACGAAAAGGTCTGAAAAAGGTTTGCTCTTGTCTCAGATAATCTTTGCCAGCCTCTTTGGCTACCAGTATAAAAGAAAAGTTTCGCCAAGTCTGCTTGCATGATGCATTTCTAATTCGTGGACGGGGCCAATGGGTTTGTCGGAATAATTTTACAAAATCCTCTTATGTGCAGTTTAGGATCAGCTCTGTAGTTTGTATTCAAGATTAGTATGTCTTAGTACACAAATAAAATGGGCATGCTTAGGCTTCAGAGTGCAGGGTATAGAACTTTATTCCATTGGAAATTTGAGCCATACCCACTCATCATCTGACCTTGTGACAAAAACTAAAAACCTGATAGCAAACCTTCTGACTCCATGTGTTCCTCATCGCAACCTGCGCTCGCTAGGACAACACTTGGTGACTGTACCACGGACTAAACTCTGCCGTATTGGTGGTCGGTCGTTTTGGTTCATGGCAGCTAAGCTATGGAACTCCTTGGAATATCCGTGGAATGGAGGACGTGCTGGCTTTCAGGAAAGCAATTAAAACCCTCCTTTTCCCTCTAACATAGTCTTGTGGATTATGTTTGGCTAGCTCTCGTTGGATCTTGTACTATTTAGATTTGCCAGCGCCGGGACGCCTCTTTGCTGGGGCAGCTGCGCACTTTAAAAAACACTTAACATAACATAACATAACAAACAATAATCACCTTGCTTATAATGCTTTAATGCCCTGAAGACACTTTTTAACTACTGCTCAAAGAAACTGCTTGTAATTTAATACTGCACTTGAAAAAATTGTGAGGTAATAATAATACAAAAACCTTACATGTTTCCGGAGATAGCTTCTGTGAAGGAATATTAGGATTGCTATATACAACCTAAAAAGTCTTAAATTTGCCAGACATTTTAGCTATGCATGCATAAGTCTACCCAAATAAATTGCATGTGACTTCATATGTGATATCAATGATGTCTTTGCTAAGGACATAGACAACACAGTCCATGTTCTGTCTGCCAACTTATGCAGTGTGCACCAAGCATACGTCTGACCATAACATTTTCCTCATGCACACATGTGTAACTTTCGCTTCACTAATACATGCAGCATGGCCCAAGGTGAACACTACAGACCATTGTCTTAGGCCATGCCTTGTAAACATATTGTGCTACACGTAGAAAATACAGGGCATGATCAAAAGACATGCCCTGCATACACTATACTGCCTAAGACTCTGTTTTGAATACCCAATGACTTGCAGGCCACATGCTTCTGTATGTTGTGGGCACAGCGTTGTACCCTGAATTAAGGTCTGGCCGATACCCCTGCTTGTAGGACGCTAAATACACTGAATTGCCTGAACAATGCTATAAATAGGGTATTCAGCAAGCTGTGTTTTGTCATTAAATGTATGAAATACTGATTATGGCAGTGGTGATGTCCTATGTGAAGTCATCAGTATCCTTGGCAGTGTCATGTGAGAACTCACCTGTTATGTGTGCTGTCTTTAGCTGAAGGCTTCAGGTGATACATGAGGAAAGGTGACGTAATAGTTAACTAAATAAATACTTGAGTTGGCAAAAATAGAAAAAAAATCAACCCTAAAGAGCTTGTACTTAAATGAATTGTTAGTACAAGTAGTTATAACCATTTTAATGAAGTTACTGGTTTTTTTCCTCCTCGTTTTGCATCCTGTATTAGAGGATATGATTGATTAATCTCTGAGTGCCATAATGGCAAGAGTTAACCGATGAGAAATGCTTTTTTCTTCTCAAATTGAATCAATCAATGTTTGCTAGTATAACAGTTCCTACTTGAGTCTTTTAGAACGTAACTGAAAGCCCAGCAGTCATGACAGCCTGGCCAAACCGAGTTGTCTGTTACTTCTTGATGTTTAAACTCAACTGGTTAGGTAACGATGGAGGACTTGACATATCAGTTCAGGATTTTGCCTGGGCATATTCTTTGTTGTAACCATTAAAATGCGTTACAGATGTTTCTGATTTTATTGAAAGTAGAATATCATTTTGAATGAAAGTTCCCTAAAGATTGTTTCCAGCGCTTGAAAGCTGTGCATTTTTTTTTTATATTTGGGATATTTCATACCTAACCCTTCATAACTTTTTTTCCACAAAATGTATCCATGCCAAATTTGCTTCCTTTTCCCCACATGTTGGGGATTCTAAAGGTTCCTGAGTTTTTGGATTCCCTGGTGGGAACTAAGAAAATAGGCAAAATATAAAACATTTATTTCTTCCTTTCTTTTTCTTTTGAAGCATGGGGAAAAGTGTGTTGTTTCCTAAAAATGGCATCAACAAAAGGGTTTATGTGCTAAAAATCACCATCTTCCCAGCTTTCATGAACAAGCTGAGCTGTTTAAAAAAACACCACAATGTTTGCATTTTTCGTAGTGATAGTCGATTTTTCCTATTTCTTGGAGGTTTCTATGTACTTGCAGTTTGGTGGAAACATGTGTAAAACCCATGTGTGAAGCTGGGAAGCTATACGCTTTTATAAAAACTAGACAACATTCAGAATTCAGAATGGTGACATTTACATTGATCGCCCATGGTTTGGCCAAAGAAGCTATTCATTAAAATATGTAGGAGAAAATAGGAAATGATGATAACATTTGTTTTTGTTGTTGCTCTGATGATTAATTCAAAACGAACATAATTTATTGTTATGTTGGTCAGATCTTTCTGGTTCAGGAATATATAGGGTTTTCTGATTGACCAAAAATGGGTGCCAACCGAAGCCGATAACTGAGCTGTAGCTTATAATTATATTTCATAGTGTACCGACCATGTAGCTATTGTAATGAATATAAAATGTGTATGAATGAAATCTAGGGATTTTTAAAATGTGCTCTAGATTCTAAGTTCAGTAATAGTATTTATTTGCCCAACTCTGACTTTAGGGTTACCCACACTTTTATTCGATTTAGAGAGCATTTTGCAAAATATGTTGTTTTTTGCACACTGGCTTACATTTACCATCCATATATGGAGAGCAGTTCAGTTAATGATAACAAACGAACGTTCAGCTGCTCTATGCTTCCACACCTCTCTTGATAAACACGGTTCCTCTACTTGTGTGGCTGTGCCGAGCCTTGAACACAATAACGCAGACATTGTATTTTCAACATGGACATTGACCGGTTTTGGCAAAGTTGGTAGCTGTGATATTTGGGCCCGAGTTCTGCTTCTTTCCAGGGTAGCCTATTATACTCAAACATTTCTGAAAACTAGACACTGTCTAGTCCTGATTGTTGCTGTCAGCATGTGAGCATGTGAGGTCAACCTTAACTAATGCCATCCTAAGGCAGCCTACTTAGGATCAGAAAGACTTGTCTTTCATGCACGTTTAGCACACTCGCTGTGTAAATCCATCTACTTCTATTGTGTGGCAGTAAGTTGGGAGGTGTCCGAGGATGTCTTGGGTTAATGAGCATAACTACGTTTGATCAATCAATTTAATATGCTGGGACAAACTCTTAATGCCCCTAAAGACCACTTCCATAAAGGCAATGGGTCTTAGGGTTTGGTGAACAAGATGCTCTGTCAAGTATAGCTTCTGTCTCATCTCCTGTTATGTACAGTACATTGACTGTAATGCACTTGTAATAGGGCAGACAGAACATCAATCACGTTTTGACAGAGGATGAAAGTGACAAACGTATAGCAAGCCACACGTATAGCCAATCTATACTTACTTACTGAAGTCATTAAAGACAAAGCTGCTTAATTCTAATTTAGGAAGAAAAACATACTTGGATTATGTTACTTCTTTGGTTGAGACTATTACGAGTTTCCAAATTGGATGAACAATTTGAAAGGCTGCGTAGCTATTGAAGTAATGGCTCATGAAAGGTATGTATCCATGCACAAACATTTGAAGGCACTTGCAAACTATTAATCTGACTGCTCCACTGTTGTCAATTTCCCGGAACTTCACCTTTGTGTGGTATGAAGTGAAAAGCATACCCCTGACTGAGATTGGCTCTGGAATAGTAATGATGACTCTCCTGACTTTTTCCTGGCTGGGTATAAACTGCATCAACATTAGGAAGTTCTTTTTTCTGTGTTCCAGGAATGGCAAAGTGGTGATCATGCAGCCTTGCAACGTCTTCCTCAACAGATGAAGTAGAGTCTACTGCCTCTGCAGCAGTAAGACTTTCAGGTCATTACTATGGATTCTATCCCCCACACTTACCTAGGTTAAATTTAAAGACTGTATGCTAAAGATCGCTGCATGGATGACTGCTAACTTTCTTCAACTTAATTCAAATAAGACAGAGATTGTCTCATTTGGGAAAACTCATCCAGTCTGGTCCTCAGATTGGTGGCCACCGGAATTGGGACCACATGCGGCACCCAAAAAACACATGAAAAACTTAGGTGTCATAATGGATGGCAATCTGCCCATGAAGGGGCATGTTAAAATCATCTCTGGGACTTGTTTTGCCTGATGCGCATGCTTAGTAAGGTGTTTCAGTGGACTCCTTTGCAGGCTAGAAAGATACTAATCCAGGCTCTGGTAGTGAACCGTCTTGATTATGGGAACTCGCTAAGGGTTGGGATGAATGAAGGGCTCTTTTTTAGACTTCAGGTGGTGCACAACACAGCGGCGCGCCTTGTTCTTAATCAGCTCCCGCGATCTCCCTCTGACCCTGTATTGCGCCTCCTTCACTGGCTGCCCAATAAAAAAAACAGGCTCTTTTCAAACTTTTATGTTTGCTTTTTAAAACTTTGCACCGAAAAGGACCCTGCTATCTAGAAAGCTGAGATCCAGCGAACTGCATTTGTTGTGCCCCAAACATATTCATAAAACCAGATTTGGGGGTCGCTCTTTCTCTTTTTTTGGCTCCATATCACTGGAATCGTCTGCCCTTGCTCAGCCGCTCCTGTTCAGATCTAATGCTTTTTAGAAAATCTTTGAAAACCTGGCTGTTCAATCTTTAACCCTGGTATCGCTCTATGAATTGTATTCTGCGGCGCCGAGATATCCCCTCAAAGATGATTTGTTGCGCCAAATAAATGAAATACAAATGTAAACAACAATCTGAAAGTTAAGGAACGACATCAATCTTCCTGTGTTAGTCTGACTGTAGAGTTTTACGACTCTCATTATGGTTGCAGTACCTGGACATTTGTATCCATTCTACCCATATGCTTGTTGTGATCAGATATGTAGTTGGGTTTATGTACTTCTGCCAACTGGCCTGAACCGTGAAGGGAGAAGTGTTTTCATTGTGTATTGTAGTGAACACATATACCTGAAGCCTATCAAAGAATTTCACACCGAGCAGTTTATAAAACATGCTGATCTGGCCTTTTTTGGAGCTTGTAGAAAACAAGCTTTTGAAGAAATCGTTTGTAGTGACTTTGAATTGTGCCTCAAGCCACCTTTTGAATAGCTAAGTGCACTCCAGTATAGAAGTTGGCCATGTAAAAGTCATAAACTTTATGAAGGAGTGATTGCACAGGCTCCCGTAAAATGCTAATAGGGAGCATGTAAGAAATTTAAGGTGGAGTCCTTTGCAGTATATACTCTCAGGCTATATACATAAACAGTGGAGATCTTTCATAATAGGTACAATTTGATGCTATAACAAGATCTTTTACAGATTCAACACAACTCCCCAATCCCTATATTCTTCCTAGGAGAAGAGATTTCAGGAAAACCTGGCAAACACATATTCCACGACAGTCCAAATCTTAAACAACTGATCATGGCCTGGATGGTCCTGGGGCAATACTGCAGAATTATCATAAACATGCAGTCTATGCTGCTCTTCATCTACTTAGTTTGTGCACTATTACCAATTAGATTTTAAGGGTTAGGATTTTTTTCGGTTTCCCAAGTAAAGTGGAAGTCCACCGGAATGCCCTATAATGATGCACAAGACCGCCTCTAAGCATGCAAATTTGTTTGGTGCACAATTTCGTCAAGGAACAAATAATCTTTATAAAGATAAAAATAGTCAATAGGCATAACAATTGCAGTAGTGGCTTTATTTCTAGCATCTACAGTAAAAGGGGGGTGCTTTTTGACTCAAATCTATTAGACCTCTGCTAAATGAGCACTCTCATTGGGCTCTGTGTGATATCTGCCTGCTCTGAATTGTTCTACACAGACTTAGTCTCTAAGCTGCACAGAATGTGCTTACGAAGTGACATCACGAATGCCATGGCGTAGTTCTTCAGAATCACCGGAAGACAGGTGATCTTGAGACATAACTCCATCACCTGAAAAATCACTTCCAGATTCTTATCCATGACCCTCTCCCTCAGATGCATTCTCTCCATTATTTGAGTTATGGCCTGGGCAGCAGTCATCCAATGAGACATCACCTCTGTTCAACTAAAGCGTTTCTTCTTCCTACACTATGTGTAGGGATAATTTAGGGGTGCTTGTGGAAGTGTTAATCCACTGAAAATGTGTGTGTATGTGAAATGGGCTGAAAAGGCAATGCAATGCTTTGCAGGTCAGAGTGTAGCTCAAAGGTAATGGAAACAGCAAAAAAGTTGTGTCGTAATCAAGGAAAAAAATGTATCTCTCTATAGAGCTGAACTGCCAGCTTCGTGATAAACCTATAAGAGAAGCAGATATTTTTGGGTATTCAAAAAGCACATATTACCATAGTAGTCTCTAGCACTGAAAGAAACTACTTTGTGTGAGGATGTGCTCCTTGCGCAAAAGCACAATGGTCTCGAGGAAGTTGGCTAATAGCTGAAATTTGCGGACCTTTTGACCCATTTAGCATGCTACAGTGGACTGAAGGCAAATGTCAGTGAACACAAACAAGGCCAATGAATGAAGACAGCTGGCTAAAAGCACCTTTACAAATAAAATGCCATAGTTCACAGTAAAGTTAGCCAATGGCTGAAGAGGGATGACCCATTGCCCCATGTTGTATCCCTGTTGGGCTCATTATGTCCTGCTGGGTGGCATGATCGACCCCACAGGTAAGGAGAGTATTCTGAATTATTCTATTCCTCTGAGGAGGTTGCCCCATGTCCAATGGAGATGCAACACCCAAAAACAAACCTCCCTGTTGTCCTAATGGGATTCCTAATCATTTTTACGCTCTCTGCTGTGATCCCCCAGTTGAAATCCAAGGCAGAGGAGGAACATTGCAAAGGAAACTATCCCCTTACTAATCTACCAATGGACAGTGCTAAAGGGATATTTTACAGGAAGTCTGCAGCAGATATATCTACACCTTCTGTAGTATCTGATGCGCAGTGTGAGACCACTGCTTCCTTTTTTGTGACGAAGGTAGAAACAATATATATATCCTTCCATCAACAAGAGGTTCTTGAGGGGCATGTGTCCGGACCCTCCTACAGTCATCTGCTGGTTGCTTTCCCTCAAGAGGAGCTGGTTCGGCTCTGCCATAAGATTAAAACTATCTCCCTTGCCGACCCTTTTAAGCCAGATCAATTCCTGAAATCGCTACCTGTGTTTTTACCACCTTTGAGCCATCTGATTAATCAGTCACTGCTTACATCTACGGTCCCTTGTGCTTGGAAGCAAGCTAGGGTGGTTCCTCTGCTGAAAAAGCCCAAGCTTGACACTACTATACCAGAAAATGTCCGACCCATCCCTCTCCTACTCAGGGTTTAAAAGATTTTGGAATCCTACATCAATTCCATACTCACAGGTTATCTGGAGGAGAATAACTTACTGGATCCCTCCCAGAATGGCTTTTGGCCGGGTCACAGAACGAAATCAGCCCTCTTGGCTGTGACCGAGCGTCTGAGGAGGGCCTTAGACGAGGGTCGTACATCGGCACTGATTTAGTTAGATCTCAGTGCTTCATTTGACACCGTCTCCCACCAGATCCTGTTGCAGAGGTTGGAGGAGGTGGGGATCGCGGTCTCTGCTCTTGAGTGGTTCGCTTCCTTTTTAGCTGACAGGAACTTTCAGGTTGCAGTTCCTCTTTTGCTTCCAAGCCACACACCCTTAAATATGGGGTACCGCAGTGTCTTACGTAGACGACACACAGTTGGTAGTTGCTCTCTCCGAGGACTCAGGACAAGGGTCATGCAAGTTCCAGAAAGATCTAGAGTTTATATATGAGTGGATGACTGCCAACTGTCTTCAGTTAAATGCCAACAAGTCTGAGGTCCTGCTGGTCGGGAGAAACACTGAGTTATGGAGTGAGCATTGGTTTGCTACCAAGCAGGACGATGCACCCGTTCCCAAACAGGTGGTAAAAAATCTGGGTGTGTGGGTAGATGCCACCCTTAGCTTTCAGACTCTAACAAAGAAAGTAGCAGGAACCTGTTTTGGCATCCTACGAGGGCTCAAACCAGTGCTGAGGTTTCTTGCCATGAGGCAGGTAATTGTCCAAGTTTCTATTCTGTCTAGACTGGACTACGCCAAATCACTCTACTTGGGAGTCAATAAAGTGGAGATCACAAAACTGCAAAGGGTTCAGAACGCTGCCGCCAAAGCCTTGTTAGGTCTGCCCAGGACATGTCCTACCTCCAGTGCTATCCATCGGCTCCATTGGTTGCCTGTAGCAAAGTGCATTGAGTTCAAGACTCTTTACATGTCTTTTAAAATGTTGAATTCTTCCTCCCCAGACATCTTGGCTAAATTGCTTACACCTTACATTCCCTCCCGCCAACTTCGGTCTATGGGCCAGCATCTGGAGGTGGTCCCACGGGTGAGGAGGGTGCGTGCTGGTGGACGTTCTTTTGGTGTACTGGCAGCTGGACTCTGGAACGCGCTCCCTACCGTCATTCTTAGCATGGAAAACTACATGTCATTCCTCAGGGCCATCAAAACGCATCTTTTTTCCATCATAGACTGTTGTGTGTTGTTTTTCAGATTTGCTGTTTTCTGTTTCAGCGCTGGGACACCCCTTTGCTGGGGCAGATGTGCGCTATACAAAACTGCATAACATTACATAACAGTCCTCTCAGCAAAAGGGCTGAATTGAATTTGTATTGCAGACACAGCGAACAGCTAAGTGTATGTTGTGCATGTGTAAGTCCCTTTCATGTCATTAGTTACTCTCCTGTACCAGAAAAACAACCTAGAATGGACCAGATAACAAAACAGGTGTAATGTCACATTCACAAGACACTTTTAACTAATGTCAACTCATCTTAGTGAGTAAAAACAAACTTTAATACAGAATACTGAAGGAAGATTAATTAATGAGACCTTTTCTTTTTTTCTCTGCCACTCTTGTTCAGCGTACTGACCCTGTGCCAAGGTTGGCCCACTCCAAAATGTTTAAACAGGTTGTACTAGAGTTGGCGTACAGCAGGCTAGCCTCTTCATGTTTAAGTGATGTGTACACTCGAATTCGCATGTTTTAAGCTGCCTGTAGGATCCACACATATAAGACTGGAATATGAGGATTTGGTTGTATTCAAAAGTAGCTTTATTCCATAGGTACAAGGATGCATATACCTTCTCCACCGCACTCCAGATCTCAACTGAACTCCTGCAGTTCTCTCACAGTTCTCTACAGCAGTGCTAGGCAATATGGAATCTCAAGAACGAGGGAACACTCGTATGCAAAAGTCGGGCTGACATCGGCCCCGGCGCAGTTATGGCGGGGCGCACCGGCCCCCACCCGCTACCCGGGGTTCCCTGATGACCCGGAAGTGATAGTCACTTCCGGGTCACTAGGGAACAAAGGCCAGAACGGTTAGATCCGGCCTGGCAGTGAGTGGGCTAGGTAAGGGTATTTTTAAGGACATGGCATGACCTTTCAGTGTAGGAGGGTAGGGGGGCAGATAGTCGGTCAACTACGCTGGCCTGTGGCGGTAAGGTCATGATTGGTGAGCAGTTCATTTAAGGTCCTTAGGGGGCGGTGCCATTCTGGAATGGGGTCGCCCAAAGGGAGGGACAAGTGGTCTCTCCTAGAACTCCAGGGGCAGTTACAGCCTGTTGACTACATGGGTGCGGGGGAGGGGAGAGTCACGCTTTCTCTAGGCGGGTTGGCCACCCCGCACGTGCACAATGACGCCAGTAAACGACGCAGAGATGCAAGGGGCCCCTTTAATGGAGTTAATAGAGCGTCTGGGGGGCCAAAGCACCCTCACGGTAAGCGGGCCCTCTGCGCATGCGCACTTCGATGGAAAGGCGTGGATAATAGGGCGTACGGGGGTAAGCGGGGAGGGGGTGTACCTCCACGGTAAACTGGCCATCTGCACATGCGCGCTCCGACAGGAGGGCGTGGTTTAAGTGATAAGGATCTGACACCAGTTAGTGACCTTGCCGTAGGCCCAAATAGGATACGCAGAAAACAAATATTGTATAATGTGTCTGTTACGTTAGATTCGGATAGGAAATACCTTGTACTAGAAGTATGTTAAGGTTATGAACATTACGGAGAGATGAGGGTCCAAGGGGATGTTTACCGACCACACACCGCTACAACCCCCAAACATATACAATTAAACAACAAAATGTAGCAGTGGGTCACAAAAAGAAATGACTAACTAAGTATCTGAAAAAGGCAGGAGAGAGAACCAAAATTAGTGGTCAATCCATGTTAAAGGCAGCTTGCAATGATATACTACACTGCCCCAGATATGGAGCACTATGAATGATGGTTATATTTGTAAAAAATATTTTACAGCTTACATCCTCCGATTGCTTACTACAGCTTACATCTATAGATTGCTTGATATCTCAGAAAGCTGCCTTCCACTATACTCCTAAAATCCTGCATGAAAAATTGAATTTGACTAGATTCCTTTCGGCCTGATTACTCTCCTTTCTTTCTTCAGTGACCGTCTTCTTGCCTTCTATTTCTGACTGCAGCCTCCTCTCAGTCTCATGCCGGTCTGCCTTAATCTCTCTTATTTTAACCTCGTGTGACGTGTACATTCCTGCTTGGGCCAAGAAAGTATCTATATGTTGTCCATGTGTAGCTGCACCATCATTTCGGCAGTTTGATCTTGTTTAATAGATATCTTTTGCCGCTGACTACCAACGATTCACTGCGTATTACTAGTGGAACCTTCGTGTAAAATCTAATTGTTTTGTTAATTGCTGTAAAGATAGCTTTGTGTTTTTCTTTTGAAAGAATTAAGGTTCTGGCGGAAAGACTGCTGAGACATCTCAAAGAGTAACACTTTCGACATCTAATAAAAGTTTTAGGTCATTGAAGCATGAACACGCGCTTCGTTTTAACCAAGTGGAATTGAAGTTCCTACAGAATAGTATTATTAGCAGGACAAATGAGCGATGCAACTGGTAGATATCCGTGCCTGCAAGAGAAGTCCATAATGGCGCCTGGGAACAGTCGAGCACCATCAGTGAAAGCGAGTTTAGCGGACACCAGGGAAATGCTAATGTGTGGAAGGGGCAGAGGCACATCGAAGAGAGTTGAATGCTTCATGGTTTTTACTACATTAAATTAGTAACTGGAAAAGGATTTCACAACAGAAAAGTACTTGGTAAATGTTGCTAGTTCTAATTCCAGGGAAAATCAAACATCAAGTAGTACCTCCATTCTCTCAGATAGAAGGACAAATGATTGGTGTAGGTAGCTACTTAATCTAAATGCTAGCCATTTACATTGTAAGCTCTGCTTTCTACAGTACTTGTCCCTTTCGTTCTAGCTGAAGTGATTTGTACCTTTGTCTATCACTCTGTATTAATACAAAAAGGATGCTGTGTCTATGACCGCTATATTTCAGTTGCACTTTTCTGTCCATGGCATGAATCACTCCTTAGTGTCTGCCTCCACCAGAATGGAGTGCTTTAATTAACATGCAGGCTTCCAAAGTACTAACAAGCATTTGCAATGCAATAGGTCTCGCATTATCAAAGTTTAAGCTATTGGTGTTGCATTATTTAGCAATGCCAATAGCACAAACTTTAATAATGCGAGACCTATTGCATTGCAAATGCTGCTGAGCACCGGCATGACCCCGCCCACCTGGTTCAACATGCTGTGATTCTGGGCAAGTCACTTAATCTCACCGTGCCTAAAAAAATAAAACCAAATGGATTTGCCTCTTGGGTAGTGTAACTGGTGCTCTTTTAAAGTGCTCCAATAAGCAATTCGTGCTATATAAAACTGCAAAAAAAAGAAAAACAAAGTTCTTGGGTAATGCCAGACTCATCAGAGGTTGGGAGATGCACGGATATCTTCTCATTCCTTTGAAAAGAAATATAGAAAAAGTTCGGACACCCAACATATTTTTATCAGTCCTGAAAATGGAAACCAAAAGTTCTTAACGGGTCTACGGGTGTCTGTCAACAGAACAAATGGAAAATCTATGTACAAAAATACCACGTACGTAAACCGTACAGTGTACGTGGATTTAATGTAATATTATCAGACAGAGTTACAGCGAAACCGAAAGCAGCTCTCAGGACTGGGCTGCGACTGAGGGCGGGGGCTGCCCGCGCATGCGCGCTTTTTGCTGGAGAGGGAGCCCCGGCGCTAAGGCAGCTGAAGTCCCGGGTCCCGTCCCGAGTGACCACCAGCGCTGTGGAGCTCCCACGCCGAGACACACCCAATGGCTGCTGAGGGAGAGAGGGACACGGACGAGGCAGAAAGAGCACGGTGAGTGGGGGGGGGGGGTTGTATCTGTGTGTGTGTGTGTGTGTGTGTGCGCGCGCCCGTGAGTGGTGGGGGTGCGTGCGTGGCTGTGTGTGTGGGGGGGTGCATGTGCGTGTGTGCGTGTGCATGTGTGGCTGTGTGTGCGTGCGCTTGTATGTGCCTGCGTCTGTGTGTGTGCCTGCCTGCGTGTGTGCCTGACTGCGTGTTTAGGTGAGAATCACAGGCAGGGGATGTGCACGGCGACGTGCGCGCCCTCGAGGGCAAATCGGAGCCGGCAGAGGCTCGTGCTTGTACACCGTCTCACATTCCCCCAGACACGCCAGCAAAAGATCTTCCGCAGACAAAAGCATGCTTCGCATGCTTTTTAGGTCTGCTCGACCTAAAAATGAGTGGAGCCAGCAATGTAGAAGTAGTTAATGTATTTTGTGTATTTGGAACTCATGAATCACTTACAAAGATCGCAAGTGGTTGAGAGCTAGCTAGAAAAAAGTTGCATACATTGAGTATGTAGCATAAAACGACACTGATATCTGCTTCAACACAGTTGATGGTGTAGATGTTTTGTTATTATTTGGCTTCACTGATTAACTGTTTTTTAGGCTTTACCTTCTAGACCGAAAATGTGCTGTTTGTTGCAAGACTTATTGGTAGCTTACAATGGGTTTAGAGTCTGTCTATTACTTACCATTGGCTGGTTTCATTTTCACTCTCATTTGGTTGCTTATTTCTTGGCTTATGTGGGCTTTCTTCCCTTTCTTATGTTTGACCCTCCACAGGGGCATGGACGTATTACTTATGTCATTTTTATGGTGTTCTTTTGTATCTTTTTATTTAGGTACTTCACAAGAGTGCATGTTTTCAACCTGTTTCCTTTCTCTTTTGCCCTGAGCACACAATGTTGCGCTGTCTTGCCCATGTGCTACTCCCCTACCTGCTCCTCTCTTGCCAATTTACTTTTCTTCCTCCCAACTTGGTCTTTCTCCCCATTTGTTTGCTCCACTCCTCACACCCTCCCCCTCCATATATATTCCCGCCTCCTACACCACTGTGTTGCCCTCCCCCACCCTCCTCTTGCTTTCCTTCACCCCCATCTTCCATGACTCCACCCCACGCTCTCCATATTGCTTCTGGACCTTCATGCTCCATGTTGCTGTCTCATGTCTCTCCCTTTGAGCTTGACTCCCATAAAAGCTAAGAATATTTGGATCTTCTTGGCCATGGAGCAAATGACCTGCATGGCTTTTGGATCACCAATTGCTAGGGAACAAACAGGTACTGTAACTTCACTTCTAAAGGGGTGAGGTGGCACTTAGAGCCCCTGGACCTACAGTGCTTCCCCGGGGTGTCACAGTGGAGAAGGTCAAGCCCTCTGCTTTCTTTCACTTAAGTGCACAAATCCTCCCTCTGACATGTAACACCAACTGCGCTCCTGTCCTCCTGGAGACGCTGCAAAGGAGCAAAGCAGTTACCCCTTGACTCTGCTCAATAAGTTTTAGATTTCACTTCAAGGACGCCACAGTTTTTGCCTACCAGACAGCTTTTTGCAATCTCGTATGCAAAAGCCTGTTGTGGACCTCAGTGTTTTCCCCCCAGCCTAAACAGTTAGCATCAGATTAGATAACCACATCGGGAACTTACCCCAAGATGGCTGTGCCCATTGCAAGTCATTATGTGGTCTAACCACCACTGCATTTCCACCTTGGCTTCTGGAAAGTGTGATTAGGGCTGTATAGCAAACCCCCTTCCTTAGATGAGCTGACTTCAGTCTCTGCAGGGCTCTGTAGTAGAGGAGCTCAGTGAAAATTGCGTGTATTGACTATGCTAAAAGGCAAACAATCCGGGCCAGGTAGCGCAGACATATGGACTCCTTTGCATGGGCATGTCTCAACTCCTTCCTTATCAAGGAAATCTTCTGGTGGTGCAACCTCAGAGTTTGCTGGGCAGAGTCTATGATGAAACCCAGGAAACACATTGATTGAGAGGGAGTACATTCCGACTTCTGTTAGTTGATAATGGAGCCTAGACTTGTAAGAGTAACTGTGCTAAGGGCAGCTTCTAAAGGAGTGCTGACTATTCTTAATACAACAAAATATATCATTTAGATAAATAATTAGCTGAACACTTCTGGAGCCCAAAACTCTACCACCGGCCTCATAACCTTGGTGAACCACCAATGTGCGGAAGGGAGGCAGAAAGGGAGCACAGCACACTCCTACAAATGGCCATTCCATGCTAAATGCAGAAACCGGTGATGAGAAGGAAAAATTGGAATGGCGAAATAGGCTTCCTTCAGCTCCAAATGCACCATCCAATCACCCTGTAAGAGAATGTTTCCCAACAGATGAAGATCCTCAATCCTGAACGGGTTGTAGACCATCAAATGATAGATCTCTTAGAGGTTATAACCAGTCGGAAGCCCTTGTTTTTCTCCTCCACGAGAAAGATTGCTGAAGAAACCTCTGGATGTAGAACCAAAGGAGCAATTGTCACTTTTTTCCAGGAGGGAGGCAACCTCCTGAGATCTGCCTCTGAAAGAAATCTAATTTTGGAACATATTGCTTGAAATTGGCATCATAGAACTCTATGTGAAAACCTGAGACAGTTTGCAACAGCCACACATTCCTTGATCTGATTGAGACTTCTAGCTGAAGATTCCTTACCTTAGAATTATCCTCAGGCGTCAGACTGGATCACAAAATGTTTCGTGAGCAGAACCCCAGCATGCCGGTAGGCATCTTCGATTGGCTCCACATGGCATTGTTGGTGCCGGAAGTGATGTGTGCAGTTTTTATAGGAGTGCCACCCGAGCGCCCTGCCCTCGGGTCTTTTCTTTCTGCGGCAGTTAGTGCAGGTCCGGAGAGAGGTACCCTGTCAGACACTTTTTCACTGAGCTTTTTTCTACTTTTTTTGTAGAAGTCCTAGTGAAATAAAAAGACAATCAAAACCAACTTTGGCACAGACATCTGCATGTAATGCAATTCTGTCAGACGTTTCTATGGGCAAGTCATATCCCCCGCATTAGGGGGTCCTGCCTCACCCATGTCACTAGAAGCTCGATCGCTAGAGCAAATTGCAGTGGGGAAAGTGAGCAGCCCTGTCTTTTACCCCGATGGATGGGGAATTGCGACAAGTGTGTCCCTGCCAGCCGTACTGAGGCCGAGAGACGTATGAAAGAAAACGTGGGCCGAACTTAAGGGCACGCAAGAGGAAAAATAAATGCTCCCAGCTGAGGGAGTAAATGCCTGTTGAATGTCAGCAAGCAAAAAGGCTGCGGGGCGTCCAAGATCGGGGACCTATCACGATAGCATTAAAGACCCGTCTGATGTTATATCACTTGGATTTCCATGCATGGTCTGATGAACGAGCTCATGGATTTGTGTGCGGAGACGGTGTGCAAGGACCTTGCCGAGAAGCTTGGGCTCAAAGTTCAGGAGGGAACTAGGGCGGTACGAGGAGGGTTCCTCAGGTGGGCGCCCGGTTTGAGGAACACCACAATTTTGGCATGACGCCAATCTGGGGGAAGGATGTGTTGTTCGAGGGCTTCATGGAGCGCCTCAAGGAGGTGTGGTCCCAAGAGGGTCCTGTGAGATCGTAAGAATTCACTTGGAAACCCGTTGGGGTCCGGTGCTTTTCCTGGTCGTAGACCCGTTAGTGCATTATTGAGTTCTGTAACCGTGATTGGTTTGTCACGTTGCCCACGAATATGATCCGGTAGTGATTTTGGAGGTATATCTCTGAGGAATTCCTCAATTTGGCCTCGGGTTATGTTTTTTTGTTTTGTATAAAGTGCAGAATAGTATGATGTGAACACTTGAGCGACTGTGGTGGGTGAGGAGCATCGAGCCCCCTCTGTGTTACGAAACACCAGCACTGAGGTGGGCAATAGTGCCGCTTGACAGAGGTGATGTGTCATTTTACTGGACGTCTTCAACAAGGCAGACTCCATCATCGCACCCCATCTCCGGGACATCATCAACGCCTCCTTCGACACTGCCACCTTCCCAGAGAGCTGGAAGCACGCTGAACTCAGCGCCCTACTGAAGAAACCTTCAGCTGACCCCACCGACCTCAAGAACTACCGCCCCATCTCTCTCCTTCCTTTTCCTGCCAAAGTCATCGAGAAGACCGTCAACAGACAGCTGGCCGCCTTCCTCGAGACGAATAGATCCCTCGACCACTCGCAGTCCGGTTTCAGAGCCAACCACAGCACCGAGACCGCCCTCATCGCAGCCACCGACGACATCCGAGCCCTGCTTGACAACGGGGAAACAGCGGCACTCATCCTCCTGGACCTCTCCGCAGCGTTCGATACTGTCTGCCACCGCACCCTAGTACAGCGCCTCAGCGACATCGGAATCCAGGAGATGGCACTGGAGTGGATCATCTCCTTCCTCGCAGGAAGAACACAGAGAGTCCGCCTCCCCCCGTTCAGATCAGAGGCCACCGAAGTCATCTGCGGCGTACCACAAGGATCATCGCTCAGCCCCACGCTGTTCAACATCTACATGAGCCCCCTCGCGGCCATCACACGCCAACACAACCTCAACATCATCTCCTACGCCGACGACACCCAGCTGATCCTCTCCCTCACCAACGACCCCACCACCGCCAAAACCAACCTACACGAAGGGATGAAAGACGTAGCCGAGTGGATGATGAACAGCCGCCTGAAACTGAACTCAGATAAGACGGAAGTCCTCATCCTAGGATCATCACCCTCCACCTGGGACGACTCCTGGTGGCCCCCTGCCCTGGGCAGCGCACCCAAACCAACGGACCACGCACGCAACCTGGGCTTCATCCTCGACTCCTCCCTCTCGATGACCAGACAAGTCAACGCCGTCTCCTCGTCATGCTTCAACATCCTCCGCATGCTACGGAAGATTTTCCGGTGGATCCCCACCGAAACCAGGGAGACGGTCACCCAGGCACTCGTCACCAGCCGACTGGACTACGGAAACACCCTCTACGCTGGAACCACAGCCAAACTCCAGAAAAGACTCCAACGCATCCAGAACGCCTCCGCACGACTCATCCTGGACATCCCCCGACACAGCCACATTTCCGGACACCTGAGAGACCTGCACTGGCTCCCCGTCAGCAAGAGAATCACGTTCCGACTCCTCACCCACGCACACAAAGCTCTCCACAACCAAGGCCCCAGATACCTCAACGACCGCCTGACCTTCTACACCCCCACCCGCCAGCTACGATCGACCAGCCACGCCCTCGCCGCCGTTCCCCACATCCGAAGAGCCACTACGGGAGGTAGATCCTTCTCCTACCTGGCTGCCAAGACGTGGAACTCCCTCCCCATCCACCTCCGCCTGACCCAAGACCACCTCTCCTTCAGGAAGCAACTCAAGACCTGGCTATTCGAGCAGTAGCGGACCCCCCCCCCAAGCGCCTTGAGACCCTCCGGGTGAGTAGCGCGCTATACAAATGCCTTGATTGATTGATTGATTGATTGACTTATCGCCCCAGTGAGATATTCTGGATTGGGTCACCTGCCAAATGTGTTGGGCTTCGTTTGTGTGCAACTGGTGTAGTTGGTGTTGCGTGAGGAGAAGGTCACGTTTGGCATTAGTAAGTGCGCCCTCTCTTCTGTCTCTAGAACGCGCTGGTGTGTCTCAAGATCCACCACCTGCGCCTGACGGCGACACTTCTCCCCTGCTCGGTGGCTAATATCCACCCGTATCATAGGTTTTAAGAGCTTACCATAACTTCATACAAGACGTTGCCGATTTCGAGTTTCACTCTAAGTAGTCCATGGTCGTTTGTCTGAGGGTGTCATTGTATGGCGGGTCACGTAAGTGCCAGGATGGCATACGTGATCTGAAAGGAGATGTACGGGGCCCTATGTGTAGCCTTAATGTTACTGGGGAATCGTCTGATAACCCCCTGGGAAGGATAGAGACTCCTGTGACCCTATGCACATACGAATATAGGAGGAAAAGATAGTTAATTCTAGAGAGTGACCTGTGTACTGCCAAAAAGTAGGTGAAGGCTGGCTCCACCTAATGATAGGTGCGCCATGTATCCAACAGCTCCAAAGTAGAGACCAAACCGTGCAGCCTTGTTTCCCCTGTGCTGCGTCCTGGGCCTGCCTCCTGCCACTGGTCCATAGGTGCCATGTCGTCATTCCAGTAGCACCCTATAACTGTTGGCCCATCCAGTAGCTCTCCCCTTAATTCTACTTTTTTGTCTATAAGAGTTTGTCCCAAAGGAGGAGGGGCATAGAAACAGCCAAGCGTCGGGGATTCCCTAAGTATTGTACCCATGATGATGGTGAACCTCCCACCCGAACCGGGCCATATTTTGGATACACTGTATGGGACCCTGCGGTGTATTGGTATCGCTGTAACCTGTGACGCATGGACAAATCCAGAGTGAAAAACCGGGTCGAATCCATAGCAGACTAGGCAGGGTACCTTAGTTCATATCATGTAGGTTTCCTGCATAAGAAGTATGTCCACTTATAGTCTTTTCTCTGGCTTTTGAACCGCCCCCCATTTGATTTTATCTAGTACCCTACGGACATTCCATGTCATGATATTGAGCCCCCCTAGCTCTGTATTAGTGGTACAAGTAGCCATCTATACCTCACGGGGGTTGTGCGGGGTGTGTGTATAGGGTTGGTAGTGTAGCTGTACCTGTGCTGAAACCGAACCCTGCAAAACTAAATACAACTCTCCCCCCCTCCTCTCCACATCCCAATACCTCAGACAACAAAGTTTCTGTGGCGATCAGGATGGTCCCAGGGCTCCAACAGGGAGCCCCAGGAGTCTCCAGCCAATGGTTCCCTACATCCCAATATCCTCAACCATAATGTCTCAGGAAATGCAGATCACACACGTTGGGGTCCACCACGCCAGGTATTCCAAGTGCGGACTAACCGATCCAAGTCTATATGTAGGCAGCCTGGTGGTGCACAACTGGGCTCCCTGCAGATTCTCATTGTAGTCAGGAGTCTTCTCCCTGCGCATGGGAGCGCCAGTTGAACCCGGGCCTTTGCCGTCGCTTGGTGGTAGACTTCTTCAGCCGATTCCTTCTGGTGCCCTGGGAAGAGTCTGATTCTAGTGGCGGTGGAGTATGAGGCCTAATGTGCGCAGTTTCGTGGGCACATGTGAAGATAGCCTCCGGTGTTTCAGAAAATAAGGATTTATTCTTATAGTGTTCAGTTCTCGGAGTCTGCGTTTGGCCGCAGCAAATGATTAGCACTGCTGCTGAACAAGGCGGGTGTAATCAGGGAAGATCATAATATTGTGTGACGCCTAAATCAGTTTATCTTTGTGGCCCCTGGCAAATTTAGGGATAGTGTCTTGGTCCAGATAGTTCAACAGTTTGGCTATGATTGGTCGGAGACGCTCCCCCGGTGGGATGCGAGGGACCTCCTTATGAGTGCTCTATGAGCTTGCCCCACTACAAAACAGGAGGAAAGGTAGCCCCTCCAGCAGAAGAGCCTCCTACCACTGCGTCTGAAATACTCTACTGATGCGCCTTCTCATCCTTCCGGAATCCAATAAGGCGTTGGTTATTTCGATTTGCTCGCCCTCCGCGTCTTCCACCCGTGCGGTAAATGCCTGGGTCACTCAGGTAAGCTTATTGACCTTTTGCTGTAGAGTTGCGACCAAATCCTCCACCGATGACACTGGTTTCCGCCCCAGTGATGTGGTCTATGGCCTTCCTGAGGTCTTGACGAAGGAAGGAAACTTCTGAGTCGACTGCACTAATCTTGGCATCCAACATGTCGTGGGATTGTATTATGTTGGCAAGCAGGGTGGCATTGTCTGGAGCTGGGCTCCCGGCCTCTTCACTGCTAGTCCCCCTGAGGGCAGTGGTGTATTGGTCCAGTGTGCTTTGTTTTGAGGTTGGGCCCAAGGTCTTGTCCTTTGTCATGTTGTTAGGGGAAGGAAAACCACAACCCCACAGCATCACTTGTCCACTTGAGTGTCTCTCTGGGGAGGGTGGGGATGGTCTTAGGATCTCTCCTCCAGGGCAGATTACTGCGAGCTGGGCCTCAGTCTCAGTCTACCCCCGGCCGTAACCAGCATCTAGCTTGCCACGACCGCTTCCACAGCCCTGGGGTCTATCACAAGATGGACCCCATAGGGGGGATCTCACCTGCCGGATCCCCAGCTCCCAACCGGTTTGTCTGGTGCCCTATACTGAGGGTGGTACAAAAGGGGGTGGTGATGGACAGAGCATCTGAACCAATCAAACACTCACACCCAGTGAAAAGATCTGAGTTTAATCCATCACCGCTCTTTAGCCCACTCTGCCACCCGAGTTCAGACATGGTCATATGCAAATCAGTCTGACCCTGTGCCTCATGGGAACAGTCCAGCGCGAACTGCCAAGCCATGCCTTCCCTGGACCGGAAACAAGCTTCCTAGGACCGGTTTCTGGCATTTCAGCCGTCAGCCGACGGGTATGCTCAGAAGTGAGTCCCCTGCTCTCCACACCACTGGAGTCAAGCTATCCTGGCTGAAGACGGCTGATAGCCAGAAACCGGTCCTAGGATGCTTGATTCCGATCCAGGGAAGACATGGCTTGGCAGTTCGGGCTGGACTGTTCCCATGAGGCACAGGGTCAAGGCTGATTTGCATATGGCCATGTCTGAATTAGGGTGGTGTGGTGAGCAAAAAAATGATCGATTTAGGCCCAGATCTCTGTACTGGGGTGAATGTATGACATTGTTCTGCATTCCGTCCATCAACGGTTGTTTTTGCATTTGTCACCCCGAGAGGGACGGGTATGCTCAGACGTGAGTCCCGTGCTCTCCACACCACTAGAGTCAAGCTATCCTGGCTGAAGATGGCTGATAGCCAGAAACTGGTCCTAGGATGCTTGATTCCGATCCAGGGAAGACATAGCTTGGCAGTTCGGGCTGGACTGTTCCCATGAGGCATAGGGTCAAGGCTGATTTGCATATGGCCATGTCTGAACTAGAGTGGTGTGGTGAGCAAAAAAATGATGGATTTAGGCCCAGATCTCTGTACTGGGGTGAATGTATGACATTGTTCTGCATTCTGTCTATCAACTGTTGTTTTTGCATCTATCCTGAGGGTGGCCTCGCAAGCTGTTGGAATAGTCCCTGGCTAAAGGCTGATGTTACCTTGCGGGGGTAGTAGGGAAGCTTAGCTTCGTCCCCGCCCCATTTGAAGGCACGGGGTCCCACATCATGTGGCCACCCTATTCCAGGTCAAAATCCAGTGTGGCTGCTTGATCGAGGCTCCAATCTGTGGGGGCGAGACCTCCTCCACTGCCCAATGATATTATTGATGCACCATCCAATGCCACTGCTAGCTCCTCGCCAGAGACTTGGGCTCTCCCAGGACCAACGTGTGGTCCTGCACCTTGAGCCTACCTTTTGGGGGCCTGGAGCACCGGTGGTTCAGCGATTCTGGGCTGCATGCTCCTCCACTTAATCTTGCTGGGCAGCCGCGCCACTCAGCTGCGGAGAGCCGAAGCGCTCCGCTGGAGCCAGTCGTGCACCTTGGGAGAAGGGCCGACTCGACTTGGCTTCACTACGTTAGGAGCGGGATGCCGCCAAGCTCATGCTTCCACTTCCCATTGCGTCTCCAGCCACACCGACTGCCAGAGGGGTCCACTCCGATGGCAGCAACCAGCCAGCGTGTAGTGTGCCAGCATCCTGTTCCAAGCCCCGCCCTGGAGTGCCAGGCCGAGCGCCGCAAGTCACGAAGGCCGGGCCTGGACGGCTCGCTTCAGGATCGAGCTCTAAGATCCCAAGGCGGCTCTCCTTCGACCACAGCGCAGCCCCAGGGGCCCCCTCTCCAGTCCAGTTTTCGTTGCATCCGCCCATGGGGCGGTAGCTTTGGATGATGCTGGATTATAGGCTTGGCGAGGTGGAGCTGCCGCAGATGCCGTCCGCCATGATGGCTTTCCAAGCCACTCCCCTTGTCAAAGTTTTTTGAGAGTTCTTCTGGTGTGACAGGGATGTCCATTAGGATATCCGGCTTCAAGCCCTTCGGCGCCTGTCATCAACAGATGTCAGTGATGAACCTGTATCTTGTTTTTCTCTGGTACCTGGAGCACAGCCACAATGCAAAGATCTGTGCTGTTTGCTGTGCCATGCATCCCTCGGTCTTGAGAGAGCGGTCCCTCAAGCTCCATGCCACTGACGTGTGGTGCCACGACGCTCTCAATCCCAGTCGAGATGAATTAGTCCAAGACCCTGGTCGTATATTCCAAGTCATCAGGCCACTCTGGTAAGTCCTTCAAAAAGAAGAAAAGTAAGACATTTAAGCAGTCTTAAACTTAGGCTCGTCCGTCGGTGACAAGGTGCTGGAGCATCGTAATTGGAGTCTTGGCTCTGCGGTTGAGCCAGTGCCTGGGTCGACTTCATGCTACCCGAGTTTCCGGGAGCCGGAGCGCCCCCCGCCACTTAACTTCAAGAGTTCTATGAGGCCATGTGTTCCGTATTTGAGCAGCCTGTTTCCGCCGGCGAACCTTTAGGCACCGCGGGAGGGGTGGGGCCCCAACCGGTTCCATGCTTGAGGCTCTGACTCCAGAACCAAATGGGCCCCTTGAATCCACAGATGGATCTGGACCGGCACCAGTCGTACCACCGTGATCTTTCCCGGCACCGGTCCTGATGTTAATGCTCCCAGCATCCCTGTCTCTAATCTGATCTCCGACTTAGACATGGAGCCAGAGTGTCTGTGTCCAGTGCTAGCTGGAGCCTGAGCCCTTTTCCTATTCAGTAGCGGCTGTACCAGACCCAGGTGGCGGGGTGAGGGGGCATACAAAATAACTACTTACCTGAAAAGGGCCAGCCACCACCTCTCCTCCGTCCTCTTCTTCCTGTCTCTGGTCAGCCCGGCTGCAGGAAGCATCCGAACTCCCAGGCTTCACTGAGCCATTCACAAAGTTGGAATGCAGCGTCGTGATTGGTCCGAGCACCGTGAGTCGGGCTCATACTGGGAATGGAGACTGGGCATGTTCCTTACCAGGTTGTGCATTACAGTCTAGTAGGAAAGATGCAAAGTGTGCAGGACTGTTTGGACAGCCCAAGAGAGCCGGCCAAGCAGTTGTGCGCATTTAGTGAGTGCAAACCACTCCTCTACCTAATCTGGCCTGCCCCACCCCGAGAACCACTGACTGCAATAGGAAAACTAAAATGATAATAACTACATGTTATTATCATTTTATTTTTCCTTTTGAGCTGTAGGGTGATGCTCCTCCGCCTTAGCGGAGAAGCCGCTACTGTTATTATGGGCTAGGACTTGGGGAGGATTGAGACGGGTTGTTGGCCCATAACGAATATCAGCCTTTAGATCTCCAAATGAACTGGTGTTTGGACTTGGTGGAGGCCAGTAGACTGGACACTTCTCCAGTTACTGACATACTTTCTCCCCTTACTGTGGCTACAAAGGAGGGAGCGCCCTTTACAGTGGTGGTGAGAAAGGTGGCCGAGGTCTTGTACGTTAGCCTGCCCTCTGTGGCAGTCAAGACTAATGTCTTGACAGAGGTGCTTCAGCTGGGAGTGACTCTCTCAGAAGCGCTTTTCCCTTTCATTGAAGCCCTTATTGACATCCCGCTTGGGACCTCATCCAAGCCCACAGAGGGGCTCCTATGAATAGGATGATTGCTCACCGCCACTGCCATGCCTAGGAGACCCCAGTTTCCTCATACAACACTCCACCCCAGAGAATCTTGGTGGTACAAGCCGCTACCTCCCATGTAAATCCTGGTGCATTCCCTACCGCTCCTCCGGAAAGGGAATCCAAGAGCCTGGACAACTTAGGGAAGAAGATGTATTTTTCCACCAGACTGGCACTGCAGTCTGTGAACATTGTGTGCCTTTTGGGCTGTTATTCCCATATCTATGGGACTCTATTACGCAGGTGTTGCCCATGGTCCTGGAGGAGGCATGGGCCATGCTTTTCCAGGCTATTGCCGTCTGCAGAGGCTCAGCTAAGTTCACAATCAGATGTGGACTTGGATACAAGAAACTCGCTAAGAATAGCAGTTCCATCGATATTGGCCTTACAGCTGAACACCTGGCTGAGGACTACTAGCTTTTCAGGGGATAGCCAAGCAACACCTGCCTTTTTGATGGTTCCTGTCTCTTCAGTGAAAAGGCGGATTCAGCGCCGGAGTGCTTTAAGGACAGTAGGGCTACTGCCAGGTTCTTGGGCCATTCCATGGCCCTCTTGCCATCCCCAATCTGCCTTTCGCTACTTTTATGGCCATGGAAGGGGTTTCTGGCTGCATCTGTACCCTGCCAGCCACCGCAGGCTACAAGCTTCCCAGCCTCTGCGTGGCTGAGGGTGTGTTACCCACAGGCCTCATGGGTCGGGCAGACAGAGGTCAGGCTAGTCCACCCACTACCCCCACAGTTGCAGGCTCCAAATCCTGATGGTTTGCCTTCTTACCATCATGGGCACCCAGTGGGAGACAGGATACGCCATCACCTGCCCCACTGGAGGTCTATAACATCAGACCGATGTCGTCTTAAAATTGTCCGAAGGGGCCATTCCATCCCCTTGGTGACACACCCCTCCGCCATGCCACCTGTTGACGACAGGCTGATGGAGGACCATCTTACCTAGCTTCGCCAGGAAGTGACAGCTGTCTTGGCCAAGGGTGCCATAGAGAGGGTGCCAATGCCAGGAGTAGGTCCTGATTGCATATTCCCACTACATTCTAGTGCCCAAGGAGGATGACGGCCTTCGTCCTATCGCAGGCCAGCACCCTCTGAATTTCTTACTCAAGAAAAAGAACTTCAAAATGCTCTGGCTAGCTCAAGTGTGACCCGTGAGACTGGATGGTAGCGTTGGACTTGCAGGATGCATACTTCCACATTCCCGTCCTGCCTGCCCACAGGTGTTTGTTGTGGTTCACGGTGGGTCGCAAGCACTTTCAGTTTGCCGTGCTCCCCTTTGGCCTTATTTTTTTATTTTTATTTTTATTTTATGTAGTTTGTAGAGCGCGCAGCTACCCCCGAAGGGGTGTCCCGGCGCTAAAATCCAGAGTTTACCAAGGGAGAGGGGGAGTGAAGCAGAAGGAACAGTGGAGAGACTAAAGTCCGGAGAAGAGCCAGGTTTTAAGTTTGGCTCGGAAGATGGATTCAGAGGGACAGAATCTCAGCTCAATTGGGAGGGAGTTCCACAGTCTGGCAGCAATGACGCTGAACCCTCTGCCACCAGTTCTAGATAGTCTAAAACGGGGCGAGATCAGAAGGCGGAGGTCATTAGATCTCAGGGATCTGGTGGAGCGGGATATCGAAACCCGTTTTTTCAAATAGGTAGGTCCGCAGCCGTTGACGGCTCGATAGGTAAGGGTGAGGACCTTAAACTGAATGCGGCTAGCCACTGGAAGCCAGTGGAGTTCCCTCCGGTAGGCAGAAACAGATTGGCGGTACGGGATATTACCGATCAGTCTGGCTGCAGCATTCTGGATAATCTGCAGCCGGCCTATCAGGTACTGGGGGGCCCCAGCATAGAGACTATTGGCATAGTCCAAGTGGGACGTGATGAGGGCTTGGGTGACTGTACGGCGGGAATCCAGGGGGAGATAGGGAAGGATTTTTCTGATCATGCGTAGTTTCATAAAGCAGGCGGAAGTGACTTTATTCACCTGGGTTTTGCATGACAGGGAGTCATCAAATTGAAAACCAAGATTCCGCGCCGAGTGCACGGGGGACGGGGCAGGATCAAGCGCCGTGGGCCACCACCAAGAGGAGGGGATGGAGGTTTTCTGATTGAAAAACAGAACCTCCGTTTTATCTGCATTCAATCTGAGGTGGTTCGCGGTCATCCAGACACTGATGTTATTGAGGCATTGGCGAAAATTGATGAATGCGGAGTCCGAGTGGTCCCTGAAGGAGAACACCAGCTGTGTGTCGTCAGCGTAAGAGACCACCCTGACTCCGCAAGACTCCACAACGTCAGCCAAGGGAGTAAGATAGACGTTGAAGAACAGGGGGCTGAGGGCGGAGCCCTGCGGCACCCCACATGTCAGAGGTTTTTTCTCTGACTTAAAGGGACGCAACAATACCCTTTGACTTCTGGATGAGAGGAAGGACTCGATCCAGCTGAGGGCAGTGCCACCAATGCCTATCTGCTTGAGTCGGTCAAGAAGGATGTAGTGATCGACCGTGTCGAATGCTGCGGACAGGTCGAGGAGAACCAGCATGGCCTCCTCGCCCCTGTCCACGCATTCTCGGATGGTTTCAGATACTTCCAGCAGGGCCGTCTCAGTGCTGAATCCGGCTCTGAATCCGGATTGTGATCCATGCAGCAGAGAATGGTCTTCTAAGTATTCCGTAAGTTGAAGCTGCACGGCTTTTTCCAGGACTTTGGCGGGTTTAGGAAGAAGGGAGATGGGACGGTAATTAGCGAAGACAGTGGGGTCTGCGTCTGCTTTTTTTAGAATAGGGATCACCAGAGCCTCCTTCCAGGTAGTAGGGAAGAAGCCATGGTGAAGGGAGGCATTCCAGACGGAAAGGAAGGGGCAGGCAAGTGAGGGCGCCAGTTCTCCCATGATTTTTGCGGGGATTAAATCAGAGGGGGCACCGGATTTACAACGAATGAGTAGTCTGAAAGCCTCGTCCTGGTTAAGTTTATTAAATGAAAGAAAGGACGGTAACTCTGAGGGACTAGTGGGAGAGGACAGGGTGACAGACTCTGTGGGGAAGGAGACACAGAGTTTGTTGATCTTTTCAAGAAAGTAGTCTGAGAGTCCCTCGCAGAGAGCCTGACTAGCGGTATTCTGGGGAGCCCTGGCCGGAGGGTTAGTAAAGTCTTTAACAATGCTAAAAAGCGTTTTAGATGAGTTTTTAGCTTTATTAATTTGAAAGGCAAAGTGGTCTTTCATCGCGCTTTTTTTATGTTTAAGGAATTGTTTTGGCCTTAACAGCGCCCCTCGGTCTTCTCCTATCTCGACGACTGGCTGTTGAAGGCAGGCTGTTCTCTCCCAGCTCCAGACTATGACCGACCTCCTGCATTCGTTGGTGTTCACTAGCAACGTGCCGAAGTTACACCGGATAAGCATTTAATCAGAACGGTGTTATGGCCCACTTACTCACACTGCCTTCAGCCTCATCTTTAGAGCTCTGTCGTTTGCCACTACGAATACCTTCCCATAAGCAGAACTCCGCCGGACACGGTAGTGTGTCTTAGCTTACATGTACCTTGGAAAACCTAGAAGCTCATCCTTTAGAGCTAAGGCCTCTTGGCTTTGCCAAAACTTGGTAAACATTATTCCAATTGCAATACTAAATTGCATGAAAGCAGAGTTTACAAATTGTTGTAAAACCAAATTCTTTATGTACGCAAAATACTTAATGTGCATAGATTAACATGTTGCTAGAACCATTGGCAAAGTCAGTAGGTCTCAAAAGCGATATTTCTTGCCTTTGCCAATGATTGTTGAACTCGGCAGTCTTGTAAAAAAGTATTCTTCAACGTCTGAATTCGTTAGATAGGTATAGTGACTTGTTTTTGTTTTTAGTTTCTGTTATTTTTTTAGGCCGTTTCCATCCTATACGTGTGTTTTTACACTTTTGGTTTAATACATAGGGTAGTGATTGGGTTCTCTATGTGTATAGTATATTTGTGTATTCCTTTTGCAAATGAGTTGAATTTTAATTTGAAGGCCTGTCGCATGCCCAACACTATACATTTGATGACTTTCTTTAATAAAAACAGCTTTATAATTGTATTGTCTCTTAGCATTTTAACAATGCTTTTCTGTTCAAGTACGCACTGAACACATTCATAACCTTGTGCATCTTTGTGCTTAAACATGGAAAACCTTTACACTGCAAACACTTGTTGGGTTTGCAAATGATTATTTATATCCAAGATTGCAAATGCTTATTTATATAAACTTTTATGGTCAGGAATGACAGGGCACACTGCAATTTGCAAAGCATGGGGGTCTGTTTCGTTCTGCTCCCCCTGGACTCGAAATTGAACCTTTAGTAGTGCTCTTTCACAAACTGGTCTCCTTTCGAGGAAAAATAAGTTGTGCAGCACCTAAAGTGGGAACATAGTAATGATATTCCTCGCCTCCTAGAAAAGAAGAGTCCCGATAACAATTATTTTATTTTTATTTACAAGAGCTAACCAGGATGGCATTGTCCCTTTTATCTGATTATATTTCGTATCTGCTAATTAGTTCTTTACACAGCACTGCTCTTCAATATTAATACACCGTCTGACGTAAACATATTAACCACTTGTAAACCTACCAAGTGATCCTGTATGCGAAGTAATGCATGGCAAAAAAGATTTGTCAAGACTGTTTTGTATGACTTGTTTTCCATATTTTATTAATTCTCTGCAACTTCCTGAAATATGGTTACAGTAAGTCTCTAAGCTGGTCTTGAAAAAATTTGAATCCTGTCAAAATTGGCCTAAAATTGCTTTTGTTGACTGCTCCAAGTCACCCATCGATTAATGATCAACATGGATGCTTAATTTGTATGATACACAGCACAGACGAGTACATTTATAAAGGCCTGTTCCCCTCCCCTAACATTTGAAACTACTATATGTAGGAGTTTATGAAACCAAACTATGGTGTATGTCTTACCGGTTTAACCATTTTGACCAATTGCCCATGACCAATTACTTCAATTCCTCAGCGAGCCTGGCTACAGCTTCGTGTTTAAGTTCATTATGTAAATGCTTCATTTCATAAACGTGTGTGTCATAACTATTTGGAGGTGGTGAGTCAACACTGATAGCACTTAGATATGTCTTCAGAGAATCGGAATCAAATGTACATCCCTTAGTGCAACTTTGCTTTGATACTAAATGTTGTGATTGCCAGTACTGGCATGAGTTTTGTTCGTTAAGAAAACTTTAATAAAGAAAACGATGTGAGAGTGTGTAGAATTAAGGAAATACAATCTCTCATTGGGTGTTCCTATCGGATATTTTTAAAGGTCATCACGGTTTTGCAATTCTTACCGCAGTACAAAAGAAAGATGCGTCTCTTTATTGTTCTGGCACAAATGTCTACTTTTACGTATGGAGACCATCTCCAGTTGTTGCTCTTGGATGTTTAAACCAATAGACTTTGTATTTAGAGAAAATAAAGGAGAACCGTGGGTTGGCCGACGCACTGAGGCCGAAGTACAATACGTTTGTTAACTTGACTGGGGGTGTTAGTGTTGCAGGCTCTGTAATAAAACAGATGGATTTTAGAAATGCTATAGAGGTGGAGGCCAGTGCTCGCGTCCTAGGTGAGTACCTAAGCAAAGGAAGTAGCTGTGGAAAGGTTCTGATATTTATGCATATGCGTCTTTAATTTCGTTTTCCATGCTTACTAATACCCATTGGGTGCCAGAGCGATGAACCGAAGACAACTGCTACCCTGTTGTTTTTGGCGGGTGGTAGTCTTTTCAAAGGTGTGATCCTCCTTATGAAAGATTAAGAATGAAGACAAGGGTTGTAAATAGAGTTCATGTTTCTTGAGCTCACTACTACCCCCAATTCTTTTTTCCCATAAAACTCGAGTATCAGGAAAGTGACACGAAGTTATCATTATTTCCTTTCTGGATTTCCATGCTCTGTAGTAACTACTGAGGAATAAATATGTAATTGCACCACCCTAGTTTGGCATGGCACAACATTTATTTTTCTCGAGCTTGAACTACTTGTTCAAAGCCAGTTGGACAAAACAGTGAAACGATTATAGTGCAAAATACAATTCTGAGTTTTCTAATAAACATAACAAGAGAAACGCAATAACTACTGCTCCTTTTGTTCAGTGATGCAGAGTTATTTCCAAGACTCAGTCAGTTTATAACTGCAATAGATTGCTCCAACAAGGTCTACTCTTTATGCAGAGAACCCCACCCCCAATCCCACTAGTACTTGCTTAAGAAAAATGAAAGCAAGACTAATAGGAGCCCCTCATCATAATATATTTTACAACATCTTTCCTTCTCTAGTGTTTTATAGCTGAAATGAAAATTATAGCGCTTAGATGGTTAGTTTTACTGCAAACTAATCCATCTAAGTGTTAATTCCCAGGTACGTCTATTTAAAGTCTCTAGAGTAGTTTGCAAGGTGCCTAAAAAGTCGCAGTCTGGTTCTGTCGTTGTTCAGTAATTGGCACTTACCTAACATACATTGGACTACTTGTATGGTTTTGAGAACTGTAGGCTCTCCGGTTTTCAAGAGAGCAGCACTTTTCGATGCGTTTGGAGGCAATTTAAAGCGAGCTGTTTTCTGACATCTCTCTGTTATGAAGGAAGCTGCAGTGGCTCAGAGTTTTGCCAGCAATCATTTGACTCATGTTTGGCTTAGAAAGGTTGACATGGAACATCTTTGCTCAGCTGTGCCATCTCTGCTCAGTGCTGCTTGACCTGATAGCTGGAGTGGTGAGGGCTGGGGGTGTGGGGTTTAACGAGAACATTTAGGAGAAACAGTGAATTCATTGGAATGCTGATTTGCTTCATCACTCTTTGGCTGAGCACATTCTTGCTGTAATCAGAATTGAAGTATGCCTCGCACCACAGATGCCTGTGTGGGATGCATGACCTTCAGAGTCCCTGCCATCTAACGTTTGTTTTGAAGGCTGTTTGCAATGTCCTCGCTGGCAAGTGAATGTGCATATTACCCTAATATGAAAAAATTGTTATATTAGCATCCCTCTTTGGCATTCATAAAATGTATAATGACACTATATTGTTTTCGTATCTGCTCTAGACATTGATACATTTTGCCTGTCTTGGGGACAATCCTATGGATTTTGCCGTTAGTAGTTTGCTTCACGATATGTTTCTTCTGCCTCCTTGTTTTTTATCATCCACTTAAGTTTGCTTAGGCTTGCCCTTATATTGTGTGAAGTAGGTGTACTGCTAATTGGAAACCAATGAATCTGAATCTGATCACTTCAGATGTTCGTTTTAGCATAGGATAAGCACAGTGCCATCCACGCCAAGCTCGAAAGAGACCGAGCCTTTTGCCATTTTTACTTGGTCATTATGACCTAGTCGAACGCTTAAAGCACTGCTAGAAAGTGCTCTATATAAAGCAGCTGCCTAAACTTGGTAATTACAGAGTTGTTCTTTTTGTGTATGTGCATGTATGTGTGTGTGTATATATATATATATATGGGCTTTTTCTGCACCTTAATTAAAATTGGAGCACTTCAAATGGTCCGTGTCCGTTGGCTTTTTTCCTGGCTGGAGTTGGTCCAGAGCGTGAGGAAGGTGACGGTGTGTTGGATATATATATATATATATATATATATATATATATATATATATATATATATATATATACGCAAATCCAAATGGAACCTCCGTCTGCTCACCAACGTCGTGCACGCCGTTTAGAACGCCAAAGGAACTACAAACCACCAACTTCAGGCATATCATTTATTTTCTGTTGTTTTTTCCTCCTGACGCGTTTCGGGCACCACTAGCCCTTGTTCACATGTACAGAGGGTAACAAACGCCATTTTTTTATACATGATACACAGCCTCGTGATAGAACACTCATGGTAAACATAAAAGAAATACTATATGAGTCCAACATTTCTTTGGTCTTTTCAGTTAACTTTTGTTCTTCTTCTTTGTCCTTTTTATTTCCTTTTCATTTTACATTTATATATTAAGTTTCACTCGATGTGGTGTCCCTTCACCATCATAGGTATAAATATAATTCAATTCATTTCTTTAGGGTAGGTAATCGGTCCGTTATAAATATTTTGACTATTTCAATACCAGAATCCATTTGATGATTTTATGTTTATCTACAATGTTAAATAACACAGAGGGAAATATGACACAAATAAAATATAAATATAAAATATATAAATATTATGAGATGCGTTTATAAATATATATACATATATATCTCCGTGGCAGTCGCTACTGGGTAGTTCTAGTTAGGTCAGTTGTTTCATAGGAAAAGCATTTTGTTTCTAATAACTTTGGTACCGTTTGACAAAACTCCACTAAACTTTCCTTAAAGGTGTTACTTTTTTTAACTAGTTTGAGCATGGAAACTTTTGGGGGTTTTCTGTCTAGCTGGGGTTCCTACAGAAAGGGGGATCCCAAAAAGCAAAATCCCCAGTCATTTTCCATAGACTTCTTTAGACTGCAAAACCTTTTGAACGGAATTACACCAAATTTGACAGGAAGCTAGATGTTAATACATAGAGTGCGCTTTCTGTAATTTGGTGTAAATCCGTTCAGTAGGTTCTAATATAATAAAGATTTAAAAAAATAGATATTTGGACAGTTGGGTCCACGAGAGTATCGGGAGACACTTGTGGGAGTGCCATTTAAAAAAAATAGAGTGTTCTGATTGGCCCGGGGAGGTTTATTTCACTTGGGCCATCTTGCTCGAGCCACTGTAGGCCCAGGGGAGGCAACCTACAGAGCCAGATTCAATAAGGGGGGATAGGGGCCATGCGGTGCCCATGCCAGAGCCTTACCAGGCCCTTTGGTGCCCACCTGTGGGCAAAAATGTTATCAGAAAGTGGAAGGGGGCCAGGCGAACCCCCTCCCGAGCCTCTAAAGGCCTGGGGTGCCCATCCCCGGGTCAGGTAGCTTTTTAAAAGGGATGTTGGAACCCTCCCTCCCCCCCCTTTCCCTGAGCCTTCTACGGCCCTGTGGAACCCATCTCTTAGGCCGTGTCCCAGGAAGCCCACCCTGAGGCACAGTGGTTTCCCTACCTGCACCGGCACGAGCAGGAAAACTTTGTTCTCCCGCTTGGCGGGAGCATTTACGAATCTTCTGCCATGTAGAAGCAAACACAGTGTGCGTCCAGCGGGCCGGAGCTGTGAAAATACTCTCTGCCCCCACCCCCAAGCTGGGAGCAGGCTTTTGATCTGTTTCAGAAACAGATCACAGGCCTCGAAAAATCCACTCTCCACTCATTATTGCGGGCTAGATCTAATCAGGACAAGTTATTTTTAGGGCCTACTTGCCTGTTCTGGCGTGCTTACAACAGGTGTCCTGCTTGCCCACAAAGTGTAAAAGCAATAAAGAAGCTTTTAAATCCTGTTATCTTGTCACATTTGCACGGCTTTCAGAGACAGAGGCCAAAAGTCAGTTTGTCTTCCTACATCAGAAGTTAGTGGATTTTGTAAAGTGAACTATGTGACAATCCCACTGTGCAAAGCGTGTGAAATGTAACGATGTAAGATTTCAGTCTTTTTTTCTAACACAGCAGTGAAATAGCAAATAAGTGAACTGTTCAAACATTTAAAATATATTTCACTAGTTATGAAGACAAATGTTTGTAATTCTGTGGTGAAATAAAAGATGTTATGGGATCAAAACAAATCAGAACACTTTACTTGGTGATGTGCACATTTTAAATGTTTTTACTGAAACCAGATTTCCAAACATTGTTTATGTGCTGTATAGTTTTATCAGTAAAACTACGTGTTAGTGGAAAGGTTTTGTGGCTATTTCAGTTGAAAATGTGCTTTCTGTAAAGGACAGTGCACTACCACGTCGTGCTTTAGTAATATATTTATGAAAAGTTAATTTTTCAACATGAACTGTGAAATATTTCTGCTCCTTCCCAGATAACAATGCGATCAGTGAACTAAGAGGCAAGCCAGGGATCGTGTATTCCCTTTATGTGGGCTTAATTCTTATTATACCTAGAGCAAACGTTTAGTCTAGTAAATAAAGAGTTTTTCTGTACAGCTGAAATAGTGAACTTGCATACTTGAAGGTGCTCTCTTATGTGATAAAAAGAAAAGGCAGAGCCTTAAGACAAAATATTTGCCTAGGATCGCACAATTTGAGACCAGTTGATGGTCAAGTACAATACAGTTAGGTTGAATAGATTATTCAAGTTACTAGACCTGCAGGTTACTAGACCTGCAGGTCTAGTCAACTTTTTTGGATTTTTCGAGCCCTGGAACAAGAGATGCTCCTGGCCTGAGGGAGCAGCAGAAATAGCTGCTCCCTCCGGGTGGGAGCAATGTGGGCTCCGCAGCATGCGAGGAGCTGGCTTGGGCCATGATGGCCCGGGGGCTCCCCTGCAGCACCCAGCGAGTGTATGGTGAGTTCCCTGAGTGGGCACAAGGGCACCCACCTTTAACGCAGGACCCTGGGAATGGGGTCCTCGGGGGTCAAAAAGCGGCTTAGGGAGGGAGGCCACCACCCCCTCTAGGGAGAAAACACCTGGGGGAGGGCATAACTCATAAGGCCCTAGGGGATGGTGTCCCCAGGGCCTAGTGAGGCTCAATTGGGGGAGATGGGATCCCTGGGGCCTAATAAGGCTCAGGGTTGGAGGCGCTGCGGCCCCCTTTCCCCCTTTTTCTTGTATTTTGCCATAGATGGGGTCCCTGGGGCCTGAAGGCCAACCTTATGCTGCACACGGCAAAGGCCGTGTGCAGCATGGGGTTTGCTGTCTGCTAGGGACAGGCACAGCCCTTTTCAGGTGTCAGCTCCTCCCACCACTCTAACTCAGGAAGGCTCATCAGCTGGGTGATGGGCCATCACGATATGTTAAGTAAGAAATTGCCAGCTTTCTAGAAGTGGCATTTTCAGACATGTAATTTAAAAACCCCCTTCACTAACAGATGTGTTTTTAAATTGTGAGTCCAGAGACACTAAACTCCAATTTTCTATTGTAGCCCAATTGGAAGATACAACTGTAAGATTTTATAAAGCAGCTCCAATACTAACCTATGGGAGAGCTAGGTCTTGTTGTAATGAAAAAGAAATTAGTAGATTTTCACTACCAGGACAAGTAAAACTCACTAGTACATGTCCTACTTTTTAAATACACTTAACAAAGCCCACACGGCTGCCTAGGGCCTACCTTATGGTTGCCTTACATGTAATAAAAGGCAATGTTTGAACCTGGCAAGTATGTGAACTTTCCAGGTCGAAGTGCCAGTCTAAAACTGCGCACACAGTCTCTGCAGTGGCAGGCTACGCATGGGTGGCAAAATCAGTGCTGCAGGCCTGTAGTAGCTTTTGATTTACAGGCACTGGGCACACATTGTACACTGTACCAGGGACTTACTAGTAAATCACATATGTAAGTTCAGCTCACAGTCAAAAACAGGAGATAAGAAGCAAAAAGACAGAAGAAACCGCACCAAAAGATGTCAGGTCTAACAGTGCAGATAACAAGTTGACCAGTTATGTCCAGTGTGTTCCACTCAAGTTTTTTGGCTCTGCTGAAAGTCTCCAACAGGGCAAATATTCTATGTAGTACATTTTAAGTATTGTAAGCAACCTTGAGTTATTAGACAGAATCTTATCAGCATGACAGTTTCTACACAACATAGAAGACTGTGTGCAACAGGTACTAACCTATGTACGTGTGCTTTTTTAGCTTTAGAAGATGATGCATCTGTAAAGTTTACAGCACAATATGAAAGCTGTAGGTAGTGTGACCCATAGCACCTTCGGACCTTGGATATTTAAGTGAATAGTCTCTCTTTGGACAAGTTTTGCATAGAGTGTATACTTTTCTTACTAGGTACTTTTTATTACTCTGTTACATTTCTCATGAGAGTTTCACTGTCTGCAAACATTGTTCAAATTACTCACTGTTCTACTGATATCAACAACATTTCTCAATGTTGGTATCTTGACTGTGAGATGTTTGATACAGATAGTCTGTCCGTAGTAGGTTATTAATTTTGGAAGAGACTTTGAGAATCTTGTGGGACTTAAGTTTCTCGAACACATGTATGCAGATTGAACATCATGTGCAACAAGGGTTTCCCATATAACTGTGGTTGGTTGTTGATGTGAACTAAGCTATCCATGAAATGTATAGTACATGGTCAGTGTTGCACATAACCCATTCTTGCTACACTCAAGGGATTTTATTTGTGATGGCATTAATGATGCTTCATGTTATTCTGAGCTATTTTGTACTTAATTTCAGGTTTTTAATGCCATACTAGTTTATAGAGCAATGTGTTCAATAGAAGCTTGGATGATGTCATCAGTTGTCATTTGAGATGTCATCAGTGATGTCATAAATTATGTCATAGAACATTTCATGAGTGATGGAATATGTGAGGTCGTAAGCATTGCATGGCGGGGCGCAAGTTATAAATAACCATAACTGGATCATTTCTGTGTTTTTTATTGGTTCACAACATTAATTTTGTCACTGGCATATTCCCCATGTATAACGCTACTTTAACCCTTGTTTTTTTCAGCATATATATAAATATATATATTTTTTTTACACACACACAATGAAAATGTAGGTTTAGTCTTTCTATAATAGTCGTTATCTGTGGAGTCATGTCTGAATAACAACCGATTGATTATTATTTTTTGCAATCTCCGATTTACCTCGTTATTGGAGAGACCTGACCCATTGGTATTTTGAGCAACATTGTAAACCTGCGACCCTGGACAATTTGTCCCAAGGTCCCGGCATGCTCAAAGAAGCTGAAGTCTGCCTGCTAAAATGCACCCAAGAATGGACAATTTACTGAGAAATCGGTTTCAGCAAATCTGACTCTTTAAGTCATTACCCATTTGTTAGTGAACCCTAAGGGTCCAACTTGTAATACTGCAGTTTTTTCTGGATGTAACTAACATGTGCAAAAATGAATCTATGTGTGGGTATTTCCTGATTCACACACTTTATCAGTATAAACGGATATTGCATCCTATATGTTGGACTTATTGCAGCATTCCGCCCAAATGGCAGATTATCCACCATAATTCTGCTGCTGGAGATAGGGGTGTGTCTTGTGGAAATGAGCAGGTTGATACTAAACATTGAGTGAATTTTCATGAAGTGCAGAAAAAGAGTACACTGACAAATTTCATGGTGGCGAAGGAAAAGTATTTTCTCAATGGGGCCAAATACCACCTTTTCCTGTGCACTCTCGTACGGGTGCCTGATAGCATGGGGATGAGCCCGGGGTAAATAATCTTAGCTCTGTTCTTTATCCCAGAAAGGAATCTGCATTCACGGGGATGAATTAATTCGTTTTAATTAAAAGATGTACAAACAAACGTGTTTCGATTGTCACCTTCCTCAGAGTCAGCTTGCGCGCCGGAAATGTAGGCATGTTAAGCATTTTACTGAACATCAACAACCGCATGGTTTACATGTTTGATTCCCTTCACCACCATCTTGTCGTTTCTATAATTACATTATATGCAAAATGTTACATTGAGAAACATTTTATATCAGCGTAAAAGCAGCATGGGCAAGGTTAAGAATAGTATTATGCCCTGTATGTGCCATTATAACTTGACTAAAAAGTCACTTTATAGAAAAAACAATTATAAAAACCATATTGCAAAAGCTGCTATCTTCATTACTTTATATAGACCGAGTCGATTTACTATGATGTCTTGATGTCCTTCCTGAACGTGTGCAGGGTCGGGGAGCGTCTGATGTTCACAGGGAGCTTGTTCCAGGTTTTTGCTGCGATGTAGGAGAAGACTCTTTTGCCTGCTCTGTTTCTGCTGATGCAGGAGACCTCTGCCAGGGCGAGGTCGGAGGAGCGGATGTTCCTCTTGGGTACATGGAAGGAGACTCTCTTGTTGAGGTATTTGGCTCCGATGTTGTTGAGGGATTTGTAGGCGTGGGTGAGGAGTTTGAAGGTGACCCTCTTCTCGACGGGGGGACGGTGGAGGGCTCGTAGGTGTTGGGTCATGTGTTCGTGACATGGTGTCCCGAGCACGAGTCTGGCTGCGGTGTTCTGGATAGTTTGAAGTTTGCTTAGAAAAGTTTTGTTGATTCTGGCGTATAGGGCGTTGCCGTAGTCCAGTGTGCTGGTTATGAGCGCGTGGGTGACGGTCCTTCTGCAATCGGGGACATCCATTTGAAGGTCTTGCGGAGGATGCGCAGGCAGTTGAAACTGGTGGAGGCGACTGCGTTGCTCTGGCGCTTCATGGAGAGGGAGGAGTCGAAGATGATGCCGAAGTTTCATGCGTGGTCTGTAGGGGTGGGTGGCTTTCCGAGGGCGGAGGGCCACCAAGTGTTGTCCCAGCGGAGGTGCAGGATCTGAGGATGAGGACCTCGGTTTTCTCTGAGTTGAGTTTTAAACAGCTGTCTTTCATCCAAGCTGCGACGTCCTTCATGGAAGCAGAGTCTGGTGTCTTCGGGATTCTTTATGAGCGAGCTGGGTGTTGTTGGCATAGGATACTATGCTGAGCCCATGCTGTCTGATGATGGCGGCAAGTGGGGCCATATATATGTTGAAGAGTGTGGGGCTGAGCAATGATCCATGGGGTACTCCGCAGTTGATATCTGTGGGTTTGGAAAGGAAGGGAGGGAGTCTGATCCTCTGGGTTCTGCCGGAGAGGAAGGATAGGATCCAGTCGAGGGCGAATCCCTGTATCCCTGCATCGTGAAGTCTGGCTGCGAGTGTGCGATGTGAGACTGTGTCGAACGCTGCGGAGATCTCTAAAGGATGAGGGCCGCAGTGTGTCCCTGGTCGAGTAGTATGCAGATGTATGCAGTGGCTACGAGGAGGGTGGTCTCGGTGCTGTGGTTGCTGTGGAATCCAGATTGAGAGGCGTCTAGAATGGAGTTCTCTTCTATGAAGGCGGTCAGCTGGGCATTTACGAGTCTCTCTGTGACTTTGGCCGCGAAAGGGAGGAGAGAGATGGGCCGGTAGTTTTTCGGGTCCGTTGGGTCGGCCGTTGGCGTCTTGAGGAGTGGTTTAACCTCCGCCCGCTTCCAGTTGCCTGGGAAGATGCTGGATCTGAAGGAGGCATTGATGGTCCGTCCTAGTTCTGGTGCGATGGCGGCGCCAGCCCTGTGGAATATGTGCGGTGGGCAGGGTCCGTCGAGGCTCCTAAGTGGGTCTTCTTCATGGTCGCAGTGATGTGTTCGATGGTGGCGGGATTCCAGGTCGTGATGGTTGGCTTATCTGGGGTGGTGGAGAGGGGGGTGGTGTCCGGCGGCTGTTCGTTGAAGTTGTCGAAGGGGGCCTTGATCTTCAGATGGAAGTAGGAGCTGAGCTTGTCGCAGAGTTCCTGGGAAGGTGTGATGTCCCTGGCTTTGCTGGGTGGTTTCGTGATCTGCTGTATGACTTTGAGCAGTTCCTTGGCATTGGTCGCGGCTTTCTCTTATGAAGGTCCGTTTGGTGTCTCTTATGCGCTGGTGGTATTCCTTCAGAGCGCTCCTGTGGTGGTTTTCTGGTTTCGCCAGGTTTTCTCTAGGCGTCTGCAGGAGCGCCTGGCTTCTTAAAGTTCTGTGGTGAACCAGGCGGCCTTCAGAGGGCGTTGTTTGTCAGGGTGGCGGAGGGGTGCGAGCTTGTCGTTGCAGCAGGAGATCCAGCAGTGAAATTCTTTGGCTGTGGAGTTTGCGTCGGTCTAGTGTAAGATAGGGTTTTCGAGCTGTTGCATTTCTCGCAAGGAAAACAGTCCTGCAATTCCTCCAAGGTTGAACTCCTTCCCTCCTTAGTGTAATGACTTTGCACTATCTTGTCTCTCAATTACCTTGTTTTTCTTAAGGTAATTAAAGGAGTAGAGGGGATTTCCAGTCCAGTGACCAAATCCTTTTTCAGAGTGCACCAGTTTTTTGTAGGATGCTTCTCAATTCACTGGCATCCTTAGAGAAGGTGGTCATCATCCTAAACTTATTTGTCTCCTCTGTAATCTTCACTTTGTCTTTCACCAGCTCTTACCTTGATATTTCTTGTACCTGTCTCGAAGCTCTATCAAGCACTTACCTATTGTATCCTCGTAACGTATATCTGGCAATCACTCTTTGGCTGCGATAAGGAAATCGCATTCTCCAGTGCTATTTCTTTTAATGCGGAAAAGTTCGCCAAAAGGGATACTGTTGATGAGAGTATTCGGATGGCTGCTAGTTGCATGTAGCAGGGAATTCCATGCTGTCGGTTTCCTATACAAAGCTGTACATAGCTTGCCTTCGGATATGAAGACTTGAAGGTCCAGAAAATTCACCAACATAGTACTTTTTTCTCCTGTAAATTTTAAGTTAATGTTGTTTTCATTAAGCACCACAATGTACTCAATAGCTGACTTCTGAGATCTCCTCCATATTATGAAGAGGTCATCTATGTTTTTATGCCAGCTAACAATGCTGCCCATCCAATGGTCATTAGCATCTGACCAGGCCACCGCTTCTACCACCAGCCCACAAATACATTTGCGTAACTGGGGGCGAAGCAGGTGCCCAGAACCTGTCTGTATTCTTGATCTTGGAATACAAAGATATTGTTATAGAAGCAAAATTGAATAAATTCCATCAACATCTTATTGTTTTCAGTGAATTTCAGTGAGCGCCCCTTTAAAAAGAAACCCACTGCTTTCAAACCGTCCTTGTGGGCAAAACTGGTATACAGACTTTATATGTCTAGGATGATCATCAACAAATCTGGTTCTCAGACCACATCTTCAATGTGTTGCAAAAAATCTTTGGTGTCCCTGATATAGGAAGTGAGATCAGTTTCAAGTTTAGACAGAAAATGATCTATGTACATCGATAGCTGTTCCGTGAAACTGCCCTGAGACGAAACAATGGGACGTCCAGGTGGATTTAGTTAGTCTTTATGGATCTTTGGTAGGTGGTAAAATGTTGGTTTTACAGGATTCAGGGAGGGAAGGAATTGGTATTCTTGTGTGTTAAGCATTTGTTTCTCATACCAACATTTGATCAAATAATGATATTCTATTATACTTTGGTTGTATTCTTCTTTGGATATCTTCAGGTAACAGTTCCTATCTCCTAGTGGCAGTGAGGAGAATCAAACATGTTGTTGATGTTTAGTAAAACGCTTAAAATGCCGAGATTTCCGGCGCCTGCTGACACTGAAGAAGGTGACAGCCGAAACGTGTTTGTTTGCACATCTTTCATTAAAACTAATGAATTCATCCCTGTGAGTGCTTATTGCTTTTTGATATATAATATATCTATATCTATATATATATATATATATATATATATATATATATATATCGGAAAGCAAGGGAATTGAACCAAGGAAGAGATATATCTATATCTCTTCCTTGGTTCAATACCCATGGATTGTATGGCGCTCGCTTAGGTGCAGGACCTACCGGTAGAACCACTGTTGTATCTATTTTCTCTCCGTCTCTTGTAGCCAAAAGAACAAATGAGGTCGCACTCTTGTAGGTTAGTTTATTACGATATTTATTCTTAATAGTGACTACATGCCCCATAATTAAATGTGTTGAAATTTTCGGAATGGAACAGGAAATGATCTAATGAATTTTTGAATTACAAAAAACGCTTCCTTTGTGGCAAAAAATCGACCGTTATCAAGGTATAATGCTATACCGAAACGCGTAGGTTACTAGCCTGTTTCCTGATGCAAAATGGATTTAAGAATAAATTAATATCGCAATAAACTAACCTGCAAGAGTGCGACCTCATTTGTTCTTTTGGCAACAAGAGACGGAGAGAAAAAAATATATACATATATATGTGTGTGTGTGTGTGTGTGTGTGTATTTATTTTTTACAGGGAGCATTCCAGTTAGGTGCACGTTTTACCTACACAAAACAATTGAGTTTCGGCAGTTATAGTTATACTTATGTTAAGGAACAATAACTCGTGGCCTAAAGTTACTTAATGGTTCGAGTTATTAGTTTCTTTAGAGAAGTATAAGTATGACTGCTGAATCCCATATAGATAAATAGACCCCGGCCTACTCTGAATTCAATCCTAGACACAAGCGAGTGCAAACCTTGTTTTTAGCCAGCAGCATTTCATTAGAAGTGCTTTCTGTTGTCACTACATTTTTTATACGATTTTACAAACTTTTAGCCAACAACAGGAAGAACAGCTGAGTACGGTATCCTGTGTATCACTATTAACAGACTACAGTGAACCACGATTCTGTTTTAGCATTAATCCCATCCCAGTAAGATACCCAATCAGTGGTATACCCCCACTATATTGTGTGCATTGTATTGCATCAATCAATCAATCAATAATGTATTAATACAATAGTTGACAGGGTTACTTAGACAATGTAGAAATGAAAATAATAATATATTTTCCATAATGATGTAGTGTTTGAACATCTACTAGATGCAGCATTAATATTGGTCGATATTATTGACCTCAGTACAGTGGCATACAACTCAAATTAACAGCCACCATCCCTTACCTCAGTAGAGTTTACAACTGGGTCGTTTCACCTCATACCAACCGCCTTTGCTCAGGCAGTGTTATACAGTGTGCCTTTGTACAGTGTAACATGCTTCTTGGAAGCATTTCCTTGTTGGGTTATAGTGTGGCAAGTAATTGTGTGGGCTACCCAGTTTTTCCCCGCACCAACATTGTAGAGATGTCGGTGTTCCTCATTTTGATCTGGGCAGTTAAGTCTGCAGCACCCCAAATCACCCAACCAATGTGGGTATTACGGCTCAGTCCTTGATTTCCAGGCCATTGCTTTGGCCCTCTTGGCGAGTGCCAGTTTTAACTTATTTAACTTTTCTATTAGCTCATCTTATGTTTGAGAAAGCAAGCATGTTAACACTGCCCCATGATTCATCTTACATATAAACTCATATATTGTATCTCTTACTTGTTAACTGCAAGTTGATACTACTGTATAGTCCTTAACCATTTGCATGCATCTGGCTCTAGTAGAGCTAATTTCTAGGGCATCCTCGTGATATTTCTGTGGTTTACTGTAGCATTCCCAGAGTACTCTGTCCAATATATGTTGCTGAATTAAATCATCCTCAATTTGTCATTCTTGGACATCCTTTTTGTATTATCCATGCCTATCTCACAGATATCACTATGCCTGGGTATCTCTGGCGTTTTAATGGCCAGTAAAGCTCTTTATAGTGAGACAATAAACACTATCAAAATTATTTATTTTCTATGGTTCTGCTAATGTTGAGCCTGTTTTTGATGCTTGCATCATTCTACCATCCTGCAGGAACTAAACAGATGGTATGCCCAATCCGTCCCTAATTTAAGCACAGATTTTGAGATGGAAAAATCAAATTTCTGCCGCTTCCACACTACAGAATTAATTTCTTTTGCTACCTTTGCAAAGTGACCCCAAGGTATGTTATCTTTGCGTGACTGGATTCAGGTCTTCAGATGGATCAGAACTGTATGATTACTGACACCATTTGTGACTTTTGCATATCTCGGGGCACTCTTTAGTCTCTAACCCATTCGGATCAGTGGGGTTGCTATTCATAAGGAAGTATGTTTTCTATAGTTGCCCATATTGCATCCTACTGCATATCATATTAAATTGACACCACCCAGTAGTACTGTTCTAAGTCTCCTAGCCCCAGTGTTTAGTATGTTTTAAAAAATGCCAGGGCCTTTATCAGGAGGCCACTGCGGCTGACACCACCCATTGTCCCTACCAGCACTGCCAATACCAGTACCAGCACAATTACTAACCATCACATGTCTGCACGTGTGACAGTTTGGCAACCCAAAGCTGTAAGAATGGCCGCAGGTATTTTACATTTTTTAATTTACATTACATTAAACACTTTGTTGTTGCACTCCCATCAAAATTAGAGAAATAGCACCACCATGTGGTATACTGTCATAAGTGCTGGTGTTGAGATTTAAGTTCTGGTGCCAGGCCCTGGCTAGCACCAGTTCTCATTAAGTGCTCCCTAGCCCTAAAGTTCAATTCTCGTACAGTTGGGTAACTATAGCCTATGGGGCTTTGTGTGTGTTTTGAGTCACTGTGTCCTTATCTCAGGGCTATAGTTGTATATCCAAACAAAGAAAAGAGGTTTTAGCCCATGGCACTGGTAACAATGGGGATGCCTCTGGTCTTACAGGGTGGTGAAATGGGAGCTAGAAGATTATATTCATACCTCCCCACACTTTACTGAGTGTGTGTGTGTCTTTATGAGATTTTTGTTAGGGCCAAACTATACCTTAATCTAGAGGAACATTGTGTGTGTTATTCCAGGACTGTTTTTCAGGATGGGTAGCTAACAATCCCTGTGTTTATTAATCTCTAAAAGCAGTGTCCTGGTCCTCCGCATACCCAGGATTTTCCCTGTCCCCTGTGTAGATTGACCCAGAGAGAAGAATCCCTAGTACTATCCAAATCTTTCCACTATTACAATCAACGCAAATTTCTACAGTATTTGTATCTTAAGTAGATTCACATGCTTGAATCATCCCCGCCATTGAGTCAGGAGCGTTACGATATTATTCATAAGTAAGCAGTGCAAAGCTAAGATGAGCTTTAAGATCATAAAGTTACCATCTTGTTAGCCTATCCACATTATAAAAAGAGAATCAGAATTCAGTCAAGTCATTCCACTTTACTCGATTAATTAAAATCATAAAAGTACAATACACAACAAACGGACAATGATAAAAACATTTAAACAGAATGTATAAAACAAGAATTCAGTCAATCACTACACAACAGAATGAACACCTCTGTCCTTACGGCCCACCATAGGTCAGATTTCTTAATGCATGTCATGTGAAGGAAGTCTCCCTGAGCTCTGCTGAGTTTTGTTCTCAGAGAGCTATTTTTCTTCATTCTGACACCAATTGTAAACCTTATTTCTACAACAACAACCGTACCTGCGTAACCTCAAGGTGTAATTTCCTAACATGAAATATGGCAGATGCTCCCAAAAAAACGTCCTTTTCAGACCTGGTGGCTCCTATGGGGTGCTAAGATTAAGTATCAGAGGACAAGGAGGGTAAGGAGTGCATTTACCCTTGGACAAGACCAAGAAGTGCAAGATCTATTTTCTGGTAAGAACCTGAAGGACCAGGAAGGTAGGCTGCTTCTATGGCTACAGAAAATGAAGGCCAAAGAGACCATTTTCGAGATAGTAAGGTTCGAAGATCTCCAAAGGACTCATAAGAGAGGCCATTCGGAGAAATATTCTTATAAATGTTCCCCCCCAAAGAGAATATGCTGGTGTAAATCAGGAAGAGACACAAACACTGAGATTGTCACCTAGGCCTCAAAGCTTTGCCTCAGACTTCACGGGACATCCTAAGATAAGAAACCTCCTCCGGTCTCCTGAGGGGGCAACCTGAAGATACAATCTTGTGACAAGCCAAAGTAAAATTCACTGTTGACAGACTCAGTCGATTACATCTTTGAATAGATATGTAAATTTTAATCCAAAAGACCATCACATTAATGACTTTATTGTCAACAACTAGACTGTCGACAGCAGCCATGTCATTGGTGGTTTTGAGGTAACACTGAACACATAGGCAGCGGCAAAACCATTGTCTGCGATGGACTCAATGATGAGCCCTTCAAAGGTCATTCTGATATCAGATAAAGGTATTCTAGTACCTATTTTACCAGAGTACACCTCGCCTGGTGAGTCAGAACTTTTGGACGATAACCGTCCCATTGGCCTCACAGCGCTGTACAATTGAATGTCAAATTTCAGGAGGATGATTATTGGTACCAGGAAGGCGAATATTCCTTCCCAGAACAACCTTTGTCTAAACCAGGCATGCTAAAGATATGGTAGGCAGAACCATTCTAGGAACAGTATAAGAATGAATCTTTTGAAGAAGATAACCATTACCTAGAAGAATTTGTAATGCAGGTGCCCTCGGCAGTGGTGAAGGACTTGAGCTCGATTCTTGATGACCATTATAACCGATCTACAGAACAAACAACAATGCAGCCATTTAGACTCGCCCATTGATACCTGGAACACTGAAGACCATTCCCTTGCTAATCCTCGATTGCCAGCCGAATTTGTTGAACCTCGACCTGCAAGGTCCATTGTGCCTCTCACACATGATAACATGTATTTGGATGAGGAACGGGGGGAAGGCGAAATTCCTAATGACCCTCCCCCCTCACAGGATGCGAGGTCTGAATGGAATGACTGTCGCCCCTCTCTCTCCTCTGCTACCTTATTCTGCAGCTAATTCTCCACCTGACCCCATAGGCTGATTTCATGCATTGTTTGAGAGAGAGAGAGCAACAAAGACATTCTATCTAACTCTACCTATCAACCCTTCCAACAAGGAAGTCTGTAAGACCTTTTCAAATAATTTACTGTATATGGAAAGAGAGTCTAAAGATCATGGATAACACAGCAATATTTCTAGCCATTATTTTGCGCCTAGATGAAAGATACACAAGGGTCCTGAACATTTTCTAGCATCCCTCATAAGTTGTCTGCCTCCAGATTCACTGGTTATGCAGGTAGTCTAAAGGAGGTCAAGAAACCTTTCTGCCCCTTGTGCTACACCACGTACTATAAAGGGTAGACAATTGCACAATGTAGGGAAACGTTTCTCAGCTAAGGTTGATATCACTGTATGGGGACCGGGCTAGCTCAAGGCAACATACCTCCTTCCTGTAGTGCAGACCCAAATTCTCAACATACCTTGTGATGGAGAAGTGTTGTTCTGAAAGCATGTTGATGATTTATAATCTTTCAAGGCAGATACAAACACAGCGAGATCCGTAGCTGTCTTTCAGCAGCGAAGACCCCAGCTCTTTCGAGGGGCTAGAGGGAGAGGTTATTATCCATTCAGAGGCCGTTACCCTTCTTGCTGCTTTTAACCTTCCCAGCTGGTTCAGTTGAGATACAACCAACAGTACCGCCTGCAAAAGTACAGACCGGCTTCACCACCTGCCTACTCTAGGCAAGCACCTCTTAAAAAGGGAAACAGCCCCAAAAAAATATAATGAAACTTGTAGATACCTATGACCTTATTCTGTCACCGGCCTTATATTCGATAGGGGGATGAATTTCCAGCTTCTATGAAAATTGGATGTCTATTACAACAGACGCTTGGATCCTAGAAAACTAGCTCTCGCTGGGCAGAGGATATTTGTCTCCATGCCACCTACAAACTCACCTCAGAAGAATTCTATCCGCCTCTTCCACTATTGCAATTAGAAATAGAACAACTGCTTAAAAAGAGCAGCAGAAATCATGCTCCAATCTCCACAAAATTCAGTTTTTTATTAAAATGTTTCCCCCAAAAAAGAAATCGCGCAAATAGAGACAAATACTAGATTTACAGAAGCTAAACAAATGCCTAGAAAAGCAATATTTCGATATGGTTTCTCTACAGGAGATTCTACAGTTGCTGAACAAGGTAGATTACATTGAATTATATTGTATGAACATATATAAAGTGCACTGTAACCCTACGGGTTTCCTGGCGCTGTGATACACATATATTACCAACAGGGGGTGCTATAGATCATATTGAAAAGATTATACTCTGGGAAAATGCCAGGACTTAATTCTTTTACGAAACAGCATCAAATCCTGTACCTGTCTCAGTTCAAAGGGGAGGCTATTCCAAAGGCGAGCAGGTCCCACGCCAAACGCTCTTTCCCCCCCATAGTTACTTTCTTTGTTTTGAGTATGCTTACCAAATTGGCTAAAGAGGAGCGGAGGGTGCGTGTAGGAGCATACCATCCAAACCTTTTCAGCAGCGGTTTGGGCCCAGTTCCATGTAGAACTTTAAACATGATGCAAAGAGACTTAAACTGTACCCTTTGAGCCACCGGGAGCCAGTGCAACTCTGCCAAAGCCAGAGATGAAGATGACTGACGTGGTCTTATAAGTGCAAGTTTTGCTACTGCAGTATGAATTCTCTGGATCCTCTCGAGCAAATATCTGAGAGACTCCAGTAGCAAAGCATTGCGATAATCCATGCGGCTCATGATGACACTCCTGACTACTAAAACTCTGGCCTGCGTTGGAAGTACTGGCAGCACCTTCCGCAGTTCTCTAATAGGAGTATAACAGCCCCCCACCAGCTTGTTGACATGAGATTCTAGGTTCAGCTTATCATTAAAGCTGACCCCGTCCTCACGGGTACCAAAGGTGCATCCGTGGGGATAGGCCAAACATTAGTAGAAAGAACCGGCGGCACTGTGCCTACTCCACAATGCAGGATCTCAGTTTTGTCATTATTGAATTGCAGGGAGTTGTCTCTCAACCAATTAACCATTTCCCGCATACAAGCGTGGACATTTTCCAGCACACCATCTCGGTCACCTTCCAGAGACAAAATAAGCTGGATATCATCAGCATAGTACACAAACATAGTGTTGAATGACTTGATGATACCTGTCAGCGGCCACATATAGGCATTAAATAAAATAGGGCTGATTGAGCATGGGGTACCTCAGGGGTCCTCAATGTCAACAAAGTCAGATTGGAAAGGTGGGAGAACCACTGCCTGCTGTCTATAAGCTAAATATGACTGAACCCATGTCAGAACCACTTCTACCACCCCCATTTCTTCCAGCCTTGTCAGGAGGATCCCATGATTGACCGTAACTAATAAGGCATCTAATTGCTCATCTTCCGGCTTGTTGTTAACCTCCATGAATTGGGAAAGCGACCTGCACACCATGCTCTCCACGATCTTCACTGGGTAAGGGAGGAGAGAGATGGGCCTGTAGCTTTTTGGGCATTTAGGGTCTAGAGTTGTTTTTTTCAGAAGGGGAGTTATTATCGCCTGCTTCCAACATGATGGAACCAACCCGCTACCAAAGGACTGATCACACAACTGGTGAAGAACCGGAAAGAGTTCAGAGCCTAACTCCCTCCATATTTTGTGAGGGAGGGGATCCAGGGGCGAGCCAGAGGAAACTCCTGAAGCCACCTGATAAATTCCTCATCTGAGGGCGGCTCAAAGTGGTCCAGGATAGCTTCTTGCTTCAATAGCATCGTCCCCCTGTCCCTGACCCCGATAGTCTTTGATATTTGTCTATCATCCCGCGTCATAATGCCAGCTGAGTCCTCTTCCTTCAACCCTTCAACAATCTTGCTTATCTTCTCCAGTAAGAAGGATGCCAGGCCATCACATAACTCCTGTGTGGGCAGGATCTTGTTTTTATACATTCAGGGCTGACCATTTATTTTACTATTTTGAAAATACTTTTAGTGCTATTAGCTGATTTCAGAATTACATCAGCAAAATATTCCGCTTTGGCCGTAACATTGCTTTCTTGTAAATGGCAATTTTCTCTTTCCAGATCGCTTTTTCCTCCTCTGCATATTGCTTCCTCCATTGTCTCTCTGCCTGTTTACAGGCCAACTTATGGTTCCTTAAATTGTAATTGTACCATAGGAAGGACGGCCTTCCCAATAGCCTAATATTTTTAAGGGGGGCAACCTGCTCTAACTTTCTATTTATACACCCGCAAAGGGCTATATATGTTTCGTCCACCTGTTTACTTGGATCAAAAGAATTCTCTACGTGAAAGACAGGGGATACATTTGCTCTCCTCAATAGTCCCTTCCAGTCCCTCCCTAGAAAACTTCTTTCTCCCTTAGGAATAGGCCCGTTCATCCTGGTATATATCATTCTAAACTTGACCAGGTGGTGGTTTGACCATCCCACCGGCAAAACGTTATCCATTATGATCGAGTCTTCCCCAGCAAAGACAAAATCCAATACATGCCCTCTATCATGGGTTGGTTCAATAACACATTGCAGCAGGTTCAAGTTTGCACAGGACTGAAAAATATTATAACCTGCATCCATTTTCCCATTAGTCTAAAGATTGAAATCTCCTAGGATCAATAGTCGAGTATGGGCAAGTGCCATATTGTTAAATACATCCACCAATCTTTGGTGAATTTGTCCGCCGACTTCCCCGGAGGTCTGTAACAGGCCATGCTTGTCAGGATATTTTACGGAGAAGCCCAGTATTTCCATGCCCACCACTTCATCAATGTCCACAGGTGTAATATCCCAAAGTTCCTTATAGATGATCCCAAGCCCTCCACCTCTGCCACTGGACCTAGGTTTGGGAAACGCTTTATACCCTAATGGGCACATCAAACCCAGCTCCAGATCTGAACCTGCATCCGTCCAAGTCTCTGTCATAAACAGCGTATCCAAATTATGCGTCTCTAACAGAATTTGGATCTAAGTGGAATGCTTGCCTCTGGCGCGCCGGTTGTGCGCGTCCACTGCACGGTCGCTCCAGCATGACGTTATATGAGCGACCCTGCGCAACAACTAGAGCGCTGAACCTGTAGCACGACGGGCCCACTCTAACAGGTGGACACCACCATGGACAGAAGCGCATACAAATAAAAACTTAAATACGGCGATTTAAAAGCAATTCCAATTCCAGTTTTGTTTTAAAATATAATGCAGAAAATTCAGTAAATGGCAAGTGACTCTAAGGGAGCGCTGACCGCTATAATCCCCCACTCAGCTTGGTAGTGAGTATCATTGCTTGATCTTTAACATGCGTACTTTCACATTCCAGTGTACCCTGCCCACAGAAGATACTTAAGACTCGAAATGACCAGTTGCCGTTGTCAGTTTAGAGTTCTTCCTTTCAGCCTCAAATCTGCTGCACACATTTTCACTAAGTACATTACCTCGGTGGCAATTTATCTCAGAAGATTGGATCATCAAATGTTCCCTTACCTAGACAATTGGCTCTTAAAAGTCCCATCAGTACGAGCTGTAAATACATTTTGTGAGGGTTGTCTTTAAGTCTTTAAGTCTTCGACACCCTAGGATTTACACTCAATAGGAGCAGATCCTCCTTAAAGCCCGACAAAACAATAAAAAATTATTTGGGGCTAGTCTCAACACAGAACAAAGCAGAGCTTTCTTCACAAGGGAGAGAGTCTCCAGGAACTCAGCACTTGCCTACAAGTCTACTTCGGTACCCATTTACAAATCATTCCTTGGGATGATGTCATCCTGCATCCCTTTAATTTCAAACTGCTATTTACGAATGATACTTTTTCAAGAAGAACTAGACAATCAGTGGTCGCTAGACCAAAGTCTTTCGACAACCTTGCCAAGATGACAAGGTAGATGAGACACAATACCTTGGTGGTCACAGAAAAAAATGGTATCAACAGGATTAACTTTCTTCCATTCCGCCCCCGCATTTGTAATGACAACCAACTCCCCTCTAGAAGGTTGACGTGCGCATCTCCAGGACTCAGAAAGTGATCACTTCAAGAATCTTAAATGCATATCAATATCTTGGCATAACGAGTAGCAGCATTACACCTTCAGGCCTTCCTCTCGAGGATTTCAAGATTGTCAGTAATTATATGCACAGACAACAAAATGACATTACTACATAAACAAACAGTCATGACTAATTTCCAGAGAAACACAGAGGGATGAAGGGGATAATCAGCCTCATCAGTGGGCCGACACATTGAATTAAACATCTAAGGGGTGCCCATCAACTGAAAAACATGTTCCAGGAATGGGGAACACCAAATCAAAATTTATTTGTGAAGAAGAACCACTAATTCACAGTTCCACTGAAGGGATCATGGGGGAATGTCTTATACATCACATGGACCGGGATTTTTGACTATGCCTTTCCTCCAGTCCAAATGATTCCTAGAGTTCTCATCAAAATTATATGATAACCATGTTTCTCATGCTTCTCATTCGGATCGCTCCAAAATGGCCAGGACAATATTGGTACACCGCTACTTCTCCTCTCAGAATCCAGCCACATTCCCCTCAATGAATAACCCTCTTAATGCTGAAAACGGATCAGACTCTCCATCCGAACCCAAAATCTCTCTATTTATCAGCCTGGCTCCTGAACACAATGAATACCATCTCCTGAACATCTCAGATAAATGCAACAAGATACTTACCAGAGTAGATTCAACCAGCAAGACTTACATAGCTAAATGGAAACTGTTTTGTTGATGGTGTTCTGCTCACGGTATCCATCCTTTCTCTTTACGACCAGAGCAGATCCTTCAGTACTCTCTACATCTTGCACTTTCAGACCTATCCCATTAGTCTATTAAAATCCATTAGGTGGCAGTCTCCCAATTTTAGGAGCTCAAACAACTAATCTTTATGGTTGTATTGAATTGTCAAAAAATGTGTCTAGTGTCTATTTAGGGTGTTTCCTCCCATCAAAAAGCCCTTTTATTTTGTGGCAGCTTAATACTATTTTATCACAGCTAATGAAGCATCCTTTCAAAACATTAATAAGGCAACAATAAAATATTGGTCCTGGAAAACCGCTCAGTTACTGGTAGTTACTGACATTAGCAAGGTGTGCAAGTGAGATTCAGGCCTTTACTATCAAAGAACCATATTTGCTATTCCGGGAGAACAGAGCCATCCTACTGACAAATTCACACTTTATTCCTAAAATGCCTTCAGAATTTCATCTTATGAGCCAGTGGTGCTCGAGACCTTTTTCAAAAATCCCAAAGATACCGCAGAAAGAACGCTGCATTGACTCGCTGTCCGATGTTGTCTCAGATTCAACATTGAAAAATTACAGAACTTCTGAAAATATGAGCAACTACAGCTTGCATATGATCTTTCGAGAATAGTGTATGTTATCCCCAACAAAGTGTGGCACGGTGGGTTTCAGAAACTTTTTTTTAAAAGTATTAACTTTATTTATTCATTTTGAATAAAACTTAATACAGGTGTGCACTTCTAAGTTAGCATTCAAGAATGGCAAATAGACATACATATTAATCACAATCCTGACCATTGGACCCTTCATAAACAATCTCATATGAGTCCCTCCCGCTTGTACCGACCATCTAATCCTTGTCCCCTTCGGAACTCATGCAAGCACTCCCCTCAGATGCACTTTGTGGTCTCGCCTGTGGCTCCTTGACCAGTAGGCAGTGGCAGAGTTCCCTCCATGTCCTTAGATCATCCTCAAGTTTCTCGTCTGCGACATCTATTCATGTGTTCCTCCTTAGCTAATGTCCACTTGTGCAGATCGCTCAGTCAAGCCGTGACCTCAGTCTCCCACATCCCCATCAAAACAATCACAATTCTACATTGTGCTAGTACCAATAGTAGTTGCTAATGTTTATATGCCATCTTGCTTTGTTTTTGGGTTTGTGTATCAATCCCAGAAAACAGTGAGTTGCGGTCAATTGTACCTGACTGCTAACGCTTCCTCTGACCCTCTCTATTACCTCTGCCCAAAAGAGTCACATCTCGGGGCACTCCCAAGCCAGATGTAGGGAATTGTCCCCTTCCTTATGGCACCCAGGATAGGAGTGGGCTCTTTACGGGGCCTTGCAATGTAATCTCCTGGGGTCATATATGTACGATGTGCGTAATTATGATGGACGAGCCGGAAGCGGGCATTGCAAGAGATTGTGTGCGTGGGAGCGCACACCACCTTCCTGTCCTGTCACTCAGCGGCACTTCCAGGTCTGCGTTCTAGGTGGCGAACGCCCTTGGGGGAGGGTCATTTGCATCTGCTCTCATGGCCTTGTACAACAGTGATATGAGGTGTCTGCTGGCGCCGCTTGTGAGTATTAGGTCCAGGGTTTGAGTGTGTTGTGGGATCGAGGGATATGTGGACCATATCTCTTCGAGTAGGTTAGACAGTCCGACGTATTGTAGGTATTGTCCCTGTCCGAAATCTCCACAAGCCATATGTGATGAAACTGTCATCCGGATACAGGTCCGCAAGCATACTACATCCTCCCTTCCTGCCACGGCCAAAAGGACATATTGGATATTACTGTCCTGACTGGCGCCAAGACCCACTCAGACAGTTCACGATGGAACGGAGTGCGCTTCAGGATTCACTCCACAAATATTTGCCAGGTGCGTTCAGTCTGCCTAACCACGTAAGGCACTGTGTCAGAGGTACCCGCTCCCTCCAGCAGCAGCGACGGCAGGGCAGTAAGAGGCACCCTATCTTTGATAAACCTCTTCTCCCAATTGTCCCCCTCATCGAACCATCGAGCAGCGTGTTGTAGCTGTGCTGCAAAGTAATCGAGGTCCAATCTCAGTGCCTCAAGCCCACCGCGCTCATACATGCAATTCAGGTTGGCAAGTGCCATTTTGCTTTGATGGCCTGCCCAGTACAAGTGTAGGAGTATGGAGTCCAGCGCCTGAAATATCCGCGTTGGTATGGGGCACAGTGTGTTCTGTAACATATACAGTGAGTGGGGGAGCACCACCATTTTGGCTATCGCCAGCCTCCCCATTAAGGAAACAGGAAGGGTGTTCCGGAAGCCTACTGATCTTTTTAAGGCATCAACCAATTTGCAGGCGTTGAGTTGCAGTATCTGTGCATCCATCCTCTGCCACCAGAAAGCCTAAGTACCGAAAATACTCTGTCTCCCACCGTAGGCCCAGTCAAGGGAGAGCGTACCTGCGAAGGCCCGCCAAACGAGTCAGGGGGGAAAAATCAATGATTTGTTCTCATTGAGAAGCAAGCCTGAGTATCTGTCAAACTCCTCTAACACCTGAAGGAGTTTCGGAACCGCCTCCCGGGGCAAAGTGACGTGAAATAGAGCGTCGTCTGCATATAAAGATATAACATGGGAGGTCCCACCCGTGCTGATACCCCACTGTTTCAGATCCCTGCACGCTCAGATCGCCAGCGGCTCTAGCGCCAAGGCAAACAATAGTGGGGAGCGCGGGCACCCCTGGCGTGTCCCCCTCCCCATGTGTCACTTGTCCGACCTGCTGTGTCCCACCCGGACTCAGGCACTGGGTGTTGTGTATAATATCTGTACCCAGCGACGGAACCATGGACCAAATCCAGCAACTCTTTGCACCTCCAAAAGGTACCCCCAGTCCACAGAGTCAAATGCCTTTTCTAGATCTGTGGAGACCAAGGCTACTTCCTCATGACTGTGTCGCACTTCAAGCAGGATGTGTGTTGGTCGTCTAATATTCATACCCGTGTTGCGGGTTGGTATAAACCAGCATTAATCCTCATGGACTAGGTGCACCACATGAGGCGCCGATCTGGTAGCCAGGACCTTGAATAGTATTTTAATGTCTGTGTTTATCATCGTGAGGGGCCGTTGCGCTGCGGAATCTTGGTCATTCCCCCCAGGTTTGAGTAGCATAACTATTTACCCTTCGCGCATGGTCGGGGCAGCATCCCTGTCGCAAAGGCCTCCTCCTACACCTGCAGCAAAGGCTGTGCCAGCTGGCTTGTAAAAAAGCCACCAGAAAACCGTCCGCCCCAGGGACTTTGGTGCCCGGCAAGGCCCTTAGTGCCTCCTGAATTTCCTCAACAGTGATTTTAGCATCGAGGTCCGTTACGGCTGTGGGCAAGAGTTGCGGAAGAGCCAGACCTCCGACAAGGGGAACATAACGTTCGACGGTCACTTCTGAGTCCGCAGTGTCGACACGCTGTAAATGGCATTGGAATACCTCCAGTATTCCTGCTCTGGTATGTACGAGATTCCCTCCCTCTGCCTTCAAAGTGGTTGTCTGCGGGGTGTTTGTTTTCTTCGCAGGATCCATGCCAAAATGAGCCCTGATTTGACCCCCTACGCATAGAGCCTCTGGCGGTACCGCGTCAAAGTAAACTTATCTAGTCTATCCCAGATGTCGGCAAAGCGTGCATGTTGCACTCGCTCGCCCGAGTCCGGATTCCTCACCTGTATTTCTGTTAGAGCTTTCTCTTCCCTGTCAGGCTCGCCAAGTAGCTGCCTCCTCACTCCGCACACCAGGGCCATGCTACCCACGTGCTACTGCTTTTAAGGCCTCCCACTCGGTTGCCCTCCCCGTGCCTCCAGTTTGTCTCCAGGTAGTCTGTTACCACCTTGGAGAGGGCAGCCCTCCCCGCTGCTTCTTCAAGCTGGTCTGGTTGAAATCTCCACCTCCTCGGATCCAGGATTGGGGGGGGGGGGGGGTCCCACCTCACCGAGCAATGCACCGGAGCATGGTCGGACAGAAAACCCGCCAGGTGGGTCACTTCTGCGTCAGCCAAAGCAGGCATGCCCGAGACCAGAACTCTAGCGAGCCTACTGTGCGTTCCGTGGGTAAGTAAGTGGCATGTAAAAAGTGGAAGCGTGGGGTGAGCACCTGGCCAAGCATTCCGGGCCCCTTACTCATGCATGACTTCCCAAAGCTTTTGGAACATTCTAGGTTTCGTTTTGGCTTTGGGGGATGCCTATCCAGCTTTGAGTCAAGGACCCAATTAAAGTCTCACATCCATATAAATGAGACGTCAAGCTTGTTGAACAGTAAGTCCTGTGTGACCTGATAGAACAAGGGGTCGTCTGTGTTTGGTGCATATGTGTTTAGGATAACGATTTCCCTACCATCTAGTGTGCCTCGCAGAAGAACATACCTGCCATGTACATCAGACTCACTGTAGGTTTGGGTGAATGGTATGCCTGGGGCCACCCATATCATTGTGCCCCTAGCATATGTAGAGAAAGAAGAATTATCTTTTTGGCCTCGCCACTTCTTAGCTACCCTAGATGCACCACTATTATCCAGGTGCATTTCCTGGAGACATGCTCCCCACTGTAACCCAAGGTCTGGGCCAGAGCCTGCAGTCTGAGCCCCCTCTCCACTTCCTTTGGGCCGGGCTCTATGTGACGGTCTGGTGCCCCACTGCTGTTTTAGATTCCTCTCCTCCAGCGGGGGAGAGCATCCCCGCGAACCCCCAACCACTCCCATACCTCCACAGGGTTCTCAAAGAAGTGTGCCTTTCCCAGAGCCAGGACGTTTAGCGGCGTATAACAACATATATTAATGGTGCATTTCTCTCAATTTCCTCTTGACACCCAGAAACGACTTTCTTTGCTCCTGTACTTGTTTAGTATAGTCCACATATATGGAATTTTGTTGTTTTCAAAGCATATGTCTTTTTGCTCTCTAGCAGCCCGGAGGACACAGTCTCTGTCCCAGGAGTTTAATATTTTTGCAATTAATGCACGTGGGGGCACAGCGGGGTTTTGATCTACCGCTCAAGGAACTGTTCCGCCGATCTTCCCTCAACCCTCTCACGAAAGCCCAGCACATGGATGTTATTGCGCCTGGCACGGCGCTCCAGGCCTTTGTTGTGGAGGATATCTGAGTTGCTTGCCTCTTCAAGACAGCCACTTCTCCCTTGAGGTCTGAGATGTCTTCCTCTGCCACGGTCACCTTGTCGGCAACTTTAAGGAAGGCCGCCCGCAGAAGATTGATGTCAATGAACAAGGTTTCTATCTGATTCTCCAGAGCCTTTCATGATACCTGGATGGCGGCCAGCAGCTCCGCCCACAATGGTTCAGCGCTGCCCTCTCCGTCCTCTTTATCAGTCACAGTTGTTTAATGCGTGATGCGTTGTCGGGGGTGGCGTGGCGTGGTATAGTGAATGATGGTGTTAGGGCCGCCTGTGCGAGAGCCTTTGTTTCTGCCCATGTTTTTTTCAGGATTGAGTCGCCTGGTGATGGACTGGAAGCTACCTCTATGCCTTTGTCTGCCTGCTAGACCGCACTCCACCTGGTTGACACGCGGGGCACTCTTTTCCAGTACATGGGGGCCGCGGCTCGGCAGGCCCAAACCGTCCTCAGTCTGGAGTATCAGCTACTCGTGCTGTCCACTGACAAGGGCCCCACTTGCAAACCCCCCACTCCTCAGTGCCGTTGGGGAGGCGGGCCAGGTATGTCGCCAGGAGACGAGGGGGCTTCCCTATTGCTGCCGGGTCTAGCTGTAGGGCTTCAGGGCAAGGTCCCTGGGCCCCAAGCTTCAGCAGACGGTTATGCTGCCTGTGCTTGCCTCTTCTGCAGGGTGTTGTCCACCAGCGAAAGCCCAGCACGCCCGCAGCGTCAGCGAACCCCATGTATTCTCAGGGACTGCAGCGCCGCGGGTCCCAGGAGGCCGGGTCACACCTTCTCCCTGCGCAACCAGGCACCCGACCGACCCTTCCGCCTTCCAATTGGCAGACCTGGCTCTGGCTGAGATAGTCCTGAGGCACGAGCTGCGGTAGGTAACCGGCAGTGTCTCTTAATTCTGTCTCATTTTTATATGTGGGTAACAGCGCCAGGGACATGGTCTACGAAGTCTTTTACCTGGGCTAGGCGAGGCCTCCGGCAGCCCAGAGAAATCTCTTTAGGCGCACGCCGCACCCACCAGTTGTTCCTCGATTGCAGCCCTGACCCACTCTTTTCGCCGAACGTGGCACAGCCCCGGCTTATCTTGTGCTTGAGCTAGGCGAAGGGAGGGCAGCGAGCCTGGCCCTGCACTTACCAATGTGTAGGAGTTTCTCTCCTCCAGGCCTCTGCCCAGCTGGGCCTGCATGATTCACCCGGCCCAGACTCTGTTTTTCAGGGATAATCACAAAGAGGGCGCACCCAGGTTTAAACGTCCCTCAGCGCCGAGCCATGCGCCTCAGTCAGCAGTCCATAGCCCCTGGCCTCACCGCCATCCAATCAGTCTATGTGTTCCTCCACGGCCTATAAAGGCCCAGTTGCTCTGTCCCTTCCCGCAGCCGCTGGCAGGCTCGGCCAGCCACACAGGACCCGCTCCTCTGGGAACTGAAGCGCAGCCCTGGGCCACCTACAGACAGGTAACGTCCTGGTGCGGCCCGGCCCCAGTCACCACCTCGGCGCTCAGAATGCAGTTGCATGAGGCATGTCAGTGACCCTCAGAGGGTGGGGCCCTGCTCATTCACTCTAGATAATGTCTTCCTCCGCCACACGGGGTGTAAGAGACATGGGGTAGGGCCGCGAGCCCGCTCCCCAAGAGCAGCACCCTGCAGGGTTAGCCAATCAGTCCCCGCTCCTCCCTTGCGCTCACCACTTCCAGCCAGGCTGTCGTGCAGGCCAGCCCCGTCTTGCGGCTCGATCAGGCCCTCTATTGATGTCCTCGCCCCGGGGTCTATCAAGCAGGCAAGTTTTATTGTCAAAAGCACCTAGGGTTGCTGAATGTCTGGCAGTGTTACGGGCTAGTTATTGAGTCCTGAAGTCAGGATTAGACAGGATTATTCGGTGGGCTGGCCGGGAGCTGCGAAGGCCACGTCCTGTCGGCCATGTTGCTTGGCCACGCCCCCACCCAGGTTTCAGCAACTTTAATCTTTTGCCACCAAGAAACAAACTGTCTTTTGCACAAGACTTTAAGGGCCCATTCCAAAAGGACTATGGCAACTTCCACTGCTCAATTTGTGGGTGTACTTCTATCACAGATACGCTACATAGAAGAACACCCCACCCATATGGTTAGTCAACACTATTGTCTTGATTCAGCGATTAACAGTGATGCCAAACTGGGACAAGTGGTTCTTTGCCAATGTGAACCAATTAGATTGTCAATTTATAACGTTTGCACGCTACCCTCAAGCGTCTAACAGTATTGTTTTTACACAAAGATTTATCTTTTTCAACACTTGCATGTCCATAAAAGTAGTATTTACTGCTTGCTATTTTGGTTTAAGCAAGTTAATCTATTCAAGATCAAATACTGGAGAAGAAATAGCTTATTCACTTGTACACTGTGGTTCACTAGTATTGGTATCTTTCATAGGTTGATGCACAAACCACCTTCATTGCAGGCACACCTCAAAAAATATCTGATCTCACCATTTTTCTAAGAAATCTGAGATATGCTGTCCCTGCCCATCAGAGTGGTGTTGGTTCTACTGTGTCCTGATTGGCTGAAGTTGGGTTCCATTTTAATGATGTTGATAGGCTAACGGGGGTAGTTACTTTAAGCTCTTAAAGCTCAGCTTAGCTTTGTTCTGCTTACTTAAAGATGTTGTGAGACTCCTGCCTGAACGACAGGAGTGATTCAAGCATTTGTATCTATGAAAGATATCAATACTGGAGAACTATAGTAAATAGGTAAGTAACTTGTTTTATAGAACTTATATCATTTACTTAAAACTAAATGACATGGTGTTATCTTCTTAGTGTTTTACCATCAGTGTTACCTTCTTCTGCTCAGGCACACAAGCCCATCCATTGTCAGTTCAAACAAATTTGGAGGTAGGCAGCAACTTGGACAATTTCTATTCTGCACTACCCAGTTGCTCAATCTCACCCTCCTCACCCTAACCCTTGTGGTGGGCTTCTTATACAGTGGACCGATCCAACTCATCACATTCTTTCATTTCAGCACTTTGAAGAGGAGCTCCCATTCCAAGGAGTCGAACACCTTTTCAGCATCTGAGTGGTTACTGCATACTCGCCTCATTCCCCTCATGGAATTGTGTCCTTGATAATGGCTGTGCTCTTGTTGTGCAGGCCTTCTCACTAAGTAACAGCGCAATGCCCACCCTCCGTATTCTTTCAGTTGTCGCTGCAGACTTGGCAGTCTCTGGCCCTGTGTCTGGACAACAGTTGGGCCTTCCAGTTGGACCAGCATTTCTCCACGGCCTCTTTTGACGTGCAGCTGATCTCAAATAAACGTGGGATGCCTGGATAAATGTTTTAAAAAGCAGCCAAATTGTAAACATTTGTTGACATTTTAATAAGTATAAAGGTAGCACTACTTGTGTCTATAAACATAAATACAAACTACCCACTCATTTAGCATAGGGTGCTGTGTCATATTTTAATGTTGCGCAATAAAGTATTGGTGAAAAATCTCTGCAAAGGCTTTTGAAGTTTTGATGTGGGCCAAAACCATACACACCTCCATATGTATATATAAATGGATATATATATATATATATGTGTGTGTGTATGTATATATATATTTATTTATTTATGTATAAATATATGTAGCTGCATGCTCCAGCATCACCACACAGAGCAAGGAACAGACTACTACTTAAAATAGTCTACAAACAAAATTGTTCATGATTTATAAATATCTTCATTTGTTTAAATATTTGAATAAACATGATGAAAATAGGAACGATTCGCTTTCAGATGCCACGAGGGCAAAACTCTTGACGTCCCTCTCTAAATGCATTTGGTGATATTTACATAGCCACAGCTGCTGTGCAAACACCAAACGATCTTACAGCGGGTTAGTGTTTCTGATCACTTGGCTGATTATGTGCCACTGAGTTGAATGTATTTAGTATATTCAGTCAATGTACCTTATGTTTTCTCCTGACATCTCTTTTAGAATAATAACTTGAAATATTAGTCATGTCAGATTTTTGCACTGCATTGGACTGATTAAATAAGCCCCGTTTTTATTTTTGCTTTTTTTTTGTTTTGCAAGGCTCCAGGAATCTTTTCTGAACGCAGTGTCACGGAGAAACATTTAGTAAAAATTATCGCCCTATTATTTGTGATTCTATTTTGGGCTACCACTTAGATGTTTTATGCAAACAAGCTCTGCTCAACATACCTCTGATATAATGTATGAATCGTGCTAGAACCCAGAGAGGTCAGTCGCTACTTGAAGTAGTCATTCATTCTACTACTGTCAACACCACCAACCCATCAACGTAGTCCTACTACAATTGACTTAACTAGAATATTGTTGTTTTTTTGTTATTTTTTCAGATCTTTATATATTCCATAAAAGACCCAAGAATGTCAGAGCACTTTTCAAATGACACCAAAAAATATATAAAGAAAAAAGAAGTAAACAAGACAGGGAGTGGGATAGCAAATAGAGAGGGGCGAAACAAAGAGGAGCGAAAAAAGCTCAGCAGGTGACAAGTTACATTAAGTCTGGAAAATAAAAGAAAATATACACGGGCTAGGGAGTCCAGTCATAATCAAAGAGCACTCTGGAGTATGACTGTGAAAAGCCTATATTGTATGATTAATAAAAATCTTTACAGTGTAAAATAGTATACTTTTCCAACTAATAAAACAATGATGCATGAGATCAATGAAACCCAAGAAATACGGTTAAACAACAGGCTGTATAATGAGTCGGGTATTAGAATTCAAAACTTGAATCTGATGGACATTGTGGAAACAAGAAGTGCAGACAGAATCTTAAGAAGGTTCATCTGATTTAAAATGCATATAACCATCTACCAGTGTTCGTCTCTCGCAAACCAATTATCCAGTATTATGGGTGTCTTTCATAGATTCACATGCCTGAATCACATGCCTGAATCATTCCCCGTCGTCGAGATGGGAGCCCCGGTAATAGAAAAGTAATGTCCTATAGACATACATAGAGAAAAATAGGCCTAAGGGCCTTGCCTTAGTAGCCTATCTATGTCCTTTTGTAAAAAGGACCAAACTTCCAAAGGTAGCCAATCAGCTACCACCTCCCTCTAGAACCTTCCTGCCAGGAGCCTCAGTCTCTCAGATTTTCTACCGCACGTTGTGCTAGGGAGTCCCCACCTGAGCTCTCCTCGGGTTTCTTCAAATTCTTTACTTTTCTTCAAAAAACTTGGATTATTCTTCAACTATGGCTGAACAACAGAAAAAAGGGCTATTCAGAGCTTGTTCTTCTTGTGGCAAGAAGAGACTGCACGTCGACGACAAGCATGAGACTTGCCTCTACTGCCTCTACCCTGACCACACAGTAAAGGACTGCAGGGTATGTAGAACATTCTCTACCAAAACACTTAAGGATAGAGAAGGCAGACTGCTCCTCTGGTTAAACAGACTAAAAACCAGAGAGGATGATGTGCTCTCCTCGGAGGGCAGTGAAATGGCTTCAGTTTCCTCAAAACTGTCCTTAAAAAGGCCAAGGGAGGCTTCCCCTGGCCATCCAGACGTCCCTCACAAAAAGACTACTTCAAAGTCTTCTGAGGCAAGATCTGACACGTCTGTGAAGGATGCTGCAACCTTCAGAAAGCCATCGCAGTCCTCGTCGTCTACTTCCATGACATTCTCTTCAAGGAAAACGAACTATGTTTCCACATCGACGACGACAGTCTCGACGACGGTGGCATCGTCAGCCTTGACTTCAACGACGACGACCACCCACTCGTCGACGACGGGTAAGCCAATATCGTCGATTGTACTTATTAAAAAACAGCAATCGTTTGTCAAAACTCCGTCGTCGTCTCCGTCGACAAAACAGAAAACACCGACATCGTCGACGAGAATTCAGTCGACGTCCACCGCATCGTCGACGAAGACACCGACGACGGTAGGAGCACCGCCGACGACAAATGCACCGTCGACGGCTACTACGCCACCGACGACAAAACTGCCGTCGACGACCACGACGACGGCGAAGGTACCGTCGACGACCGCATCGACGACGGCGAAGGCACCGTCGACCAAGACATCGTCGACAGCCGCACCGTCGACGACCGCCTCGTCGACGACAGCTTCATCGGCGAAGGGACACTCGACGCTTGAAAAGCGATCGATGTCGATACCGTCGACGACCTCGTCGACGACCTCGTCGACGACGACATCATCGACGCCATGGAAAAAAGCGGAGTTAATTCCATCAAAAAAGGTCACCAAACTCCCTATTACGCCCGAATTAACATCACCCAGTAGGGTTCAATCACTGCTTCCTTCTCACATACTACAAGCTGACGAATCAGATGATGACCAATTCGAACAAGCTACTAGCCCGTCAGATCTCAATGTCAAATGCCAGAGTACTGACGATGACGGAGATGATGTTATTTTTACGGAAGAAACTGTTCGGGCTCAGGTAAATACTCAAGTCACTCCAATGATCGTATTGCCGGCTGAGATAGTTAATGATCTTCAATTCCTGATCACAGACTATAAAAAGCGATTCCCAGAATCGTCAGCGACACCATCACATGACAATTCTCAAGAATCTTCCAAACAGCAAAGATCACCAAGGGCAAGACCAACGCCTTTGGTTATTCCTCAAGATACTGACCAGGTTCACAACATACAATCCTCTGATGATGACGACGAACCTCCTGAGGAAGGTGAGGTTAGAGATGACCTCTCTCAAAACAGAGATGATGAGGATTACGTTGCTCATTCTCCGGCCACACCGGAACCCAGCACATCAGACTCTCCACCAGTGGATATCGGTGGATTCCACAATTTAATAGAGAGAGCGGCCACTAGATTTCACATGGCAATGGAAACAAAGGTAACGGATTGTTTCTTGTATGACTTCAAAGACCCCATAAGGAAGGAGAGGCACGGTCCATTCCCATAATAGAACATATCTGGGAACAGGGGCTACAACTCATGCAAACTCCTGCATCTGTTTCCATAGTGGTCCCTAGACTGGACAAAAAATATAGGGCTCCGTCAACGGCACCCACTTGTTTTAATTCACATCCAAAACCTGATTCGGTCGTCACTCAAGCCGCCCAGAAGAACTCCAGAAACCCATCCTCGCCACTCTCAGCACCACCAGACAAGGAGGGCAGGAAATTGGATGGCATAGGCAAACGCTTCTCCACAACGTCAGCCATGACGGTCAAAGTGGCCAACGCCATTGCTCTGCTGGGCAGATACAATAGGCAACTGTGGGAAGATATTGCTCCATATCTCACGCACGTGCCTGACGACTTGAAAAATGAGGTCCAGGCACTCCTTCATGAAGGTCAAATGTCGGCATCAGAAATCATAGATTCAGCTGTCGATGTCGCCATGACAGGCTTCAGACAGCTTGCAGGCGCCGCAGTTTTGCGCAGGCAAGGTTGGCTCAAAGCGACGTCCTTCAGACAGGAAGTACAAACCAAAGTTGTGGATATGCCCTATGATGGACAACAACTATTTGGAGCTAAAATAGATGAAGCCTTGCAGACGATAAAGAAAGACACCGATACTGCAAGGGCTCTCGGGACGTTACAATTCAGAAACCAGTCCTTTCGAGGGCACAGAGGACGAGGACAATCCACGTACAGAGGATCTTATCAAGGCAAATCCACATACTCATATAATCAAAATCGCTCCTGTTAGACCTGACATCCTTGGCATGGTTTTCCCCCATCTTTTTGCCTCTGACTCATGTATTTTTGATGCTGTGCTGGATTTCGTTTTTGCTGGTTTAGATGCTTTGGACCCTCTGCCACTGCTGATCAGTGTCAGAGGGTAAGTGCTCCCTCTGTAAATTGTCATATTGATTGAGTATACCTAATTGGCATATTTGTATCACCACGAAGTCCCTAGTAGAGGGCACTGTGTGTGCCAGGGCTGGTGATGACAAATGCTACTAGTGGGCCTGCAGCGCAGATTGCGCCACCCACATGAGTAGCTTTTAAAAGGTGACTCAGGCCCGCCAGCGCAGGGCCTGTGTGCAGTCAGTGACTGCCATGTCAGCCTGGCCAGTGTCCCCACTGGCTAGGCTTAACCCTCCCCTGTCTGTGCACCTCAGCCACCCCTATGGAAGGCTCCAGGTACCCCCCTGGGTAGGGTGCAGTGAATGGATAGGGTAGAGCGTGTACTAGTGCAGGTAACATGCTCTGGTAGAGAGCAGCAGCCACTTTGTGTGCTCACTGCTGTAGGGCTGTAGGGCTCCCTAGGGTAGCCTGGGGAGGCTGGTCCCATTGGATCCCAGCCTATCTCCCTATAGGAACAAGATGGAACATCCATGAAAGATATCCCTGAACTCAGAATTAAATGACACATCTTTTGGTGAAGGTTGTTTTTGGATCCTGGGGTTGAGAATAGCATTTTTAGAAGTGGCTGTTCTTTTGTATAAACCTTTCTGTGTGCCTGGGCCTGTGTGTGGAATGCCTGCGTGACAGGAGCTGCAGGGCCCCGGAGGGGGTTGGAGTCAGCCCAGGGGTGAAAGGCGACATCTGTTGCCCGGGGAAGGGGAGAGAGAAGAGCCTGATAGTGCTGGGCTGTGCCTGCCTGACCACCGTGCTGGCTAACTCCCCTGCCGGTCCACTGTCACCTCTGGCCCTGAAGCTGTCAGGAAGAAGAACACCAGAAACATTCCAGAGCCAAGGATCCCCTTGCACAAAGGACTTCAAAGGCGTTCAGGGGTATAAGGGAAGGACCCCTTACTACAGAAGATTAGATTCTGAAACTCTACAATCAAGACGGACCCTCTGCTGGAAGGAGGACGGCGAGAGAACAAAAGGAAGATTGCCTTGCTGTGTGCTCTAAGGGCTGACCTGTTCTGCTGTATCACTGGAAGCTGAGGAGGGGAAAGGGACTTTGCTGTGGGCTGTGTCCCTGCCTGCTTGAAACTGCTGAGACTTTGCTGTGTGCTGTGCCTACAGCTTGAATCTCCAAGGGCCTGAGAAGAGCTGGCTCCCTGTCTGCAACCCAGGAACATAAAGGTTGCCCAAGGACTGCAAGACTCTGCTGTGCCCCCCCCTGAAGCTGTGGGCCGGGGAGATCGTGAAACTGCTGGGTGCAGTGAACGTCGGGGACTGCTCGACTAAGCCTGGCTGTGTGTCCCGGATAGCGCGCTGGCTGCTCTCTGCTCTGATTGAGAGCGCCGCGCTGATTGCTGCTTGCTTTGCCCCGAGATCGGCGTGTTCATCGACACGTGCTCGTGGGGGCCGAGGGGTTCTGAAGCTCCCCCAGCGCAGCGCGGGTTAATTCCGCTTGCCTGCATCATCACCGCCGCGGGCCCGGGCCCTGAAATCGACCTCGAGGGTCTGCTTGCATTCACGAAGGGGCCGTGCGGTGATTGGCCGTGGCCGGAGGCTGGTAGAGAAGTGCCGCGACCGGATTGGCCGATTCCCCCAAAGCTGCGGTGACGTCGCGGAGGGCTCGGCAGAAGTGCCGCGACCGGATTGGCTGATTCCCCCCAGAGCTGCGGACGTCACTGAGGGCTCGGCAGAAACTCCGCGACGGGATTGGCTGGCTTCGCTGAAGCTGCTGCGAGAGCCGAGGAAGTGCTGTGATCACCGCCGGGACCGGGGAAGACTGACCCGACCTCGCCGAGGGATCTGGAGAAGTGCTCGAGCCCCCGGCCTGCCGTCTCTGCTCCCCGCCGCTCCCCGAAGGATTGAGAGCAGGCGGAGAGCCTGCTGAGACCGGCCGGGCCCGAGCGTGAATGAGCGCTCCCCAGCGAGGTCCACCTGAGGCAGGAGAAGAGCCGGGGGAGGGAAAAGGAGTCCCCCCCGGCCCTCGGGTGAGACGCGCTTGTAGCGCTTAGGCTTCTCAGCGGTAGGGGATGATTCCTCTGGCACAGGTTGGCATCCACCTTGTTTTCCTTGCTCGTTTTTTAGGGCTAATATAAAGTCAATCAGTATTACTCGTTGTTTTTGATACCGAGGGACTAGAGACTATTTTTGTTTTGATTTCTGAGGACTGCCTATTTACAAGAACCATTAAGAATTAAGTGCAACCTTGTTCTAAATGAAGTGTTTAACGTGCAACCTTTAAGTTAGAAATGCTATGTGTTTTAAAGAAGTGATTATCATGCAACTGCTTCATTTACATGCTGAAACTAGATAAAGTTATATATTTTTATAAAAATATACTTACCTGTGTGGTCTCAGTTTGTGGTGGATTGGGGATTATTGTTGTGTTAAGTGCAAATGTTATCCACATTGTCTCCGAGTTTAGCCTAGACTGCTCGCGCCATGCTACCTAGAGGGTGAGCAGGGGTTATCTCAGAGGGTTATTCCGACGCCCTGACCGGAGCTAGGGGTCCCTACTTGGGCCAAGGGACTTACCTTTGCCAACCAGAGACTCCCGGTTCTAACAGCTCCCAATATCCACAGCGGCAGCAACAACAAAGTCGTCAGACCCCTTACGGGAGACCGAACTTCAGGGGCAAATCGCAAAAGAAAACGGCTGGCGGAAGACAATGACCAATTCCCGCAGCCAGTCCCCCCACCGTCCGGTCCGCTCAAAATTGGTGGCAAGCTGACACATTTCCTCCAAAATTGGAAAATGATTACGACGGATCGGTGGGTACTACAATTGATTCAACACGGTCACACCTTGGAATTCAACTCCATCCCACCGTTAACCCCTCCTCACAAACATCATCACAAACACCTTCGTCTGTTACTGCAGGAAATCTCTTCCATGATAAAAAAGGGAGCAATAGAGCGAGTCCCATCAGCTCAAAAGGGAAAGGGATTTTATTCCCGCTTCTTTTTAATCCAACAGAAAAAGAAGAAATGGAGGCCCATTCTAGATCTCAGGGCGCTCAATGCCTTCCTGAAAAGCCAATCGTTTCGTATGGTGACTATCCAGGAAATCTTAGGCTCCCTGGAGGAAGGAGACTTTATGACATCCTTGGACCTGCAAGATGCATATTACCATGTCCCAATACACAAACGACACAAAAAATTCCTACGATTCGAAGTAGCAGGTCTCCATTACCAATTTTGTGTCCTCCCATTTGGCCTCAAATCAGCACCTCGCATTTTTACAAAGTGCCTGGCTCCTGTGGCAGCTTACCTGAGACAACAGAATCACCAGGTCTTCCCCTACCATGACGACTGGCTGGTGAAAGCACCGTCTCTCACAGACGCGCAGCTGTCTTCCAACGCCTGTCTCGACATTTTCCGGAACCTGGGTTTGACTCTCAACTTCGAAAAATCTACTTTACAACCCACCAGGATAATAACATTTCTGGGGGCCACTATAAACACCATTTCCTCCAAAGCTTTCCCGTCTCTGGAAAGAAAAAACAAACTGATGACTCTAGCTACCGCGATATCTTCAAAACCAACCATCAAAGTAAGGATTTTCAAATCTCTTCTAGGGATGATGTCTTCCTGCATTCTACTCATCCCTCACTGTCGGCTCAGAATGCGCCCCCTTCAGGAGGCCCTGACCAAACAGTGGACCCAATGTACAGATTCCTTCGAGGATCACATAGTCGTCACTCGACAAATATCCGAGACGCTGGGCTGGTGGATGAAGCACAAGAACCTATCCAAAGGTCTCACATTCTTGTTACCAGAAACTCCACACGTCATAACGACGGACGCATCTCTCGAAGGCTGGGGTGCAGTCCTTCAAGACTTACAAATCAGCGGCAGATGGTCGGAGCAAGAGAAGGCTCTGCATATCAACCTCCTAGAACTACGTGCAGTCCTTCACTCCCTACAGGCATTCCTCCCTCGCATCAAAAATTCTGCAGTACTAGTGAGGACAGACAACACGACCACAATGCACTACTTAAACAAGCAGGGAGGGACACGCTCGCTGACGCTGTCTCGCGAATCACAAAAAATTTGGAACTGGCTACTGCTCACCAACATCACATTAACATCAGAGTATGTCCCAGGAAAAGACAACGTCATAGCAGACGCTCTCAGCAGACAGAGGTCAATGTCCCACGAATGGGAACTGAACCAACAAGTTCTAGACAACATCTTCTCGGCATGGGGAACACCACAAATAGACCTCTTCGCCACCAGGGAGAACAAAAAATGCCACAGCTTCGCAAGTTGGCATCCCCAACAGGGGTCATTAGGAAATGCATTTTCCATCGCTTGGCGCAACGTGTTTGCGTACGCATTTCCGCCATTTCCCCTGATCAGCAGAGTCATCCGGAAGATGAAAATGGAGCATTGCACATTGATTCTCATGGCCCCATACTGGCCGAGACAACATTGGTTCGCGGACCTCCGACGCCTCTCAGTCCGTCCATCAATCCAACTGCCTCAACATCCCTCTCTACTCTCGATGTCCAAAGGCCAGATACTCCACCCGAATCTGACATCTCTCAGATTATCGGCTTGGCTCCTGAGTACCGAGAATTCTGTCACCTAAGCATCCCGCAGGAGTGCAAGGAAGTCCTAGCTAAAGCAAGAGCAGTTAGCACGAACAAAACTTATTCCTTGAAATGGAAACGATTTTGTAATTGGTGTAAAGACAACAATATACACCCTTTCAGGATCACTCCAGAGCAGATACTGCCTTATCTCCTGCATCTGGCCCAAACAGGTCTTGCGCATGCTTCCATCAGGGTACACCTGGCAGCAATCTCTCGCTTCACCAGGTCTTCAAAAGGCCCTTCACTATGGTCCAACAGACTGATAAAACAGTTTCTTAAAGGGCTTTACAGATCTTTCCCTAGACCAAGACGAATACCACCAACGTGGCACCTGAATATTGTACTCAATCAATTAATGAAACATCCATTTGAACCTATCCATAGGGCTGAAATCAAATACATTTCCTGGAAAACTGCACTTCTTTTAGCTTTAACATCAGCCAGAAGAGTCAGTGAGTTGCAAGCTCTTTCGATACAGGATCCTTTCTTGCAATTTAGAGAAGACAGAGTCATCTTAAGAACCAACCCCCGTTTCATTCCTAAAGTCCCCTCGGACTTCCATCTCAATGAACCGCTTGTGCTTCGCTCATTCTTCCCGAACCCAGGCACAGTGGCGGAAAGATCTCTTCACTCTTTGGACATTAAGAGATGTCTAAAATTTTACCTGGACAAAACGAAAGCTTTCAGAAAGACCAAACAACTTTTCGTTGCCTTCAGCAGGCCGAGAAAAGGCATGCCACTCTCCAAACAATCCATTTCCAGATGGATATCGGCAGCAATTGCATTTTGTCATGACAAAGCCGGACGTCCATTACATTCCTCAGTCCGAGCACATTCCACGAGAGCTGTGTCCACATCGGCAGCGCTATTCGCTGGTGTACCGATTCTGGATATCTGCAGAGCGGCCACCTGGAAATCGCCGCACACCTTTACCAGACACTACTGCCTGGACACGGAACTGATGCAGGATGCAGCTGTGGGCCAAGCTGTACTTCGCCATCTCTTCCAGTAAGATGAGCCTTCCTACTTCCCACCGTCCTGCAATGGTATGCACATTTATTTACTTTACTCTTTATATTACTGATGGTATCTAGTCACATGATATGTATTATCTCAGACTGTTATATTCCATCGCATATGTGCATAATGTATTGCTTGCTATTCTGATTCAGGCATGTGAATCTATGAAAGACACCCATAATACTGGATAAGAAATGCGTTACTTACCTGTAACAGCAGTTATCCAGTATTGGTGTCTTTCATAGATTCACATGCAACCCTCCCACCTCCCCAGGAAGGACTCATCTCTCACTACAGAGCATATCTTACGTCTACCTAGCTTGGTGCGTACGAAAATCTGAGAGACTGAGGCTCCTGGCAGGAAGGTTCTAGAGGGAGGTGGTAGCTGATTGGCTACCTTTGGAAGTTTGGTCCTTTTTACAAAAGGACATAGATAGGCTACTAAGGCAAGGCCCTTAGGCCTATTTTTCTCTATGTATGTCTATAGGACATTACTTTTCTATTACCGGGGCTCCCATCTCGACGACGGGGAATGATTCAGGCATGTGATTCAGGCATGTGAATCTATGAAAGACACCAATACTGGATAACTGCTGTTACAGGTAAGTAACGCATTTCTTAGGGAAGGTTGGCTGATAGGTTGCCTTCGTTGGGCATCATAGCCATGTGGAGCAGCTTAGCGTCTTTGGCCTGCAGGGCTATAATGTGCATGGAAAAACTTGTTCTCAGACCAAGGTGGTGAATCAGCCGAGGAAGTCCAGCTCAGATATTTGTCAATCGGTTCCAGCACATGTTTAGGCTCTGAATGAAAATTGCTGCCATCGGGCAAGTCTTCTAGGCATTGCTGCATAATATTGATGTGTTTGCCAAATGTTGCCGATTCCATCAGCTCCATGATGGGGAACACCAGCTTTGCAGCCTCATTGTACAAGTGCCATGGGCGATAACAAGTGGCTTTAGCAGTCTACAGGTGGTAACTGAAGTCAGGGACAGCAGCAAAGCAGGTGGTTAAAAGACTCTTATCTATAATTGCAAAGTCATGCAATTTACGATGATTTTGTAATGGACTGCCATCCTGGGTTTGCTTCCTTAGTCTATAAGTCCATTCACCTTGCAAACAGGATTTGTTTTAGGCTGCCTTTGCAGAGCACACTAGAAAGTTATGGCCGTAGCTTAAGTGACTCATTCTTTGATTTCAGTCGAATTGATTAGCATTCAATTGAAAGATGAGAAGCCCCAGAAGCAAGTACCCAAAAGTGAACAAAATACATCATAGACCTCTAGCATACGACCCACTTAAGACCCATAGTATTCAAGGCATAAAACCTGTTGAGATAGTATATGCCTTAGCCAGCAATGTACTATTACTATTGTCAAGATACATGCATGCTTAAAACTACATTATAAAAATAACAGAGTGCCAATGTCTGAAGATGAAAGCGTTGTTCCCCCCGGGTTGCAAACCTAACATTAGTGGCATATTACTGCCAATTAGAGTTTTAACCAAAATAAGTCAACTACTTCAGGCTTCTTCTTAAATTGCAAAATCTTGAAAGTGCGAAAACTACTGGTTCGTGAGTATCAGATCTAAGCATCCGCAAACTAGGTCGCACCCAGAAGTCGACAGATCAATATAATCTACTTTGTACGGAGAACCATATACTTGGGACAAAAGAATATAAAATGTGCCTGTGCTTCTTTAACTGATGAACAGAACGAGCACTCGTCATTGTTTCCATTGGCCCCCTTCCATTTGGACATCCGTGTGTTAAGGGGGAGCGTGCCAATTCTAAAGCGAAAGTACATGCACTTGGATGGATGGGGAGTAATCCTATCCATAAAGCTCTCGTACTTTGGCACACACTTATGGGCCAAGAACCCGTCTATATGTCCCTCCAGGCGCGACTGGCGCCAACCAGAGTAATTTGCTCCTAATGTAGGCTCTTGATCTGAATGTCCATGCTACTGCTCAGATTTCCTGGCTTTTCGCACAAATCGGGAAGCTTCCTGCATTGGCAGAGATCTTTAGTTCCCTTGAACCTGGGCGTGGAGCAATTCGTATCAAGAGCAATCAGCTCCTTCAAAGCCATTTGGTAAAGTGCCAACTCGGGGGGAGGACTAGAATTGAATTCAGTACTTCAGCATTCTTAGTTTAACAATATGCTCAACTCTCTGGATATTCATGTCCCATCTTGGGGATAACATAAGGGAGCTGCCGGGTAAACTAAGTAACGACCTTAGAAATCTATATTCCATTTTTCCTATCAAGCTGGTGTCCTTATACCACCAAAGTTTTGCCCCATAGAGAGCCCCTCCAGCACCTCAGCTCTATACACCTCGAGAACTAGGAATATCTCCTGCTAGAAGTGTCTGTACCTTTTTAGAATTACAGCCGATCTATGCTGCAGGATGTGTTACTCTTACAGATTTGGGGAGCCTAGGAAAATGTATCCGAAAGTCTCACACATAAATAATCAAAGTTCCAGACCCTCTTGATCAATGTCCCATCTACCTTCATCTTGCTTTTGAATGAATCGTGGGGGTTAATGGTCATAAACATAATTTTTTCGCCTGCATTTATTTCAAGGCCTCTGATTTAATAGAACTTTTGGAACTCCCCCAGCAAAGCTTGAGGACCCATGGGGGTGCGTGAAATAAGTAGTGTCATCAGCAAACCTCATCAGAGGAGGGCTGATGTTTGCTAGTTTAGGAGCATCATGTGGCCAATTCTTCATACGCCCCACCAGCCCATTGATATACAAACGGAATAATGTGGACTAAAACGCAGCCCTGTCGGACCCCAAAACTTATGGGTATCCTATTGGTGAGGCTCCACAGCTATTCCATCTGACTTGGACATATATGTCTTAATGGATTTTAATTAGGATGGCTAAAGGATCTTCAAGGATGAAATGCTGTCTCAAAACCTCCCACAGATGGTCCCAAGGGACTAAGTCAAATGCGACCTTCAAGTCCATAAACGCCACATAACGTTGGCTTTTTCTCAAGGTAATGTATTTCCAACAAATGGCAAAAAATCTGAACACCTGATCCAAAGAACTGATTTTCTTTCGAAAACCTGCCTGAAAATCTTACCCAATCAGATGATCCTTCATCCAGGGCTGGAGCCTAAATGAGACTTTCCCGGCAAAGATTTTTGGAATATGTCTCTGAGGCGTATGGGCTTATAGTTTGCAGGGTTGTCTTTTGGGCCTTTCTTTTTTTTGTGTTGTAATTCTTTATTGAGTATTCAAACATATGAACTAGGTAGAAGAATGCATACATAATAGTCGGTTACATTTACCTGGATTTTACCACCAAGCTACAGTGGTAGGTAGAACCATAGAAGATTGACAGCTAGATCCTATCAATAGCAAACAATACTAACTTCATGTGGGGTGGGAGGGGAGAGGGGAAAGTGAGGAAGGGATATAAGGGGAGGAGGTGCTAGTAAGCCTGTCCCGTCAGGGTCTGGAGAAGGAGGGCGTGATGTCCCCTAAGGGGAGAGGAAGGGAGGACAGGAGGATCTGCCAGAGCACGGTGCCCAGTAACCACCACAGAGGTGGTCGTGCTCAGGTCTAGGGTTTGGATAACCCAAATAGAAAGGCTTTGACGTCACAGTACTGATCTGTGCCATGTTTTGTCCAGCAAACAATACTAACTTCATGTGGGGTGGGAGGGGAGAGGGGAAAGTGAGGAAGGGATATAAGGGGAGGAGGTACTAGTAAGCCTGCTGGGATATGTACAGGATTCTATTGTACCTTTCATGCAGCGTTGTATGGGTCCAGCTCCCTCAGGGATATTCTTGACAGGCAAGGGGTCATATGTCAGTGTCTTTGGATGCTTTCCGGCGCCTATAGGGTCATGGCATCAAATCTGGCGGGGGAATTGTGCTTGCCCCATCCGGACCGCTGGTGTCCCGTCAGGGTCTGGAGAAGGAGGGCGTGATGTCCCCTAAGGGGAGAGGAAGGGAGGACAGGAGGATCTGCCGGAGCACGGTGCCCAGTAACCACCACAGAGGTGGTCGTGCTCAGGTCTAGGGTTTGGCTAACCCAAATAGAAAGGCTTTGACGTCACAGTACTGATCTGGGCCATGCTTTGTCCATAAATAGGAGGGTAATTGGGGATGAGAGGGGGCGCGGAGAGAGCGTGTCCTCTGTATACCATTGGTCCCCTGTCTTCCCTAGATGTGTGTGTCCACCGCAACGCCACAATAAGCACCCTGCTCCCTACAGTCTCCCCTGGATGTATGAAGATAAATGAGAGTCGTTTGGTCCCCGTTCAAAGTGAAAAAACAGTTTGTGGGAGAGGAATAAGGGACCGTGAGGCCCTGATGATAAAATCGTGATGGTGTGCCGGGGTGGGGGGAGGTGGCGGGGGAGAGAAAAAAGAATAAAGACTGGAGGATTGAGGGTGGGGGGAGCAGGCTGTGGGATCTAAGGAGGGGACAGGAGGATAAGGGAGATGGGAAGATGGTGTCTGAGGTAAGTGTTATGTCACCCTATGCCGCCAGTTATTATGTGGTGAAGATCTTGATGCTCGTTGAAGGGAATTGCAGGGTCAGTAGTCGTGAAGGGTGAGAGATGCGTAGTGATAAGAGCGCAGAAGTGGGGGCCATATGTCCACACTTATGCTGAGATGTTATGGTGTTGTAGTTTAGCGTGTGGGGTAACACAGGGGGCATAGGACCTGTAACTCGAAGAGGTGTACAGTCATTCAGTTGTGGCACCACCGGTGCTGCAGTACCGGCAGCGATTATAGAAAACTACTATGTTGTAGTTCCTGGGTCTTGAGTGGGGGCAGGCTTTGGTCCCCCCGTTTGGTGTGGAGGGTCTGTATCCGGCACCTCTGTGTGCAAGAAAGGAGTCCACGTCTGCAGGAAGAGGTCAGTTGGTCCTGCAAATTGAGATGACCCTTTCGTAAGAGGCAGTTTGGATCATAGCTACCAGCCACGACTCCTGTGTCGGAGGAGCCGGGGCCGTCCATTGACGCAGTATGCAAAGTTTGGCCGTGGCCATTGCTGTATGAAAGAGGAGGTGTTGGGGTCTCGATTAGTCTGATGACCTTTGTAGGTCATGCATGAGGATCTGGGGGGAGGGGGTAAGCGGCAGGCGAAGAGGCATGGAGGCGCTTAGGGTCCGACCCACATACTCCCAGAAGGACTTCACTGAGGGGCATTCACATATGATATGTGTTGCAGTGGGAGTTTGTGCATCTCCAGCAGTTGGCGTGCGGAAGAAGACCTGCTCTGTGGAGCTTAATGGGTGGCCAGTACCAGGCCTGTAAGACTTTGAAAAGGCAAAATTTCACCCACGTCTCTCTTGCGCCCTTGTCTAGGGCTTCTAAAATATCTGTCCATTCGTCTTCCTCATACGTGACCATCTGGTTCGAAGTGTCTGTGATAGGGGATTCGAGAAGAGGTGTATCGAGAGTACCCAGTACAAGCCAGATATTACCCCTTTGTATCTCCCCCACGTGAAAATAAATGTTACCATCGGCGATGTGGGCAGGGACCACGGGTGTGGGACATTGCCTAAGGCAATGTTGCAGTTGGATGTGTTTCCAGTACTGTGCCGCAGGGAGACCAAACTGCTCCCCCAATTGCACCAGTGTTTTTAGGGAGCCATTGATAAGCTGATCAAGTGTATGAATGCCCCCCTCCTTCAATGCTGGCCACAGCACATCCTTCCCTCCTATCTGTATGGCGGCATTTCCCCATGGAGGAGCTTTCTCGTGTATACTGTGATGCGAGCCCAGTAGTCTGTGTGCTCGGTACCAGGCCTTGCGCATAGCGGTTAATATCGGATGAATAATGCATCGTGTCTGGGGCTCTGTCATGTATAAGGTGGATGATCATGTCTCGGCTGAGAGCAAGTGGTACTCCAGTGGCCCCCATTGTGGCATGACTAAGGACTCTGGCAAAAAGCATGCTAGCTGAGAGAGATGTAGGGCCAGAGCATAGAGTTCTACCGAGGAAAGACTCAGCCCCCATTGATGCGGCGAGCCTGCAATTTGGATGCAGCTATATGGGGTTTTGCGGAACCCCATACAAATAATCTGAGCTTGGAGTCTATCAGTCACAGGGTGGTAAGGGGTACCTGCATAGGAAGCATCCCCAGGGTATAGTTAAAACGCAGGAGCTTTTACCATGCAAACTGCCTGCACTCTACCCCACATAGAGAGTCCCAATGCTCTGAATTTCTTGAAGTCTTGTTGCATCTGAGTAATCAGTGGGTTGAGGTTGTCCTGAAACATGCCTGCTAGGCCTGTATTCACAACAATGCCCAAATATTTGAGGCTCAGTTCTTCCCAGTAGAATGGCAAACCATGGATAGCCGCTTTCGTGGTCCCATCTAAGAGGGAAAGTGCTTCACTCTTACCCCAGTTGATTTTATACCCAGAGAGGGAGGAGAAATCATCAATGATCTGAAGCAGAGATGGTAGTGAACAGTGCAGGTCCGTCAGGGTTGGCAGAATAACATCCGCGTAGAGGTAAAGTTTGGATTCGCCAATCGGAAGGTGTATACCCATGATGTTAGCTGAGTAATGCATGGGGGCAGCCAGTGGCTCCATGGCCAAGAGAAAGAGGAGTGGAGATAGAGGGCAAACCTGGCGTGTTTTTCTGCGTATTGGAAAGGGGTCGGATGAAACCCCCCACAGTTCAGCCTGCGCAGTAGGATTCCGTTATAGTAGGCATACCTTGGCATTAAATTGATCCCCAGGCCAAGTACCCCATCACTCTGAACAGGTAATCCCACTCGATACGGTCTAATGCTTTCTCCGCGTCAAGCGAAAGGGGGAGGGCGTCCAAAGGGAGGTCTTTAGCTGGCCAGAGTGTGTGTGCGAGAGTACGCAAGTGGTTCCTGGAGGATCTGCCCGGCACGAAACCCACTTGCGAGGCGTGCACCAGTGATGGAATAACTTTTCAGAGGCGGCCTGGCCAGTATTTTTATGTCGCAATTTAACAGCGAGATAGGTTGGTAACTGCCACACTCCAGGGGGTCTTTCCCGGGTTTGGGCTGGACGGCCATTGCAGCGTTCTTGGAGATAAGGCAGAGGGAGGCAATCTGTTCTGCCTTGCAGAATGCCGCGTGCAGCGTAGTGACCACCTCTCTCCCTGCCCAACAATAGAATTCTTCTGGGAAGCCATCCTCTGCCCAACTATAGAATTCTGCTGGGAAGACATCCTCGCCGGGGCTTTATGATGGGGTAGTTTCACTATCGCTGAGGCTATTTCTTCTTTGCTGAACTCCCCAACTAGCAACTCTCTACCTTAATCCGAGAGAAGGGGGTGTTTCGCCTCCTGCAGGAAAGAGTCCAGCCTGTTGGACTCTGTTGGCTGCCCCGGGGTATATAAGGCCTTGTAAAAAGAAGTAATTATATTCGTAATGTCCTGGTGGAGAGTGAGGGTTTCCCCTGATGCCGACTTTATGGCCGGAATGGCCATGTCTGCTTCACGTTGGCAAAGTGTGCTGCTAGCAGCCTCCCTGCCTTCTCCCCCTGCTCGTAGTGTATCCCCTTCATCCTCTGCAAGGCATACTCCGCCTTGGTTATGAAGAGACTATTCAAAGCCATCTTGGCCTGCTCAAGGGATTTGCGGTGTTGTGGTGAAGGCCGTGCAGTGTATAGACGAGAATACGTCCTAAAGACAGCTTTCAATGTTTTTTGCTTAGCAGCTTGTGCCTCGTCTCTCATGAGTCGGCCCGTAGAGTAGCCTTTGCGGCTGCCCACAAGATCCGACTAGATTCAACAGAGCCACGGTTATCGGAGAGGTATTCATTGATGTGTCTGTAGGTGGGATTTGCCGGTAGGGGCCGGGAAACGCTGGATGTTCACCCGCCAGGGCTTGTGACCGCGACTGGTCAGCCTTAGTTCCAGGGAGAGAAGGACAGGGGAGTTATCCGAAAGGGCTGCCTCTTGGATTTTGGAGTCCTGAGTAAGCTGCACCACCCTGTGGTAGATTAGAAAATAATCCAACCGGGAGAGAGTGCCGTGTGTCGGGGAGGTAAAGGTGTAATCTGTATCTGTGGGCTGGCTCAGGCACCAATGGTCCACCAGACCATTGACTTGCATCACATCCTGTAGCAAGACCCTGTCTGCTGCATTATTCCTGTCCAGTGGTCCTGTCCTGTCCACAACTGGATCTCTTGCTATATTCCAGTACCCTCCTATGAGGCATTGTAAGGCTCCTATTTCCGTCAAAACTCTATTGAGCTGCAAAACTGTCGGAGCATAGACCAACCCCACACATATTTGGTGGTCACTTATTTTCAGTTTTGCAAAAACATAGCGTCTGTTATAGTCTGTCCAGGTTTTCTTCTCTGTCGCAGGGAGTGATTTCTGGAGGAGGATTGCTACACCACATTTACGTGTAGGTCCCTCGATCCTAGGTCCCCCAGTCTACACCCTGCTCTGTATCACCCTTCCCACCCAGTCTCTACACAGCTTGTCCGATTCCACTGCTTCAAGGTGCGTTTCCTGCAGTAGTGCCACTTCTGCATGTAAATTGCAGATAGGCCAAGATTTTCTTCCGTTGAGGCCATGAATGTTCCATGTTATAGCGCGCAGTGGGTGCGAGGGGTTCATGATATGTGGTCGCAGGATATGAGGGACAGGGGTATCCGGTGGTGTAAAGCAATGGGCCTTGCGAGGAAAGGATGTGTTGTTGAGGACCATACGGGGAGACCCCAATCTTAAAAAAGGGTTGCAAAGCAGGCTCTGTCAGGACCTGTGATGAGGCTGTATGAAAGAGAGGAGAAGCTAACCTGGTAGAAGAGGTGCGGGGGTCCACGGTATATAGGAAAAGAAAGGAAATATAGAACCGAAGACGGGAAGGGAGATATGGGGGAGGAGGCGCGGAGGGCACTGTGATCAGGGAGCGGGAAATAGACGCGGGAACTGGGAAGGGAAATAAAGGGGTGTGGGGAGGGAAAGGAAGCTACTGGGTACCCCCTGGCACTTCCTGGATGGGGTAAAGTTCTACTAGGTTGGTGGGTGGAGAAGGTGCTGTGGGGCCTAATCGGGCGGTGGGAAGGGACAGGGAGAGGATGCTGGGTCATCGCAGTGGAGATGCGTGGTGTCCAAATAAAGTGAGTTGCGTGGGGGTTCATGGGAGGGGGAAGAATCAGTGGGTCACGGGATGTGGGGAAGACTTTCCAGACTCTTAGTAGCGCAGGAAATGCTAATCTTTCTACTGTGGGTCTAAACTTAGCGGGCGCTCCGAGCGGGTTCTAGCCTGCCTCAGCAGGGAGGGCAGGCGCTGCAAAGATGACATTAGCAGGTGAAAAGGGGAGAGGAGTAAGGCGCCCTAGAGAGGGAGGGTTAGAGGCGGCATACGGGGGAAACTGCATGATGCATATATGCAGAGAGTCATGGGTGCGCAGACGCACGTGTATGTACATGGGGATGCATGGTGCATCCTCTGTGATAAGGGTATCGGTATCAGCAGCAGATCCGGTACCTCTATCCGAGCATGGGAGTGGATGAAGGGGGTGGCAGGTATACGTAAGTATTGCAACAAATCTCAACTATCGGGCAAGCTGTAAAATCAATAACATTTTGGAACAATATGCAAAACATCAGTAAGCAGTTTAAAGTATATCTAAATTAGAATTTGTAGAACACTCTAATAGGCAGTACACAATACAATACAGTATAGAAAATATTCAGTTGCCAGCAGACCGATTGACGTCCCTCTGTTCGTGTAGGCACATGCCCAACTTTAGGGGGGCCACCACCCTGAGCCATCCACTCCAGACCCACTCTGCCCCTGTTCATCCTCTCTTGTAGGCTTCAGGGGCGGGCAAGATTTGTCTCTCTGCTGGTCGTGCACAAATGCAGCCACAGGTTGGAGGGCTGTGACTTTGTCGTTGTCAATACGGGTTGTTCTGTCATGGTCTCTGCCTTGTTGCCAGGCCCTGCCCGAAGCCCGTCTCTGGCACCCCAGTCCTCCCCTGCAGTGCCTAAATGCTTACTGTAAGTTCCCGGTGGCTGTAGGGATCCGTATTGGGCAATCCGCAACCCTGTAATAATGAGGGGTCAGAGCACCGCCCTGTCAATGCATGTCTCACACGATGGGCCCTTGACAAAGTGGGGGGGGGTTGACCTCTTCCGTTCCCTGGTGTCTGTCTCAGATGTGCAAGAGTTGCTCAGCGAGGTGAGCGGGCCAAGGACAATGCATAGGATGGCTGTGTCGCAACAACAGAGGTTGAGGCTGTGCTGACCGGTCCGGGTATCAACTCGAGGCCGAGGCCTCTAGGATGTCTCTAGGCCCAGCTTTCGCGGCTCCGCTATTCCGCTCCGCCTGTCGGTCTCCAGCCGTGTCACGTGGGCCGTGGCTCGTGTGTGCGCGCTTCCTCATCAGAAGGGGGTCCGCCGCTGATTCTGGGATGCCACAGCCCCCACTTGAAGGCTCCCCCAGGTCCCTTGGAACTGGGCACCCACCCACGGTGTGAGCTTCTCGCGGTGGGTCTCGTGGGGGTGGGGTCACTTACTTCCGTACCCAGGGAGCAGTCCTCAGGACGCGGTGAGCGCTCAGCAGGGCACGGAGATCAGGATCGCCCGGCGGGGCCTCAGATCTGTATTGGAGGGCGGGCCGAACAGCTACGCAAGGCCGAGGCTTTCGTTACACCTCCAGGCCCAGCGTCTGTTCATCGGTTGGTCTCCCCTCCATGGCAGTCCACGGGCGCAGCGACGGAACCGGAGCCTTCCGGTGGGTTCTTTGCTGCCTCCAGGATGCCGCAATCCCCGCCTGGAGACTACATCATGTAGAAGAGTTTGCCATAAAGCCTATTTGAGTGAATAGCTTTAGCCCGGCACTCCGTTTTTTAAGGGGGCGGAAGCAAAGGCCTTAGCTCAGTGTCCAGGAGGCGATAGTTAGATGGATCTGCTCTGTCACCCTTCTTATATATGTGATTCACAATGGAACCCCTCCAGTTCTTTGGAAGCTGTGCAGTTAGTTGACAGATTTGGTAGAGGGGAACAGTATAACAGACCACTGGGTGGGATTCCCTTTGAAGACCTGTGTGGGTATACGGTTTTGGCCGGGCGCCCTGGTTGTTCGGATCTTCTTCAGTATTCTGGAGATATCATTTACCGAAAACAGCGACTCCTGATGCAAGATTTCGGGTCGGTCATTCTGAGGCTTCAAGTGCTCATCAGGTGCGTTCTCGGCTGCATATATGTTTTGTACATGCGAGATCCACTGTGATTCAGAGACTGCATTCACTCTTACAGTTGTAGGGCTTGTTTTGTTCTTGAAATACCTCCACAGGTCAGCCTGGCCCCGTTTACCCTTCAGCGAGTAGATATGCAGCCATTCTCTTTCTATCTATTCCCACTTAGCAGCCCAAACCATCTGCTTGTGGTGTTAGTTAAGGATTTGCAATCTACCTTTCATTTTGGATTTATTTGAGGCTTGGCATTCTTTTTGATAGGTTTTTTGAAACCTTGGTAACCTCAGTTTGCTTGCGGTGATATGAGGCTTGGTTATTTTTAGCGGAGCATTAGCAGATGTAGTTTGAGTGCGTGGGTTGTTACCAAACACACAATGTAATTCGCTGATATTTGAGTCCCAGTTGGTCTGGAAGAAGCTAGTTGCAAGTTCACTGGACCCCATTTAATCCTTCTGAGTAAATTGTGGCTTTCCTCCCCGTGCAATCTGTTATTACCATCAGGTTTTTATGCCTGGTCGAGCTAACTTGTAAGGAATTAGCAAACGGAAAAAATGGTTGCTCTTTGAACGAATCAGGATGTCAAAGCTTGCTACAGTGTCCTGCATCATAACTGTGGTGAAAACGTAATCCAGGGTTGTGGGAGGGCAGGTCGGATATACTGACACGGAGGCTGAATATAATGTCGAACAGGGACTTCTTTATTGTCAGATGGCAAGTTCAAGTTCATAAATTTGTATAGCGCACTACTCACCCAGAGGGTCTCAAGGCGCTTGAGGGAGGGTGGGTGCATTACTTATCGAATAGCCAGGTTTTCAGCTGCTTTCTGAAAGAGAGGTGGTCTGTGTGAGGCGGAGGTGAGTGGGGAGAGAGTTCCAGGTTTTGGCCGCTAAGTAGGAAAAAGATCTTCCTCCCATGGTGGATCTATTGATGCGCGGAGTTACGGCGAGGGCTTGATTGGATGAGCGAAGTTGGCGGGTGGGTGTGTAGAAGGACAGTCGTTTGTTGAGGCATTCGGGTCCAAGGTTGTAGAGGGCCTTGTGTGCGTGGGTGAGGAGACGGAACGTTATTCTCTTATTGACGGGGAGCCAGTGGAGATCTTTCAGGTGACCGGAAATATGAGCTTGACGGGGTATGTCAAGTATGAGTCTGGCTGAGGCGTTTTGAATGCGTTGGAGTTTTTTCTGTAGTTTGGCTGTGGTTCCGGCGTAAAGGGTGTTTCCATAATCTAGTCCGCTAGTGACTAGTGCGTGGGTGACTGTCTTTCTTGTTTCGGTGGGGATCCAGTGGAAGATTTTTTTGAGCATGCGTAGGATGTTGAAGCAAGATGATGAGACGGCGTTGACTTGTCTGGTCATCGATAGGGAGGAGTCCAGGATGAAGCCCAGGTTACGTGCATGGTCCGTAGGTGTGGGAACTGTGCCCAGAGCTGGTGGCCACCATGAGTCGTCCCATGCAGAGGGGGATGATCCTAAGATGAGGACTTCCGTTTTGTCCGAGTTTAGTTTTAAGCGACTGTTCTTCATCCATTCGGCTACTTCTTTCATTCCTTCGTGTAGGTTGGTTTTGGCGATGTTAGTGTCTTTGGTGAGGGAGAGGATTAGCTGGGTGTCGTCAGCATAGGAGATGATGTTGAGGTTGTGTTGGCGTGCGATGGATGCGAGGGGACTCATGTACACGTTGAAGAGGGTGGGGCTGAGTGAAGATCCTTGTGGTACGCCGCAGATGATCTCGGTGGTCTCTGATTTGAAGGGGGGGAGGCGGACTCTCTGGGTTCTTCCGGCGAGGAACGAGATGATCCAGTCCAATGCTTTTCCTTGAATTCCAACGTTGTTGAGGCGTTGTATGAGGGTGTTATGACAGACTGTGTCGAAGGCGGCGGAGAGGTCAAGTAGGATGAGGGCAACTGTTTCTCCGTTGTCTAGTAGCGTTCGGATGTCGTCTGTAGCGGCGGTGAGGGCGGTTTCTGTGCTGTGTTTGGTTCGAAAGCCGGACTGTGAAGGGTCAAGTGAATTGTTGGATTCAAGGAAGGCGGCGAGCTGATTATTGACGGCTTTCTCGATGACTTTGGCCGGGAAGGGGAGGAGCGAGATAGGTCGGTAGTACTTAAGTTCAGAGGGGTCTGCTGTGGGTTTCTTCAGAAGTGCGCTGGGTTCGGCATGTTTCCAGCTTTCTGGGAAGGTAGCGGAGTTGAAGGAGCAGTTGATGACATCGCGGAGATGGGGTGCGATGATGGAGTCTGCTTTGTTGAAGATGTGGTGGGGGCATGGGTCAGTTGGTGAACCTGAGTGGATGGAGTTCATAAGACGGATGGTGTCTTCAGTCGTGATTGGGTTCCAGGCGCAAAGGTTGTGAGAGTGCTGTTTTGGTTCGGAGGTGGGTGGAGTGTGTCCTTCTTTGGAAAGGTTCTCAAAGCTGTTATGAATGTCGGCGATTATGTTGTGGAAGAAAGACGATAGAGAGTCGCAGAGGTCTTGGGAGGGAGTGATGTCGTTGGTGCCGGCGGTGGGGTTGGTGAATTCTTTGACGATGTTGAATAATTCCTTGCTGTTGTGGGTGTTGTTGTCGAGTCGATCCTTGAATGCTGATTTTTTGGTGGATCGGATCAGTTGGTGGTGTTTGCGGGTGGCGTCCTTGAAGGTGGTCAGGTTGTTAGTGGTTGGGTTTTTTCTCCAGGTTTTCTCGAGGGAGCGACATAACTTCTTGGATTTCTTATGGTCATCGTTGAACCAGGGGGCGTTTTTGTTACCTTGTTTGATCTGGTGGTTTTTCAGGGGTGCTAATTCGTCAGCGCAGTGGGTGATCCATTGTGTGAGTTTGGTGGCAGCTTGGTTTGGGTCCGATGATGTTGCAGGAGGGTTTTGGTGAAGCGATGTGAAGAGTTGGTTGGTGGTGATTTTGTTCCAGTTTCTTCGGGGAATAGGTTGTGGTGGGATGTGGGTCGTGGTCTTTTTGTAGTTGAAGTGAACGCAGCTGTGGTCCGTCCAATGGAGAGCTGTGGTGTGATTGAAGGAGATGTGTTTGCTGGAGGTGAAGATAGGGTCGAGCGTGTGTCCTGCTAAGTGGGTGGGGGTGTCGACAAGTTGTTTGAGTCCGAGATTGGCCAGGTTGTCCAGAAGTGTGGTGGTGTTGCTGTCGTTATTCTTTTCCAGGTGGAAGTTGAGGTCTCCCAGTAGGATGTAGTTCTCGGAGGTGAGGGCATGTGGGCTGATAAAGTCAGTGATATCTTCGATGAATTGTGTGCGGGTTCCTGGTGGTCTGTAGATGAGGGTGCCTCTAAGAGTGGTCCTGGGGTTGGTGTGGATCTGGAAGTGAAGGTGTTCGGCGGTCGCGAGGTTATTGTCGGAGCTGGTCGTGACTCGGATGGAGTTCTTATGGGCGATGGCGATGCCCCCTCCGGTTTGGTTGGAGCGGTCTTTTCGGATGATCTTGTAAGCGTCCGGGATGGCTATGGCGATGTCCGGTGCAGATGAGGCGTTCATCCAGGTTTCTGTAAGGAAGGCGACGTCCGGCGATGTAGTGTCGAGTAGGTCCCAGAGTTCAGTGGTGTGTTTGTGGACTGAGCGGGTGTTCAGCAGGATGCACTTCAGGTGGTTAGAGTCGGAGCTGTGTTTGGAGGGAGATTTGGTGTGGGTCCTGATGCAGGCGAACTTGCAGAAGTTGCAGGCGAATGGTCCGTGGGTGCGTCCTGGGGCAGCTACGCAGCATTCTGAGGTGCGTCCGGGGTTAAGGGCAAGGAGGGTATCGGCGTCATACGTTATGCGGGCGGGGTGGCTAATGCGGGAGCGAGGGGGTCTGGCGCTGGGCGCGGTCTAGGCGCGGACGGGCGCAGACGGGCTTACCTTTGGCGCGCCTTCGGCGCGCATGGGGCGCGACCGCTGCGCGTGAGCGCTGCGCTCAGAAGCATCTGTCATATGTGGATAGTGGGTGGGAGGGGCGAGGGGGGGATCAGCTGGGAGGCGGGAGCGGGGAGGACGGATGGGCCAGGAGTCAACAACAAAATGGCTGCACAAACAAACCGCGATATTGGGGCACCACCGGAGCAATCCTACGATCTGGGCAGTGGAAGCGGCACAAAGAGGCACAATAAATGTAGCAGGCGATGCGAGCAGTGTGACAGTGGCAATTAGCCCAAGAAGAAAGGCACAACAATTAGGCAAGCGCTACGATGTCAGGCAGCAAGCGCTACGATAACAGACCGAGTTACAGGCAATGATATGGCATCAAGCGCTACAACAGCAGCCAGCAAGCGCTACGATACCAGACAACGTTACAGGCAGCAGGATGGTCAGGGAGCTTGGGGAGCGACCGCTTCAGAGGGATCCAAGGCAGTCACAGCGCTAGTCAAGAAGGGGCAAGCCTAATATCTCAGTGGGAGGGGGGATCAGCTGGGAGGCGGGAGCGGGGAGGAGGGACGGGCCAGGAGTCAACAACGATATTGGGGCACCACCGGAGCAATCCTACGATCTGGGCAGTGGAAGCGGCACAAAGAGGCACAGACTTAGGTTTAACTACAGGCTCTAGAGTTCCTTCTTCTGTAGGTGTCTTCTCATTTCTTGAAGGGCCGGCTGAGGCGCTCAGCTTTGCTCTTTCCTCTTCAGTCTGATGACGAAGGTCTTGGGGTGATGTGGACTCCGTGGCGTTGGTTTTACCCGGAGGGCACCGAGAGGAAAGAAATGGGAAGCCGTCAGTGTATCCGACAATTTTACCCCTTTTTCCTACACCCAGTAGTGCATAGAAATATGGAAGAGGATGGTGAGGGATTTTGGGTTGGTATTAGGAAGGGCTCAGGAAGTGAAGAAAGGCCCAGGTGGGAGAACAGGATTTTAAGGATAGCATAGGAGTAGTACAGGATGTTAATACGTCGATACTCCAAAACAAGCGTGCCTCAGTACCAGTGCAGAAGAGTAGTGCCCAAAACGTGCTTCATACATGTAGTGCTTAGGGGCCCGAGTCATTCTGTGTGCAGCATTAGACTCCCGCGTCACCCCTCCCTACTATACTGTACCTCCCTCCTCCCGCAATAGCACTCTGCACCGCCCGCCTCCCACAACAACAAAACAACAGCAAAACAACAGCACCCCGTTCCGGTTTCACTCACCGGACCCGCCGTAACTCTCCAGAGTCACGGCACGCTCTCCAGCCTCCTCCGGGGGACACCACCACTCCTCCATCCAGCGGTCTTCGGTTTCCCCCGCCTCCTCGCTGTCAGGAACGCTGTCTTGGCTCTCGGCGTTCAGCTACGGCTCCCGGCTCAGAGATTTGGGGTCCTACCCCGCGTGGTCAGCTTCTTCCGTCTTTAACTCCGCCCTCACGATGATCCGCGACGCTTCTTCCTGGTTGGCATCCGTTTTCACTGGTGCCTCGTCTCCTGCTCCTCCCCTTGGCTTCCGTCCTCGCTGTGAAGGGAGACGAGAGGTGGGTGTCTCTTTCCGTATATGCAGCTGGGCGCGATTATCTCAGCGGCGTCCTAGTCGTGCAGGGGAATCTGGGCAATGTAGTCCGGCCAAATGGTGAGCCCCGCCGGGTCCCCTCTCACAAGGGTGCTTCAATACCTTTAAAGAATTTTGGTATTCAAGTGGCATAGATATGTTTCCATTGTGTGCTGGATGTATCTCAAGCTATGTGCTTGGAAGAGTGTGGCTAACAGTTTTGCATCCCATTGCCAGATTTGGCAGGTCGGTTCCTAGAGATCGCCGATTAAAGTTGCCACATATGAAGACCTCATTTAGGATTGATTAAAGTGAGTCATAAAACTGAGTCAGCTTTACCAGGCGTCCTGCACCAAAGCAGTTAAAGTATATGTTAACAAGCCGGATCTTCAAATGCTGGTCATTTATTTTCAGGCCTTCCAGGGTCACCAGTTGGGACATTTCATTGTATAGTTTGGAAGTGCTAACTTTTATATCTAGATCAAGGCTTACATAAATTGAGGCCACCGGAGGGACTCCCAGATATATTGATTCTTACGGCTGTTTGATGGAGTTCATATAAAACTAGGGATAGTGATGGCACTGGTTGCCCAGGTTTCCTGAAAACAGAGTAGGTCTGCAGTCTGAATGAAAGACTTTGCATTTGGGGACTTTAGTAGCTTTGTTAGACCTGCTACGATCCGTGATACAAGAGTTATACTTGAGTTCCTTTTGGATTTTGGCTGAGGTGAATAGCTACCAGGGTTAGAAATGTTTTCTAGTATTACTCTGAAGTGTTGTTGATAGCCAACTCCAGTTGTTTCCTTGTTTTGCTTTTTCTTTTTGATCTAGGCTACTCTCCTTAATGGACCTGCTTGATTGCCGTTAAAGTGTGATATCCTCAGTTTATTATATGTTCTATTGAGTTTTCAATTTCCTGCCTCCCAGAGGATACTGCATGGCAGGATTGAATGCCTTGACTGCAGTATATAAGCAAATTAAACCACTCAGAAACTAAGTGGAAGCGCTGTTCGGGAGCCTGTTAATCAGGAGAAGGTCTTTCATTTGTTTCTTTAAAGCTAAGTGAGAGGGTAAGGTCTGGATATGAGGAGGAAAAAAATTCCATAATTTTTGGCACACAGCATTAATTTTCTTAAAATCGGGGACTTCAAGAAGCAGAGATTCAGTGTTTCAAAGATGAAAGTGCTGCCGGAAAGCTTCACTTTGTTTGCCAAGTAATGAGTTTGTTTGGTCGGTGTGTAAAGTCTTGTGAACAATGCATGCAGTTTTGTACCTGGATCTGCATTTGATAAGGAGCCAGCCAAGAGATGACAATACAAGAGAGCTGTGATTGAAGCATTAAGAGTCTGTGGCCAGGCAAGTAGCAGCATTCAAAGGGTTTGATGGGGGCTTGGTGAGATTTAGGAATAACAGGAAGAATGATGTTTCTGTTACCAAATCCCGGAAGTATCATAGCTTGGAAGACCTCTTTGAGATCTTCATCTAGAAAGTAAGGGTTTGATCCTTCAAATGAATCTGAGTTGGAAGGATGCAGCAATGGTTAATGAAGTTCAGTTTGTGGTCACAGGTGAAACCGAGAGATTTGATGTTCTTGATCATCAGTAGGGAGCAGTCTAGAATGTTGGTGTGCACAGCGAGTCTTAACAGGGTAGAGAAGAAGACTGTTGTGAGAAAAGAAAGAGCTCTATTTTGCACGAATTGAGGTTGGGATGGTGTGAGGTTATCCAGGGTTGAATTTTGAAAGGAGTATTGATCAAGAAGTGAGATACGTTAGTGGAGTGAGAAACTTTTAAGTAAAGCTAGGTGTTATCAGCGAATTGATGGAAGGATAAGCCAGAGTCTTGTAGGAGACAGGTTAGCGGTTCAAGGTAGAGATTAAACAGTGGGGGCAAGCACAGATGCATGTTGGAACACCTTGGGGAGCAACTACTAGATGTGATAGAGTGTGCCCTCTGTATTATAGATTTTCAGGTAGGAGGTAAGCTAATTCTGCACTGGGCCTCTGAAACCCATGTGATTTTTTTAGAGTGTTGATAGTACGTTGTGTTTGATGGTGTTGAAAGCTGTCAACAGATAAAGAGAATAAGGAGGCAAGCGTCAGTATTGTCCAAGATCCTCAGTCCATCATCGATTATTTGCAGAACTGCAGGTTTTCATACTCTGACCAGGTCTGAAAATGAATTGAAACTCGATTGAGACGATTGTTATATGTAGTGATCTGGTGCAATTGTATGTAGGCACAGCTTTCAAAGACGTTGGCTAGTAAGGGGAGTCTTGACACAGTTGTTAAGGATGCGAGGCTCGTCAATTTAAAAAAAAAAAATTTAGGAGTAGGGAACTGTTATACAGTTTTTGGGAAGGAAAGGGGTTGTGTTATAATGTGTATTTTATTGTACATTTTTTTCTATAAGTTCCTTGTGCCCTGCTTTATGGTGCTCTCATAGAATGTCATACATGTAATGCCTGTATGGCTTCACAGGGTTTCTTGACTAGAAGACAGATGAATTAGGAGAGAGACAGTTGGTGCCTTGTTTGAGACGGTCACGGGTTCTGCCTGCTGATAAATATAAAGGATTCAACAATACCTGCTTGCTCCTGTGTGTATTTCGCAACAGGTACATTGTGCAATGTTCAGGAAAGCATCCTTGTTGTTGAACTTTATTTCGGTTACAAATGAATAACCATAAAAGTACATAAATATATCAAATTTGTAACTTGTCCACAACAAAACATCCTTGTCTTGTAGGCTGATCCAATGGAGTAAGAGGGCATTTCACATCTCTTTAGCTGTGTGGGCAGGAAGCAGTCATGAAAGTGATGGAAGGCATTAAGTTTGAATATGATGTGGAAACGCTCAGGCTTGGAGATGTCCCTGAAAGTAGACCACTTGTTTGGAGATTTCCCTTATAGGTGTACTGTATGGAGTGGTGGGAGCCCAGATATTTGAAGTATCAGCATTTTTGATCCTGGTGTCAAAGAAGTGTACAAGTTATATACTCTTCTTTCCAGGGTCTCATATTACCAGGCAGCCCTGGGCATATCTGCAGCTTTGACAACCTCAAAAAACCTTTTTGGTATATTTGTAGCAAACCCGATCTGGGTACTAATAGATTCAGATATGGCTTCAAACACATTTTTTGGTGTAAGTGCGTGTAGAGCTGCGACAGAATGCAAGGTTCGACTTAAAAGGGTGTTGGTGCCAGTAGCACTCAATAAGTGTGAGGCATTCTCTCTTCATTAAGCTCTTTAGCGTACCATGAATGTATGCTTTTGTTCTGTTTCTCTTTAAAAGGGGACTAAATCGTCCATAATAGCTGGTAAATGTGTTATTAGAAAGGTTAGCTGCTGAATTTGTGACCCAGATAGGCTCTAGGTTGGTTGGGGAAGTTTTAGAGTCCGGTGAGGCTCAAGGGTATCAGAATTTTTAAAAAAAATCATTTTTATTGTTTCTAATAACAAACAAAAACATTTCACTTACGAGTGACACCCTATTTCAATGACCGTCAGTATACATTTGCTTGTAAGCATTGTAGGCTCATGCCTATCTTACCAAAAATAAATCCAGTCATCATTTTCTTTCATAATAACTGTATCGTGACCAGTTCCTACCTGGTCGAAAGCAGCCCAATATGAGACGCCCATAGGCACCAAATCTTGTCTGAAAGGATGTAGCTGTGAGGATTTGAAACGCCTTCTACTCGCATGGACACCACTAGCGAATTGTGTTTTTCCTTCCACTATGTCATTAGTCGAATGCGGTAGTGCTTCTATTAATGTTTGCATCACTAGCCTACTGAAGTAGTCACCCTATGACCATTGCTGTCACTAGTTTACCCACATAAGCTAGTGATGATACCATCAAAGGCACAAGCCCACTCCAGTATACTGTTGAGTGCTCTCAGTGTGAGTGAGTAGCCTGTTTTAGCTGTCCTTTCACCACATCACTGAAGTGTCACTGGCCTATTTAAGCAGTCATTCTAGATTCAGAACCAGTCTGTCTAGTGGTGAAGAAATGAGAATCTTTTATTCCTAATGACCGTGCTTGGTAAGCTTTTAGGATTCGAGACTTTTCTATAGATGAATATTCATTATAATTGTTGTCCGCTTGATTGTGGCTGAAAATAATTTCAAATTTTTAGGGGACCCTGTTAAAAATGTTTGCCTACAGTTTCTCTTTAAGGCATTCTTGCAGTATCAGTCTTGCATTTTTTGCGAAACGGGCTAATAAATCTTAACATGGGACCAGTTCCACCAAAAATTAAAAATAATCTATTGCTTTTGTTGATTGAGGGAATCGGGTTGGCCTTTGTTACAATGCGTCTATTCATGGTAGCCGTTAGTGGCCCCCAGCAATTGATAATAAATGGGAAAGCACTTGGGTTCAGGGTATGTGGACCAAGAGCTGGCCTTTCAGGACAAGCGCGCCATTCATTGCGCTCTCAAGGTCAAAACAGACTACGGGTGACTGATTTACTTAACATTAGCTGGGAATGATTCTGGTCAGTCTGTGAATTGCAGCCAACTGTGCCCACAGCGCAACTGGAAGCCACCAGCATCCTCCGCGCAAACCTTGTTGACATCAACACAAACCTGAGTAGAATCAAAACGTTACATATTACAATAATATCTCAAACGTCCATACTTGTTTCAGGCTCTGCGAGAAAAGGGGACAGTATCTTACTATGTTAGGTTACATGCATTATAAATATTAACTGCCAGTGTCATTATTATGTTTTTTATTATTGTAGGTACTAAATGAAGCAGTGGGTGCACTTATGTATCACACCATCACCCTGACACGCGAAGACCTTGAGAAATTCAAAGCACTACGAATAATTGTCCGAATTGGAAGTGGTTTTGACAACATTGACATCAAATCTGCTGGCGACTTAGGTATTGTTGATAAATGATATTATAATTTTTTTTATATAAAGACAGCAGGTAGAATATTGTTTGTTCCTAATCACTGTCATGCAAGTGTTTGTCTTCTATATGTACTTATATTGTGAATATGGGACATTGTGTATGTTGAAAAGTGTTACAACTGAAGAACAAAGCTGCATATGGGGAGGAAAGAACCTGAAGCACCTCAGATGCGTAATGTAATGATGGTAGTGTTATTGCTGTGTGATGTACTGCAGCTTCTTTGTTTGCCACCCGTGAACGTTGGCTCCCTGCTAATCTTAGCACTGCTCGAGTAAGAAAAAAAAGCGCAGTGCTCTTCCTCAGCCTAAAATTGATTCAAATGTTATTATTCATTTAAAAAATAATTTTTTTACTTTTATCCTTGAACTTGCATTGAGATTCGTGTCGGTGATTTGCGCTATATATAAATAAATATATAAATACATGTACATTCGGCGTTGGCTCAAAGTCTCGCTTGTTAGTTCTATTGTGTGAAGACATTCACTTTCTCTTTTCTACATTTCTCAATGGAAGGACACTGGTGATAATATTTTAAGATTAGAGTTCCTTTTCATTTAAATATTATTTTGTTTTTAAAGATAAGAAAAGTGAAGTGGTGTTTTCTTTTGATATTTTTTTCTGCCTAGTTACCATGTAAACTAAAAACAGTGCAATCAACACAATTATTTTTCTTTTCTTTTTGTTGGATTTGGTAGTGGTTTCGAGATATTTAAGAGGGTAGTACACGAAGCCTTATCAGCCTCCTGCTTTATAGCCAGTGCACGTGTCGTTGGTTTTATCTCAAGAAGTTACATTCTATAAACTAAGTTCTCAGCAAGTGATGGTCAAGCAACATTTCTGGATAATGGGGAAAGCGAGAAAGGAAGCAAGTTATTGAGAACCGTGCGCGTGTGGAGTGTAATATATACAGTGTTCTGGTTAGAAGGTGACATTTGGAGTTGAGCTGTTCAAACCGTGTTTCCCTGTGTTTACTGCCTCTGCTTCCTGATTGTTGGTATCAGTGTACCTTCTTCATCTCTTATCACTGGATGGAGAATGTGGTGACAGTGCAGTATGAGTGCCTTAGCGCTCTGGGGTTCCCGCTTCAGCTGACCATGCTACCCATTTTGTTCTGCAGTTTGTAGTCTACAAACCCATTTTGTCCATTGATCCCATTGTCCTCGTTGAATCTCACTGCTCCCTCTCCATTTTCAGCATTGAAGCAGTGTGCCTTGGCATGCGGTTTATGTCCCTGCGGTTATTTTCAGGTTTTCTGAACCCTGGATCTCTGTCGTGGCTATCGGTGCTGTTGCAGAGTCATTCTGACGGCTTCAGATACAGCATATCATTTTGGAGCACATGGCAGGAGCTGTGCCCTCACCCTGCTTGTGGTGCTGTTTAACCCAAATACAGGTTACCACAATGGCTATGAAGTATAAGAAATACTCGTGTGAACAGCATGTCTGGGGGTAACCGTCTAGAATGATTGAAATTACCTTAAATACATTTAACAGAAAAGGGTCAGCATAGCTATAATAATGTAGTCCTTTGATTGAGGTGTTCTCTCGTGCATTGGATGTCCAGACATGGAGGCTGAAGTCCCTGTAGAGATGCTGCTGAGCTGTAGCTTTGATGAGTTGTTCAGGTAAAGGATTGTCAGTCCCAGGTGGTTTAGTGCAAGTCCTGACATGCACTTAGTGGAACTCTGTGAACCCTGCCTAGAACAATGGTTAATCACCTTTGATTGACAGCAGGTATCTTCAGTTACTGGGCCTTAATTCCCTGAGCAAATACAGGGGTCTTAAAATTCGAGAGCACACGTTCAGTTATTGTCCTTGTGATGAGGAACAAAATGTGTCACTGTCCTAAGTATGGTACAGCAGCTCCCTGTCCTTTTTTAAAACTTTTAACCATTCAACGAACGGGATACACTACTTAATCACCCTAAACCATTTCATCGCCTATTCAGATCATATCCACTCCTCCAGTTCCGATTGTAGACAGAGGAGATCTGAGGAATCCTTTTTTTCCTGGAAAGGGCCTTCCCATAACACTAATTGGCGCTATTCAATTACATTACACACGGGATTTCACTGCTAAACGGAAATGAAATATTTGACACTCACTGAGGTGGAAGCAGATAAAACGATAATTGTGTAAGCACTTCATTTTTTCAGTTGTCTTAGGGGGAAGACAACTCTCTCCACATATAGCCATACTGAACCAGTAGTCCAGACCCACTTTACAAAGCCTTCATTTGGAGAATAAAACCCCCGTTTTTGTATACAATTTGTGATGTTCCTTCCTCCTCCTCAGCATAGTTCTTATGATTGTCCCTCCCCTCCTCATCTAGGTTTGCGAAAGGACTATATCAAACAAAAACAATTATTGAGTCTTTGGCAACCTATGCATTCTGCTATCTGTCTGACAGAAGATTTTATTAAGCAATTGGGTTTCCGCAATTATATTAGGGTGAGTAAAATATTTGTTAATGTGCGCACTAAACTTCAAATGGCATTTCTCCTCTGCAAAGATTTCCATAGGTTTTGTCACAAACCTACTGAACAGGTATGTAATGGACATGCTCTATTCAGTCTATCACAGTATTTCAAAGACTACTGCAGCTCATGGCTTATGATTATTACGATGATGATAGTTAAAGTAATAAGAGCTAATTATTATTATCATTATGATCATCATCTCTTTATGCACAGAACCCAGAAGTGGTTTTGCAGGTGGTAATTGAAAAATATATATATATATTTTTTTGTTCAAATCGTTTTTATTAAGCAAGAAAAGGAGAAAGGAATAAAATCAAATACATACAATAATACATACATACATGGGTCGTTTCGTGGTAAGGTAAAGCAAAATAAGATAATAAAATAATATAGTATGAGTACAAGTAACGAGTCCACATAGCACGTAGAGGTCAGTTGTCATATTCATGAGTGGAGTACCTGTGGTTGATCTGGCATTAAGAGCACATTGTTATACACGTTAAAAGTCGCCTTAAAACACGACATCGATCTCTGGTGTGAAGAGTGTATCAGTTAAGGCATCACCATAAAAAACAGTAAACGAGCGTATGTGGGCTAGAGAAATAAAATAAATCAATTAACAAACATTGTATTCCAATGACTGTGCTCTCTAGTGTGTGTCGTATGGTACTGCAAGATAACACTATACCAATTGCCCAATGCCATGACAATCAATTTGGTCTACTTTAGTAATTGCATTAGTACCTTTGCCGGACCTTTCCAGTATTAGGGTCAATTTATTTAGTCTGACATACTGTACAGGTAACATCCTACGGTGGGTCAAACGAGAAGAAGGAAGCGTCAAGGGCGTTCCACAGTTTTTTGTTTGATACCTGCCATGGGGAAGAGTGCAAAGCAGTATTGTCAGTCCCTCTAATGCATGACACCCATTCTTTCCACATTGCGGACGAGACTTCCGAGGCACTCTTCCACTTACACAAGACGACTTTGCACGCTAGTGTAAGTAGTAGATCAAGTAGTTGGCGGTCATGATCTCTAGGTAGTGATGGATCTATGGCACCCAGTAGTATATAGATAAACTCTCTCTTTGGCTTAATCTTAAATATGTGCTCAATGTGGTCTAAAACGTTGGACCAGTATTTTTGTAGTAAGGGGCAGTGGAAGAGCATGTGTGGTAGATCCCCTTCAGCTAGGGAACAATTCCAGCATGTGGGGGTATCTCTTAAGTTGAGCTTGAATAGTTTTTGGGGGGTCCAGAAAACCCTGTTGATCAGCATATACTTGGTTTGGGAAAGGATCGGGGACACCTTATGTGTAAGGGCTGAAGCATGAATCTTATCCCAATTAAGGTCTATGCCCGTGTTATTAGGTTCATTTTCCCACTTAACCTCGTTCCGTCTCTGGGCTTTGCCTAGCGTCGGCGAAAGCATTCTATCAACTTTCGAGACAAAGTGACCTGTACTCTGGAGGCGTGGGAGTAGCGATTTCAACCAAGGATCTGAGAATGTAAATGAGCGTGGGGATAAGGCCGTTTTCAACTTTATGAATGCATAAAAGTCAATTGGTTGGAGGCAATGTTTAGTCTGGATCGTAGAGTACGGCAGTGGCAGTTGACCATCGTATAGGTCTGAGACCATGTTGATGCCTTTCACTGACCAATGTTTCCAGAAGGGTGATGTTCCGTTAATCCGGATAGTTGGGTTATGCCATAGGGATGAGGAAGTCGTCTTTTTTACCTGGAGGCCAGTTTTATGGGTTTTATCAAGTCTAAGGAGTGCTCTCCTAGTGTTAAGCATAATGTACTTGGAGTGTGTAAGGTGAGACAGGTCCATGGTGAGTATCGCTGGGAGGGGGACTTTGCCTATGATGGAGCTCTCTATCTCAATCCATAGTGGTGTATAACTTGAGCCTTCAGTAAACCAGCACGCCCCTTGCTTGCACAAAAAAGCAGTTTGATAGTTCCTAAAATTGGGAAGACCCAGGCCGCCTTTTATCTTGGGTAGTTGTAGCTTTTTCATTGAGACCCTAGGCTTCTTCCCTTGCCATAGAAATGTACTAAATAATTTGTTTATTTTTTGTAAAAAGTCTTCTGAGAAAGTCATAGGGAGCATGCTTGCTAAGTAATTAATTAAGGGAGTGACCATCATTTTCAGTGTCTCCGCTCTTCGCCACCATGAAAAGAACTTTGGAGACCATCCCTCTAAGAGTTTGTTTACTTTCTTTAGGAGCTGCTCTTCGTTAATTTGTAGTGTCGTAATTAGATCTTTTTCAAATTCTAAGCCCAAGTACTTAAAACTCTTCGGCTGCCAGGTGAGCCCCGAGTTACCTAATATGTCTTTGCTACCCATATTATTTAATAGCTTGACCTCAGTCTTGTCTTTATTTAAGGAGTAACCAGACACGGCAGAGAATTCTTCTATCGTGGATAGTAAGGCAGGTATTGCTTCTTCAGCATGTTCAGTTAGAACTAAAACATCATCCGCATAAGCTGTGAGTTTTATAATGCAGTCATTGAATGGAATCCCCGGGATGTTATCATTGTTACGGATTTGATACAGGAAGGGCTCAATTGCTAAGAGGAATAAAGAAGGGGATAAGGGGCATCCTTGCCTGGTCCCTTGTTGTAATCTAAATGGTGAGGAGAAAGCCCCTCCCGCTCTTACCCTCGCCGTAGGACAAGCATACAGTGACATGACCATTTTAGTGAAAAAAGGACCTAATTCAAACTTGTGCAGGACAGCCTCCAAATATGTCCAGTCTACCTTGTCAAAGGTCTTCTCTGCATCAAGTGTTACTGCTGTAGTAGGCGTGGATAGGAATTTTGCCTTCTCGATGACATGCGCTAGGATTCTAGTGTTATCGCTTGATAACCTATTTTTTAGGAAGCCCGCTTGTGAGGGGTGAATTAGGGATGGAAGGACTTTCTGTATGCGTTGTGCCAATATTGAAGCCAGAAGCTTACAGTCTAGGTTGATTAGCGAAATGGGTCTATAATTCTTTGGAAGCTTAGGGTCCTTTCCTTCTTTTGGTATAACGGCTACAAGCGCTTCAGCTAGTGTCCCTGTTACCTCTCCGGTCTGGCCAATCTCGTGGAACATATTTAATATTGGTGACGTGAGCGTCTGGGAAAAACATTTATAGAATTTCGCTGTGTACCTGTCAGGGCCGGGGGCCTTCCCACATTTATGTGATTTGATCGCACTTGAGACCTCCGACTCTGATATCGGTTTATTAAGTGTCTCCCGTTCTGTCATGGCAAGTGTTGGTAAATCACATTTAGCGAGGTAGTTTCCCACCCTCTCCTTTTCCACATTATTGTTTTTGGCATACAATTTTTGTAGAATTCTTTGAACAGTTCCGCGATTTTAAGGGGGTCCGAATTGGGCATTCCTTTATCGTCTATCAAGGAGTTAATTATGTTTTTTTGTATTTTAAATATAAGGTATGTAGCCAACCCCTTCCCTGCCTTATTTGATTCGCAAATTTTAAACCGTTTTCTTCTGTCTAACCAGACTCCTGCTCTTTAACTTATAAGTTTGTTGCAGGCATACTTGTGGTTTGTTAAGTTATTAAGCGTTTCAGCAGATCTATTTTTCAGATACTCACTTTGGAGTTTCGAGATATCTCTTTCTAGTTTCAATAGGGCAGCATTATGATTCTTATTTACCGCAGACGTTATCTTTATTATGAGGCCCCTTATGATACTCTTTAGAGCCTCCCACCTGATGGAGTCCGTGGTATTGCCTTCTTTATTGATTATTAAGTATTCTTTAATGGCGGTTTCTATGGTGTCTCTGTGTTTCTCATAGTTTAGGATGGCGTCGTTAAGGCGCCACATTGACTGGCGGATTATTGGTTTAACGTTTTATATAGTAAGTGAGATGCATAAGTGGTCTGAATCGAGCCTTGGCTCAATGCTTGTGTCCTCAATCCTGGCTACAGCGTTCCTAGTGATGAATAAATAATCGATTCGGGAGAATGAATCATGTGGAGGGGAGTAAAAAGAGTAGTCTCTACCATCGGGGTTTTGTAGCCGCCATGTATCTATCATGTTAAATCTGTTGCATAGCATAGTGAAGTCTTTATGAGCTTTGCTGGGACGGAAGTTACATTTAGAGTCCCTATCTAAGGTAGGGTCGAACGGAAGGTTGAAATCACCTGCAAGGATATGGACCGCCGAGTCCGGAATAGTGTCCATTTGTTTAGTGAGATCTGATCAGAAGGAGGGTTCCTGCGAGTTAGGGGCCCATACGGTTGTAATGTAAAATTTGGTGTCATCTCTGATCAGTTTCGCCGTAACCCATCTACCTTTTGAGTCCATTGAGGAAGAGACTACGTCTACGTTGGCTTTTTTTGCAATCAGTATTACCACACCGTTTTTCTTAGCTATGGCCTCGTATCCCACAAGCTCCGTATAGAATTTATTCCGTAGGGTATGGAAATGTTTTGCCTCAAGTTTCGTTTCTTGTAACAAAGCTATGTCCCCCTTCTGTCTACGAAGGTATTCTAATATTTTCTGGCGTTTAATCGGCTGATTCAAGCCCTTCACATTCAATGAGAGTATTTTAAGGTTACCTATTCTCGTTGTCCCTATAGGAGTGTCAACGGAGGATGTCATCATGTGTCATATACATAGCATCTAGAAGAACAGTTTGAACCTAGGAATCGACAGACCATTGTAACCATTGAAACCCAGAGTAGAAATAGGGCGCAAGCACTGGTATTAGTGTAGGCAAGAGCAATAGTGAATTCCAGAAATACAACAGAAAGCACAATAGAAATCACGATAGAAAATATAAAAGAAAGCAGAACAAAACATTCCAATCCCATCCCCAGCCCCTGGACCCTCCCCCCAACCTCCACCCTTTCCCTCATCCCTCCCTTCCCACCCCAATCGTAGAAAAAGAACATGGCGACTCAGGAACGACCGCGAGGCCGCCTCCAAGCAACTTTACTCAGATCAATACATTGTAGGAACTGCAAATGTATTTCTGAACATGGATGTAAACAAATAGGGAACCTAAAGAACTTCTTCAATGACTATATTTGAGTTTTGTGGTTTTTCCGTCAATATCACTCAACGGACGGATCAAAGCAAACCATTAACATGCCAGGTATATCTGTAATAACTAGTAACCATACCTGATTCCAATAAGGTTAGCGTACATATTACTTAGCAGTGGAGAGTTATAATGTATTCACAGTAATTATGAGGTCATTAATACAGGGCTATTGATTAGGCAATAGCAAATAATGACCAAAAATTTAGCAACATAACACAAGGCGTAGTCAATTGACAATGGGATTTACGCATTCGATCTCAGCCATCTGATGATCGGATCACATGAGGACAGAACAGAGGCTGTGTTGGATGTACTATGGGATTTCAATAGCGAGTGTTCACTTATAGCCAGATGCAGTCGCACCCACCAGTTCCGGTGGGGTAACTTCCATACGGCCATCTTCCTGGTTATATAGTAAGCGTCTGAGTTTTTGTGGGTCGGAGAAAACATGCGCCACACCTTGGATCGTTACTTTGAATTTCGCTGGGCCGATGAACCCATATTGGTGGCCAAGTGATTTCAGCTGTGGTCTCAGTGCAAGAAATGCTTTCCTGATGTCCATAGTCTCCTTATTGTAGTCTTGCGATATATATATTTTGTGACCTTTCCATAAAACATGGTTGTGTTTGCGGACAAATGTAAGAATTTGTTCAACATGTTGGTACCTCAGTGGTTTACATATTATCGCTCTTGGGCCTTTCTGGTCTTTTGTTATTCTTCCCGGGACTCTGTGCGCCCTGTCAAACTCCGGTGGCTGGGTGAAGGTGAGGTTCGTGGCCTGTGTAAACCATTGCTCGAGGAAGGTTATGCAAGAGCCTTGGGAGTCTTGTGAATTTTCTGGAATTCCAAAAATTCTCAGGTTCCCCCTCCTATTTCTATCTTCCAACTCCGCTACTTTCCTTGAGAGGTGGTCAGAACTCAAGGTGAGATTTTTAATAGCTCCGCAGGTTTTGTTTTCAGTGTCCTCCAACTTGCTTATTCTACTCTCAGTCTCTGTCAGCCTAGAGTTGATATCTCTGATGTCTTGTCTGACCGCAACTACTTCCTCTTTAGTGGATTTGGCCAGATCTTTAACTTCCTCCAGTCTGCTTAAAATAGTCTCCATTGCTTCACTAAAGTCTTTTTTCCCTTTAAATGGGGAAACCGGAGTTGGCGGGTCAGCTTTCAGCCGCTTAGAGGTTTTCCCATTTTCTTTATCTCCCATTTTCAAAGACAGATGATGGGGTGGTGCTTAATCTTGTGTCGCTCTTGTATGGTGCCAGGTCACAGATCCACTACTGCCTATCTAGCGTGTCAGTGTTGAGCAGCGCACTAATATGTCCAATTTGCTCATGAAATAAAACCCCTCAGTGCACGATTTTATGCTCAAAACGTGGCCGACCAGGATACTTCAGACCGAGCACTGCGCGGCTTTTAGGGGACTGGTGGCCCCCTCACATACATGAAGTACGCAGCAGTCGTGCAATTTGGCCCAGGAGAGTAATTGTATCGCATTAGAACAAGTCCATGATAATGTATCGAGATTATGCCAATAAATGTACCAACTAGCCAATTCTCGTGTGCAACTGTGTGGGTAGTACATCAGTGGCCGCCATTTTGTAAGCAGGCGAGTTCGGGATCTACAGGACTTCATGTCAGTCGGCTCCTCGCATGGGGTCACGTCTGCAGGGGCAACTCCGAGCAGCCCCTCGGAAGTTAATACAGGTTCTAGACCAAGGAACACACAATTGCTGCATCCGCTATTTCCATTCCCCTGTCTGTCATTACGCTGCTTGAGAACACGTTATGGGTCATTGAGCGGTGTGCAGATCAAGCCCTTGACACACAATAAACTCTGCCTCCGTTTTCGTCTCTCAGTCTGCCCCCATGGTATTAAAACGCGGCATGACTCAGGAGGGGAGTTTAAGTTGGAATTGCCATATTCAACAAGCAATGCCTCCGTTATATTCGCTTTACAACCTGGCCGCGTGGCGTCTGAGGCGTGCTGAGGTCGGTAACAGTGAACACCTAAGGCTCGCTAGAGCCAGGGAGCACTGAGCGTTATGCTGCCTGTGTATGTCCACCTTGTGTCGCTAAAACTGGGCCACAGCAGCGAGGACGCCGGTTGCATACAGCATATACAGAGGGGAGAACCATCAGGCCGCCATTTTGAAAGTAGAGCTCATCGCGACGTTTTACTTTCACTTACATCGATAGCTCAGATGCCGTTTAGCAACAGTCACTCACTACTCACGGCCCTGGATTGCATGTCGCCGCTGTGCCTCAAATCCTTGAATTCACCACTGGTGCCATGACGGAACTGTCTCGATCGGTGATCGCGGTGCCTTAATCGCTCCGGCAGACACGCTGCTCCGGCCGCCGCCGAGTTCCGTCTCTTCCCGCACTTGCCAGCGGTCAAGACTGAGAGGGTCGTTTTCTCTCTCCTCTGAGGTCGGAATCGGCCCAAACTGGATCAGCAGATAGGGGTAACGTTCCGACTCCTGAATCTCTTTTCAGGTCGGGGAATGATTCTGAAATGCAGCTCCCAGCATTAGAATGCCGTTTCTGCTTGGAGGAGCAAAGGGTTACGCCGCCATTCTTCCCGGCGTCCAAGCCACGCCCCCCGTAATTGAAAAATATGACCGTGATTAAGTGGTGACGTTGCTATTGTGTGAAGTTGAGCAGACAGTTCTCCAGCCCACCCTTTAAGTTGTGTGTAACAAAAACATATTATGTGAGGGCACATCAGAGTTGTCTTTGGTCTCAGGAAAATATCTTTTTTCGCCACAGTGATTTGGATTATGGAGCAGTTAGTCTTGGTCTTCATGCTTTTTGTAAAAAGAAAATTACAACTGTGGAAGCTAAAAGATAACTTCATTGGTTTGTATTGCCATTGTCGGGACTCAGTCCGGGACACTGTCATGTGTCAGAAACTCTGGCAACTACTGGTGCCAGGTAAGACAAAGTAGGCAGAATATTGGGTACAGAAGCTGCCCAAGATCACACAGCGAGTCAAATCAGAAAGGGAATTCAAAGAGGAAGCTCTGTAAAAGAGAATATGAGAGTTAAGGCTCAGAAAGGACAGGCCCTCAGAGGTGATTTGCATTCAGAAAAACTACACACAGGACGGATATGTGAAAACTTAGTGTGACATTTCCCCTGAGGTGGAAGGCGGGAGATAGGTACAACTCCTGATTTTAAAAACGTTTTGTTATAATTTTGTTTGATTGTTATTTGCCCATTTTTAAAACCAAACTTACTTGCTGCTAAGGCCAAATCTGCCCCATCTCGATCCCCGCTCCTCGCGTAGCAGACTATGTGCTCACGCGGTTGGAGGCAGGGGTGGACGCCATCTTGGGTGGACACCAAGGACAGCGTTCTAGCTGCTGGCTGTCTTCCACCCCCCCATTCCCTTCTATAAATGGCCTTACATACACGTCCGCGCAGCGGGCGCGCCGAAGGCAAGCCCGTCTGCGCCCATCCGCGCCAGTATAGCGCCAAGCGCCAGGACCCCTGGACATTTTGTTCCACACCATCAGTCCAGGAGAGCTTACAGCCGTGAGGTGCTACTGAATCTAAGGGGAAGGGTGCAGGACGACTGCTCTTGTATAATACCAGACAAGAAAATGCTAACTGGACCTACTATCTGCCCAGCATGCCGCTCTCGCCTACCTGTCATTACATGCACTCCTATTAAGGGACTTATTAGGTCCCACTATTTTAGGGAGGATAGGGAGGAGAATACAATCAATTGTATACTTATCAACGCCAGGTCCCTGGTTAAACATAGCACTGAATGTGCTGAATTGATTCTGGATAAAAAGGCCAAAATTGCATTTATTACGGAGACCTGGACTGATGCGGCATCAGGACCGGATCTAGTCATTGCAACACCAGCAGGCTACTATAGCCGGGTGTTGGATAGAGCAGGTAAAAGAGGGGGTGGGCTTGCTATTATCTATCATGCTTCTATCCAGGGATCATTTCAGGCGGCGTCCTCACAGACTTATGAGGCACTGGGATTTAAGCTTTTTTTATCTAATCACTTCATCTTTCAGGGCTGCCTTATATATAGACCACCCGGATCGAGATCTCAGTTTCTCGATGCGGTGGGCACCGTGTTGGAGGAAGTCCTATGCGCGAAGTCCTTTACCGTTTTAGGAGATTTTAATTTTCATTTAGAAGGAGGCTCAGACCCGGACACTTTAGCTTTGGCTGAAGCAATGCAGGCGGCGGGCCTCACGCAGGTGGTAAGGGGAGCCACACATACAATAGGGCATACTTTAGATGGTATTTTTACAAATAGTTCAGACCTTCATTTTATCCACACAGAACCCATGGTCTGGTCAGATCACTCAGTGGTGCTTTTTAACATTCAAAAGCACCAGCAGGTCAGGGCCAGGCAGGACAGGAAGTCTGCAGCTATATAGACCTTGGAAAGAGCTTGATGGAAGGGCGCTGGAGGAGCAATTAACATCCTCTATATTTACTCTACCTACTGATGTCAATGAAGCCGCTAGAAAGTAGACAGACTGGATAGATCGAGCATGCACTATTCTAGCTCAGCCCAAACTCTGTCGCCCCACTCGTACAATACCATCTGCTCCTTGGTTCACCCCGGAGCTTCGAGACTATAAAGTGATCTGTAAAAAACTAGAACGCGCCTGGCGCTCAGAATACCTGCAGGCAGATAAAATTAAACTTAAAGCCAGTCAAAGGATCTACAAAGAAATGATCAGGAAGGCTAAAGAATTTACTTTTCTGATCGGATTGAGGGAGCCAAGAATTCTACCAGAGAACTTTTTGACACAGTTGCCAGTCTGGTTACCCCCAAATCAGTTACTATTCCCTCTAGTTTTGAACTTTGTGAAACCCTCGCCAAGTTCTTCTTAAACAAAATGGAAATGATTTTCTCAGCACTGGAACATCAAGTGGGACTGTCTCTCCTTGAAGGGTCTCTCAGGACCACTTCGGAAAAATCACACACGGCGAAATTCGCCGGTTTTAGCCCTGTGAATTCGGACGAGACAAAAAATTTGCTTCAGGCATCGAAATCAGGTTCGCCTCAAGCTCCATGCCCAGCTTCAGTGGCAAAATTGGCAGCTATCCCCATTTCACGTATTCTGGCTGAGGTATTCAATCAGATGTTTGCTATCGGAGAATATCCAACTTGCTGGAAACTAGTCTAGATTGCCCCACTGCTTAAAAAACCAGGACTTGATATCTCAGATCCTAATAGCTTTCGGCCCATAGCCAGGTTACCACTTCCGGCCAAACTCATTGAGAAAGTCATGAATGCACAGCTATGTGACTTTCTCAGATCTTCTCAGTGTTTGGATATAGCCCAACACGGGTTTAGGGGAGGCCATAGTACTGAGACTGCCCTGATCAAGTCCACGGAAGAGATCAGGAAGGTGCTGGATACAGGAGGACAGGCAGCTCTGGTTCTCCTCGATCTCTCCGCGGCCTTCGATACGGTCCATCATAGCATTTTGGTGGATCGTTTAGAAGGCTGTGGAATTCAGGGGACAGCCTTAAGCTTACTGAAGTCCTTCCTAGCCGATAGGGTCCAGGTGGTAGCTTTGGGGGATTTTGAATCTAGATCCTTCAAACCAGGGCCGGACTGGCTACCGGGCAGTTTGGAATGCTGCTGAGCTGGGGGCTTATTTCGTTCATGGAGAATTGTGTGTGCTAAACGAAATTCGTTTTGCTTTAATTATTTCGTAGCACACGCAGGTCTCCATGAACGAAATCAGCCCCCAGCTTGGCAGCATTCCAAACTGCCCGGTAGTCAGTCCGGCCCTGCTTCAAACTCCCGTGGGGGTCCCTCAGGGCTCCTTCCTCAGCCCCACCTTATTTAATATTTACGTTTCTTACCTCGCCCCGGTGATTCGGTCATTTGGATTTGAATTAACATCTTACACAGATGAAATTGTGGTATCTCTGCTCCCGGGGAGAGAAGAAGGAATAGCTGCTAGGTTCCAGGACTGTATGTCTGCAGTGAGCTCTTGGATGGCTGGTAGCTGTCTTAAATTGAACTCCTCTAAAACTGAGGTTCTTCATTTCGGTGCCGATGTTAGCTTTTGGAGTCCCAACTGGTGGCCCCCTGATATGGGCACCCCACCCATTCCGGCAACAAAAGTAAAGAACCTTGGAGTTCTTATGGACAGCCAGCTTTCCTTTAAACCACAGGTCACTGCTTTAACATCTTCCATCCATTGGACTATGAAAACCCTCAGGAAAGTTCTCCCTTTTTTATCAGACAGTAGCAAGAAAACGGTGGTGACAGCACTTGTGCTGTCCCGCCTTGACTACTGCAAAAGTCTGTTTTTGCAAGCCCAGCAAGGTCTTCTCAATAAACTTCAGACGCTGCAAAATGCAGCTGTTCGATTAATCTCTGGCTTGCCTAAGTTTGCACCGGTTGCACAGGAACTGAGAAAATTGCACTTGCTACCGGTACGCAAGTAGATTATGTTTAAATCGTTGTGTATGGTGTATAGGGCAGTGAATGGATTAGGTCCATCCTTTCTCCAACAACACTTTCAACGATACACACCTAGTAGACAGCTAAGGTCGGCAAATAAAGTGCTAGTTAAGACCTGTAGGATCAGGAAAGCACGATGGGGAGGCCGTAGTTTCATCTCTGGAGCCTCAACCATCAACAAACTACCCCTGGCCTTGAAACAAAGTACTACTTTGATGGCCTTTAGGAAAAACATCAAAACCTGGCTTTTTGGCCTCTAGAAATCTATGGACATCTTGGGGGAGATATTCACATTATTTCAGCGTCAGGACACCGCCCGGTAACAGCGCGCTTAATAAATGGTATAATAAAAACAAATAAATAAATATGCAAGACATATATATATATATAAACCAGCATTAACAATAAAGGGAATGTGGGGTAAAGCACTCGGGAGCTCCACACGGTAAGACTGACGCTCAGTAAGTTCCTCACCCACAATTGCTGTTACAGATAATGATTACAAATACCCACATATAGGAGGATATGCATGCAAAGGCAGGGTCTGTGGAGCTGATTCCTATGGTGATGTTATAAATGTAACTCAAAGACAATGCTCACAGTGAACACGAAACACCACCTAAGTTGTCAACTGTGTCCATGGATCCTGGTGATCAAACAGGAACACGCAAGGCAGTAACAGCAATGGGGTAGAACTAAACACATTGAGCTAGCAAGGAGGAGTGCTTAATAGGAAAGGAAGGAAATCACAGAACACAGCAGAAAGCAAGTAACAGACATACAAGGCAACAGAAGCAAGACATCAGGAATAGAAAGACAGCAAACTAGGAACTGGAACCGAGGAAATGGGAAGAAAGGCAGTGACTGTAAAAGGATATACCTAAGGGGAGGCTACATGGGTATACTAGAATAGTACAGGTTCAGGAATCAAGAAAACAAAGTAGCATTGAAGGTAGAGCTGGAGCAGGAACAAGGATTGAGCTAAGGCTCAGAAAACAGGGTAGCACTGCAGGCAGCGCTAGTTCAGGGGAATTGCTAAAGCTTCAGGAGTCAAGGTAGCACTGTAGGCAGTGCTAGGTCAGGAACAGGGATAGCTAAAGTTCAGGAATAAAGAAGTAACTAAAGCTCAGGTATGAAACACTGGAAACAAGGATATCAAAAGCTCAAGAAACAAGGGACGGTCTCACCGCTACACCGCTACAATGACCAACCCTGGGCTGAAGGAAGCTGGGGCTTAAAAGAGCTCACAGTACTCATGCACATCAGGTGTGAGCAGGCTAGAAGCAGCCAGCCACAGGTGAGCTGAATTCCTCCACCCATCCTTGGCCAGCAGGGGTGGAGACAAAGTAGTGAGCATGGGATTATAGGTAATGGAGTTTGCAGCATGAACAGACTGGGTTCCACAAAACCTGGCATGGACTGGGAATGGATGTCAATTCCCAAATGGTGTCCTAATGTCTAGAAGTCAGTATATGCATGCAGGGGAGTGTCTGGAAGCATAATAGAACACTGGAAAGCCCCACAACGTGCCCCCCTGGTTGTGGGCACAAGAGCACAGGTGGTAAATCATGACAGCCATGGACGATACAAATAAGTCAGAAGGAAGATGCTATTTCACTTTGTTGAGGAAAGGAATGTGATTATCTGTGCTGTAACACCCCAGAAAAATGTTATTGTAGATTTTTGATGATAGCTACTCCGTGAACTCAGAAATGGATAATAAACCTTTGTGCTGGACAGGACTTACCAGTCCTGAGAACACACATAGGTGGATTCTTAGTACCTTGGAGAATGTGTTTACTTACTTCTCAACATTCACTCAACTCAACGGAACAAAGAGGCTAAGAAAATCAAGTCAAAGTGACTCATAATATATGGACAACCTGCAAGAGGTGTTTTTTTATTAAGTTTGCCTGAATTTTTTTTAATGTTTTTATTTTTATATAGCACAGTCATAACCCCCAGACCAGGGTGACTGAACACTTTACTTTGAATTCTACTTTGTGTAAGGAGTGATCTAGATCTGTCAGAGATTTAGTAAAGTCCTGCCAAAGGGTGTTAATGTATTTACGAAATTCAAGAAGAGAATGCTATGGATGTCTCCCCTTGTGGACGGATACTGCATCCCTTGTTACAGTAGGTTTCCTCTCAGCGATAGTAAGGTGTTGAATCTGTTTTATCCCCATTTTGAGCATGGAACATGTCTTTAATAGTTGATGTTTTATGGGCCTTGGGAAGACATGGCTTGGCAGTTCGGGCTGGACTGTTCCCATAAGGCACAGGGTCAGACTGATTTGCATATGGCTATGTCTGAACTGGGGTGGCGGAGTGAGCTAAAGAACGGTGATGGATTAAACCCAGATCAGTTGACTGGGGGTGAGTGTTTGTATTGTCAACGCTCCGTCCATCACCACCTTTGTTTTTTCTTTATTCGCCCTAAGTTGGCAGGGTATGCTCAGACGTGAGTCCCTTGCTCACTTTGCCACTGGAGTCAAGCAAGCCCGGCTGAAGACGGCTGTAATGCCAGAAACCGGTCCTGGGAAGCTTGATTCCGGTCCAGGGAAGACATGGCTTGGCAGTTCGGGGTGGGCTGTTCCCATGAGGCACAGGTCAGACTGATTTGCATATGGCCATGTCTGAACTGGGGTGGCGGAGTGAGCTAAAGAACGGTGATGGATTAAACCCAGATCAGTTGACTGGGGGTGAGTGTTTGTATTGTCAACGCTCCGTCCATCACCACCTTTGGTTTTTCTTTATTCGCCCTAAGTTGGCAGGGTATGCTCAGACGTGAGTCCCTTGCTCACTTTGCCACTGGAGTCAAGCAAGCCCGGCTGAAGACGGCTGTAATGCCAGAAACCGGTCCTGGGAAGCTTGATTCCGGTCCAGGGAAGACATGGCTTGGCAGTTCGGGGTGGGCTGTTCCCATGAGGCACAGGTCAGACTGATTTGCATATGGCCATGTCTGAACTGGGGTGGCGGAGTGAGCTAAAGAACGGTGATGGATTAAACCCAGATCAGTTGACTGGGGGTGAGTGTTTGTATTGTCAACGCTCCATCCATCACCACCTTTGGTTTTTCCTTGGACTTAACAACCACCATATTGCCAAGCAATGGGACTTAAAACTGCACAATGAGAGCTGAGTTACTGCTGTTACTGAAAATATCTGTCCAGTTAAAAAGTGGTATATAGAAGAGCAGCTTTATAATATGAGCTTCAGTTCAAGTTTGCTTCATGCTTTAAATGTAGTTATACGAGCATGGAAGCACTGTGGTAGAGGGGAAGAAAAAAATAAAGAGCCCTTCCTTAAGGGGTAAAACTCTCAGCGACTGCCTCTCCTGGATCAGTTCCAGAGTTCCCCTGCCCTACTGTTCATTGATCAGTTTTCTTCAGCATCCAGTCTGAAGACACTGATCAAGGATCATGTTGGCAGCTGCTCGACACAGCCATTGAGCATGGGCCACCACTTCCTGCAGATCTCATGCTTCCAGAGTTACATCTTCACCCACTCATAATGGTGGATCCTTCCAGGAGGAGCAGGCGGGTCATCTCTAGGGTGGAAAGCACAGTCTTCCTCCCTTCCCTTCTGGCCGCAAATATATCAGTTACTGTGTGCAGCGGTCACCTTTTTGTGTATGCACTGGGTACAGGGCATTTCTGACTTTAGGGTTGCGTTGTTCCTCGGTTACAGCTCCACATGCTCTGAATTAGTCTGGGAATGCATATTCAGTGACTGAATATTTACATTCTTGCAAGAGACATGAGATAAGTGCCGCCTTAGGAGACCTGTGGATAGAGCTCAGTTAGAGCAGACGTATATGGGTCCCCACTGACCCATCAAATCCCCCTTTAATCCTGTTGCCAATTAGATTTGTAAGTAGATTTGTTTTTGGATTTAATTTTGTTAGGAAAGCAAATGAGATACATGAAGACGTCTGGGACCTCAGTTTGAACCAATCTCCCCACTTGGTTTCCCATCGACGCATCGTCTGTCCTGATTTTGTCGCTGCACAATCCACTGGACTGTCACTGCCCCACTGTACCCTTATCCCATTTCTGCAATCTTACATTGTCCCACCGGTTCGTATTTTTTCCTCAACCCATCACAATCACTTCCGAATTCTACCGTCCTTCTTTTCTCCATCTGTGTTCATTACAACCTGATCCCACTTCCTTGTTACACCGAGCTCCACTTATGTGTTGTGTGTCCCTGCTCTGCACCAGTCCCTCACTTCTGACTTGCTTCTGTTTCATTGTCCGTAAAGCACTATTCCTTACATGTTAGGATTGTTTCGTCAACTTCACTGGTGTTGGGAGAAACGTGATGAAGTTACCGTGCACTTATTTAAAATGGTGGTAATCTGTTCAGATATGGTATAACGCATGAATGCTCGCAAATACATATTAAAATGATTTCTGAGGAAAGGTCCCCGTTTTAATTCAGACAGTATAGAGAGCACAGGGTGGTGAAAGGGCTGTACGAGCAATTAACATACCTACCACCATGTTCCTTCATTTAACCTCATCTAGTCCCTCATCCATCTTCTGTTCTCCTTTTACCTCTTCTTTTATTCTGTAGAGCGCTATCTGCTACACGTAATTGTCTCTTATCCTCTCTGTCCTCCAGCGTTGTTCATTAAGTACCTCAACTTCTCCACTACCTTTTTATTGTTTACTCTACTGCTTCCTTTCAGCATTTTGAAGCAGCGTTAGGACAGCAAGCACAGTTTAACAAATACATCACAGAATTCATGTTTACTGATGCCCCTTCCCGTTTCCATCTGTCTGCTGTTGCACTGACGTTCTTCTCCTGTTCCCTCCTTTCCTCTACCACACTTCCATGTATTCACTTTAGGAAGCATAAGCGCTTTATAAGCAGTACTGGTAAGGCAATAGGAAGCACAGGCACAAGGCCATGATCCAACATAGTAGAATAGCTTAAGTTTGCCCAAGACCTTACCTCTATTACCACTGTTCCACATTTTCTTTGCTATCTCTCCTTTAGTCACTTGAAACCAAACTTGGGGAGCACACACTCAAATATAAAAGGGCGATTAAAGAAATCAAATCAGTATATTTTTCCCAGAGGATAAGCTCAGCCATTAATACCCCAAGAGAACTTTGTAATACTGTTTGCACCCTTATGTCGCCTCCGATGTTTTAGGAGATGGAGAAATCACAAACGTAATGCAATAAGATAGCAGAGGTTTTAAAAAAAAAACATCTTGAGGATCCATATGGACTTCCCATCTCCTTCTGAGGACCAAGGTGGTTCTGGAACTCTGCCCTTTTATCCACGGCAGGGTTCTTCCTTTCTTGCACTGGAACTCAGTCACTCCATGACGAGGATGGGATGGCACTAGAACATCTTAACCTCAGTGGTCTAGCCAAATCCCCTGCTATGTGTGTGTAAGATCAAGTCCCTGACAGCTGGTAGTACTTTGGGCTCTTTAGATAACCCTTGTTTCCACCTAGGATACAATGATTGGTTCCGGACTTGATGGCTGAGGCCATGGAGAAGATCTATGCTGTGGTCCTGGAGACCAGGACATACCCACAAGTCTGGAAGGAGGCAGTTGCCATCCCTCTAAAGAAGAAGCCTGAAGGTGACCTCACTGACGTGAAAAATCTGCGCCCGATTTTTTTGTTGTTTGCTCCAGCAAAGATCCTGGAGAAGTAGATAAACCAGGAACTTACCAACTATCTCCTTGAGCATGAACTCCTGGACCTCACGCAGAATGGGTTCAAGAAGAATCATAGCACAGAATCAGCGCTTCTGCTACGATGGAATCTATCCGTAAGAAAGTCGATCAGGTAGGTGCGGCTGTCCTTTTTTGCTAGACCCGTCGGCAGCCTTTGACACCATATCTCCATCTTTGTTGGTGCAAAGTCTGCAGCAGGCAGGGTTGAAGGATGTAGCCCTCAAGTTATTGGAGTCCTTTGTGTGTAATAGTTCGATCACAGTTAGTTGTGGCGAGTACACAGCAGCCCCTTTAAGGTTTCAAGTGGAGTTACACAAGGGTCATCCTTGAGCCCTACAGGCAGGTTTAAAACGTGTATGCAGGAGGCTAGCAGATGGATGAAGGCCTATTGGCTAAAATGAATGGGGAGAAAACCGAGACTGGGGTGTTTGGAGTGGACAGTTCTATCTGGAATAATCGCTGGCGGCCAGATACTTGCGGTACCCTACCTATCCCAGTGGTAGCAGCCAAAAACATGGGTGTGCTGTGTCATAATACCTTGATCTTTGACTCCCAGGTTAATAGAACAATGAGTGCAAGTTTTTTGAAAATCAGGATCTTAAAGAAGATTCTGCCTTTGCTTCTGAAGGAGCTCAGGACATCAGTGGTCATTGCACTTATCTCGCACCTAGATCACTGTAATGCCCTGTATTTGAACATTAAGCAACTTTAGTTGAACAATCCCCGAGTTATCCAGAATTTGTTGTGCGCTTGGTCTTGGGAGTACCCAAGCATACCTTAATCAGGGAAGGCTTGAGATCTCTTCATTGGCTGACAATAAAGAAAAGAGGTCTTTTAAAGCCCTTTATTTTAGGGGTTTGAGTTATCTTAGGACAACCCTAAAGTGGTATGTTCCCAGGAGATCTTTGAGATCTGTGGGACACAATATCGTAGCGGTTCCACGATGCAAGAAAGTCCGGTGGAGAGAATGCCTTTACAGTGGTAGCTGCTAGGCTGTGGAACTCTCTTCCTGAACTCTTCAGGAGCAAGAGTTCTCTCTTGATATTCTGCAAGCAGATCAAAACCTGGCTGTTTGCGGACTAGGTTAGCTGGGTTCTCTTTTGAAGCTGTCTGTTTTTTTTTTGTTGCGGGTCCATGGTACAGTCTTTCTTTTCTCTTGTTTAGCTCTTTGATGCCATTTGGTCTAATGCACTTTAGAACCACAAATACAAATTGATACCTTACTCCCTTTGCCCTGTCCATCAGTTTCGTATTCCCTAAAACATTCTCTTCTGATTTGCCACGGTGCTTTCAAGTTGCTTTTAATTGTAGTCATGCAGATTGGCTACATATTTTTCTAGAAATGCAGCTATCCTATATCTTTTTGACGTTGCAGCACTGTTTTAGGTTTGCTTTTGTTGTCACCAGTTTATGGTTTTTCTAAACAATTCATACATAATATACATGAAATATAGGACTTCAAGTCAGTGGGGTTAATCCATTGGTCTCTTGAATTGGCAGCTACATTTTGCTTACGCTCACCACAGGAGACAGCATGGGGAAAGGGGTCAATCCACTTCCCCTATAGCTCCCTTCACTTTGAGTGATGCACAAAGCTGTGCACATTCTTCACATTTGCCTAAAAAATTGTCTTCAGTGGTAAAGATGGGTACAACGGTGGTTAATCATTTAAATGCCAGATATTTATTTTGCCTACAATTCAGGTGTGATTGTGAGTTCTTTTCTTTTTTTTTTTTTGTTAAAGTTGTTGTTTTAAAGTCTTTAAGCGACAGTGTAAAGTTGTAGCTGCCAAAGGTTTTAATCCTTGGTTAGATAGGGGTTTGTTATGTACTCCTTAACAGATAATCATAATAAAATCCATGGCACAACTGAAAGGCTTGCTATTTAAAGGCATAAGAATTTACTGGTAAAAAAAAAGCTGCACTCGTGTTTTTTTAAATTTTTATTTTATTTACAATTGTTATTGTTAGTCAATGGCAGTCATATTTTGGAGTCAGTTATGTGGCACATGGTTGCAATAATAAAAAGTAACCATTGCAAAGCTTGCCAGACCTATTGGCTTTGTCAATGCTTTTTAGTGTTGCAGTGGACATGTCTACGTAAGTGAGTTATCTGCTCTTTTAGAAAAGCAGATTCATTTTAAACATTACAGTTTCTGTTCCCTGTCCTTCTCGGAACACTCGGCCAGCCCAAAAATAGCCCTAAAATACTTGTGGCCGCTTCCACAGGGAAAGTGTAGAATTTAAAAACAGCTAGGTGGCGGCTTTTTGTGTGCTTTCATTTTGTTTCTAACAGTTATATATCCCATCGAGTTAAAATATTGATCTCACCTGGACGCTAGTAGCAAAACGAACAACTATCTCCCCTCTGTGTTCCCCTTTAGTCTCCATTGGAACATTCCAGGCCCAGCTGCTGGCATCCCTGCCGAACTCTCCAGATCGATTTAAACAAAAGATTGCCTAACAGGCCCCTTGTCGCTTGGCAAACGCTGAAGCGGAGCCTCCGCCATGATAGTACTGGCAGGAATACAGGCGGAAGCGAGTCTGCATATAGTACAAGGTGCCTATTGTTCATATATGTCTGTTTAATACAGTTAAGTGATGAAAGTATGCATAAATGAAAGTTTGAGATAATGAACTCACTCGTGTTACTCTTAGGAGGTGTACATGTTTGTGGACTGCTGAACCGAGTATCATAAGTGGCAGGGCCTTTCTAATTGCTTGAAACTTTGCAAATCTGATGAGCAATGTAAAATAGCCTACAGTACATGCGTGTTTGAATGCCGAGAAAATATAGGACCTGATGCCCAATCACGAGCCTATATCCATCAGTGACAGCTAATAAGCCCAGCCCCTGCCCTTCCCCAAGCAGCCTGCTCGACAAACCTGTACACATGCCACTGCATTCAAAATGGCCAGAGTCTTGCTGCCACTAAAACACAATTTTAACTCTTAGAGGATGTCAGACTGCAGAATTACTTTAGATTTAACAGAGCTAATAGTAACAGCTGGTGTACTTCGGGTTTTCTATGCAATAGAAACATTAAAAAAAATCCTCCACATAAAATAATAGTCCAGGTTTTATGGCTTTAGGTTCCTAGATAATGGTGGCTCATTTCTCAGGATTGTGTTGGGTCTCTCATATGCAGCCCACTCCTACCTCTAAGAGGATTAAATGTCTGTCGTTCTTTATGAACGAGTCTACAACCTATACTAGATATTCACCATTAGACTGACTTTTGCATCTCACCGTTTCACACAATGATCGTCTTGTGGTGGCCTTTTCTGGTGCCTAGAGTATTTTGTCCTGTGAGAACTTGGACAGTTGGCCTCTAGTTCACACACAAGGACCTTTGAGTCAGCATGATGTTGTTTCCCTACTGTTTGATAAAGCTTTTCAATAAAACTGCCAATGCTTTCATTAATCAGAGTTCAGCACATAGTTTGCCAGTTACTATTTCCGCAATGAATTAGGGCTTACCTTCCAGGCATAATTTTTGCCCTCACGCAGCTTAAGGTTCACTTTTATTCACTCAGTTTTCACTGCAACTCTGTGGATTCGAGAGCCTTAAGGCATGTGGCATAGTGCATTCGGGCCTGGAACCCCCTCGGCCCTATATCAGTCCTCCTTTATGCAACAGGAGTTGGCTCTTAAGTCAGCTCAGCTACCCATTTAGCAATCAGTTAGGATAAGACGCCAGTGGTGAGCACCACACTCCATCCTGATGGCGAGAACCAGTTTTTCTCCTGGATCCCCTTGTTTTGGTTGCTACGGACTCATTCATAGTGTTGTTGGTGAACCAACTTGAGGACCTGAAGGTCCAAGACAGGCTCCTGTGTATAAAAGTCTTAGAGCTTGTTTTCCTTTTTGATAATCTGAACCGAAGACCATGTTTCCAACCCAACTTATGTCTATGTGTAACTTTTTGGGACCTCTTACAATCGCCCCGTTAACACCACAACGGCTTGAACTCAATGTGCTCATTCATCATCACTACCTCGTTTCTCCGTAACTGCCTCAGTTACAAGGGACTTCACATAGCCCATGTGTTGCTCTGTGAAGAAGATTCATATTACCTCTTCTCTTCCTTGCTAGCTGTATGCTTCTGCCCCTTCCATGCTCCATTCCTCACCAATCATGTTTCAACATATTCTCCACATTGGCAGTGCTCAACAACCTGGTGGTATGTGGTTTGGGGACAGTAATGCTTGCTATAGAACTTCTGCAAAATTCCAGTATTTATTTTTCTGTTTCTTTCTGTTTATTGAGACACCTTTGCCCTCAGTGGAAGTTGTTTAGCCCCTTGCGTCTCAGGCTCTACTGGTTGTTAGTCCCGTCTCCTTTGTTATATGCCCTTGCATGGGGCTCGAGACTATTCAGTCTTTAACAACTTGTATATCCCCTGGCAACAGGCTATGCATTTAGGCCAAAACATTAAGATAATACTGATCACCGGTTTCCTTCTACAAATTCAGTCGATTTCCAGTTTTTTGGGGGTTTTCAAAAATCCCCTCAAGACTACTTTTGGACATGCAGTTATCTTTATGCCACTCGGTGCAGTACTGCATTGCATTTTCAGTCTGGCTCTTTTGTGCAGTTATGTACATTACAGACAACTCTAACAGTGTGTCAATACCTACACCAATGCTCACCAATGCTATATACAAATGTCCAGCAGCGGCTCCTTATCGGGGAGGGGCTAAGGGGTGTAGCCCTGCCTCTTGTGAGGCACCACTTGCCTCCCCTTGCCGCTAAAGATTTAACTGAGCAGTGTCCCTGAAAACATGTTTAGTGTATTCATGAACACTGTCCGCACACAGGTCAGTTCTCTCGGCCTGACCAGGCTTCAGATGATGGGAGGAGAAAGGTGGTTGGATGGGGGGGTAAGAGGCCGATCCAGCTACAGAGTATTGTTTCAAAATACAACGCTATAGATGGATGTTCGGTTTGCGCATATGAGGAGCGTAGTTCAGCTATAATCCCTTCACAAGTCCATTTCATGTAGCAGACATACTGCTCATGCCTCAGGTAGCACAGTATATCTGCTAAAATAAAGCCCTCAGGGCGCACATCGGTGCAGCCCTGAGGCCACACAGGGCAGCAGGGGCAGGATCCCAAGCACTGTCCCAGGTTCTTTTAGGGCTGTGCTTGCAGTCCTATCAGGAAGTTGGAAGGGGGATTGAGGTGGGTCTTCCCCCTTTCAAGCCTGGCCTTGCTGTCCTGTCTGGCTTCTCATTGGGAGTCATGGCTTGCTGGTTCGAATCCCCAGCACTAGATTCCTGCTCTGCTGCTGCCATGGATCCTCTGTGTTGCCATCCAAGGAAGCAATGTAATTTAAAAATAAAAATGCTGGTTCTCTATGCATGTGTGTATGTGTGAGAGATTGAGTTAGTGTGTGTGTGTATACATGTGTTTGAGAGTGAAAACGAGTGGAAGTCGGAGTTTCAGAGAGTGTATTAATAATTGTAAGTTAGTGTGAAGGAGTGTGAGTGCGTTATAGGGAGTTAGTAATTGGAGTTTGTGAGAGGGTGTGGAAGGGCATTAGATGTGTATCAATGGTCCAGTCGGTGCAGTTGCACCAGAGCCCAGAGTAATTGAGTGTGAAAGAGTGAGTGTGTGTGCTTTCAAGTGAGACTGAGAACCAATGAGTATGCGTCTGTTTATGTGTGAGTTTAAATGAGTGAGTGTGAGAGACTGTGTAGAGAGTGATTGCAAGAGGGAGAGAGAATGAGCGAAAGAGTGTCAGTGAGTAAGCATATGTTTGTTTGTGTGTTTATAAATTCAGGCCCTGCCATGCTAGAAGCAATTTTTAGCATGCCCCCTGTGGAAAAGTGCTGGTGCCCTGCATTCAAGAGGAAATTCTTGGCATGGCAGAACCAGTGGCAAAATACTTTAGCTGAAACTGGAGGTAATAAGGGAGGGTACCCAAGGTAAAATGCAGACTCTGAAATACTTGCCATTAAGGCACACCTATGACAAAATGCTGCTGATGACATACTGAAGGCAATTGTTTGCCTTAGTGATGACAGCCATGGCATATATGCGCCGAGGTGACAGGTTGGGGGGGAAGCAAACTGCCCCTGTCAAAATGTATCTGGAGTATTTCAAACTGGCCATTGATGGTATTCTGGGCAATATCAGTGGCAAAATTCAGGTACTGCAATAGTGAATGGAATTAATGGCTTAGGGGTACCCATAACAAAATACTTTGTTAGAAATTGGGTTTCTGGTTAACTGGGGTATACACCTAAGCCAGGCAGAACCCATCTCTTTAGTCAGGGTAATGGAGTTACACACACAAGATAACCCCTGCTCAACCCATTGGTAGCTTGGCAGAGCAGTCCGGTTTATCCCAGAGGCAATGTGTAGAGCGTTTGCGCAATACCCCCTCCTACTAGTGACACAATAAATGCATCACAAAAGAAACCCCACCCAGAATTATGTAAAAATACTTGTCGGTATTGCATATAAATACCAAGAACACTTTGCCAAATAGGCAATTGTTATAACATCACATTTGGTGTAATAAGATAAAGACTTATATGTTGCACATGTCATAAAAACACCAGCACTGCGCATGCAAATGCGAATCCTGAAATAATGCTTGTTATCCTGACAATGCCAAGGCAAAATCTACATATATTAGTACATTCAGGGCAGGTAATGCAGCAGGTAATGACCAGAAACACATGAACCAGTAGTAGTTGACACCACAAACCAATCAGCAACGACAATGTCATACAGGCCCAAACCCATGCGCTCCTATTAGCCGGGTTATGGTAAGCCTAGTGAGAGTGGCTGCATAAGAACAGATGGCTTGCTGATGTAACAGATAAGACGCAGAAGCGACTACTCCCGGGGATATGGTAATTGCCGAGATTTCCCCTTCCTGGCTTAGCTTCTCCCTGTCGGCTAGATGCTGTGCTCAAGTTCCTCTAAGTTTCACCTTCTAAAATGCTACTTATAGAAAGGGTATTTCTGGACGCACTGCGATTTTTAAAACTAAAATATAGTTCAACAGTCTGTGTGGTGCTCCAGTCCAGGGAACACATGGCTTGGCAGTTCGGGCAGGACTGTTCCCATGAGGCACAGGGTCAGACTGATTTGCATATGGCCATGTCTGAACTGGGGTGTTGGAGTGAGCTAAAGAATGATGATGGATTAAATCCAGATCAGTTGACTGGGGGTGAGTGTTTGATTTGCTCAAGCACTCCGTCCATCATCCCCTTTGGTATCACTTCCTAAAAGTGGCATTTGTAAACTAGTAATGAAAAATCTACCCACACCAATAAGCAGGATTTATCACCACTATTCCAAACTTACCTAACATGAAAAACATATCAAGGAATTCTTTATGCAAACCTATGAGAGGAGCAGGCTTCACAGCAGTGGGGAGCCAAATAGGTTGTTTGTCACTACCAGGACATGCCACACAATAAAGGCATATGCCCTACCTGTTACCTACACAGCACCCCATCCATAGGGCTACCTAGGGCCTACCTAAGGGGTGACCTATGTGTAGTGAAAGGAGAGTTTCAGGCTTGGCAAGTAAGTTTAAATGTTAAGTAAATGTGGCGGTAAACTGCGCATGCATGTCCTGCAGTGGCAGTCCTGAGATGTTTAAAAGGCTACTTCTGTGGGTGGCGCAAGCAGCACTGCAGGCCCACTAGTAGCAATTAATTTACAGGCCCTCTGTATATGGGATAGCACTGTACAAGGGACTTACGGATACATTAAATATGCGATACAGGTTTAGACCAATCGTACCATGTTTAAAGGAGAGAGCACATGCACTTTAGCACTGAATAGTAGTGGTAAAGTGCCCCAAGTTATGAAGCCAACAAAAACAAGTCAGAAAAAATACTGGAGGAAGGCGAAAAGTTTGGGTAAAAATAACCCTGCAAAAAGGTCAAGGTCCAACACTGGCATTGGCTCAGGGAATGTAATTCCTAATATATGGGCAACTCTCAAGGCACATTTACAAAACAATTGGGTGACCTAGCAATTATTAATCCTCACCACTTTTAAAAATCACCAGCCACCACTGCAAATATCTGTAACCTCAATTTTTTTTGTCTGGGTGTGTGGAGTGTGTGTGAGGGCATATGGCACCTGGGGTGGGAAAGATTTTATGTGTAATTAAGAAAACCACAATTATATAAGGTTATTATTAGCATATGTGCCACAAACTCTTCATCTTTACCAGATACTTTGTTAATTTAGAAATGATTATCGGCAAATGCAACAGGAACACTGTTGAAGAAAACTAACAATGTACTTCTAGGAGGGGTGCAGCTCCTTGACTCGATGGCAACCATGCTGAAACAGAGAAGAAAGTGTAGTTCCTTAAACGCTGCCCGTGCAAGCAGGTATTGATTTTTTTGTTATTTATTTATTTTCTGTCAAGTCCTGCAATTGTGGAGTTAGACTGCTTAATTAGAAGTGCAGACCAGACCACAACTTGTAGTGGTTGCTTTTATAACATGCATTTACAATGCAATAGGTCTCGCCTTCGAAAAAGTTAGAGCTATTGGCATTGTAGATGACAAACTTTTTATTTATGGGTTGGTTTTGAAAACAGATAAATGAATGTCATTGTCATTTAGAATGCCAATTGCTTAATCTCTCGCAAATGTGAGACCTATTGCATTTGCACACACACACACACACACACACACAGAGCCACACACACAGATGGGGGTAAATCAGGGCTGAAAATATAGGAATAAGGACCGTGGGCAAAAGAGCGGGTGATGTAAGCTAATAAATGGTGAAAAGAAGAGGCTTCTGACGGTAGAGAAAGACATGGTAGACGAGGGAGAAAAAGAGCACAAGAGAGGCGGGAGGAAACACGGTAGACGAGGAGACAGGGCAAGGGCGGGCACAGAGCAGTGTTGCCAAGACACATCTCGGGAAATGTTTCAATCCACGCACTGTGCTTATAAGGTTGCCAACTTGTTCGCTGGGGATGTTCCATATGCCTTGCTCGAAGGCTGCATCGAACCCAAACACACAGCGCCTAGAGACTAACAATGGCACAGCGCGCTAAGCAAAGTGTTACTGACGAGTGAAACACGCATATCATATAGTATTGAAGTATGCCCGTGCTGTAAATGCGTACTTACCTCCTTTACTGCGCTCAGACATTCAGGAATGTAAATACTCCCCGTATCTCCCAGGCGCTCCATTGCTGACACGCTCCGAACAGAATCTACTCTAAACCCCCGCAAGAAAATTTAGCTAGGTGCGCCCTACCTACAAAGTCAGTATTATTAGGTGCGCTGCTCGCTCCAAGCCTAAAAAGCATTGGCCAGGAGGTTTTTCTTGGACCCGCGGCACATGCACAATACCACCCAGCTGCTCCAACTTCCCTGGAAGGATTGCTCCCCAAGCCAGCTAATTGGGCACCGGGTACACATGATCTCGAAATGGCAGGGCAGAAAACGGGCCCGTTGCTGTCCGCACACAAAAGAGAGGCAGGTATGGGGAGCCCCAGAACCGATTGCCCCGTTCACCTGAAGGAGTTCAAACAAAAGTCAATTATTGACTTCTCCACCTGGAGTGGGGCTCCTGTAAATAACCCGATGCCCCCAAAACGCCCTGTATCAGAACAGTGCTAAATGAAAACGTGCTTTTAACAGACTTTCTGCATTATTCAGGGATCTTTCTGCGGCAAGAATGCATTAAACATGTAACTGTTTGGTAGACACTGAAGGCGGATGGAAATCGCGTGGATTTTTGCAATATTGAGGGTTCAAATGTAGAGCAAAATATAGGACTGAGAAAATAAAATATGAAGCTGTTAGATATGTCCGAATACACATGGTATAACCAAAACATGACCATGCCTATACGGAATCCATACGGACAGTGGTAATATGAGCATTGTAGAAGGCAATGGCCTATTTAATGTACCAGAACACCCCCAGCCTATCAGAAGCAGTCAATGCAGGCTCCATGAGAACTTATAGTAATACAAAGGGGGTTGGGACGGTTGTTTAAACACAAGAGACTGCCAGCGTCCTCCCAAGGAGCAGGCTTGAGACTGAAGGAGAGGAGTACGTAAAGTTGAGGTAAAAGACAGATACCTGCACGGCTTTGTGCATCCCGAGCCGGGGGGAGAATGGCGCTCAGCAGACCCTCGCTGCAGAGTAGCAGTACCAAGGCTGTGCCAGCAGCCCCCTACCAGAGGCGTCACACATAGTGCAGTACACACCGGAGGCAGTAAAGCGCCCCACCTCTCGCGGGGAACCCTCTTGCCTCACACCACACTGGCAGAGGGGCAACAACCCTCCTTTACCAATACGCCGCCCAAACGCCACTGACCCTTGCCACTCCTTAACTCCCCTCCCCAACACACACACACGCAGGCACCGAATGCACGGTGTGCATTTTGGTAAAATGCACAGCTCCTCCTGCCTCCAGCCCCCTTCGAGAGCATATGTGGGGGAGGGGGTGGCAGCGCTGCCAGCCTGCTCGCCTTCTGTGGGTGCAGACCCCCTTTTGTTGGCACCCCGGGCTGGCGGGTGTGCAGAGAGCCCTCTTCTCCCCAAAGGTCAGGCATGGCACCCTCCCACGCATGCCCCCTGCCTCCCCGGCAAACCCCAAAGCCTTCTACAGCCCGCTGTGCTTCCATCACGCTACTCATCAGCGGGCCGCTTCTCATCCTCGTGCCATCCAATCCTTCGAGGGGGCGCAAAAATCTTCAACAGGCCGGCGTGGTAAATACGGAAAACCTTGCCTCTTTGAGAATCCTCCCCGCCGGGACAGCCCCTCCAAGGCAGGATGGGGGCCTCCAGCCATCCCTTCACACAAAGGATCGCCCCCTCCTCCACTTCCAAGCTCAGTGGAACTTCAGGGCCCATCAGAGGTTTCTCTGTGCCATCCTCGCAGGTCACACCGTAGGCACTTCCACTGAACGAAAAAGGCTTTCAAAAGCCAAGAAACGAGCACTCGTTTTCCCCCTTCCTTACCCCAGCATCCAGAAGAAAAATCTTCCACGCTGCCACTGTTGTACCCTTGTAGAGAAGAGAACAATGTCCCTCGGTCCGCCTCTCCACGCTCCCACCTCAGCCCTCCAAAAAACCCTCAGCGCCGCCATGCAACTTTCTCTTCAAGATGCAGCCGCTTCTCCTCGGCTTTAGTTAACCCGATCTTCCGTCCCTGTTGAATAAAAAAATAATGGAGATTTCCAACTTTCTGAAGAGAAGTTTTTTTCGTAATGTTGGGAAAGTTAAGTTTCGTCCTCCTCAGCGGCTCTCTTTGTGACTCCTTGTGTTTTTTCCCCCTCTCCCCCCCCCTCGCTCCTTAGCGAGATTCTCTCAAGAATGCAACATGTTGGAGGCAGACTAAAGAAAGACAAAAAAAACAAAACAGCCTTTCCCCTCCCCCTTGCAGTGCTCCTCCCCGTCCCCTTTAGGAGAAGTGGGAGGAATGGAGGGGGACGAGAGGAAACTAGTTCTAAGAAACAAATACAGCGTAAACTTAACTAGGACAAGCACTCGCCAGGCAGCCGGCATCCGCCCTTTACTTTTAACATTAAAAGTAAAGCGCGGGTGCTGTGATTATACCAAAATTAAGAAATAGAAAAAACATCTATTTCTTTACTTTTGGTATAATCGCGGCACCCGCTCTTTACTTTTAATGTTAAAAGTAAAGCGCGGATGCCGGGATTATACCGAAAGTGCGCTCGCCACAACGCCAAGTTTTCTCCTTTAGAGCAGCCCCACTTGGACGGCTGGCGTAAAGGCTTTCTTATCTTCTTTATGGGGTGAAACAGATGGCCCCATAAAGAAGATAAGAAAGCTTTTACTACAGCAGTAAGTCAAGGAAGCTAGTCCATGTGGGACGGCTTCAAAAGAGAAAAAAGTACATCACTAGAACTTCTTTTCCAATGGCTAGCCACCGTTTAGCTTGAACGGTGATGCCAGCCAATGGAAAAGAGGGGCTGGGCTTAACCTCGCTAGTGAAAGTACTCCATCTCATTAAATCTCGCCAGCGAGACTGCGCATGTGCGCAGCCATCGCAGACCGAGTCCTAAAAAGTGCCTTTGGTAAAGACTAGTGCAGCCAAGGGACGTCTGAGAGTACTTGGTTACAGGAAGAGTATGAGAAAGGCATTCTGCAAAAGCATGATTTTAGTAAAGTAGATGGTCTTTAGAATTTTTGTTGTCAAATGGGGTTATTTGTTTAAACGTTTGTTGGAAGAAATGCAAGTTCAGCCACATTCCTTGTGTTTAAGATAATTGCAGTCCTTGTACAAGGCGAAAGTAAATTCCGGAGGGAGGTGCCTTTAGCATGAAATGACCTGACATCACGTTAGAATCTTGTCCGATGGAAGGAGATTCTATTTTGGGCAGCTGAGCATAATTGACTGGCCAGCTGATACTGCGTTAGAATTCCAGTGAAATTTGAAGGCTCTTGAACGTTAATGGTATTGTGCACAAGGCACAGAGTCTTGAACTCATGTTTGTAATAAAAGCTTGTGGCCATTTTTTCTGGAATGTTTGCAGTGTTACTCTATGCTGTAAATATATTACGAAACATGCAAGTCACCCATAAAAGTGCCAAAAGTAATTGCAAATGGTTTTATATTTATTCGGCGTTTTGTTCTGAGACAATAGAGAGAGTTCCAGAATGGCTAGCCTAAGCAAATCCAAAATCCAGTCTTCAACATTTGGTTTTGTAGCGAACTTTCCCAGTGCCACTGTTTAAGCTACTAAGAATGGCATTTAAAAAATCTATTTTAATGCACCATCGGAGATTTTAGGGAAATTATTTATGTTGGGCTTGCAAGAAGGTTACGGGATCCGATGCTGTTATTATCAGTTTGTGTGATTATCTAACTACCTTTTGGTCTGCGATCTTCCAGAGAATTAAACTAGTGATGGATCTCCAAGTTAAAATCAACAGATGCTCATGACTTAAAGTTTTAGGTCTGGGTTTTGACATCCCAATTGTGAATCTGACCTGTTGCTTATAATGTGCATAGAGTGGGATTGTGGTCCACTCCTTTCAGGCATTCGTTTTCTTTTTACTCTTCTCGTACAGCCATTAGCTTGAACCTTTGTCAGTTAAGGCTTGATTTAGCCCAGGGAGTATTCATCTCCCACCTAATACTAATTGTGGATTGGGTGTATGATTTCACCCTAAATCAAGTGCTTGCATTGAGTTCAACGAGGGACTACTTCACAAAATTAGATCTCTGTCTCCTGCTGCTTGATTCTTCCAGTGTGTCTCAGTCTGATGTGCTATTTATGCGAAAGCACATTAAACACAGAATTATTGACTTTGCGGGTACTTGCGATAAAACTGTTACAAGACTTGTTTAGATACATTTTATTGGTTTTAATGCTAATTGGGCTTTGGGGGAGCACACATTGTGTTTCTAATTGTGGACTTGGACAAAGTTTGTCAGTTTTCTGAGTAGGGCTTACTGCAGTCTATTGCCATTCTTTAATCTACATAATTTTAGAAAGGTTTAGAGATGCCTGCTTCATTTTAAGCACCTTGTGTGGTTGACTGCTCAAGGACACAACCTTTAGGAATAATAATATTCAGTAGTACAAAGATCTCATATTTGCCCGAGTATCAAATTGATATACTCCCCTTGTGTGCAATTTCATGCGTGGATGCTTTAATTACTCTGCACACCATTATAAGATTACACTGTGGGGACAGATGTGGGCTATCATTAGTGGACTTACATTTTCACTTTCCCAGTTTGGGTCTCCTTAATCCTTTTGTTTACTTCTTTTTCTAACTGTAAAATGATAGTGAACACCTTTTCAATACTAGGTGCGTCTGGTCGCCAGGTCTGCTTTGACGCCGAGCCTGATACTGTTCATGCCTGGACAAGGAGCAATCAGCAGCCTTAGAAAATGTGTTCTTACCAACCATATATTGTATTGTTGGCACAAGGGTAGTTACTAACTCTGACCCTTTCTGTGAGGGTTTTATGAAAGGGAGTCTCTGTCCTTAAGATGTGTTTTCCCCCTAATAAAAGGGGCTACACAATGTGGTTTACAGCGCAGTTGCCTGAGTGTTATGTAGTTCTTACTTGCAGTTCTAAAGAAAACGTGACATGTTCCAATACTTCTGGGACTGCCACGGTACCAAGTACATTATTACGCTGCAGTAATATAGGAAAGTGGCTGTCTATTTAAAATATTAAAATGAAGTACACTTCTTGGCTTACAGAGGAAAAAATAGATAATTCTAACACTTGCTACTGTGGTAGAGTGGGCATGCAATAAGGCTTATCAGAGGGTAGTGCTAAGCATTTGCTGTACTCAAAGAGGCAATAAATAAGACGCACACTCAAAGAATAAATCCAAAACCAAATTAGAAAAAATAACATCTTTTTATATATATTTCAAACTCAAGAGCTTGATTTCAAGTTGGGTACAGTTTTCTATAGAAAATATGCACAGGTAAGTAAATGTTTCAAACCTGTGCCTTTTTGCGCACAATGGATTTCTATGGAAGGAAAAGTCAAGGGTGCATAGAAATAGGTGCTGTCGGTTTCAGGGGTTCACCTTCGGGAATAGGATTGGTAGTGGGCCAAGGTTTCAAAGTACTACCAGTAGTTCTTTGGAAAGTGCTCTGGTTCTACCGGGAGCAGGGTGCTGGTGCTACAGAGAAGGGGGGCTACCTGAAAAGAGGCTGCACAGGGGGACTTGCAGGCATGTCTGGGAGCTCCCAAATGGGGGCTCAGGTCACAAGGGGTGTTAGAGCCAAAGTGAACAACCGGTTCGTCGAGACCCGGGTCGTGAGGCTGGGGAGCAATGGGGTTTGGTCGGCTAGTTTGGGCGCACAAAGATGTACTACGCAGTTAGAGACAAAAGGCTGTAAGAAGAAAAATCGAAGCAGCTTTGCCACTCTCAAAATGGGTCTCAGTGATGCTAACATCCTTCTACGGCTGCTTAGTCTTGGTGCTGTGAGAGTCCGGACTGGACACTCACAATTGGTGTGTGGTGCAGGGCGTCCGGTACCCCAGGGCTTGGGACTGTACAGCTCTGGTTGGTCCTGCTGTCTTCACACTCTGTGGAGAGACCGATTTGACCTTCCAGAGCAGGAGTACCTTATCCTGGTTATCTGTGGCATCAGTGAAGCCTGGTAGCTGCAAGGCGGTGGACTGGACTCTTCTTGTTGGTGCCTGCACACTGCAGGGGAGTCACTCTTGTACTCCAAGGAAGACTTTTGGTGTTTGTTGAAGTTCTGGTAGGCTACTCAAGGATTTGGTAGTTCTCCATCTTGCAGGATGAGTCACTCTGTCACGATTGTACATGGGGGACTGAGGACAGTGGGGTTTCTTGCCAAAAAACAATATTTTGCTGCAGTTCTCGCCTGCCAGTGACTCTTCTTCTTCCTTCTTCTGTTGATCCGTGAAATCAGTTCTTGTGTTTAGGGCAGATGCTGCTAGCAACTGTGGAAATCGGTGGGGCGCTGTAAAACCCAGATATGTTGCCTTTCTCCTTTCCGGACGATGATGAGCAGGAAGGAAGGAAGGTGGTTTACTTCCTGCATACAAATCCAACCAATCCACGAGCTGCTGAAAGCAGCTCAAGGATTGGTTGTAGCAGGCTAACCCACCACTCATTTTGAGGCTGGGGGCCTGTGCCTTGAATCCCTCGGCTCTTTAACAGCACTGGGATTGCAGGCTTTGAAGACCGCTGTCCAATCAGTCATGCACAATGAGCAGTCAGCCTACAATATGCAGAAATGTGGTTGCCCCGCCCCCACCATCACACTTGCACTAGCGTGGCCAGTGCCAGACAGAGTATCATAATGGTAATGACCATTTTATTATCCTGTGTGTACCTACAGCTCTCACAGCGGTCGTGATGCTCCTCTGTTTTAACGGCTGAGCCACCACTGGTTCGGTGGGGGAGAGGGGGGACATAAATAATCAAATTTGGGGCATTACGGGGAGTGATTGGTAGTATAAACACAAGAAAACCTAGGGGTTAGACCCCTAGGTTTTCTTGTGTTTATACTATTGTGTTGGGGCTTTAACCTAGGCATGGTCTCACAACTCCCCTAAGACCCTCCTTTCCCTGTTTTACAGTGATTGGTAGTAGTCAATGGGCTACCTACCTTTAGGGTGACTACACCCTCTATATTCCCACTTCCTGTGGCCATAACCCTGACCCTAGAAAGCTAATAATTCCTTCCAGAACAAAGGAGGAATTTGAAAAGTGGGGTCCACATAAGCTGGTCCGCCGTAAGGGTGGTGCTGTCTGAATTTGGGCACACCTCCTAATCTTATTAAGTTTCCCACCTGTCTTGCTGCCGAAAAGTGGGGTCAGGACAGGGGCTGGGCACCTCCACTGTCTGGAGAGGATTGAGGTCGCTTAACAGAAGCGGCAGGGCCTTTTAAGCTTCCCTCCCTTTAATGCCCATCCTGCTTGGAGGACACCTCCGCCCAGAGCATGCTTTGTTTTTGGCCACGGAGAGGGAAGGCTGTCCTCTCAAGAGATCAGAAACCGGTCTATGGTTGCTGTCAGGTCAAGACCAGTCAGTCAACAAACTAGTAGGCTATAGGTTTTCAGCAGGCACATCTAAGGTGCCCTCTGAGTGCATTTATTAATAAATCCAGCACTGGCATGGGTGTGGGTTTATTAGGACACAGTGTTTGGTACCAAACACCTTGGGGTACAATGAAGCCATCATGTAGCTGGGGAACTTGTAATCACGTGGCCAGCCCATATACATGTAGATGTGTAGTTGAGCTTATATAGCGCACAGCTACCCGCAGTGGGTTTCCCGGCGCTTGCTTAGGGAACCCGTCCTGGTATTCCCCTGTGAGATATCAGGGTATCCACAAGGTGAAAGTCAGGCATCCCGCCGCGAGGGGCCGTTGTGGAGATTAAGCAAGCTATTGCCCAGAGTCGCAGAGTGTGAACCCGAGAGTCGAGGAGGCACCGGGGCGAGAATTATCGAGTCCGTGGAATTTTTAGCCCAAGACCCGCCGAGGCGGGGAATTGAACCCTGGTCCAGGACCGATCTCAGCTTCCGGGTCTGCTGCCTCTAACCCCTGAGCCACACTTCTCCACATGTTATGGGTTCCCCACACACTCGTAATATCTAAGGGCGAGCTTAGATATCACGGGCACACATCTATTCAGGCAGATATGCCCATATATGGGTATAGTACACCCTGCCTTCAGGGTGTAAGGCCTGGCGTTGGTATGACTTACCTATACACATACAGTGTTGGCTGGCATGGCACACAGGGATGTGTGCCATGTCGACTCTTCAGTTTTCTCTGCACCAAGACACGGAGGTTGGAGTGGCAGTTTGTGTGAGCTTGGTGAGGGGTCCCTTAGGGTGGCAACATTGGTGGTGCTGCTGCTCTAAGGGGCCCTCGTTGGGTCCAGTGCCCTAGGTACCAGAGAAACCACTTACCAGGGATTTGTAAGGGCCTAAAGATGGTGCCAATTGTAGAACAATCGTACAGTTTAGGGAAAGAACACTGGTGCTGGAGACCTGGTTTACAGGAACCCTGCACACTTTCAGTCACAGTTTCATCAAAAACCGAGCACAAAGGAGGATGGGGTTACTGCAATAAAAACCCAGTTTCCTACAAGTAGCAAATCGTGTACATACCTATTAGAAAACTGGGGGACACTCCCTCGAGGGTGCTCTCAATGTTGAAATCGCCAAAGACAATTTTTCCTTGTTCAGCCCTGAAGTTAGCTTCTGTCCCTGGGCCTGCTGTTGATTACTCTAGGCTTGACATACTAAACAATAATTAAAAAGGTTGTAATAAATGATCGTAGTACAGTTGAGGTTTGATACATGTCCAACAAATAATCAGGAACAACCCATAAAGATGTGGCTTAGTTTTACCCAGTCAGAACTGGTGCACGATCAGCTCACATCTGAAGGGCAGTGGATCAGAGGCCTTACCTCTCAGTGTTAAAAGATAGATCTACAGAGGGAGAGCCTATTCTTCTCTGATCATCATCTGGAATATCTGCAGATCATTTCAGGGGCTAAGCATGTACGTAGACATAGAGGAGGCCTGACCTCCCAGTGTTAAGATAGATCTGCAGAGGGAGCGCCTTTTCTTCTTTGATCACCATCTGGAATATCTGCAGATCATTTCAGGGGCTAAGCATGTGCATCGGCATGGAGGAGGCCTGACCTCCCAGTGTTAAAAGATAGATCTGCAGAGGGAGCGCCTATTCTTCGCTGATCACCATCTGGAATATCTCCAGATCATTTCAGGGGCTAAGCACGTGCATAGGCATGGAGGAGGCCTGACTTCCCAGTGTTAAAAGATAGATCTGCAGAGGGAGCGCCTATTCTTCTCTGATCACCATCTGCCGATCATTTCAGGAGCTAAGCATAGGCATGGAGGAGGACTGACCTCCCAGTGTTAAAAGATAGATCTGCAGAGGGAGCGCCTATTCTTCTCTGATCACCATCTGGAATATCTGCAGATCATTTCCGGGGCTAAGCATGTGCATAGGCATGGAGGAGGGCTGACCTCCCAGTGTTAAAAGATAGATCTGCAGAGGGAGCGCCTATTCTTCTCTGATCACCATCTGGAATATCTGCAGATCATTTCCGGGGCTAAGCATGTGCATGTGCATAGGCATGGAGGAGGCCTGACCTCCCAGGGTTATAAGATAGATCTGCAGAGGGAGTGCCTTTTCTTTGATCACCATCAGGAATATCTGCAGATCATTTCAGGGGCTAAGCATGTGCATAGGCATGGAGGAGGCCTGACCTCCCAGGGTTAAAAGATAGATCTGCAGAGGGAGCGCCTATTCTTCTCTGATCACCATCTGCCGATCATTTCAGGAGCTAAGCATAGGCATGGAGGAGGACTGACCTCCCAGTGTTAAAAGATAGATCTGCAGAGGGAGCGCCTTTTCTTTGATAACCATCTGGAATATCTGCAGATCATTTCCGGGGCTAAGCATGTGCATAGGCATGGAGGAGGGCTGACCTCCCAGGGTTAAAAGATAGATCTGCAGAGGGAGCGCCTTTTCTTTGATAACCATCTGGAATATCTGCAGATAATTTCCGGGGCTAAGCATGTGCATAGGCATGGAGGAGGCCTGACCTCCCAGGGTTAAAAGATAGATCTGCAGAGGGAGCGCCTTTTCTTTGATAACCATCTGGAATATCTGCAGATCATTTCCGGGGCTAAGCATGTGCATAGGCATGGAGGAGGCCTGACCTCCCAGTGTTAAAAGATAGATCTGCAGAGGGAGCGCCTATTCTTCTCTGATCACCATCTGGAATATCTGCAGATCATTTCCGGGGCTAAGCATGTGCATGTGCATAGGCATGGAGGAGGCCTGACCTCCCAGGGTTATAAGATAGATCTGCAGAGGGAGTGCCTTTTCTTTGATCACCATCAGGAATATCTGCAGATCATTTCAGGGGCTAAGCATGTGCATAGGCATGGAGGAGGCCTGACCTCCCAGGGTTAAAAGATAGATCTGCAGAGGGAGCGCCTATTCTTCTCTGATCACCATCTGCCGATCATTTCAGGAGCTAAGCATAGGCATGGAGGAGGACTGACCTCCCAGTGTTAAAAGATAGATCTGCAGAGGGAGCGCCTTTTCTTTGATAACCATCTGGAATATCTGCAGATCATTTCCGGGGCTAAGCATGTGCATAGGCATGGAGGAGGGCTGACCTCCCAGGGTTAAAAGATAGATCTGCAGAGGGAGCGCCTTTTCTTTGATAACCATCTGGAATATCTGCAGATCATTTCCGGGGCTAAGCATGTGCATAGGCATGGAGGAGGCCTGACCTCCCAGGGTTAAAAGATAGATCTGCAGAGGGAGCGCCTTTTCTTTGATAACCATCTGGAATATCTGCAGATCGTTTCCGGGGCTAAGCATGTGCATAGGCATGGAGGAGGCCTGACCTCCCAGGGTTAAAAGATAGATCTGCAGAGGGAGCGCCTTTTCTTTGATAACCATCTGGAATATCTGCAGATCATTTCCGGGGCTAAGCATGTGCATAGGCATGGAGGAGGCCTGACCTCCCAGGGTTAAAAGATAGATCTGCAGAGGGAGCGCCTATTCTTCTCTGATCACCATCTGCCGATCATTTCAGGAGCTAAGCATAGGCATGGAGGAGGACTGACCTCCTAGTGTTAAAAGATAGATCTGCAGAGGGAGCGCCTTTTCTTTGATAACCATCTGGAATATCTGCAGATCATTTCCGGGGCTAAGCATGTGCATAGGCATGGAGGAGGCCTGACCTCCCAGGGTTAAAAGATAGATCTGCAGAGGGAGCGCCTTTTCTTTGATAACCATCTGGAATATCTGCAGATCATTTCCGGGGCTAAGCATGTGCATAGGCATGGAGGAGGCCTGACCTCCCAGGGTTAAAAGATAGATCTGCAGAGGGAGCGCCTTTTCTTTGATAACCATCTGGAATATCTGCAGATCATTTCCGGGGCTAAGCATGTGCATAGGCACGGAGGAGGCCTGACCTCCCAGTGTTAAAAGATCGATCTGCAGAGGGAGCGCCTATTCTTCTCTGATCACCATCTGGAATATCTCCAGATCATTTCAGGGGCTAAGCACGTGCATAGGCATGGAGGAGGCCTGACTTCCCAGTGTTAAAAGATAGATCTGCAGAGGGAGCGCCTATTCTTCTCTGATCACCATCTGCCGATCATTTCAGGAGCTAAGCATAGGCATGGAGGAGGACTGACCTCCCAGTGTTAAAAGATAGATCTGCAGAGGGAGCGCCTATTCTTCTCTGATCACCATCTGGAATATCTGCAGATCATTTCCGGGGCTAAGCATGTGCATAGGCATGGAGGAGGACTGACCTCCCAGTGTTAAAAGATAGATCTGCAGAGGGAGCGCCTATTCTTCTCTGATCACCATCTGGAATATCTGCAGATCATTTCCGGGGCTAAGCATGTGCATAGGCATGGAGGAGGCCTGACCTCCCAGGGTTAAAAGATAGATCTGCAGAGGGAGTGCCTTTTCTTTGATCACCATCAGGAATATCTGCAGATCATTTCCGGGGCTAAGCATGTGCATAGGCATGGAGGAGGGCTGACCTCCCAGGGTTAAAAGATAGATCTGCAGAGAGAGCGCCTTTTCTTTGATAACCATCTGGAATATCTGCAGATCATTTCCGGGGCTAAGCATGTGCATAGGCATGGAGGAGGCCTGACCTCCCAGGGTTAAAAGATAGATCTGCAGAGGGAGCGCCTATTCTTCTCTGATCACCATCTGGAATATCTGCAGATGATTTCCGGGGCTAAGCATGTGCATAGGCATGGAGGAGGCCTGACCTCCCAGGGTTAAAAGATAGATCTGCAGAGGGAGCGCCTATTCTTCTCTGATCACCATCTGGGATATCTGCAGATCATTTCGGGGGCTAAGCATGTGCATAGGCATGGAGGAGGCCTGACCTCCCAGGGTTAAAAGATAGATCTGCAGAGGGAGCGCCTATTCTTCTCTGATCACCATCTGGGATATCTGCAGATCATTTCGGGGGCTAAGCATGTGCATAGGCATAGAGGAGGCCTGACCTCCCAGGGTTAAAAGATAGATCTGCAGAGGGAGCGCCTATTCTTCTCTGATCACCATCTGGAATATCTGCAGATCATTTCCGGGGCTAAGCATGTGCATAGGCATGGAGGAGGCCTGACCTCCCAGGGTTAAAAGATAGATCTGCAGAGGGAGCGCCTTTTCTTTGATAACCATCTGGAATATCTGCAGATGATTTCCGGGGCTAAGCATGTGCATAGGCATGGAGGAGGCCTGACCTCCCAGGGTTAAAAGATAGATCTGCAGAGGGAGCGCCTATTCTTCTCTGATCACCATCTGGAATATCTGCAGATCATTTCAGGGGCTAAGCATGTGCATAGGCATGGAGGAGGCCTGACCTCCCAGGGTTAAAAGATAGATCTGCAGAGGGAGCGCCTATTCTTCTCTGATCACCATCTGGAATATCTCCAGATCATTTCAGGGGCTAAGCACGTGCATAGGCATGGAGGAGGCCTGACTTCCCAGTGTTAAAAGATAGATCTGCAGAGGGAGCGCCTATTCTTCTCTGATCACCATCTGCCGATCATTTCAGGAGCTAAGCATAGGCATGGAGGAAGACTGACCTCCCAGTGTTAAAAGATAGATCTGCAGAGGGAGCGCCTTTTCTTTGATAACCATCTGGAATATCTGCAGATCATTTCCGGGGCTAAGCATGTGCATAGGCATGGAGGAGGCCTGACCTCCCAGGGTTAAAAGATAGATCTGCAGAGGGAGCGCCTTTTCTTTGATAACCATCTGGAATATCTGCAGATCATTTCCGGGGCTAAGCATGTGCATAGGCATGGAGGAGGCCTGACCTCCCAGGGTTAAAAGATAGATCTGCAGAGGGAGCGCCTTTTCTTTGATAACCATCTGGAATATCTGCAGATCATTTCCGGGGCTAAGCATGTGCATAGGCACGGAGGAGGCCTGACCTCCCAGTGTTAAAAGATCGATCTGCAGAGGGAGCGCCTATTCTTCTCTGATCACCATCTGGAATATCTCCAGATCATTTCAGGGGCTAAGCACGTGCATAGGCATGGAGGAGGCCTGACTTCCCAGTGTTAAAAGATAGATCTGCAGAGGGAGCGCCTATTCTTCTCTGATCACCATCTGCCGATCATTTCAGGAGCTAAGCATAGGCATGGAGGAGGACTGACCTGCCAGTGTTAAAAGATAGATCTGCAGAGGGAGCGCCTATTCTTCTCTGATCACCATCTGGAATATCTGCAGATCATTTCCGGGGCTAAGCATGTGCATAGGCATGGAGGAGGACTGACCTCCCAGTGTTAAAAGATAGATCTGCAGAGGGAGCGCCTATTCTTCTCTGATCACCATCTGGAATATCTGCAGATCATTTCCGGGGCTAAGCATGTGCATAGGCATGGAGGAGGCCTGACCTCCCAGGGTTAAAAGATAGATCTGCAGAGGGAGTGCCTTTTCTTTGATCACCATCAGGAATATCTGCAGATCATTTCCGGGGCTAAGCATGTGCATAGGCATGGAGGAGGGCTGACCTCCCAGGGTTAAAAGATAGATCTGCAGAGAGAGCGCCTTTTCTTTGATAACCATCTGGAATATCTGCAGATCATTTCCGGGGCTAAGCATGTGCATAGGCATGGAGGAGGCCTGACCTCCCAGGGTTAAAAGATAGATCTGCAGAGGGAGCGCCTATTCTTCTCTGATCACCATCTGGGATATCTGCAGATCATTTCGGGGGCTAAGCATGTGCATAGGCATGGAGGAGGCCTGACCTCCCAGGGTTAAAAGATAGATCTGCAGAGGGAGCGCCTATTCTTCTCTGATCACCATCTGGGATATCTGCAGATCATTTCGGGGGCTAAGCATGTGCATAGGCATGGAGGAGGCCTGACCTCCCAGGGTTAAAAGATAGATCTGCAGAGGGAGCGCCTATTCTTCTCTGATCACCATCTGGAATATCTGCAGATCATTTCCGGGGCTAAGCATGTGCATAGGCATGGAGGAGGCCTGACCTCCCAGGGTTAAAAGATAGATCTGCAGAGGGAGCGCCTTTTCTTTGATAACCATCTGGAATATCTGCAGATGATTTCCGGGGCTAAGCATGTGCATAGGCATGGAGGAGGCCTGACCTCCCAGGGTTAAAAGATAGATCTGCAGAGGGAGCGCCTATTCTTCTCTGATCACCATCTGGAATATCTGCAGATCATTTCAGGGGCTAAGCATGTGCATAGGCATGGAGGAGGCCTGACCTCCCAGGGTTAAAAGATAGATCTGCAGAGGGAGCGCCTATTCTTCTCTGATCACCATCTGGAATATCTGCAGATCATTTCAGTGGCTAAGCATATGCATGCAGCTTTCTAGACAGCAGGTCCACATTTATTTGTGTGCAGAATTTCACTTGGAGTAGATTATCACTAATATGAATAATGTACTATCTGGGACCAACATGCAACGTTTGAACAGAAATGTGTTCAGCTAGCTTAAACCAATTGTAAATGTCACAAAATTCGAAGCAGCTAGGCTCCTAGCTTAAAACATGGCGGTACAAAGATAGTCTAATCACTGTGAATCGTATCTTAGAAATGGTCTAAACCCATATAGTATTCAGAGGTAAATTAAACCATCAAGTTGTGTGCCTCAAAAAAGCGAATAGATGCACGCGTTCATCAGCAGAGGCTCACGGGCTCCGTTTCTTATTCACAGCTGAGACTCGACCCCTGTAATCATATTTCCGTTCTGTCGGCACTGAAATCCACCGGTTAATTTCCATCCACATATACAGCTGTGGGCAGTCGATCAGGTGTGCCTTACCAAGAGAGATCGATATAACTACTGTTACCGCCAAGACGTCTCAAAGGATAAAATTGTGCTTGACAACTAAATGCACGTTCTGTTTTGGTTTTTAAAATATCTCGTAATTTTTTTTTACATAGAGATACCATGTTAATATAAAGTGACGTGCATTAGATGACGAGAATGTCTGCTCGATGTTCTCGCCGCCATTATGGATGAAGGATTGGGAGAATAAGCATCAGAAGGAACAAAGGCAGTGACTGTAGTAGAACATGAAACGCAGACTACGTAGATAATCTCAGGAAATTCAGCCTCTGAGGATTAGAGCATTGCCACCTTAATAGCTTGATAGACTTGACAGGGAAGCTACTGCATTCAAATATATGCGCTCACTTTGTTATCAATGCTGCTACTAGCTGAAGAGGAGAGTGTCGGTGAACACACGTTATTGTAGTGTACTGTTTTCATATGTGAATCTTTATTGTGTACATCTTCCATGTTCATTGCATTCATGCTTTTCATTCCAAGTTCCACAGTATGCGCATCTTGAAGGAATGTTTCCCTTCATCGCTCGTGGTGCCTGTCCTGCCAGATTCTCCAACTGCTGAATCAGGCCTTCAGCAGTTGGACTTTCTCTGGATCGGCTGTGCTCCCGTGTATGCTGTTTTCATCTTGAAGAATAAAGCCTTTAACCTTCATGAATTTCTTTTGCTTCACTCATTGGCTGTGTTTAACCTGAAAGCGACATCTTCACATTTAGCGACGAGGATGGGTTAGATGCAGTACTTTGTTTGTGGAATGATGCCAAAGAACATACCATCGGTGTTGCGTCAAGATCTCTCAATGATGATGAGACTAATTACTGCACCCTTGAAGAGAAGCCCTTGCCTACTCATAGGCAATTGATAAGTTTAAAACGTTTATTTGGGGTTCACAAGTTGTACTTATCAGTACTGCATCTTCTTAACAGAAATGGTACTGGCAAAGCTTCAGCTAGGCTTGTTAGAATTCTTTCAAGGTTACAGGTGTGTTGTTGCTTCTATAGAGGACCTAGTTCTTTCTCCTTTTGCAATTTCACAATCAGATTTGGTCAAAGCTTATTCTGATGATTCAACTCTCACGGCTGTAAAAAAACATGATCATTTCAGGTTGGCCAAAAGAACGTTCCCTTCCTGCTCCCCTGAAATCATTTGCCCACGTTTCAGATGATTTATCCATTGTAAATGATGTTATTTTTCGTGGTGCTCAATGTGTCCCTCCAACCTCTCTTCGCACAAAACTTTTTCATGCAGAACATCAGGGTCATTTGGGGGTTGGTGCCACGTCTAGGAAATTAAAAGAGCACTTTTGGTGGCCAGCTCTTGATAAAGACATCACACAATGGATTAACAACTGTGATACTTGTTTAGTATCAGACAAACACTGGAAGACCATTCAACTTCCCTTACACAGTGTTCATTTAGCTGAGGCATCTTGGTCTAAAATAGCTATTGATTTCGCAGGTCCATTTGAAATTGTCGCATGATAAACGCTACACTATTACGCTAATTGATTATTACTCTAAATGGGTTGATTTTGAGTTTTTTGAAAGTCCAAACTCACTCTCAGTTATTACATTTTTTAATAGTTTTTTTATCCGAAGGGTCACCCAAAGTAATTGTCTCTGATAATGCCTCACATTTTTGCTCTACTTGTTTTTTTAACACACTTTATTGATGACCGTAAAAACAACATATGTATCATAAGTCATTAGTTAGATACCCCTCCCCCCGCACCACCACCTTTAGAGCATCCCATTCAATCAAATTGGAGGACGCCGTGTTCCAGTTTTCGGCCAAGTAGTTGGTAATAGTATTGGACAGGGTCGTACGAAAGGGGGGTCCTCCAGCAGGTGTGGGTGCAACTTCCAGGTGGGCACTGGTGTAGGCATCATGCCCCAGCGAAGTGTGAGTTCTAGAGGGTTATGATCGGAAAATGTCTTGGCCTGATACATAGAATTGTGGACTTTTGCGATGAAGGGTCTCGAGCAGAGGAACCTGTCAATTCTGGTATGAAGACTGTGTACCAGAGAGTAAAAGGAATATTCCTTGTGGGTTGAATAAAGACAACGCCACGCGTCTGAGAGTGTCCACCAGCTTACCAGCGGTAGTACCATGTAGGGGTGGGTGTGATCTGTCTAGTCCAGTGTCCAGGACTGCATTCCAATTCCCCCCGCCCACCCCCCCCCAGCTCCCAGGGGATCCCGTCCCAGTCCGCCAAAACTGCACCCAGCTTACTCAGGAAGCGATCTTGGTCAAAGTTAGGGGCATATATGCTCCCGAGGACCACCAGGGGCCATCAAGGGTGCCCTTCACTAGTATGTATCGTCCCTGGTCATCTACCCGGCGCTCCAGTTTAACAAATGGGACCCCATGACGTACCCAGATAGTTGCCCCCCTAGCAAAAGTAGAGTAATTAGTTGAGTAGATATGTCCCATCCATTTTTTCCGCATCTTTTGCGTTTCAGATTCGGTTAGGTGGGATTCCTGGAGGAATGCCACTTGCGTCTAAGAAGAAATGCATGAATGCAGTGCCGTTTCTGGATAACTCCCAGTCCCCGCATGTTCCATGTGAGTAGGTTGTATGACCCTGTTGTGTTAGTGTTCCCTGTCATGTTCCCGTATATATAATGTGGAGCTCCCATCGTTGTGGAGCAACAGAGCCAATCTGACCAGGAGCCCCTTTTCCCCAAACTTGTAACAAAACTCGGCGCAGAGCCTAAACTGCGCTGGGCCCAACATTGGTGTACAAGTAGTACAGAACAAATAACGGTGCATATGCTAAGAGGGAGGTAGCCAACCTTATATCTGAGCATGGCCCTAGGAGGATCTGTGACCCGGTGGCTCAGCGGTACCCTACCCCCAGGGGGGATTGTGCAGAGAAGGTGGGGACGACATTGTTAACACAATCAAGCATAATAATGAGTATTGTGGAGTCCCTCAACAAGTAGCATAGATCTCAGACATATCGGGGTGTACAAGTATAGCAGAAAGACAAATAGCTAGTGCCCTACGCACCCCCAAACTGCACAGAGGAAATGTTCAGTTTACATAGGAATCTGTACAAGTGAAAGGAGACAATAGTCTCTCCGGCGCCGAGTATATGCCAGCTACAAGGGCAAACACAGACACAGCAGTCAAGTGTCCCATCCTGATCCCGTGTTCAGTTGTCACTCATATCGTCGGCTGCCCATGGTGTGATGGTGGGGAAAAGGATTGCACTGTGTTCTGAATCCGAATGTAGAGTACTGTCCTCTGAGTCAGTAGCAATTTTATTCAAGTCTTCGCTGAAGGCACCGGCCGCAGCAAGTGCTCCCTCCTGGTCTCGTCGTTGCTGTTCTCGCGTTGGAACAGCTCCTCCCTTGCTCTGGGTAGGGTCCTGGATCTGACGAGTGGTCCTCCTTGCTTAAATTATTGATTAATGATTGTAGGAGCTTGCCTCAAACTTTTTCGCTTTAGGCTCCAGTATAAACATAGGAATTGAATATAACTATGCCATTTGACTTATTGCTTTTGTGAATAAGGTTATATTCCCTTCACAGCGTTCCTCCAGACCAATTACGTGGATGTTGCATCTGTTTCTGCCCTCTGCATCCTCCACCCAGTCCATGAGAGTGGTCATCTGTTGTTGGAGTTGTTGCAAGGTGGAGGAATGCTCTGCCACTCTAATTTGTTATGGTCCTCCTTTAGCAACGTTAACCCCGTGGTGAGTGTACTCATCTGTAGTTCCATCGCCGTCCTAGAGTCTCGAATTTCCTTAAGAATGAGGTCCAGATTGTCCGGCGTCCCCTCTGCGTGTCCAGTCGAAGTTGCCCAAGGCGAGGAGGGCAGACTAGTGTGGTCCGTCATGGTAGGAGAGGGGTCAGGCCCTTGTTGTCCTTCCAGCGTCTTCGCCCGGTCCCTACCCATGGCGCAGCGACGCCCCCGGCCTCTGCGATAGGGCGTCTCTGTGGCAGCCCAGAGAGATGCCAGTAGTGCGAACAGCGGTGGTATAGCACAGCTTAATTGCTTTTCAGTGCGTCCCGGGGAGGCCTCGACGGGGGGGTAAGGTTTAGGTGAGCCTGTGTCCCTCCATGTAAGTACAGGCAGAACTAATGGGTTCAGCGCCAGTGGGCCATGCCGCCCCCAGTTTGCAAAAACGGTGCCCCTGGGCCGCACCCGTCAGTGTGGTCCCACCAGTAGTCCGCCCAGGGGGATGGTCTCTTCCTGCCTCTCCCGGTGCGTCAGGCTTTAGGACAAATTGCAGGGTGCAGCGTGGGAGCCTTAAATCATCACCTCTCACCTCCGTTTTCTCGCAAGGGCCTCCTCACCTTAACTTCGCCCCTTAGTCCTGCTGCGCCCCCCCCCCCCCCCTCAGGGCTCAGGCAGGGCGTCGTGCGTCCAAGATGGCAATTCCCGGCCATATATGGACCCAGGGCGGGGCGCACGTCGCAGAGCAGCCCGGCTGCCGTGCCTCACACGGGCCCCACACCACCGCAAGCTCCGCTCAGCACTGGGGCAGCCAAAACGCCCAAGTTCCCGGGTTCACCCTAGCAGGAATCAGGGTGGGTCACAGAAACCTGTGCTGGACCACGCAGCACCCAAACTCACCGCGTCAGTCCGCTGTGCTCTCCAGTAGCATATCATCACAGTCCTTTCACCACAAGGTCTTAGGCTGCCCTCCCGTCGAGCAGCACGTTCCTTCCAGGCCGCACTCCAGGGGCCTGCGGCCGGGACCAACGCCCCCGGGGACGATCTCGGAGCAGTAATCCAGGACGAGAATGTGACGTCCCCAGGTCTAGGGAGGTTAGAGGATGAACCCCCCCGCTTCCACCCCCCCGTCGGGAGGGTCCGGAGCTCTATCGATCCAGAGCCTCCATCTTCGGTGGTGTGCCACCGGCCCCCCACATTTTTGCTCTACTTTAATGCAAGATGTTTTTAAATGACATGATATCAAACATCTAAGAGTTGCTCTATATTCGCCGTCTTCTAATGGTCTCATTGAGAGGATGAATAGATTCATCAAAGAGGGCATACAAACTGCCATTTCATGTAATATAGATGTTGAACATTTTCTGAAAAAAAATATATGGTCATATCTTGTTACCCCACACTCCACTACTGGTATCCCATGTTTAGCTTGCTTTGACAAAAAATGTGTTAACCTCATCACTGCGGCGCGCATTCCACTGCAGTGCTGAGATTCCAATCGCGGGCGTGGTCATGACAGCTCCCTGCCGTCATCAACACCCGCCCACCGTGACTCATGACGGCCAGGAGCCGTCATGAGCATGGAAGAGGTTAAGACAAATGTTCTCACACAACAAAAAAAATTCAACAGAAACATTTTGATTCTGGTTTCAAACCTGTTTTACACACTTTTCAGATTGGTGATTGGGTTATGATAAAATCTCCGAGAGAGCTATGGTTAAACTTTCTCCCGAACAAACCAACTGAATTTTCTTGTCAAAACATTCTGCTGATAATTTTTCATGTTCTTATTTTCCCCTGTGTTCTCCTTCTGACAACATTTCACTTTCTACACAAGTCACACAAACACCTTCAGTTAATTCTTCTCATTGCACCTCACCCATTTCTATTTTACAATCCATTCCAGTTTCACCTTCACACTCCATTTCAGTTTCACGTAGAGTTTCTCGAAATTGTTCTTTTCCTGCAAGATTTAGAGATTATTATTTGTCTTGATTTTTCTTTTTACTGTACTTGAAAAGTAACTCTTTCTCTTTTGTAAAAAATGGATATGATGTAGTGTACTGTTTTCATATGTGATCTTTATTGTGTACATCTTTCATGTTCAATGTATTCATGCTTTTCATTCCAAGTTCCACAGCGTGCGCATCTTGAAGGGATGTTTCCCTTCAAAGGTACAATATATCTATTTGGAGGCTAGAATAAAATTATACCAGGTTTTTTCTGCCCATTTAATTTGTAGGTGTGTGCAGCTTTTAGTACGCAGAGTGCCATTTACAGTCCATGGGCTTCTACCGCACTAGTTTTCTCACTTTTGTTTTTTAAAATGTATTTTTTGGCTTGGAACCAAAAAATAAGGATTGTTGTACCCGCAAGTTCACCAAAGGAAATGATGGACGGAGCGTTGACAATACAAGCACTCACCCCAGTCAACTGTTCTGGGTTTAATCCATCACCGTTCTTTAGCCCACTCCCCGCAAGATCTACAAGATTTGCGGATAGTGGAGAACCTAATATGGGTTGGACTCTGCAGAGGGCAGTCCCAGTCCAACTCCTGGCCAGACTGCCAGTTATACACAAACTGCTACAGGGGTGTATGCATGTGCCCTAACTGTACTCTCTTAGATTGACTGAGTGTTTGGTTGCACTAAGATGTACTCCGCACTGATTACTGTGATTCTATGTCCCATCAGTATGTATCTGAAGACAATGCTGCACGTTGTGCATGACTGTATTGCTTTCCTTATTTTTTGGTTCCAAGCCTAAAAATAAATTTAAAAAAACAAATGTGAGAAAACTAGTGGGGTAGGAGCCCATGGACTGTAAATGGCACTCTGGGTACGAAAAGCTGCACACACCTACAAATTATACGGGCAGAAAAAACCTGGTATAATTTTATTCTAGCCTCCAAATAGATATATTCACTGCTAATACCCTAGAGCACTCATCATTAACTTAAAAGAGGCAGAAAGGGTGATATTAGCCTAACAAACCGTGACTGCCAGAAAATGCTACAAAGATTGATCTCAGAATGGAAAATCTAAAACTGGAACTGGGCGATATGAAGTTGCTGACAGAGACAAATACTCTTTAGGCATGACGTTGACCAACTTAAACTAAGAGTATAGGATTTCGAGGAGAGAACAGATAATCAAGAGGAAATAGAACACAACATATGCTATAGCATGAAAGAAAAACACATTAACATCACAGTGCTGCAAGATAAATAATTTTGAAAATTGGCTCAGAAAACACAGCATATGCTAGATGAGACAGAGGGCTCTGAAATTACTGAATATGTACATAGTCTCTTCGACCAGATTCTGGACCTCAAAGAAAGTAGATCGTTGGCTTACAAAAGGCCCAATAAGTAAGCCCTAGAACAAACCCAGCATCCCAGAGACCTAGATGTATATTTGCGAAAAATGTCATCTTAACTAGAAAAAGAACATATACTAGGGTCAGCAAGACAGAAGAACCCCCTCAATCAGGTAGCGGATAACATTTTCCTTCTCCAGGACCTGACTCCAATGATTTTGGTGAAACGATAACACCTTCTCCTGATAGTAACAGAACTCAACAAAAGAAAGACCAGATTCAATTGGACCTTCCCATGTGGTATACAGTTTCAATGAGATAGTCTTACCATGTTAAGTCGTAAAAAGAGTCAGGATAGAAAGCCTTGAAGAAGGATCAGTGCGCAATGAACACAGAGAAATAAAGTCTAGAACCCAAGAAACAGGAAGGAGAGAAGTGAGGAGTACAGAAATCAAGATGACATCATCAAGAAAACGTAATGGCATATAGAGTGGAGCAGGAATAGACGTCCCGAAAAGCTATAAGAATGAAGACCTCCTCTCCCAAGTACTTATTCTAGAATGCTAAAAACTGTTATTGATATTTGGAAATATATGTTACTGCCAGTTAAAATAGAGAAAATAGATATGAAGGGGAGATGAAAGCGAGGTTCAGGAGCAAAAGTATTACAGGTTAGTTCTGGGAATGCTGAAAGGAGAATCACAGGCTGTCACAAGTGCCGGAGAAAATAAAGTTGTTGGGGTAGCAGAGGGAATAAGGAGGATGCCCACCATCAAACACACGTATACACCCAAAAGAGCCAGGGCCAAAGGGAAATTGAGTACATCTAGGCACAAACACGGGAATTAGTCTCTTGACATTTAACATAAGAAAACAGAACTTCTCCATAAAGCTATTCACAGTTTATACTAAATTGGAGAAAAACACGTGTGCAGTAGCGATCGACTTGTGTGTGGGAGGTGTGGGCGTCTGGATGGGGGGAGGGGAGAGAACAGCAGGAAGTGGTCGCTTCTTTGTAAGTTAGCATCGCATATAAAAGCTAACGAGGTACAAAAATCTAGTTTTATAGAGTTCCTACTGCTACCCTGCTGTTCTTCCTTACTACACAATGCATTCGAATGCTTGTGCTTCCTGCCTTGGTCTACCTAGAAATGTATTGACAATTTTAAACGAAAACTTATATTTGACATCGAAATGGTGGTAGATGCACTTACCCTGTTTTCCTTTACCACACGTACGCTTTTAATACATTGTGTATACCTTCCTTCTCGGTTTTCAAATTCAAAAGCAACGATACGCACAAAATATTTTAGCTAAACACTTTGAAGCGTCAGGGGATTATTTTACTCTGCATGTCCTTGCCTAGATCACGAATCATTATAACTGGTGTCATATTCTATATTGAAATTCAGTAAAAATGCAAAACATTAAAATACCAAAATGTGAAATAAACCCATCGAAATGCTGGATAACGGTTCACAAAAGGGACACTATTCCTGGGTGTTTGGCTAAATGTAGCGACTCCTGCTGTTGTTTTGATGACATATTTCGGTGGACGGGGCTATTAGTTGCCATCGACGATGACACACCCTAGCAAAGGGGGACACCCCATGGAACCTGTTGTGGTTGCACGGTGGTCTGGCCATCTATACGTTCGTCGGCTATACATCTATTGTCTGTGCAAAGGTATGGGTGTTGCTGGGAGCCCAATTATGTTATTTCTGAGCCCACGAGCAGGGGACTGCCTCCCGTCAGTTTTTTTGTCCTCTCGTGGCCCTGTTCTAGACAGAGAACTAGGCATAGTAATATACACAGACAGCAAGCACACATAAGCAGAACAAAAAGCTGCAGACCAGCCGTTGTGGAACCTGCATTGTCAACGAAGGACCCCTCCCACCCATGTAGCACTACAATAGCTAATGTATAAAACGATGGGGCGGTTTCGACATCACTTTAAAAACAAGTTAATACAAATTGTAACCAAATTTGTTTCTGAAACTGAAAAGCGAACAAATATATACAATTTATAAGAGCCAACCTGGACTACACAACCAAATTTGAGCGACATAAAAACATTCCATAACTAAGTAGGGGGGCGTGGCCTAGCGGGCCAACATGGTGGACGCGCTCTTGGTGAGCTGCATTAGCACATAACTCAAATCCGTCAAAATCCTACTGGATTACTCTGATCATAACCACCTGTAGCTCCTGTCATTCTACATACCTACTGGGGCCCTCGGTTCTGAAGTGGAGCGGCAACAGACTGCGGAGGCACCTAAGGACTGTCTTGAGGCCTGCAGGATGTTGTGCCTGCGGCGGGTAGGGGCTCGGCAGCGGCATCGAGTCACCGCGACTGTAAGACCTGCCGTACAGAACCACTCTAGATGCCTTGCTCGTGGGGGTCTGCATGCCGACCTTGTGAGGCCGGAGTTGTGGTGCGGCCTGACCGGGGCCGCAGAGTGATGGGCGATCTCCAGGGCCGGACATAAAGAGACCGCCGCTGGAGCCTGCCTGAGGATTTGCCTTGCGGCGGCCTGGGGTGACGGGCGTGCTGGTCGTGAGTGGGGGCTCAGGAGACCAGGGGTGAGCAGCTGCAGATCTGGTGACCTGCGGGGCTCCCGGTACCTATGCCTGGAGGAGGGGCCGAATGGCGGTGAGCCGTGGCGTCACTTGGGGTGTTCCTGTGGCCTGCCGGGCCTACGGCCAGCAATTTGCTGCAATTCTGCAGCAGCTTCAGCAGTGGGGATGAATACGTAAGAGGCCGTAGAAGCAGCACGGCATAAAGCGCAGAATCAGCACGGCGTAGAGAGCACATCGGAGGGCTCCTCTGCAGGGCGCTGCCATCGCGCTAATTCAAGAAAAAACTTCTTAGCGGCTACTTAAAACACACCGCATCACGCCGTGAGTAAAAGATACAGTCCCGGTGGGCGGTGCTAAAACTGGACGGGGTGGTAACCAGGAGGGACTAGAAAGCCTCACTTACAATGTGAAGCTAGCATTTAGCATGGAGGATGATGCAAGCCAATAGAAAGAGGGGGCGGAGCCTACATTCCACTTTTGAAAGTGACTCGATCACAAGAAGCCTCAAAGAGCAAGCAACGCGCATGCGCTGCTATGCAGGACTGCGAGACCTAAAAAGGGGGATACAGCCAGATATAATTCTTAATGTTACAAAGCTGCATCATCACATCAGCTTAAATAAAATGCAGGGAGTGGAACACACTAAGCACTAGAGACTTTGGTAGATGATCTCTGGAGCTATACAATCACAAAATGTAAGCTTGGCCTTCACCTATGTACGAAAGCGACATTAAATGCACCTAAACAAAATCAAGACCGCTTCATTCAGAACATGAAAATATTGCAACAGGAGATTTAACTTGGTGCCAAATATTAAACATGACCATAAGGGCTTAAGAAGAGACTCAACAGGCCAGATGGCTGTAGACCCCGTTGAACAAATTGATGAACTAGGACTGACAAATATATGGAAAACAGCACTTCCAGAATGTAGGGACTATGCATACTACTAACATGGTCACCTTACGTACTCAATAATAGATATAATAAGTGCCACACGCAGACATAAATGCAATATGTCTCGGACAGAAGATGGTGACTAGGACAAAATGTCTTAAAAGCTGCAGGTAATAGAATTTAGATTAAGCAGGCGATTTACATATTATTTACAAATAAACACATCAGATACCTTCAGAGTGGCAGAATGGGCAGTCTTTAAGGCAGTTATAGTGGGTAGATAGTAACCTTAACAGCAGTAGAGAATAAAAAAGCAATAGAACTGCGCTGCTGTGCAGTATGGCTAAAAACATAGGGGTGAACTATTGGCTTTTGTAAATGTTTGTTTTCTGGTGAGGTGGGAGGATGTGGCAGGTGCAAGCAATGAAAGGAGAATAATCCTACCTTGTGTAATGTATTCTGGTTCCCATGTAAAGTGCCCCAGTACCCTCCGGCCAATTTTGCACTATGTATAAAAATCTGATTTTGTGTAACGTAATCTGGTGTACATATAAAGCTCTACTGTGCCCTTGGGTCAATTTCACACTATTTGAAAAAGAATTGCAGAGCTTGGAAGTGTTTCTCAGTTTAGGCTAGCAAACACATGCTTTCTTAGGGGGTCTGCAAATAAAAAAAAACAAGTAGCTCTGAAAGTGCAAGCTGTGGAATGACACTGGGCAAGGAAGCTGTACTTGGGCCAGGCTCAAGGGAGGGACAAACTCACAAAGAGGAAGTGTAAAGAAGCCGGTACACACTACCCATTGAGAAGCAAAGAAATTAGAGTGATGCTGAAACCAACTAATGTTAAGCCCCATGTAAGTAATTTTTAAAAAAAGTCGCTTAAGCGACCGTGCGTGTGCTTTCTCAGGGGAGACCAAAAAATTATGAAGTTTAATGTCAAAACTCACTCCCCAAAGTGCCTGGGAATACACCTTACTAAACCTGTTGGTGCGTTATTGAAAGATAATAGTTGCAAGACTTAATTACATGTTTTAGGCCCTGCAATGAATCTCTGAAGGCCCGCTTTGGTACTAATGGCAACAACCTTAAATGGTTCACATCCTTCCTACAACACCATTTGCAACAGATCAAAATCAACTCATGTCTATCAAAACTCACAAGGCTCTCTCTTGGCGTGCCGCAGGGCTCTATTTTCTCCCCCTCCCTTTTCAATCTTTTCATGGAACCCCTTAAGGTCATCTTGAAGCAAGCAGGGATCAAACATCACCTTTATGCTGATGACACTCAAATTTACCACAAAATGAAATCACTCAATGACATTTGACATCTTAACGCTACTCTGAAGAAGATTCATTCTTGGTTTCACTCTAATCACCTCAAGCTAAACCCCAACAAAACAGAAATAGTTCTATTCTCCCCCAAATGCAACCATCTTCCAATTCACGAATAGATCAGCGACCTGAACACTTTAAATTGTTCTCTCATTCCATCCAACTCCACTAAGTCCCTGGGATTCTGCTTAGACCACAACATGTCAATGAAAGAGCACATAAAAAAACTTGTCCAAAGGAGTGCTTTACGCACTAAAACACCTCAAGAAGCTTAAACCATTCATCCCCCCAGATGTTTCAAGATTGTGATTCAATCTCTGGTCCTCTCCAAACTAGACTATGGAAACGCCACTCTCACAGGGATGCCAAAATCCCACCTCACCACCCTTAGATAGTTCTAAATATTGCAGTCGTGCTCATTACTGATGTCAAACGGTTTCAACACATCACTCCTGCTCTCAAGAGCCTCAACTGGCTTCCTATCAAAGGGAGATGTATTTACAAGACTGCCTGTATCATCCACAAAATCCTTCACTCTCATTCACCAAACTACTTAGAAAACAAGCATACGAAAACAGGGATTTGTAGAATACGCTCTTGCTCCTACCTCCCAATCTAAAAAAAGCATCTACCAAGTCTCGCTCCTTTTCTGGAAATGCTCTGAGCATATGGAAACCTCTACCTAGCAACCTGCGATGCGACCCCTTCTTCCCTGGCTAAAAAAGAGACCTGAAACTCTTCCTCCTCAACAAATACTTTAATTCTTAGACTTCTGATCCGGGTTTACTATCATCGTGCTCAGGACTGAACACTGTCATAGTTGGCTATTTGGTTATGCTGTCTACCGATCCTCTTGAATCTGTTATCATGGTGTCTGTTACTGTGCTGTTGTTATGTACTATTATCTATTGAGTCTTGAGTCTTGCCTCTATTGTTTATGGTGCTCCTGATTCACTGGATTTGCTCACGACCATGTAAAGCGCTCTGACACCTTCGGGTCTAGCTAGCACTTTATAAAACAAATAAAATAACAAATAAAATAATTAGATACTGATATCCTTGACTGTTACAAAAATCCCCCCTAAATTTCACCTGGCAAGGGAAATCTGCAAGAATTTCAAAAAAGTGTTGAGACAACTGGCACTGAATTGATGACTAGGGTTCCCGAATATCAAAACGCATTACAGGGTCAATCATTTGGGAGTGATTAGGGAATGATTGCAGAGATACTCCAACAGTCAAATCACAGGAAAAACAATGCATGTGTGGAATCACATGCAGAGCATCACCGGGTCTCAGCAATCAACCACTTTCTTGTCCCTGTTTGCACCTATCCACAGCAATAGATACCCTCGCCCTAGTGAACTCTGGAACTATCCACAAGGCCTACCAAGAAGGGTACTGAAGAATATGAATGGACACCTTCGGGTGTTGGGGTCCACACACCCTCAAAATGATGCAACTATTTTTTGGTTACCAATTTCAGTTGGACCGGTAAAAAAAAAAGTAACATGAGCGGTTTGTGGAAATAATGGAGTTAAGGAAAGTAACACAGAAGGTGTAAGTACGGCGGTGGGTAAGCAACAGGAGGAGCAGATGGAAGCAACACGGTGCGCAGGAGCAGCAAGACCGAGGGCGTGGCTGGGGTGAAAAGCCACATGGGAGAGGAGCAAATGGAGACAGCGCAACGTTGCAGTGGGGTGGAAGCAAACGAACAAGAGGGATCAACACAGCATCTCGAAGTGAAAAGCTGTATGTGGAAAAGTGAACACTTATGTAAGGGGGCATGAAGGACAAAGTTATACGAAATTGCATTTTTATAACATGAAAAATGAAATTTGCAGGGAGGAATGGGAAAATGCAGAGACCGGGGAAAGCACATGCACTCTCATGAAGTGCTTTTAGAAAAAGAAACAAAACGTTCACGAAAAGTGGAAACTTGTGGAATGTATAAAGGAGTCATTCAGACAGATAGTATACAGGCTATGCTCCACAGGAGGCACAAGTACAAGATGGTCCCGGCAAAAGCAAATACAACGATTCACTAGTAAACCAAGAAAATACGAGTAAGAAGACCATAGAAAAAATACAACGATTCACTGGTAAACCAAGAAAATACGAGTAAGAAGACCATACAAAAAAATGAGCTGAGTTGTTTTCAATGTCCACTATCGACAAGTCCCCAGAAAACCTTTTGCAGCCGGGCGCCTTTACTGTCTGGCAGGCTCCCACCTAAAAAGGAAGAATTAAATAGTTTGAAAATTATAGAAACCCCTATGGCGTGGGGAGACTTAGAGGTTCAGGAATGAGCTATTACGACATTGGGCATTATACTCAGCAGACAGTCAGCTATCAGCGATCTAAAACCCTTTGCAAAATTTGTCAAAACAATGAAATGTACTAAGAGAGCCACAAGATTAGTTAGTAATGTCCAGAGGGTTCATCTTAACTTAAAGAATGAAATCATGTCTATAATAAAAGAAATGCTAGGATTCCTAGACCCAGTTGATTCCAAAACAGTGATCCTAGGCGTGAAGCAAACAATGCGTGACAACATTCACAACTATTGAAGATTAAGTAGACACATGATCAGATGGAGACGATTTTCAGTCCAAGCGACAACCAGTGCTAGACTACCTTGAAAACAACTGCAGAGAGATATGTCCCCCATGTATGACAGCCTTAAGTTTCTTTGACTAGTGAGTGTACTTGCTGAAGTGCGTATCAACTTAAAGGAAATAAAATAACATAAAAAAGAGGCAAACTCAGGTGTAAGTGAGGGTGGGAGAAGGTATGCTTAAGAGAAATGTATGCATGGAAGGTTTTAAAATATGATTCATGTTCTTATATATGAAACGTTCAATAAAAAGTATTTGAAAAAATTGCTTTGCAGGACTCACGCTAACATTTCTTCAGACGTTCAGCTAGTTTGCACCCTGATGAATGTGTGACTTGGTTATGTCAGTTGCATTTGTCTTGGTCTTCTCTATCTTTTGGAGCCACTGCAGCTTGTGTCCAGGGCTGCTGCCTGGACTGTTCTTTGCCTATGAAATAGACGATGTATCTCACATGCTTTAGCCCTGCTTCATAGGCTCACTGTTAGCTTGTTGTTAATGTTCATGTCTCCTCATATTGCCTATAAAAATGTCAGTAGCACAGAACTCAGTTTCTTCATTTCTCCCTTCAGGATATCATCTTGTCACCCACACTCCCTTTGCACTGTATTTGAAGCATTCAAAGAATTCAGAAACACAGATGCATAAGGTTTTTATTTTCATTGTTCAAGCCACTACTCTTTTTGAAAATGTTAAATTGCTCTTTATTGTTTTGCATATGTGCATGTTGTACATACATTGTCAAACCAGTACGTGTCACCTAAATTCAGCACAATGTTCTTAGTCAATCTCCATCCATCACTTCGCAGAGCAAGGATGAGACGAAAATACCCAACATCAGACGAGCATAACCATAATAATAATATTCCAGACTCCCAAACCCCTCACACATTCAATAGAACATGCCCCACAGCATTATATGTATATATCGGCATCTATTGGCTATCTGGAATGTGAATGCACGCTCAAGAGCCCTTGAGATGGTATCTCTGGCTTCGAAAGTTACTCCACCCCACATGCACACACTGAAAGCAACAGCCTCTGTTGGCCATTGTCACATCTATCAGTCATCTGTCGTGATTTAACCCCTTCCATGCTTGTGACGGAACCATTCCGTCATGAGTCACGGTTGGGCTGCGCTGATGACGGAATGGTTCCGTCACGACCACACCCGCGATTGGAATGTCCAGCACAGGGCTGGAATTCCTGCCGCACGGAAGCGGTTAACCAATAGCTACAGTGGCAGATCATCTGATTATGCTTCTTTAAATTTAAAGTGCACATCATTTCTGCATCCGCCCATTTTCAGACATCTGTCATCTAGGTCCCATGGACGGGCACAGCACAAACTTCCATCCCAAAGCTATGTTCAGTTCGACTATTATCAGGTACATTAGGTAACAAGCTGCATTATCTTAGTTGCCTTAGAACACACAGGCCCCTTCTGGTAGCTTTGCTTCCTCCAATACATGTTATCATGTGAAATGACATGAAAGGGCTCAACACGAATGCCCCTTTCCCATCAAATTCAGAATGTGATTTTAGACCGATTTCTTCTACCTTCTTTGCAGTACTCTGCTATCTGCCATCAGCCATGAGACCCATTCCGAGGACCGTCGCTATGACTTGTTTTAAAGGTCTAACACTACTTTTCCTAGTGCTCAGAAGTAGTTTGTCTATTTAATGAGTAAATGAAGCTAGTGATGTTTATGTCTGGAAGACCCAAGTGCCAGCCATGTAATCCTGTGATGCATTGATGGTCTATGGAACCTGGGATTGGAACTTGGGGAAGGTTTCTGTGGCAGTTGATATTGGATCGTTGCTTGGAGCGGTTGGTGGAGAAGCTTGTTACTTGGAATAAAACATCCTGGAAATAAGCTTGGCAGCGTCATTCGTTGGGACTTAACATTGGCGACAATTGGGCACTGATGGAGGATGGCCACCAACCCTAACTTTACAGAAAACATTAAAAAAGAATAAACCCACGCGTGGATGAAATTACAAGTTCATTTGGCATACCTTGCACTTGTGTCAAAAGTGTGCTTACAAACTCGACACCAGACATGGCGAGCACTGACAGGACACGGGACGTGGTAAGCGATTTAATTTGAAGGAATCACATAATATTTTCAAGTAAACATAATTTCTGATGCATCCTCATGATTACCTATTATGTTCATGTGCACATCATTTCTGATGAGAGAAGAGTGGTGTCATTTATGAATCACTGTCAGAATATCGACCTATAGAAATATCGACGGAAAAATATCGAAGTCAAGAATATTGACCTCCTATCTACATTATGGTAAGTACAAGAATATCCCCAAAAATATATAGATGTCAAAAACATCGAAAATGTAAAATAAAGTAAATAATACATATAATTAAAATAAACATAGTTAAAAATATTTCAAAATTATAACTAATATATAATGTAAAAATAAATTAAACATATATATATAATATATATACTTAATATGTTTTAATAATTGTAATAACGTGTTTAAAAATGTTATAAATTACAAATAGATCTATATAAATAACACAATAATATAAATAAAAATTAAATATATATAACAAATTAAAAAAATTACAATTGTAATCTTTTTAAAGTTAATTATATACTAAATTAACTAAAATAATACAAAAAATATTAAACAGTGGAGGTAATAAAATTACTTTTCCAACTCCAAACAGTAAAACAGTAGGGAAAGTGTTGGATAGTGTAGGGGTAAAAATTACTGTTCGCACTCCAGTGAGTGCAACAGTAGGAAAAGTGTTGGATAGCGTAGGGGTTAAAATTACTATTCGCACTCCAGTGAGTGCAACAGTAGGGAAAGAGTTTAGGATAGCGTAGGGGTAAAAATTACTATTCCCACTCCAGTGAGTGCAACCGTAGGGAAAGTGTTGGATAGCGTAGGGGGAAAAATTACTATTCCCACTCTAGTGACTGCAACCGTAGGGAAAGTGTTGGATAGCGTAGGGGTTAAAATGACTATACCCACTCCAGTGAGTGCAACAGTAGGGACAGTGTTGGATAGCGTGGGGGTTAAAATTACTATTCCAACTCCAGTGAGTGTAATAGTGTCGAAAATGTAGGATAGCGTGGGGGTTCAATTAACATACTTATTAATTAATTACGGTAAAATAAATACCATATTCATAATTAACAAAAAATAATAATAAATACCAATAAAATTAAATTAATATTTACTTAAATAACATTAAATTACTTCCCACCCTATTACACTATAAACGCACAACCCGCTACACATAAAAAAACACAATTTAATTGTCAATTAATAAAAATTAATTAACAATGAAAAATTAACTAACAATAATTAATCAATACCAATTAAGAAAAATTAATAATTATTCAATTATAATGAATTACTTCCCACCCTATTCCCCTGTCAACCCACTACACATAAAAAAATAACACAATTAATTTTAATTATCAATTAAATTAATAACAAATAATTAGCAATTAATAAAAATGTAAATGTACTTAATTATAATAAATTGCTTCCCACCCTATTCTCCTATAAACCCACAACCCGCTACACATAAAAAATAACACATTTAATGTAATTATAAATTAATAAAAATGAATTACCAATTAAAAATTAATCAACAATAAATTAACAATGACAATAAATAATACAATAATTATAATTAATATAACTATAAATTAATCAATTAATAAAAATTAAGTACCAATTCATGATTAATTAACAATAAATTAATAATCAGTAACAATAAATAAAAACATATTAATTAATTATAATTAAATTACTTCCCACCCTTTTCCCCTATAAACCCATAACCCGCTCTGATACTAAAACGGAAAATTAACTTAAAAAAAATTACTAATTTCTAAACATTTAATACATATATTTAAAAATAATTACAAAATATTACAAAAAATGTTAAACAGATACATAGAAAAAACATATTAAAATACATAACACTATTATAAATATTGATATTATTAACAATATTTTTGCAAACAATATTACTTACTTCGATATTACTTACTTCGATATTACTTACTTCGATAGTACTTATTTCGATAGTACTAATTTGATAATACTTACCTAAATATTACTTACCTCAATATAAAAAAAAAAAACAATATTACTTACCATAAGGTCGATATTCTGGTCACTGATATTCTTGACAGCAATATTCTGTCCCTACAATATTTAGTACTCGATATTAGTGTAGGTCGATAAGAAAAAAAAAGATATTATGTCTGCACATCGTGATTTACAGTGGCAAATGCAGTGCTGAAATCTAAGAGAATTAGTGCAGCAGCACCACCAGTATCTAATTATTTGGTGACCTTGAGAAGGGCCAATTCGTTCCTGTGGCCAGCTCTAAAGCCTGACTATGAAGGAAGAAATACGCTATTTAGTTAAGTGTAGAGCATGACCTGCTCATTTATGTGTTTTTGCCAGAATAGACAAGAGAGATATAGGTCTGTAATTTAACCATATAAAGGGGTCTCAATTTGGCTTTTTCAGCAGTGGTGTGACCAGGGCAAGTTTTCAGTATTTATGAACAATGCCCTCTGCAAGAGATGCATTCAGAAGTTGGGTCTATTGCTCCAGAGCTTGGTGGTCGAGCTTGCCGAGTACCAAGGGAGGACAGGGGTGAAGAGGCGAACCTAATTTGGTGGACGCAAGAAGCAAAGGGAAGGACAACGAATCGATGAGGTGAAACGCACTCAAGGTGCAGGGCACAGTGGAATAGGCTAAATTAGTCCTGGAGTCAGAAATGTCTGCAAAAGCGACCTGGATGTCCACCACCTTTTTAAAGAAAAAGTCAGCTAACTCCTCACATTGAGGTTGTGAGGGGATGGGCGGGGTACCTGGGGCAATATTGGCAGGCTCTAAGTGTGTTTTCGCTACCTGAAAAAAAGTGTAGTAGGGTCGTTTTGGATCAAGGTTATTTTATCCAAGTAAAAAGAGGCTGTGGCAACTTTTTTTAGATAGTCTTTTAAAGCCAACTTATATTTTGTTTGTCCTCCTTACTATTTGTTTTGCGCCATTCTTTTTCCAAGCATTTACATATCTTTTTGTTTTCATTCAGAGAATCATTATACCATGGAGCATTGCGGAAATGTTGTGTGGTGCTTCCTACTTGAAACGGGGATTAACGCGTCAAGTGAGGATTTGAACCAAGAGTCAATGATGTGTGTGTGTGTCTGATTCCACTGAGTTACTCAGCATAGGGTGGTTAGATTTTAGAATTGAATTAGGAGCAGGAATGTTGAGTTTTGACCAATTCCTGCCAGTGGAAACGACTGAGCCTGACGAGACCAGGGCCTGAGTAGATGGAGAGGGAGAAAGTGACTGCAAAATGATTAGACCAGGACAGAGGGGTTGGCTGGTCAGTCTGCATACGCCTCAGATTGGTAAATATAGGGTTAAGCATGTGTCCGGCTTCATGGGTGGGGGAGTTATTAATGAGTTGGATGTCCAAGGCCGTAAAATCCTCTGTCAGAAAGGAGGCAGTTCTGCATTCCGTATTATCAAAGTGGATATTAAAATTACCCAGAATGGTGAAATTGGCAAATTTGAGAATGAACGGGAAGAGGATTTCAGCGATACTCGAACTCTAGATGCCCACAGAGCCAGGTGGGCTATAGATTAGTGCTCCAGACATGGTGAAGTTCTTATCTGGAGACCGCCCAGAAGAGTAGAGATTTGCAGTCAGGGATTATGAGCTTGTCGATTTTACACACAAATTGCTCTTTATAGATGATAGCAATGCCACCTCCTTTTTCATCTAAGCAACCAACTCTTAGATTCTGGAACTCTGGGGGCAGGGCTTTAACAATATCTGGATATCTGGCACTGAGGTGTTTTTAAGCCAAGTTTCTGTGAGGAAAATTGCATGGACAATGATCAATAAAAAAAAAAGTGCAACTAGCGAGCAGCAGTTTAAGTTAAAGAACTTAAAGTTGGAGCGGGGTCCTGCACAACCTTACCTATGGGATACGGGTGTTGCCGATCAATCGGGACAGTAGACCCTCAGTGAGAATGAGTAGTCATATAGCTACAGTATGGGCATGTTCCCCCTGCTGAGGCAGGATCTTAAGAAGAAAAACAGGGCCCTTTGATAGAGTGGCAGAGGTCAAGCAGTTTAGAGGTTGAGCAAATTAGCCTATCTAATGGCGTTGGACCCTGGTCCAATAAGAGTGCGTACAGGCGCAGATGGGCTTGCCTTTGATTCGCCTTTGATGTGCCAGCCCATAGCCGAGCCTAAGTATGCAGGCTGGGTGCAGGTAATTGGGGCTTTATGAATGCTAGCGCGCTGACCACTCTGACTAAATGGCCGCCGGGTAAAGAGTTTCCCTTCAAACACACAATTTTCCCATTCAGATTTTAGCAGTAATTAACTCTTTATCCTCTCAATTACATCATATGTTCAATATAAAAATATAAATTCGAAAGGAACCGTTCAAGTTACCATGCTGATACTTGTTGATACATTACTATACAGTGCCACGTCCACTTATTTTGTGAGAAGTTGCAGGCCATGGTGGGGGTAATGAATGCAGTGGCAATGCCAGTCACCTTTTTTAAAATTCCAGGACCACCTAAATAGAAATGTAGTCAATGGGTAAAAAGTTTTGAAATGCACATCGTAGTCATTGATGGAGTTAGGTACAGTGCACGTCGCAAGCAAGCCCTATTATACATTTGTTTGTAAGAATGAAAGGAAGGTGGTTGTTCAGTTTTATGACACCAGTTGAAAAGCCTAACTGTATAGAAGAATGGAGCGATTGAAAAGATGCATCACTGTGGAAAGGCACAGTTTCTATTATAAGTATCAGGCATCTGAAGAGTCTATTGAAGCGTATGCTACAACCTTGCACTTGCTGGCTTCCACGTTCACTTATTCACATGAGATGATAGATTACCAGGAAGTCATGCGTACCACATGTCAAGGCACAGGAAAAATTGTGCCCTAAAAATCCTACACTTGGTAAAGTTATTAATTCTATCAAGAGTTGCAAGAGATCTGCAAAGGGCATCTGCATTATCAAAAAACTGAATTTCCAACAAATAAGGTTAATATTGTAAAAGCAAGTACTCTCTCCATGAGTGACACCACTAAGCCACCAGACCTCGCACAGAGGATAATCGCCGCAATAAATGTTACATTGTGGATCTATGAATTATATTACATCCTATATGAAATTGTCCAACATTTAGCAAGGAATGTCGTAAATGTGGCAAGAGGGATAATTTTGTAAAATTTTGCAGAGCCTCTGTTCGCACAAGGAATGTGTTATAATTCAAGACGAAGGCGATGAGACTTCAAATATTGATGAACAGTTAGAAGATCTAATCTGGCTTGCAGCCATCTTGGATAAATGTTATGCAGATGACCAACCGAGGTGCACTGTGCACCTGAACAAGCAAGAAATATGATAACTTAATGAATACAAAGTCACATTGCCACTGGTGCTCACAGCAGACATAAAATCGAATTAGAAGAATTTTTCAATGCCAAATTGAGATTCCAAGACAGACCTACATCCTCTAAAATAAATGTAGTGGATGGTGAAATCAATATTTTGGGGTGGTGTGAACAGCAGAAACTCAAGATGCTAATGGACCCATGCAAGGCATTTTATATATCGCCTTATATATTCCAGATCACAGACACTGACCCAGGTGAATTTCTGCGCGACTACAAACATTTTTTAATGAAAAGTTAGATGTTTAAAAGGGTTCCAACACTCCATTAAACTGAAGGATGCTGCTGTACTCATCAAACAAAGTACAAATTGTACCACTTTCCACACGTAAGGAGATTGATAATGTAAAAGCATAAATGAGCTAAGAGAGGGAATAGTAGTAGGGCCAACTAATGCTCTTAGTGTACATTCTCGTATCATAGAACAAATTTGTATTTATTTTCAAGCCCCGATTAGGCCCACTAAATCTGTTGCCCAAACCGGAAAAGGCAGAAAATGGTTTACAAAGTAGTGCCGACTCAAACGCACGCCCCTGATAATCACGATCAGAGACCAGAAGAGTCCAGTTATTAAAGTTGCAAGGCAGAAATATAGAAAGGCGCAGCATCAAGCGAAGCTAGACTGGGATGAAAGCCGATGGGTTGACCTAAAAAATGCTAGCCTAGCAAGAGATACCAATCGCTTTTGGTCATCAGCTAGACAGGCAAACATGGGTGAGTTAGAACAAATCCCTAATCACATAACATCCCAGGTCCGGTATGACCATTTTTGTAATCTACACTCCGAGCCTAACAGCCTAAATGCGGAGGCTCATCCCGCCCAATCCTGATTAACTCCTGTAGAGGGTGACTGTAACTTATTCACATTAAAAGAAGTAGAGTAAGCCATAAGTAAGATAGTGCCCGCAAAAGCCCCAGGACCTGATGGCCTAGCAGGGGACCTATTCCTAGCTGACAGGGACAATTGGGCTGTGTATGTTCTCCTCCTTATTAACTCCATCGCTGGAGGATGCCCGGTTCCAGACTCATGGAAGGGAGCTGAGGTAGTCCCTATTTACAAAAAGGGGGCCAGAGAAGACCCTTCCAACTATAGGCCAATTAGCCTTATAGATGCAATGCAGAAGCTAGTTGGCAGGCTCATATTGCAGAGGATCCAACTGTGGGCAGAGGAAGAAGATCGGTGGACCAAGTCTTTAGGCTTCTTATGATCTATTGGAAAGTGGTGGCACTTGGTGGGGGAAGCCTCTACGTTGTCTTTATCGATCTTAAGACTGCCTTCGACTTGGTCCCTAGAGACAAGCTATGGCTTGTATTGAAAGGCATGGGCATCCCTTCATTGACTCTTAACCTACTCAAGAGGCTACACAAGGGCAACTACTCTCAGATTAGGTGAGGGTCACAGGGACAGCTTACTGGCAGGATTCCAGTAAACAGGGGAGTACGCCAGGGTTGTGTGATGGCATCCACCCTGTTCTCATTATATGTGAACGGGGTGGTTAAATTCCTGCAAGAAACACCAGCAGATGCCCCGACCCTGGCAGGCAACAAGGTGCCTACTCTCCTGTTTGCTGATGACACACTACTTATCTCGAAGACACCAGCAGGCCTCCAGAAGCTGTTGAATAGGTTCCAGCTTTTTTGTAGTACTTGAGATCTAATCAGAAATACACCCAAAACAAAGTTTATGACTTTTAATCCCCATAAATCCTTTAAGAGCAATATCACCCTAGATAGAATCTGTCTCGAGAGTTAAGACCTTTGATTACCTTGGGATACGCCTGTCTGACAAAGCCGAATGGAAATATCATTTGGACAAAATGCTTCTGAATCACAAGCACGCAGCTGGAGTGATATGTAAAGAGCACCGCCTGTCATATAGCAGACCTATTGCCCCAGCCCTCGCCGTGTACGAAGCTAAGGCAGTTAGTTCGGCCCTCTATGGCACCGAACTATGGGGTTTTAATAATCTTGACGACCTTGGTAGATCGGAAAATAAGTTCCTTAGGGACCTCCATATGCTACCACAGGGAACACCTTTAACCCCCTTGTTATATGACCTGGGCAGGCGTCATATTAAAGATCTGGCCAAACTTCGCCCCCTGTTGTACTGGACACGCCTTAGGCGCACCTCAGAACTTGTAAATTACGCCAATGCTTTTATCGAGGTAATGACATTGGACACTAGTAAAAACATAAAATGTATTTCGAATGTCAAGGCACTGCTGCCAACTTTGGGACTCAAGGAGTCATGGGACTCCCAAAACCCCCAGACAAAAGCTGAGCTTAAACGTATTTACTGGGAGTGGATAGGTGCTAGAGATTACAGTAAACCAAACCTAGGAAGGCTCAGAGAGGAGTTTTTTCATCATAAATCATCTAGAGGCTTCGAACCTTATCTAGATGTGATCCAGACTCGAAGAGACAGAACTCTATACACTCAATTTAGATTTGGCACAATCCCAGTTGCCGAATTCACCATGAAGAGGTGCTCTTTTAATTAGACCACCACAGAATGTCCGTCTTGTGGGAATCCTAATGAGAGCATTGCACACCTTATGTTTGCCTGCCCTGCTACGCCAGCACCAGGTCCTGTTGGCTTGCGCCTATTTACAAGCAGCTAGGCACCACTAACCATCAAGTTGCCCTTCGCATACTGAGAACAGACCCAAGAACCTTATATGTTTGTGCCGTTGCTAAGTTTCTGGGTCGAGCCTGGTCAATCAGACATAGGGCCATACAAAGGGCCTCCACAAATTGATATAGTGGTTAAAAGCACAACCACTGTAAGATTGAAGTTTGCTATGCTACCCCTTGATCTAGATAGTGAATTTTTATATTTTCAATATTATTGTCCTTTTTGTTTTAAACCATTTCTTTTAATCCTTCTGATTATTTATCACATTTGTCAAAAGCTTAAACTTGTATTGATTCGGCGAGAATTGCGCTGATTGTTTTTATCCATCTGATTAATTATATTTTAATAAGCTAAACATTTTATTGACTGAGAGAGAATTGTACTGTGTTTTTATCTATCAATGTATTTTTTCCCTTTTGAAGTTGTTATTGCTTTTATTATATTTATATCGAAATAAAGATTGATTGATTGATTGATAATGTGCTGAATAAGTGGTTTTGAAGAAGGTGTGACAGAACCTGTTTCTGCAACATCTTGGCTGTTTCGCTGGTGATTACTAAGAAAGATAGAAATATCAGACTTTGCATCGACTTGTCAATTGAACTGCCAGGTAATTGTTGAAAGTCAATCTTTACCTCATGTATGTGAGATTATAGCCATTTTTGGGTAATGCAGTTTCTTTTCTACATCAGACTTTACAACCGCTTACCACCAAATAGTATTACACAAGGACTCACAAGATCTGACTTCGTTCATTACTCCCAGAGGTGCATTGAGATTCTGAGATATGCCTTTGGGGTTGAGGGAATATTCTGGTATTCTCAGGGACACATGTAAAATAAAAAGAGGTATAGTGTGAAGTACTTAAAAGAATCCAGGCGAGTGACCTAACTCTTAAGAAAGAGAAATACGAATTTTTCAAAGACAGTGGTCTATTTGGGCTATGTCATTGGTGTAGATGGTGTAAAACCAAAACCAGTTCTAGTTTCTGCGATCGTCAATTCTCCTCCACTGTTGTGCAAAGACAAACTAAGGGCTTTTTTAGGCTTTTGTAAATTTGTTGTCAAAATTCATAAAGAACTATGCTGAAAAGGTAGAAACAATGCGCCTAATAATTAAAAAGTTTGTGGATTTTGTATGGAGCAAGAAATGTGATGAGTAGACAGGAACCCAAGAAAGAATTCCTATGTGCACCTTCTTTGAATTTTTAGATGAGAACCTTCAATCAGTTATGGCAGTTGATGCCAACTTGGGAGGTGTATGGAGTCAAAAGGCACCAGAAGAAGATATGTTAATTGCCTTTGTCTCACACAAGTTAAGAGACACTGAATCCAAGTGCTCATTAATATAACTACTTGCTTGTTTGTGTGCTGTTTCAAAATTCAAATGATTTTGGTGGAGTAAACCCTTTCTAATAAGAACAGATCATAAACCAGACTTCCTCTTCACACTCGACGTGGAAGCCCTGTACACCAACATTCAACAAAGGGCCACCCTAGATGTGATTGAGGAGGACCTAAAGGCTATCCCTTGTGAGTCAGCAACACCGGCCCTGACCGAAAACTTTTTCGAGTTTAAAGGGCAACTCTACCATCAAACCCAGGGTACTTCCATGGGGAGTACCTTCGCGCCCAGTGTGGCCTGCCTCTATATGGCATCATTTGAGGGACGCCATATCCACTACGAATCCAATCCATACCGAGATAATATCCGGTTATGGAAGCGCTATATTGATGATATTCTGATTTTCTCAAATGGGGACAGAGGCACGTACAACAACTTCTTCAAATGGGTCAATATTTGAACCCCTATCTAAGATTTAAGATCTCTGCTTTCCCCACTCAGATACCATTTCTAGACCTTACTATAAAACTAGATGGGGGACTCTTGACTACAACAATGTACAAGAAAAGTACAGACCGAAACAGCCTACTACTCTTCAACAGTCATCATCCGAAATCTCTAAAAAAAAAAAACTACCATTTGGCCAGTTCCTTGGAGTTCAAAGAAATTGCAGTTCAAGGAATGTTTACAAAACGGAGTCAGCGGCTCTTGCACAAAACCTCCCTGACAGGGACTATCCTCAGAGGAGCATTGCCCTCTCCAGAAAAAGAGCGCGCAATAACAATAGAGAAAGCCTATTGGAACAGAAAGACAAACAGGAAACCAAGACCTTGACATGTGTTACGACTTACACACCAGCATCCAACCAACTTACTAAAGTATTGAAAAAACACTGGAGCATACACAACACAGGGTCTCTACAACTTGACGAACCACGCTTTGCCTTTAAACGGTCCAGAAACCTCAGAGACATGCTCATCAATACTAGACCGAAGCTGAAGGCCAAAAGTAGACAGGATACACTGTGGCAATTACCAGCAGTCACAGGCCACTATCCTTGTGGTTCATGTACAGCTTGCCCATTCACGTCGATATAGAAGAACATCACACTGAACAACACCCTCGTGTGGGAAATGCGTACACACACAAATTGCAACACAGCCAATTGCACATACTTGCTCACTTGCCCATGCTACCTCTACTATGTAGGCATGACAACACGACCTATCAAATTACGGGTCTTTGAACACCTCAGCAATTTCCACTGCCACAAAACAAACACCAAAATGTGTGCCCACTGCCTGGAAAAAAGACACTCACCAGGTTCCCTTAGGTGGGTGCTTCTAGAAGCCTCTCCCAACATATCCAAGAAAAACCTCTTCATCAGAGAACAAAGATGGATACACCGTCTTTCCACACATTGCAATGGGCTTAATGAGGATATACCCTGGAGTACCTCATGAACGACTCGATTTGTGTTAACCATACAGGGGTCTACACACTAATCGGTTATGAATGCCTCATATTTCAAGGATCATATAGGGGTTTACACACCTACTCCCACAAACCTAGCCCAATAACCTGGGAGATGTTGGCTTATTAAGACACTATGCACACTGAGTAACAACTATCCACCAACCCTCCACTAATTCATATTAATCTGGGTAATACTTAAAGCTTCATCCCCAGTGCCGTGATACCGATCGCCACTGTAGAGATGACAGACTGTAGACCAGCCCATTTAGGCTTTTCACTACCAGCCCATTTAGGATTTTCACAAGATGCTTTACAAAACATTAGACCACAACATTAAACATTTGTTTACCCACTTCTAGCTTCACAAATACTCGATTTGACGCTTGCTGTAACATTGTGTGCGTGGTTTATATTAGCTTCAATAGGCGAGCTACATACATCTTGCATTGAGTGCTCCATAGTCCTTCTTTTCCTTTTTTCCCCCAGCGCTCTACACCATTTACTAATGGCTGCCTCCCGCGATCGCATATTTACTGTTTACCTTCCACCAAGCCACACCTCTTGCACCACGCTTAAATGGCCACCGAATTTCACTGAGGAGTACACACACTATGACGCTATATTGTAGCATTTATGTGTAGGTGATCGGGATCTCAGTTATATTAAGCTAGCTACACTCGGTCATGCCGGCATCAACATTCGAGAGGATAATCACACCCTTCCCATGTATTCCCACTGCAATACTTTACATATACACGTATGAATGGCCGCCGCCCGCGTACTAGTTAGACACTATGGGAGTTACCCAACGCATCACATGACTGCATGATGCGCTTATAACCACAAGGAAATGGCGGAACAAGCACCTCTCGGACCCGGTGGATTGGGCAGGTCAAGGGGCACACGCGCAGTGCGCTAACCGTAAGAGGCCATGGGAGACCATATCTGCTATCCGGGTCAGCGTTATGTTGCTCTGTTTGGATTTGTTCAGTTTTCAATCCCACCTCGCTGTTTACTTGTATTTACGCCAGGGGATGCACCAACCCCACTGATCTACTGCCACCCAGTCACTTTGCCCACATCGGGTAAATCTTTCCCGTTCCGCTTAGTCCCTTCCTTATGCGAGAGTCTGAGGTTCTGTGAATTCTGAACCCGTGGGTTCCATTTTGTGTTTGGCAGCCATTTTGTGGTTGCCCTCACATAGGCCAATGATTGTGGCTGAACTAGTCTTTTTTAGGACATGTACACCTTAGCTCGAGTTCGTGCTGACTCCTGTTAGTCCTGAGTGAACTGACCCTGTTGCCTGAAGCTGACCTTGTTAAACCAGTTCCTGCCCTTTAGCTGATCAAGATTAAGGATCAGAGCACAGGACATCATAAATTTTTACTGCACACAAACATGCCTTATCCTACTTCTATCTGTTTGTGTTCCTTCTTTTATGGTCTGTTTATGATATGGGTTGTGGTCCTTTTATTATGGGTTTGTCCAGCTTGTGTAAGAAGGAATGTTAGGTATTTTGCATGCTTGCAAAAGCAAGGACTGCCCCTTACGTTTATGCTGAGTTTTGTAACCTTGAAGCATATATAAGACCTCTGTTCTCTGTACTCCTCAGACTACCTCATTCAGTTGCTACGGCTTCTGTGTGACGTGGCCTCGCTTATTAAATTTAATAAAGATTTCTTTTCATATTTTCAGCTTCTGTGCCAAGTTCTTTTTATTAGTAAGTATTTCCTGAGAATGAAGATTTCAGTTCTTCAAGTCCACCTAACATAGCACCTGGTGCCCCCCTCACCCCTGTAAGTACTATGAGCTGGGTGACATCCAATCATCCAGGTTCCCCGCCGCAACTGCATTGCCATGGCAACCGCGATAATACTTAGCACTCGCAAACAGTTATGACGCTACCTACCCGCTTCACGTCACAAGACGGTATATACCCCAAGGCAACTGCGAACACCGTAGCACTCGCAACCAGCTATAACGCAACTCACCCACTCCACCTCATAAGCCGGTAAATACCCCAAAGGCCTCCCGCATTTTGCCGCTCCCAGTGAACCGAGGGGGGCTTTGTGACACCTCACCAGCCCTTTGTCACAATAAGTCCTCCTTCACTTCCGCACACCACTGTGCAACGGTCTCCAGCATTGTGACGCCACCTGTAACATCAAACTTTCTAGCTTTAGAATCACCCAGACACCACCCTCCTCCTCACTTGTTCCGTTTGTCAGTTTTTGAATATGTACTGGTTCAACTTCTGTAGCCATACCCATACCCACTATAATTTCCCATGGAGCAAATACACACGCTATGTACCATAGACTGCGACTGGGTCTGGAACACACCATGCGTGCAAGATTTAGTACGAGAGATACACATGCAGAAACAATGTTTGTTACCCTTCTATGTGTTCTCTCCCCCATTCCCAGTTCTTCACACACAGGAGCAATGCCTTGTGCGTGAATCCACCGGTCACTGTTGAAGCCTGGGTACCATCTGAATTGGGTAAATCCTCGCTGTGATTTTTCCACCGTAGCTCACTGTGGTTATTCACCACCAATGTTTTTAACCCATTGTCTATTTTATTGTTCGCCTTATGCATTTGCATCCACCACTTATGTGTAATTCTAAGCATTGGAGTCACGATGAGACCGTCTATACATATGATATGCGATATCATCACGTATGTTACCTTCTACACCTTTTTGTCTCCCACAACAGGTAGTTCCAGGTTGTATTAAGGTACTTGTGTCTAATTGACACTTCTTATGTGCGCGATTCTGTACGCCCCTTGCATTAGATGTAGATTACACTTACCAAGGTCCTGAAGAATCGCTAGTTCAATGAACAGGAAAGCGAGAAACATGTTGACCAACACACTCTAACAAGGACACCACTATACGAGCCATTACCCTCGGGCGAGTGCCTTGTACACTGTTTTTGGTTAGGATAGGAGACCTCCAGAATAAAGTTTGTCCTTCTAGGTACTCCCTATCCTATTTTAAATCACTCCATCACATCTACACAGTCCTGGCCCCACACCCGCACTTCACCAAACGGCAGTTGGATAGAAGATCTCCGACAAAGTGCCCCGTTGGGTATTGCACTGCCGACCCAATGAGGAGCAGCCCCAATGATGAAGCATGACACCTGAAAGGTTGTGTGAGGGCATTAAGATCCAACATATGGATCCCCACTTATATCCTTCTTCGATATAATGGGACCTAGTCACCTGTGACTCCTTAAGCACTTTCTCTAGAGGAACAGCAAATGCCCTTTTTGTAGACATTTATTGAGGCCTCTTTGTGCTGGACCCCCCACTCTTGTCTGAGTGGACAACAGGCCCTCCGTCCCCCTCTTTGTTGTATAATTCTGACAAAGTCTCTCAATGTGAGCATGCATCTTACACGAATATGTGATGAAGGTAAAATACTTCCAGGTAAATCTAACGTTGCAGCCGATTCCTTTTTTGTCTTGCATGCCATGTGACTATGTTCATGAGTAAGATACATCATGTGAAACTAATGATGATACCATTGTTGTCTTCTTCTGCTGTGAACCTAATAGCAGTAACATTTTAAATCGGATTGGGTATCAGGCAATAATGATGATGTACAATATTCCATTCTATCGGAATTCATCTTCAAGGGCTGGCCGAACGATAAAGCATGCAGATTAACCTAAAACCATTCTGAAGAGTCAGGGACGAATTGAGAATGGAAGAGAACCTAATTGTTAGAGATGATAGATTGGTCTTCCCGGATGATCTAAGGCCAAGTTTGATTGCTTTGGCACATGAGGATCACATAGGCATAACTGGTTCTAAAAAATAAAAAAAATCGCAAGAAAGGAAATATTGGCGGCCAGCTATAGACCGTGATGTAGAAATGTTAATGCGTGAATGCTACATTTGTAAAGAGACTGATAAAACTATGAATGTGTGGAAATTACCGAACTCTTGAAAGGTTGTGAAATTGTATTCAGCACATCATCTCTCTTTCATAACCTGAGAATGGACAGGTTGAGCGAGCCAATCACATTGTTAAAACAATGATACATTTTGCCTTAATGGGCAACTTACCCATACAAAATGCTTTGAGAACATGTCTTTGGGCCTATTGTTCTACTCCTCACAATTCAACAGGCAAAATACCCTATGGATTATTGAGAGTAAGGCTACTTACTACTAAATTACAACCACACAGGCTCTAAAATGGGGCAAAGAGTGTTTCCAATAGTGAGACTTTTGAAAGGCTTGCCTTGCGTGGTGTAGTTGAGAATAAGCAGTTCAAAATGAAAACATACAATGTCCAAAGAAAGGCAGACACACCTAGAACGATTCATATGGGGGATCTGATAAAAATCAAACATCCACACAGTAAATTGAGTCGTGAGAGATTTAGTAACCCCATGACAGTGAACAAACCCTCTGGTTCAGTCCTCAAACTTAAAAACGAGATTGGGCGGAATCTTTCCCATGCTGTTCCTTTTCCTCAAGCTCCTGACAATGCTGTATCCAAGACCTGAATCCCAAGGAGAAGATGTTGATAGATGTAATCCTGGTAAAGTGTCCACTCCACTTAATCCATATGTGATTGTTCAATCCCAAACCAGTGAGATTTTGCCACACGATGGATTTTGATCTTCAGTGCGGGTTCCTTTCGACAGTTCCTTTTGTTAGTTTTCAGTGGACGGACGTCACACAGTGTAGGAATGGCATGCAGATTTAAGGATTATGTAATGGATTAACTTCCTCAAGAAAGGGAGAAGATGTTGTATCCAGACATTTGCTGTAATGTCATCAGTAAGTAAGTTGTTGTTTGCTGCATCATTCCCTGTCTCTCTCTGTCCCATTCCCTTGTGTGTGTGTGTGTGTGTGTGTGTGTGTGTATGTGGTGGGCCTGTGAACTGTTGTACTGTTAATGGAACGTTGGTGGTTGGCGGTTGGGTGGGCAGGGAGGTTGGACTGCATTCTGAGGGAAGAGTTGTACATGGCAGCACAATAAAGCTTTTGTTCCTACCCGAGGTGTGTGTGATTACTACACATATGTGATTTGTAAACTGTAAAAAAAAATCTCCTTATTAATAGGGAAGATTATCTTCCTGATGCATGCAAGAACACATAAAAAAAACGCAAATAGAAATAATGTAAACGTACACAAAAGAGCATTTGTGAAAAGGAGTGGTTGGCAGTAAATGACAGCTTCCAGGCCCTCCAAAAATGTAAAAAGAAACATTTTCCTTTTGTTGTGTTTTTAAAAGAACAAGATGGATGATGTAGCAGCTGAGGAGCACTTTGTGGTCAACATGAGAGGCTGGGAGCAATGGAGGCACTTAAGGTTGTGGGGAGAATATAAATCAAATTTTTTAAAACTAAGCAAGGGAAGGTTGCAGAAAGTAATGGACAAGCTGGGGGTGGGAGCACACAAGGGAGAAACCCCACAAGAGAAAGAGAGCGATCAACAAGAGGTTTATTATCGCACATAAACTTTACTGTGAAATATCTGTAATCGACTGTCCGTATTCTGGTTTTGTGAAATGCGGGAGAGACACAAAAAGGTATCAATAAGAACAATGTTTGTTGTTTTCAAACTAAGAACACAACTAAGAACACAACTTAGAATGCATTTAGATTCCCACAAGGAAATCCTATCCACAAGGTTCTTTAGTTATTGTTTGAGGTTCTGTGCATCAGCTTGTGACTGCATCTTTTGATCGCACGTTCACATTTTCTTAATAGAATATTGTAAGAAAGTGGGTTTTTAGTTGCAAATGATGTGGGTCCTTCACTGCTACCGTCTGTCTTCTGGGAACCAAGTACCCAGTTACAATACTTGACTCAGGTTAGGAAAGTAGAGCAGGCCAATGTCTCCTCGGAAGAGGTGGCATTGGCTACTACCCTAGTCCGCAGAGATGCAACAACCAATAAATCATTATCCAGTCAGTGCTTTTGGTTATAAAATGGAAAGGTACTTTATTAAGCCCCAAAATTCAATACAACGTCTGAATTGACAAATATATGCATGATAGCATGTGAACGAACGTACCTAAGGTGACATCCTGCTAACAGTTTGCACCCATGGCGAGCCCTGTAACTACTTTACTCCTAAATATACTAGAGACAATTCAGTGGGGTGCACTTATCAAATAACTGGCCTACTGGCTTTGTTAGGGTGCCACCATATTTATAAAACCTGAAATATGTCAAACTAAGCCAAGGCAACATCAGCAAAACACTAAACATGGTATTATCTTAAAATGACATTCATTACAGTACATAATGGCTCACTGTAACCTTTGTCAATAAACCAGTTCAATGCCCTTCATTAAAACATGTCATGATTCACTGTTAACTTTGTCATTGGCAATCACGCATTTCAAAACATTTCAGTAAACTGGGTGCATGAGTCTTTTTTCCTACGTTTAACATGCTGGTGCACAGCTTTAGAACCAGGCCAGGAAGCCTCACAATCCCAAATCTTTGGGCTAAAGCACAGTCTCTCAGATTGCTCTAAATCCATAGAAAAGTATCCCCAGGTCATGTATTTCATGACGAAGTAGAATTGGAGTGCCACACAAGGTTTCCTTAAAGGGCTTCTGTTATGGGCTGCTGAACTCTTGACCAAACCACTCTTTCACTTGATGGTGGCCCTGCCCCTCCTGGGACACCACAAAAAACACTATGTAACTTTTTCCTAGCATGCCTTAGTGTTGTGACATCTCAGTGCTCTCACTCAGCTGTGCAGGCTGCAGAAGCTTATGGGGCAATCCCACTGTTCCGTGGGTATACTTTTTAGGTTGAGCCTGGGCAGTTCATGCACTGTGAGGCATCATGTCCCTTTAAGATGGGCTTTAAGCACCGTCCATGTTTTCAATCGGCTTTTCTTAATGTCCTTTGTAAATGCCCGCTTTTGTTTGGTGGATAGGTTTACTAGTCCCTCCTTTTGGGCTTTCGTATCCTCCCATCAGGACTGCCCCTCTTATGTGGGCGTATACGCTTCACATTTTCCCCAAACTTCAAAAGCACTTTTTTTTTTTGTTACCCTGGCTCGGCTCGTGTCATGAAAACCTTTGTGACCACTTCCTTTTTCAGCTTGGCCCATCACTTAATCTATTAATCTCCCTGTGATATTCCCCACACCACCTCACCTCTCCCACAACAGTGCATGCCCCCCACCACTCTTTCGAGGTCGCTGCTTGTTCGGGTTGCTGATTATTCAGCTTTGACACCAGCTGTTCTGCTCCTAATCTCCCTGTGGCGTTCCCCACACCACTCCCACAACAGTGCATACCTGCTCCCACCACACCTCCGAGATCGCTGCTTTTTAAAACTTAGGGCGGCACTTTTGGTGCCCCTTGTACTGCTCTTAATCTCCACTTGCCATTCCCCACACCACATCACCCCTCCCACAACAGTGCATACCCGCCCCCACCACCCCTCTGAGGTCGCTGCTTTTCCCAACTCATGGGGGTGCTGTTTTACCTTCCGCACCCGCAATGCCATCCTACCCTTCACTGCTTCTAAGCAGAGACCCAATGGAGCTTGTGCATGCGCGTTATGCAATTGCTACTCCTCTGTTGTGCGAAATGCCGTCCGTCGCCACCCGCAGCAGTAGCCCTGCCCCCACGCCCATACCTACGCCATACGTCAAGCGTCAGTACTAGTCGATTGCCGCGCCGACGCTGACGAGGAGGAAGGAGAGAAGGAAACGTGCAGAGCCGGCTGGCAGCGGCTGTAAAGCGCTGAATGCGACAGCCCCATTGTGACTTCGAGTGACCGGGGTACCGGCGCGGGAGCGGGTATTTCGGCACGCACACAGAAAGAGATTGGGAGATTGACCGCCTACGGACTATTGTTTAAATTGTAGTAGAGCTCCCTAAACCCTCATAAAAGCAAAAATCTAGTTCAGCGACTGTGGAGCCGGTAATTCCAGAGCAAAACATCAGAGAGGGCCCCCACGAAAGCCAAAAACATGCCGGAACATAACCTGAGGTCAAGATTAAACCTAGTAAAGCCGGGTATATCAGTAGTAAGTGCAGGGAGCCCAGAGTTGACCCCTGTGAAAGGAAGCAACAAAGGAGCAAAAAGAATTATGGCTGCTAATAAAAACCAGGGTAGCTCTGCCTCAAAGACAATAAAAGAATTTGTGGGGAAACATTTAAAAAAAAGTCTTCTCAACTGTAAAAGCCCTAGGCATTGAGATAATTGAGTCAGCGCCGCTAAATTTGAGTCTCGGAAGGGAAGAGAACAGGTACATTTCCCTACCTTTGGAAGTACATACAACTGAATCCCTAATCCTGGCCAACCAGTCTTTGCAGCTGTTACTGGACCACAGGGGTCTAGCGTCACCAAGGTTGTCCTCTTCACCACGTGTTTTTTTTTCCTATGACCCGGAGACAGGATCCCGGGAGAGTCCGATCTCAAAGGAGGACACAGGGAGAGAAGAAGGAAGTACATCGAGCAGTAAGTCAAATCAGAGAAGAAGTGAAAAGCAAAGTCCGCCTGAAAATCGGAACGCCAGACTAGAATAAAGCGCGGAACTGAATTTAACCACTGAGACAAACCTGGAACTCTCGGCAATGCCCGCATCATCGATGTTGGATCCAATGCTAATACTACAAATAACTCTACAAGGACTTTTAGAAGTGACATTGTCAAATAATGATATCTTAAAAGCTCAAAAAACGTATTTAGCTAAAATAGAGGGGGAGTTGCAGGGGATTAGAGGCCATATGCCATCTATGGTAAGACAAGTCCCAGTCACCGACCCTCAGCCCTAGGTAGAGGTACAGGTGGAAACTGATGAACTACCCAAAGAAAGTCATGAGGTATATATCTCAAAGTGGCCTATGAGGGTAATAAGAAGAGGAGAGGTGACTAGACTTGGGCAAATAAATAGAGTGAGGCGTGTAGGAAGGAACCCACAAAAGAAGGGGAGCGAGAAGATAGTGAAAGGCCCAAGGGTGGATAAGGTGAGTGGTGAAAGAGGGTATAAATCAGTCACCCAACCCCACGATGAATATAACAAAGAAGAAAACCTCAAAAAAGCAAGAAAAAACGCGTATTTAGATAGCAACTCGGGTCCACAGAAGAAGCAAGTTAAGAATAAAATCCCAACACAGCCCAAGGAGACTGATAGTCAGCCAGGAGGAAGCTTGCAACCATGGATCACTCGGGAGGTACGAAGAAGCAGGCCAAATACTCAGACAAATAAGGTCTATACGACATAACACCTGACATTAAACGGGGTAAAGAAGGAGGTTAAAGCGAATAAGGGGATATACTTTGAACCAATCCCATTAGGTAAAGGGGGTAAGAAGTTAGGAAAGAGGTTGCCGCTAAATAGGACACAACAAGGGTTTGCCAAGTGCCATAATCTGAAAGCTATAGGATCAAACAACCTAAGACAAGTGGGATTTAGGCAAAATAAAGAAGGAAAGGATGTGACCAGAGTAATGATTTACTCGAATCTGGTAAAGATTTTGATCGAGAAAGCAGCAAGTGAGCTACAAAAAGAGGGAAAACGGCTAATATCCGAAGAGGAAGCACAAATAGAAATAGAAGGGAAAGAGTGGCAAGGAAAACATTTCCTACGGTGCCATGCAGGATTATGAAAGAGGCAGGTAAGGATAAGTGACCTTGAAGAAGGAGCCCCCCAGGGAAATATTAAAATAGTAGCAAATAATTCAAATGTGGAAAATTGGTGGGGAAACTGGAGCAAGGATACAGGCCACGAAGGTCCCTCAAATAGAGATACTGAGGGGCTTGGGGAGGAAGGCTAGCTAGATAATGTTGAATAGGTAAAGGGTACGCCACATAGCATAAGAATAGCCTCCTGGAATATAAACAGCCTTGGAGATAGAGCTAAACAAAAAAACGTAAGGGAATTAGTAGAAAATACCGAGATCATATGTATCCAGGAGACTTGGCTATGTGGCAAGACCCCGACATTCGAAGGCTTCTGCCAGCTAAATCGATTAGCAAAGAAGCAAAGATTTGGTCGCCCAGCGGGGGGAATAATGACACTGCTGTCAACTAAAATAGTGAAGAAGGTGACCGAAATAACTGTAAAGTGTAAATGGTTGATCGCATGTAGGATAACGCTATCAGCTTTTGTAAAAAAGAATATGATAAGGCTTTTAAATGTGTATATGCAATGGCGTACTACAGAGGAACAATAAGGTTTGTGGAAGGATCCCCTGGTAATTTTCACAGGGAGGGGAGTAGACAATACACAAAGTTAGACCCTGTGGTTTTCTAAGGTTAAATTCCAAAAAGCTGACTCTTGGGTCAGTCTCTGAATGGAAGGACCTGTAAAGGGTCCCTGAAGGTCTAGTAGTCTCTGTTGTTACTATTAATATTATGGAGTTTAGTCACTGTGTACTGAACAATAAACAATTAAAACAAAACATTTTTAGAAAAGTTTTGCGCAGTATGCAAAATGGGATGTTTATGTCACTGTAACAAAGAAAAGGTATCTAAAATACTGTTTTTTAATTTTAGATCATAAATGTCAAATGTCCTGATGAAGGTGACAACATTGTAACAACACCGAAACGCCGCGTCGACTGTTTTTTGACTGTTTTTTGACTGTTTTTAATATTTGATTATGTGCAACATAGCATGATGCTTTTTATTAATTTTAGAATGTAACCCTAAAGGGAGGTATTTAATAAACTGCGCAAAACTTTTCTAAAACTTTTTAGTTTTATATGTTTTAATTGTTTATTGTTCAGTACACAGTGACTGAACTCCATAATATTAATAGTAACAACAGAGACTACTAGACCTTCAGGGACCCTTTACAGGTCCTTCCATTCAGAGACTGACCCAAGAGTCAGCTTTTTGGAATTTAACCTTAGAAAACCACAGGGTCTAACTTTGTGTACTACAGAGGAATACACAGCAGAAATTGGGTATTTTAAAGAAGATATGGATACAATTTGTGAAATGTGGTATGCATCTGATTGTTAATGGGCGACTTCAATCATAAATTGCACCCCAAGAAAGTAGACTGCTGGTTCCAAGAAGTATTATAGGCTTACGCTATAACTCAAGCAACTTTCCCAGAATGCGTAGCCACCGTTAAGGACATTCAGCTGTGAAACTTTTTGGGGACCAAAAGCCTCTTTTGCTTAAATGGAAGATCCTCCGTAGACCGCCCAGCAAAGAAAACGTTTAAGTTAGGTTTCCAATACTGCCCAATTGATTATGTTTTTACGACACCCTGGAGCTTCCAACTAATTAAAAGGTTTAGGATTTCAAATAGAGAAGGGAGTGACCATAACCTTTTGAAACTGGAGCTCCCATATGTACATTTGAACCCCCGTACCCAAGACATTGAACAACAGGTGGAGTACCCCAGGCGGATTACAACTAGGCTAACAGAAGAATATGTAGCCCGGCTAGTAAAATTGCAACAGAACTTAGAACTGGGCACAGTAAGTGATCAGGGCTTAGATTGGTATGTGGGTAAAATCGAAGACGTGGTCCAAACCCTCAGTGATGGACTGAGAAATGGTAAAATAAATGACAAAACGAACCATTCAAAGCCGGAGAGACAAGGACGGTGGTTCACAAAGGAAGGTCTAGAAAAGAAGAGAGAAGTGAGGAAAATAGCACGTCGCCAAAAACATAAAGGGTGCCCAGGGTAGGGGAAATGTCCTCATGAATCTAAAAAGAGAATAAAATATGCTAATTAGGAGGGCAATAAGAGAGTATAAAGAAGACTGTTGGTCAAAATTACTTGAGGCAATAGAGACAAGGAGCTTACGGCAGTTCTGGAGACTAGTTCATTCGGCAGCGGATAGTGAGATGGCCGTAATGAACTGTGCAGTGGAAGGAGTAGCTTGGGAGGAATATTTGCAGGACTTGTATAGACCCAGGAGAAATCCAGAAGAGATTCTGCAACCAGATTGGAGCGGTCTGGTAGCAGATCTAAAACACGACTTCTCGGTCTCTGAAGTGAAAAGCACGATAGAGTCTGAATTTAACAAGAGCAGCTGGCCTAGACAACCTCCCTGCCCTGGTAATCAAAACCCAGATGGACTGGTGGGCTGAATTTTTTGCCAAAATGTTCCGAGTCATTTTAGATACTGGGAGGTTCCCTAACAACTGGAAAGGGGCAATAAGGCCCATACACAAGAAAGGCGATATGCATACCCCAAAAAACTATAGATTAATTAATTAATTAGATATCGGGGAGAAGATCTTTGCAAAAATAGTTTTTGGTAAACTAAAAAATTGGGCAGAACAGAATTCAATTGTACCAGTAGAACAGGGGGGATTCAAAGAAGGGCATTCCACTGTGGACCATTGTTATCCTCTCTGGGCACTCACCCGGAAGTCGATAGAACAAAAGGGGAAAATGTTCTGCTGTTTAGTCGACTTCCGGGCGGCCTTTGATTTAGTGGACCGTGAGAGCTTATGGGAGTGCTTGACTAAATATGATATGCCAGTAGGCCTACTAGCCATTCTAAAAGAATTACATAGAGACAACTGGGCCCAAGTAATTAAGGACACTCAAGGGGCATTGACATAGAAAATAGACATAGGTAACGAGCTAAGACAGGGCTGCGCCCTGGCCCCCTCCTCTTTTCAATTTTTCTAGCAGACCTACCAGCAGCATTGGAAGTAGAGAGAAGCGCAAGTCCCAGAATGAGCGGTAGGAAAGTAGCAAATCTGCTATACACGGATGACCTAGTGATAATTGACCAAACAGAGCTAGGGCTACAGAGGAAATTAAATGCGTTTAGAGACTACTGTGAGGCTAAACATTTAGTGGTAAATATGGACAAAACAAAGATTTTATGTTTTGGTAAAAGGACCAATAGGTTTAGCTGGTATCTAGGTCAAACAAAATTAGAAATCATAAATGAATAGAAATACCTAGGCCTATGGTTTGAAAGCTTCCTAAAATGGGGTACTCACCTAGAAGCCCAAATAGCTAAAGCGTTTTCTTCCATCTGGGGGCTGAAAAAATTCAATAAAGACTATGGCGACATGTCACATAAACCAATGTTAAAAGCTTATGAAGCTATGATCCCGCCCCAAGTACTGTATGGGGCAGAAGTTCTCCATCTAAGTGGTAAAGGAGGGTGGGATCGGGAGGAAGGTAAGGCCCTAAAAATGCTTTTGTGCCTACCAAGCTCAGCAATGATACAGGCAATTAGATTAGAGACTGGTACAGTAGCATGGAATAGCCAGGCCCAAATGTCCCCGGCAAGATTTTGGAAACGTCAAAATCGGGGGGGGGGGGGGGGGGGGGGGGGGGCAAAAGGTCTCATTGGTGTAGTGAGGAAATCCGGCATAGCAGCCTAAAATGGGCGAAGGAAGCGAGAAGAAAAATTAAGGCTATAACTGGGAGCTTAAATGTGAGATCAAACCAGAATCCCCTGGATGTAGTTTTTACTAAGAGTTTACTTAGGTCCCAAGGCATGGAGCAATCAAGGAACCAGGACCTAGAATACTTGAGAAAGAAAAAATCGGTCCAATGCATGATAAAATCGTGGGAGGATGTAGCTTGGTACCCATATTTAGAAACTTTTCCAAACCATGGGCTTAGATGCGAAATCCTGAAGATACGAATTGGTACTAACCAATGGTTAATGGAGGGAAAGTTAAAGGCAGAAATGCTATATCCCGATGGAACATGCAAATGCGGGCTTGGGACAAAGTCTGAAACATTGCACATATTGTTAGATTGTCTTACGGTTTTAGATGTGAGAAAGCTGTTTTTATGACCAGTATTCTTAAAATACGGAATAAGGTCATGAGCCCAAGCCATCGTGCTATTGATCGAAATGAAAAGTTTGGATATCCCTATTGCACTAGGAAATTATATGAAAGGTATAAATCGTTTGCAAGGGAAAAACTTAAGCAAGGACAGTGATTTATTTACCCTTAAACGCACCTATTCGGTATATAAATTCTTAAGACCAAAAATAGCTATAGACCAAATCGTTTTAAACTACTGCTGCTAAGGAGAAATTATGTGGGTAAAGTACCCTTTTAAACTTGGGGTCTATATTATGTTTTTATGATGTTTTAAACTATTTAATTGAGTTTATAAAATTGGAAATTTAGCGAATGCTAGGGGCAATGGTGGACACGGTTTTATTACATATGTATTAAGCAAAACTGGCCGCAAAGTAACAGTGCGATTTTAAATGCTAATGAGCTTTCTTTCTTTGTTGTCTTGTTTCGTATGGTTTGATGTATTTATAAGACCAGTGGAGTTTAAAGACTATGGTCTAAACAAACCGAGTTCTCTCTCTCTCTCACTGCTTCTAAGGCAGCAAGATCCCTACCGTCTGCTGTTCCCGAGCGCCACAGCCCTCCCTTACCCACTTCCATAAATAGGAGACTGCTGCAAATCTTTGGCATCCCCTATGCCATCCCGCCCATCACTGCTGATTAGGCAGCAAAATCTCTAGTCTAGTGTGTGACCTAAAAACATTTCCATTACACAGCGAATAGCTTTCACTCTAAAAACATGTGAGACCTATTGCATTGCAAATGCTTGTTTTTTTAGGCGGTCTCACGCTGCAAAATGCTCTTCTTTGTTGCTTATTGCTGTAACAGGTGCCTAACCCCAATCCAGCATGCAGGATCTTCCACTCCGGGGGAAGCACTGAAGCACCCTTGTCCCCTGCCAGCTAGCAGCGTTCTTATCTCCTGCCGATGTTCAACATGGTTGGTAACCACAAACAGGGTGCACCCACTCCTTTCTAGAAACTAGCACAGTCTGAAGGCTGGCCTCTTCTGACCCTGGGGAGATGGGGCCTCCAAAGCATTTAGTTTCGGCCTTGCTTCTTACTTCATTTTCTCATTGGTCCCTGGAATGAATGGAGGTCCCTATGGACGGTAAAGAAAAATAGGGGGGTGGAGGGTACTGCAGAAATGTCTTTTCTCATGGGTCCTTGGACTTTCACAGGGAGCTTCTGGAAAGGTGGGTGGAGTGTGCTATGCGTGTCCCAGCACACTTGGTCCCTCCTTGTGATCGACCTTCTCACTTCAGTTTCTAGATCCCTTGTGAGCAGATTTTGAAGAACGTTGTGTCTTTTTTCTCCTGGTGGCCACCTCTAGTCACTCAGACTATTAATCCTAAACCTCTATATTTTTGTGTCCTTCTGAGAGCTTGTCTTTCCCACTGCTCTCCTTCCAATAAGGGGGAGCTCAGGAACTGCCGTCCTCCCCTGTTCATACCTTCCAGGGACCTTGCGTCAGTCTGGGTACCTATCACTTCTCTTGGGCCCGGGGTCTTACTTGTCAACACCTGGGTCTCCAAGGCAGAGTGCCGTCCATGTCTGCACTCATTAGACCCTCTGCCTTGCTAACTGCTTGCAAAGCATCTGTATGTCAGCAGCAGTCAGTACCCTCCTTCCTAAGGTCGCAGATCTGCAGGACCCATCCAGAGAAGATCTCGGGGAGCGGTGCAGCGCCCCTGTCCCAGGGGGGTGTAGGAAGGCTAGCGCCACTGGCCCTGGAAAAACAAGGGAGCGTTCTAGAACCTAAGCATAACTGTCCAATCCAATGGTGACACATCATCACTTCACTTTGCTCCAACCCTCATCCACACCGTTTTGTACATTTTCGGTGAGGATGCTAATAAGTGGTCTAAGCGACTAAGTCCTGCCCCTAACTACCACAGCGTCCTGGTTCTTTCCCTCTAACACTTCAAAGGACAGCTTCTCCTGTGACGGGCTCCAGAGGTTTGGCTATCCTCATTTGTTTCACTGGCGTTGAGTCTTTCCAGGCCAGGTTCATTGTTCAAACTAATGATCACATGCAGAATCCATCCACACCCATCCCTTTCCCAGGAACATACCCAAGCAGTAGCAAATGGCCCTGTTGTGCGTTGAAGCCCTGGGTCCTCCAGCTGCTCAGCAGAGTCATTAACTTGACCCAATAGGGTGTTACAAAGGCTGTAATCTAATTAGGAGCAGAGTCCGAGAAAAATGATTAATCTTGAAGAGCCACAAGTAGTGCAGATAGGTGGTAATTAATGTCAGAAGTACATTCGGTATCCTGATTTATCATATGAGTAGTGCCACACTCATTTCTAGGCCTAACTATAGCAAAACTGTACTTTGGGGCAGATTTCGCCCATAGTGTACAATACAGTGCACTACTCTACCTACATCAGTGACGCAATACAGATGTACATACTCGCGATACTAATGGCCACTCATATTACTAGGCCACCACAGGTCAGCACCAAGTTGTGGAGGATGCTCTCTGTGGTAAGCTACCTGTTTGCAGATACTGGGCTACAGTAAACTGTAGTCTCACATGCTCAGCGCACAAACATGCATGTGCACGTGTGTTCGCATGCAGCCAGCCCCAAAGCATCTAATTCTAGCTGACCAACAGCAGGCCTTATTTTAAAAGATGAACACTGGCGGCTAGTACTCTAAATACATGAACGGAACTTACAGTGACTGAAACTCAGGTGGTGATACTCAAAGCAGAAGTTAACAAGCATTTACAATGCAACGGTTTCGCCTTTGGAAAAGTTAGAGCTATTGGCATTGTAAATGACAACATTTTTATTTATGTGTTGGCTTTGACAACATAAATAAATGGCATTGTCATTTACAAAGCCAATAGCCTAATCTCTCGCAAATGCGACACCTATTGCATTTGCACCCACACACACACACAAAACCGGGTAAGAAGAAGGTAAACCCTGAGGTGACCGTGTGAATCCTGTGGGTATTGTACATGGTATCAACATGTTGTAAAATACAAATCCATGAACTGCCAAAAGATAAAAAAAGAAATGGTGTGTAGAACTTCGACTCCCAATAGTGTAATCCATAATTGTTTAACAAAAGGTCAGTTCCACTATGCAGCATCAACAAAGGCAAACGATGAAAGAGCCATTGTATAAAGCCCAACTCCATGGGGTTAACTTGTAAGTGAAATGCTAGAGAATCTGCCGAAATAGACCAATCTTAAGATAAAAAGGGATTAAATCGCATGTGGTACCTGTTCCCAAGGAACCACGCATGATAAGGGAAAACAATTCTCATCAAAGAGACCCTTAAAGAGAATGCGGTGTCGGACGAGCTCAGACCTATTTCAAAGACCAACTCTATTTTGCAGCAGTAAATAAGGAACTGATTTGCACGCTGCCAGCTCAGATGCGACTGGACCATGGAAGTAGAAAGGGAACTTAGCAACTCGTACTGCAGCCGTTTTGTACGGAAGAGGCGAAGAGCCATAGAACCATGAATAAAGGAGGACTGCAGAGTCAGTAATGAAAAAGCAAAGCAAGGGAGGAAATGGATACGATTATAAAACGCCTAATACAGAAAGTCAAACAATGATTCAAAGTGCAATTACATAAAGGATTATTTGAACGGGACCCTCAGACAGGATAAGTGACTCCTGATCTACTGTATAAAAAATAGATTTAGAAATCATCAATGTGCACACTGAACAACATATATACTTAATATGCATTCAGTCCTACAATTAATTCGAGTAAGTATAATGGGGGGCAGGAAAGGCACGGACAGCGGGAGGGGGGCGGGAAAGGCACGGACAGCGGGAGGGGGGACGGGAAAGGCACGGACAGCGGGAGGGGGGACGGGAAAGGCACGGTCAGCGGGAGGGGGGACGGGAAAGGCACGGACAGCGGGAGGGGGGACGGGAAAGGCACGGACAGCGGGAGGGGGGGCGGGAACGGCAAACAGCAAGAAAAAGCACTCACCTGGACTTCTTCCGGCGGCGGTCGGCCTGCAATGACCAAAACAAACCTTCCCCCCCCAAAAAAAATAGGAACCGCCCACCACCGCAATGACGTTGTCAAAGGGGCAGGATGAGAAAAAATCCCCGGGAACGCCCACCATTCGCCTCGCTGAAAAACGGATGCCTCTCTCTTCCAATGGCTAGCCTCCATTTATGGAGCTAGCCAATGGAACAGAGAGGCGGGAATAAGCCACATACTGGTAAACAAAAGTTTTCGCCTGCGCCGAAAAGCTGCGTGGCGCAGCTTTCGACGAGGCGAAACCTAAAAAACAAGGGAGCCTAAAAAGCAAAAAATAATTGTGATTAAATGAGGTCAAACCCAATTCTCACATGTTATTTTCTTGGGAAATATCAGTTTACTGTTAAGCGGAACACATTTTCACCTTTCACAAAAAACATGTGGCTCCTTCATGAAGGTGAAGGAAGGCAGTGCTGTTAAAGAGGCTAGCGTAGTCTTGTTAAAACAGTTTTAACAAGACTACGCTAGCCTCTTTAATTGCATCCAGATCTTAATCTTAAGCCGTCAAGATCTTCATCTTAGTCCATGTAGCTCAAGACTGGTGGATGTGTTGTTAAACCCACTGGACTCGAGAGTCCTGCACCGCCTTCGTGGTCCACCTTAGACTGCCTGGTTGGTAGAGAGACTCTACAGAGTGAACTAAAGCAAGCTCTCAGTAATGGGCATGGACATCCATGTGTGAGATTATGGCTACTGTACTTCATTTCGCCTCCTTGTTGTTCAAAAGGCAGTTTGTATCCAACAAAGCTGGCAGGGAAGCAATTGAGCCATCAGGGGCAAAGAAAGTGGGCACATCCTCCTTGATTTGTTTGGTGGCCACATGACCAAAGTTGGTGCTGGCATAATGTCGCCACAAAAAATGCAGAATGTACACGATCACCGGGGCTCGTGACATAGTTAGACATTTTGCTTCCTTTGACAGACAAAGCAGGAGATCACTTCTAATAGAAGTCTGAATAACAGACCGGCAACATCCGTAGAGTGTCACAAAGCTGCTTTGGATTTCATTTAGGCATATTTTGTTAACTTCTAAATCGTTTCAAGTAGAAAGCTTTTTGAAATTACATATTGTGCAGGAGATGACGGATTGTGTGGCAAACCAAGTGAATCACTAGTGATGCAAATTCAAGCCACATAATTCCATTGAACCTCAAGCACAAAATGATGTACCATTGCCTAAAAAAAGATGCGTTTTACAGTTTTTTTAATTCAGCTTTTAATTCCTCAGCTCAGTTATTGAATTGGTTTGTGTCAACTGGAATGTGGTTGACATTACAGGTATACATAGTCTTTGTTCTATGTTATAGGCCTTGTTTCTATGATTGAAGAGGTAGCCAAGGATTCCTGTGACACCCTGAGTAATAACGTCATGACTAGTGTTCCCCATAACCTACCTGAGAAAATCATAAGCAGATTTCCTTAAACAGATGTCCATTTTTGTTGTAGGTATTGCGGTATGTAACGTGCCTGCAGCATCCGTAGAGGAGACAGCAGATTCTACTATGTGCCACATTTTGAATCTATACAGGCGAACTACATGGCTGCACCAGGCATTACGGGAAGGCACAAGAGTGCAGAGTGTGGAACAGATTCGAGAGGTAGCTTCTGGAGCTGCGAGGATCAGAGGGGAGACCCTTGGCATTATTGGACTAGGTAAATGGAAAATTTGAAATGCATATATTCTGATCTCTAAATATATTGAAAACTCTGAAGTAGTTTTGTTCTCCTTCCCATCTTTCTCTACTTTTTTTCTCTCCATCATTTCTTGTGTTGTTGTCTTTTGCCCTGGCTCATATACTACCCTTTAATTCTCCAACTCTTCGTTAACAATCAATTTGGCATTCCTTTCTGTATGCTTTATTTTGCATGACATAACCATGCGCGATGTTGGACCGATATAAATAAGAAAAAGATAACATATGGAACGTACAGGAGAATGTGTATTGCTAGCTCCATTTGCCAGGTTAATGACCAAATGGAATATTTGGGGAAAGCTGTATCTGATTTGATTTATCTTTATAGAAAAAGTTGCATTTTCAATTGTGACATCATTTTTATTTAAAAACCCAACCTCTACGTAGTTGTCTGTGCTTAAATACATCAAACCTGCTAAACAAACATTATTTTAAGCAAGTAAAGAACATTTACAGAGATTCAAATGCAAATATCCTCATTCATTCTCAAAAGCACATATTTTAGGTTCTTTACAGTTTGATATTATTGTGTATTTTTCAATGGATGTATTGAATATTATAGCATGTTGCAGAATCTAAAAATGTTCAGTCATTGTAATGGAATAACAGTTGTGCAGTATAATTATGCAACTTTTAATAGTTTGATCCAGAATGTGCTCCACTAAATGAACTATCTTTGACACTTGTCCTTAAAAGTATTATAATCAATGTTCACTACAAATGTCTACTTTAAACTCTTCACCACTTTGTTAGTTGACGAACAAGACGTTTCAGCCCTATCCAGGTTAAGATTGCCTGTGACAAAGGGTTGCACAAACTTTCCTTAAAGCATTGCATTCAGTTAATAAAGTTAGATGTTGGCCCTGCGACTAAGCTTCATACATTTAAACTTTCAGGCCATCATAGATTTAGAAAGGACATTCAATGCTGTGTCAAAAACTACAGCAAAAAAACATATTGTGATGAATAAATATTTGAGCGGAATCCCCACCTTATAATTCTCATCCTAGTGCCACACAGGACCCAGAAAATTGTTCCACGAGTAATAGCTCTCCAGAGTCACTAGGTAGCACTGCATGGCCTCAGCTGCAGCTCCACTCGCCACAGATGTGACAGCATCAAAATACATAATATCAGGGGTGTGGAATTTAATAAAAGATCTACTTGTCCATGGGGCACGTTACTTCATAAATATACTTGTCCTGTAACAAAATCCACTTGTCCCTTTGTTGCCATGTAGTGCAGCAACAAATTATGGCAGCAATCTCCTTATATAAGAGCTCTGATACTGCCTCTCTTATTATGCCAGTGCTCATACCATAGTAGTGTTTGAATACTAGCAATCCCTTTATGTTGCCACGTTTCCCCAGAACTACATTCTGGGGCTGATGCTACTGTTACACAATAGTTCCAGGGTTAGAATGCCCTTTTGAGTCTGTGCAAGCCTACTAACTTGCATGTTTTAAGGGTTTTCAACAACTCTTCTCCAATCTTTTCCCATACTGCGAAATATTGGAAGTTTACTCCTGATAATGGCAGACGTAAACCTTCTTCCAGAGTTGGGGAAAAAAGTGGTTGGAGGGTAGCGAACTTGCAAACACTCAGATGTTCGGATGAGCAAATCTGAACTTGCATATTGTCTAATGCTAAAATGCAGTTCCCAAAATTTTCTAGGAGTACTATTTCTTGCCCTACTTCTGTAATGTTTTGTGAATTCACGAAAGCTGTATAGCTGCACTTAATGCAAGGACATATACCATGGCTTCACTTTTGAGACTTTCTGTAATAACTGGGCCCCAAATTTGTTCTGGCGTTAACCAGCTGGCTTCACTGTGAGTGACCTCTTCTTCTATTTGGCAAGGAGCATGGCGGCACGCAAGTAGTTTTGTTCAGTGCCAATAACTACTGTGGCAGTGTGTGCTTTTTGAGACCAAAAACAATTTTTGCTTTTGCCAATGTCTGTTATAATGGTGAGGGCCCAGCAGCTCCCACACCAATAAGGTTTTACAAAAACCATGCCAAAACAAGTCACACATTGACAAAACTAAAAAGCTGACCACCAATTTCAGACCTACTGGCTTTGTCAGTGCTTATTTATTTTATGTTTTCCATAATCTTATTGAAACTGGTTTCACTGATCTTCCATTATGAATATTTTTGGGAAATACTAGCACGCATCAACACATTTTACTAAAGGATGCTGCAAAAAAATGGTACTTGAAATTTTACAGTAGTTTAGCAAAATGGTTTTTTTCCTACTTTCATTTTTTTATGAACATTTTATTTTGAATGCAAAGAATCATGAATCTTGCTTTCAAGCTTCTGCAAATATTTTGCTTCTAATCATAGAGCATTCTGGGAGCATTAGACATTGCTCAACGGTGTGGGTCCGGTACAACGAACCCGAGGATGAGCGCGATTTTTTTATTGAAACAATTTCTTTCTGTACGTTTTTCTCTTTGTTAAACAAACACTTTACTCCATTTCTCTGTGTTCAATCAATACGTTCATTTATTCCATCATCCATTACTTCATGGTGAAATTTCAAAACACGGTATGTAATCCAACAATTTCATGTAACCCAATGCATGTCGGGTCTAGAAGGAGACCCTTCCTCAGGGGTCTGTAACATAAAGATACATGACGCAAGATCAGCCTTTCATAAAACAAGATATTAAAACGGCTTGTCAAGGAACATCTTCAGCTCACTTCTCCACAGCTAGGAGCATACTATAATTTCCTAGAAGTCTTCTCTCATACCCACACAGAGGCTGAGTTTCATAGGAGCGGCAGTAGATACGAGTCATTCCAAGGCTTTTCCTCTCCATCAGAGGATTGTGAATATTTGGGTTATGTTTATGACTCAGGCAGCGATCCCAGGTTTTGGAATTTCTATGTCTGCTGGGCCTGATATCGCAGCACATCGTGTTGGTGGCATAGCCACATGGCAGATAAATCTCCTTCACTGGACTAAGAGAAAGCATGAGCTCCAAGACTACGCTAGCCTCTCTGATTGCGTCCAGATCTTCATCTTAGTCCGTCAAGATCTTCATCTTAGTCCATCCAGATCAGGACTGGTAGATGTGTTGTTCAACCTGTTGGTGGGTCATCCTTTCCACCGTGGCTGTGGGTTTAGTAACGATTTTCTCAATGATGGCTCCTTTTGCTGTCTCTCTGAGTTTAAGTAGATGCTTTGAGTCACTTCTTCTTAGATGACCACGCATGACAGCTTCATCTTGAAGAGACCGACATTTCATATTCTTGCCCAAATTGGAGAGTCTATGCATGGCTTTCGTCTCTACAGCATAGAACAGGAAGTGTTCTTAGTTTTATGCCATACACTCTCCTCTGAATGATTTCTTGGGGGATGCATTCAGGTTAATTTGATCACTGCATCTGCTTTGCGCTTTTTCTGTGATTCTGCTATTCTGATCTCCCCAGACTGGACAATGAGGATGTTGTGCATCAATCTGTTGTCACTCCATATTCGTCCCGCTCAGGGTGCACCTGCTCCTGCAGCACGGTCAGGTCCTCCACCCCAGTCCCGACAATGCAGCTGTACACGTGGAAACTGAGCAGTGCACACCACAGTGGTGTTTTTACTTTCCTTCTGAAGTTGTGGTGTCAGCTTGGCTACCAGGAAATCTTCCCCAAAACCTAGTTTATGTGGGTCAATGGAACAATTTTGTCCAATAGTGCAAATCGGAAGTTCTGCCCCATTTCAATCATACCTTTCTAATGTTCTGCATTTTGTTCTCTCTTGCCGGGAAATTTCGCAGCAGTGGCCTCTGTTATAGGTTACATGGCTACCCTATCACCCTTGTATGTCAGCCTGACCGGCATTCACTGTTTAAGTCACCACTAGTGCACATTTTCTAAAAGATGTATTTGAATTATTTACTCCCATTCACTTATGTTGACTTTACACTTGGCAGGTCCATTCAAGCCAATGCCTAGTTTTACTTCTCATTCAGAAGACTGTTTTCTTGATGACAGTGACGTCAGTCTTAGTGTAAGATAACTTCAGGTCCTCTCACTTCTTTCACCATTCACTGTATTTTACCTGGACAAGTTGGATATTCTTACTTGTCCATCTTTTCTACTTAAAGTACTATAAGCTTTTTATATAGGCCAGTCCATCACTCTTCCATCTATTTTCTTTCTTTCTCCTGCCATCAAGGAAGAGGAATAGCAGCACAGACTGGACCCCAGGCATAGATTACATTACAAATTCAGATGGCCCACCACCACAATTCTGCCAGTGTATGGCAGACTTAATTCATGACATTTCATATAAATGTTGTATAGGCCTCACACTCCGTCACGTTAGTTTAGAAGAGACTTCTTTATTCACATTCTTCTTCTCTTATTTTTTAAAACATTATTTTCTTTATTTCAAATGTAACCAACGTGTTTCGTCACTACAGAGTTCTTCTGGGCATGATATGTGGATCATTCTCAGTAAGACTTTATAAATATATCATGAAATTGATTGTACACAGATTTTCTCAGAGTTAGTTTTCCACATAATCTTTTGGAATTAAATGTGGACGTGCCACTCCGTGTAACAAATCCAGCGTAATTTAGCGGTTAAAATAGTCGTAGTAACAACTCTGAGTCGAGATTTTCTATTCGTAAAGATTGAAAGTCCTTGAATCTCTTTTGTCGGTAAATTCGCAAATAAGAAGCTAGTCCTGCAGCCTGTTCTCAGCACAGGTAGGTGCTGGGGACACGCCGCAGGACTAACTTCTCATCTGCGGATAGAAAATCTCAACTCAAAAAAAATAAGAGAACAAGAATGTGAATAAAGAAGTCTCTTCGAAACTAACTTGACTGAGTCTGTTGACTCTATATAAGATTTATATTGAAATTTCATTAACTAAGTCTGCCATACACTGACAGAATTGTGGTGATGGGCCATCTGAATTTGTCAATGTTTTAAGGTTTTTCTGAACGGAAGTTGAAGAAGGCTGATCTTTCGGTTCCGTGCACCACTTCAAGCTATTGTGAATCTACCCCACGAGGGTGCTAGGTACGATAGTGTATTGCCTCAGCCTCTTTGTTTAGAATTGTCCCATAGATTGTATTACATTGACTGCACTAGGAAAGACAGAGTTGATGATCTGCCATTTTGTGCTAGATTATCTTCTGTTATGCCTTGGTGAAGAGAGTGATTGTGCCCGCTACACTATGGCCATGGCCACTTCTATGGCTCCCACTAGAAACTTTCTGGTATTTGACATCTTCCAGGCTACCACGTGGTTATGCTTCCATACTTTTGATACATTTCTGCATCACTGCCCTAGCATGCAGTCACTAGTACTTTACCAGGACAGCGCCTCATGATCTCCTTGGTTAACCAGCACCAGTTGGTCTCATTTCCCGAGGAGTACTGCATTGGTTCTAATTCACAACATCAGAAAACTGTGGGAAGATGCATCTCTCAGAAGGAAAAGTTAATTTCCTTTGGTCACTATATTTCCAGTGGATGCACAATCTACCCGCAGATTCCCCATGCCATCCATCCTCCCTGTATGCAAACTTGTTGCGTTCAGTACTTGTCACCAAAGCGTACTTTATAAAAATAAATAAAGAGATAACTAAAAGTAGTTGCTGGTGGACAAAATATTGTAGGAGTTCGCTACTCACTTTAACCAATGTCCACACCTGCTCCCGCAAGAACGATACCCAAACCCGGGAGCGGGTGAAGCTAATGAGGACGCCTACCTCTACGGGTGTTCAGGTGGGTGGGTAGCAGGGTGGTCAACAATTTCTCCCCTGAGACTTTTTTTTTTAAAGGACTCAAGCAGTGCATTTACAGCCCGGTTATAGTAAGGCTTTCAAAAGTCTACCCAAACTGAGGATTAGGTAGAGTTCATGTGAGCCAGGCGCGTGCGCATTGCACACCATTTGTCTGAGCCTGGACATCAGACTTCAAAGGAATCCGCTCCCCCGCCCTCTCCCCCCCATCAGACTTCTAATGAAGCCGCTACCCCACTCCTTCCCCCCTCCGCCACGCAATGCCAAGAGCATGTTCCATTTGTATTCATGCCATCCACAACAGCTCCTACCACGGCACACTGTTTCATGTTTATGGGCTCCATTGCCTTTCCCTTGCTGCAGCCTCCAAAGTCCTTGAATTCTCACTACACCTGCTGCTGCAGGTTATGCCCGGGTGCTGCACCACATGATTTAGCACAGCGCTCTCTTTCTTCATATCCCCTTCTTCCCCCATGTCGATCTCTTCCTCTCCCTGTTATTCCCATGTTTTTAATCATTGATTGTCTTTCCCTGCGACTTTTTTATTTTTATTTTTTGCAGTTTTATATAGCACGAATTATAGCGCTTTACATGAGCACCCGTTACGTTGCACAAGGACAGATTCATTTTTGGTAGGCAGCACGGGAAGATTAAGTGAATTGCCCCGCATCACACTATATTGATCCAACGCCGATGCTCGAGCCTGGTTTCCCAAAGTTGGCAGCTCTGGCCATTACGCCGTCATTTTGGTTCCCAGCCACTTTTAACCCTTTCACTCTCATTCCTTTACCCCCTAATGTTATGTGTAAGAGCTGTCAATTAGGTAGGGAGGAGCTTCCGCACAAAGGGGCCCTGCACATCAGCTGCAGTACCCCTATTCAGCTACAGAGACTCAAATACAGCCACTGCTCCAGATACATGAACGAAAACAATTCTAGGGACCAATCCCGGGAGTATCACCTTGGTGGTTCTTTGCTCCATTAAACCGTTTCTGAGTGCTCAAGTATTTTTAAATCAGTGGACAGAGGTATCACGAGAGTCTGATGTGCCTAGGATCTAACTCCTACTTGTTCCCGGGACTTCACATTTACCGTCCTATTGCATTTTGGTGACTATATCAGACTGGGCACTCCCTCCCTACCCCAGGTACTATTCAGTCCATTTTTTATCTATGCTCTTGCTCGCACCTTTTACATTAATTCTAAATACTTCCAATCTTGCCGAAAAGGGAGCAAAGGAATAATTTCAAAAAGTGTTTTCCCAAGTTCACACAATTTGGCCAAATACACAATATCTCCTCTCTCTCTACACCCCTCTCTCTACACCCCCGTCTCTCTACACCCCCGTCTCTCTACACCCCCGTCTCTCTACACCCCTATCTCTTTGTCTATCGCCCTCACTCTGTCGATCGGTCTATCTATCTATCTATCTATCTATCTATTGCCCTCACTCTATCTATCTATCGCACTCGCTTTATCTATCACCCTCATCTATCTATCTACTTCACTCTATCCATCTACTTCACTCTATCCATCTCCCTCACTCTATCCATCTACTTCACTCTATCCATCTCCCTCACTCTATCCATCTCCCTCACTCTATCCATCTCCCTCACTCTATCCATCTCCCTCACTCTATCCATCTCCCTCACTCTATCCATCTCCCTCACACTATCCATCTCCCTCACTTGATCTATCGCCCTCACTCTATCTATCGCCCTCACTCTATCTATCACCCTCACTCTATCTATCGCCCTCATTCTATCTATCTACCGCCCTCATTCTATCTATCTACCGCCCTCATTCTATCTATCTACCGCCTTCATTCTATCTATCTACCGCCCTCATTCTATCCATCTACCGCCTTCATTCTATCTATCTATCGCCCTCATTCTATCTATCTATCATCCTCACTCTATCTATTGCCCTCACTATCTATCGCCCTCACTATCTACCTATCTAACGCCCTCACTCCTATCTATCTATCTATCTATCGCCCTCACTCTATCTATCTATCCCCCTCTATCTATCTGTCGCCCTCACTCCATCGCCCTCACTCTATCTATCTGTCTATCGCCCTCACTCTATCTATCGCCCTCACTCTATCACCCTCACTCTATCGCCCGCACTCCTATCTATCTATCTCCCTATCTCCCTCACTCTATCTATCTATCGCCCTCACTCTATCTATCGCCCTCACTCTAGCTATCTATCGCTCTCACTCTAGCTATCTATCGCCCTCACTCTAGCTATCTATCGTCCTCACTATCTATCTATCTATCTATCTATCTTTCTATTGCCCTCACTCTATTTATCTATCGCCCTCACTCTATCGCCCTCACTCTATCTATTGCCCTCACTCTAGCTATCTATCACACTCACTCTAGCTATCTATCGCATCACCACAGCATTGCTCAGCACCACCACAGCATCACTCAGGGGCACCACAGCATCACTCAGGGGCACCACAACATCACTCAGCGCCACCACAGCATCAATCTGTGCAACCGTTCAACAACAACTGGTTCAAATATGTTCTTTCAATGTTTAAAGCTTTATTGCAAATGTCACAAAAAGATGTTAATATTTCACTTCTGTTCTTGGATTTTCATCACAATAAAATACACTGAACATAATCTTCACAAAAGTGATTTACAAAAGTTTAAGCTATTGCCATTAAAATTAAAATAACTTTTATTTAAGTAATAATTATTTTTAAAAAAAGCCATTGTTATTTGTAATATCAATACATCTAAGTCACGTAAATACAACACATATTGCATTACAAATCCTATAGGTGTCATATTTGCGAAAGTTAAGACTATTGGCATTGTAAATGACAAAGCTATTAATTTAGCTATTTTCATAACCAACACATAAATACAAAATTTTGTCATTTACAATAGCAATAGTTCAAACTTTCCTAATGCGAGACCTATTGCATTGCAAATGCTTGTTCCCTTTGCAACAGTTTTCCCGTCATTCTCTTCCTAGTTTTTTTTTCCTTACTTCTTTCCCCATTGTGTGTTTTCTCTCTCCTGCTCGCTTCAATGCCTTATGATGAAAAAATAAGTGCCGGTCACCAGAAATTGGTGCTGGTGGGCCGCACTATCAACCACTGTTTCAATTTATTCTTTCTGTTCAAAGAATAGTTATTTAGAGGAACACCCGAAGCTGGATTATTGTAGCTATATTTGAAAGGGGCTCATGGTCGGGGAAGCAGAACCCTTCCACTATTCAATGTGAATTATTAATGTAGTCAATTGTCTGACACCTAGGTAAATCTGTTGTCTGTTAGCTGCTTTAACTAGAATGTGATTCCCGTGCTCAAAGCAGTTGTACAAAGTTCTTCAAACTTTGCTTTGTGATAAAACTAAAGCAGAATCCTTGAGCAAATTTTGAGTTTGTGACAAGGATCTAAATTAACAATTATTTTTATGTATATTTGTATTTGTACTTCCCAGGCCATATATCAGTTCTACTAGACCTTTCACTTTGGATGTTGGTAAGAAAACAACTGTATTCTGTTGAAATTACTGCCACTTATCTATCAATAAAAACTAAAGAGTACCTCTATTATGCACCTAATGAAAAAAGAAATCCCTCAGGGTAGTTTCTAGTAATACTATTTCATAGATTCATTTTTACGAGGCTGTTTAATGATATCTTCTGGAGTTGCAAACTGGTGAGTTAAGAAGCAACATTTTGCTTTTAAAGTTTCAAGTATCCTTTTTTTTCTCTCTTAGTCTGACATTCTTTAATTCCATTTTGCTTTTGAATGTAGCTGTTCGTTTGCTGTAGAAGCTATGCCAACTTGATGTTTCTTTTTCTAAAACTCCGTACGTACCATCTCCCTCCGCTCCTGCCGAGGACCAGTAGCCACTCATGCAAAAGCAAGCCCATTCCCACAGGTCTCAGTGGTACTTACCATTGATAAGTCGGAGCAGCCTTCTCTCGAAATGTGACCCTGGGATCCAGTAGTGAATAAGGAGGGGTCCATAGAGAAAATTAGACTTCTTTGGGCTCCCTGGGGCTCAGAATGGATTTATGTATGAGAATTCTGAATAAGGATCTCCCCAGGAGAGAAATGGTGAGCCCCTTACAGGGTATAGACAAATTATCTTATTTGTGTTTACCCTTCTCTTGACTTTGCTCATCAGTTGGCTGTGGACCCACATCGGCATTTGATATTGTCAACTGGTGCATAGGCACTGCAGTTAATCCTCTTGTTTATCTATTGGTCCATGTGTTATGGTTCACCCTCAGAAGAGGTGGGCCTTTACAGAGGCTCAGATGATGGTCTGGGTCGTCAGTAATGACATTTGATATGAGGGATCATTTCAAGGCTTTGATTTAATGATTGATACTTCCAACTGGATCTGGAGCTTGACTCTTTTGATAATTGGTTTGGCTAAAACAGAAAGATTGACACCTAGCCCAAGTTGGACCGGATGATACCATGAGCACCGCAGGTAACATCATCTCTGGATCTTTGCTGGGCTAACCTATATGCACTGTATAAGCAGCATGTAAGAATTAGGTGTAAAGAGCCCTTCATAAATTTCTCTCAGCCATTCCAATGGGGCATAATCAGAGATAAATAAGTGGCCCTGAACAAAAAACAAAACAAATGAACATACTTCTGCTCTGAGGCATGTTGATGCTGCTGCTTGGGCTGGAACACCTGGAGTAAATGTGAAGCAGAAAAGCTTGATTGAAGTTATCCTGGCTCTACAAAGAGTCGAGATAGCGTCATGTGGTCCTACAAATTAACTAGGGCTGTTTATCCGAACAACATAACTGTCAGAATATGGGGACTGGGTCTGCACATATCATCAGAGTATGTTGACCAAGGTTCCTAGCAAGCTCACAGTGCCCCATCTGAACCCCTAATCTTACCAGGGGATCATGTGGTATCTGCAACCTCAGAACATGACCTCACTAATTCACTAAGGAATTAGTGGAAACAGATCTACACTTTCGTTGTTACTCAGGCATGCCTAATTGAAACACAAAAAATATACAAACTAGCTTTACAAACATCTGATGAAACAACGGTATTCTTGTGTAAAAAGCTTGAGCTGCATTTATTAGTAGTATGAACCAAAGCCCTGTAAACAGCATTACAAGAATGGTGAAAAAGATAAACAGTTCAACCATTATAACATTGTTGCGTGATTATATAATTATATTTATACTTCTATCTAATACTACCTACATTAGCGAAAGCATAGTGTGAGTACCTCTGCCAGATCTCTTGGGACTACCCAACCCTCCACAACCCCATACATGAGTATGATATATCTGGAAGTTGATCTGGGTTAGAGACGGCTTTTGTCCTTTTCAGGATGAAGGTTAGAGTCAGTAGAGCTGCAGCTCAGTCACAGTGCATAGCAATAATCCCAGCCAATGCGCTCCTCTGCAGAATTTGGCTCAGAGGTGAATTATATAATAAAGGCACCTTTCCAATTGCACTGTGTCAAAGTGCAGCGCTGATGTGATTATTTGTCTTCAGACTCAGAGTGGTCGCCAAGCGGACAACCAAATGCAATGGCTTCTCATTCAATGTTCGTTAGCCTTGTACAGAGTGTACTGGTGAGATGATAAAATGCTTACTAAGAAATGTGCTGCATGCAGAATGATTTTTAAGTATATTATCATGTAAGTGCAAGGCATGTAAAAAGTAATCATTAGAAATGATGTCAAGTTTAAACATGCAGTTTATAATGGAGACGTGCGTGGGCCCTGTTGAACCAGTAAGCTGGATCTTGCATTTCAAAGGAAAGAGATGTTTGTTGAGTCAACCGAGAAGCGGTTTACAAAATTCATAAATGGTATCATCAGTAAGTGTATTGCAGTCATCGTTTTCATGGTAGCCTTTAGTATTAAATCTTTTTATTGAAAAATCAGCTCGTGCATAGACAGTAGAACTTCCCATAAATCGAAAGACAGTCAATGCAGAAGAAAATGGCATGGGAAAACATTGACAAGAGCATATGTTGAGCCTAGATGAGACACAAGGCTCTCTAACCACCTGACCAATCTGCAGGCCAGCATTCAAAAGAAAAAGCAAGAACAGGAACCAGCGCCCCCAACCCCCACCTCCCCATCCCTCCCCCACCACTCCCCCACCTTCCCCCCACCACTCCCCCACCATCCCCCCATCACCCACGGTCCAGGTCCAGTACCCTTCTATTTTAACGCAATCATCCATTCCAGAGTGTCTCAAGAGTCGATCTTTGACAGGCGTAACAAACGGAAATACCGGGGGCACAACACCTCCCTGAATTCTGTAGCCAGCAAAGACAAGAATGGCTGCCACAGTTCCGCATACTTGGCACCTTCCCCCGCCTTAATTAATGACAACTTTTCCATACCCAGAACTGACCACAGGCGATGTAACCATCCTTGGAATGTGGGAACATGCAGTGTGCGCCAAAAAGCCAACACATTCTGAGTGGCGGAGCCTAGCGCTTTAGCAATTAATCTGCCCCTACGTGATCTCAACGGGTAGGTGATAGCATTGGGTAAACCTAGCAGGACATAAGCGGGGAGTCTTGGAATTTCCGTCTCAAAGTGTGCGTCTATCTCATCAAGCACCATCTTCCAGTACCACTGAATCCGGTCGCAATCCCACAGTAGATGGACCAACGTACCCCTCTCGCCACATCCCCGCCAACAAGATGTTTCCCTTGTGTGATCCATCTCATGTAACCTTTCAGGTGTGTAGTACCAGTACGTCACTAGCTTAGTGAAGGTGTCTGTCAACCTCATATGGTAGGCGGAGTGGCGCGTGCGATAGTAGATGCTCTCCCCATGCTAGCCTTTAAACCCTTATGTGACCCAGACCCTTCTTTCTCTAAGTATGCCTTAGGGTTTAACTGGTCATATCGATCACCACATTGTCTCTAATGTTATGTTATATTGATTTGTATAGCACACTAATCACATGAGAGGAGATCCAGGCACTTGGTCAGGTGTGTCGATTTGTGGCCCCCAAGGTGCTTATACGAAGAGCCAGGAATTCAGCTCCTTGCGAAACTCAAGAAGTGAGGAGGTCCGAATCCTATATAAATTCGGAGCACCTAGGTATTTCAAAAAAGTGTGTTTCAAAGTTCTAAAGGATGCCCTTAGTCTGTGGCATAAGGTCAGAACCAGATGGGGGATAGGGTATAACCCCGAGTATGCCCCAATCTGGGACTCTCCTGGGACACCGGATTGTCTTAAGGATAGCCTGGCAATATCAATCAAAATAGCAGGTATCCCCATCTGGTCAGATTTGGTATCCATATGTTGCTCTAAGAGCTAGGATTGGAGGGGGCCTCTCCAGATTTAAATATATGCAATTAGTCTCTTGGTTTGCTGTGGAGAAGAGGGAAATTCAAGGGATATGGGAGGTTGAACATTCCTTTAAAGATGTAAATCCTAAACGTAAAGAAATCTCAAAATGGTACAAGATGTTTGTAGAGGCAGAGGACCAGGATCTCCGCTCACCGCATCTTATATGGAATCAAATCCCCTTGGGATGTGGCATTGAAGATCTTTATGAACCCTCACTGAAGCTGCTGTACAAGTATGTTAAGCCAACAAATCTTAAGAAGAACCACTTCTTTGCTGTTAATCGATTATATTCCACCTCTGCCAAGATAGCAAAGTTTGCTTCTCTCTCAAACCCCAAATGCCCAAGATGTGTCCTTATCCATGCTAACGATCTGCACATCTGTTATTAGTGTCCCAGACTCTTCGCCTTCTGGAGTGGAGTTGAGGAAGCCTTATGTGGTATTTTCAGAGAGAGCGTCATCTTAAATGTGACTATAGTACTATTTGGAGATAATGGCACGCTGAGCAAGAAGTTCAGACATACACATAGAGGCTTATTGTTGTACCTAGTTTTAATAGCTCGAAGGGAAATATGCTTGAAGTGGAGAGACCCTTTGCCCCCCAAGCCCCAGGATTGGGTTAAAGCTGCCTCTATAATGGTTAGATTGGACCAGGGAAGTGATAATGATAACTGTCTGAATATCTGGCAGGCCTTTATAGTATGGGGCAGAGGCCTGGGCTTTGTGCAATACCTCCTGGTCCTATGATTACACCAAGCCACCAACAAAGTGGCAGGTCTGGTTCTGGACACTAGACCAAAGCGAATGCAGTAGTCGATGGGCGCACAGGCTGGTAGGGTGGCTATCCAAGAATTGCAGACGCTTACTTGGTTAGATGAGGACAAAAAAAAGTGAGGAGGAGGCTCTGATGTGTTGACTGAGGTTGTTCCATGTCTTGGGTACGATGTTAGAAGAATGAGCAACCTCCAGATTTGCTTTTGTGGATACGTGAATGAGAGTGTGAGGCAGAAAGTAGGTGTCTGATGGGTTTGGTAAAAATGTGAGCTGCTGTTCAGGTATCTGGCCATGTTATGTAGTGCCTTCTATCTGTGCATGAGAAGTTTTATTTGCCTGTGCTTGTGAATGGGGAGCCAGTGAAGCTTCCGGATGTGTGGTTTGATGTGGGTGTGGAGTGGCAGGTTGAGTATGAGTCTTGCAGCAGGGTTCTAAATGGTCTGGAGCCTGTGTAGGAGTTGTTTGGCGATTCCGGCGTAGAGAGTGTTTTGCCATAGTCCAGCCTGCTGGTGATAAGTGCCTGCCTGACAGTCTGTCTGGTGTTCAAATGCAACCATATGATGATTTCTCGCAACGTGCGTATGGTGTGCACACTACATTGACTTGAGCTGTCATGTTGAGCTTGTCGTCTAGGATGATCCCTTGATTTCTTGCGTGGTCGGTGGGTGTGGGTGTTGGTCCTAACTCTGACTGCCTCCAGGTGGATTCCCATGGGGAGATCTTGTTGCCAAAGACCTGTACTTCCATCTTGTCGGAGTTGAACATCAGGCAGTTGGTTTGCATCCAGTCTGCTACCATGGTCGTGAAGTTGGTTCCGGCGGTGGTTATTTTGTCCGTGGGAGAGAGAATATGTTGGTGTCATCGGCGTTTGAGATGACAGTGATGTCTTGTGATCGGATGATGTTGGCAAGCAGTGTCATGTATACGTTGATAAGGGTGTGGCTGAATAAGGAACAATCCTTGTGGACTCCGCATATTAGTTTCTTGGTCTCTGATGTGAAGAGTGTCAGCCTGACCTTTTGGGTGCTTCTCATGAGGAAGGAACAGATCCATTTGAAAGCGGATCCTTGCATGCTAATCTCGTGGAGTCTTCTGATGAGGGTGTTATGGGAGACAGTGTCGAAGGCCACAGAGAGGTCGAGCAAGATGAGGGCCACTGTTTCTTCTCGGTCCAGGATAATTGGAATGTCATCAGTGGCTGTATTAAGTGCTGCGTAGGTGCTGTGGTTCTTTCGGAGTAGAAGATGGTGAAGTTCGAGGTGGGTTGTGAGTTGCTTGTTGATGGCCGTCTCAATCACTTTGGCTGCATATGGAAGTAGGGATATTGGTCAGAAGTTGCTCAGTTGATTCAGGTCCCCAGTGGGTTTTTTGAGGAGGGCGTTAACTTCTCCAATGTTCCATTCAGTGGATGATGGAATGGCCAGTCCATATGAGCAGTGTGGTGGAGTTGTATTTGATGCTGTCACTTGAGGTGAAGATGGGGTCCAGTGTGAGTGTGTGTCCTGCGGTGTGTGTTGATTCTTGGATGAGCTGGGTGAGTCTGATGTTGCTCAAGCTTTCGAAGAGTGATGTAGAGCGGGGCTGTTTCATTGTTGCAGGTGAAAGTTGAGGTGACTGAGGAGAAAGTAGACTGCAGACCCAATGGAGAGCGGAGTTAATGATAAGGTTGTTAAAGGTGGCTTGTGGTCCATAACATAACATGTGTATTTGTAAAGCGCACGTTCACCCAGAGGTCTCTTGGCCCTGAATAACAGATGTTCATTGTTACCCAACCCAATGGTACTCATTTTATCGAGATGGATGAAAGGCTGAGTGGACCCGCCGGGATTTGAACCTGTGACCATGAGGTCGAACACAGGCCCCTGCAATGGATGCATTAGTCAATTGAGCCACCAGACCCGGTCCATGTGGTCGGTAGGCGAGGATTCATTTTAGAGTGAAGTTTTCTGAGATTTGCAGCTTAAAGTGCAACTTTTCAATAAATGGGGTAGTATTCTCTGTGGATGTTGTTTATTTAATGGATTCCTTGTAGATGATAGCAAGTCGTCCTCTTGATTTGAGAAGGCATTCCTGTCAAGTGATCTTGTTGCCCGCTGGGATTGCCATGGCGATGTCTGGAGCCGATGAGGGTTTGAGCCAGGTCTCTGGGATAATGAGAATGTCTGGCGCATCGCCACTCGGCAGGTCACATATTTCGTTGTGTGTTTGCTGATTAACCGTGTGTTGAGGAGCATTTATGCAAGTGGGTGTTGACGGGCAGGTTTGTTTTGTTGGTGGTTGTGTGGCGTGTGTGTTGGGAGGGGGTGGTGAGGGTGTTGTTAGTATTTGCGTGGGGGGTGTGAGTGTGTGGCTGCTAGAGAACTGGCAGTGGTTGCAGGTGAAAGCCTTTACTGTGGCGTTAGGCTCTGGACAGTAGCAGTTGGGGGGGAGGGGGAGGGGGGCATCCGTGGTTTAGTGACCTAAGGAGTGTTGCGGAGTATCGCTGGGCATTGAAAGGACCCGGGTTCCTAGGGCTGGGAGCTGTCCAGGTATGGACAGACACAGATGGGCTTGCTTCTAGTAAGCCTTTGACACAGCTGCTTTACACCCGTGTTGCAGCTGATATTAAGTAGGTGCTGGGAGAGGGGAGGAGTGCAGGGTGCTGCAATGCCATTTCCTGTGCTGATGGGTGATAGGAAATGAAGTCCTCTTGCTTGGCTTCTTTGAAAGACGGTTTTGGCAGGAAAACCAGTAATGTCACTTCCTGGCCAGATGAATGATGGGAAGTCAGTGATGTCACTTCCTGTGTAGGTGGATGATGGGAGATCCAGTGATGTCATGTCCTGTGCTCATGGGTGATTGGAAGTGAAGTCCTCTTGCATGACTTCTTCTTTTAAAGACAGTTTTTCTATCTAAGAGTTTTAAGGCAGGCGTATTAGAGAGAAAAGAAGCAGTTGTCAATGAACTACACCTTCTCCTCTACCAAGCAAAATAATCATATCTAACTCTCTCCTGGAGACCATCAAGTAATCTGCCCTTTTCAGGAGAAGGGTTTATCTGGATCACCATGCCTAGGATTCAGTTTTTCATTACCATGAGACCCTTTTGTTGGTGTCATAGGTTGTGGCTCGTAGTGCCACCTCCTCATTTTCCTCCCTTTTCTATCTCCAACCAGCCTCACAAGATTTCCTGGTGGAAATGTTTGCTCCACTGGTCACAGGAAGCATAATTTCAACATTTACTCCAGTTTCTTAGCAAATCTTGAATCAACCGATTTTTGCGATCTAAATTTTGCTAGAGCTCTACATTTTCCATATTTTTCTTTCCTAGGCAATCATTTGGGTTCTATCTGCAATCCAGATGGGTATTGGTCTCTGTACAACCAAATGGATGTTTTCTTTTACCTAGCAGAGAGGCCCACAGTCCGAATATTCGCACATTCAAAGTTGCTCCTACTTGAACTTGAACCCTTGGTTATTTACCAAGATGATGACAGTGGTGGCCTTTAACCAATGTTAGCAGGTTGTGCACATCTGCATGTGACTACATAACTGGTAAGTGGTAGCCACCCCCTAGTGTCATTGTGTCCCACTGCGAGATTGTTATTACCTGCACAACAAAGACCATTACTTATCTGGAGTTAATGCCCACCGGAGGATTGCAGTTGGCTTGTTCAGATCTTTTTACAGCAATGGGCTAAAGCCTTTAGTTTGAGTAGTCCCTGCTATCACTAGAATACTGACGGTGATTGATTCCCTATTGGCTGCATCTTCAGCTGAGTCCCAACATGCACCTTTTCTCATTACGGCTCTCTCCTAATCTTCTTAGGCTACTCCTCTGCAGAGATAACTCAATTTCTCCAAGGCAGGCTCCAAATTATCAGCAGAACTCGTGTCTCATTTCACGCCTCTACTTTGTCCGTGCAGGACCTAGGCACCATTGTTGTGGAACCAGGGTTTAGATGTTAAGTAGGGCTCACTAGCGAGGGAAGGGCATGCTCTGCTTAAGAACTGTGGTCACTGCCTTTCACCCACCCCTGCCTCTGTTTATGCCCCATCCATCTCTTCAAGACTGCAGACCTCTTGCAATTATAATGCTGCACGGGAACCATTGTTCTTGCCTTCATTAGGGCTCATGGCAACGCTGCTAGGCCATTGTGAGTCCACATCGTTTCAATCTGCCTTTTGCTTAGCATGATTGATATTAGGATGCGCCTTCAGTTAGTTCACGTATTTCCCTTTTAGTGATGTCTCCATAGGTCCTACTGGCTAATGGCTATAAAGTGGCCCCAGACGTGGACACCTGACTAGCTCTGCACCCTCTACATTCTCAGAACTCTTTATCACCCTTCCTGTGAGTGTCCTGTCTTGTAATCCCTGTTTTTGGTACGTTTGCTTTCCATCTTTGGTATTTGACCTCAAAAAGTATGTTCAGTGCTCTATTGCAAATTGAAAACACCCTGCCATCTTCCTGTCCTATTCAGGTCACTGCAATCGGTCTCGTTTTAAGTGGAATGAAAATGGCAGGCATTAGTATGTACAATGTGAACGTTTCGCTAAACATTCCCTTGTGTGTTTTAAGAACTTGCATGACATGGATAGCATCCAAAACACGTGTTAACTCCACGGCAGCCACAGCACAGCTGTTACAGCTGCAGAAGTCCTTTTGACACCCAAGCAATGTCAATGTTTTGGGTATATGCAATCTAAAGAGGAATTGAAGTATTTTAATCGATGGCTCTTTAGATCAAAGTGTGGTAAACCAGCTTGCTGAAAGTGGTGTCCGCAATTATAAAGATTAAATGAAAGTGGTTGTTAGTGTGGCTGGTACATTGTTTACTTCTTCTCCGTTTGTGTTTCACAGGACGAGTTGGACAAGCAGTGGCATTGCGAGCAAAGGCCTTTGGTTTTAGTGTAATATTCTACGACCCATACCTGTCAGATGGCGTCGAACGAGCCCTGGGGCTTCAGCGGGTCAACACTTTGCAGGACCTCCTATTCCATAGTGACTGTGTCACCCTGCACTGCAGTTTGAACGAACACAACCATCATCTTATTAATGATTTTACTATTAAACAGGTAGGCACATGTGCATCATATGATACAGTCCCTAATAAGTAATATATATCCTTTTTTGTTTTTAGTAAGGTTGAAAATTATGTGAGAGCAAGATGTTTACAGGCAAATTAAAGACCTCTTTGGTGAGGTCATGCAAATTAGATACTAGGAAGCGTTCTTATGGCTCTCTCATTTTTTTCATATGTGTATTACAATATTCTTTGAATTTTTGCGCAAAATTATTTTTTCACAATTTCGAAGCTGGCAAACAAAGGTTTATCATATGTAAAGTACTGTATCTTACAGCTGCGAACTAAAATGAAACCGGATATATGCAGCTTTAGAAAATGGGTTGAATAGCTAATTAGATGGTGTTTGCGATGTGATAGTATATGTAAACTAGAATTATAAAAGGAAAAAATGAAAATCTATCAAATCATAGTATAGTGAGTGCAGTTCTGTTTTGTTAATTTGTTTAATGTTGCATTAGCTATCTTATTTTCAGTTGCCTTCTCATTATTTCCTGGAAAATTTGCTCAATCGCGTGTTTTGCTCGATAAGACTACATTTTCTGCTTGGTGGACTACACTGGTTTAATGAGGAGACAAATACCAAGCAATCCATTTTTTAATGTGGATTTCTTAGAGTGATGATAGATTAATCCGAGCAAGTACGTTCATGCATGAATTAATGATATATTTATACAGTGCAACCAAGACCCTAACGGGGCGTTTTGGCGCTTAAAGAGAGGGGATAGATGACAGCAGAGCAACTACAATGCTTTTTCCTAAAAAGCAGGTAATTGGTTAAGCAGGTAATTGATTCCAGATCTTACATTAAGAGGGCACTCGTTCCAGAGCTTTGAGGAATGACAGTAAAAGAAGTGTCTTTTCCCCCCCCAAGGATTGAGATCAAAAACCTGTTGATTAGACCACATGAAGGGGTTATCTTTGACTTCAGAAACAATTCTGTACATTTTAAATACAGTAGAAAGAGAATATATAAAGAACGGGCCATTTCTTGTAGTCTAATGATAAGGTATGTAATGTGCACTGAGCCATAAAGCGTGATTTAAATATATTTGCTCATGATGACGCTGTAGCCTCCAACCTATGTCTAACCAACTTAGACAACGTTTCAGGCAAACAAAGGTTTTCACCTTTTCAGCTTTCAGCAGGACAGAAACTCACATTGAGTTCTAAATTGCATTGGATGTTGTTGTCAATTTAGTTTTTAGTCTGCTTGGATGTAGCAAATTGTTAAACATAGTAGGAAACACAGTTTAAGTTATTGGATGTTTTCCACCCCCGGTTTTCAATTTGTTTTGTACAAATTTACTCAGTGGAGGAATTGGTACTGATATGTCAAACAAGAGGTTTAGAATTTGGAAGCAAGCTATAAGGATACAGTGCGAGCGAAAAGGATAAAACAAGGTCCATTGTATTCCACCCAAAGTAACTTGGTGTGGAGTTATTTGGTGTAACTATCCTCACTGTTGTTTTCCTTGAGTTTAATGTGACCTGCATCAATGAGTTGTTGATGATGTGCATTCTGCGATTCAACCTGGGAGGCATTGTTTTTTATGTAATCTTCGCAAGGTATAGCTATGGAATCTTATGACTGCGAGTAGCAGATGTGAAAAACTAAATAGGAGGCTGTGGGGAATCGTATTTCATCCTGCAAAAGAAGACACAAGACTGAGAGGAGTAATGATTTGCCTGCCTTCATAAATGACTTGAGCTTGCAGTAGGCTATTGTTGGAAAGTGGATCATTGGTAGGGGCAAATGTAGGTCTGCCACTGGCACTAACTCCACTAACACAGTGTAAGGCACAGAATAGGTCTTGGAAAATTATTCCCATGCTCAACCTTTGGTAACATGGCTGCGAGCAGGCAGGCTTAACTTCAAAGACAGGCATGTAAATCATTTAAAAACACAAATTCTGTAAATAATCAAGACACAACACAAACTAGAACTCAACACCAATTTATAAAAATAGGAAATATTTTTATCTTTTAAACAACACCAAAACGAAATAAATCCACTGTAGGGAACCAGAGATATGAATTTTTAAAGATTAGTCTCTTTCTAGTGCTTAGAAACCAACAGTTCCCCTTTTAGTCATTTTGTTGCCTCTGACAGGGACACATTTACATTTACCTTAAGCAATTGTTCTGGAGGATCTCTCACCAGTCTTGTGCAGCCCCCTCCAGCAGGCTGGTTCCTGTTAGAACTCCTTTCTGAAGTTCTTATTGCGGGTCCCAAAGTATCCAACACACAATCCAAGGTTCTGGAATCTCCAACTTCAATTCCCACAATCCACTTGAACAAAACCCTTACAAATCCACTGGTAGTACTCCAGGCTGGGGACTCTTGTGGTGACGTTCCAGGTGAGCTCTGTTAACCTGTAGCTTGCAGGGAGTCCACTCTTTAGTCCTTTTGAAGCAGATTTGACCCACAGGGCTGTAGTTTCAAATGGTGCAAAAAGGCACAATCGCCAGAGTGCAGGCCATTAGGAAATGCACATCAAACAGCATGGCCTGCCTTGCTTTCTTAAGTTTCAAGCAGCAGATTTGAGCGGCACCGCCCTTCTCAGATTCTTATTCAGTGTTCTCTGGGGTCAAGCAGGAGGGCACTACTGTCTAATGAGCTGCAGGGTTCCACCCAAAGGTCAGACCACTTCCTGCAGAGTGTGGCAAAATGCTAACCCAGAAACCACTATTCCTTTCAAAGTTCGATATGTCAACATTTTCAGCAGGGACGGAAGAGCTGGCTAAACACACCCCTAGGATGGGTAATTTCCATAGTCTCTCCCCCTTGCATCTGCTCCTTCCTTAATCCTATCATCTTGTGGCAGGTGAACAGGGTAAGGTTGTAAATTACACTGGGTTCCTCCCCTTCTCTTGAGGCTTATTAAAACATATTTTATAAGTATGCTACATATATCTACAGGACCCCCACACCAGGAAACCTAGGGGAGACTTTAGGGGTTCTGAATATGTAAAAATATTGTAGATCCTCCCTCCACAGTGCTCCTACCACCAACTCGATTTTGGGCAGCACTTTATCACAATGTGGGGAGTGAAATGTGCAATTTCACTTTACCCAGGGCATGTAAAACTCATTTTTATAATCAATCAATCAATCAATCAAGTCATTTATAGAGCGCACTACTCCCCCGTAGGGTCTCAAGGCGCTGGTGTGGGGGGGGGGGGTGCCGTTACTGCTCGAACAGCCAGGTCTTGAGCTTCTTCCTGAAGGAGAGGTGATCTTGGGTCAGGCGCAGGTAAACTGACAATAGAAACACACGGGGAGAAGCAGAGCGGCCGCGAGGCCGGCGGCGAGACAGCTAGGCACAGCGAGGGGGCACACGCAGCAGCTGGTGGCCGTGCGGCGCGGGGGTGTCCCACAAGTGGGTCACCTTCTAGGTCCACCTTCTAGATACCTGACCCCCCCCCCCCCCACCCCTGGGACACCTAGGGGAGACCGTGGGGGTACCTAATATGCCAGAACATTGCAGGTTAACCTTTTTTTAAGTGCCCCAAACTTAAAAGTCGAATTTGGGCACAATTTGCTTTTTAAAAGCAGTCCTGTAGCACAGAGACACTTTTAAAAAGACCTCAGGCTTCAGCACTGCGCACATTCAAGTGCAGAAAAGGCTGCTGGCCTCTAAACGGCCATTCCCATTATTATACTAGTGACTGATGGGTAGTTTCAATCCCCCTGCCCTATTATGTACTAGGGCCCTAATGGATAGGTCATACCAATCACAAGGTACCCCAACCCGTAGTGTACCCTAGTGTATGTAGGTGTTTTCACTGTATTCTAAGTGTTTTCAGCCATAGCACTGGCCCTGGACATGGTTGGGCAGAGCCCAGAGTCAGACAGTCAGTCAGCCACCACCAGTACCAGTCATCAAAAAGTTGGGTGGTGCCGAAGGCACAGGATGACTTGGCAACAGCTATCAATATGCTGTTTCAGGTCTAAAGAATTAAGCCCCTAAAACTTATCATCTGCAGCTACTTTCAGGTCATGCAGGACGCAGACCAGGATATACTTAATTCCTGGGGCTGAACCGAAGTCTGCCTTAAAAGCACCCAGCATTTCCGTCCTAGGTCTTGTAAGGGATTGGCGACTGAGTTTTTAGCTGAATACATCTGTTTGGAAAAAGCATATCATATGTGTCCGGGTATGTTTTTGTTTCTTACCAGTGAGTTGCAGCAGTTTGGTTCACAACAGTGTTCATGGTAAATTTCAGTGCTGAGTGGTCCTGGCTTTATCATAACTGGATTTCCTGATCTGAAAGACGTGGCTGCCTCAGTGGCAGCAGAGTCAATGAAAAAAGTCCAAGCATTTTTGTGCTACTATATTCAGGTAACTGGTTTAGAAGTCAGAGAGTGATGGGAAAGGCATCTCAGACTGAGAAAGTGGTAATGCATTAATCTCCAGGGGCTCCTTTCAGCCACCACAGTATTGTCTGGTGAGGAAATGCATTTTAGCTGTTCAGAGAGATAGGGGGGAATGCTGGGTGATAGAAAATGTGTTGACTCCCACAGATTATGGAACTTGTGTTTGTTTTTACCCAAAGTTTGAGGATTGCAAGGGCTTCTGGGTAAGAAAACCTCTAAAGAGTCGCACAACGCACACTATCCTGGACTTTCCTGGTTGTCTAGTTTTCAGAAATCTGTGGGTTTGGTAGGTTTCTCTAGGTGGCAGCCGATCACAACCTCAAAATCCACAAATACCCACACTGCAAAAACAAAAGTTGGTTTGGAATGGGAAAAAAGATTATCTGTATTGCGTTTTGAGTAGTAACTTCTTGTTCCCGCTAGGCCCACCCTCAAAAAGTGTGGGTTCCATTTTTATGTGGTGACGTGAGACCTGAGTGGTTGACAATTTTTGAATCGATGCAGATTCCAGAAATTAGCATTTTGAAATGTAAATAGATCTGTGATCTTATCCATTCACGCAAAGTTTGAAGTTTGCAGGGCATTGTGGGAAAGTGAGTGGGATCAATTCAAGTTACACCAAGCCCCCCACAAAAAAAATCAAAAAAATCCCTGGTGCCTAGTGCGTCCTCCTTGTGGAATTTTATGCGTCTGCAATACAGGAGCAGAAAATGTTTGAGGGAGGCATTGGAGACTAAGGGTCAACATCGAGACTCAATTGTCTGATCTCTAAGTTTTATTCATCATAGAATGAGTTCAAAACCTTCATGCTTTCACAAGCGTTGAGCCATGGTGTGTGTGTGTTTTAATAGGTAAGGATGTCTTAGAGCATATAGAACTTTACTTCCAGTGAGTGCTAGGGCATGAATCAAATTGGAAAAAAAAGAATTCTGACAGTAGGCAGTGGCAAAGCAAGTTGCTTACTTTTATTTTTACCGAACAATGTAGCTGTTAAAAAGTGGTGTGATTGTAGTGAATAATCCACTAAAGGCTTTATTATTCTCGAAAAGTTAAGTGTAAGTATAATGTCCCATTTTTTACATACAGGTGACTTCTCCATTTATTCATTTTCATGCGTGAAAACACCTGCTATCCAAATTTACGGTTAATAGCGTTGCCAGTATTTTAAGCCCTTTTGTCTGATTTCCTTTCTCCTTTGGATGTACTAGGTTGTGGGCTTCCTTTGAAACATAAATGCAACTTGGCTTTAAATGTATACGGTAAAGTGAATTTCATACAAACAATTTCATTCGTCGTCCGTTAGTGGCTCTTAATTTTAATTGAACATATTTTCGTCATTGTAATACAAATGGAGTGGCAAACAAATGTATCAAGTTCATATGTTTCCTTTTTTATAGATCAGCTTCCAAATCATAACCATAGTCTTACGTTCTTGCCTCATTTGTTCGATTGAACAGCTGTTATGCTTTTTTTAGAATTTATGTAGAGCGTAGAGCTGTTCAAATTGAAATATCTCCCTTAACGTTATACTCTTTTGGCTGAACGAGTAACGTTTATGGCAAGCCAACACTGTAGGAGTCTGGTCGGTTAATAAAGTTGCCAAACCTGAGTAGATGGGTGCCTGCCTGTTGAGCAACCCCTGTTCTATGCAGACTTCTATAGGGGAGTGGCATTAGAGCTCGTAAGGCGTTGACAACTGGACACAATGATCCATTTGGTGATTCAAGCAGTTGACATAAAACCAGAGGTACCTACCCCCCGACATTGACGTAGCATTCCAGATGTAACTTCCAGAATGTATCACCATAAGTTAGCTGTGGCTTCTGAAAGGAGTAGCAATGCTCGCATGGGACATTGAGTATTAAACACTCTATACTAGATGAGCCCTGTCCTGTCCTCAAAGACTACACACAGTGTGTGAGCACTCACAGGCCCGTCTTTGTAATTCTTTTGAACTCTCACTCAACATTGAAACGTTCCTTTTGTGTTTCTCTTCTGGATCTCTCGTGTTCCAATGCTTAGTCGCATTGACACCAGGCATCATGACCACTCCATGCTCCCAAGATCAAAGAATGTTTGCAGCAAAGCTGTTCTGTGGCTGTTCTGTGTGTGAAGAAAGCTCGCGCTCTTGCCTGTGCTTTAGTTGTGCCCATACCTTGCGTGAGTGGAAGGAAGCTTGTGCTCGCGCCACCTTGGTTCTTTGTACGTGCATTGTGCTTTGAGAAAGTTTACACTGTTGCTGTACTATTAATGCAGTACTAGTGATGTTAGGAAGCTTGTAAAGTCTTTTTCACTTGCAGAAAGTCAAAACGATGAGCTTTGTTAGTGCTTGTTTTTCCTTAGTTATACATCGTTTCTCAGACCAGACAGGCCTGCTCAAACTCAAACAATAACTAGGCACCCACGCCTATGAGAGGATGAGTTTCTTCTCATTTTTTTATCTGGAAAAAATAAAAGGCAGCTAGCTACCTTTCTTTAAAGAAAAGTGAACACTCAAAAAACGGCCACAGGTTTGACAGTTGTAAAGTAAATTATCTCTTTCACCTGGGCGGGGCGGATGGCAAAGCATAAGCCCAGGACCAACAAAAGCGTTTGGGACTTAATAATGACAAAAAAACGTTTATAAGGGTCTCAGTAATGTTCGGCATGCCACAGTAAACTGCTTCAGCGAGTTTAAACAAAGGACAGAGGGGAAGAGAAATAAATGACAGCGAATAACTAAACATTTCAAAAACTAAGAAATATTATAACTCCTCATTGAAAAATGTATTCGAATCTGATGACGAGTAGTGTCATTTCTACTATACTGGTTTTAATTCCGATCTGCTTCTTTCCATGCTTTCAGCGAAAGTGACATCACAGGTCTAGTAAAACTTCAGGCCAGTCCTGCTGCTGCTAATGCAAGCCTCTTTTAGTTTTCAAAAGCAAAGAAATATTAATGCTAAAGTCTGGTACACACACAAAAAAACAATAATGCCTCAAAGAGGAGAAAAGGCACCTCACAGGACCTAGATCAGAAAACATAAGATCACGCCTATCCATTGTTTTTACTTCTGCACCCATTCGTTCGTTGGCTCCATTCAGGCAAGCTTCTTTTTATTCACACTGTTCAGGTATTCCATTAGGAGGTAGCAAAGTATGTAAGCGCTTGCTTTATTGAGAAGCATAATGCTTCTCAGTAGTTAAATGTAAATATTAGAAATACTGCCCATTTATTGTGCAGAATTTAGTTTTTAATGTTTGTAAAAAATATTTTCAGAAGACGAAATAATTGTAATATTAAAGTAAACCATGTTTACTATACTAATGTGAAACGCGTAAACCAACTAACTGTCTTGCTGGGTCCACTCCTACCCACTCAAGTGTCTCTACTCTGAACTTTTCCAGTGTCAAACTTTCTAGCAACTTTGTTGCTCTGAGTAAATCATGAATGTCTGGTGCCCTCTTGTGGTCAGAAGCAGGGCTTGCAGAATATTTTGGATAGGTTCATGGTGTAAGTTTAAAATTCCTCCTGAGTGCTGGGCGCTTCTCCATGATAGCGAGGCCCTTAACATTTTTATTTTCCAGTTTTGTTTGTAATCAGTTTTGTAAGTGATCTTTGCTAGGGGTTCACCCCTAATGACATACTTGGATGGTGTCTCACATGCCTCACAATTTGCTACAAAAACTGTCCGAGATTAGCTTAATGGTTCTATATTTGAACGAATCTTTTTTATTTACTTATGTGAGCGAATAAGCACCTTGCATTTCTGTTATATATGCTTAGCATTATTCCTGTGTTTATAAGTATATTTACTTGTCAAAATGAACATTTCGTTAAGGAAGCAGCAACCACAGCACCGAGACCACCCTCCTCGCTGCATCGATGGCATCCGCATGCTACTCTACCAGGGCCACACTGCGGCCCTCATCCTAATAGACTTCTCCGCAGCAATCGACACTCTCACACCACACCCTTGCAGCCAGACTACACAACGCCAGTATACAGGAAACCACCCTCGACTTGATCCGCTCCTTTCTCTCCGGCAGAACCCAAAGGATCCGACACCCTCCCTTCCTATCCAAACCCACAGAGATCATCTAGGTGGTACCCCAGGGTTCCTCGCTCAGCCCAATGCTCTTCAACATTTACATGGTCCCCCTCGTTTCCATCATCAGACAGCATGGGCTCAGCATAGTATCCTATGCCGACGACACCCAGCTCATCCTCTCTCTCACGAAGAACCCGGAAGACACCCAACTCGGCTCCCAAGAAGGAATGAAAGACGTCGCAGCCAGGGTAAGCGGCAGCTGCCTAAAGCTGAACTCTGAGAAGACTGAGGTCCTCGTCCTTGGACCCTCCCCCTCTGCTTGGAATGAGCTCCCAGTCAATATCAGACGCTACACTACTTTGCACACCTTCAGGAAGAACCTCAAGACCTGGCTCTTCAACTGACCCGGAGCTACACCTCCCCCCCCCTCCCAGCGCCTTGAGACCCTCACAGGTGAGTAGCGTGCTTTATAAACTATTGATTGATTGATTGATCGTTTCTACAAGACCTAGATTACGAGCTGTGTGGAAAACAGATGGCTTTTCCCAAACAGTAAATACTGATATCCCGTGCCAGGGCTCTTAATAGGACCATAAATACCACCTTTAGCGAGTTTTCCAGGTAACAAACAGACCTAATAGGCAGATTGATATTTACTACGCCGAATTATGTTTTTGTTTTTCTAGTATCGTAACCCTGAAACCTTTGCAAGGGGAAAACAACGGGACACAACTCTAATTTCAGGTTTTCGCAGGTCGCAAATGTAATCTCTTAGTCAGAATTGGGTTGAGTAGAGTGGTATATTAACCTTGCTAATAACCGATGCTAATACACAGTACGAATTCCATAAAGAAATCTTCAGTCAGGGGTGGTTCTAGTCCAAACCTCAGAATCCATTAAGGAGACCAGTTATGGTTAGCTGTGTCAGGTGAGAATGCCCTGCATCAGTGTGTTCCTCGTTGCCAGGTAGACAGCTAATGTCTGAAACTGTCCCCCTGCAAGAATAAGAAGTCTTCACATTCACTTGGATTTCCAAAGAGCCGGAAGGACCGGGCTCTTCCCTAATACCTGACGCCGACACCTAACCAGGATCATTCTACCACTGAGACCTGCTCGCTAAACTGAAACAGATGCACGCACCATGGAGGTCAGCCGATGATCTGCCCGGTCAAGGCTGCTGTGCCTACAATATGTCCCTTTACATCACCCACCAGTCAAGGCTGGCTGTACCCACTAAATGTCCCTTTACGTCACCGACTGGCCAAGGCTGGCTCTACCCACTATATGTCCTTTTGCGTCACCGACTGGTCAAGACTGGCTGTACCCACTATATGTCCCTTTGCGTCACCGACGGGTCAAGGCTGGCTGTACCCACAATATGTCCCTTTGCGAGCACCGACCGGTCATGGCTGGCTGAACCCACTAGATGTTCTTTTACATCATCGACCAGACAAGGTTGGCTGTACCCACTATATGTCCCTTTACATCATCGACCGGTCAAGGCTGGCTGTACCCACTATATGTCCCTTCGCGTCACCGACCCGTCAAGGCTTGCTGTACCCACTATATGTCCCTTTACATCACGACCGGTCAAGGCTGGAGGTACCCACTAGTTGTCCCTTTACGTCGCTGACCGGTGAAGGCTGGCTGTACCCACTATATGTCCCTTTACATCACAACCGGTCAAGGCTGGCTGTACCCACTACATGTCCCTTTACATCACCAACCAGCGCTGATGTCTGATCTTGTTGGGAGTATCTGAGAGGGTTAGTCTGCACTTGGAGAACTCCTCAAGTCAAAAGTGGGTTAATAGAAATAAGTCTGTCACACCATTTAGGAATTAATCTAGGACGGTACCTGTAACTCCGATTAACTTGGTCTTTTAGGGAAATATAGAAGAGATAAAAAGCTGAACTATCAATCTCTACAAGCCCATATGGTGAATAGTGCAATTGGAAGAAAATAATGAAAATTTATGGTTTTTGATAATGTCTCCAGAATGCATTTTTTGGGAGAGGTGGGTCACATTTTCCAGTGGAATGGACTTAAAAATTGTATGTCTTGACCTCGGTAGTAGCCATGTTTAACTATGAAAAATGCATTACATTTCGTATTAAGAATTAGGCTATTTATCTCCTCTACTTACCTGACCATTGGCCGCTCCATCTCTTTCGTATACAAAAAATCAATAGCAGAGTACGGTTAAAACCTGGCAATATTTCTAGATGGTGTACGCATTCCACCAGTAAAATGAGAATATGAGAGTATACAGTTGATAAGGATTTCCTCTCATATACACCCAAAAGTATAGTAACTTCAGCAAATGCACAGGACTAAACTTCAGCCCCAGGAACAGTGATGTATTGAGTATAGGTAATGATTCTGGGGGAGCCAAAGAAGGAGGACATGCAATTGAAGTATGATTCTTGAGGCTTGCCATACAAAACTAACCCCCAGATGCATCAACAACCCAATTTGCGATTCCTTAATAGCGAAAAATACCGATTCGCTAATAAAGAATAGCAAAATGGAATGCATCAAGAAATCTCTTAAAAAATAGCGATTTCTTAGAATTCCTATATGCGAGTCGCAATTCAGGAAGACCTCCCCATTCATTCCTATGGACCTAGAGGCCCATAGGAATGAATGGTAAGACAATCTCAATTTGCGAGTCGCAATTAGCGATTCGCAAAATGAGATTGTGATTTCAAGGGTGCAGGGGTGTCAAAAGGACACCCTGTTGCACCCCTGAAATTGATCTGTTCACATATGAAACTTTGAAAAATACACAAAAGTGCATTTTTAAAAGTTTTTGCAAATTACCATGAAGTTGTACTTCATTGTAATTTGCGTGCCCTATTAGTGAATTCGCTATTTTTAAAACTTTCATGCATTGCATTTAGGAATCTCAATTTGAGATTCCTTAAATGCAAATAATCGCAATTTAGCGAATTCTCTATTTGCGATTTTTGCATTTGGGATGATGCATCCCAAATGCAAAAATACCGCTCGCATTGTTGCGAGCGGATTTTTGTTTGATGAATCTATGCCTTAGACCTCTAAAACTCTGTCACCACCTCGACTTTAGAAAAAGGCTTGATACAGTGTCCAAAATGCTCTGTCAAACCAATGATACCTGCATGTCGGTACAGCATGCCATGCCCTGTTATACCCAGGTTTTATCAAAAAAGTTATAAAAAAGAGATTGGTGACACGCTTGAATTAATCTTGGCCAATGGGGATTACTCACAGCAGCATCCCAGTCTAGCGTTTCCTTGCCCACCATGCCACTTTAGGTTACACCCAGCCATATGCAATCCGCCTTGATCTGGAGACAATCGGGCCAGTCCAGCCTGGACTGCAAAGATTGGTCCTCTCTGAAGCAGAACACAAGCAACCCATTTCCGATTTGCGCTAGTTGGGGCTCTTACATGTTGGTTCCAGTGGCACAATACGCAGGGGACCCACATCTATACATACTCGTCGCACTTAGGGCGTTGCAGTGAAGTAAAGAACACAGTGATAGGCGAGATGCTTGAATTAATCTCAGCCACTAGTAATTACTCTTAGAGCATCCCAATCCATTGTTTAATGGCCAAGCATGCCACCTCAGATTAGACCCGTCCTTATGCAAATCTGCCTTGGCCCTGTCCGGTAGAAACAGTCCAGCCAGAACTGCAAAGAAGTTCCCCTCTGAACCAAAATACTAGTAACCCATGTACGGGTTTGCCCAAGATGGGGTTCTTCAGTTGGGTGCAGCTTCATTCAGTTAATGCAGTGAGCATGGGAGCCACGTCTAAGCATACCCTGTTGCCCTTAAGGCATCGCACTGAAGTATACAAAAAGTGATAGGTGAGATGCCGCAATTAATCCCAGCCACTGATAATTACTCTGGGCCACATCCCAGTCCATCGTTTGGGGCGAAACCAGTCTGGGATTTTTGTGGACTCTTCTGGAGGCGGACTCACATTGCAGTTTGAGACCGACTGTTACGATGAGGAACAGGGTCCTCACTGATTTGCATACGGTGGGCCTTTATCTAGTGTGGCATTGTGGGCAAGAAACAATGGGCATTATTGTGGTTTTAGAGATTGCCAGTGGCTGAAGGTAATTCAAACATTCAGTCTAGATTTCCTACTGAAAAACACAATGAACAATTCACCCCAAACATTTTGTATACTTCTGCGGCATGGGTGATCAGTTTTGTATCTCTCTTGCACCACTGCACACATATGCCAAAGGTTATACAGATAATGCTGGAGGGCAACAGGGAAAAAAGAACTTTCAAACGAGCCTGAAGGACATGTCCCATCCTCAAAAAAATAGCGTTGGCGACTGCTTTGTGGTGACTCACAGGACGGTGCTGTCCAGTTAGGAAAGTCCATAGGTGAGGTACTATGCCGTCGGCCGAGACAATTAACGTACTGACTAAACTTTGTATGGGCTGATTTTTCACTACCACTCATACAAACTACATCGCAATAGAATATATAATACCAGCCTTCTTGTTTTGTAGTACTAAAAATCTCAGTCTGTAATACATGTTTTACTTAGTTCCAAGATGTTCACCCCACTGTCATGAGAATGTGGTTGACTGAGGCTGAAACGCTTATTTCTCTCCTGATCCATTTCCTATGTGTCACTATAGAAAAATGACATGCTGTTACTGCATACATATTGCTGTGGTAATTAGCTCGGTTAGTGATTGACATGAAGAAAGACCAGCGATCCTTTAGGCGTCCTCTGATTGGCTGCCTGTTGATCTGCTGGAACTGAAGAGTGAATGCCTGCTTCCTAGTGGTGGTGATATCTTGCTATTGATGGACATAGTGCTTTATTTCTTTGCTGGGCATTTTTGCCTCACAGACCTCTGGTGCACTTGCACATTAAAGAGGAAACAATACAAACCTTATTTGAACGATCAATAAAACAGCCACTGGTTGGCACGTGGGCTGATCAACGTGTCAGTGTGCTAAGAAACGATGGCTGAGAGAGACTGACCTATGGCGCTTCTCTCAGCGTATTTATGAGATAAATTCTGAGACCCCTAACTCTGTCTGTAGCCAGACCAATTTCAGTTTTTAAACAGGGCGTGGCCTCTCCTGTGACACCACTCCCACAGAGGAGCCAGTAGCGCTTATCAGGCTATTACACATTGTTTCACTTACAGCTTAGATGGAAGCAAAGTGTAATAACAATTAGTATACAAACTATCAAATATAGTTCGGAAGTATGTGGTAAGCTCTTTTCATTTTGCTTTCAAAACCTTTTTTTTAAAAACTATATGTACTTTATCTACATTAATGACATAATTAAGCTTCTGAAAAAAGTAACTGAACTGTGAAAAGTTTGTTGCTCAGGTTCGTATTCCTTAGCAAAAACAGAAGACAAGAGGCGTTTTGGCAAAACAGGAACAGTTTGTTTAATTAAACAATTCGGCTGGGAGAACAGTTATAGGCACGAGGTCTAAGGATTGATTCCGTTTGTATTGTGTTTGCATGCATCTTTTATACAACAACAATAAAAGTTTCCAGTGTACCATATATGGTGAGGAATGTTGGTTGCTGCCTTAGGGTCATAAATGAATGGTCAAAAGGTTACTACAGGTGGGTCTTAACCTTGTGTGGGCACAGTGTGGCCAGTGGTGAATGTGTCCAGATGTCTGGCATGGGTAGCGTGTAATCACTGTGTGTGCTAGGTCCTGATTGACCATGTGATCGTAACCCATTTGGCATCTGACTTTATGGTGTTTTCAGAAGCTTGCTTACCCCCTCTGGCCATGTGTGTTTTAATGGGGGCAATCTCCCCATACCATTGTAATGTCGCTGAGCCTATATGTGGGATTTATCAAGAGTTTCCTGCCCGGGTGTTTGCTTGGCAGCTATGCCCCCTCTCACCTGTGACCCATCATTCGTTAATCAAGGGTCGCAGGGCCTGCCTGACTAGATACTTGTGTGTCGCCATAGATGTGGCGTTCGGGTGATTCTATTAATATGGACAATAGTTTGTTTTTATTGATAAATGCACTAATATCCATATTAACCCCTTCCATGCTCATGACAAGGTCAGCTCGTCATGCAGTGCACTGCTCCTGTGCTTATGACGAGCTGACCTTGTCATGAACAATGGGATTATCAATCAATCAGCACCCAGCGGGAATTGCCTTAGCACCAATGTGGTTAACGTTCCCTCCTTGTCGCTTCGTCTACTACTCTAACTCAGGCATTTGTACCATTACTTTATTAGGCTCCTGCTGTTCTTTTTGATTGCCTTTGACTACAACAAACTTTCTAGTTACTTGCATTCTACCTAATTTGGGTACTGCGTTTTTACAGCAGATGATCCCCAATTGTAAAACCCCGCAAACCACCAAGAGCACAATAATACCTGGCAACAGCGATTTATACAGACCTGATATCTATCGTGGGAGCCTGGAGAGCCAATTGGAAAACTACTCCTGCTCAGGGGCGCCTCCTTCTTCAAGCATGCTTCTCTGTAAAATATGCAGTGCTTGCATGGCAAGTGCAAAGTTCCATTGTCTGCCATTCCCTGGGATGAAAATGCAGCAGGCAGCACCAATCTTGGAGCAGATTCCTCACTCCATTGCGGTAATTAAGTCCAGCATATAAGGATGCTGTATTACCACAAGGTGGATGGCTAGCATTTCTTCCTTGATTAAATTGAGGCCGAACTCCTTGCTGGTAATCCTTTTGAGCATTTCCCACTTGGTTATCTGAAGGCAGTGGGCATTAGTTTTGTCAGTAGGGTGATGAAGAGCATCGACTCCCCTGCCCCCAGCTGTGCCTCTGCGAAGGGTCTAAGCTCTTCTGGAATGTCCTTGAACTGAGCCTAGCCAAAATAGTCCTCCTCTCTCTTCTCACAAGCTTGGTGCAGCAAGGTGGTCTTTTTCTGTAACGGGTGCTGGTACAATTCTGTTAGTTCTTCTCCTGGAATGACCAGGGGTGGAGGTGCCTGGTCACCAGGGAGCACAGCCCCTTTCAGCCGGGAATCAGTTGGGTGTAGGCGTGTTCACCATGCTGCCAGTAGAAATCCATAAGCGTGGAGTGCCCCATTGCATATCCGTAATGTGCAATATCGCTCCACAGTTAGCCTTCATGCTCATTGGAAGCGTTCCTTTTCCTCTGAAACATAAGGAATACAGTGTAAGTTTCTGTACAATCAGGGGTTGACCTTTCCCTTCTAGCCAGGTGCATCCACCCACCTTGTGTGTAAATGTACCCTCGTGAGGGAACACTGGTGCAGTGTCACCCTCTCGTCCACGTTCCGAAGACTAACAAAAGAGAGATCGGCACTGGATTGAAGTGAAACAAACCAAGTTTATTAAATACTCATGAGCGGGACCGTGTCCAATCAACACCGTAAAGTGTTGTGGGAGGAAGTACCTTGAATACAAAAACCATCAACCTTATATACTGTTGTTGCCGTGTAATCGCATGGGAAGAAAAACTGGAAGAAACAAGTTTAAGCACGGAAATAGCTATAGGCAAACAAGGGCAGATGGGTGACCAGGTGATCAGCAGGTGAGGAGGGGGAGTAAGAATGTTTATGGTGCAATAAGCAATCATTTGATAACATCTGAGACCAGGTGCACCGGCAGCTGCAGCCCTCCAGCACATACACCAGATTGACCTTGTCAGAGAGGTCAGATTAAAGTTGAGGACACTGGCTGGGTGAAAAGGGCGAACATCAGAGAATAAAATGAATACGACACAAACTAAATGGGCGTGACAGTAGAAATGGCTGCCACTTATGCTAACATAGAATTTACACTTTTCCACACTTGGTGTTCCAGATTTCCTGACACGGGTTAGCCATGCTTTCATTGAATGCTCCCACATGCAACATATTCCCCCTTTTATCCCCAAACTTGAACGGTCCTACACATGAACTCCATGTCAGAAGACCACTTGTTATTAAAGAAGACTGTCCCAGTTACGCTAAAGGAGCAGGTGTGTATCTGCACTGAGTTGGGGGATTTGCTACCTCCAAGAATCTCTTCTCTGGGAAGTCTCAGGGCCAAACAGTATCTTCCCCTATGGTGCCTTTTCTACGCATCCTGTTCAGCTCGTTTTGGATATCATTGGGCTCAGTGAAGAAGTATAACACTGTTGGGTTACTGTCGTATTAGGTCAGGTTTACAACTACCCTATGAGGTTCTATCTTGTTGGGCTGGATCTTGGTCCTTATCCTGTATAAGTAAAGGTGAATTAGGCACTTTGCATTTTTTCGGGGGCTACCTCTTGAGACAGATAAAGCCTATCTGTGCCTGCTGCATGTGGGATCAGCAAACAGACATAACATGACCTGGCTGACTGAGGTCATATGTGGGTACCAATTTTTACGTAAGAGGGCGCTATGAAGTACTTGTGGGATGCTAGTGTTGAGTTTAGTGTAATTGTAGGTGACATACTAGAGTCCCCTAAGCAGGCGCTGTATTTCCCAATTAGTGGCTCTCTTTTGACTTACAGTTCCATAATGGTAAGTAATCGTGGGATTATCCAGAGTTAACAGAGGGTAGATATGCACAAAATATACATAACTTTTATTGTGATATTGTAGTTTGAGGTGTGATTTCCTTCAAAGCCAACTGTGCTCTTCGGTGGCTGTGTTTCTTCCGCCGAATTGGAAAATGTTAGTGGTGTTTAGTTCATGGGTGTCATCGCCATGGGTTTTCCTCCTTCCATTGGCCTAAGTTCGGAAATTGTCCCTTTTCTCTTTCTTTCTTAGTGGAGGTTGATGACTCATCATGTTGGTGACCTTTTGTTGTCTTCTCTGTTTTGAAAGAACTTTGTTTATCATTAACTCCAAAAATTACACATGCTCCATAATTAATGGTTTTCGGAGTCCCTGTATGTTACCCTTGGGGTGTTATCTCCACATTCCACTAATCACGATCTTGTGAGGCACTGGAAGGTGACCCCTTTTGGGTATGTTTTAGTAATTTCCGGGAGCAAGGGTGATAATTAGTTATCTAGATGGATCAAATCTTTTTATAAGCTGTTGAGCCCCTACCTGCCAATAGTAGATGCTTAGATTGGTGCTAAACACGTTTGTGGGTTGGTCTCATGAGCATAGGGAGGGATAAAATTCTGGCTTTTAGTCAGTTCTAGGATGATGCTAGATTTTTGTCATAGGCACTTTGCCCGGTGGCTAAGGGTCCGCTTGCTGTGTGGCCCCTTACAGCAGTTATTTTCTCAGCTGAGGGCTACATCTTTTGATGCTACCCTCACTTGCGTTTTTTATGCCCAGTTTAGCTTACGGCTAAAGGTGAGTGGAACATGTGGGAAGAGGAAGGGAGAGGATCGACGCAGATGATGCTAATGTCTGCCATGTGCTGTGAACACGTTTTGGTGCACATACACCATGTGTTCTTGGCATGTGGTGTGTAACATGGCATGGCCCTCCCTATGGGCTTTAAGTTACTTGGCTTTGCCTCATCTTGTCCCCGCCTTTGTACCTGAAATCTTCTTCTTGAGCTAGCTTTGAGAGTTTTTTTCTTTAGTTTTCGGCGTTTCCCTGAATCTCATGTGATGTATTGCTTCGCTTGTCATGTGGGGTAGAGGATTGAGGGTGGCTCGGTGGCCCCCTTTTCTCCCACCTATGCTGCATCCTGGTGTCCGAGGTTGGTGCCAACTGCTTTGCCTGGATGGTGCCTGCAAGGTTGGAGCACCATTAGACATTATGGTTGGTATGGAGGTGAGAGCACCCGGTGCCCTTATTTCATCTGGAGCTGGAGTGAAGATTTGGGATCCCCCATCCTCGGCACCCCCATCTCCCGCAGGCCACACCCCACTTTCTCTCAGCATACTGGTGGGCTCCCTAGCTTGTCGCTGGGGTCTCTACGGTTGTGCACTGCCTAAAGAGCTGGTGCATCTGTAATAGCTTTTTGGAAGTGTGTGGGAGGGTGACTGGACCTCGGAAACCAAAAAAACAGGAAAACATAGAAAAAAGCTAGCTAAGTTAATATTTGACATACAACACCAAAAACCTGACTATACTGAAAACCTGGGGCTTTGACCATACCATTCCAAAAGTCTGCCGGGTGGTGATGAAAAACTGGGACTGTATCAGCAAATCTAGGACGCCTGGTCACCCTGGTGAAACTACCAAACAGGAGGCTTGGACACAACATCATGCTGAAGCCTTGTAGCTCATTGATCATCCCAGGTGCAGGAAAAAAACATGGTCCCCACCCCAATGATGACTTCTTTTAACTGAAAGGGAGGCTACCTTTTGATTCGCAGACTTCAAACTTTTAGATGCTCTGTAGGGACTACACGCCATGAAGGAATCATCGACCCCAGACATAGTGCCCAAGAATGTGGACCCTACGACTTGGTGATTGGAAGGCATCACTTTTGACTTTGGCCATGTGACCTGGGTGTCTTTTTGTTAGACAGTTCTGCACCCTCGTCAGACTACCCTGCCCCTGGGGCGTGGCCAGCCAACCCCACCCTGGGAGATCAGCAGCAGAGTGGGGTTCCCCCCTGGAATCACCACTTGATGACAAACTTGGTGCGGACCCCTGATCGACATAGCTCTCAATCACCCTGTATTTCTGGATGCATGTAAAAATGTGAACCCCTACTGTTGCCTTATTGGTCCTTTTTAGGTCGAGCTTAGACAGCGCTTGCGCTGTCAGGTGATCTGTTGTATGTTCTTTGTGGGGTCTGACTCCTCCCACTGCTTTGGATTGGTGTCATTCGAAAATCGTGGCCTGAAAATGGCTAATGGTTGGTGCATGCCTGACCTTTTCTCATAAGTTAACTCCCATGGAGTATTGCCGTGAGGATGAGCTGGACACGCACACAGTCCCTTCTTATGGAAATCTTAACAACTGAAATACGAGTGCAGTCTGGTACATTATTACTGTTGTTTGTGCCCTATCCTCGTGTGTACGCATGCATGTCATTTTACACATGCGTACTATGTAATTTGTCATAGAAACAGGTATTTATAAGCTCCCCAGCAGCATTCTCATGTGTGCGTGCGTGTCGTATGCATGCGCCTTTGCTCCCGCCCCCTCCCGTTGTGCTGTTGCCTTTGCTCCCGCCCCCTCCTGTTGTCTGCATTCCGTTGTAATGTTGCCTTTGCTCCCTCCCACTTCCGTTGTCTGTTTTGCCTTTGCTCCTCCCTGCCCCCCTCAGGCTGTCCATGTTGCCATTGCTTCCGCCCCTCCTTCCAGCTGTACGTGTTACCTTTGCTCTCTCCCCCCTCCCGTTGTCCTGTTGCCTTTGCTCATCATGTGTGCTGTCCAATTGGCATAATGGCAAACTGTGTGATTTGTACCCTTAAAAACATTTTGCTTGCTGCATGTTTTTAGTGTTGTGCTCTGGCCTGAGTTGATGCTTTACATCGTGCCTTGCACCTAATTTCCCCAGAGTTAGGCACCGTTCTGCCTCTACTTGCTCCCAGCTTCATTGCCCAATCTGTCCTTCTTTTCACAGGCACTGAATACACAAATACATTTTGCAATCTGTTAAAGCACCAAGCACTTTACTTGCGTGCAGGTCTTTGTTAAAATATACAAAAAATACATAACTGCCCGAGTCATGTAGAGGTGTGGCGTAGGCTTTCGAAGTCGGGCGTTTACTAAAAATCAGACGCAGTCAGTTTTTACACTGTGTTTTTATACCTTGCAATTGAACCAGGCATACATAACAGCAAGAGTTGGATACTATTTTTGGGCTTAAAGTTGGCTCTTAACTCATTAACTTGATGTTTAATCAGGTGTAAGCTGGTGAAGGAAAACTTCGTCAAGGTGCTATGCTAACACCCGGCAAAATATTTGACTGTCGGCGTAGAACTGTTACAAATGAGTTTTTTGCACCTGTTTGCCGTTAGGTCTTCAGAATAATGAATAGGTCAGCCCACCATTGGCGTGCTTCTTCACACTGCAAGAAGTGACCTATACTATACTTGGCAAGACACTCTGTATAATCCTGTACAGGTGTTGTACCTGGTGACTACTTGAGTCCTTCAACCTCGACACAGTTTTTCTGAAGGGCTCTTTCTACTTTAACCACTTGAAGACGCTGTTCATTTGCGTGCTACATCTCTCCACTGCAGGGAGCTGGCTAAACAAGAAATGATTGTGACTTTTTTCCTTAGTACATGATTCATGTATTGGCATGCCGGAGCCTCCAGAACGGACTCCTTTTGACTTCAATCATGTTTGGTTGTTGGTGGCCACGCACAGGCATTAATCCGCTCCACCCCTCCAGACCACAAATTAGGCTGTGGCAGAATCAAAGCAGAGGTTCAGTGTTATAGCTAATCTGCTGATGGCTAATCATTCAGTCTGCACTACAATTCCTTTCAGTCTGACTAAAAGACGAATCATTGTGGTGGGAACACAAAAGTGCTGCATTTTGCGATACACACATGCTGTTTTTGCCTGTTGACATGTTGTAGGAAACCGAAAGGTCACGCTGTTGCAACATATAGTTCTCAGTGTATTGTGACTCTCCTTTTATGTTCTTTTAGGATGGTCTTACATCGTTTACCGATAAGGGAGGCGGCATGTATTAAAATAAATCGCTTTGCATTATTTTTGTGAGCCAGTGTACCTCGTGTGATGCCTTTCTGTACATCATATCTCCCAGTGTGCAATTAAATTAAGAAACGTCCCGTTTGTTAACATAGATCAATGGGATAGTGGCACACTTAAATGTTTAATGGATAGCCCTGAAAGCAAATAGGACCTGGTAGTTTCCTTATTTCCGACCGGCATAGCAAAATTAAATATTCCTCATACCCAGGGTTGGTTCCCTCATTTTCCTCTTAGCCGCCCAGTCTTGCTATCGTGCACATGAGAAGCTCATTTCACCTGGTTTTAATACGGTTGTTCAGTTGTGCATAATGTCTTCTTGGTTGTATTTAAGGTAGCAAAACATTCTTATAACACTCTGTCTTATTATAACTTTTCAGCATGCTGCACAGCAGACACAATGCTCTACAACATAGCTTAAAAACATTGGCAGAGACAATAGCTCTGGCTAAACAACTATAAATTCCCAAATGCGAGACCTATTGGCTATGCCAATGCTTGTTTGGTCTTTGACAGTTTTGTGGGAAAGAGGATAAGTGATTATTTAGCACTGCATTTTAAGTTGTTGGGGTAATTCCTTCTTCTGTTGGGGGTTTATTTTACTCCACATTTTGGCTCTGTGACTGCGTGGAGGCACTACCTCCTCACACTGTCACCCCTCCCTGTAGGTGTTGTGGCCCGGTCCTTGTTGCCTTGGATTCCCTGTCTGTGGTTGCTGCCACCACGTGCTTGCCTAATTGCTGGATCCCTGCTGCGGTTGTGTGATAACCGGGGGACCTCGCTGTGACTAGATGTAGGGTGCATTCCGATTCCCCTGTGCTTGGCGCTGAGGAGGGACATTCTTTGAGTTTTATGGTGGCTGTCCCTGGCTCATTAATCTCTGCTTTTTATGCTAATGGTATGCCTTTAACCGGCATCTCTCTCTGCCAGGTGACCCGGCCTAAGGAAATAGTAGCACTCCCCAGGTTCTGATTGCTGCCAGCCTCTCTTTCCTCTAGTGCCATAGCCGGTTTGGAACACTCTGGGGTTTCGCGTTGGAGTCCCCATTGGGACAGGTGCCAACTGCATGGTTGCGACCATCACTGCCCCCTCGAGCAGTTTTGTTTTGTGCAATTTGTGTGGAATCAATTTTGCAGTATCTCCTTAGGCCTGCTCCTGCTTTTCTCTATGTGTTTCTTGCTACTTTTTGTGGTAGTGAAGTATATGAGCTTGAATCTCCCGCCAGGGTTTGGTATCTGAACCAACTATGCTGTCCAGCCCATTCTGTATCTCGGTAGGTACCCCCTTTGTAAGAATATTGTAGAAAAATTTGAAATGTGGGCCCTCATCGGTCCACAGCTGTCCGATCTCTTGTCCCCATCGTTCCCTCATACTATTCAAGAACTCGCTTATGCTTTTCTCTGGCTTCGCAGTCTCTGCCATTAGCCCCCCATATTGTGGGCCATCGGGAAATATTTCTCTCAGGGCGATCCGTATCTGGTATGAATTAAACACAGCCCGTCGTACTGGGTCTCTGTTAGCGTTATTGCAGGAATGTGGGCTTGGCCGAACACAATGTTTGTCTGTTCAACCAATTAGGATGCTTAACAGGCTCTTAAGGGCGCCTATCGCTATGTTAATACCTGCGTTGTTCTTCTCGAAGCACGTAATCCATTTCTCAGCCCCATACAGCAACGGCTGTAACTTTGTTCTTTGTCCCTCTTTGTCCATCTGGGCCCATGGCTCGTATATAACCCCCGCCGCGCCCTTCTGCTGTAGTGGGCACAAAACCTGGATGGCCCAATGCGTTTATCCTTGACAGAGCGTTCCCACCTTGCGAGGCATTGTTGCATGTAGGGGAAGTTCCTGTTGGGATTTCCTCCTTCATGTCTGATGCAATCCTCCGCTACTGCCATTTCCGCAAGCTCAAAAGATCCTTCCCTAGGCTAAGACCAGTCATATTGGTCCCTCTTCTCATTCCAGTCTGTTAACAGATCACAAAACGGGCACACACAACTCTTGCCTTTCTCTTTTGCTGTTATCTCCGTGGGGGTAGGTCTATCTTTGCCACGCACTCATGTGGAGCATAGTGTATCCTCGTTGCTGCTCTCCTCGTGTGCACGTAAAAGTGCCTTCATGTTCTTCTTGGGTCACAGGTGGGTGAGTACCAGACTTCCTTGATCCCTGATTTCTTGGTCAGCCCTTCTTCTTTGACGAGCACATGGTGTGACTCTGAGCCTTGCTAGTAGCCTTTAATCTTTTTCCGTTTTGCCCCAGCTCTGCCCCTTATACCTATCTCCTCTTCCCTCATGTGGGAAGCTCGATGTCCTGTGCTTTTGGTCTAATTCTTGGTCACGTGTCCTTTCTCTCTCAAGCAGGATCTCACGCCTCCCTTTGTCGCGCCGAATGGCCTGTCTCATTTGCTCTGAACTACGTGCTGTTTTTTTGACCTATTTACAACAAGGGGTGGTGATGGACAGAGTCTCTGAATTAAGCAGAGTACTCTCACCCAGTCAAGAGATCAGGGCTAGATCCAACACCGTTTTTTAGCTCATTGCACCATCCCAGTTTCAGAACCTGGCTGTATGCAAATTAGTCTGTCCCTGGCCCAGTGCATCATGGGAACAGGGCAGACCAGACTACAAAAGCCAATTCTTACACTGGGAAGGAAACAAGCTTCCGGGGACCGGTTTCTGCCATTTCAGGCGTCTTCGGCCCGGCTTGCTTGAATCCTGATGGTGCAATGAGCAAGGGACTCACATCTGAGTATACCCTTCCACGCTTAGGGTGGACAAAATTATTTACAACAAGGGGTGGTGATGGACAGAGTCTCTGAATTAAGCAGAGTACTCTCACCCAGTCAAGAGATCAGGGCTAGATCCAACACCGTTTTTTAGCTCATTGCACCATCCCAGTTTCAGAACCTGGCTGTATGCAAATTAGTCTGTCCCTGGCCCAGTGCATCATGGGAACAGGGCAGACCAGACTACAAAAGCCAATTCTTACACTGGGAAGGAAACAAGCTTCCGGGGACCGGTTTCTGCCATTTCAGGTGTCTTCGGCCCGGCTTGCTTGAATCCTGATGGTGCAATGAGCAAGGGACTCACATCTGAGTATACCCTTCCACGCTTAGGGTGGACAAAATTATTTACAACAAGGGGTGGTGATGGACAGAGTCTCTGAATTAAGCAGAGTACTCTCACCCAGTCAAGAGATCAGGGCTAGATCCAACACCGTTTTTTAGCTCATTGCACCATCCCAGTTTCAGAACCTGGCTGTATGCAAATTAGTCTGTCCCTGGCCCAGTGCATCATGGGAACAGGGCAGACCAGACTACAAAAGCCAATTCTTACACTGGGAAGGAAACAAGCTTCCGGGGACCGGTTTCTGCCATTTCAGGCATCTTCGGCCCGGCTTGCTTGAATCCTGATGGTGCAATGAGCAAGGGACTCACATCTGAGCATACCCTTCCACGCTTAGGGTGGACAAAATTATTTACAACAAGGGGTGGTGATGGACAGAGTCTCTGAATTAAGCAGAGTACTCTCACCCAGTCAAGAGATCAGGGCTAGATCCAACACCGTTTTTTAGCTCATTGCACCATCCCAGTTTCAGAACCTGGCTGTATGCAAATTAGTCTGTCCCTGGCCCAGTGCATCATGGGAACAGGGCAGACCAGACTACACCCCCCTTTTGAAATATTTTGGCCACCACAAGTGTGGAAGGGTATGCTCAGACATGAGTCCCTTGCTCACTGCACCATCAGTATTCAAGCAAGCCGGGCCGAAGACGGCTGTAATGCCAGAAACCGGTCCCCGGAAGCTTGTTTCCTTTCCAGTGAAGAATTGGCTTGGTAGTTTGGTCTGCCCTTTTCCCATGATGCACTGGGCCAGGGACAGACTAATTTGCATATAGCCAGGTTCTGAACTGGGATGGTGCAGTGAGCTAAAAAACGGTGATGGATCAAGCCCTGATCTGTTGACTGGGTAGGAGTGTTCTGATTAACTCAGATACTCTGTCCATCACCACCCCCCTTTTGAAATATTTTGGCCACCACAAGTGTGGAAGGGTATGCTCAGACATGAGTCCCTTGCTCACTGCACCATCAGTATTCAAGCAAGCCGGGCCGAAGACGGCTGTAATGCCAGAAACCGGTCCCCGGAAGCTTGTTTCCTTTCCAGTGAAGAATTGGCTTGGTAGTTTGGTCTGCCCTGTTCCCATGATGCACTGGGCCAGGGACAGACTAATTTGCATATAGCCAGGTTCTGAACTGGGATGGTGCAGTGAGCTAAAAAACGGTGATGGATCAAGCCCTGATCTGTTGACTGGGTAGGAGTGTTCTGATTAACTCAGATACTCTGTCCATCACCACCCCCTTTTGAAATATTTTGGCCACCACAAGTGTGGAAGGGTATGCTCAGACATGAGTCCCTTGCTCACTGCACCATCAGTATTCAAGCAAGCCGGGCCGAAGACGGCTGTAATGCCAGAAACCGGTCCCCGGAAGCTTGTTTCCTTTCCAGTGAAGAATTGGCTTGGTAGTTTGGTCTGCCCTGTTCTCATGATGCACTGGGCCAGGGACAGACTAATTTGCATATAGCCAGGTTCTGAACTGGGATGGTGCAGTGAGCTAAAAAACGGTGATGGATCAAGCCCTGGTCTGTTGACTGGGTAGGAGTGTTCTGATTAACTCAGATACTCTGTCCATCACCACCCCCTTTTGAAATATTTTGGCCACCACAAGTGTGGAAGGGTATGCTCAGACATGAGTCCCTTGCTCACTGCACCATCAGTATTCAAGCAAGCCGGGCCGAAGACGGCTGTAATGCCAGAAACCGGTCCCCGGAAGCTTGTTTCCTTTCCAGTGAAGAATTGGCTTGGTAGTTTGGTCTGCCCTGTTCCCATGATGCAATGGGCCAGGGACAGACTAATTTGCATATAGCCAGGTTCTGAACTGGGATGGTGCAGTGAGCTAAAAAAACGGTGATGGATCAAGCCCTGATCTGTTGACTGGGTAGGAGTGTTCTGATTAACTCAGATACTCTGTCCATCACCACCCCCTTTTGAAATGTTTTTGTTGACCTGACATTGCTTTTGAGATCACCCTCCCTTTTCTCCTTGGCCACCTAGGCAAGTCCTGTAGACCCACTCGTCATCAGTCCCCGGGGGACTGGGACTCCCTACCTCTCCCAAGCTTGCTGATTCACTGTTGAAAATCACTACAAACTTCTTGGACACAACCATATGCTCTCCTGACCCAGTGGGAATGTGTATCCTACCCGTTTTTGATGTGTCGCATGTCTTGTGTGGTGGATCTTCCCTAGGAACCTGGGCTGTGCTGGAGGTGTCTGGGCCAGCTTGGTTTTGCTCCTCTCAGGCTTAGATCTGACTGACCTTCTTTCGGTGGAGAGATTGTCGGCTTTATCACTGCTTGGTTTGAGTAGCCTAATGCAAGGGGAGCTGGTGTGAGCACGTCGATACCCACATATGGTGGGGTGGTGCTGACGGTTTATTTGCTAACGGCATTGCTGGGCTATCACTCTTGGCCTCTTTGAAGATGGCCTGTAATTCTAATAATGCCTCGCTCGTTTCTCTTTTGACCTGCATATTTAGTTTTCCTATTTGTTTTAGTGTGCTCAGTTATGTTCATGTCAAATATTCCCCCCTTAGGGCAGGGAAATGTGTATGCCTTTGTGTGTAAATGTTACAATTTGCAAAACTTATTTAGTATTTTTACCTGCTTGGGGAAGTTAGTTTCCATGTGCTTTAGTGAGGAATCCATGACAATTTAGTAATTTGGCAAATACAATTCGAATAACTTTTTCCTAGTTTGGTTTGTCAAACCGTCATTTGTACGAGGTGCAGTCTTACAATTTTACGTACTATGAGCTCAACGCTTGCAATTTCTTACATAAACAGTTCAAACGACCATTTGCATGGCGCTCAGGTTATGTTTTTGCTCTTCTTCCTAGTCTGGCAAATGCCAAACGCTTCAAAAGATCATGTTTCAGGTTCAGATGTAGTCTCGTACCCACTGTGACGGCTGCTTCAGGACGGACCTCCACCCTGCGAATTCAGCAGAACTTTCAATGAATTGCGGTGTCTGTCAATGTTTGTTTTTGTCCAACGCGAATCGGTCTGGACGGGGTCACTTTTCTTTGGCTGCAGTCGGGTACAAGGTCCCAATCCCTCCTAACTGGCTTGCCAAAATGTTGCTTGGGTTCGAATTCCTTAGTAAAAACAGAAGACAAGAGGCGTTTGGCAAGACAGGATCAGTCTGTTTAATTAAACCAGGACAACGGTTACATGCACGAGGTCTGAGGACTGTCTCCATTTGCATTGGCTTTGCATGCAACTTATATACAATATCACAACAACCGATAAAAGTTTACGGCGCATCATAGATGGTGAGGAATGTTGGTTGCTACCAAATTAATGCTCATATGTTACTACTGGTGTGTCTCTGTCTTGCGTGGACCCAGTGTGGCAAGTAGTGAATGTATCCAGAGGTCCGGCATAGGGGGGCGCATGTACACGTTGTGTGCTAGGTCCTGATTGGTGGTGTGTTCCTAACTCATATGGCATAAGACTTTATGGTGTTTTCAGAAGCGTGCATACCACCTCTGGCCAAGTGTCCTTTATTGGGGGAAATCACCCCTGACCATTGTAATGTCACTGCACCTATCTGTGGGATTGATCAGGAGTTTCCTTCCCACGTGTTTGCCTGCTATCTATGCACCCTCCCACCTGTGAGCCATTCTGGGCCTAGTTTGCAGGACCTGCCTGACTACATACTTGCGTGCCGAGTAGATGTGGAGTTCGAGACCGGCGATTCTATTCATAAGGACAACAGTTCATTGTTATCGATAAACGTATTGATGTCCATATTAACAAGTTTTACATACATGAAGTGATACTATGTAAGAGAAAATAAAAGCAGTCGAGCTTGGTTTTTGCTCGCTCTGTTCTCGACTCGCAAACAGTATGTTACACTAGTATCCAACACAATATTGGCTGATGTACTGGCGCCAGGAGGTTGTGGGGCAGGTGAGCAAGATTGAACACTCCTAGGTCCCAAGAAGTATAGAATGTAAGACTGAGCGAAATAACATAGGGAAGTGCTTTTTCAGTTCTCTTTCTGAAAAGTTTTTTTCTATTTTTTTATAGATGAGACAAGGTGCTTTTCTGGTCAACACAGCACGGGGTGGTTTGGTTGATGAAAAAGCACTCGCACAAGCTCTGAAAGAAGGAAGGATACGAGGAGCCGCTTTAGACGTCCATGAGTCCGAGCCTTTCAGGTATTCAACTTGTGTTTTAATACAATATTGTTATCATGTGTTTTTTGTAGTGGAGTTAAATTACTTTCACAATTGGAGATCCCTGAAGGAGAATACATATTTTCATGGGTCCCTTCGATGACATTTTGGGTGGAGATATTATGGAGAAAATCCCCATTAACCTTTGTCTGAAGTATCATTAAAAATGTGCTAATAACGACAAGCTTACCGTTTACAATCTCTGCCTAATCTACCACCATAAGTTTGCATGGTCTTTATTCAAATCAAAACATTGAAAAATATAAATAATTCATGCTGGGCTCATCACACTATAACACCGAAAATGGCATAGCTCAAACAGCATATCTGAAATGAGCATGGCTCGATGGGCCAGATGACAGGACGATGCACTAAGTAAAGATTTCGGGACTCTATAGTCAAGATTGCAACACCTTGAAATGCAAATGTTCCCAAAACACTCCCTAAGGATATTCTCGTGTTGTCTACAGGGCAGAAACACACAATGCCTTAAGACAGTGTATCTGCAGTTCTTTGAGTTGAGTGCAGGAACAAAAGTTAGACTTGCACGTTAAACACCTCGAAATGTTTAAAGCTAGCAAAAATAAAAGACAAGCGCTTGGACAAACAAAAGAAATCCAGCTAGAGTTTGAAAGATTATAAAGAAAGATCATTAACAGTAGTTAAAATTGCTTTCTGTTAAAAAACAAAAATATCACCTCAAACCAAAAGTGGCAGCCTCTCGATAGAAAGAAAATACTTCACCAAAGATAGGCTATTAGAGATCAAAAAGACAACTATATATGAAAGGGTTGAGGTATGAAACTGAGATCCTACATCCGCCCTACAACATGGACGGAAACATAGGAATAACCCCTCTTGTGGAGATGACTTAAATCAGCCTTACACATTAGAAGTAAGAGCAATAGGAATTCCGTTCTTGCTAGAGACTGGACGCTGTATCTACTGCAGAGGAAAACAACATTTACGCTCTGTTAATTGACTTTATTTGAAAAGCGCAGCAAACACTCTAAATGAACCTCTTGCTGCTAAACTTCATGAACATGTAAATAACTGTACGTTAGGCTGCAGGAAGAACCCGTTTACTGTCTGTTCCATAGCGTTGCAATTCAGCGGATGCTTCCAGGTTTTAAACATCAAGTCTCTTGAAAGGCTGTCACACAAAGATTGAAAACACAATACACCATCTCCATAGTATCCTGTATGCATACAAATCCATGTAGGGTCTGACATCTGCTGTTACACAGTCATGTGCAGTAATTTTCAAAGCTGAATAGGCTTTAATATTGGGACGAAGTAGAGGAACTAAGACAACACTTCCAAGTTAAACATGAAAACAAAGCAAAAAACCAAACCACTGCCAACACCTGCTTACAGTCACCTGTCATGATAAGCCAAAAACTTTGCAGGGGTGCAGCATTACGCAAATATGCTTGGCTAGGAAACCATACCCAAGTGATAACCTTTGCGGGTTATCATTTAATGAGTCACTGCCGAAAACAACCAGTTGGTGCCATCATTCGATAGCATCTGAGCGGGGGTAAGCCAGTCAACCAAGGCAATCCTTCCGAGACAGAGGGAGATGACATACCTCCAGTGGTGATGCCTAGTCCAGGTCCACCACATTCAGCCGAAATAGAGTGCAGGGCGAGGGATTGAATGGTCAAAAGCAAGCAATCACGTCTGACAAATAGCTGCTCAATGTCAGTAAGCATTGCTATTGTTTAAACCTAAAAGGCAAGTCAAAAGAACAGAGGTGCAGGAAGAAACACGTTCTCGATTACAACAAGAGGTTCAAGACCTGATGATTAAGGAGAGAAACCAGCAAATATATGCTGGATCATTCATTATACTGAAACATGACTTTGAGGTTTATAGTCATATTTGTCAAGTCCAAAGGGTTCCCGATAATGCTGCTAGTAGTCTTTCCTTGCTTGTAGTCTTTCCTTGCTGCTGTTCTTTCATTGCTGAAGAGAGGAAATTTTGTGGCTGCAATAGATCTTAGACACAGCTACTCTTGCTTCCAAATGAATTGAGAGTATCAAAGGTACTCAAGGTTTGTGACTAGACATCGGACCATACGGAGCTCAGTCGAGCTAGCGCAAGGATTGCCTTAGATCAGAGTGTGTTTCCAAACTCCCTTGGCAGAAGTATGTCAACAAATTGTTGACTGACATTGGTCATTCTAAATATTTCAATCAACCAGAAATGCTGAGCAGTGTGTCTAGAAAAACGCTAAAATTGAGTGCCTGGCATTGCTTGAGGAAACAAGTTTGTTCACTGAAATTCTTAAACTATCAATTCTTAAAAATCAGATGATTTTAACCACCTTTGATTTGCAACCTTATTTAGCAAGTTTATATAATGCTCAACATATGTTTGTTTTGACCCAATTCAGGCTGGACATTTTTCATCGTTTAACCAGCTTTCCTAACATTAACAATTGGTCACGTGAACTAGTGCATTGCCCTTGTGACAATTAATCTAAATAGCCTACTATGAACATGTTGTTTTTGTAAATTTTACTCACATTTCAGGCACTCAATAATTAAGCCACTGGTAAAGCCCTTCAATTTTATGCAAAGTCGTCCAGCTTTTTTATATTTAAAATTACTTCCAAATTTGTATATACATATATATGTGCTGTTTTATCAAACTTGGGCCGTTATAACTTCGAGGAAATTATTAATGTGGGAGCAGAGTGCTGTTGTTCCTCTTGATGCTGTATCTGTACCTGTATCTTATCTGGTTCTTAAACAGCGTTTTGTATTTTATCTTGTACTACGTATATTGGTTTTATTGTGTATGCTTTTATGATTCACACTGTGATATCGAGTAAAGCTAAATTTGATTGTTTGACTGGGTATTCACTGACAATTCAAGGTATTGCCTTATCAGATAAAGTCTGCCCATGAGTATTTACCAGAGTCTAGCAGTAGTATCTGCCCATTTTGACCAAGTGACCATTTATGTTTATCCTTATCTAGATGATTGGATGGTAAAGGGAAATGTGTTCTAATGATGCCAAACTAGCACACATCAGGGTATACATCTACGTTACTTGTTTGAGTTTACAGTCAACATGAAGTATCTTCTGCCTCTTTCAACCCTGCGCCGGTGGTAATGAGTTTAGCGTGATCCTAAATTGCCAGAATATTCTCTTAGTGCAGAGCCAATGCTTGTTAGCGGGTGAGAACACCCTGATCGATTAGACCATTGTGATTTCGAAGCCACATCAAGTGGACTTTTTAATGTGTTGAAGCACTATGATTTTTATTTAGCAGAAATTATGGAATATTTTTGGGGATAAAATAGCAATATTGGGGGGGGAGCTACGCGCGGATCCAAGATGGACGCGTGAGCAGAGGGTTCCCGAGACCCCTTCCGCCACCCTTATCTATCCTGACACAGATCCTGATTTAGACGACGGGTGTGATGCCCTGCTGATATCGAAAGCTTCTTCCAGAATTCGATTTGGCCGCCGGGAACTGGACTTGTTGCACTCCATAATCTGAGGCCTACGGCAGTGGCCGTTCAGGGGCTCGAGTTCCCGAGGTGCCCAGGTGGCAATCGAACAACAACAGCTGGAGAGACGCCTCCGCTGCCCCTGTGGTACTTTCGGTTTCGATTTCGGTCATTGTTGGTGCCGAATCATTGCTGGTAGATACTGCTGCCTTGCTCTAGTCGCAGACTCTCATTCGGCTGTCGTTCCTCAACCTCTCGATTCCTTCAGTTTGCCATAGGGGGAATCATTCTGACTAGATCTCGGAAGACCCTTTGGTGCTCGTCGACCATTATGACGGGCAGGACGGACCCCGAGAGGCGCCACACCAGAGGTCCGAATCGAGGGGGAGCCGCTCAGACCCAGACTATAGACCGCTTTACTCGCCCGAAGGGATCCCCGGGTGGATCGGGCAAGTCCCCCGGAGAGGCTGGGGACGGTTCCCCTGTGAATGAGGAGCCGACTTTGGCTGATGTTATGGGCGCCATTGCCAATATCCAGACTGCGATGGGGCCGCAATATGAAACTCTTGCTACTAAGTTGGATACGGTTGCAATTGAGGTCAACCTTATCAGGACAGACCTGGGGAAAACCAACGAACGGGTCAAATCTTTGGATGTGAAGACGGCGAGCCTAATTACAGATGTCTCAGATCTTCAGACCGAGGTCCGTGATCTTCGCATGGCTAGGGACTCGTTTGCCCGTCGGCTGGATGATTTTGAGAGCAGGGCCAGACGAGATAATGTCCGCATCGTGGGCGTTCCGGAGACTTCCACGGAAGTACCGACGGATCTTCTGGTTGAGGACCTTATCCAGAATTATTTGTCACCAAAGGGTCTTAGTAGTCTTTTTGCAGTGGAGCGCGCTCATCGGATTCCAGGCAGGCTCCGAGGCCTATCATAGCCAGGATCTTTAATTACCGGGACAGAGAAGCTATCCTGCAGGCCTCCCGTGTCAATGGTCCCACTAAGTTTGAAAATGTTTCGATCAGCTTCTATCCGGACTTCACCCAGGCAGTGCAGAAGCAACGTATGGCCTTTACGGGGGTGAAACGACGCCTTAGAGACATGGACCTGAAATATGCCATGCTTTTCCCGGCTCGCCTGCGGATTGAGCATAACGAACGTACATTTTTCTTTGATCGCCCTGAGGCGGCCAGTGACTGGCTGGACACTTTGCCGACACAGCATACCAGCTCGGAGAATATGAGGGGTGCCGAGGGCGGCCTGGAAGACCTGGAGTAGTGAGTCGGTGCCGATGAGCCATTATTGGACGCTTTGCAGTGGCTCTGTGATAGCGATGTTTATACGTAATGGATACCCGGGGATGGTCGGACTCGGGACTCTTCCTCCTCAGGGGACACTTTTCTCTCTTCTTGTAGGTTAGTTTAATGGGGCGACAGGCACACTGCAAGTTGGGGTGGCTTTCTGGTCTACCGCAGGGGTGCAGGGAGGGGGGTTGTGTGTTGAGGGTTCTTTGGGGGGTGGTGGGGGGATCTTTTCTTGTTTGTTTATTTCGAGGCTCTGATTTGGTCACTCTTTTATCCTTTGTGCTTGCTCTGTGGCGAGGGGGGCTGCTGTTTTTTGTCTGGGATGGGGGGTAGGGGGCTGCGGGTGCTGAGCTGGAACGTTAATGGTCTCGGGGATCGAATTAAACGGGGGATAGTTTTGCAGTACTTGAAGCGGCACGCCCCGGATATTGTTCTACTACAAGAAACGCACTTGGTGGGCAATACGTGCCGTGCGCTGAACAGAAGAGGCTACCGTTTGGTGGCCCACTCTGGATTCACCACTGGGTCGAGGGGGGCGGTATCTTGGTTAGGAACTCCCTCCCCCTCGAGGTAGATGACGAGGTGCTGGATGATAGGGGTCGCTATGCTGCTGTCGTGGGTCGATGGGAGGGGAAGACGATTTCCATTTTGTCTGTGTATGTTCCCCCTGGTCTACAGTCTACCACATTTTCGGATTTGGGTGGGGTTATCCTGGGGCTCCCCGATGGTTTGCTAGTAGTGGGTGGAGATTTTAACTTGGTGGTCAGTGGAGAGGAGGATCGACACCCTTGTAGAACCCTCCCCACGTCGCAGTTATGGTTGGGCCATCTCATGGATACACTGGGATTAGCGGATTGTTGGAGACAACTTCACCCTGGCCAGCTCCAGTACACCTTTTTCTCGGGGGCCCATGGTAGTCTATCACGACTCGATTATATTCTTATTCCGGCGGCACAGATGGTCTCCGTGAGAGAAATTAGACATCTTGCGAGGGGGATTTCAGATCATTCCCCACTATGGCTCACCATTGATGTGCGGCTAGAATCCGGGGGTCGTGTTGCTCCTATTAATCCGTGGCATCTTCGTAACCCCAACATTAGCAAGGAAGTGGTTAAATGTATGGATTATTATTTTGCTGAGAATGAAGGGTCAGTATCCTCCCCTGTTACTCTGTGGGAGGCGTGTAAAACTGTGATCCGGGGTCAGACACTCTCTTTGATTGCCAGCGAAAGGGGGCGCAGAACTAAAGAAGTGGTACGGCTTGAAAACGATATCTCTGAATTGGAAGAACAGATGGAATCTGTGATTACGCCTGCTAGCCTACACTCCTTGGCGCTTAAACAGTTTGAATACAGAGCTCTGGTGACTGATGCGGCTAAAGCGATGAATCGTGAACAGCAGGGACGCCTGTATGATTTGGGTGATAAGGCGGGGAAATTGCTTGCTTGGCTTGATAAGCGGGAGAGAGTGAATCGTGTTGTGCCTGTTATTGAGCGAGGGGATGGTGTGCGAGTTGTGGACCCGGTCGAGATCGTTGAGGTCTTTGCCCAGCATTTTCGGAAGGTGTACTCGCCGGTCTCGGACAGACCTGAGGAGGACTCGCACCTGTTGCTCCGCGATATCGCGTTGCCTAGCCTCTCGGATTCGGACAGGGAGCTTATGGAGGCGGATTTTTCTACCGATGAAGTAGCGCTCGCTATCCGTGCACTTCGTTCTGGCAAGGCTTCGGGCCCGAATGGTTTACCAGTAGAGCTGTATAAGTTGTGTCCTGATAAAATGGCGCCGTACCTTCGTCGGACATTTTTGGCGTCGCGAGATCTCGGGCTTCTTCCCCGAGATCAGAGACTGGCGTCCATTGTGGTCATCCACAAAGACGGAAAGCCCTGGGAACATTGTTCGTCATATCGGCCGATCTCGCTTCTGAATGTGGAGCCTAAGGTTCTTGCTAAAATTTTGGCGAACCGCGTGATCACGGTGATCGGCGAACTGGTGCACCCTGATCAATCTGGGTTTATCCCCCACCGTAACACTGCACTCAATCTTCGCCGTCTACACGGTGTTTTGGCGAGGGCGGGGTCTCTTGCGGAACCGGCCGTTTTGGTTTCCCTTAACGCCTCGATGGCCTTCGACACGGTGGAATGGCCTTATTTGTGGGCTGCCCTCGCTAAATTTGGCTTTGGTCCTAAGTTCATTGGATGGGTTAAACTGTTATATGAACAACCGCTTGCGCAGGTGGTGGTTAACGGAAGGGCCTCGGATCCCTTTGTCCTCGGACGTGGCACAAGACAGGGCTGCCCTTTGTCGCCTCTCCTTTTTGCGCTTGCTCTTGAACCCCTTGCCGCGTGGCTCCGCTGGGAGCCCTCGCTCCAGGGCATACGGTGGTCTCCTACCTTTGAGGATCGGGTATCACTTTATGCTGATGATATTCTATTGTACCTCACTTCTCCCCGTAAGTCATTGGGGGTCCTGTTTGATGTCCTGAGCTCTTTCGGGAAGAACTCTGGTTTGGTTATTAACTGGACTAAATCCTGTATTTACCCGCTTGCGGGTGGACAACCTTCTCTGCCTCGCTTCTGCCCTATACCTGTCTCCAGTGGTGGTTTCAAATACTTGGGGATCTACCTCTCAATGGACCCTAAGGTCCGATTTGAGCGGAATCTACTGCCTCCGCTTGCCCGACTTCGGTCGGATGTGGCGGCATGGTGTGGACTGCCTCTTTCCCCCCTGGGGAGGGCGGCCCTGTTTAAAATGATGTCTCTTCCCCGATTCTTATACGCAATCCAGAACACGCTGGACTTGGTTCCAGCTGGCTATTTTAGTGAAATCGAGGGTCTCCAGAGGAAATTGATTTGGGGCGGGAGACCGCGTATAGCGCTGGCGAAATTGACTTTGCCCTGGTATGATGGTGGGATAGCTTTACCGGATGTCAAACGTTATTATTGGGCGTCCCAGTTGAGTGCTATTAATCACGCCATGTATGGCCCTGTCCCTAATCCCGCTTATGATATGGATAAGTGGCAACTCCCGGGGGGCGATTATAATAGAGCGCTCTATTCCAAGAGTGACAGGAGGTGTTTGACAGGCCCCACTGCAGTGGCACTGCGTGTCTGGGGTAGTGCAACATCGGCCACGGGTTGGACTGATAAACTCACTAGGGCGACTCCCCTCTATGCAGCTGAGAGTTTGGGTGGTCTGTGGTCCTCGAAGGGATTCGATAGGTGGGACCATATCGGTATCAGCAAAGTGGGTGATCTTTGGGCCACCAATAGAGTCAAAACTTTTGACGAGTTACAACGGGAATATAAGCTGAGTGATAGGGAATATTTTCGATACCTTCAGATCCGCCATGCGCTCGATTCAGTTTTCCCTGCTGGCACCTCGATCCCTGAGTCTTCTCCCTTGGAGGATAGAGTGCTTGATGGACATGTCCCCGACAGCACTATCTCCCTCATATACAAGAAACTTATTAATGTCCGTTCGGACCTTCTTATACAGCTGCGTGAGGCATGGACTGGTGACGGGCTGGAGCTAGACGATGAAGACTGGCAGGCTGCAGTCTCCTCCCCAAAGGAAGTTGCTATTCCGGTGCGTCTCCGACTGGTGCAGCTAAAGATTCTTCATCGCACCTATGTCACGGGTCCACGATTGATACATATGGGTTACTCGATGGATGGGCTATGTCGGCGTGGATGTGGTTTGCTTGCTACTTTCCTCCATATTATATGGGAGTGCGCGGCGGTAGTGGTTTTTTGGACTCGAGTGCATGAGGTGATGGGAGAGGTGACGGGCGTCGGGCTACTTCCTGAGGCCCGGCGCTGCTTGCTGAATATTTGGGAACCGAATGACTGCACCGTTGCCCAGACTCAGTGGGTCACACTGGGAAATATTATTGCCAAAAGAGATATTGCTCAACTCTGGGGGTCTCATAGGGCGCCACTGGTCTCGACCTGGGAGGAGAACATGGACTGGTGCATGTTTAGGGAAAAAATGTTATACGTCTCCCAGGGTAGGCCTCAGAAGTGGGGTAGGATTTGGGGTCCGTGGAATTCGTATCGTGGTGGGATTTGTGACCCTCCTTTTGTAGAGTCCCATGATGACACAGGTTCTCCCTGATTGTACGTTCCAGTAATTTTGAGTTTTTGTTCAATGTAAAGTATTGCTCGCTCTTGGTCCCCACACCCCACCTCCATGATTTCCTGATGCTTGCTTTTCGTTGTCCCCCTCATATCACACGTAGCAGCCCTTATATTGGTAAAATTGCCTCGTTTCTTTTTCTTCTGGGTTTTCTTTTTTGTTCTTTGTGTGTTATAAAATGGAAACCTTTTATTCCTCCTCATTTACCAAACGCTCCTAACTACGTCATGCTTTACCGCTGCCGGACCCTCGGGCTGTCGGCTGATGAGCTGTGTACCGCTTTATTTTTACTGTTTCGTATTACTGGCCGGCCTTGGTGGTTGTAGGCCTGTATATGTCCTTATTTTGCAAATAAAGGTTTAAAAAAAAAAAATAGCAATATTGGCAGATTTTCCCAATAGCAATCAGTTGGCATGTATTTGGCGCCGCTAATTGTGGGATTAAGTAGCTTTGAGGCAGATAAAACATTTTAATCGGAGAGAACCATGGAAATTAGTAAACAGCAAATTAATCACTCTGGAAGCAAGGAAAAACTAAAAGTACTTTAGACAATGTCGGTAGTTTCATAGCAACGTTCTGACCTTAACTGTTTCCGTACATCGCACAGCCAGTTCTAAATTGAAAATAAATGCTTTAAAGTTTGTGTTTGAGCAAATGGCGCTGAAGTGCTGCCCACACATCTTTCAGTGGGAACATCAGATTGTTGATTTAAGAACAGGTTGTGCTGACATTGTTTGCAATAAGTAAGGATGGATTCTCATGTGAGCGGCCTAATATTAAAAGGCGGCTTATACAATTATCTATGAGAAGGCAGTTTTTGTAATATGCAGGGCAAACCCCCTCAAAATAGGGCTCCTTAGCTTTGCAGGACCATCTAGTATTGCAAGCCGTGCTGTGTAGATAAAGTAACTCTACTGTTTGCCGCTGAGCCCTGTGGAGTAAAGCACAGCCTGCCCCTGAGCCAGCTCTCCTCGCCTTCAGGAAGACACTTTCCTTTCTCTGTCACTGAGCCTCGGTAGCCGGTCACCTGACTGTATATGTTGCAGAACCCCATCATGATATAATGTATTGCCTGTGGAACTAGGAATGATGATGCTGTGTCACAGGAAACAACCTTTACCGGGCACACATTACCATGCATGCTTTTAGCACAAAGATAACTATTTCTACCAGTACCACCCAATATGTTTTTAAATAACATATATTTTTAATCGTATAAATAAATACGTGTTTTAAGTGTGGGTAGAGGTGCCAAAGAGGTATGACTTCGACAATGTAGGAGAGATGAATGGGCTGAGGAGGATCTCTACACATTGCGGGGACACTTCATGGTTTGAGGGAAATAGATTGTATTGTGGGAGAGGATGCACAGATTTCCGAGGATTGAGATTCATTGGTGGCTGTGCCGGGCGGGGTTGCCACAGAGGGGAGGAGGGTTAACCGGTAATGCTTTCTGTTGTATCTTATAGTATACATTGTCCCCTTCATGCCGTGTGATGTGTCTGAGATGTCAGCTCACCTCTACGGAACTGTTACAAGTACACTGTACACTGTTCACTGTTTATTTATTGAATACATACAATAAAGAATTAATTTTTCAAAAAAAGTTTGGGTAGTGGTAAAGCGCAGGTAAGGGTGATTTTTAAGATTTAGGTGTGGAAAGGTAAGCATCATTTTAGGGTTCAAGGCTGGGGACAGGTAAAAGAAGGTGAGAATGATTATATGGTTAAGGGGGCGGGTAGAGGTAAGGGTGATTTCCCTGGGGCACCTCTGTACCATATTATGGGGTGTGCACGTGATCCATAAGAGAGGGCTTCTGAGATGTTGGCGTGTAGCACAGCCTCCTGTGAAGAAGTGTCAGCAAACGAGTATGACGTTTAACAATGTTAAATCCCAGTACCGGTTGCTCCCAGCAGTTGAATCGACAGTGCGACCATAGAGTAGACCAGTAGCCTCCAAGTTATTGATGTCACATGTGGGCATATGCTGGAATGGGGTGTAGATTATCAGTTGGATGTTGACATTAGAAATGATTAGAGTGTGCAGCATCTGAAGTGGGGTGTTTTGTGTACCCATTTTCAAATGGGGACGTGACTAGCGCATCCAATTGGCAGTATTGTCCTCAGTGGTGAGCTTGATTTACTTTGTCAACGAGTCGACTGTGTAGACTGTTATCATTGCAATATATTTCTAGGAGGACACTACTAAATATCTGTGGTTACGGAGTATAGTTACTTTGTCATTGTATGTGTATGGTGGTGTGGAAGGTTCCCACTGGACTCAGGCCATTATTGCATAGCATTAACCATCCACAACACATTTCCTTCCTATTACTTGTTGATTTTACGTCTATCTTTTTTTGAAAATTGTTTTTATTGTATTTTCCAAATAAATCAAAACATAAAACAAGGCATGAATAATCAATACACATTGCATAGCATTCCACATTGGCCATGCAGGATAGGCGTATAACAGAGTGACTATTTTGGTCAAATCTACACATATGTGCGAACGGACTAGGCGCAAAGAAAAGTCAGAGGCAGTTGTACCGTTTACATGGTTACACATAATTGGCACACACAGTACACCGGTCAAGGCTCTGCCCCGGGTCCTTCGGAAAACGGAGTCCCGCCCATCCTCTTCTCCCCCCACCTCCAAACCATAATATTTAATCCATGGGGCCCAAATTTTCAGAACTTTTTAGGACATCCCGGGCATTATATGTCACACGTTCCACAACCATGTACAAATCGAGGCTTGCCCACCATTCGTAGATGGTAGGTGTTTGTGGAACGCCTCAGTATTTAGCTAAAGTTAGCTAGAACAAGTTTTCACCTCGGGATGTCTACCTCTGTTGGTATTCCCAAAAGGAGAAACCGTGGTTCCAATTCTGTTTGGACTTCCAATGTATGATTGAGCTCCCCCACAATCAATCCCCAATAGGCCTATATCTCAGTGAACCCCCATAGGGTATGTATAAACGTCCCAAGCTCAGTATGACATTGAAGACACTCCAGGCTGTCAGCTGTTCCTATTGCCTGCAATTTGGCTCTATCAAAATATGTGCGATGTAGTATTTTATATTGGATGAGAGGTAACCTTAATTTAATTGCCACTTCCCGTGGATGCTTGAGGGCGGCCTCCCAATCAATGTACTCCAACTCACCAGTGACCCTTTCCCATGTTGCACGAAGCAGGCCCAGTCTGTCGGCATGTTATTGAGTAATGTTTTGTAGGTAAAGGAAATAGCTTCAGCTGGGATTTCCTCTGGAGGAGACGACCTTCTAACGGGGCATACTCCGGTAGCGTCATACCAGCCAACCCCTCCGCCCCCCAGGCATGCTGCAAACAAAGGTATTCGTATGTCTGTGTGTCATGTAGTTGGTACCTAGCTTGGAGTTTGGGGAGAGGCCAATACACCATGTTAAAGGACATCACCAATTTTAGTGATCCCTATTAGGTCCCACTGCCTAAAGCCACTCAACTTTCCAATCTCTTTCAGCCTAGTCCCTTCCCACAGTGGGGTTTCCCTGGTGCATTTTTGATCCCACTTCATTTTTCGCTCTGCACTCTTCCATGCCTCCACCGTTCTCTGGGTCGCCTGGAGCGATGTACTACATCCCTTACCCCCATACAGATAGTGAAGATGGGAATGGTCTCTAAACTGCAGCCTTTCGAGCCTATATGTCGGATGCTCCCCAGACGCATGGATCCATTCGTTAATGGCAATATGGTGAGCCGCTCTATAGTAAGACCAAATATCCGGCAGAGCCAAACCCCCATTATAGGGATTCCGATTCAGAGTTGAAAGTGCAATGCGTGGATGGGCCTTGTCCCAAAGAAGTAAACGTAGCTCACTATCAGTGCCCTTAAATATCAGATCTGGAATCTTAGTGTAGGTATTTTGTAGTATGTAAAGCAACTGCGGGAGTGTTACCATTTTAAACATGGCAGCCCTGTCCATAATAGTCAAGGGAAGCTTCCGCCATCTCCTAACATCTTCTTGAAAGTTAAAAAGACCCGCCGAATATTGCGAACCAGACTGACTTCACGTTTATCTTTGAGCATGTAAACCACTCTACTTCCTTTTGGCCACGTTTGCGCTATCAGACTACCTTTTGCAAACAAACATACTTATTCCTGTCGTTACTGTTGTTTAAGTGTACAGAAACATATTGACTATGGCACTGTCAGTCCTTGTGTTAACTGAGGTAATGACCAAAGGTGTAAGATCACCATGACTCCTGTTTTTGTTTTGTTAGAGTGCTACTATTACCAACAGTAGTTTGTTTTAATTGCTTATTCTACATTGAAGTGCAATCCCATGATACTTCATGGTTGGAGGTGTGTATTTCGTCTATCAATATTAAAACATTGTGTTCTTGACCGGTAGGATTCAGGTGAGGTGGAGTGACCCCGCTGCAAGTCATGATTGTTCTCATTAGGTGGAGAAAATGATCTGATAATGCAGAGGATGGTAGTGTAGTTGTCCGTTCTGTAACTATGCCAAGTATAGCAGCAAATTGAGGTGTGCAAGCGTCTGATAATTTCCTTTTATTAGGCTTTTTAGGGCATTCTTGTTCATACACATAACATTTGTTATTGAGTTTGAACTACGTGGTGTTTTCATGAGTCGTGCAAGTAATCCTTGACTTAATGAATCGTGGACGTTATATTCAGAAGGACATATTGATTTATAGGTCCACAGAGAAAAAACATGACATGACATGACCTCAGCCTTTGGTTTTAATGAAAACACATATGTGTTCCTCACCTTCAAGATAGGAAGGTTACAAATCAAAGTGAAGTCAAGGGTGTCACTTACATTGGTTTGGCAATAACAATTGACAAACTAAATCCTAAGGGGAAGTTGGTGCACACCATCATGAAGTTTGTAACCATTGGAGAATAAGGATAAATTAAACTCTTATCTCTGGCTGGATTAATGCTGTGCTAAAACGCTGTTGTGAGGTGATCCATTTATTGAAAAAAAGCAGTTCCCATGTTTGAGTATTTTTTATTTATTTTTTATTTCCAATTAACCGGACAGCAAATAATGACATGGAATACATTGACATGACTTAAAGCTAGCGAATACAGCATGTATAGACAATGGAGGTGAATCGCTGACAGTCAGTGTTACATGGATTTAGGAAGGAAATACAATAACATTAACAGCATGGGCAGTTTGTTTGTACTTCGGTAAAGTGCGTCTCCTAGAGTTCCAGAACTGGGTCCAACCTCCAACACGACAGAGTACAGCAGTAGCCATAGGTGCATACGTAAAGTGGGGCATCAAAAAGCTCCTTCATAGAGTGAATCATAAATACTTCACAACCCACCCAGATCTCACTAATACTGCAGCTACACCCTCACCATCCATACCGGCCGTCTCTCCCTCACTAAAACTTACTAGGTAAGCCTGATAAGGACCCCAAATGTCTTTCGGATATGCACAGACCGGAGCAGCTCACGATAGGTATCTGACTTTATATTATAATACGCCATGTTCCTGTGCCACTCCTTCAGCGTTGGAAGTGGGCCATGGGCTGAGCGCTTCACTATCAAATGCCTCACAGGAAGCAGACAAATGCCCACTAAACACCTAGAGGTTCCCTGCACCTCTCTGTCATACCCCAGCAGCGCCAATAAGCATGTCAACTCTACAGGATCACTTGTGATCTCCCTAACTCCTCCTGTACAGCCTTCCAAAACCTCTGCACCACAAGGCAGAACCAAGCAACATGGGCAAATTCAGCTTCTTCTTTATAGTGTGGGCAACGTGCACTGTTACGCACGCCATATCAGAACAGACTGGCCGGTGTGTAATACACCCTGTTAAAATATTTGAAATGCAGTAGTCTGAGGCTGCTATTCAGGGAAATGAAATTCAGAACCAAGCAGCAATAGGTCCACTACTTGTCACTGGTAGTGACTCCCAGATCCCTCCTCCAATACAGCCTAGCTTTTGTAAGTACCGGCCTCTGCGCTTCCCGTGCAAACATTTAGTTACTCCACAATGCGGCAAGGCACAGTTGATTGAAGCCAAAAGGATAATGCTGGCATTTCTGGAGGTTCAAGCACATCCTGACCCTACAAGTTGCACATCTAGTGACGTGCTCTGTAATAGTGAAATTGGGCTAAGATAGTGGGTTTGTCGCTCTGCTCTCGGATCACATTCCAACTGCACATCGCACCATCACAAATAAAGTCTCCCATAGTCTGCAAACCCAACTCTTGTAATGCAATCATAGCCTCATGTTTCTGACCCAGGGGGAACCACAGACACCAATCCAAGGGCAAAAGTGGTGAATGAAGCAATGACCCGGCCTGTCTCTCCAGGAGGCTTTGCCAATAATAAACCGTTGTGTTCAAGGAATCCAAGACATTGTGACGCCGCACCAGCATTCCGAACAGTACCTGAGGAAGTGTGTGAGGAGAGGCAGCATCACTCTCTAGTCACAGATGTAGTAGTTCCTGCAGGCTGTGTAACCAATAGTGTGCGAACATGCATTGCGCAGGTTATAGTAAGTTTCCAAATCAGAGGGGTTGAGTCCACTCATATCATAAGGTAAGGTCAGTGTGTCCCAGCGTACCTGCAGTTGCTTCTCTGCCCAAGCCAGTTGGATCATAAGGGCTTGGTTGTGTTCAGGGTAATGCACATAGAGGAGAGTATCCTCTGCGGAGCCTATTAAATTATAGTCCGGGGACCATAGCCCCTGTTGAGCATGATATTCCCGGAGCACGCATGGCAGCGACTCCGCCACTAGGAGGTACAACAATGGTACCAGGGGGCAGCCCTGTCTAATACCCCGTGATGTCAGTGGCAGTAGTGATAACACCATTAACCCAAATGCAAGCCATAGGTGGTATGTAGAGCATCCGAACGAGCTGGAGGAAGACATCACCCACAACACGGCCTTACATATCGTAGGAGGCATGCAGCCCTCTTAGACCATCTCCTCGTTATAGAGTGGCTAAGTGCGGGATAAGCTGATCTTGATATGCCTTGTAAAAGGCGACCATTAGACTGTTAGTTGCAGGTATTTTCCCACCCGGCATATCTTTGAGCACAGCCCGTATCTCTGCTGGGCGCATTGGAGCCATAAGGTGCTCCCTGTGTTCTTCTGTGAGCCATTTTATGGCTATAAGTGCAAGATAATCCATTGTTGCACATTCATCATAGGAGAGGCACAACGTATACAGTCCAGCATAATGCCAGCAGTACTGTCCTGAAACCTGCTCTGGCGTACACAGAGGTAGCTCCTGCTTATCTCGCACCTCTACGATCTCATCGTCTGCACTCCGGGGGTGCGGAAGTGGCGCTAATTTCACTCCTGGGTTTTCGCTATATTTTAGAACTGTGGGTTGCACCACCAAATTCAAGTTCCACAAAAGATTTGGTCCATCCAATGTTATTAATGTTATATTTCTTTTATTATTCTTTTTTGTAAAAAAACAGCCAAGCAGCCATATGCTCTTGTGATTGCGTACTTCCGTAAATGGTTAACCTCATTTTGCTCTATAGCATGGTACTCCTCCAACTTAACTCTCAAGAGGCCACGCTCCTTTGACTCCCTGTGCTCCCACTCCAAGTCTGCAATCTCCGCCTCCAGTCACTCCAGTCGACCTCGCAGTGACTTGAGAGCCCCATTGTGTTTAGATAGGGCGACCTTAAAGGCCCCCCACCCATTGCAAACGTGTCAACAGAGCCAATATTAGTACAAAAGTACTTGCCTGTAGCCTGCGCCAACTTCTCCCTAACTGCTTTGTCTAAGAGAGAATACGGTGGGAAGCGCCACGTGAACGCTGGTGGTCCCGGGCTTCTCTGTTCCAGCTCCAAGAATACCAGCGAATGGTCAGAGTATGTCCATGGTGAAGGCTCACAGAGCGTTATGCTTGAGACCAAGCTTTGGGACAATAACCAATAACCAAAATTCGATGCAGTTGTGGCTGGTGTGCACGGTGGAGTAGTGAGTGTAACCCGCCCCTGCGGTAGACCTATGTCACCAGATATCCTGCAAGCTACCTTGGGATGAAAACTCAGTGATGGCACAAGCCACAATTGAGGGCCACCTAGGTGGGTCCCTTGAGTGGTCCCTGTCCAGGCCTAACACACAATTAAAATCGTCATACCCGATCTGAGAGAAGTCTCCCCACGGGTGGGTTATCATAATTAGGCCAGTAAGGCCGCCAAATCATCCATATAGCAGCGTGCCACTACATACCTGCCGCCCGGGTCCACGCTCATCTCCTGTAATTTGATCCCCTGTAGGCCTAAATCAGTACACCCCTAGTGTGTGTGTGATGAAGCCACCCACACAACAAAGGCCCTGTATTCGATGTTGTGACAACATTCTGTTTCAAGGTGCTAGATGTGTTTCCTGTAATATAGCAGATGAGTGTGTACATAGGTTATGTATACATCCTTGCTGTGGGCACTCCACTGAGGTTCGTCAAAGACAGACTCCAATTCGTTTTAAATTATATTTATTAGCTATTCATCAGATTTTCTCTTTTGTCATTTGATTGCTTAATTCATTATTTTAACAATGTATATTTGTTCGCAACAATGCTCCGATGCATTTCAGGACAAAATTGCCCTTTCTCAAGGAGCCCTGGAATTCAGAAATAACAACAATTTTCTACATGACCCATTATCATGACGAGATATACATAAACAGTACAAATAAACATACTATGGCGTTTCGGTTGAAAAAGCACAAATCATGCGTGATGGACAATGCAAATGTGTTTAGGTGATGGGATGCTGACCCAAGTGGGGGTGATCGGGGGGTTTAAACGTGGGACAAAAACGGTGAACGCGAGGGTCGTGTGTTACTAAGGACTATTCATCGTGCGCGTTGATAAGTAACAAGCGAAGTTGAACTTACATAATCTTGCAAAGCTTGTAAATTCAATGATACTGTAATAAAAGTAGAAAGTGCCGTGTTAAGTATAATCACCACTTATAAAAAATCGTAAAGAAGAGAAAACGTAACTGGATTTAATGCATGGCGGGCGTGCCCGACTTACTGAAATTCTTTCGAGGTTTCAGCTTTCCTTCGACAAGGTTCAATCAGGTAACCGGGAACCAGCTTCCGGGTGTTCGAAGCGGAGTTCGCGTAATGAGGTGGGATAAACACTAAGGTCTAAGAAGAATGACGGACTAATGGCCGAAGATTCAGCCAGGGGTGATAACATAGAAGATGGACTAGCGACATCAAAACGGTGTCGGCCATCTTGAAGGGAGGCTGTACTAAACGGATGAAGTGGGGACAGTGCAATATGAATGAATAAGAAACAACTTAAATTGCTTAGCATAGTGTTGTAAACATTTAGTGTGCTGGAAATGAATCTTAATATAACGAAGTGATCCAATGCATATGTAAAACCATAGATTGTGGGACTGGATAAATATTGTGAACAGTCATTACAGTCGAACAATGTGTCCATGAGTACCACTGAAGGGTATTCATAAAAAACAACTCAGTTCAATTCGGTCATTGAGATCAAATGGTTTCAGAGATTGCAATCGATATATCCATGCTGTTTCTTTCTGTAGCAGAGTCTTATTGTTGTCTTTACCTTCTTTCTTGTCAATTGTTTCCAAAACCATAAATTTCAATTGCGCCACATTATGGTTATGTTCTGCAAAATGCATGGCGATACTCGATTTTTCCTGCTTGGTCCGTATATTGGATTTGTGCTCGTTTAGGCGAATTTTAATTTTTCTCTCAGTTTTTCCAATATAGATTTTCCCGCATGGGCATTTCAGCAGGTAGATTAAATTGGACGAATCACATGTCGCATTTACGTTGACTTTGATCTCTGTCCCTTTCATCGGATGATTGATTTTGTTGCCCTTGATGATGTTATTGCAACTATTACAGTTGAGGCATGGTTTTGTGCCTTTGTATTCAATTCGTGGAATGCTGTCTTTAGATAAAATTTCTTTGAAATTGCTTGCCCTGGTGTATGCAAAAATGGGTGGCTGTTCAAACAAATTTTTGAAATCCGGTTCGGATGCTAGGACCCGCCAATGGTTCAGTATGATTTTTTTGTATCTACCACTTAAGGTGGAATATTTTGACACTAATACCATCCTGGTGTCTTCTTTTTTAGTTGATTGTGTTAGTGCTTTCTCACGGGTGATATTTGCTACTTTTTTCATAGCATCGTCAATTGTTGCTTGTGGATATCCTCTTTCCGAGAATCTGATATTCATTTCATGCATACGTTTATTACAGAGTTCTTGGTCTGAGACAATGCGTTTAACTCGCAACATTTGGCTGTAAGGCAAGTGTCGTTTCAAAGAGTGTTGATGGAAACTTGAATAATGCAATGTATTGTTCCGATCTGTTTCCTTTCTAAATAAATCAGTCTCCAATCCTTTTTCTGTCCTTGTAATTAGTACATCCAGGAAAGTTATCATGTGTTCATCTGTGTTCCATGTTAATTGGATCCTGTTGTCTTTGCTGTTCAGTTCAGTAAGAGCCTTCTCTAGGCTCTCCTTGGTATTTTTCCAAATAAAAAATAGATCTATATACCGGACGTATATATGCAAATTTCCCATCCATTGGGGGTTGTCGTAGATGTATCTTGATTCAAATTCAGCCATGTATAGATTGGCATACGTCGGTGCGGCGCAGTTGCCCATTGACATCCCAGATAGTTGTTGGTACCATTGTTTTTCATACGTGAAGTAACTATGATATAGCGTATATACCATGAGTTCCAAGAGGAAGGTTTGCATGGGGCTGGAAATTTCACTGTTTAGTAGGGCATTTTCTACTGCTTCAATTCCTCCATCGTGAGGAATGGATGTGTAGAGCCTTTTAACATCTGCTGTGCACAGAATCAGATTGTCGTCTTGATTGATAATCACTTCAGATAGTTTGAGTAGAAAGTCAGTGGTGTCTTTTACATAGCTTCTGAGTTTTTTTACTGTAGGTTGTAAATAGCGATCTAGAAATTTCCCAATGGGTTCATGAAGAGAACACCAACAAAAATTAGCAGTGAGTCTGAATTAACCATATATGTACCCGAATAGACTAAGTTACCACTTGAAACGAGTTCCCATCAGTTCACCATCTAGACCGCCCTTCATCATCTGGGATCTCTTTGTAGTTTCAAAATACTGCGGAAACCTCTGCTGACCCGGAAAATGATGATATAACCAGGTCAATGGGAATCCTAGTTCTTGAACCACAGAAGTGAAGATGGTGTGTGTTGTGGGGAACTGAATAGCAGTGCTTTAGAAAAGGTGTGAGTGAAAAAGGATAAGAAAAAGTTCAGAAAAAGTTCTAAAATTAGGTTGTGATCAGGGAAAAAGAACAACTTTAATATATGCCCTAATACTCCTAAATCAATAAAAACAGTGCAAATTAGCAGTGTAACAAATAACCGCTAAGCTTAAGATGTAAGGTCGACATGTTTCTGCAGTCACTGGAGCAAATGACACCCCTGCTGCTTCATCAGGACCATTAATGCTACTGCTGTATACAAATGAAGACCATATCACCTGGTAAGTGCATGTGTACTAGTCTTCCCGTTCTAGAACAGAAAAATGAGGAGAGAATATAAGGGTACATATGAGTAGGTTAAAAAACTAATTGATAAGCAACGAATATGATCGTGCCTACATTCGAGAACTATACATCAGTTCGAATTAGTTCAAGCACCATGAACATTTTTTTTTTTTTGGGCCAATATATAGACAAATGTATTTAGTCTCAAAACATAATCTTAAGATCACTCACCGAATTGAAGGGAAGGAAACGCCCCACCTCACCCGGCACCAGCTCAGGTAGTGGGTGCACCGCGCTACAAGAAATTAATTTGTAATTGTCAGAGAGACAGTGTTTGTGCATATCTGCACAAATATTCGCAATCCTCATACGTCCAGCCTATTACACACCTCTCATAGGCATCACAATCTCCTACTGATCGCATTCCAAGTTAGTTTTAGAAGAATATTCCAAAAGTCAACCCTTTTTCCATAGTTAGTGAAACTATCTGAAACAGTGTTTTTTTTCAAAAAGAAACTCGATTTTTTCACAATGCCAGCTAGCACTTGCGCTTGCACGCACACTCATTCGATTGTCTGCCTACCTCTCCGTCGGTACACCGGTCGTCCCTCTGAAGCTCTTTCGTGGGGAGGAACCGACTCGGTGTACCGGCGGCGAATAAATGGATCACTCATTTCCGGGTTCGACACACACGGAGCCCAGTGACGTCATAGCGTATTTAGGATATCTGGGTAGTGTAGTTTCTAAGGTGTCACCGCATTAGACCGCGGTTCGATTCCTTTGTGGATGTAAATTATACAAGGCACCAAAAATAAATCAGATCCAGTAATTAAAGGTATTGAGAGAAATTAAGCAAAGTCGGCTTCTCTGTGTCCGTGAAGGCACGTTAGCATGACGTATTATGATGTCTGGGTAATGTAGTTTCTAAGGTTTCTAAGGTGTCACCGCTAAGGACCGCGGTTCGAGTCCTCTGTGAATATGGATTATGTGAGACACCAAAGATAAGTTAAATAATCGGGTCCTATATTTTATAATTTTCTAATTTTCAAGGTGTACAAACACGTAATTAAAACCCAAAGGTACAGCATCTACTTTACAGTATCTGCAAAGGCGTACCGAAGCAAAATCGGCTTCTCTATGTCAGTGAAGGCACGCTAGCATGACGTAATAGGATGTCTGGAAAAAGTATTTTCTAAGGTATATAAGGTGTCATGAAGAGAACCCCTCGTGGAAACTATTGGTCGAAAAGGTGGATCCAGCAGGTTCTTGTGTATTTTTGGTAGCATAGTTATTGTGGGACTTCTGGGAAATTCTACCATTAGGAATTTCTTGGTTCGATCATCAATTATCCCTTGCTCATGTGCTCGTGTTATTATTTCCATTAGAGTGAATTTGAATTGATTCGTGGGATTGGTTTCCAGTGGCATGTATGTGTTCGGGTCAGAAATATGTTCCAGTGTTTTTGATTGATACATGCTAGTATTGACAATCACTAGGGCGCCACCCTTATCCGCTTTAATGCATTTTATTGCTTCGTTTTCCGCGATTTTTTTCAAAGTGTCTAAATCTTTTTGGGTGATGTTCCTTCTTGTTGGATTTTTGTAATTGATTTTTTCCAAGTCTTGTTTAACTAGCGTTTCAAAAGTATCAATGCTTTTGTGACTGCTTGGTGGCAAATATGAGCTAGGGGGGCGTAAGCCAAGAAGTTGATCTGGTTTGATTTCTGTTTGTGGTGGAAGAACGTTTTTAAAAAAATGGCGTAATTTCCGTGTTAATTTGTATGTGCTGGTTTCCAATTCCTGTACTATAGCCACATCTACTTTGTGTCTCTGTAAGTGTGAAACGACCTTGTGTATCTTCCTGCAATCATTAAACCCACTGACATTCCAAGTGAGTAACTTCAGCAGTGAAAGGTCCTGAGTCCCCAACACTGCTCTCCTAGTATCACCCCCCCTCATCATGCGGCTCATTTTTCCCAGTCATACTAGCGCACAGAACATGCTTCGCTTGAAGCCAAGATCAGCACACAGAATATGGTTGTAATGAGCTGTACCCACCTCCCACCAAGCTGTGAACCTCAACAACTTACACAGCAGTGAATAACCCACCCTGACCCCACCTAACCCCTACCAAAGAAAATTCCTAACAAGATAGGGTGGTGCACACATGGGGACAGATGTCTCCAGGCCAGTCTCCCCCTACCGCATAACATTGCGGGAATATACCATACATAGCCTGTGCTTAAGTCAATTGACAACAACCAAATATCTGACAGTCGCTGCCTCTGCCCAACACACGCAAAGGTAGGCTAAATAAAATCTTAGTGCACCATCAAGGAACTCAGTCACATTGCACCAGCAGCTGGAGTGACCTTACCATTTCCCAGTGCACTCACCACCTGAAATAGTCCACAGCAAGCCCACATGGGAATCCCCACCTGGGGCTCATGGGCCGCACAGAGTAACTACTTACAGCATCCCCCTCCATGTGGAGGGTCGCAACCGGTGCAAGCAAGGCCCAACGGGAACTAGGCTGCTTCCCCCACTCCACTACAAACCAAGGACAAGGCAGTGTGTTCCTCTCTGTGTTGTTGCAGACCTGCAGCTGGATGTCAATAATCACGCACCTCACATGCAGTGGGAGGCATGTCAATTGGCAGTCTCTCACAGGCATCCGAATCACCAGTGGACCTACCGGTCCCCGTATCCTTCACAGCCCACAAAGTAAGGCTTATCCAAGCCAGGTGCACGGCCTCTCGGCAGAGTACAGTCTCCAAGTGTAGTCCCGCAGCCGGCGGCTTTCACAAAGGGCTCCTCTCAGCCCACTGCACCCCAGCGCTCAGTTCTGCGCACTGGGGCCAGTTACCGAGGCCAGAGCCGGCTGTATCCAGATCAGTGGGGCCGAGTGCTCTCCCCCGTCGATATCCGCGTAGGGGGGCCCGCTCCCTACATGCGGGCCCCATCTGGCTCTGCAGCTGCCGTGCTCGTGGGGCTGTACCTGCAGTCATTCGGCTTAGCTGAAGTTTGTACCCAATGCCAGGGAGCAGATGACTCCTACGGGGCTCTAGCACTGGCCGCACGGTTCTCCAACGCTGCATGGATATCTCCCCTCAGCCGGACCGCAGGCCAGAACCTGGGGCTAGTACTAAAAATCTTAAGAACTTTAGGCCAATCTCACAACTGCCATTTCTTGCTAAAGTGCTTAAACAACATGTGTTAAAATCCCTGAGCAACCACATTGAAAATAGCCATCTCCTGCAATTAAATCAGGCAGGCTACAGGTGGTTATCGGTCCTAGATGAACTTCGACTAAGGGCCGATAAGAAAAAACCATGTGCCCTGGTCCTACTGGACCTTTCCGCGGAATTCGACACGGTCAATCATGACCAACTAATGTCGTGGATTTCGGAGCTAGGGATTCAGGGCACGGCCCTGGCATGGTTGACCTCCTTTCTCAAAGGGCGTTCGCAGAGAACACAATTGAATGACCTTGTGTCCGAATTAGGTCCGGTCTCATGTGGTGTACCTCAGGGTTCGGTATTATCCCCACTCCTTTTTAATGCCTACCTCCAGCCCCTGATAGCGGCACTAAATCAAACGGAGTGTCAAATTTACAACTACGCTGATGACACTCAAATAATTATTCAGATAGACAATGCCTTATCAGCCCACTCACGTTTTCAAAACATCTTATAATTGACGGTGAATTGGATGTCGGCCAACGCCTTGAAAATAAAACCAGTTAAAACAGAGGTACTGGTCGTTACTTCTGACTCCAACCCGTGGAAGGAGCTCTTCTGGACGCATGAGCTGGGTACATATCCAGAATCTGCGGGGATGGTAAAAAGCCTAGGGATCAAAATTGATGCTAAGCTCACCATGACCCAGCAGGTATCGGCACTGGTTTGTTGAGACAGCTGCGCAAACTTGCCCCTATTCTCACATTTAATACACTTCGAACTGCAGTTTCCGCTCTGATATTATCACGCCTCGACTACGGCAACTCCCTATACATCGGCCTCCCGGAGAATCTTGTGTCCAGACTCCAGGTGATTATGAATGATGCCGCAAGGCTCATTTTCAAAGCACCCAGGCGAGCACATGCATCGCCTCTCCTCAAACAGCTGCATTGGCTCCCTGTCAGACAGAGAGCAAAATTCAAGGGCCTATGTATTGCACACAAAGCCCTGTATGGCAGAGCTCCTAGCTACATCAAGGACCGTCTTGACAAATATATCCCCAGCAGGGCACTACGGCCCATGGATGCTAGCCTCCGGACTTGTCCTAGATTGAACATGTCCACGAAAGGAGGCAGAGCCTTTTCATCATCTATCCCCCCCATCTGGAACAACCTACCGGAAAGCCTTCATAAGGAACACGCCCTCCTTCCTTTTAGGAAAAAATAAAAAACAGTTCTTTTTGCAGAAGCCTGGATATAATCTTACCCCTCTGGCTAGGCTAGCACCTCTCTGACAGCGCTTAGAGACCTGCTGGTGATAATGCGCTCAACAAATTTCAATTAACAATAATAATTGAAGCCGCAAGCAGCATCCAGCCTTTCCTCAGGTGCCAGCAGGCCTCCGCCAGCTAATTACCAGCTTTGCAGCCAGGAGCAGCTCCTCAGTTATCAAAGGGCTCCAGGCATCAAACGGGTGCCCCCAGGTCAGTAACTGTCACAGCCGCTGGCCGCACCACAAGCACGAAAGCCTAGCTTCAAAGTCAGCACCAAGCAGCGTCTTCTGTGTTGTAGTTACGTTTTATGCTAGTTTTGCAGCACATCGACAAACTACCTTGGTTGTAAGCTGCAGTCAGACTGTCATGGCTGGGTTTCAGGTATTGCAAGCACAAGGATGTTTTAGGACAGATGAATGGCCGAAGGAGCTTGACTAGATTTTGGCCATCTTCAGGCAACCTTTGCCCTGGGTTTCTGATGTTGAGTGCTCACAAACTTTCAGATAAATTAAAATGTCTAGGCCTTGCACACATGCTATGCTAGGCATTAAAGTGCATGGCTACCCAACAGGCCTCCCAACTCTGAAAGTCCTGTCTATTGCATAGTAGCTGCAGTGAGGCATATCCCTAAAAAAAGGAGAGTGTTGAGGAGTTTCCTGAATTCGTTTTCTTTTTTAATCATTCTCACAGGTAGTGGAAGCGAGTTCCAAAGTTTCGATGTCCGGTAAGCAAAGGAACGTCCACTTCTGGCTTTCTTGAATTTTGGGCACTGTAAAAAGCCTGTGGTCAACGGTATTACAGGAGAACTTCTGGTTCGAGGAATGTGTGCTGTAGATACACATCCTTTGCATGCTCCTGCTATGTAGTGTTGGGTCAGGACGTTTGCAAGTTGTTTTTCTTCAAAGAAGTCCTTCAAGTCATGAGGTAAGGTGACTCCTCCTTTTGGTGATAGTGCATATGGGCATCAGCTCCATGGTTAGATTGTTTTTTCCATCGGGTTTGGACGTGTATCGCTGTGCTCCGGTTCGAAACTGTTCTTCGGGTTCCCCTCGGTGCAGAATCCACTCTACCCTCTAACGTATTGTTTTGTACATGTTTCCTACTTCTCCGGTCAACAAATCTTTCTATTTAGATCGAAAACTTTGTGGGCGGCATTCGGGCCTGACCGTATCGTTCCGGTCTTCCTCGATTGAACAGACACAGTTTAAATTCTGCCCCAGGTGCCACGCTAAGTACCCTTGAACCGACTCACATAGTGTGTAACTTGTGCTTGTCTACAGAGCACAAAGAAGACAATTGCGACAATTGTAAATCGTTTCGGTCCAAAAGACTCTTCAGGATAAACGTCGTGAAATGCAACGTCAGAATATTCACCACACTCCGGATGTCTTCGGTGAAGAATCCGAACATGAAGACGTCAATGCAGCAAAACAAGAAGAAGCCATCTCGGTTCCAGATTCGGATTCGGAACTCGAGATAGACATGGAGTCTGAAGATGTGCCTCCGTGTGCTGTGAGTACCAATGACCACTTGCCCCTTAAGCCCATACCCAAAACTCCTAAGACTTCGGCATCACCTCTGCCTTCTGGCCAAGGTCGGCACCGAGACCGAGTTCCATTAAACTACCAAGGTTCAAGGATTTATTATCTATATTTCCTAATTCCCAAAAAGGACGGCTCCTTAAGACCCATTCTCGATCTCAGAGTATTAAACCAGTACATACTCTCAGAACATGTTCATTTGGTAACACTTCAATAGGTGCTTCCGCTTCTACAGCAAGGTGATTTTATATCCACACTGGATTTAATAGACACATACTTGCACATTCCCATGCATCCAGTTCATCGCAAATTCCTCTGATTTGTGATAGCAGGCAAACACAATCAGCTCAAAGTACTTCCATTCGAAGTAACTACTGCCCCAAGAGTGTTCAACAAATGTCTAGCAGTAGTGGCAGCTCATCTCAGACGACAATAGATCCACGTCTTCCTGTACCTGGACGACTGGCTCATCATAGCCAGCACATACCAAAAGTGTCTACAACACACTTGGGTTGTGCTAGACTTACTCCACCAGTTGGGCTTCACGGTAAATGCCTCAAAGTCCCACCTTCAGCAGACACAACCTTATCTGGGAGCCACTCTTAACAATCGAAAAGCTCTAGCCCCTCCCAATGCAGCCAGAATTCACAATATTCAAGCTCTATTACTTCAGTTTCATACCAACCAAAAATTACCATCCAGAACCTTCATGCAATTGCTAGGGAAGATGGCGTCATGCATAGCACTAGTGCCTCATATAAGACTACACATGCGTCCCCTACAATAATGCTTAGCACTTCAGTGGACTCAATCACAGGGTCAATTGACAGATCTAGTGTTGGTAGACAGCCGTCCCCACTGCTCTCTGCAGTGGTGGAATCCACAAAATGTATCAAAAGGGTGGCTCTTCATCAACCCTTTTCCACAAATCGTGCTAACAGCAGACGCATCTCTATCAGGTTGGGGGGCCCATCTCCAAGATAATACAATCTAGGGTCTCTGGGACACCAAGCACAAACATCTATACATCAGCTATCTAGAGCTTCTGCAGTATTTCTAGCACTCAAAGCCTTTCAGTCTCACCTCATAGACAAAGTTGTTTTAGTCCGCACAGACAACATGACAGCTATGTACTATATACAGAAACAGGGGGAAACACACACTCCAACTGTCACGCCTCACTCAGACCATTTGGAGTTGGGCAATCCATCACAGAATTAATCTCCTGTCAGAACACTTTCCAGGGGTGAACAATCCGATTCCCGACCTCCTCAGCAGAAGGAGACTGCAAATATACGACTGGGAACTTCATCCCCAAGTTCTCCTTCCATATTTTCGACAATGGGGATTCCCACAAATAGATCTGTTCACTACAGTGAACAAAGCAAAATGCCCAAACTTCGCCTCCAGGTTCAAACACCTTCTCTCCAAAGGCAATGCCCTATGGATGAATTGGTCAGGGATATTTGCCTACGCGTTTCCGCCTCGCCCACCACTTCCGTTTCTGGGTTGGAAGCTCAGGCAAACATCACTCACACTGATTCTAGTAGCCCCCACATGGGCTTGTCATCCTTGATTCACCACACTGTTAGAACTATCAGTGGTTCCACATCGAAAGCTGCATATCAACTCCAGACTTCTCCCGCAGAGCCATGGAGAAATCAGGCACCCAAAGGAGCGTAATTTAGCGTTTTGGCTTCTGAAATCATGGAGTTGGAATATATCTAAATCTGCCACCAGATATGTATGCATATCTTAAAAGAAGCAAAAAAAACTACCACCAGAGCTTGTTATGCAGGAAAATGGAAATGTTTCGTTATCTATTGTGATAACAACAAAATGTATCCTTAAGATGCTTCCGATCAAAGCATTATTTGTTACCTTCTGCATCTACAAAAATCTCATATAGCTTATACATTTATTAGATTGCACCTTGCAGCAGTCGCTGCATATTTGCAAAACAGACAGCATTTATCCTTGTTCAAAGTTCCTGTGATTAAAGCCTTTATGGAAGGCTTAAAAAGAGTAATTCCACCCAGAATACCTTGGGCATCAGTGTGGAATCTTAACATTGTACGTAAAAGACTCATGGGTCCACCCTTTGAGCCTTCACACATATGTCCTTTGAAGTTCCTTTCATAGAAGGTTGCCTTCCTCATTGCAATCGCTTCATTAAGAAGAGTTGAGGAGCCAAAGGCATTAACTTTAGAAGAACCCTTCTTTCAGCTTCATAAAGATAGGGTAGTTCTTTGCACCAATCCTAAATTTCTCCCAAAAGTAATTTCTGCTTTTCACGTTAACCAATCCGTTGAGTAATCTGTGTTCCTCCCTCAACCGGATTCTGTAGCAGAAAGATCTCTTCACATACTTTGTCAGAAGAGCTTTATTGCATTATATTGACACAACTTTTTCGTGAAGAAAGCAACTTTTTGTTTCATTAGCTCCACCTAACAAAGGGAATCCTATCTCTAAATTTCCAGATGGATTATTGAATGCATTCAAGCCTGCTTTGGTAAAGCTAAAGAACTTTATCTATACCCCCTAGAGTACATTCCACTCACAAAATAGGAGCATCAATGGCCTTTTTAGGTAACATTCCTATTGCCAATATCTGTAAAGCAGCAATATGGTCCATACCACACACATTTACTAAACACTATTGTGTGGATGTGTTAGCACGCCAACAAGCCAATGTAAGACAAGCAGTGCTAAAGACACTTTTCCAGACAACCGGAACATATACTGGTCAGACACGGCTTTGGTAGAACCCTGCTATATAGTCTATGCAATGCATGTGTATCAACAGCACACATGCCTCGAACGCATTATGTTACTTGCCCAGGAAGCATCTGTTCTTGGCATTTAGAGCTGTAGATTCACATGCGCCCTCCCACCTCCCCGAACACGTGTAGTTTTTGCTGTTCTCTTTATTTACATTACTTATGCATGGACATCTCTTTACTACACTCACTCACTCCATTCTCACCCTCTTACGAGAAAACAATCTAACAATGGAACCGATGCCCATGCGCACTATCACTGAAAGGAGGAATCACCTTATCTCGTGACTCGAAAGACTTCTTTGAAGAAAAACAACCAGGGCCGGACTGGGAACCACAACCGGCCCCGGGGGGGGGGGGGGGAGGTTGGAGGTGCCGCCGAGCACTGCCCTGTACCAAAAACGGCCCCCCAGGTGCCCAAAACCGGCCCCCACCCGTGCGATTGCCCGGTGCCCGCTATGGCCAGTCCGTGCCTGGAAACAACTTGCAATCATCCGGACCCAACATTAGATGGCATGAGTATGGAAAGCACGGAATCTACAGCAATACATGCCAAGAACAGAAGCTTACTGGGCAAGTAACCTAATCCTTGTACATGGCCCAGTGGGCCAGACAGAGAGACTTAAATGTAATTTTCTTGAGTACTGGGAACTCCTGAAGGGCTTCCAGAAATGAGGAAACAGAGTGATGCTTTGGAACTTTTAGTAGAGTGTGCTGCGGCATTCTGGGCAACTTGCAGCCTCTCGACCACATACAAAGGGCTTCCCTGATAAACTGAGTTGCTGTAATCAAGACGGAGCAGCACAGGCCTTTGGACTATAGTTCTTCGAGTGCCAGGAGGGAGTCAACTTGGAAACTTTGTTAAAGTCCTGAGTGAGCCAAAACATTGGGCTGCTAATTTTCTTACTTGGACCTCCATAGTAAGGGGACTGTTTTGGGAGCGAGCAGATCGCCTAAGCAGCCAGGCCACCGTAATTCAGTCCATAGAGTGATATTGTTACTGTCTACTAGGACCTCCGTTTTTTCTACATTTAGTTTCAGAATGCTGCTGAACATTCAGTCGGTGACTCCTCTTAGGCATTAAGTTGAATGGAGAATGCTACTGTATCTGATGTCAGGGAGATGATAATTTGTGTATCATCAGTGTACGATACCATTGAGAATCCATGCCCCATAGTGATGTCTGCCAATGGCCGAACCTAGACAATAAACAGAGTGGGGCTTAGTGAGGAGCACTGTGGGACCCGGTGTTCCATGCTAGTGTCTCAGCAGAATGATCCTCGCAAACTTTAAAGCTACTGTTCCTTTAAATTGAAGCAGCCATTTGGCGTGAATGACCGGATACTCACAGATGTCCGTGCTCTACCGAAAATGTGTTAAGCCAGACACAGTGCTTCAGAAGCTCATAATATCCTTTACGTTGAGACTGAAGTGCAGTTTGCGACAAATCTAGCGATGCAACCTGTAAAATCAGAATGGATTGCAAAACGTTAGTACATTTCTTCATCACAGCTGGATCAGGTCAGACAAATGTAAGGATTGTGCAGTGGTTAGCAGGGCCACAGAACTACAAAATCAAGATGGTGAACTGATTTGTTCCCCTCACCAATTGTCGCAGCTTAGTATAGTTCCGGAAAACAGTAGTGAATGGTGCAGAGAAAAGCTTATCATTGGTGGGTTTCTGTCAGAGTCACATTGCTATGGTGCCATACATGAGGATGAAGTGAAGAACGACATAGAGAAGGCTGAAGGTGAGAATCCTAGGAATGTCCTCAAGAAGCATGACCTATGTGAGATCAAAGGAGAAAAAGGAGTCTATATTAGCGACTTAAAATGGCTAGAGGTCTGGAGCAGATGACCAAGTAATATATAGGTTTCTTTCAAGTGTGCAGAACACATTCCCCACTCTCCGAGATTGCAGGCTTTAGGGGAGATGGAATTATGTTTTGCTTCTTCCTGATGATGATACTTGGACGAAAAGAGAGTGATTTTGTGATAGAAGGGTCAGCCAGAAAGGTAATCGACTTTCTGGAATCTGTGTTGGGGCTAAAGTGAAATATGTCAGAATGTATAAGGCCAGTGAAATACAAATGTGCTTGCATGAAATAGCAAGCTTTCGATGACGAGGGCGAGAGGACAAAGGAAAAATGCAATGTCAATTCCTGGATTGGTGACTGAAAAAGAGGATCACAAACGAGGGCATTCAAGTAGTTTTAATGAGTGAATTTACTAGAAGGAATTCGCAGGTAAAAAGCTGTCGACATTGTGTCTGTGAGATATTAATCCAATATTTATCTTGATCAGCTGAAGGATTCACAGTTTTTCTTGATGAGGAGAAGAATAGCACAACTGCGTTTAATCCTTGTTGAATGAGAGATATTAAAGTGCACAGCGATGAACAGTGTTAGAAGTACTATACAGAGAGGATACGAGGTTGCTAAATTGAGGACAACATTGGCAGTGTGGTGGTGAGTGTGCATAATCCTTGCTTTGTGTGAGGTTGAAGAGAGGTCATTATGGCTGCAGGAGTCATGTAGAAGGTCAGTACAAGGTATGGGATATGGCACTTTAGACAGTGGGTCATGATGGAGCAAAGGATCGATGGTTAAAGAAAGTCTGATGGAGATTAGATCGGGTGGCAGGTGTAATGAATATGGCATAGTACAGAGAGTGTGTAACTATAAGAGGGTAGGTGAGTGCTCAGACAGAAGAGCTGCAGTAATGCGTAAAAAGCACCACAATGATGTAAAGACTGAGATATCATGAACGCAAAGCATATATGTTTGTTATGTATCATTTTAATTATGTAATCATGGGTGAATTATGTTGCAGTTGCTTACAGGAAACCTGCAGCCTTAGGGCTTAAGTTGTCACATGTGAATAGATTATAAAATGGGGAACAAGTATGTTAGTTGAAGGTTGTCTTTAGACCTGGAATCACTTTTATGGGTTGTGTTCTTGGTATTATCTATGGTTATACGCATGTTTGTCGGTATTCGCCTACCTCTTCCAGAAATCTTTTCACCCTGAAATTTCACATTGCTTTAAAATGTTTTTTTCCATGCTGGTATGTGGGGCATTCGCCGTATGGGGATGCTAACGTGTTTAATGTGGTGTAGCAGAAAGGTACCTGCACACGGAATAATATTTTTCTTTGAAGAAACAAAAAATGTAAATGATCAAAGGCAAATTTCGGTTTTGCTTGATTTCCTTGAGTATTCCTGAGACATTTTGTGTTGCTCATGAAAATCAGAAACACAATGGTGGCCCTACTGGAGCAACTGCATTTTGTTTTCCTCAAGTTATGAATATGGCCCCTAGATATGATCACATTGTTCTGCATCGAAGTGTATCACATAAAAGCTCATCTCCTGAGCCTTAATTGAGCCATAATTGAAGATTGGTTAGTGCTTATGCTTTTTTTGTAACCTTCATAAGACTGCTGCAAATCGGGTAGTTAGTATGGCAATGATGACATTGGGTATCTTTTAGTTTCAGTTTCGAGTCCCTATGCAGGGCTGTGATTAGGAGCGATATGTGACATGGACGTCTCCAGAAGTTCTTAAAGTATAATAGTCCCATCTGCAACAGCAGGTGGGAGAAAGTTATCTTCCAGCCGAATCTTATTCCTTGACCGTAGTGCATCAGGATCACTTTCTTGGAAGGCTTGAATCAGTCTACACCTCAAGTTTGGAAGAAGATCCATTTAATGTGAAGGTTCACATTGACTGTCGTTTGTGGATCATGTGGGGGTCTCCCTGTGGATTCCGTAGCCACCTCAAACGTCACCAATTTCCCAATGGCCATTGTTTGCCTCTGTTTCTCCTTGGAAATATTTATCCGAGGTAAGAAAACTGCCACACCAATCCAGATTCTCTCTAGCGTTTCCTTGCATTAAAGAGTTTTAGTGATGGGCAGCACTTCTTCCACATTTCCACACTTTGTATTACAAATGGTTTATGTAGCAGAATATAAATTAACAGTAGCTTCTGCGCTTCTTTAGAACGATGTCTCTCGTTTGTGACATTGGGGTTGACCCTGGTTAGAATTATGAAACGCTCTTGGGTCTGGTACTCCTGCATATTGTTGTTTAGCTCTTTTCCTATTTGGAGGAGTTGGCTGCGGCAGACTAAATGTAAGTGACTTGAGGCCGGATTTAGAGATAGATGAATGGGTTTCGCCCTCACAAGCGTGACGAATATCCTGCCTGCCTTATTAAAAGGGCCCTATGATATAATGCATTTGGAACAAGGCGGGAGTGATATCGGACATGTTTGTGCTGCAGCAACCAGTCCGCTGACCTCTAAGTCAGGCCCGAAGTGTTTACAGACTGAGTGACCAACCTCTGTTTGAGATTCACCTAGGGACAATTCTTTGGAGTCTTGCTACAGAAAGGGTGTTACTCATTTTGATTAGATCCAACGCCCTCTCCATATGAAAATAGAAATTAAGAGTACTCATCTGCTATAGGTTATGCATGAAGGAGAGCAAGCATTGCATGCAAAGAGAGTACTGATGGCTGAAATGAATGAGCGAGCAAGCAATGCATGCAAAGAGTACTGATGTCTGGGATGAAGGAGAGAGCAAGCATTGCATGCAAAGAGAGTACTGATGGCTGAAATGAATGAGGGAGCAAGCATTTCATGCAAAGATAGTACGGATGGCTGAAATGAATGAAAGAGAGCAAGCATTGCATGCAAAGAGAGTACTGATGTCTGGTATGAATGAGAGAGCAAGCATTGCATGCAAAGAGAGTACTGATGTCTGGGATGAATGAGAGAGCAAGCATTGCATGCAAAGAGAGTACTGATGTCTGGGATGAATGAGAGAGCAAGCATTGCATGCAAAGAGAGTACTGATGTCTGGGATGAATGAGAGAGCAAGCATTGCATGCAAAGAGAGTACTGATGGCTGAAATGAATGAAAGAGAGCCAGCATTGCATGCAAAGAGAGTACTGATGTCTGGGATGAATGAGAGAGCAAGCATTGCATGCAAAGAGAGTACTGATGGCTGAAATGAATGAAAGAGAGCAAGCATTGCATGCAAAGAGAGTACTGATGTCTGGGATGAATGAGAGAGCAAGCATTGCATGCAAAGAGAGTACTGATGGCTGAAATGAATGAAAGAGAGCAAGCATTGCATGCAAAGAGAGTACTGATGTCTGGGATGAATGAGAGAGCAAGCATTGCATGCAAAGATAGTACTGATGGCTGAAATGAATGAGCGAGCAAGCAATGCATGCAAAGATAGTACTGATGGCTGAAATGAAAGAAAGAGCAAGCATTGCATGCAAAGATAGTACTGATGGCTGAAATGAATGAGCGAGCAAGCATTGCATGCAAAGAGAGTACTGATGGCTGAAATGAATGAAAGAGAGCAAGCATTGCATGCAAAGAGAGTACTGATGGCTGATATGAATGAGGGAGCAAGCATTGCATACAAAGATAGTACTGATGGCTGGAATGAAAGAGTGCAAGCATTGCATACAAAGATAGTACTGATGGCTGAAATGAAAGAAAGAGCAAGCATTGCATGCAAAGATAGTACTGATGGCTGAAATGAATGAGCGAGCAAGCATTGCAAGCACAGATAGTACTGATGGCTGAAATGAAAGAAAGAGAGCAAGCATTGCATGCAAAGATAGTACTGATGGCTGAAATGAATGAGCGAGCAAGCATTGCATGCAAAAAGAGTACTGATGGCTGAAATGAATGAAAGAGAGCAAGCATTGCATGCAAAGAGAGTACTGATGGCTGATATGAATGAGGGAGTAAGCATTGCATGCAAAGAGAGTACTGATGGCTGAAATGAATGAAAGAGAGCAAGCATTGCATGCAAAGAGAGTACTGATGTCTGGGATGAATGAGAGAGCAAGCATTGCATGCAAAGAGAGTACTGATGGCTGAAATGAATGAAAGAGAGCAAGCATTGCATGCAAAGAGAGTACTGATGTCTGGGATGAATGAGAGAGCAAGCATTGCATGCAAAGAGAGTACTGATGGCTGAAATGAATGAAAGAGAGCAAGCATTGCATGCAAAGAGAGTACTGATGTCTGGGATGAATGAGAGAGCAAGCATTGCATGCAAAGATAGTACTGATGGCTGAAATGAATGAGCGAGCAAGCAATGCATGCAAAGATAGTACTGATGGCTGAAATGAAAGAAAGAGCAAGCATTGCATGCAAAGATAGTACTGATGGCTGAAATGAATGAGCGAGCAAGCATTGCATGCAAAGAGAGTACTGATGGCTGAAATGAATGAAAGAGAGCAAGCATTGCATGCAAAGAGAGTACTGATGGCTGATATGAATGAGGGAGCAAGCATTGCATACAAAGATAGTACTGATGGCTGGAATGAAAGAGTGCAAGCATTGCATACAAAGATAGTACTGATGGCTGAAATGAAAGAAAGAGCAAGCATTGCATGCAAAGATAGTACTGATGGCTGAAATGAATGAGCGAGCAAGCATTGCAAGCACAGATAGTACTGATGGCTGAAATGAAAGAAAGAGAGCAAGCATTGCATGCAAAGATAGTACTGATGGCTGAAATGAATGAGCGAGCAAGCATTGCATGCAAAAAGAGTACTGATGGCTGAAATGAATGAAAGAGAGCAAGCATTGCATGCAAAGAGAGTACTGATGGCTGATATGAATGAGGGAGTAAGCATTGCATGCAAAGAGAGTACTGATGTCTGGGATGAATGAGAGAGCAAGCATTGCATGCAAAGAGAGTACTGATGTCTGGGATGAATGAGAGAGCAAGCATTGCATGCAAAGATAGTACTGATGGCTGAAATGAATGAGCGAGCAAGCAATGCATGCAAAGATAGTACTGATGGCTGAAATGAAAGAAAGAGCAAGCATTGCATGCAAAGATAGTACTGATGGCTGAAATGAATGAGCGAGCAAGCATTGCATGCAAAGAGAGTACTGATGGCTGAAATGAATGAAAGAGAGCAAGCATTGCATGCAAAGAGAGTACTGATGGCTGATATGAATGAGGGAGCAAGCATTGCATACAAAGATAGTACTGATGGCTGGAATGAAAGAGTGCAAGCATTGCATACAAAGATAGTACTGATGGCTGAAATGAAAGAAAGAGCAAGCATTGCATGCAAAGATAGTACTGATGGCTGAAATGAATGAGCGAGCAAGCATTGCAAGCACAGATAGTACTGATGGCTGAAATGAAAGAAAGAGAGCAAGCATTGCATGCAAAGATAGTACTGATGGCTTAAATGAGTGAAAGAGAGCAAGCATTGCATGCATAGAGAGTACTGATGGCTGAAATGAATGTGTTGAGTCATGTCTACTGTTGAAGAATGTGAGCGTTTGGTGTCACCATCTCCAAGATGTTAAATCATAGTCTGTACTGAAGGCCACCCACTCCTAACTGCCTGTAAGCAATATACATTATCCCGCCGTGTGGAGTTGATGCTTGTTGAAAAAATTGTCTGCACATTTGTAGATGTGAAACCGAAAACTGAGGACTAGATAAGGCTGCTGAAAGCTGATTGACTGATCACCTCATGAGGTTGCAATTGTTTTTGCATTGTTGAACCTTAAACAGTATTTTTTCGCTTACGTTTTGTAAGGGTTAATCGTTTATCTCTATGTTGTCTTTTCTCATACTTCCAACGTCTGCTAGCTTCAGCCAGGGGCCACTGAAAGATGCGCCGAACCTGATCTGCACACCTCACGCGGCTTGGTACAGTGAGCAGGCCTCCATTGAAATGCGGGAGGAGGCAGCACGGGAGATCCGACGAGCAATCACAGGTATTACTGTACATGCAGCAGTGTTACACGCGTTAGTGCAATGGCAGGGCAAGTGCTTTGTTTAACTCTCCTAAATTATCAATGTATACACCCCTCGTGTCCTACTCTACTTGAAACATGCCTGATGCAGTCTGCCGAGTTATCAGGAGCCGGCAATGTACTGACATGTACTGTGTGTGATGAATAAAGAGGAGGCCAAAGCGATGTTCTCATAAAACTACTAGACTGTTCTTGGATCCTTTAAGCCCACACCAAATCAGTAGGTGTATTGGAAATATTGACTAAAGGATGGCAATAAAACAATATAGTTTGCACTTTATTTCTTAGGCCTACCCTAGAGACAGCTTTGAGGTGTCTTACCAGCCGCACGTTTTCTTTCAAAATAAATGCTAATAAAAATGCATGCATATATGGAGTTTTTAGTTTGCCCTCTTTATTGATTGGGCTGTTTAACTTTCATTCAAGTTATGCTCCCTCCTATCACAACAAGCCGTACAGGACAATAAACCTGTCTTCTTCAGCCATCGCATGTATCACCTTGAGTGACTGCATTTTTCCTGTGAATAGGTATACATAAACCTAAAAAACATAGCCCCTCCAGGTTCGGTATTTAATGGCACTTGTATTTACCAGTGACTGGTACTACAGATATATAGTAGGGTGTCGTCACATCAATAAAAGTAAAAAATAAAAAGATATATTGAAACCTGCAAAATTGGCGACTCATCATAACGTTTGCATATTTTTTAGTATATGGAAAAGAATCAGAAAATAGCAAATGTACATGTTGAAGCCACAGACAGCTGTGTGAAGGTTATTTGAAGCACTTGCATCTGGCTCAAGAGGGAAGCCTAGCAAACATGAGGGACTGCAGCTTTGTGAAATAATTTCCTGGCTTGTGCATCTGACTCCGGAGGGACCTGTAGTAACTATTTGAGGTACTGAGATCTATGGAGACTTTAGTTGGTTCTGGTTTGAGATGGACTTCTTGTAATCACTTAAATACTGTATCTTTTTGAGGATTTTGCATCTGACTTGAGATGGACCTATATTAATGACTTTAGGTTCTGCAGATTTGTGAAACACAGATCATTTATGAAATTCGACATTTACATTTCGCTTCCACTTACCGCAGCACTCAGAATAGGGCCATTAGATTTAATATCCGTAGCTGCGATCCTTGGCCCGCTGCTTGACTATTGAATGTGTGATATACAGGTCTAACACCAAATATTTTAGCCGGATTACATTTGAGCAGCCACTAGGCTTGACAGGACAAGTAATGGAGGAATCTTTCAATGATCCACCTGTAGCCAAATGAATCAGAATGGTTACCCAGAATTCTAGTGTCATTGGGATAGTTGTAGGCTGTGCCAAAGGATAAGATGAGTGCATTTAATGGCCTTAGATATACGCCTGAAATAAGTGGCGGTAGTCAATGTGGAAATCTAATTTCGGTAATGAGATGGATATTAATGCCTGCAATTATAACCATAACTGGATTTCCGCCCTTTCTTTCTTCAGCACAGAGAGGTTGTGCGAAAGCACCTTGACCTGCAGTTTATACTGCACAGTTTGCAATTAATGTTTCCATAAACCCAGAATTCAGTGAAAATATGGAAACTAGGAAATATTAGACATCAACATCCCTACTGATTCGTAATATGTACCGGTTGAGGTGCCTAGATAAGTATGTGTTTTTTGTGTGCTTACCTAGAGAGATATTGAACACTTCCACTTCATGGGAAATGGCACTTTTGACCCTGCGGAGCACACACAGGATCACCCATACACAAATTGCCTATTAAGAGTGGTAAAGGTATTAGCAATGAAACAAATTGTTTTACTTGTTAAATGAACAATTTACAAAATGTAATGCAATATGACGTACCGTTACAGTGTATAAGGTTAATTTCATTGTGAATCTTAAGGTTCTGCCTAGGTTACGTACCTTACTACTATTTATTTTAAAGGATCTGTGCTGTGAGCACATATAAGTAAGCAAGAGGGAGCATGATACTACACGTAAGTACCTAAGTACTAGAACTTAGTTGATGGAGTTGTGGTGCAGCCTTCTCCCCTGACAGCCTTCGATTTCCAACTTTTACCTAAGTATGTGAACAAATAATTCTGATGGATATTTCTAACCACAGATTCCTCACCATGTGAATATTTCCTAAGCATCAGACTGGACATTTCGAGCAATACTTGTGTGGCTCTATGCTGACATCGTTCTGCTCCAGAAGTGAACAGGATAGCTGCGTAAAAGTGCCACTAATGGGAACTAACATAATTTCCTTAGATTTAGGGCCTGATTTAGATCTTGGCCCGAACTTCCACCGTCCCGTGGCGGTGGTTCAGAGTACTTAAGTATTATGTGAATATCAAGGACCCCCTGAACCACGTATACGATGGTTCAGAGTACTCCATCGAGTTGACCTTATTCCGTCCGCCTAATTTAGATGTGCTGGTTGAACCATCACTGTAGCGGTCTCCCCTGCTGGCTAATAGTACTCTGTTGCCGTCAGGCCGGCGGTATTGAGCTGAACCTATTTAGATGTTCATTTTGTTCTGGTGGTGTCCTAGGGGAGGTTTGCTGAGGGAATGAGACCCTGGTGGAGTGGATACTGGTAAGTACTACTTATTAATGTGTCAATACACATAGGTGTCATGTTACCATCAAAAACATATGTAGGCAGTGTGTTATGGCTCTTTGTGTTACATATTGCATGCTGTGCACACAACATACAAACACTATTGAATGGACACCCACAAGCATAACACTCACAACCCTCACACAACAATTATTTTTTAAGTGTTAATACAGGTATGTTCAGATTACCTAGTAGGGAAATGAACACTTCTGCATTAAACCTAAGAAAAATATTGCATGTAAAAGCTATGCAAAATATACACGAGGCTACAGAAATTGTCAACACACAAATCATAGTAGGACAATTGCACAAGTAGCTTACCTTAGATCTCCGCAACAATGGATTAGTTTGCCCTTGTGGTGGATTCAGAGCAGCAAAGGAGAGACCTGGACGATGGGGTACAAGACGGAAACGGAAGAGGAAAACACAAAATAAGGTAAGTTCTTACCTCATTTCCTTCGAATTCGCCAACTCAAAAGTAGGAGGTTTTCCCTCCACAGTTGCTTCGATGGAAAGGCACATGGTGATTGGCTCTGCAGCTATATTTGCTGGGCTCCCACAGGCAGCCACTTTTTCCTATGGCACCGTTGACCTGGGTGAGGATTCCTTGCGGAGTCAGCGGTACTCAGGCGGTCTTCCACCTATGGACACACCAAGATCTAAATAGAGTGGGCGGACCGCCAAGATCTAAATCAGGCCATAGTCTAAAATCCAGTGTGCAAGCAAATGTCACCTTCCAAAACTGCAAGGTTCAACCATATGTCTATGATGGATTCCCACAAAGAATACCTTTGGTGCTTGGGGTTGGTACTCAACTCCAGGACCAGCGATGACTGTACCCAAATTAATCTAATGACATACAGGACCATGAAACAAAGCTTTACGTTGCCAAACAACAAAAGTCTCCACATTCTAAAATTATCCCATAAAAATGATGACCATTCGACATGATTAACCGATCTGAAACTATCAAGGTGAAGAAGTACTTTTTATGTCGAGCTGGTGTAAGCAGCGCAATCGCTGCGTCCAGCGAAGCTTCTTTTGTTATCCACTTGCTGGGAAAGTGGGACAGGGGATGGGCACGCGCAGGGCCATCGGCGATTTCACAATGTGTGCGCGCATGTTCACCCACGCGCTGTGCACATCTCCTGTCCCAGATTCCCAGCAAGTGGATAACACATACACAGACACACGCGTGCGCACACATACGCGTGCACCCCCCACGCTACCCCACCCCACTCCACTCCACTCACCGGGCTCTTTCGTCGCAGCGCTGCTACAGGCTCCGTCACTCCGCCGCATCACCTGGCACACGCGGGGCTTCCCTCACTCATGGGAGCCCCGCACTTGCATCAGCAGCCGCAGCCGCCACTTCTGCTCCTTCTGATCGTCTCTTGGCACACGCGGGGCTGTCCCTCAGGCATGGGAGCCCCGCGTCAGCACTGCTCCTCTGGGCCAGCCACTCCGTGGGCGTGGGCTTGCTGCAGAAGGCGGAGGTCCCGCCCCACGAGGCGTGACGTTCCCGAAATTCCGGTTTTCGACCGGCGGCGGTGAAACGTTTGTTTTGCTAATAACTTGGGATCCGTTTGAAGAATCCTCTATTCAGACCACTATCGAGTGTTTTGAATGTGCGATCACTGGCGTGTTGATATTGCACAGAAGAGTGTGCACTGCTTTGGTGGTTTTACTTTAATTAGAAACACTAATTTATTTTAAATGATACATATTTTAACTAATGCATCTTAATAAGTTTGTTGTCATTGACAGGGATTTGCCTTCTTAAAGATGGCCGCACTAATAGCCGCACTCTGCAAGGCCTCCGGTTTCTTATCTTAAACATCGTGAAGTGTTCTCACGAGATAGTCTCACATGTCCTTGCCTGTCCCGTCAATGGTTTTTTACGCGAAGACTCCATTCTGGCACCCAGCTCTGTCTCCTTCCGTGGTAGACGTTGGTCGGATCCTCCGGTGGTGGCAGCAAATACATCCTGCCTGGTTCCTTTCTCTCCATCTCCGCTTTATCAGGAAGATGGCAAGGCTGAAAGGTGCTGCAGAAATGTACACAGAGAGCGCCTGCACGGCAAGAAAGGAACATCACCTTGCAGGAAGGCAGCTCAGTGTGTTAAGGTAACTGCAGTAGCTATCTCGGGCAAACTCATGATCACACGTTTGAATGCGGGGTTGGACAACTCCGCCTCGCACCCTCTTTGGGAGATAAAAGCAGGCACAGTTACAGCAGCAGTGCAGCAAAGGTACAAGACGATGAGAGCAGACGCTATATTAACAATATTAGGAGGTCAGGTAAAAAATAAAGCAGACTTCTAAAGCACCCACAGGACCTAAGGAGCCTTCGTATTATTTCTCGGGAGTTGAGATGCATGCATAATAGTGCACATTCCGTTTTGTCCCGATGAACCAGTGCTGATGTTCGACTGGGCACTTTTTTTTGCTTTTATCTCTGGGCTCTTTATTTGCTTTAATCTATGTTTATCTCTTTGATCTCCCCACCCCCTCTTGATGTACAGAATGGTTTGTGTTATAAACATTTCTGGAACCAAGTTACAACAAGGCTGTTAAGCGTAAAGCAGGGTATCTGCCATTCCAACATCATTCATTGCAAAGAGTAGGTGCTTTTTCTTTTTTGCCCTCATTTAATCTCGCTTTGCGTCTAGATTAGTCTGTAAGCACTTTTCTTTAAGTAGTTTCCTCTACTGCAGGAACGACATGCTTTCCTGCAACATTCTGCGCACTATGTGCGCTTTCACTTTCTAAGCAGCCTAGGACAATGGCAGCCCTTCTTTGCATAAGTCTTGCATTTACAAGAGTATGCGCTATTGGCCATTGTACATGAAAATGCCTTTTATGTATATGTTAATTTTCAAATCGTATAAATAAAAGGCATTGTCATTTACCATGCCAATAGCTTAAACTCTCGCAAATGCGAGACCTATTGCATTGCAAATGCTTGTTACCTAAAGAGTCCCGTACTGACAAACACAGGTCCCTTCCCCCACCAACAGTACTATGTCCTTAAGCATTAATTGTAGCGGGTAAAAATGAGCAAGTACTGAGTGCAACATATTCTGGTAACTAGTTGTCAAATTTTAGGTTCCCTATTTTACAAATCAGTCTCGTTGGCGAAGAAATATTAAAGAAAACCGTCAGTTTTTATTTAGTTAATTTAGACTGAGAAATGTACTGTTAAAATTCAATGTACAAAAAGACGCTGAATGCAATAAAACACACATGAATGAATATGTTAACAAATGTAAAGAAATGTAATTGCGTTTTTTAAATAACCTACTGTATGTTTTTGTTTTTCCTACACATGTGTACCACTATAGTGCATTCTCCTAGTCCCACCTAAACCATCATCGCAACATGGATCCCCCCATCCCCCCCATTCTCAGTCCCCATTACCTTCTCACCTCCTTTCTTAGTATAACTCACCCTCCCCACAACATGACAACTCCCAATCCCATTTCCCCTCCTACTCTCAGCCCCCATTACCCTTCCTGCACCCCCACCTCGACTATCAGTCTCCCAGCATACACCCTGACCCACCCACCTACCATCATTGCCCTCACTCACACCACCAACCCCCTCCCCACCTCATACACACCCCTCCCGACCAAAACATCCCTTCTCCCTAACACCCTCCCGTACACCAACACAACGCACACCTCCTCGAACACCAGCCCACGCTCCCACCTGCACACGAATTTCCTGGTCAGCCATTCCCCTCAGACGGCCGCCCCCACCTCCACCACCTACCCCACGTGGACAACATCATGGCCACCCTTGCTCAGATCAAAGATGACATACACAACATCAAGGAACTACTCGCCACACACCCCATACACCCCTCACCCACCTCCCCTCCCAACTTATTCCCTACCCACCCGGCTGACTCACTCACTCAACACGCCCCAAACCGGGCGTCAATCCCCGCTCTTAGACGCAGCAAATACCCTCCTCCCTCTCTTCGCCCCTGCAACACCCCACACAACTACACCTCCCCGCCCAACGGGTCCTCCATCCTTCCGTCGAACTCTCTCACTCAACCTTAATCATTTTTATTAATTGTCTGATTCCCACATGTTTAACTTTGTAGCCATTTACGTGTGCCATTTATTTGTACTATTTTTTATATAGGTTGGCTTGTAGCCACCTATTTGTACCATTTATACTATGTGACCTATTGATTTATCTGTCTGACTATGCGTCCCCAGGTACTCCTCTTTGTAAAGCGCTCTGATATCCGCAAGGATCTTGTCCGCGCTATATAAAACTTTCAAAATAAAAAATAAATAAAAATAAAATATATTTTTTGTTTTGACCAGCCTCAAACAAATAGACTAGGGAAATAAAGAAGAATTGTTGATTGATTCAGTGGGCCTTTTTCCTGCTCTGAAATTGACTATGGAGAATTTCATTTGTTGTGCATGTCTACAGGCTTTCGCTGCCCAGAGTTTGTCCAAGTATGATGTCTTATTGCACTCTCTTACTTTACAGTCACATTTAAGTACTGTCTACACCACTGAGCAAAAGTGTTGAAATGGCAGCTATCTACATACTTCTCTCCACAGCAGAGTGGAGTTCAACCTTATGTTTGACACTTCTGAGTCCCTACTTTCCAAGTCTATGAACTCCCAATGCAACAAGAATACAAGATGCTGATGACTAAACGACTTCAACATAGGTTTTAGGAGCATACATAATCCTCAGAATAAAGGGTATGGGGGGGGGTTTAATTATAGAAACCAGGCATATGAAGAATGTGAACCCTGGACAAAGTGAATAGAGGAGAGCAGTGCGTACCTTCCTGACACTAAATATTTCAAATAAAGCCAAGAAAAAAAAATCAACATTCGGCTACTAAGACCTCAGAATAACTGTGAGCAAGCTTTAAACTTTACCCTCCCAAAACAACTTGACTTCTTTGACTAAGAAATTCTAAACAGCATGATTCCCTGCTGCAGCCGCTGTTAATCATTAGGAATGTACGGCCCCAATTGCTATATCAGAACGTTGCTCTGAGCATACAATATAGGCTTCTAGAGCCAAACAACCTCCCCTTGTGATGACACCTGGTGCCCCCGCCCTCGGAAACCCACCCACCCCGACAGACCATGCACGTAACCTCTGCATCATACTGGACAGACCATGCACGTAACCTCTGCATCATACTGGACTCATCAATCACTATGAATCGTCAGATCAACGCTGTCTCCGCCGCATGCTTCAACACCCTCCGCACACTATGTAAAACATTCAAATCGATACCCTCCGACACCAGGAAAACAGACTGGTCTACTGCAACACCCTCTACGTCGGAATCAACAAAAAACTCCTCCACCAACTCCAGACCATCCAGAATGCAGCAGCCAGACTAATCCTCGTTATACCACAGCTTAACCACATCACCCAACACTTCAGTGACCTCCTTTGGCTCCCCGTCAAAAGAAGAATGGCTTTCAAGCTGCTCAGGCACTTCTGCAAGACCATCCTCAACATCAGACCACAATACCTCAACAACCACCTCTCCTTCCATGGCTCCAAGAGAAACCTCTGCTCAGCCGACCTTGCCCTAGCCACCGGCCCACGCTTCTACAGGAACAGAGCGGCGGAAGGTCCTTCTCCTACCTCAGAGCCAAGACCTGAAACAATCTTCCCCTTCACCTGGGAAGCTCGACACTGCGCCAATTCAGGAAAGACTTCCAAGACCTGGCTCTTCGAATGAATCAAACAGAGTGCCCACCCCCACACACCACCACCTAGAGTCCTTAACAGGTGATTAGTGCTCTTTGCAAACCACTTTTTGATTGATTGAACCACCACTTGGAGGCAAACCACCTCACACTCCGCTTTCACATTAGTTAAGTTGAAAGGTCACACGATCTGTTCCTGTACGGCATACCCACAAAGGGTTAACTCTCCAAACCATCCACCCACTTCAAAACATAATATGGGAGTGGTAGTCCTGATCCTTGAGGTAAATTCCCACTCTCCCACCCCCGGATAAGCACAATTACAGGCCAAAGATGGCAGTTTATGATGGGTAAGGCAGCACTGTGCAGATATCCATTAACACGTTCCAGCTACTACTGTTGTGCTGTCAAGCATCCATCCTTGGATGGTCGTGGGGCACAGTCCTCCTCAGGGAGAAATCTGTCAATATCTCCAGAGAGCCTAATGCTCCCTGATCCAACTCCTACAGTCCGAAGTCTTTCCAAGGTGGACAGTAGGCAGATTGCATGTAAAGACCCTGAGACTTCACACCCTAGTGTGTGGACATAGTTTGCGAGAGGCCAGCTGCAAAATGTTACCAGGTGTAGCTCACCATACAGCAAACCTGGATCACTTATCTGACAGTATGTCACTGACATACTATTTGATATAGTGCATACTACCCCTGATGAGACATTGAAGCGCTTTATGGCGAGTAGCATGCTACCCTTGAGCCCAAAGTTAGTGGTCAGTCCATTCTTATTTGGAGGCCGATTTCCCTGAAATGGCGTGTTTTACAAAAAGTACCTCTGGGTGAGAAATCCAAGCCACAAAGAGGAACCACTCAAACCATCATATGCGCACAGGTGACACACAACTCTGCAAACAAACAATGCAATAAATCCTTTGAGGAGAGAAGACACACCACTCAAGACATACCACCGTGACCTACACCACATTCCTAACAAGCAAGGATTGCAGCAACGTAGACTGTCTTGTGGAGGAGTCGGGGCTTTAGGTCTGGTTGGTGGGGGGGGGGGGGAACAGACCAGAGGGTGACGGAGCCAGATTAGGCAATGACTGGTTAGGTGGGGTATTGGGTTAATTCCGGGTGCCCGGGTTAAAGTGAAAGCGGACAACCCCATTGTTATTGAAAGCGGGCGCCCACGTGCTGCCTGCAGTAAAAGAAACTCATTAATGAAAGAAGTGCTCACAGACTAAAGAAGGTGTACCGGGTAACAACCGAAGTAAAAGGGCCAGTCGCCTTGGGAGGTTACAAATTAAGACCAGGTGGGACTAACGAGCCTCTTTACGAATCGGAAGGAAGCATTTACGGAGGACAATGGCACAAACCAATGACAAATATGGGCAGAGAGTGGGTGGGGCTTCTATTTCATACTACACTAACAACAAGTCTCGCAGAGCAGCGCATGCGTGCTGCCTCTTGGCTCGACCTAAAAACGATAACCCATCATGATTCTTCCCTTAGCTTAAGACACGCAGACCATATATAGGTAGCGACTGAGGTAACTATTAAATGTCATCAGTTTGGAACACGGGAATAAAGCATCATGACATTGTCTCACTCCTTTGTTCTCTCCTAGTAAGGAGAAGCTAGTTCTGTCCTCGCCATCCATTCAGAGCAGACGAGCATAACATAAAGTGTTATATTACATAAGGTGTTATATTGTGCCTCTGTCCCCAAAGCATGCAGTCACAGAACAGCGACACAGTGCATCCCATTCTGAAAGAGACTCTAGTTCGAAATGTCCCTTATATGAATGTTATATATAAGGAGCGCTTCATCTCCTGGTGCAGTTGATCAAGTTATATGTATTAGTACAAAAATGCTATTTTGTATTGAGTGTTTTATCTGGCTGGAAGACATATTTCATCACATTTACACCAATGTCACTGTATTTGCTAAGACTAAATCAGATAAAAATACAATAGTGCAGTATTTGAGGTCTCTGGAAACGTGAACTCTTTTGGGAACACTCCTGTAATTTGTTTTTTTTATGTTAAAACTTTATTTATGTAACAAATATGTTGTGTGGCTGGTTAAATACACAGTATATGTGTCTAGAGATTCACGCTGCTGTTAATGAATGGATCAGCCGGTGCCCGAGGTTGTCTGGGCTGTATTAAATTGCAGCCAGGCATGTTATAAAGTCGTTGCTTTGAATTGATCCTCAGGTCGCATTCCGGACAGTCTGAAGAACTGTGTCAACAAAGACCACTTGCCCACAGCTACACATTGGGCCAGCATGGATCCCGGGGTCGTCCATCAGGAGCTGAACGGGGCTGCATACAGGTAAGGGTCTCGGACACACATACATCAGAGGTGGTGCTGATCCTCCTGCATTGGAGCAAAGTGTTGGCACCGCAGCTCTTATTGACACAAGATGCTTAGAACACAAACCACTGAAGTGGAGTTAGATTTCCTTGGCAATTAGAGTTGCTTCATACTAAATTTAGAAATAATTTGCTTCTTGGCCAATACATTCACACAGTATTTACTGCTTGGGAGCCTTTGCGTTTCAAGGTTCTTCTGATGCCGCAGAAGTTTGTAGGTCACTAAAGTCTTGTAACAACACTTAACAAAAGGCAGCCACTGCTTACATTCGTAGATAAATAAACTCAGACATACAGCTAAATTGAAGTTTAGAGGCAGGGCTCAAACAGTCGAAGGACCCTCCAGCCAAGATACCCCCCCCCTTAGGATTGCCTCTTCCACAAGTGCATTTATCAGGGGGTCCGGCAGCAGTCGAAATAATCTATCAGCCCTGCGTTGCCTGACATCTGAACACCTCCGAGATCTCCAGTCCCATGAGTCTAAAGAGGAGAGGTGTTCCATCATTTTAGACTAGATTCGGTTTTAACAGAAACATTATGGTGACCAGGCGCCAAAGACAAAGGGCCCATTGAGGTGGTGAGGAGTGAGACTGTACTTCTAAAGAAGCCATGTGAGACTGCAGAAATGTATTTGCATCGGATTGTGGTAGATCTTGTGCAAAAGAATGTCACTAGTGTTTATGAATGGGCCTCATCCGATCCTTTTTTCATGCTTAAATGTCTGATATAGTTAAAGTTAATTTTCCTTCTCTCGGTTTCTGCTTCCTTGTAACAGATGCAGTGCATCTCTGGTTGTAATGTTGCACTGTTTGCTGATACGCGCTGATACGTTTGTGATTGGGTGTACTTTGTTGATAAAAATAGGTGTAGCATCGAACCCAATTGATTGAGAGAATTCTTTTTCTTACACTGTCACTTAGCGGACGAACTTTGACCACTTTGTGCTCATTCATGTTTCAGTATTTAATATAACACAAAATAATGAACACACTTTTAAATACATTTTTGTCGTGCGTTCGACAAATGCTAATTGTTTCTAGAATAACACGTCCGACAATGTGTTTTGAAATTGCAGCATTGCTTATGCCACTTTTTCATGCTCCAATTTTCTCCTCCTCATCATTCACTTGCTATAAAAATAATTTCCACGTATCCAAATGCTTCTTTTATTCCTAAAAACGTTTCTTCCATTGCTTACTGTTCGATCTTTTTAAAGAAAAGTCTCAGTGGCTCTCATCTGGAATTCCAGAATCCAGGCTCCTTGACGGGTGGGATGCTCGAGGTAATCTCAGCACTTATGATTACACCGCCTGTATCCCAGGCCGTTGCGTTTTTTTGCTCATCATGCCACCTCAGATTAAACCCAAGCATAATCAAGTCAGCCCTAGCGCTGCTCCAGTAGGGACAGTCCAGCTCAAACTGCCAAGCCATGTCCTCTCTGAAGCAGAACACAGCAACCCAAGACCAGTTTCGGCTCAGTTGGGTCTCTTTAGTCGGGTGCAGCTTGGTACTTAGCACGATCTCTGCACCATTTTAACCTCCTCTAAATATGACTGAAAATATTGAATCGTCTTCAGAGACCTTGGTTATAATAATTCAGAGAGAAACGGTAGTTCTCTGCAACAGTATCTGAGCTAGAAGTAAATTTGAGCTTTTCACTGATATTTAAAGACATTTTAATTGAAGAATGCCATTGAAGAACACAAGTGTGTCTAATTACACTTAAGTCTTGGGCCACCCAGGCCTTGAAATAATATAAGACTTGTTGAGGTTGCATTTAAATGAACTTTCCTGTCTCTATACCCCTTCTAAATTGTAGAAATTCTGAGGCTGGCCCCATTGAGAGCCACTTGTCAGTAACCTGGTTCAGACCTCTGTGTATGTTTTTTTCATGTTATAGGAAGGAATCAAATGACCTCATGGATTTAAGCGCAGAAATGTATGACCAAAAAGTGAAATGTGGAATACACAAACAATACACACAACCCCCTGAGGTCAGGACTAGTTCCCCCGAGTCCTTCTGACCAGTAGCTCAGCCTTACCCGCACCAGTAGGGATTGTCCAGCTGGAATCTTCTAGAGCGTCTCTCTCCAGGGTGTGATAGATGTCGAGCCTGCCTCAGGTATCACGCATGCAGCTCTGCGGGGGCCACGGATGGGAGTCCTCTGCACTTCCCTGATGCTACAGTAAGTCTCCATTGGTCTTCACACTAGCAGTGACCCGAGTGGTGCAGGATACTCCCCAGTAACCTCCTCTGACATATGGGGTAACCAGCTTAAACATGTACAAGGGCAACTATCTGTTCGATGCAGCTGCCATCTCTTTACATCTCACTACAGGGATCCACTCGCCAGGATCCTTTATTGGACCTCGCTTTCTCCATCTCTCCTCTTCCTCACAGGGCACACTGGTCTTGGCAAGCAGGCTGACATTGGCTCTTCAGACTCGGGGCAGGTGGTCTTGGATGTCCCTGGGAGATGACCCCTCGCCCATCTGGGAAACCACCAGGCCTTAGCCTCCAGCCCTGATGACAGGCAGAAGCCTTACAGAGCTACCCCTGCACGGACAGCCCAAGTGGCTGCTTCCAGTTGACAATTGTCGCGGCCTTGAGTTCCCCTTCTTATAGTCAATTCCTAGACACCAAATGTGATCCAGGGCTGAATCACTGAAGTTTGTTTTGGGAGCCTGCTTCCTTTTGAAGTGCCCTATCCTCTGCCCATACTGCATAAAGTAGTCTGTCAGAGCAAGAGTGACTGCAAATCTGATAGCCCCACACATAGGCCATATGAGTGACTAGAAGTTCACACCTGGATGTCAGCCACAGTGATATGTTTATCAAAAGGTTACTGCAGGGCCTCTGCCTTACTCTTTATGATTCTCTTATTAACCCCGTCTCCTTCCTGAGATGTGCCCAGGCACCTTTGGAGAGACCTCTCTAGGAATCAAAGTCAAAGAGCACTGTTTGAAATGTGCTAGGCAGCCTGGCTCTCCTTCCTCCAGTGCGTGTCCCATCCACCTCACAGGAATGAGGCAATTAACAAATCTAATTGGGGGAAGATTCATCTACCTCGATTCAGCCCTGGGTCTCCCAAGATGGAACCCAGAATCTTCTATGCATTGTACCATTCACAAGCACACATACTGAAAGCATTGTAGGAGTGGCTCAGATTCAGTCATGTCACTAAAACATTATAGAGAATAGTACAGTAATTCACAATTTGTGTCATCTCCAAAAAACTGAATGGACTGGGGAAGAATCAGTCCTAGATCAGCTGTGCACTAGAAAGAGCAAGAGTTGGAACAGAGGTAATCATGTTTTATGCACTCCTGTGTACCTAATTCAGCCCCAACACTGCTGCATGATAAAAGTAAAGCGGACATAAAAATACATAATTAATGCGTTGGAGGAATTTGCATTTACCTTGAGGGTTCTCCCAGCACTGTTGACATGTAATTGAAGTTTACTGTTACCCATCTAAGTGGTACTCATTTTATCAACCTTGAAAAGATCAAAAGTTTTATGGATCCACCGTGATTTTAATCTGTGCACACAATATAAAATGCAGATCCATGTAATCGATGTGTTAGTTTAACGAAGTCACTAACCCTGGCTCAATGCAATAACTGTGTCAAAATAAAAATTCTATATTTCACCTCTAAAGAAAACAATGTTGACTGGAGGCCTGGGCAGTCTAGCCACCCTATTCAGTTACTTGACCTTTAGGTCTAGTGGTATTTTGAGTTGTTTTCTGGCCCAAATATTGAATATAAATATATACATGGCCCTGTGGAAAGCTACTGATCGAACAGCCAAGTCTTGCGTATCGTCCTGAAGGTCAGTTGGTCATGGGTCTGTCGTAGGCTCAGTGGGAAGGTGTTCCATGTCTTGGAGGCGAGGTGGAAGAGGATCTCCCGCCGGTGGTTGTTCTTCGGATGCGCAGGACGGTGGCTAGTGAGAGGTCGGCGGAGAGTAGCTGGCGGTTGGGTATGTAGAAGGAGAGCCGTCTGTTGAGGTAGGCTGGGCCGGTCTTGTGGAGTGCTTTGTGTGCGTGGATGAGGAGCTTGAAGGATATCCTCTTGTTGACGGGGAGCCAGTGCAGGTTTCTCAAGTGGGGGGTGATGTGGCTGTGTCGTGGTACGTCGAGGATCAGTCGTGCAGAGGCGTTTTGTATGCGTTGTAGTAGTTTGATGAGCTTGGTCCGGGCTCCTGCGTAGAGGGCGTTTCCGTAGTCGAGTCTGCTGCTGACGAGGACCTGGGTGACTGTCTTTCTTGTATCTGTCGGGATCCATCTGTAGATCTTGCGGAGCATGCGGAGGGTGTTGAAACAGGAGGAGGAGACGGCGTTGACCTGCTTGGTCATTGAGAGCATTGAGTCGAGGATGATTCCCAGGTTGCGTGCATGGTCGGTGGGTGTCGGGGCTGCCCCCAGTGCCATCAGCCACCAGGAGTCGTCCCAGGCTGAAAGTTTGGAGCCGAGGATGAGGACCTCCGTCTTGTGCGAGTTCGGCTTCAGACGGCTGATCTTCATTCATTCGGCGACTGCCTTCATTCCTTCGTGGAGGTTGGCTTTGGCGGTGATGGGGTCCTTGATGAAGGAGAGGATCAGTTGAGTGTCGTTGGCGTAGGAGATTATGTTGAGGTCGTGCTGTTGGGCGACGTGTGCTAGCGGGGCCATGTAAATGTTGAACCGTGTCGGGCTGAGGGAGGGTCCCTGGGGTACGCCGCAGATGATCTCGGAGGCTTTGGAACGGAATGGGGAGGCGGATGCTCTGGGTTCTGCCGGAGAGGAAGGAGGTGGTCCATTCCAGAGCCTTGTCTCGGATCCCTGCGGCGTGGAGGCGTGCGTGTAGAGTGCGGTGGCAGACGGTGTCGAAGGCGGCGGAGAGGTCTAGGAGGATGAGTGCTGCGGTCTCACCGTTGTCCAGCAGGGTCCTGATGTCTCGGTGCTGTGGTTGCTGCGGAACCCTGACTGGGAAGGGTCCAGGATTCTGTTTTCTTCAAGGTATCGGGTTAGCTGTCTGTTGACGATTTTCTCGATGACCTTGGCCGGGAAGGGGAGCAGAGAGATGGGCCGTAAGTTCTTGAGGTCTCTTGGGTCAGCCTTAGGTTGTTTGCGTAGGGCGTTGATCTCGGCGTGTTTCCAGCTCTCTGGGAAGGTCGCGGTCTCGAGGGAGAGATTGATGATGTTGTGCAGGTGGGGTACGATGGAGCTGCTTGTTTTGTTGACGACGTGGTGCAGGAATGGGTCTAACGGAGAGCTGGAGTGGATTTTGCTCACTTTCTTGATGGTGTCATCGACGCTCACGCTGGCCCAGGCTAGCAGGGGGTCGTGGTCGATGGTGGGCAGAGGGTTTGTTGTGTTCTTGTCTGTTGGGGCTGTCTGGGTGTTGAAGCTGTCATGGATGTCTGCTATCTTGCGGTGGAAGAAGGTGGCGAGGGAGACGCACAGGGCTTGCGACGGCGGGATGTCGTTGATGTTGGAGCTGGGGTTGGAGAGTTCCTTCACGATGTTGAAGATCTCCTTGCTATTGTGTGCATTGTTGTCGAGGCGGTCTTTGAAGGAGGTCCTCTTGGCCGCCCTGATGAGGTGGTGGTGGTTGCGGATGGCGTCCTTGTGTGCTGCGTGGCTGTCCGGAGTGTGTTCACTGTGCCATTCCTTCTCTAGTTTCTGGCAGGCTTGCTTGGAGACAGGGAATTCTGGGGTGAAGCAGCTGGCGCTCTTGCTGGTGTCTCTGTGGGGGGATTTCTTCAGTGGGGCGAGGGTGTTGGCGCAGTACTCGATCCAGCGCCTGAAGCTGTTGGCAGCGTCGTCAGTGTTGGAGGGTTCGGTGGGTGGTCAAAGAGCGAGGTTTGCATTTAGTTGATCTTCAGTGATTTTGCTCAGCAGCGTCGGGGATCTGTTGGGTGTGGTGGTGTGTGGTGGGTTTCTGGAATGCGAAGTGGATGCAGAGGTGGTCGGTCCAGAGGAGTTCGGTGATGTAGCTGACGGAGACGTGCGGGCTTGAGGAGAAGACTGGGTAGAGCGTGTTGCCGGTGGAGTGGGTGGGTGTTGTGACGTATTGCTACAGTCCGAGGTTGGCGAGGTTATCGATCAGGGTTGTGGAGTTGTTGTCGTTGTTGTTCTCAAGGTGAAAGTTCCGGACTCCGAGGAGGATACAGTCGGTGGAGGTCAGGGTGTGCGTACTGATGAAGTCAGCGATTGACTTGCTAAATGAGGTCCGGGGGGTCGGTAGACGAAGGTGCCTGTGAGGGTGGAGTTAGGATCTGTGTGGTTCTGGAAGTGCATTTGTTCTGCGGTGCTGAGCCCGTCGTTGGTGCTAGTCGAGACCCTCATGCTGTTCTTGTGGACAATGGCGATTCCTCCTCCGACTTTGTTGGTGCTGTCTCTGTGGGTGATCTTGTAGCCGTCTGGGATGGCTATGGCGATGTCGGGTGCGGATGAGTCGTTCAACCAGGTCTGTCAGGAAGGCGACGTCCGGGGATGTTGTGTTGAGCAAGTCCCAGAGCTCGACGGCGTGTTTGCTTGCGGAGCGGGTGTTCAGTAGTATGCATCGGAGGTAGTTGAGTTCTTTCTTGGCGGGTGGTTCGATGGCTCTGAGGCTGGTGTAGCTGCAGTTCCGGCAGGTGAAGGGACTGTGTGTGCGTTGGGGGGCAGCCTTGAAGCAGGTGTGGGTCCGTCCGGAGTTGGGAGCGTGCAGAGTGCTGGCATCGTAGTGGTGGCTGTTGTCGTGGCGTGTGCGGGCGCCAGGGGTTCTGGCGCTGGGCGCGGTCCAGGCGCGGACGGGCGCAGACAGGCTTTCCTTAGGAGCTCCACCGGAGCGGCCGGCATATATGGGGAGGTGGGAGGGAGGACCAGCTGGGAGGTGGGGGCAGCGAGTGGGCAGTCAGGGGGGCGGGGCACAGGGGACGCAGCCGCACCCTTGAAATAAAATAAGTTATTTAAAGTACGTTTCTGGGCAAGTTCAGTATGCCCCTCTACAATTAGTCGCCCTGGGCTTGTGCCCAGCTCGCCCATGCTGAAGGCCGGTCCTGCCCTCGAGCCACATTTCAGAGCGTGCTGCATAGGAACATGGCATGGGTTGCAGGACCTACAAGAGTGTGTCCAAATCAAGTAGGGGCAAGGAGAAATTCACCTGCTAGCTACATACCGCTCGCTTTCATGTTTTTAATTATTCCGCCAGATTGTTTTACTTTTTTCAATATAAAGCTTTCTTGTGCAATACCTCTGCAGTACCGAGGACCTGAACAGCGAATGTGCAAAAGATTTGCAGTGCTATTTTTGGATGTTGTTTTACTACAATTGGGGATCAGTTGAGTTGGAAGAGGTTTCCGCTGCGCCGTCGAGGGGAGTAATTGTTTCTAATTTACTTAAAATCTGTGTTGGAGAAATGCACAGCAGGAATCTTCGTAGATGTGTGCACTCCAAACCTCCATGGTTCATGTCAAGAGACTACACAGAGGAGACAGGCTCCTCCTCTTCAGTGCCTCCCACACATAAACTAGACATGCATGGGCTATTTATAGACTCACCTGACTCAGTCTTCCTGAGGCCTGGTGACGCGACTGCTATGGCACTCGCACCCAGCAGCTTAAACTCGAAGAGAGCTGCTAGACGCCTCCCCCAGGCCTCAGCCCACCTATCCGAAGATGATGAATAGAAGTTGCCGGTTGGTAGTGAAGGAGGCAGAGTTCACGGTCACACCTAGTCCCACATTATTACAAGTTGCCTGCCCTGCCCCCGGCCATTTACATTAACAGAGATCTTTCAACCCCGCCCTGGGCCATCTACAACCTCGCCCCCTGTGTTGTCACTTCCCTGGTTTATGCCTGCAGATGGATGGTTTCCCCGCCCAGTCAATGCATGTGCAGGGCCCACAGGCCATCCGGCCTCAGCCTCCCAAAAACACAGATTTAGGCAACTTTGTCACCGAGCAGCAAGCACAATTTATTGCTACCTGCTTGGTGTTTCTTCTAATCCTTTTGTTTCTCCCCCAGGGTGTGTAGGGCGATGCCCACTGCGCCCATTAACGCCAGCCGTCCCTGCTAATTTAACCTGTGCAATGTTGACAAATAGCAAAGTATGTTGAGTTTAATTTGTTATTGATGTAGCCAAACCATGTATGCAAGAATTAGCCAAGCTTTCCAAATCTCAGTTACTGGCATCACCTAATTTACTGTTGTAAATAATTATGGATTAAAGATTTAAATTGATGAGAAGCGCTTATGAGAAGGAAAGGCATGATTGGCAAATAATGTAAAGGGAGACTCCGAGGTCAAGGACAAAAATAATGCAGACATGTAGAAGTGCAAGAGACAAAGGGACATGGGTGATGCTGCTAATTCATCACTTTGAGAGCGTAAGGAACTCCAGAGATGCCAGTTCATATGAGCATATCCAGGAGTAATAGAGGGATAGTTGCCATAGAACCAAAGCTACAAGACAGAGGAAATTATTCTGGAAATTTTTCTCAAAGTGGACATGGAGTTTGAAAATTCATGAGGTCAAGAAAACATTGTCAAAAGGTTGGAAAGTATTGTCCGTGGTAATCCAGGACAACCACTTCAATGAGGAAATACAATACCGTGGCACAAAAATATCCCATTGTGCCACGGGAAGGAGCTTCAATAGGATGACAATCATGATGGGACTGGAAAGATGTACATCACTGATGACAATGTCTTGGACTGAAGAAAAGAGTATTTTAAGAACTAGCAGCATAGAGTTCTAAAGGCAGGTAGAATTGTAGTATGGGCAGTGGGCCAGAGACTGGAAAGCACGAAAGGAGTATGCAGCACAATAGTACATTAAACATGCACAGTGAATGGCTGTGGCAACTATATTGTTATCTGATTCACAGTGGATAGATAATTTGCATACCATCTCCAGATCCTTCAGTTACAGTGGTGCAGGCTAGTTCCTGCTATGCTACTTTACACTGACACATGAAGTAATAAGCCAGTGTCACATGAGGGAAAGTATTTCAAAACTGCACTAATTTATCACCAATTCAAGGCCAGGTCTTGAAAACAAATAAAGCATATTACAGAAATAGATTGCTGTATATGTTGAAGAGAAAACACTGGGGCACAAAGAAAACATGCAACAGTAAAATTTAAAAAAATAATGACTATCAGGGCAGAGTTAGATACAGCAGCATTTGTCTAAATAGAATGCAATGAGATGAAGGGGGAAAGAAAAGTAATGTAGGCCTGCAGGATAATGTTTTAAGATTTAAAAAAAGGTAACATGTAGGGAAACGGTAAACTTCCAATTAATAATAGCATGGAACTTGAATCTTGTAAAATTTGGGAATTATCTACTGGCAAAACAAATGGACAGAAAAAGGCAATTAAGCGGCTAGCATACAAACACAGGAACCCTCAAATAGCTAAATTCTCAGACGTTAGCCCTGTGAACTTGATGACCATTATTAGGGTGTACTTTGGATTCGCTGTGTCAATCCCGCTCTCTTTATTCCGATATGTTTTATGAGGGATAAAGAGAATTGGGGTTGCCCCAGTATTGGAACTTTCATAGATTCCCATGCTTTGTATCATTCCCCGTCGTCGGACTGGGAGTCTCGGTAATAAAAAATATCATAGTAGTAGGTACAAAAGAGAAAGAAAGGCCTAGGCCTCATTCCCTTTTGTAACATATCAGCCTCTTTTTGTAAAAGAGACCAAACTCTAGGCGTCAGCCAATCAGAAGAGCCTCACCCTTAGAACCTTCCTGAAGGAACCTCAGAGCCTCAGATTTTCTACCGCACGTTGTGCTAGGGAGTCTCCATTGAGCTCTGCTCTATTTCTACTCTTTTAAACCCATTTCTACAGATATTTCTTCAGGATTTTCTTCAGTTTTCTTCAGGACACTCTTCTTCTTCAATATGTCTGAGGTTTCCACCTGTGGGAAGAAAAGGCTGTTTGTGGAAGACAAACACAAGGATTGCATCTACTGCCTGTATCCAGATCACAGGGCAGAGGAATGTAAGATTTGTCGCACTCTCTCCACCAAAACCTTGAGAGATCGTGCTGGAAGGCTTCTTACATGGTTGCAGAGGCAGAAGGAAAGGAAACATGGAGTTTCCAGTGATGAGGAGGAATCGGCGTCTTGTGCTTCCTCTAAAAGGTCAGTGAAAAGGGGTAGAGGTTCCCCATCTTCCTCTATTGAGCGCCCCTCTAAGGCTTCAAAGAAGACCCCCAGGGAGTCTGATGGCCGGGGTTCAGGAGGTTCCCCCCACCGCAGTGGGTCGGGCAAGGCAGAACTGGTTTCGCCTCCTAAGGGTGAGAAGACAGACCCAGCCTTCAAAAAACCCTCTTCACACTCTTCAGAGAGGAGTTCCAAGTCCTCTACGACGAAGACTTCGTCGACGGTGGCTCCGTCGACGACAAAAATGAAAACCAAGATCCAATTGGTCCCGTCGACGGGCTCGTCGACGGGAACGTCGACGACGAAGGCTTCGTCGTCGGTTAGGAAGACCTCGACGACGGCGGCGCCGACGGGAAGTATGCCGACGACATCGTCGACGACGGCGAAGACATCGTCGACGAAGAAACCATTGTCGTCGACGACAGTGTCGACGACGGCAGTACCGACGACGACGTTGTCGACGGTGTCGACGACGGTCATGTCGTCGACGAGTGCTTCGACGACGACAACAATTTCTACATCGACGGCGGGTTCGTCGTCGGTGGCGTCGACGACGACATCTACTATTCCTATCTCGTCGACGAGGATTTCACCAGCGTCGACGGCCCAACCAACGATACTGGCTGCAGAGAGGAGGGTAACAATCTCTCTCACAAGGATCACGCCTGAAATGACATCCCCAAGGAGGGTGACCTCATTACCCCCAACGACATTGCTAGACCAGGACTACTCTGAGGGAGACGGTCAGGATAGCTTTGAGTATGCAAATAGCCCATCTCAGCTTCTCATTAAAAGTCAAGAGACGGACTCAGAGGGGGCATATGAACAAGGTGGAGGTGACTACCCACAAACAGCCCACTTAATGGACTGTGAATCACAAGGCATGGTTTCAGTACCGACGTCCTTCCTACATGACCTGCACAAGATGTTGCAAGACTACAAGTCCAAGGCCGAGCGTCCAGCGCCGGGGAGGTCTACTCCGTCAACACCAGTGAAGGACCACTCTTCAAGTGTCCCTCAGGCACACCCAGTGCAGACTCCTCCTCAACCACAGCGGCCAGTGCCCCAGACTGCGTCTGGAACAGCGGATGATCCGGATGAGGATCATGATAATGATACGGATGCGTCATCCGGTGATAATCAGGACTCGGATCAGGAAGGGGATGAATACAATGACTACATCATCCCGGATCCAGCTTCGCCCCACCAGGACCTCGGTGACTCTCCTCCGGTTGACATTGGCAGTTTTCACCAACTGATGGAACGTGCAGCCGGCCGATTTAAATTGGTATTGCCTGCGGAAACCACAGACTGTTTCTTGTATGATTTTAAAGACACTCTCCGCAAGACTACGAGGTCCATTCCAATTGTGGAACATCTATGGAAGGAGGGTTTGAAAACGTTGAAAAACCCAGCGACGGTGGTCCCTGTGCTACCGCGCCTTGATAAAAAGTATAAAGCGCCGGATGATGCACCGGCTGCCCTGACTGGTCATCCCAAACCGGACTCTGTAATCTCCCAAGCGGCGCAAAGGAAGTCACGGAACCCTTCTGCTCCCTTGACAGCACCTCCTGACAAGGATGGACGACGGATGGATAACACAGGCAAGAGATTTTCATCCATTGCTAGCCTTCTGGTTCGCGCCGCCAATGCTTTGGCAATATTGGGGCGATATGATCGCCAGTTATGGTGCGATATAGCTCCCTACTTGGATCAGCTTCCACCGGAAAGCGGGCTGGAAGCCAAGAAAACCTTGCAAGAAGGTGAAGCGGTCTCCATGGAGATAATAGATTGTGCCATGGACATTGCCACAACGTCCTTTAGGGCTTTGGCAGGAGCAGCAGTACTAAGACGCCAAGGATGGCTAAAAGCGACTTGGTTTCGGCCAGAAATCCAAACCAAGGTCCTTGATCTACCTTTTGATGGCGAGGCACTCTTCGGCAAATTGATCGACGAAACGCTGCAAGACATCAAGAAGGACACAGAAACAGCTAGATCGCTGGGAACACTCCAGTACCGCAAAACTCCTTTTAGGGGCACAAGAGGCAGAGGTGGCACCTATAGAGGCGCATACCAACAACAGCGCTATTCTTCCAACAGCTCTGGGTACCAGCCGAATCGCCAGTCATACCAACAAAGACAGGGCCAGTCCTCTGGTTATTCACGGCCTTACAACAAAGGCAAGCAAACTGCCCGTGGACGAGACTCGTCCAAACGCCAATAGCGGCCTGCTGGCTCTGCCTACTGCTCCCTCCTCCGAGAGATCATCAGTTGGAGGCAGGGTGTCAAAATTCCTTCTGAACTGGTCCCAAATTACATCGGACCGTTGGGTGCTCAACATCATCAGACGGGGACATACTTTGGAGTTTACGGAAGTCCCTCCACCCAGACCCCCATCAGCCATCCCTTCCAGACATCTGCATCTCCTGCGGCTAGAAGTACAACAAATGCTCCGCAAAGGAGCGATAGAGCCGGTCCCCTCCAATCAACAGGGCCACGGTTTCTATTCCAGGTTCTTCCTGGTGAGGAAAACGCAGGAGAAGTGGCGTCCCATCCTGGACCTCAGGGAGCTAAATGCCTATCTCATCTCCTTATCCTTCAGGATGGTATCCCTACAGGACGTTTTGAAAATGGTCAACCCGGGGGATTATATGGCCACACTCGATCTGGAGGATGCGTACTTCCATATCCCGATTCACCCAGCGCACAGAAGGTTCCTACGCTTCACAGTAGCCAAGAGCCATTTTCAGTTCAGAGTCTTGCCGTTCGGCCTTCGCTCTGCTCCAAGGATTTTTACGAAGGTGCTGGCACCTGTAGCAGCATTTCTGCGCAAACACCACTTCCAGGTCTTCCCTTACCTGGACGATTGGTTACTAAAGGCCCCGACCAGAGCATTAGCGCAGGACGCGGTGCAGGCTTGCACCACTCTGTTCCAAAATCTGGGTCTCACTTTGAACATGGAGAAATCCACGCTGCTGCCGTCACGGACAGCGCGGTTCTTGGGAGCGCTGTTGGATTCGCGGCTCTCAAAGGCATTTCCGACTCGAGAAAGGGTACAGAAACTGCAGAGATTAGCAGGAAGCCTTCAAAGAAAAAAGTGTCTTTCTGTACGCAGCTACAAGTCGCTGTTGGGGGTGATGTCATCTTGTATACCCCTGATCCCGCACTGCAGGCTACGGATGCGCCCCCTGCAGGAGCAACTGGACCTCCAGTGGCAGCAAGTGCAGGGATCGTTCGACGACACAGTAATGGTCACTCGAGAGATGAAGGAGGCAGTGCTTTGGTGGTCGAATCCACAGAACTTGTGCCAAGGTCTATCCTTCGCAAGCGTTCCATCACCTCACATACTGATGACGGATGCGTCATTGGAGGGATGGGGAGCAGTGATGCAGGACCTGCAGGTCAGCGGCCATTGGTCTCCAAGCGACCAAAAGCTACACATCAACCTGTTGGAGCTGAGAGCGATCAGGCTAGCCCTTCAAGCCTTTCTTCCGCGTCTCCAGGGTTCACAGGTGCTAGTCAGGACGGACAACACCACGGCTATGCATTATGTGAACAAGGAAGGAGGGACGAGGTCACTCCCCTTGTCGCGAGAGGCTCAACAGATTCTGGAATGGACTATTCTTCACGGAATTTCTCTAAAGGCGGAGCACTTACCAGGAGTGCTCAACGAGGGCGCAGACAGGCTGAGCAGGCTCGCCTCAGTCAGTCACGAGTGGGAGCTGAAACAACAAGTGATAGATCTACTCTTTCAAAAATGGGGCACACCAGAGGTGGACCTTTTTGCCACGCCGGCCAACAAAAAGTGCCTAGCCTACGCCAGCAGGTTCCATCACCAAGGCTGATTGGGCAATGCCCTGTCGATAGCCTGGACGGGGAGGTTTCTCTATGCATTTCCACCGATTCCCCTGCTTCCTCGTCTCCTCAGGAAGATGAGGACGGAACCATGCAAGCTCATCCTTATAGCCCCGGCATGGCCAAGACAATTCTGGTACACCGAGCTCCATCTGCTATCGCTAGTACCTCCGATAAAGCTGCAGGACGTTCCGGATCTCCTCGCAATGTCCGAAGGACAAGTTTGGCATCCAGACCCGAGATCGTTGCACCTGACTGCATGGCTCCTGACCAGCGAGAATACATGAATGTCCCTCTTTCCAATGAGGTCAAAGACATCCTCTCTCAGGCAAGGGCTCCGTCCACAAACAAAACATACAGACTGAAGTGGAAAAGATTCTGTATCTGGTGCAAGAAAGAAAAGATTAATCCTTTCACGTCAAAACCTCATCAGCTCCTACCTTACCTACTCTCGCTAGCTAAGTCTAATCTGTCCCATTCTACTATCAAGGTTCATTTAGCGGCGATTTCGAGATTCAGAAGATCTGATTCTGGTCCTTCGTTGTGGTCTGCAAGAATTGTCAAACAATTCCTCAAAGGCCTGTTCAGGGTCTATCCGCCAGTGCGATCTCCTCCTCCAGCATGGCATCTGAACTTAGTCCTCGCTCAACTAATGAAGGGACCTTTTGAGCCGATTCACCGCTCAGACCTAAAATTCTTATCATGGAAGTTAGCTTTGCTCTTGGCCCTCACATCAGCGAGGCGAGTGGGGGAGATGCAAGCCTTAACTATCCAAGAACCGTTTTTGCAGTTCAAAAAGAACACTACCATCTTAAGGACGAACCCAAGGTTCATTCCCAAGGTCCCCACTGACTTTCACCTAAATGAGCCGGTCATTCTAAAGACATTTTTTCCGAACCCAGTCACTCCAGCAGAAAAGACATTGCACACTCTGGATTTGCAACGCTGTCTGAAGTTCTACATGGACCGTACCAAAGACTTTAGAAAATCTTCGCAATTGTTCATTGCTTTCGGCGGTCCAAACAAAGGTCTCCCTCTGTCTAAACAAGGGATCTCGAGATGGATTTCAAGTGCCATTCTGCATTGCCACAAGTTAGCAGGAAAACCTCTAGTGGGCAAGATCCGTGCTCACTCGACGAGATCAGTGGCTTCTTCTACGGCCCTCTTTGCGGGGGTACATATCAAGGACATCTGCAGAGCTGCTACCTGGAGCAGCGTGCACACGTTCACTAAGCATTATTGCTTAGAGTCATTGCAGCAGGATGATGCGGCTGTGGGCCAGGCTGTCCTGAGAAACCTCTTCAAGTGATGGGTGAGCTTTCCTTTCTATCCCACCTTCCATGGGTGACACATTTTGTAATTTTCTGGCTAATGTTATGATATACTGCTTTACAAAATGTGTTTATAATGTTTACTGCTTGCTATTCTGATACAAAGCATGGGAATCTATGAAAGTTCCAATACTGGGGCAAGAAAACAAGTTACTTACCTGTAACTTTGGTTCCCCAGTATTGGTAACTTTCATAGATTCCCATGCGCCCACCCACCTCCCCGGGGAAAGCTCAGCCTTCAGCAACTATGGTGTCTAGCACACTACGGCTACGAAAATCTGAGGCTCTGAGGTTCCTTCAGGAAGGTTCTAAGGGTGAGGCTCTTCTGATTGGCTGACGCCTAGAGTTTGGTCTCTTTTACAAAAAGAGGCTGATATGTTACAAAAGGGAATGAGGCCTAGGCCTTTCTTTCTCTTTTGTACCTACTACTATGATATTTTTTATTACCGAGACTCCCAGTCCGACGACGGGGAATGATACAAAGCATGGGAATCTATGAAAGTTACCAATACTGGGGAACCAAAGTTACAGGTAAGTAACTTGTTTTCTTAGTAGACGTAATGAAAAGAGAGACCCACTTGGCCAACAAGGACATTAAGAAGATCTCCAAAGAAGCAGGCATACTGCCAAACTATCCTAAGGAGGAGGTCCTGATATGAGATGGACTGAAATCCCCAAATGAGAACTGCAGATGAACTATGGGTAAAGTGGAGCAGTTGGAGTTATAACATGGATGGTCCCTGTGTGTGTGAAAGATCTTTGTAGAAAAGCGTAATATGTCAGCGAGCACTGTGGAAAACCTGAAAAGACAAAAGAACTAGAGGTGCAAGAAATGGGGTTTTAAAGAAAGGCGGTACAGTTAATACTAAGCATACAATATCCATCCAAGTACAAAGTGCCACCATTAATCAGTTTGAATAATTGATGATAGCGTAGAAAAGCTAATCCTTTATTGCTAAATTTCGAATAAATATAGCCATGTGGGGAAATATAGGGGTGGTACAGCTACTGAACAGCATGCTGCAAAGGAGGAAATAACCGATGAACAAATAGCCTTCAGAATTGTTCCAGGCAAGTGTTTCCTGTGCTGTGAAGCACCTTCGAACCAGGGGGCTGTGGGTTAGACGGATAAAGAAATACTTTAAAAAATCCCGTGCTTCCCAGGAGAGGAGAGCCTCCCTATCAGTCATGTACCGGCAGTGCTATACTCACTTACACATGTGACTAGTTACCTAGGAAACAGTGTTGCGCAAGTCCTTGGAACACTTCTTTGATGTACACTAGGATGTAAAGAATGGGAACAGTGGCTGTAAAAGTGAGTTGAATCCCTGGAGAGTTAGACTTTCACGAGCATTCCTGTGCCTCTTATACTGTGTATAAATCACCAGGTTGAATCTATCTCTGTGGTAGGAATGTATCTCGCTCGCTGTGTTCCATTGGTGGCTGGATCAGTGTGGTGCAGCCTCTGTTCTCTCAATTCACTCACCGATAGTGCAACAGACTGAAACAGAACATGTGTGATTTAATTATTGATTCAGAATTAAGCTTTTTCTTACGTAGATGCTTGCAATAATCTATAGAACATATCTGTTTCCAGGTAGACTTGTCTGTGGAGCATACCTTTGGCAGATATTTATCCTATATTTTTATATTTATACTTGCATGATTCCATCAGTTATCATTCAAGTCTCACCATGGCATATCATTGTCTAAAACACTGATGGCTTTTGGATAATTGTTTTCGCAAGGATTACTAAGTCTTTCCCATTGTGGATTGGTTCCTGAGGAAATGGGGTAATGGGCAGGGAGGAAAAATGTGCAGTAGCAAGAAAGCATCATATTACCTTGTATGTTAAGGATGTTATAATCATTAACGTGAACAGTAAAGAGGGGGTACATCCGACGAGAAAGGTCCCAATTGAACAGAATCCAGATTTAATTATTTCTGAATATCTGTACATTTCTGTGAACAGCCAAAGCACTAGCACTGCTCCTAAATGCACCTTCTTCTTTTGCTCCCTATTAGGTACCCTCCCAGTGTTGTAAACGTGGCTCCAGCAGGCCTGCCCTCAGCAGGAGAAGGAATAGTCCCCAGCGCCATGTCATTATCACACGGCCTCCCTCCCGTGGTCCACCCGCCACACGCTCCATCCCCTGGCCAAACTGTCAAACCAGAGGCTGACAGAGACCACCCGAGTGACCAATTGTAGCCCACGAACCACAAAAAACAGCATTCCCAGCATTGGAGATTTCAACTTCGGAGATTACGTGGAAAAAGCAAAATCTGGATTTTGAATAGAGGCAAAACCATTAACTTTTAAAAGACCATCATTGTTTTAGAAACTGGTCCAAATATACAGTATAACAGGAAAAGGCGTGGTTGATGAAAAGAAGATTCGGAAGCTATGTTCCTCCGTATAAATTGTAGTTTGTCCCTGTCCAGTGGACTGAGTCACTGTTTCTGTGTCCTATGAGTTCTTTGTTAAGCAAGAGAAGTTAGTAGTTAATTATATCATGAATGTACTTGTCTGTGTACAGTTTTTAGAACATTACAATGGTTTGTTTGCTTAGCTGTCAACAGAAAACACACAAAGGAGGTATTCAGCAAACCAGTTTTGAAATGAAAACTAAAAAAAACCTTTCTTTTATATGTTTAAACATGCCCAGAAACAAGGAAGTTGGCAGATTTCTCAGGACAATGAAATTTTCCCATTTTTCTTTCTACGCCGCATAGTGCATTGTTTTTTCTACCTGCTTGTCTTATTATTATTATTTTTTTTAGAATAATTTAGAAACCAGAAAAAATCAATCTATTCTCATTTTTGGCATGAACTCCTTTATTTTCAAATGAAGACCACATTACAAAAATAGTGTGAGGGAAAATGTGAAAGCTTTCCTATTTGAGCAAGCATCGTGCTTTTCTGTCACCAGTTGAAGTGTATTTTGTTGGTGGTATGCAGAAAAAACAAAAAAGAGGGCACCAACCTACTGTAAAAGTAGCAGCATTTCAATGCCTACATTGACTCCCTCCTGGTAATGTAGTAGGCTAGCAATATTTTGGTTAAAAATCATGTTTGTGACTGTAACCATTTGTATGAATTATTTTAAAGAAATAAAAATTCCAGACAAACAAACATGTCGTGTTTTTTTCATTTGCTACGTTTAGCTGTAGTCTTTCTATTGGCGCTGTTTCTTTTCTTCTCTTTCAGTTTTTAGGGTAGGTTCAGACCTCTCCGGGATTTTTTGCACACAGCTTTGCCGTCTTGGGTAAGTAAGCAGTCTAGCGTAGAAATGAAGGTTGTAGCCTGAATATTAGTCTTCATGATGTAAGACGAGTAAAACAAATTGTGAAGGACATCGCACATCTCTGCCAATATATGTGTTTTCCCTGCATATTGATCGAGGCAAAGTTTTTGTTTTTTTAAGTATGCCACAAATGTTATTGGAAGATAAACTGGTCGTGATCATTATAGAATGCTAGATAATTGAAACTTGATTCATTTTAATTTCTAAAATATGCTATAAATTCATTCATGAGCACTTGTTAAATGCTAATGAGGAGCTAGTTTTTGTACTGTATATGTTTGTTTCCCAACTCTCAGACTGTGTATATGACTATCCTTTCTGATCGACCTTGTAAGTTACTGGCTTTTCTGAAGTTGTCTTTTCTGTGCTACCTTACTCCTACAGTAACAAGATAGTGGCTTGCGTTTACATCTATTGGGCTATAATAGGCTAAATCATTGCATAAAGTCTCGTTTTGTACACGCAGAGGTGAAGACCGCTTTCTGTCTTGAAGTGCTTCTTTAATCTTCCAGTGATTTAGGTGATCTGCCGAGGAGAATACCAATGCACTAATCTGAGATACTAGAAGTAGCAGGGAGTCCAAATGACCCCAAGACTCTTGACTGTTCCTGAAGTAATGCAAGCTTTTCCCATGTCCAGAGGCCCATAACACTCATGGAAGAGCACTCCAGTGTTTGATCACCAAGACCCCTGTACTTTCTGCTTTGACCTTCAGTTTATTATTGCCCATCCAGTTCCAGGTTGAATGTAGAGTCTGTTTATATTCCAATTGTACAGCAGGTGGATTAAGTAGACCAGCTATGTGTCGTCGATTAACATGTGTGATTTAATCCCTCTATTTTCAAGTAACTAGCAAGGAGGGCGGGTGGGGGTCAAATGCACATAAAATAATAATGAAGAATGGGAGGATCCTTATAGACCGCACTGACTAGAAGTATAGTTGATCCCAAGTATGACCCCAACTTGAAAGTCTAGGTATGGTCAGTCAAGAATGATCTAAACCAATGTGGTGCTATGTCTTTTTTTACTCTTGACACAAGGTAGTCAATCATATGAGTTACTTACATTCAGTAACACTCTTTTTGGTAGAGACTCCGTCTTGCTGCAGAATCCGCACCTTCTGAATATTCCACAGGCATCAGACTGGATACGGAAACTTTTTTCAGCAGTACCTGTGCAAGCATGTAGGTTGCACTGTGCAGCTCCACACTGATTCCGGTCCGCTCTGGAAATGAGGGGAGCCTATATAGAGGCACTCCTGCATGCTGACTTCAGTTTCTTTAAGATTATCTCTTCCCCCAGATGCAGACCTCAGTAGCAAATTGGTTGTGACCAATGCACAGATTCCTAGACTTGGTATCTTATTAATGAATAGTTTAATCACAGAATGGGGAGGATGGGAAAGTCTGTGAAGAATCTCCTGCTAGATAATCTCTACCAGAAAGAGCTTTACCAAAGGTAAGTAACTTGTCCTTCTGATAGAGACTTTTAGCCACAGATTCCTCACCTTTTGAATAGATAATATAGCAGTACTTATTCGGATGTTGGTGTGTGAATGGACTGAAATCAGAAAGTCCTGCAGGACCGAGCACGCAAAATGCCGCTCTTGGCAAACCTGACTTTCTAGATAGTAGTGCATCAAGTTCCTATAAAGGGACCCCTTTTTAGTCGCCTGGCAAATGTCCAGGACAGCGACTCTACTTGCCAACACAGTGGTGGCAGCTTTGGCACTGGTAGACTGAGCACATAGTGCTTCCCGAGGCTGCTTTTGGCCAATACTTAACAGGTCTTAATGCAAAGTGCAGTGGTCTTCAGCACAGTCTTGCCTTTTTTCACTCCAGAGAACCCCATCAAGAGTTGATTGTCCACTTGGTGTTTTTTGGTGTCATTAATATAAAAGCTTAAAGTTCTCTTGGGGTCCAAACGATGGAGTCTCTTCTCTTCCTTAGAGCAGTGAGGTGGTACATTGAAACTAGCAAGGTCATGGTTTAACTGGCAGAGTTTCAACCTTAGGCAACAATGATGCCCGTGTTTTCAAAACCAGCCTGCTTGGGAGGATTCTGGTGAATGTTGGGTTGATGGAGAGAGCTTGAAGCTCATTTACATGCCATACCGACATTAATGCGATGATGGATACTGTCTTGAGGATAAGAAGATGCAAGGGACTGCTGTAAAGCAGCTCATAGGCATTGTACATCAGAAATGTGAGGACCAAGCTGAGGTCCCAGTGTGACATGACAAAGGGAGACTGAGGAAACAAATGTTTCAAATGTTTCAAAGGCGCCTGAAGACTTAAACAATGAGGACTGATCAAACACCGTTAAAAAGGTAGACAGAGGCATAAGGTACCTTTAAACTGTGCCCAGAGCAAAGACTTGCCGGGTTAGGAACAAAACAAGCAACAAAACATCATATAACTTTGCCTGGAAGGGGTCTCTATGCGGACTACCACACCAAGCAACCAATTTGTCCCAATGACCGGCGTATACAGTTTTTGTCTAGGGATGTCTGGCTGCTAAGATGACATCCTACAGCTCTGGTGGAAGGGCTAAAGCTTTTAGCACTCCCCACTGAATCCCCAAGCATGAAGGTCGAGATTGCAATGGCACATGTGCAGAACCTGCCCTGCTGCAGTGACAGTAGATCCTCCTGGAGTGGCAGCTTTTTGAGAGGAGAGTTGCTCAAGCACAGGAGTTCTGGATACCACCAGGGCCGGCTCTAGGCTCACGGAGGCCCTGAGCAGGGAACCCTCTGTGCCCAAACTGACGCCACTAGGATGACTTGGGCCCAGTTGGTCCTGGTTTTCTTGAGAACTTGGGGCAGGAGTAGCATCTGCAGAAAGACATACACAAGTCCTGAGTTCCACTAAAGGCGGAATGTTTCTACAAACGAGAGCTGCCTCGGAAACTCCAAGATGCAGAATTGCTGACACTGCACATTCTCAGTGGTGGTGAACATTTCAAGCAAAGGTTCTCCCCATTCGCGAAAGAGACCTTGCCCTACCTGCAGGTGTTATTGCCACTTTTGATCCACTTGGAGCCGATGGCTGAGCTTGTATGCCCTAGCATGAACTTTTTTGTCAATTCACTAAGAGCCCACTTCAGAAACCTCTTTGATGTGCACACTCATAAATTGGTGGTCAAGGCGTAACAATAGAAAGGGGGTACAGTCATGAGGAATAGAATCATGCAAATCATAATTCATTCTTTTTTGTAGATAGGTAAGTGGGTTACTACTTTTGACAAATATCCATTATTACATGCAGTACATAAACTGCAATTCAATATTGTAGCACAGTGAACTATGAACCAGCATCAACAAGCCTCTTGCAAACTGCAAGGCATGGGTTTCGAACCTTATTGTCTTTCTCAATTTGTTGTATAATGCTGCTGAAAAGGATTCCTTTGCATAGAAGTACATTTTTATGAATACAGTCCGCTCCAACACCGCTACATTTTAAATCCAAACATTTTGTTTTTCCCAATTATGCACTATTAGCATATGCCTACCTTCTTTGAGTACATGCATGTAGCTTATATAGGAAGGGTAAACAAAGTCAAAAACCTGCCTCAAATGTTTCTTTTAGGTACTCGATTGTAAAGTGATACTTGTGTGCCTTTGTTTACCCTCCATTCTGTTAGAATCTAGGTATTTGGCTCCAGGTGGCTCCCAGTCAGGATCATTCTTGAACAAAAGTAGGTGGCAGGATCTGCCATCACCTCCACCACTGGCTCGACTATCCTCCAGATAGTCCGAAGAGGCTACTCCCTCCCTTTTGAGACTACCCCTCCATCCATACCTTCATCCCATAACTGTCTGACGGAGGATCATCTCATTTTTCTTCAATAGGAAGTCATGGCTCTCTTAGCCAAGGGAGCCATAGACAGGGTTCCGACACCAGGAGTAGGCTGTGGTTAAGATTCCTGTTACTTTCTGGTCCTGAAAAAGGACAAGGCCCTTCATCCTCCCCTAGCTCTAAGAGCCCTCAACTACTTACTTAAAAAGGAAAAGTTCAAGATGCTCACATTGGCTCAGGTACTGTCTGCCCTGGATCCGGGAGACTGGATGGTAGAGGTGGATTTGCAGGACACCTATTTCTATATTCCCATCCTGCCGGCTTATCGGTGCTACCTGTGGTTTACGGTAAGCCATGAGCATTTTCAGTTCACCGTGCTTTCCTTTGGCCTTACCCCAGTACCCCTTGGGTGTTCAGCAAGGTGATGGTCGCAGCTTATCTGCGCCCATCAAGGGTGTCAGTCTTTCACTATCTCGACGACTGGCTGAAGAAGGTGGGCTCGCCCCAGGCTGTCGTCTTCCCACCTCCACACTATGGCGGACCTCCTGTACGTGCTGAGGTTCACTATTAGCATGCCAAAGTCACACCTCACTACCTCTCAGATGCTCCGTTTCATCGGAGCTGTTCTGGACATAGTGCAATTTTGGGCCTATCCTCCCGAACGGCGAGTCCAGGATAGTCAGGCTATGATACCGATGTTTCCGTCTCTAATCTGGATTTCGATGAGAATGACTTTGAGACAGTTGGCACATGTGGGCTCTCCAATGGGACTTGAAGTTTCAGTGGGTGCTGCATCAGGGGAATCTCTCCTATATGGTCCAGATCTCGGAGGGAAGTGCAAGGGACCTGCAATGGTGGCTAGCGCACCACAGTTGGGTCTCAGGCAGACCCCTCGCCCTTCTCCAACCAAATCTCACAATAGTCACAGATGCATCGCTCCTAGCATGAAGCAGCCATCTTGGAGAGGTGGAGATCAGAGGACTGGTGTCTGGCAGAATCCGGACTCGACATCAACATGCTGGAGCTCCGTGCAAAACGACTGGCATTGAAAGCCTTCTTACCCTCTATCTAGGGAAGGCTGGTACAAGTGTTCACGGACAACACCACTGCCTTGTGGTACTGCAACAAACAGGGTAGAGTGGGGTTGTGGACCTTTTGTCAAGAGGTTCGCGTCTCTGTACATGGCTGGAACAGCAAGTCATTTCCCTGGCGCTTCAACACCTGGCAGCCCTGAACCCCAGGGCGGGCAAACTCAGCTGTCAATGCCGAGTGGATCACAAATGGCGTCTCCACCCAGAGGTAGCGTTAGTTCTCTTTCAACAGTGGGGAGAGCATTAGTTAGATCTGTTCGACTCCTTCAAGATCGCACAATGTCAGCAGTTTTGCGTGTTGGAATTTTCAAGGCAGCTCTTGCTCGGAGATGCTCTTTTTCTTCAGTGGACCTCAGACCTCCTATACGCCTTTCTACCCATACCATTCCTGCCCAGAGTTCTCAAGAAGATCAAGTACAACCAAACCCAAGTTATTCTTGTGGCTCCTGACTGGGCACGGAGAGTGGCATCCCGAGCTTCTGAACATGAGCATCGTTCCTCCATTCAGGCTGCCCCTTCGGGAGGATCTTCTGTCGCAGTTGCAGAGGAGGGTCCTCCACCTGAACCTGTCAACTCTTTGCCTTCTTGTGTGGATATTGAGCTGAAGCAGTTGATAGCTTCCGACCTCCCGCCAGAAGTTTGTAATATTATTCTGGCACCCAGGCGTCCCTCCACTAAGACGGTATACGCCTGCCGTTGGAAATGCTTTGTATCATTAATGAATGAATGAAACTGGGTCTTATAAAGCGCGCACTTAGACCAAGGGCGTCAAGGCGCTAAAAGCGGACAATGCATGGAGTAGGCTAAAGAATGTTAAGCTGCAGACTGAGTAAAAAGCCATGTCTTCAAAGCTTTACGGAACAGCAAATGTGAGGGAAGACCGGAGGGAGTTCCAGAGTTTAGCGGCAACCATAGAGAAGGAACGGCCTCCCCACCTGACCTTGCTGAACCTTGGCACTATAAGCAAATTCTTGTCTGCTGACCTAAGCTTCCTAGAGGGAATATATAGATGTAAGATTGTCTTGATAGCCTCTGGACCAGTGCCAAAGAAGGCCTTATGAACTAGGCATAAGGTTTTAAAGAGAATCCTACGCTCAATGGGAAGCCAATGTAACGCCCTAAGAGAGGTAGAGACGGAATGGAATTTGGGCAGATTCATCACGAGCCTGGCCCCAGCATTCTGCACTAGCTGCAGCCGTTGAATCAGACCTCTGTTGATGCCCAGATAAAGGGCGTTACAGTTGTCCAATTTGGACGTCACAAGGGCGGCCACTACCTGCTTACGGGAATCAGACGAAAGATAGTGTGAAATTTTCTTTAGAGTTCTAATGATCCCGAAGCAGGTGGAGACTGTCCTACTCACCTGTTTACTCATGGTGAGAGAATTGCCCACCAGAGTGTCAAGATTTTTTCCAAATGGGACAGGGCAGGGACAAGCGCCCAAAGAATCTGGCCATCAGTCACTGGACCAGATATCCGATCTGCTGCCAAAAATAAGCACCTCAGTCTTCCATGCAGAGCCTAAAATTAGTAGCCGAATCTCTAATATTGTGGGTAATGGACACAATAATTTGGGTATCATCTGCGTAGGATAGGACTTCCAACCCAAACGATCTCACCACTTTGGCAAGCGGAGCCACATAAATGTTAAAAAGCGTCGGACTCAGGGTGGAACCCTGAGGCACGCCACACACCATGGTCTTAGGGGCAGAGAAAAAAGGCCCAAGGCTCACCATCCGAGTCCGATCCTTAAGAAAAGAAGCCAAAAGCCCCAAGGCTGAGCCCCCGATCCCTATCTCCCTAAGGCGCTCAACTAGCCTCAAGGGGGACAGGGTATCGAATGCTGCTGTGAGGTCGAGAAGAATCAGCAGGGTGGTATGACCTGCGTCCACCTGCATACATATGTTATTAAAAAACACCGTAAGAGCAGTTTCCGTGCTATGCAGGCTTCTAAAGCCGTGTTGTGATTAATCCAGCACTTGATGGTCACTAAGATAAGAGGAGAGATGAAAATGAAGATGCCTTTAAAGAATCTTGGCCGGCACCTTGTGTGCCCCAGGCAGTGTCTCATTTCATTCAGCCCTCTCTGCCCCAATACACTGTGGCCTGTCTGGGGTGGTGCTAGCACCTCCCAAGACAGGAAACCTATTGTCCAAGCCTCCCTCGCTGGAAGGACTCCCAGCAGCAGGAGGTCAGACTTGTGTCTGTGGCAGCAGGATCCTTTTTGTGATGCTGAGGCTCTGGTTAACTTTAACCAGGATTAGTAGGAACAACATGTATTCTCCCTCTAGAAGGGTGGAATGCTACCCCCGTCGCCAGAACTGGCGAGGGGGTAGTATTCCAAAGCGTATGACACCTTACACGACATGTTTTGATAAAGCCAAAAAAAAGTTAGCATTTTACCGCGAGGTTCATAATGTACTTAAGAGTATATGGTATGGGTATATCCTAGAACAGCTATAAGGACATGGTTCCGAAAGCTACAGACAGGCTCAGCCCATGCTAGAGCCTCATCTCACATAAAATCAAGCACTCTGCCTCCAGGATTGTTAAGGCCTGCCATAGGAGTGACTTAAAGGTGTATATGTGTCTAGATATAAGGTTAGATATAGGAATTCTATATCTAAGCAAGGGATGATTACACGACCTTGCCCCAGCTGAGTGATCAACCAGTTGTGTCAGTTTGGATGGCCAGCCAGGGGTGGCAAAAGATATGCTGCAGCCCCTGGTAGGCCTTGGGTGCACATATGCCCTGGGTACACTATACAGGGACACACAAGAGTGACCCAATTCCGAATTGGTGATGTACCTAAAGTACATGGTGTGAATTTAGAGAGAGAACAGCAGGGCTGTGGGTCTGATTAGCAGGCCCACAGCCACATTAAAGTTGAAAACCAGTGAAGGAAAAAGTGGGGTGACCATAGGAAAGCAGACCCTACTCTCCTACAACTGTCATGATTTCATTTTACTTCTAAACATATACTCTAGTACTTGCTTTTGATATCTTGTTTTAGATTCTTAAGCAAACTGTTAATTTTATATTATATGCTTTGTTATTTACTAAACTATATTTGTAGTTTTAGTGATCTGCTTTGTCATTGGTAACCTCCTTGTCAGGTTTTATTCAAGTAAATACATTGGTGAATCTGTAAATATATCTTCACATAAGGTAGGCTGTTTTTTCTGCCTTCTCTAAACATGTTTGGTGCCCGAATTTAAAAACCTGTGCTGTCTGTCTGGCAGGACACTTGTCATATAGAATTAACTGCTCTATTCTCTATCACAACTACAGGGGAGTGGCCAGTAAGGTACCGTTGGCAATCCCTACGGGTCTTCCACGCCAAAAGCAATATTGAGTCAGATGTACGACCGCAATTTGCACTCGATTGCGAGTCACAAATTGCAAGACGCAATTTACAATGTACAACAATGTCTGAGACACTGATTACAATTCCCAATGAGGTCACAAAATGTGAGCCTCATGAATACTAATGAAGCACTCACAATTTGTGACCCTATTGGGAATGGCTGGCCCTCCCAGGTATGGTGGCCTGCAGGGCTCATTAGACCTCCATGTCTGGGACTGCTTTTAAATAAAGCAGCTTTTTTTTATGCAGCCCGTTTTCCTTAAAGGAAAACAGGAGATATTTAAAAAATAATAATAATTGTTTAATCTTTTAAGAGCAGGTTGGGGTCCCTGGGACCACTGCCTGCCCCTAAAAAATATTTTCCCCTTCATTTGCAAAGGGGAAGGGACCCCTTCCCCTTTGCGACTGCATTACTACCTTCTGGAAGAGGGCAGTCAATTGCAAGTGTTTTGCGACTGCAATTGTGGTTGCAAAACATTCATACATAGGGCTGCAAGTCGCAATTAGGAAGGGACGCCCTTGGAACGCCCTTTCCTAATTGCGAGTCGCTAAAGATTATTTTGCGTGTCGATATTTTTTGCGACTCGCAAAATAGTGTTTGTACATGGGCCTATCAGATTTTGCATGCGCAAACGGGTCGTATACCCGCTTGCGCATGCAAAATCTCAGCATACATCTGGCCCATTCAGTGTTAACCATAGAATCTTTTGGCTTGCAAAAACACTGTTTTCCTCTGGTTCCAGGACTTGGCCCAGCATTGCTTAGATAAACAGAGAAGCTGTGCAGAGGTGAGAGTATTAGCGCTAAACCAGGGCAGGACTGGGAACCCAAAGCAGCCCTTGAAACTCTTTTCAGACCAGCTCCCGATATGGTACATTAATTAACGGAGTTATCTTTACACTTTTATTGTTGCATAAAAACTACTGGACACACAAGGAACTCTGCATCAGGTGCCTTCAAAACTTCTGCACTGCTACAAAAATGGCCACTGGTAACAACACTGCCCCCACACCAGCCTCCCGGGGAAATGCCCGACTTCTGGAACAGCCAGTCCGGCCATGCCGTAAACAAATGTAAGCTAAGGAGGTTTGGAATTCATCTAGTGTGGCACGAGAAATGGGAAGACGCAGTTTACCACCAGCCCTAGGGAATCTCAAACTGGCAAGCATGGACAGAACTTGCTTTGGGGACAAAAGTGGTCCGGTGGTGTGGTGCAGGCCAGTTGCCCTTCATTTGTGCACATTGCACATGATTACACAAGAGGCAATGTCAGTAGAGATGAAAACTCCAGGTCATGGCTAACATCATTGCACCTTAGACTAGTGGCATCACATAAATGGGCTTATCTTAAAATTTTCAAAAACAAAAAGCTTTTATTTTGCTTTTCCAAAAATATTAAAACAGCTTTCCATGCCAAGAAAGCGCATCAGTTAGTATGATGATTTTTCACGTATATATACTACAGGTTAATAATACTCCCTTCACATAGGAGACAATGTAGATGTTTAGGTAATCCTAACTAAATATAGTGTATATTTCCTGAAATAAGAAGGAAAGTGAAAGAGGGGGCACCCAGTCAGCCACTGTGATTTGCATAAGGCTCCCATTTGTTGCATACCTACCACACATCTAGCCCGCCCCTCCAGTCCTAGAGGGATGCTACCCTGACAGACAAATTTGATCGCCATAAATGGGTATGTCAACACCAGCCAGGTAACTTTGTAAGGGCGTCCAAATATGTTTGGGTCTGCTTGCCAAAGGGAGTGCGGAATAGTTAAATCTCAAGTTGTTAGCTGCAATAAACTAAATCAGCCAGCCACACTTTTATATTGGGGGCTATGTTTCTCCCCCAGACACTGGCCAATAACAAAGCTATGCATGTGAATCATTGCACACTCAGCTATATCTGAATGTTGCATCCTAGAAAGGCCGACATGGATGATGGTGTTATGTTCACCTCCGTTACGGTTGAAAAGTACTCGAAAATGTTACTCCAGAAGTTCCTAATCATATGGCAGCTTCATGCCAGGTTTATAAAGTCAGTGCTGGGTGCCTGGAATCACCTACAACTTGTATCTGATGATAATTTATCTCTACAAACCCAGGACTCCATTCTCCAGGCTTTGTAAGTGCGGTCAGCCATCTCATACATTTAGTGGACATCAAGAGATGAGAAGATGTCTAACGATATGTTGGCTGCACCGAAACCGTCATGTTTGGTATCAAACATGTTGGAATCCTACCCAACACTGATTGCAGTGTTGGATGTAGAATCCCATGTACTGGGGGGCTCCCCTAGGGAGCCCACTTGATTCCGGGTACCAGCCTTTCAGGGTCTAACAGCAAGCTAGTGCTGCTGCCGACCACATACATGATGATTCTGCCCTCCTGCTGCTGATCCAGGCTCGAGCAGGGGAAGGTAGTACAATAGGTTTCCTGTCACACGGAGGTGTGACCATGTCCCAGGCAGGACTTAGTGTATTGGGCTGGGGTGTCTGCACTTGTCAGTGACACCAGACTGCTTTGTAGGGCACATTTGGTTCCCTCCTTGCATACTCCAATTAGAACCAGTTCAGGGAGCCATTGGCTCCTGCTCTGGTGCGAAACTGGACAAAGGAATTGGAAATATCCTCCCCTCTGACCAGCCCATTCTTTGGGAAGGACCCATGAATCGTCCCAATCCTTTCCTTTTGGTACTTAAGGGTTTACTTGTGGGTGGGTCCCTAGAATCGTTGTGGGACAAGATTCAGATCCGAAAACACTCACCTGCATTTGCAGGCACCGCAACTAAGCTGACCAGTCTGCTGCTCTGACGTCCACACTGTTAGTGGTTCTGCAACTCCTTTGAGGCCTGCACCTTCGGCTCACCGAGTTTCAGGCCAGTATTCTTCGTCTGAACCACTGGAACAGCACCCCTGTGCGCCATGTTGACTTGCTGTTGCCAAGTCTTGTTGACTCCCTCCTCCAGAGATCTTTGTGTAACAAGAAACTCCAGCATCTCTTCCTGCCAATATCTTCTTGTGACTCCTATGCCTTCGGCCTGTGGATCCTCTAGAGAGTTTTCTTTGACTCCAGTGGGCTTCCTTGCTTACTTGGGCCTGCTCTAACTTGGAGAGTCCCTTGGACCTTGCTGGTCCTGACATTGCACCTTCTTCGCTTTCCAAGTCTGTTACTGCTGCCAAGGCTTGTTGGTGCTCTCGACAGACACTAACTCCCCTGGTTCTTGACTTCTGATGTGAGACAGCTTGTGAACGGCTCCTGGTTTTCCACATCGTCGCCTGGTCCTCACAGCTGCAGCTACAAGGTCACCTTCAACCCTCCTGCATCTTCTGTCATCGGTGGTCATTGGTCTTCAGTGCCTCCTGGTCACTTCTGAGTGGCATAGACTCTGTCCTTTCTGCTTGCAGGTACTCCTCTTCAAGAATCCACCCTTGGATCCTACCAAACTCTTTCACCTTCTTTACCAGGGGCATCTTCACTGAAGTCCTCCATTGTGGTATACAGCAGTTTCCAACGTCAGATCGCACCTATGCACCTGGCTTCCCTGGTGTAGGTATCCTGGTTCCTGGGGTATCCATGGATGGGGTGACTCTAACCTCCCATCTTTCACTGGGTTTCTTCAGGGTCCTCTGGAAAGGGTCCTTCTTCCTGAAAGATGCAACCGCGACTTCCCCATTGACTTGCATTGAGTATGCAGCTGTGTTTCCACTCTGCACACGTCCTCCGTGGGGTTTCTCTGTACTTGTAAATGTAAATGTGTTGGACTTGTAAAGCGCACAGCTGCCCGTAAGCGTCCCGGCGCTTGCTTAGGGAACCCGTCCTGGTATTCCCCTGTGAGAAACCCCGGCAGGGTGACCACAAGGTGAAAGCCAGGCATCCCGCCGCGAGGGGCCGTAGTGGAGATTAAGCAAGCTATTGCCCAGAGTCGCAGAGTGTGACCCCGTGAGTTGAGTAGGCACCAGAGCGAGAATTGTCGAATCCGTGGAATTTGTGAGCCAGAGACCCGCCGAGGCGGGGAATCGAACCCTGGTCCACGGTCGATCTCAGCTTCCGGGTCTGCCGCCTCTAACCACTGAGCCACGCTTCTCCACCTTACCTTGGGTGGTTTCTTGGGTCCCCGGCTCTTCTAAGTCTATTGGGTCAAGTCTCCTCTTTGGTTGCAGTTCGCTTTCCACGCTATTAGTAAATGGTTTGATCTCCCACTGGAGACCACTGTGTATTTGTGCTACTTACCTGTTCTACTATTGAAGTATTGTGTGTATTGTGATTATAGCTCTGGGTAGGAGATATACCAGTGTGTTAGTGAATGTTTATAATAAATACTTATTATAACTACACTGTGTTGGTTTTTTTTTCACTTAACCTACACTATATGATTAATACTGGTAAAACAAGCTGCTTTACACTCATGGACTAAGCCTGAAGGCTGCTCTCCACAGCTACCACTTAGAGAGCTTTCTAAGGTTGTATAAGACCACCGAAATCACCATAAGGGTTGTCTGGATTAGTGCAGGGTGCTTCACTTAAATAAGTGTGCACCATATAGTAAGCCAGCCCCTACAGTAGTCTTAATGAGAACACCAAGGGGACAGCACATTATCTAGAAGTATAACATTCACACACATCCAACCCTTCCTATAGCCTGTCATTCATTTTGTTTTTTGCAACCAAACATCCTTCTCAAAACCTTCCAGCAACAATTAACAGAATGAGGACACGAGAATAAAGATGAGAGAGAAAAAGTCCAAGGATAAAAGGCATCCTCAGTTAAGATGTATTGCAAAACACATCCTTACAAAAAACTGATGCCAAAGCACATTCAGCTACCTGCTGCAAATTTCAACCATCTCAGACCATATACTGGCATGCAACAGATTTAGGGCTGAATGGTTTATGTGCAGGAATCAACTTAGAAGGATTTGACTCACCATACATTTGTTAATTTCCTTCTCTCCTGCTCAAACGAAGAAGCATATTGGCAGGCTGTCGAAGAAAGTCCTTCCTTAGTTTTAGTATTTCATGCTTCATACATTTTTTCTCCTTTTTGAAATAAGGGTAGACCAGCATCTTCTGCCTTTAAGAAATCAGCTGCTGCCACTTAGGTGCAGCCATGATAACCATGCCCGTCGTTTCAGCGCGGGGACACGCCGTGATGGCGTCACCAGGCGCTTTATAAACTCCTTTGTTGTTGTTGTTGTTGTTTAAGTGGCTCTTCTTTTTCCTGCACATCAGGATTTATGAAGAAGCACTGAAAAGACAAGTCATCTAATTCCGGTACCTCATTCAAAATATTCTAGGTGAAACCTCAGCTCATCACCTCCCAAATCAGCTGGGATTCTAGGTTCCTTAGATTTCCAGGTTTTGTTATTCTTCAGTACCTCAACTTTGTCAGGCTGAGATAACAGGATCCTTCCCTGCTCCCCGCCACGGAGTGACATAACTTTGGTCATTTTGATTTCTGTATGTACAAGGACTAACTGATTTTGTTGCAATGTGGCAAAGAAATAGGATCTCAGAAGACTGTTCCTCCAAGTGGAGGACTGATCTGCCTCCATTCTTGTCCACTAGCACTGGTTTGAGTGTCCTCAAGGTTAGCCCTCCAATATAAAAAACATCAACTACGCTGAACACCATCAGCTGAGGGGCACCAGAGATCTCTGTACGAGTTAATTAGCTTCCTTAATTCACCAAGTCAGGATGACCAAGCCACCTAAACCTGAGTTTTGCAGTTCTAATATTCTAATTGTCGTTGGGCAAGAAGTGCCACATTTGGGGCTTGAGGTAAAGGTGAGTGAGTCCAGTGTACCTCCACATATGATTCCAAGCAGTATTTAGGTGTTTCAGTTCCTAAAGTTTCCCTACTCATGCAGTATAAGTTAAGATCACTGGTATCGACCTTTGCTTTAAACAATGTAGATGCGCACATTTGTCAATAACCAAATATAGAAACACTGTGGATAATACCTTGGTACATACGCATGGTGTAGATTCAAGGCCAAAAGAGAGTACAACAAACTGGTAAATTTTCTAATCAACAACAAATCTGAAAATGCATTGGGAATCTTGTTGAATTTTTATATCCGGAAAGACTCCCTTGGACAGTTTTGTAGCTGAAAATTATTTTGGAGAGATCAAGGAAATTATAACTTAGAAGGACATGGTTATGAAAGCTAAAGAAGGCCGAAATTTACCCAAGGGGTTCCATATCAGAAACAGAATTGAAAAAATAAGGATACCCTTCTGTTCTATGAAAGGAAGAAAGGCTGCATTCCTAACACATAAAGTCCTCATCAGCTTACTGTAAGAAATTGGGTCATTGGTTGAGAGTGGTGGAAGTCCCTCTAATAATAAACAAAATCCTTGTCAGAGTGAACCCCAGAATGTCCACAATTTAACCTGTGCTTAACCCTTGTGCTGCTGACTGCTTGGCACAAAAGCAGTTAGGCTTAACTTAGACGCAATGTGTAAAGTATTCATGCAGCACGCAAACAGTAGTAAAGTAAAAACACAACACAAGCAAAATCCCAGGCTAATTTATAAAAAATTGAGTAAATATTAATAAGTAAAATGACACCAACACAAATTATATCCAATTAGTAGAAACAAAGTTATTATTTTTTATTTTTTTAGTGAAAGATCAAAGTGCTAACTGTGGGGGTATCTGTTCGCATGAGACCGGTCAAATTCAAAAGTTAAGGCTGTTTGTGATGGAGCACAGGTCAGTTACAAGGAGTGCATTGGGCCCGGTCTCGGCTGCTTTTGGTCTTAGAATATTTTCAGGCAAAAAATCTTGGGGAAGTTAGTGTTCAGCGTGTCAAGACAGGCTGTGTCCGATCAAGAGTTGTCGCTGGACGAAATCTTGATGATGCCGGTGATAACAGGAAATGCGGGATTTTCAGGCCTAAGAGGTCGTCGTCGATGGGGATCTGGTTGTTGTTGAGCCCGGTGAAGATCACTACCTTCAGACTAAGACATCTCTTTGGAAGTCCGATTTCTCCTGTGGGACCCAGTTGCAGGCTGTAGCCGAAGAAGACGCCTCTAGACTGGACACCGTCACCAAGAGGTCCCTCTGTAATGGACTTGCTGCTGTGAAGGATGTAGTGGGAGCTACCACGAAGTCAGGCTGACCTGCTGTGCACCTTGGGCAGATTGGCTGGCAGAGAGGCCCCGGTCTTCTGTTGGTTTTTCACTAAGTTTTTGATGAAAAGTTTTTTAAGTGCAAACCATTAGGGTTGGCAGGAGCAGTGCCGCCAGCACCATTTCAATGGATCCAGTGCCTGGAGGGCACCACGTGGGGTGTGGGAGGGGGGGTAGGACTCCTTCCAGCAGGGACCACCAACAGGGTTTAATTCCTCAGGAGCTTGTTATGTCCCTGAAGCTCACACAGCAGGCAAGCGAGCCTTGGAGTCACTCATTTGGTCCTGGGTTCAAACGACCTGTCCAGTTCTCCTACAAGCAGCACAGCAGTCCTTCATGCTGCAAGGCAGTCCTTCAGGTAGTGAGGCATTCTTTCTCGCAGCAGGGATGCCCTGATCTTCCGCAAGTCCAGGAGTGTACCGAAGAGTTGTTGTGAGGGTCCAATATTTATACCTGGTGCCAGCCTTTGTATGTGAGGGAACACCCTATCCTACCTCCAATCAATCAGGTTTCTTATTAAGTGCAACTACTCACCCGTGAGGGTCTCAAGGTGCTGAGTGGGTGGTAGGATATGCAGTTCAGTCAAAGAGCCAGGTTTTGAGGTTCTTCCTGAAGTGCAGCAGCGATGGTGATTGCCTAAGATGCAAAGGTAAGGAGTTCCAGGTCTTCGTAGCAAGGTAGGACAAGGATCTTCCTCCAGCTGTGGTCTAGGGATCCATGGGATGGTGGCCAGGGCCAGTTGGGCGTAGCGAAGATGTTTGGTGGGGGTGTAGAAGGAGAGGCGGTGGTTGAGGTATGCAGGTCCGGCATTGTGGAGGGCTTCGTAGGCATGCGTGAGGTGCTTGCAGGTAATTATTTTATTGATAGTTAGGCAGTGAAGGACTCTCAGATGGCCAGTGATGTGGCTTCGGCATGGGATGTTCAGGATGAGTCTGCCGGAGGCACTCTGGATGTTCTGCAGATTCTTTTGGAGTTTCTGGGTGGTGCCGGCATACAGTGCATTGCTGTAGTCGAGTCTGCTGCTGACGAGCGCATGAGTGACCATTTTGCTCGACTCGGTGGTGAACCACATGAAGACCTTACGAAGCAGGCGGACCGTGTGGAAGCAGAAGGACAAAACAGCGTTGATTTGGTGGTTCATTTAGAGCGAGGATTCCAAGATGATGATGACATTTTGTGCATGGTCCGTGGATGTGGAGGGGTTCTGAGCGCTGTGGGCCACCAGGAGTTGTCTCAAGCGTAGGGGTGAAGCCCAGGATGAGGACTTTGGTCTTGTCTGAGTTAAGCTTGAGGTTGCTGTTCTTCATCCAGATGGCGACTGCCTTCATCCCGTTGTGGAAGTTGCTCTTGGTGGCTGTGGGTTCGCCTGTGAGGGAGAGAATCAGCTAGGTGTCATCGGCATAGGAGACCATGTTGAGTCCGTGGCTTCTGAAGATGGCTGCTAGTGGGGCCATATAGATGTTGAAGAGGTGGGGCTTAGGGAGGATCCCTGTGGCACTCCGCAGCTGATCTCTTTGGGTTCTGAGATGAATAATGGTAGTCTCTCTGTGTTCTGCCAGTGAGGAAGGAGGGGATCCATTCTACGACTTTGTCGCGGCTACTGGCCTTGTGAAGGCTTGCGCAGAGGGTGTGGTAAGACATGGTATGGAAGGTGGCTGAGAGGCCCAGGAGGATGAGCAGCAGTATCGCCTTGGTTGAGGAGGGTGTGGATGTCATCTGTAGCGGCAAGGAGAGCGGTCTCTATGCCGTGGTTGCTTCTAAAGCCCAATTGAGAAAGGTGCAGGATGTGGTTTGTCGCAATGAACTCAGAAAGTTGGGCTTTGATAGCTTTCTTGATTATATCAAACAAATCCTGTGCACACGTTACGTTCTGTGTCTGTACAACTCATTCATAGTAACAAGGTATCATCATATAAAACAAAGTGGTGAAAATATGATGATACCTTGTTACTATGAATGAGTGTTATAGATACCAAACTTAACGTGTGCACAGGATTTGTTTGTTATAGTCACTGAGTGAACCCTTGTCACTCACTGTAGAGGTTTGGGGATCCCCTCTAACCTGTAGCACCATACTAGTATTATTATTTTTACCAAACTCTTACCTCTACAAGCCCAGGCGCCATCCTTCCTGTACAAACAGAAACCCCACAGAAAACCTTTAGCTTTCTTGATTACTTGGCTGGGAAGTGGAGCAGAGAGATGGGTTTGTCACAATATTGGTGGTGGCCCAAAAAAAACACATCTATTGTCCTTCTCTCCTTAAATCGTTCTCTCCTTAAATCCGGCGAAGGCTTTTGATAGGGTGCATTGACCCTATCTATCCAAGCTTCTAAATAAGATACTCATGGGCCCAAACTTCAAGTGCATGATTTTAGCAGTCTTCCAAAGCCAGTCGACTAAATTGAAAGTGAACAGGGACCTCTCATCCCTGCTCCTCATCTCACGAGGTAGGGTTGCCCTATGTCTCCGCTAATATTCACTTTATCAATAGAACCGTTCATCCAAAAATACAAGCTAACCCAAATGCAAAAGGCCTGAAGGTCACCACACATTATTTAGATAACGTCCTCTGCTTTCTAACTGACCCATTCTTCCTTTATCCATGCCTAAAAGGCATCTCCTCATGTTTGCTTTGTTCGCCCTAAGTTGGCAGGGTATGCCCAGACTTGGGTCCCTTGTTCACTTTGCCACTGGATTCAAGCTAGCCTGGCTGATGAAGGGTGTTACCCAGAAGCTGGTCCCAGGATGCTTGTTTCCGGTTCAGGGAAGACCTGGCTTGGCAGTTCGGCTGGACTGTTCACATGAGGCACAAGGTCAAGACTGATTTGCATATAGCTGTGTCTAAACTGGGGTGGTGAAGTGAGCTAAAGAATGATGATGGATTCAACCCAGATCTGTGACTGGGGGTGAGAGTCTGAAAAGTTTCAGCACTCCGTCCATCATCTCCTTGTGTTTGCTTTGTTCGCCCTAAGTTGGCAGGGTATGCCCAGACGTGGGTCCCTTGCTTACTTTGCCACTGAATTCAAGCTAGCGTGGCTGATGAAGGGTGTTACCCAGAAACCGGTACCAGGATGTTTGTTTCCAGTTCAAGGAAGACCTGGCTTTGCAGTTCGGGCTGGACTGTTCCCATAAGGTACAGGGTCAAGACTGATTTGCATATAGCTGGGTCTGAACTGAGCTAGCGAAGTGAGCTAAAGAATGATGATGGATTCAACATAGATCTGTGACTGGGGGTGAGTGTCTGAAATGTTTTAGCGCTCCATCCATCATCTCTTATATGTTTGCTTTAAAAGGAGGAACTGGCACGTTTCTCGGAAGTCAGAGGCTCCACAGTGAATTACTCAAAATCTAGAGGCCTAAGGATAGCGACCCTGAAAATAGATGCCCGGGACATTGTAACTTGTAATGGCTTTGTATGGACACTGTCAGCAATCCTATACCGAAGGTTATATATCCCAGATTCCGCTGACAAGCTCTACAGATACATTGCTCCACCTCTCTTGCACACAGTCTTTAAGGATCTCAATTGTTGGTGCAAGCTTAGCAGGATGACTTGTCAAAATAAAATTTCTACTGAGACTTCTATGTAGCCCATACCCTACAACTTAAATTCCCAGCCTCCACTCTAGATCAGAAACAAAAAAAGCTCCTATCATTGTATGGAAAGAGCGAGCCCCAAAAGGGCCGAGTACCACACTTTACAGACCCACCGGGGAGGGAGGATTAGGGTTCACGGACATCAAATCTGACATATTAGCAGCTCAACTGTACCCCACCTTAGATTGGACTGCACATGCAAGCAGCAAAAAATGGGTACACATTGGACAACACTTCTCACCCGTCCCAATCCACACCCTCTTATGGCTGCCTCAAAGAGATCGACCCAAGAAATAAGAGACGCTCAATGCCACCTTAACATTAGAAAACTAGCCACAGATTACCTGGAAGAGGGGCTCTACCACTTTCCCATCTCCAATGACACCAATACAACATAATCCAAAATTCACACCTGGGTTGACGCACCTGAGCTTTGGATGTTGGAATGCTGGACATCCCCACACCCTGGAAGACTTGTACTCAATGGGGAGCTGTGCTTGAGAGAAGTCTTCCGGACTGACTGGTATTTGGACAGGGAGAACACTTTCGTCTCACTCAACTATTTCACTGAGGAGGATCCAGGGTTGTAAAGGACAAGGCCAGCAGAGACAAAACTGCTCTAAAAAGCCTATTTGCTAATAAACTTATGCATAAGAGCATGACTTTATTGGAAAAGGTCATTTCAGGCTTGGCCCCTAATCCTAAACATCATTACAGGTTGGCCCGGGAGGGCTATCTGGGGTGAAAAATCTCAAGTGTAACTTGGGAAAAGATCGGGAGGAAAGTGACCAAGTAATCTATCTGCACTTTCCACCGGGAGAGTGCGTATAAGCTGCTGACGCAATGTTACTTTTCCCCAATGTGCTTACAAGCCATGTTTAGTACCACAGATGCCTGTTGAAGGGGCTGTGGGGAGAGGAGGATCGTTCTTCTATATGTGGCGGTCTTGAAGTTTGACTCAGGACTATTTTATCACAAATCAGACTGATGCTAGGAAACTCACTAACAATGGATCCACTGGTGGTCTTGCTCGGAGACCCTGGCACAAGCAGTATATACCCTCTTACATCCCGATCTGGAAAACGCATCACTCACCTGTTAATGGCTCGTTGCCTTGCCCTGGCATCCACCCCACCGAAACATGTTTGATGGAGCAAGATCTGGTCTACTTACGACCTTGTTGCATGATTGTATGGACAAATTTGAAAAGATATATCTTCCTTTTAAGGCATACATAAAGCGGGATTTTTCTACCAAAGCAATTCCGACTGGATTCCAGGACTTAGTCCGATAAGTGGACCTCCATTTTAAGTCTTCCTCTCAGCATAGCTGCTCGGACTCAGATGCTATAGATTAACATTGCCATGTCTTACTCATTATATGTAATCAATGCTAAGTTGAAAGAGATGACTTCAATCAATCAATCAAACAGCATTTGTAAAGCACACCACTGTCACTCTTAGGGATATCTGACTTGTGTGATGATCAATGTGCTTTGGTCAAATATGTTCCATTGCTGAACTTGTATATGCAATTGGGAGAGGAAAACCCCCCAAAATAAAATGTTTAAAAACATTCTATATCTACATTATGTGTCAAATATTGTAAAGTTAAAGCAAAGACAGACCAAAATTAGTGTCAGTGGCACAATATCATAAAGCCCAACGGGTCATCTATAAAAATTCCTATCCCATTTCCGGGGGTTCGCCATTTCTAAATATAATCACTAAATTCCGATAAGGCTACAGGGATGCCAATTCTTTCCATCATGTCTGTTTTCTTAAATCAATCCTGTGGAATGTGTTTGGGGTAAAAAAGCGTGAGAGTATTTCGAGGCTTTTGAGAAGGTAAAGGAGTTTATCATTAATCCTTTAGCATTATCACCTTATAATCCCATAAAAATGTGTGGTCACAGTAGATATTAGTGCGATTATGATTGGGCAAGACCTCATAGAGGTTAGTTGATTTTGCTTTTAGATGTTTACGCAATGTAAAATGTCATTATAGTACAATTGAAAACGCATTTATATGGTCTGTTGCACATAATAAAACTTGACCATGGAAACCATTTACATCTGCACTGAGCACAAACCGTTGTGCCCAGTGAGAATGGAATAGGGAAATCAAGTGTCCAAGATTGTCCTGCTTGTTATCTAGACAAAAATTGTGTTTTGAAATCCATCACATTCCAGGAGGTAGACACTCGTGCTGATTTTTTTCCCAGATTTCCTGCTGGGAGTGAGGATGCATGCAAGGCACGGGAGGATGTTGAATGTGGTGGAAGTGAGTGGAAGTCCATAGATGTGGGTGAATATGAATATATTCACCCACAGATATTCTGCAAAGTCTGTTGAGGATGTGCAATGATAAAGTTCGCCAATTGTCAGGAATCTCTTTGAGGAATTGAAAGATTAGTAAATGGTTCAGGAGGAATTTGGTGTAATGGTGATATGATTGTAAGGTATTTTCCCTTAAAAGTGTCAGGGAATAAATGGTGACGTGCTCATAAAGGGTGCAGAGATTTAACATCTACCAAGAAAATATTAAAATGTATTATTCGTGGGATGTTTGCACATGGTTATAGATTCTTGTGTTTTCTATCAGAGTTCTGATAACAATTATTTGTTAAAACAAGGACTCCAATGGCTCCTGTTGAGTTTCCAGATGCTCCCAGGAAATCATTAGCTGCAGACTTTACAGGTCATTTTAAAGTTAGGTCTGGTCTAGTCTGTCTAAAAACCAATGTGCAGAGGGCACAGGGGCAGAGCATATGCATGTGCCACAATGAGAGTGGCACATTTTACAATAAGCACTAGTAAAAGTATATACCTAAAATATATCCAGAACCTATCCCACAACAACGCAACACCAACACAACCCAACTCCAACACTACTCCTCTGTATTTCTTTACTGAAATTGGAAAACAGACTTCTAATGGATTACGCACATTGATTACACAGATATGGACTGAGGAAGAAAGGAGATGGGAGGGGTAATAATACCATAAGGGCGATTGGCTGATGTTGAGACAGATGCAACAGGTGGTCAAGGGGGAGTTTAAGGGGGAGGGCTGTAGAACCTACATCTCTTTAAAGGCATTCAGTACGTGACCAACTGCAGTCATCTGTGCACAGGATTAAAAATGGGCAGTGCAAAAACTTTAAAGTCAGTAGGATTTACACAAACTGGTTGTTTGCTACACATAGGATTTGGTACAGATTAGCTGTTGTGTCCCTAGAATTGAGTTACAGTGTGAAAGAGGAAGTTGGCTGATGTGAAGAACAAAAGCATATGGTTGCTGGATCTCTGACAAACGTTAACCGCTCGCTGTAAAAGACACATCCATTTATCTGTTTATGGCAGCTGAAGGGAATCGTGATTGTGGCTTTAAAACCAGTGTCGCTAAGAGCTGACACGGACATATTATTTGGACATCAGTGGAGAGAACGTGACTAATTGTTCCAGTAAAATGACCTTCTAAAGGGTGCCTTGGAAATAGAGAACAATGTCGTCTGAGATAACAGGACGAAAAACACAGGTGCTTGGCAGATATCCTATGTAAAGAGGCACACCTACAGTTTACAGAACAGCGAGATAAGAGAATGGCCGCCGCCATGATAAGAATGACGCACCTGATAAAAGCCACTGGAAGTTACAGAGCTTATATGACGCACTAATACTGCCAGAGGCGCCAGAAAAAAAAAACTTCTTAAAAGTTGGCTAATGTTACTTTACGAGGAAAACGAGAATAACATGTTTGAACTAAGACAGGACAATACAGATCACCATTATTTTGCTAGCATTACCTTAACCGCTGCATTTAAAAGATAAAAGTGCCATTTTCCAAAAACTTTTTTTTTCCAAGATAAGATAATGTTATGTTATCTTAAGTGTTCTTTTTGAGCGCTCGAATACCAAAAAGGCGTCTTTGCGCTAGCTGTAGTAGCCGAAACAATAATATATATTAAATTTTTAATTCCATTACATTGATTTTATTAAAATAATATTATATTGTTATTTGAACAAAATTATAACCTCACAGGTATCTATAGTATCACAACCATATGAATTTACTATATAGATGCTTTGCCATGTTGTGCTTATTTAAATGACCTGCTTACGCAGTTGAAAAGGCATATAAGTTGCAAAAAATAAAAGCCAATGGTGCTACATAAGTAATAAAAGAAAGAACATATACATGACTGTATTCCCTGTTCTGCTTGACATGTCAGTCAGTGTCACTGTCAGCATGTCATTGCCTCTCCACTCTGAGTGCCCGGCCTGGGATCTTGGGAGGGCTGAGAGGCCTCATGCCTGGACACCAGGTTTATACGTTTCTTTACATATTTTAACAAACACCAGGTCGGCAAATTAAATACTTCCCAATTAACACTGGGTGGGTGACCTGGAAGAAAAAAAATGTAATTCCAGCAAGGGCAATTCAGCTTTCCATCCTTCCCAGGTGACTACATAGATTGTTATTAAATTAGTTAATAGAAGTTCATGATATTTACAGCTGTTCGAGGCCGACACCTGAAGCGCAAAACGGACAAGCACTCGCAAAGCAATTGGCCAGGCTCTTTTTAGGTGTCATGGCCATGGGTCGTTGTGTAATAGGTTTGGAAGTACAAAAAAAATCACACATAGAGGTGGCCATATGCATACAATGCCCAGATGCATGCACATACACACACACACATACATGTAAGTAGATAAAACCCATATGGACAGATGTAGGAACTGGACTATATGCAATGAGAGGGGTGGTCATCTCGGAAGGCAGAAGGCCAAACAGCTACACAGTGTCCATTCGCCTGAACTTAGGGCTGTAACCACTGCACGAGGATGCTCAATCCCCTAAACAAAGGCCCAGAAGGTGAACGAGGAAGTTGATTTATTCACCCTCAGGAGGTTCTATGGTACACAACCAGGAGAAAATGTGACCAGAGTGCCCTACTCTTTTTTTCAAAGAGTTACTAAGCCTGAGGTTAAAGATGAGTAAAACAGAGACGCCGAGTCCCGGCGATACTCCTGGCGTTAGACGCGGAGAAAGCGTTTGACAGGTTGGAGTGGCCCTTCCTCTTTCATACGTCACGGCGCTCCGGGTTCGGGTTCTGTGAGGCTTTCATTAAAATGATTAGAACTAATTCCACTCAACCTCGATCCAGGGTGATAATTAACGGGGTCAGTTCATCTCCATTTCCCCTGGGTAGGGGGACAAGACACAGGTGTCCTTTGTATACATTACTCCCGGCCCGGATTCGAGTGCAACAGGAGATACAAGGGATCTGGTTTGGCTGTGATGAACATAAGATATGGCTGTCTTCTGATGATATTTTGCTGATGCTTACATCACCCTGGGCCTCTATGATCGCTCTCCAGGAGGAATGCCAAACATTTGAGGGGGTGGTGGGCTTCTGTGTCAACCGGCCCAAATCCTTTATATTAAAAATTACTCTCCAAGAGGGGGAAATGACATCACTGGCCGGTGCTTTCCCATTCCAGTGGGCTAAACACAGTCTTACCTATCTGGGCATAAGGATCCCCGCCAACCTGGAGGGGCTGTATAGGGAGAATTACCCCCGCCCCTTTTGCTCCAGGTGCAACAGAACCTTAAACGGTAGAAGCCCTTGTATATCTCGTGGCTGGCTGGGCCACATGTAGTATTCTCCCTATCGCCATTACCTGTGTATTCTATGGAACTTAGAGTACTTTATGTTGGGAGATTCTTATTGTGGCAGTTGCTGCCTGATAGTTGATGGTTAAGGTGCTTATGAATAAACCTTACACTATGAGCATATTTCTTAATGTGATTATTTATAACTTTTCATTGGCGACGAGGACGGGATGAAAGAAAAGTGGAAGGGCACCTTAACATCAAGCTAAGTGAATTAATTTTGATTGACTGTAATTCTCAGGAAGAGATTCGTCATATTTTCAAGGAGAAGGAAAAAAAAAACGTTTTAGGAATTGTACTTTTAAAGAATTCAGATGTGCGTGTAATTTGATGTCTGTACTTCCCCAGCGGCAGTAGTTCAGGACGGGAAGTTTGGAGTTCCCCAGCGGCTGTAATTCAGTAAAGTTGGTGGATGGGAAGGAATTTAAAGATTAAAATAAATTATTGCATGTGCGAACAGGAGAACTTTAATTGTAATTTATGCTTTCTCCAGCGGCTGAGTTAGAAAATAGAGAAGTAAAGGAAATTAATGTAACTTCTCCAGCGGCAGTTTAAATTTGTTGGTATATTAGAGAAAGTTATAAAAAATATTGCTGAAGATAATATTGTGGAACATAAGTATAACGTGAGAATTGAGTTTACATCGGAAAAGTAAAAGATGACCGTTACTGTTTTGGTTGCCTGGAGAGCTTTTTCCCATTCGATGGTTGGAAATGAATGATGACGTAGAGGTATCAGCGTGAGGGATGAAAAATTGTCTAGCAGACGCGACAAAGAATTTTCAATTCTATTAAGGACACGGAGGCGAGGATTATGCTTCTCTTTACTTTACTGACATAAACAGCAGCCAATAAAAACTTTAAACTGGCATGACCCCGGAAGGACAACCCCCTCCAACAGTCTGCACCAATCAGTATCAAGTCTCTTGTATAAGTGTCCATGCACATAATACGACCTCCTCTTTCTTTGCGAATACATCATCCGTCCAACGTGACCGGAGGCCAACATGGCAACCATCGCATCCAACGTCGAGGAAGTCCTCCTCTGCAGAACTGCAAACAATCCAGATCATAGGCAGGACAACTCAAGTCTGCTTCTGTTGATCACCTGAAACAAGAATATATGTCGTAATGGCCATTCCTTAAACTGGAAATACAAGCAAGCCATCATAAACATTCGGGTGGGTACAGTACATCATATAAACATTCAATAATGCATGACATCACAAGTCTGCAAGCCCGGGTGGGATAATCCTCGCCTCCGTGTCCTTAATAGAATTGAAAATTCTTTGTCGCGTCTGCTAGACAATTTTTCATTCTATGTCAGTCCACGGAGGCTCAGATTATGCTAGTTTAAAGTTTCTCCACCACCACAGAGGCTACATCCACAATAGGCTTATGATAAAATGTCTTGAATGTGGATTCAGAAGACCAATCTGCCGCAGTCATAATATCCTGAAGCCGAGAACCAGCTCCAAATGACTTAGATGCCATAGCACCCCTCACAGAATGAGCCCCAAATTTAGAGGTATCAATACCGGCAAGGTCCAACAACCAGGTAACCCACCTGGCCAGAGTCGCACAGGCGACTGGGCGGAAAGGCTTCTGCAAGGAAATTAACAATTGACCAAAACCAGTCCTAAACTCTCTAGTACAATCCTCATACACCTTCAGACATTGAACAACACACAATTTACTGTGATGAGGAAAAGCCGGATAAGCAATACATTTTGTATGTGTCTTAGTACGTTTAGAAATCGTAAAAGAAACTCCCGAGGGAGTGAATACTCTACCTGCCAAATCCAAGGCGCGAATATCCGATACTCGCCTGCACGAGATCAAACAGAGCAAAAGCGTAAGCTTCGCCGAGAGCTGCTTGCGAGACAGCCCCTTATTAGCCGGCCAGGTTGTCAAAAAACGAAGGACCACAGACACGTCCCAAAGTTCAGTGTATCGTGGCTGAGGAGGATTCACCAGGCGAATCCCCCTAACTACTTTACAAACCAGGGGATGCTCCCCCACCGGCTTGCCCTCAACATGCGGATGTCCCGCCGAAATAGCCGACCTGAAATTATTCACCGATCTGTAAGCCATTCCTGACCGCGCCAATTCAGAGAGAAAGTTCACTATCACAGTGATATCGGATCCCATTGGATCACCCTGTCGTTCAGCACACCAACCGACCCACCGTCTCCAAGCTGACTCATACCGCTTGTGAGTGGAAGGTGCCCATGCTTGAGATAAGAAAAAGAGAGCGTCTTGCGAAACTCCCGGCATTTGCCAACGGCGCCGGAAAGTCTCCATGCCATAAGAGACAACTGCTCCTGAAGTACCAGCGGATGGTAAAGACCCACCGGGTCCGTCAGAAGATCCGGGAACGACGAGATCCGCACCGGCGGTGCACAGGCGAGACTCATCGCTTCTGGGAACCATGCTTGCGCCTTCCAGCACGGGGAGATCAATATCATCTCCGCCTTCTGCCTCCGAACCTGAGCCAGAACCCTCGGGATCATAATAAATGGAGGAAACGCATATAGAATGCCCGTCGTCCATGACTGAAGAAAGGCGTCCGAGCTGATCGCCAACGGATCCGGCCGCCAACTGTAAAACTGGGGCACTTGCCTGTTGAGCCGCGAGGCAAACAGATCCACCACACACGGACCCCATTTGAGATCCAGTGCTCTGAAGATCCGGGGGTGCAACCTCCAATCGCTGGCATCTCTCAAGTATCGAGAGTTCCAATCCGCCGTCACATTGGCGGATCCCGGTATATACTCCGCTGTCACCGAAATTTGATGGGCCAGGCAATAATGCCAAAAGTCCTTGGCTATCTCCGCAAGGAGACGCGACCTGGTGCCTCCCAGGCGATTTATGTAGCGTACCGCGGACACATTGTCCATGCGGAGGAGAATACAACACGAAACTCCCTGAGGGGACAGAGTGCGGATCGCAAAAGAACCCGCCAGGAGTTCCAGACAGTTGATGTGGAGACTCAACTCCTCGCGGGACCACCGGCCCCCGGTCTCCACCGAGCCGCAACGGGCTCCCCAGCCCCACCGGCTGGCATCCGACTCTATCACCACTTCCGGGGTGGCCGCGAAAATGGCTCTGCCGTTCCACGCATCCATATGCTCCAACCACCAGTTTATCTCCGTACGTGCTTCCGCAGAAAGAGAAATCTGTTGGGCATAGGTCAGGCCCTTGCGCAAATGCAAGGCCTTCAAACGCTGCAGGGCCCTGTAATGCAAAGGACCCGGAAAGATCGCTTGGATCGAAGAAGCCAGAAGCCCTACCAGGCGTGCCAACGTCCTCAAGGAGATTGTCGGAGAGGCAAGCGCTCTCCTCAACTCCTTCCTCACCGCCACCCTCTTCTTGAGGGGCAATAGTAATTGAGCTTTCACCGAGTCCACCTGGAAACCCAGGAACTCCATCACCTGAGAAGGCTGCAAGATCGACTTCTGTATGTTCAGGAGAAAACCCAAGTCCTGAAGGAGGTGGATCGTCCACGACAGATGGAGCGACACCACCTCCGGTGACTGACCTAAGATCAAGATGTCGTCGAGGTAAATAATGAGGCGAACACCCCGTTCCCTCAACCTCTGCACGATGGGTTTCATCAGCTTGGTGAAACACCATGGGGCGGACGACAGTCCAAAGGGCATGGCGGAAAATTCGAACCACCGATCGCGCCATTGAAACTGCAGGAACCGCCTGTGTGGAGGGTAGATGGCCACCGCTAAATAGGCGTCCTTTAAATCCAGACGCACCATCCAATCCTGCTCCAATAGTATATCTCTCAGGAGGTGTATCCCCTCCATTTTGAAGTGTCGATAAACGACCCAGCCATTGAACTCCTTGAGATTCAACACCAGCCGATACCCTTGGTCCTTCTTCGGGACCACAAAGACGGTGCTGACGAAGCCTAGTTCGTGTGGGGAGGATTCCACAATCGCCCCCTTCTGGATCAAGGAGCATATCTCTGCGTCGATGAAACTCTGCTCTGTTTGGGAAAAACACAGTGGACCTGGTCTCCGCCGCTGCATCGGGGAGGCATAAAATTCTATGTGGAAACCCTGTACCGTTTGCAACACCCAAGGGTCGTTTGTGAGCTGGCGCCACCTGTGGAGAAAAAGTGACAGTCTGCCCCCCACCATATGCTCTGATGGGCATAGAAGTCGTACCTGAATAGGAGTAGTCTCCTGAGTTCGCCTGTTGTCCACGATAATTTCCTCTTTGCCCCTTGCCACGACCTCCTCTATCACGGGAGGGGTAGAAGTTGGGGCGTCGATTACCTCTGCCTCTCTGCTCTGCTCCACGTGAGGTCTGTGCATAACCTCGGCCGGACCCTCGACCTCTTGGGCGTCCGGCCCTGTCAAAAACACCACCATGGAGAACCCTCTTGATGTTGGATTGGGCCTTGTCCAATGCGGAGAAGGTGGCAACATATTTGCCCATCTCCCTGACAAATTTGTCTCCGAATAGCATACCATTAGCTAGGACACCAGGTTCGGAAGGGGCCATCTCCGCCAGCTGGGAGTCAAGTCTCATAAGAAAAGAGCGCCTCCGCTCTGTAGACACGGCCACATTCGCATTACCTAAAAAGCACATGGCACGCTGTGCCCATTCCAGAACCTCCGACACATCCAGCGGCACATTCCTATCTTTGGCTATCACTGCCGCGTCCAGAATCTTCGTTAGGGGACCGGTGACATCCAACATTTTGTCTTGGACACCTCTCCATGCTCTATCCAGCCCCTTCTTTGGATCCTTCGCAAACTTGCGCATAAACGCCGCCATTGTGGGATCTAAATCCGGTGTGTCAGCCACCTTCCCTGTCAAGGATGGCCTGGGGCATTCGGAACGCAACGTGGCCCTCACTCCATTATCGAAACCCTGACGCAGGTTGTTGCTCACATATTGTGCCACCTCAGGGCACGGTATCCACTCAGTGGACCGAGGATGCACAATATTGTTTGGGTTAAAAAGAAGATTCCTGGGTACCTGACCATCGTCCGCCTTTTGGGTGTGCTTCACCTTTCTAGATCTCTTTCTGGGGGCCACTGATTCCACCTCCGAATCGGAGGAATCCGGCGGAGTCGGGGAAGAATCCCCAGACGTGTCATTCGCCATGGAGCCATGGTCTTTCAGGACATTCCTGGCCATTCGGGCCAACACCTGGGCCGAGGACTGAGAAGAGGTACCGCCCTTCCCGGCAGATTTGAACTTTCTCTTTCCGTAATTTTTAAGGGGTTTAGCAAAAGGCTTAAGAGCCTGGACTAGTGCAGTCTTCACTGACCCTTGGACGTGGGAATCCAGGGCCTCTACCAAATTTTCCTCCAAATGCTCTTCTTGTGGCTCATAGTCTACATACTCATCATATTCAGCCCACTGGTTATCCTCCTCGGCGTAGTACGCCATAGCACTGAAGCAGGGAGGTGTGGAGGAACTTCAAGGGGGGGGAGTAGCCCAGGGGTGCCTCCAACACACACACAACACTGGCAACTAGAAACACTACAGGCAATGAGGCCAAAAATCAGGTGGAAGGAGACCCCTGAAAACACACTAAAAGCTCCCCTAGAGCAGAGCTCTAATACGGATACGCTCCGTTCAGCGTTCTGATGAGGCCAGGACTTGTGCAGTCTACAAACGCGCGCTGCGTGAGGAGCCGGTAATGCGAGGAAAACGAAAGCCGGCTCCTCGCGCATGCGCGTTGCGTGTGGGGCCGGGCTCGACTGCCTCCTGAGCGCGAGCGTCTCGCGTCTGCCTCCTCCTGCTCCACCGCCCCCTACCGAGCGCACAGCATGCCTCGGTTCGCGCGCGGAAGCCCGAGAAACACACGCACGGGCAGAAACAATGAAACGGGCCAAGAAAATAAGGCACAATCACAAAATTTACCAACAAATCAAATCACGAGCGAAGACCCGCTCCGTATCACCACATCACAGGCGCGCGCGCGCGCCGTCAACAATCACCGCCCCAACACACATTACCCCCAAGAATAAAGAAGTAATATAGAAGGGCACTTAACTCGCTGCTGCAGCAGCAAAGAAAGAGGAGGTCGTATTATGTGCATGGACACTTATACAAGAGACTTGATACTGATTGGTGCAGACTGTTGGAGGGGGTTGTCCTTCCGGGGTCATGCCAGTTTAAAGTTTTTATTGGCTGCTGTTTATGTCAGTAAAGTAAAGAGAAGCATAATCTGAGCCTCCGTGGACTGACATAGAATTCGGCGAACGTCTAGCCTGAAACAGCGCGTGATCAGGAGAGGCAAAGGGACGGCGCTTGAGGATACGTCATAACTCTGTGTTGTGGAACTGAGAAACTGCGTGAGATCGTAATCTGTGTAAGACTTTGTTTTCGTAGGATCACATCGAAAAAAAAAATCAGTTTTAAACTGGCGAGTGAAATAAGGAAGTCTTCAGAAGTTATTAACTACGCAAGTAAACAAAAAAAAAAACATTGTAATCGGAAAGAGGTGTTTGAGAGTATGGTGTGTAGGTGTAAAAAGAAAAGTTATTTCTAATTTAAAGTCGTTTTGATGATATGTAAGAAGTGATGATTATAATAATATATTTTAATATTATTTTAATAATTTTGATATAATCAAAATTGTTTGCATATTGTTATACAAAATATATAAAATTATTTAGTTTGTGGAAGGAACATTTTTTTTTAAAAACTTTGTTTATTGGTATTTTTGGAAAGAAAGAGGACACAATACAGGCGTACAACAACAGAAAATAAAAAGAAAACGATACATAGGCTGGTTCATAAAAGTCTGGGGCAGCATAGATAGCAATCAATAGGTACGACAAGGCAGGTTACAAGTGTACATTCAGTTCATGTACGAGGTGAGAGGAGGCGGAATCCGTGCAGCAAAACATGTGCAAATCACTGATAACAATATTTAAGGAGCACTCATCAGGTCAAACAATGGTCATGTAACGAGAGTAGCATTTCACATAAAGCAGGTGCAAAGCAGATGATGGTGAGCTATAACAAGGCGGTGGATAGGGAAGAGGGACATGGGACAGCTTGGGGTGTAACAACCACAATCATGACGTATCCAGCGGAAGTGGGTTCTTGGAGGTAGGTACATGCCATCTAATCATCAGTCCCATCACGGATGGTGTCCCCCACTGCACTGTCTCCCTGGGCTACCTGGGCCTGAAGATAGGCTACTAGAGGACCCCAAGTATCTCTCGGCTTACTGGAAGGCGGGAGCAGTTCAGCAAAGATGGTGTGCTGTTCTTGGCTATATGTCATGTCAGCAAGCCAGTCTTTGAACTTCGGGGCCCTGCCACGGCCCCACCTGCATGCAACACTCCTTTTCGCCAGAAGAAGTGCAATATCTACAAATTTCCTGTGTGACAAAGGGATATGGGGCGTGTGGCCTAAAAGCATCAGTAATGGGTCAGGTGGTATGGTGGTCCCTAACATGGATTCCAGGGCGGTATGCACTTGTTGCCAATAAGAGTACACGGAAGGGCACTCCCAGGCAAGGTGTAGGAAGTCTGCATGTTCCGCGCGACAGCGGTCGCAGCGATCAGTGTCGGACAAGTGGAATCTATATTTTTTCATGGGGGTGTAATACAAGCGGTGTAAAAATTTGTAATGTATTATCTTGAGCCTGCAGCTAGGCGATATTCGAGCCGTAAGGGCACAGCAGTACGACCATTGTTCCTCAGTAAGATCGATTGCCAGTTCAGTAGACCAATGCTGTCTCGCCGAGGCCTTCGGCGGTAGGCCACAAGCCCTCATTTGGCGATACATTCCAGAAACTAAATGCGAGCCATCGCGTGAACTAAGCAAGTGGTGAAGTGGAGGTGTGATGTCTGGTTCTGAAGGGAAGTCAGGGAGTATGGCTCGCATGCCTTGGCGCAATCGCAGGTAGTAAAATACCTCAAGTGGGGTACGGGCGTGCGTGGAGAAAAAAGCGTCTGCTGTTTTAAAACTCCCTTCTGAAAAAAGGTCACCCCAGCAGGTGATCTTCAGCACCATGCAGAGCTTTTGAAACCCTGTCTCGTGGAGGAGTTCAAGTTTGGGGTGGTACGCCAATGGCAGTAGAGGGGAGTAGAGCAATCCGCAGTCCAACTTTCTAGCCAGTCGGCACCATGCATCAATAGTACATGTGACGGATGTATGGGGAGTCGTTATGACCAAGGGCTGGCAATGAATCAAGCCATTCAATGGTAGGGGGCTAGCAATCCAGTCCTCCACCGCCAGTTGAGGCATAAAAGGAGTAGGACGGAGCCAGTGATAGGCATAGTGCGCCTGTGCACAGAGATAATAGGCCTCGAAGTCAGGGAGGTCAAAACCTCCCTTGTCATACGGCAGTATCAGCATGGGCCATTTAAGCCGCGGACCTTTACCTCCCCAAAAAAGGCGGCAGAGTTCCGACCTCAAGGTTTTAAAAGAATAAGCCCCTGGATAAAAGGGGATGTTGAGGAACAAGTAAAGAAAGCGCGGAAGTACCACCGTCTTGATGAGGGACGCTCTTCCCGCCATGGAGAGAGGGAGGGCAATCCAACGGTCTACCAGTGCCGCGAGTTTGGTCACTGCAACACCGTAGTTAGCACGTAGAATCTCATCTTTGTCACGCGAGACCTGAATGCCTAGGTATCTAAGTTCAGTTTTACACCACTCCAGCGGGTAATCTAGGGGAAAGTCTGGCACCGCATCCGTGAGCGGAAAGAATTGGGATTTTGCCCAGTTGATCTGTACCCCAGACATTCTCCCGAAGACAACAAACTCCCGGAGTAGGGGATTTAGATTGTGAACTGGGTCTTTGACGAACAATGTCATATCGTCCGCGTACAGTGATACATCAATTTGACGTAGGAGGCAGCGGATTGCACCCTCACCATGCAGCTGACGAAGCCTGCACGCAAGGGGTTCAATGGCGATCGCAAATAATAAGGGGGACAGTGGGCATCCCTGGCGGGTGCCCCTGGAGATGGTGAGTGACGTGGATAGGTGACCGTTAATCAGGACCCGTGCCGTGGGTTGGGTATATAGTAATTGAACCCAGGATATGAATAGGGTGGGAAATCCCATGCGGGTCAAAACGGTAAACAGGTAGGGCCATTCGACAGAGTCGAATGCTTTAGTGGCGTCCAAGAAGATTGCTGCAACAGGAAGGTCTGGATGAACAGTGTGAAGTAGGGAAAATAGTGTGCGCAAGTTATGGGAGGTGGAGCGGCTAGGGACAAAGCCAGATTGGTCTGGTAGAACTATGCGGGTCATGAGGAGGGATAATCTGGTGGCGAGGACTTTTGCCAAAATTTTCACATCGCAATTTAGGAGCGATAATGGGCGATATGAGTCACAGCTGTTGGGGTTTTTACCGGGTTTCAATAAGGAGGTGATAACGACTTCACGCATGGAGCATGGGAGGATGCCGTTTGTGAGTGATTCCTCAAACACTTCGCGGAGGACTGGGGCCATAATCTCTACGTAAGCTTTATAAAATTCTGCAGGAAGTCCATCCAGTCCGGGCGCCTTCCCGTTCTGGAGTGACATTATTGCATCTCTGACTTCATCAAGCTCAAAAGGGGCGGCCAGAAACTTCCTATCTACATCACTAGGCCAGCACAGGGCCAGGTCACCCAGAAAATCATCATATTGCACATCGGGTGTGGTAACTGTGGTGTAGAGCGTGCGATAATGGGAGACAAAGGTGTCAAGTATTTCATCGGAGTTCCTAACAGTGTGACCTTGGGTAGTGACCACCTCTATAATAGTGTTGTTGTCGCGCTGTTTTCCTGTCAATATAGCGAGCGCCCTGCCAGGCCTATCCCCCTCGCAGTATTTCCTCGCTTGCCAATGCTTACTCCTAAACCTGGCTTCCCTGTTTGCTTCCTCTTCATATTGTGTAAGTTTATCCCTGAATTCAGCGTGTGCGGTAGTGTCCTCACCCTCCACCATCCGAACTTCCAGTGCCCTTAACTCGCCTTCCAGTCTCCGGATCGTGCGCTGGATGTCTCGTAATACCCCAAAGCTTTCAGAGATGCAATGGCCTCTAACGGTTACTTTGAACGCCTCCCAAATAGTTCCTACAGAATCAACTGAGTCTTTATTCCTTGGGAAGAAAGCAGCGATCTCCTCCCCCAGTTCAGCATGGAACACTTCATCTAGCAGGGCCGCTGGTTGCAACCGCCAGTGTGGCCTGGGGTGATCCCATCCAGGCATTAGAAGGGTCATGAGGACCGGGCTATGGTCCGAATACGATCGCGGGAGATGAGTGACATTTGTGACTCCTGTGAGCGTCTCTCTAGTTACCAAAAAATAGTCAAGCCGCGCCCATGTACCTGTCTGTGACGTAAAGTGAGTTCCCTCCATGCGGTCAGGGTGCAGTTGGCGCCAGGCGTCTATCAGGGCACTCTCTAAAATTATGCCCTCCAAAACCTCCCTGGATCTAGGCACTGTGTGGCTCTATCTGCCCTGTCCCACTTGGGCACCAGCGCTATGTTAAAGTCTCCTCCCCAAATTATGTGACGAGAACCTATATCTAGAATTTTACCCCAAAGGGTGGTAAAAAAGAAAGGCAGGTCCTGATTAGGTGCATAACAGTTCACCAGGGTCACAGTGTCCCGGCCAAGCCTCCCCCAGAGCAACACATAGCGGCCGTCCGCATCTGCGAGCGTGCCGCACACCTGAAATGGAACTGTACGTTTGATGAGGATCACAACCCCCCTTGCATACGTGGAGTAAGAGGAGAATGCTCGGGTAGAAGCCCATTTACAGCCAAAAGAAGGGCGTCCCTGTGAGGCTATGTGCGTTTCCTGCAACAGGGCTATTTGCACCCGGTGGCGATCAAGATATGCTATAACATTTCGACATTTCTTGGCGTTATTAAGACCTCGAATGTTCCAAGATAGGCATTTCAATTGCGCATCAGATCCCGACCTAGCCATAATTCTGAAACTGTGGTATATAAATAAATAATACCGGATCTATTTTTGAATGAATGAATGAATAACAGATAGCTCAATAAAATAAGAGTCAAGATTCGAGGTAGTAGGAGTTTCTGCAGGTTTATTACAGCATAAGGACAGGATCAGGACAACCTGCATAGGATGACCCAGCAGCTGCTGGGGCTTGGTCTGGGATGAGCGCGCTAACTTTTAATAACAATACATCAACTTATATACATAGCGCAAACACATAGCATTACATTGCAGTAGGCGTAACAGTGGGTGGAGCAGAAGGCGTGACGCATAGCAGTCGCGAAAGATAACAGTAAAAAGAGGTGTAACTGGGAGTATACTTAGACATGTGATGCAAACGTAACAGAATATGTCATGAATGGGCGGAAACTTTGGAGGGGGCTACCTAAGGAGCCGGGACCTCTAACCTAATGGTGCGCGAAAACTGGCAATGACGTGTTACTAGGAGAAGCTGGGGGCTACGAACTCTGTGCTAGGAGCAGAGACTAGAGTCTGGAGGGTCGGAGCGACATGTACCTAAACCCTATCTGGTATCTGATGTTTAGGGAACATGTTGATATAAACTAGAAGTCATGAGGGGAAAAGCTAACTTGATTCTAAGACTGGACCATGCATTATTCTACATGTAGTGCGTGATGAAGAATATTAAATGACCATTAAATACAGTATTTCTCTAACATGGAGACGAGAAGGCTAGACAATGACGGAAACTATTGATGCAGTTCAGTAGCTCAGGAATGCAGAGAAGGAGGACTGAACTGATAGCTGGAACTATAACATACTTTTGGCAGACTCAGAGGCAGAGCCAGGCTGCACCGGGCACTGCGAGGCAGGAAGTAAGTGAAGGGTCGAGGATACAGGTGGGGGCTGTATCGCTCCTCAGCGAGGCTTTCAGGAGACAGGAGCTGAATCTGATGTCCGGGCCCTTTTGAGGCCTGGAAACGGGGACTTTACAATGGAATAACGTGCACACTGAGAAACGTGGCAACATTACTTTACATAGGCCTGATATTCGTAGTATTCACGAGGACTGGAAACTAACATACTAGAGGTGGACACAACTGGAATTGCGTCAGTAATCGGACATGGGGAATAACATATGCATATTAGTCATGCACACATAACATATGATGGATGAGGCGTAGGGACACAGAACATGGCAAAATTTACTTTTCCACATTCCCTCCTTGTCACTACGTTTCCATCAGGAAACATCAATTTTCATGATACCATCTATCATTTCATACAGTACCATTTGCTCGTCTCGAATTGTCTTGGAACGGGATTTAGAACGGGGCTTGGGACTAGGAGTACAAGAGGTAGCACAAATGCCGCAAATCGCAGGGCCACATTGTATACAGAGGCAGCAGCTAAATATGATTGCTACTGCAATACCTAGAAAGGACAGGACTTTCCATCCCCATGCGGAAATTATATTCCAGAACCAACCGGACCATGTCCAGGTGCCTGGGTCTTGGTGTAACAGATGGGCAATTTTATGGAGTCTGGTTATAGCTGAATAAACAGACGGCGCGTTATTTGGAATGAAAATGCAGCAACTAGATCCGATGACTCTACAGGCCCCGCCCCTATCGGCCAGTATGACGTCAAGGACGAGACGATTTTGCAAAACGACAAATCTCATAGCAGATTGTTCTTCGGTTAGGTTACCTAGAGCAGAGGCAGTCTCATTTACTACAGCTTCAAGGGTTCTTGTTAACCTACGGATCAGTTTACTATTCTGGACAGGTCCTACAAAGAAGAAGAAACCTTTATTGAAATCTGTATATTGTTCTAGAGTAGTTTCAGTATAATCGACAATTGGGGACTCCCTTCTATGTCTAATGTGTACTAGATGTGTGTTTCTATGGTAATCAGATGGGGCTAGGAAAACAGGTGGCAGTAGGAAAGCAATGTAACAGGTTCCCTCCCAATCGAGGGGCAGACGAACATATGCAGTTTGACCACAAATAAAATAAGAATGACGTGAAGCTTTGAAAACAGATTTCCCACTGTCACTATACTGGATAACAGTAGTACATTCACTATGACCTACATGTATGGAACCATAACTACGGACACATAATTCGCCTTTGACTGGTAGTACTGAAATAGCAGGTAAGTCTGGAGTAGTATCAGACTGAACATTCAGGACCATGAAATTCGACGAATAATTACCTAAATTATAAACTTCATTTTCTAGATCTAAACCTGTTCTGTGGGGGAGACCTTGCTTGTCTGGAAAACATGTACTGTTAAGAAAAGACATATCTGTTGCGGATGACGTTAACGTGGACCATGCTCCACAAGAACCATTATGTGAGAATGGATAAGGAAAGAGTGGCAGAACTCCCTTCGGTGTCTGAAAAGGGGGGAGTCGACCACACACCCAACAATTAGTGGCATTGCTGGTCTGGTGTGAATAATGTAACATACGGATAAATGTGTTGTTACGCATAGCGAGGCGGTAAGAATATTCGTGAGGAGGCAGATCACTAAACGTGTGCTCTACTGTAGCATTAGCAGACATATTTACATGAGGAACTGGAAAATACAGATAGAACGCATAGCTGGTGCAGGAAATCAAAATGCTGATGAATAATACGAAACTCAGAAAAATGATACATCTGATTGAATTTTGACTGACTCTCTCACTATGGGGGTCTATTTTATACATGTCAGAAACAATCTAACCGTTTCACCTAGGGGAGGACTTATACAATCAAACTGACTGACTTATTTTACTAGACCTGAGCTTTAACTTATACTCCTGCTGCGGAGTTTTCTCTAACAAGGGAGGGGTTGTAGTAATGTCTTGTGCGGGACAGTCCTTTAAAACAATGTTTTGACAGTCTTTAGAATCTTGGGAATCCTTGGAAATGTTCTTGGAGACGGGTTTCAATCCATTGAAAAGTTTTACATGAGAAAGATGGACCCACCCCTTCCTGCCTTCCAACTTGACGGCAGTACGGGTGGTCAAGAGGACCTGACGTGGCTCCTTCCAACGTGGTTCCAGCGGACTTGATCTGTCAAAATTTCGGACCATCACAAGGGAACCTGGAACGATTTCATGCGGTGCCACCTCGGTATTGTCTGGAAATGCGGCAGCAACCTGTGAACGACATGAGTTGAGGGCAGACATCAAGGAAGCTAGGTAATCTGTCAACATATTACATGAAACATCGGTAATACTTCGGGGTCTAGGAGTACCCCACATGTTAGGGGGGCGGCCGAATACGACCTCATACGGGGACAGACCTGATCTGGAATGTGCAACCATGCGCATATAAAACAAAGCGACTGGCAGAGCTACTAACCAGTCCACACCTTTTTCTTTACAAACTTTGGCAATGCGGATTTTCAGAGTCTGATTATGTCTCTCTACGAGTCCGGCTGCTTCAGGATGGCGTACACAATGGAACTTCCACTGGTACCCTAACAAAAGGGAAACGTGCTTCATGAGTTCAGATGAGAATGGCTGACCGTTATCAGAATATACGACTCTAGGGAGTCCATACCTAGGGAAAAATTCACGAACCAACTGTTTGGCAGTGGTCGCGGCTGTGTAATCTGGGACTGGATATGCTTCTGTCCACCTGGACAAAGCGCATACTACTACAAGGACATACTTGAAACCTCGACATCGCTCCATCTGAATATAATCCATCTGGAGGACCTCAAAAGGGTGGTCAGGGGGCTGGAAACCACCTTGTTCCACCGGGACACTTTTACCTGGGTTAAACTGACAACATATCATACAGGTACGGACTTTCTGCTTGGCTGCAGCTCGTAAATGCTTGTTGAACCAAATGTTCTGGATACTGTCTAACATAGCTTTTTCTCCTAAATGTGCTGGACTATGTGCGGTATTGATAATGACTTGAACCATAGAGTCGGGGAGAAACCACGTGGCTCTACCCTTCGTTAACCATCCTTGATCTGTCTGGACCCCTCCTTGTTCAGACCATTTCTTGATTTCATCGGGAGTAGCATGTAACTGGATATCTATGACATCTTGTGTAGGGTCCTTAACTGTCATGCATGTAATCGGATCTGGAGTATGTGTCTGATTAACTGGAATGTCTGGAGTCTGTGCTGTAAGTTTGGCTGTGTGGTCTGCTAGATCGTTACCTTGGGAAATAATGTCTGTAACTTTCGTATGTGCTTTGCATTTCATGATAGCAATGGATGTCGGTAAATGTATGGCATCTAACAGGGCTTGAATAAGGAGACCATGCTGAATCTTGGTTCCATGAGAAGTCATGAAACCTCTCTCCTGCCAGAGCACTCCGAAGTCGTGTACAACTCCGAATGCGTAACGTGAATCTGTGTAAACATTAACTTTCAGGTTCTTGGCGTGTATACAGGCTTGTGTCAGAGCGACTAGCTCTGCTGCTTGAGCGGACAGGGTGTCAATACGGTGTGTTTCAATAACTTCGGTGTCAGTAGTTACTGCATACGCTGCGACTAGTTCTCCTGTACTGGTTCTCATACATGAACCATCCACATAAAGTGTCAGGTCAGGATCTGGTAACGGACTGTCTGTCAGGTCTTGTCTTGGCTTTGTCGTAATGTTAACTACTTCCATGCAGTCATGGGGGTCAGGATTTGAACTAACTGATGGTAACAGTGTAGCAGGATTCAGGACGTTGCAGCGTCTGATTTCTATGTGTGGCTGGAACAGTGTCAATTCATAACCTGTTAAACGTGCAATTGTCAAGTGCTGAGTTTGTGTTCGGTTTAAAAGAACTTCTACTGAATGTGGGACTTGTACTGTCAGGGAATGCCCTAAAACTATGGAATCACTTTGTCTGATTGCTAGTGCTGTGGCTGCAACTGACTTGAGGCACGCAGCCAACGCCTGGGCGACTGGATCTAGTGTGCTCGAAAAATAAGCACAGGGCTTGTATTGTCCTGCTTGATCTTGTGTGAGAACAGATAATGCTGTACCTTCACGTTCAGTAACGAAAAGTGTAAAAGGCTTACTGTAGTTCGGTGTGGCTAGAACTGGAGCTTGACCTAGGGCTTTCTTTAACTCATTGAAACTAAGTGTATGTTCAGATGTCCAAGGGAGGACAGTCGATACGGCTGCCTCCTGTGTCGTTAACTGTATCAGTGGCTTGGCTAGAAATGCATACTGGGGAATCCATTGCCTACAATAAGAAGTAAGGCCGATAAAAGCACGTACCTCCTTCTGGGTTCTGGGCTGGGGAAGACTCGCTATTAACTGGATACGGTCTGGTGTCAACTGCCTACCCCTCTTGGACAGCAAGTGCCCTAAGTATACCACTTGCTGGACACAGAATTGAAGCTTCGAAGGTGACACCTTGTGCCCCATCTCGGCAAGGAAATACAAAACTGTAAGTGACGCTCGTTCGCAGTCACGTTCGGAACGGGCTGTGATCAGTAGATCATCGACATACTGGAGCAGGGCAGTGTCAGTTGGCATGTGAATGTTGTCTAGTTGTCTCTTAAGTGCTTGACTGTAAATACTAGGGCTTTCTGTGAAACCTTGAGGAGCGCGTGTAAACATATAGCTCCTTCCATTTAAACAAAATCCGAAAAGAAACTGGCTATCTGGATGAATTGGAACACTGAAAAATGCATTCTTGAGGTCAATGACAGTGAAAAACGTGGCTTCGGAATCAATGGCTGTCAATAGGGAGGAGATGTCTGGGACAACTGGGTACTGAGGAATAATACATTTATTAAGCTCTCGTAAATCAATCACTAATCGATATACTGGGGGTGCATTCGGATCAGTACGTTTCATGACTGGAATGATCGGAGAATTGCATACATTGGAGTCAGTTTCTACAACTACTCCTTGAGCCATGAGCTCGTCAATAATTTTGGATAAGGCTGCTACAGCCTCAGGTGGCAATCTGTACTGTCTGGTTCGGGGTAACACTACGCCTGGCTTGAGAGTCACACGATGGGGTGTGATTTGCATGTAACCTACATCAGTTGGACCTTGTGCCCATAAGTGCTGTGGAACATTAGACAATCTGGAATCAAAATCTCGTAATACATAGTGACCCTTGAAGTCACGTAGGAACAGACGTATTCCCTCTGGGGAACAGCAAATAACTGCACCTAACTCTTTCAGTGTCTTAATGCCTAACAGATTTTCTGGACATGACTTAGTAAGTAACAGATCAGTAGTACGGGACAATGGACCTACTTCTAGAGTGACTGGCTTTGATATCTCATTAACTATTGGCTTTCCTGAAAATCCAAGGGAAACATTTCTTGAGCCTGAGAGCGGAGCCCCTGGAACTTCGGCGTGACTAATTGTGGTCCTACTTGCCCCTGTATCGATCAAAAACTTTCTGTCTTTCCCTAATACTTGACTATGAACATAGGGACCTTCTTGATCTACAGGTATCTCGATGAGAGGCAAGCCTACCTCCCTCTCTAGGCTGTTTCATGAATATGGCTGGTACTCTGGATACTCGGACTGTGCATACTGGTACATCTGCGATGTAACGTGCTGTGTTGCAGCGATAGGCTGCGGTACTGTAACTGTCTGCTGTGCATTCTGTGACTGAGGAATCTGTGAAACTTGTTCTTGTCTAGGCGGACGTGGTCTTTCTTTGGTCTTACCAGTAGCTATATTATGTTTCAGAACTGCACACTCGTTTATAAAATGACCTGGCTGTTTACAATAATTGCAGTTCCCTTTAACGGGAGCTGCAGGATGACTGGCTTGATTCGGACCCCTCTTCTGACTGTCTTGAGGAACAGATTGTGCAACTAGTACTTTCATTTTCGTGTCTTTCATACGTTTTCTCTCGTGTTCTTGCTCTTCCCTGATTCTATTCTGGTGATACTGGAGCATCTGGAGCATCTGGGACGGGGTATTTGCTTTCGACTTTCAAAACTCGGTTTTTAATTTGTGGACTCGAATTCTCGACTAATTTGGTAACGAAAAGGTGAGGGTATGACTCACTACTTGTCTTGAGACCACTATTGATACTGAAACATTTTTCAAATCTAGAATAAAAATCACTAATATCTTCATCTTGTTTCTGTTTACAGGCTGAGATTGCATCCCAGTCTTCCTTCCTAGTTGTCAATAATCTGGGTAAAACTTGAATCAGTAATTCTGGTAATTCTTTACATTTATCTCCAAGACCGGTACCTGGTACTCGTGCCTTGTCTTCAGCTTCTAGAACTGCCCAATCTATCTTTTTCTCTCCCACCTCCCATTCTTTTTCCTTTAGCTTTTCATACACCCCTGCGGGTAACAGGACCTTTAACATTTTAATGATATCTGGGTAAGTGTATTCTCCCATACGGAGCATGTCTTTTAATTCTCTATGGAACCCTGCTGGATCTTTGTCATGACAGGGAATTAATTTCTTCATTTCAAGAAGTTCCATCTTTGAAATCGGAGTGTATACAAACACTCGTTGCATTACGCCACCCGCCCCTTGGACTGGGTGGACTTCTCGTAACGGATTCTGTCTGTCTATGTAGAATGATTTACTTTCTGGGGGTGAGACATGAACAAAATGCGGGTTCAGAAACGTTCTATATTTGTGGCGCTGTTCTAGAATGACACTAATTAGATCGGTACCTAGACCTCTCCATCTATACTGGAGTAACTCGTTCAGGATATCATGCAACGGACCTGGATCAGAATGTTGACCCTCATACAGAGTAATGAGGTGCTGGATCATATACATACCCACCAGTCGTTGCTCGGCTGGGGGCAGTTTCAGAAACATGTGTGCCACTATTTCGTCTGGAAAAGTGGTAGAATCAGTAATCCATCGGACTGCTGATCGGGCTAGTTCTTGTTCATGCATGGTACTTAACTCACTATAACCGATTCGTGATTTCAGGATGTGATCGGTAACTTGAAATACTTGTTCTAGGGAACCTTGTTCTGGCGCTGAATGATGAAAAATAGACTTGGGTTCTAGGCGTAAATGGCGATCTGGAAATCTGGATTTTCCTACATACGCTATTCTGACGGGATTCTCGTCTTCCTCTTCAGGATCAGAGATACTTTCTTTCTCGCTTACTTGTGCTGCTTTACGCTGGTCGTGTAACCTTATTATTTCTTTACGAATTTTCTTGTACATACTCTCCATAGCACTCCATAGCACTAATGGTCTTGTGCTTACCCTCGGCTATATTATCACTCCACCTTGTCAGGATTCTCATCTCGGCGGAATCTTTAGACGGGTAATCTTGTTCTCTTATTAGACAATTGATCAGGAACTTTAATATCATGAGCTGGATCTCGACTTTCCTTTGAGACATAATCTCGCCAATACTTTCTGGATCATCCCCTGTACGGATGAAACGATATATTCTGTCTAGATCTTCTTTCATATTCGGCAAGGTGACTAGATACTCGGTCACTCTCCTTACACGTAAGGAATATAAAACCATATTATATTCGCCTGGAACTGGATCATAGACACATTCGGTAAGGGTTTGCCTGATCTCTGTAACAGACTGATGTTTGGGCGTGCGCTGTAACGCTTGAGCATGTAATTCTAACTGTTTGGTATACTCTACCCATAAATCTAGATACATTATGGCGCTTATGCCATGTTTCTGATACATAAAGTGACCTGGACTGTCCCTAGGCGGGACAGGAACCGCTTCCTCTAACAGACCCTTTCTAGTTTTTATCTGACGTAACTTGGAAAATATAGGCATGACTGAACTGTAATCTGGACACAATACAATACACAATGAAAACACAAAATCACATCACACTCATACCACAACATTAAAATACATAAAGAACATTATAAATAACAGTTCGAACAGAATATTACCTGAAATACTGAGAACAGAAACAGAACAGAATTTCTCGAGAACGGAACAGACTAGAATTACTGGATGCACTGCTGTAACAGTACGGAACATACCGGTCCCATAAAGGGACGCATCAAGACCCGTATCCACCTAGGTGAACACTTCGTTTGTGAGTCTGGGCACCACCAACCCACGGACCAGGAGTCAATTTAGATTGGTCCTGTCTAGATACTACCCCAGCAATGGTACTCACCGGGCAGCACGGAACGGAAGGCCTCGGACTGGACTGGACGACGGACGACGAACTTCGGACTTCAGTTACAGGTGGGCCTCCGGATACCTCGGACCTTGGACTCTCGGCTTGGGCTCTGGTCGGGACTCGCCGCGTTCCTCCACCGTCTCGTTTGGATGCTGGACCGTCTCCTCCGTGGGCCTGAGGGATACTTGGAGCAGAAATATCTGCCAGTGCACGGTATGGTTCCGTCACGACTGCAGAGGGTCAGGGGGTCGGCGTGGCTTCACCGACGCGTGGGGAAAGGGCAAGTCCCTATTCGGGCGCCATTATGTGGTATATAAATAAATAATACCGGATCTATTTTTGAATGAATGAATGAATAACAGATAGCTCAATAAAATAAGAGTCAAGATTCGAGGTAGTAGGAGTTTCTGCAGGTTTATTACAGCATAAGGACAGGATCAGGACAACCTGCATAGGATGACCCAGCAGCTGCTGGGGCTTGGTCTGGGATGAGCGCGCTAACTTTTAATAACAATACATCAACTTATATACATAGCGCAAACACATAGCATTACATTGCAGTAGGCGTAACAGTGGGTGGAGCAGAAGGCGTGACGCATAGCAGTCGCGAAAGATAACAGTAAAAAGAGGTGTAACTGGGAGTATACTTAGACATGTGATGCAAACGTAACAGAATATGTCATGAATGGGCGGAAACTTTGGAGGGGGCTACCTAAGGAGCCGGGACCTCTAACCTAATGGTGCGCGAAAACTGGCAATGACGTGTTACTAGGAGAAGCTGGGGGCTACGAACTCTGTGCTAGGAGCAGAGACTAGAGTCTGGAGGGTCGGAGCGACATGTACCTAAACCCTATCTGGTATCTGATGTTTAGGGAACATGTTGATATAAACTAGAAGTCATGAGGGGAAAAGCTAACTTGATTCTAAGACTGGACCATGCATTATTCTACATGTAGTGCGTGATGAAGAATATTAAATGACCATTAAATACAGTATTTCTCTAACATGGAGACGAGAAGGCTAGACAATGACGGAAACTATTGATGCAGTTCAGTAGCTCAGGAATGCAGAGAAGGAGGACTGAACTGATAGCTGGAACTATAACATACTTTTGGCAGACTCAGAGGCAGAGCCAGGCTGCACCGGGCACTGCGAGGCAGGAAGTAAGTGAAGGGTCGAGGATACAGGTGGGGGCTGTATCGCTCCTCAGCGAGGCTTTCAGGAGACAGGAGCTGAATCTGATGTCCGGGCCCTTTTGAGGCCTGGAAACGGGGACTTTACAATGGAATAACGTGCACACTGAGAAACGTGGCAACATTACTTTACATAGGCCTGATATTCGTAGTATTCACGAGGACTGGAAACTAACATACTAGAGGTGGACACAACTGGAATTGCGTCAGTAATCGGACATGGGGAATAACATATGCATATTAGTCATGCACACATAACATATGATGGATGAGGCGTAGGGACACAGAACATGGCAAAATTTACTTTTCCACAAAACAATCGAATAATTAAGGCCTGCCATAGTGAAGACTTGCATTTCAACGAGGAATAGATCATGCTACATAATCCCATGACCAGCCAGCCAAACACAGTCCAGAACAAAACAACCCCCTCTTCAATGGATCCCTCCCCCCCTCCCACTACTGCATCCCAATCATGCCAGCAGCCATTCAGCACCTCACCCACCCACCCCCCATATCCCCAAAACTCCCACAACTTGTTTCCAAAAACGGGGTACTCCCGTAGGCGGAACATCAGCGAAGGCGCGCAGCCACTACCCCTCCCGAAGCCTCCTGCTCGGTACCGCCCTTGGTGGAGGTAGGGCAGGGGAAGCGGTCCCCACGTATATCGCACCGCTAGAAGAGGCAGGTGTCCCATCCCATAGGGGGAACAGCAGTGTCGACGAAGGCTGCAGGTATGAGATGGGCGCAGCAAATCAACCCCGTGGTAGGGTCACCCAAAGAGAGCATTGCAGATCAGTCGTTATTGTCCATCAAAGACAGTTCCTCTCCGGGGTCCGCGTGGCCATCCCGTTTGTCCTTCTGTGCCTTGCGGTGCTGTTTCAAATATTCCACGACTTTGCCCGGGTCCGTGAAAAAACGTTGCTTGCCCTGGTGCGTCACTCTCAACTACTGGGTACAGTAAAGCATAGTCCAACTGAGCATCTTTCAATTTCTTTTTCACAGCTAGGAACTTTCGCCTTTCCTCCTGTACCATAGGAGTGAAGTCTGGATAGAGAGAGAAGGTGACCCCGTTGAAATTCAAGGATCGTTTGGCCCGGGCAGCCCTCAAGGCGACATCCCGGTCGCGATAATTCAGCAGCCGGGCAATGATTGGCCTAGGCGGCAAACCGGGTTGTGGAACGGGTGCCAGGGACCTATGCGCTCTCTCTACAATGAATTGGGACGAAAAGGTGTCTTCCCCTATGGATGTTCGGAGGAGCTTTTCGATATAGAGTTCCATCTTGCCAGTACTGGTGGATTCTGGAATACCCGTGACGCGGATGTTATTGCGTCTGCTACGGGCCTCCAAATCTTCATTCTTGGCGGCAATAGCGCGCAGGAGATTGTCCATACGTGCGAGTTGAGAAGTATGGGCAGCTGTGAGATCGTCAGTGTCTGAAATACGCTGTTCTGTTGCAGTAAGTCTCTCCTCATGCTGATCTACTTTGTGCACCAGGGCATCCAGTCTGGAGGATATTTTGTCCACCTTGTCGACCACGGTAGCAAAGCCTTGGCGCATTTCTTGAAACAAATGGCGCGAGTCCATGTCGGTCGTGGGGGAGGGAGCGGCGGCCTGGTCTGCGCCGCCGGACTCGGGCTCCGCCGTGCCGGTTTTCGGACCCTTCTTGGAACTCTCAAAACTGAGTTTTGCCTGTCGGTTCTCGGGGCGCCCCATCGCGCCCCTGCGCTGCACGTGGGCCACTTTTGTAGGATCTATCAGCTCGATGGCGGTCCGTCGTCCTGTGGCAGTAGTGTCCACCCCAACCAGGCCACCCGCCGTGTACTGCAGTCGAAGGGTATCTAGCCGCACGAGGCCCGATCACCAGCCGTGTGCGTGGCAGATCCAAGGTGCATTGACAAGGAGCGAGTGAGCGATGGCAGGGGTCAGCCCGCCCGGGGAAATGCCGCGCGGCACTCAGGTTCTCAATGGCCACCAGGCTCCGGCAGGTCGCTGCGTGTAGAGGGGAGTACAGTACCCAGGGAGTGCAGTCGCGTCTGCCTCGAGCGCGCAGGCAGGCCGCAGTCGGTACCACCACACACTCGCCGGGGGGGCAGCCGGTCCCCAATATCTCGACAAAAGCTCGACCCAGTACTCACTGCGGCATGCCAACGTCCACAGCAGTGATGATATCGTGGAGCTCTCCGTCCTTCGTCCCGGGGCAGGCCCGAGAGCAAAGGAGGAACGGTCTTGTGTCGAGGCACCAGTGCGACGCCGTTTCGAGCCAATCTCTATGACGTCTTAGTGTATAGTGAAGCAGGCACAGGCATTGTAAAGGCGATGCTAGTCGCTGGTCAAAGCAGGGACCCCGATTGGACCGTCATGAGGGTCGCAGCAGGTCTTAGTGCCAAGGCCGCCGTTCAGGGCCTGTTGCCTCGTGGTCCGCACCGGCCTCACGTGAGTGCGGTAGCCGGGTCCCTCGCCTCCGCAGCTCTGGAGTCGGCTCCGGTAAATCTTTCAGCGTCGATATCTCGCCAAGAGGACTTGACAGCAGCCCAGGAGTTGGACCGAGTGTGGTCGAGGTCACTGCACGCTGATTCCGCAGGGTTTGGGCAACCTAGCCCCTCAGGCGGTGAGGATCAATGTAGGATCAGTGCTGCAGGGAACGGGAGCCGTTCAGTTAAGCGGCCATTCCGTTTGCGCGCCAAGCCACGCCCCCCTGTGGAAGGAACATTTTGTACTTTATATTCCTATTTAAGTGATTTGTGTACAGTGATGTTATAGTTGTTTATTAAAAATACCAGAGATTAGGAATATTGTTAGGAAATATATTTTAGAGTATAATAAGAACTATTCATTGCTAATTTCAAAATGCAAAATGTGACTACACCTCCATTTTTTTTGAGTGATCCAGGAGAACCAAAGGTAAAATGGAGTAAGTGGAAAAAGATATTTGCACACTATGCAAAGGTTTGTGGCATGAATTTAAGTGCGGAGAGAAAACATTCTTTGTTATTACATTGTCTAGGAGGTGAGGGACAGGAAGTGCTTGAAAACTTGCCGGGTTTGTCTCCACAAGAGCAAAGGGGTTTGGATGAATATGAAGTGTGTTTGTTACAACTAGATAAACATTATTTACCTCGTGTGAGTACAATAAATGAAAGATATTATTTTGGGAAACATGAACAAGGAAAAGATGAGTCAGTTGAGGAATATATAACTTCTATTAGGAAATTGTCCTCTACATGTAAGTATGGTGCAGCAAATGAAGAATGCATACGAGATCAGTTTGTTTTGAAGTGTAGAGAGGAAAAGATCAGGGAAGAATTATGGCTTAAGGATGAACCGCCTTTGGAAGAAGTAATTGGTATAGCAAAGAGAGTAGAACATATGTTGAAATGTGTAAATGAGTTAAAGAATGACAAAGGGAAGTTGGAAGAAAAGGTGGAAGAGGTGAAGGAGGATGTTTCTCAAGTAAAGGAAGTCAAGTCATTTGTAAAAAATATTGGTAAAGAGGAAACTAATTTGGCAGGTATAACATGCTTTAGATGTGGAAAGTCAGGTCATAAGGCTAACTCAAAGTTTTGTCCGGCAATGAGTTTTGTATGTCATGGCTGTGGTAAAAAGGGACATTTTGTTAAATTCTGTAAAACAAAGGATAAGAAAGTGGTCAACAAAGAGATAAAGGAGATTATATGTCAGATAAAAGATAAAAATGAGACAGATCATCCTACTGGTATGGTCAAGATTGATGATACAGAAATAGAGATGATATTTGACTCTTGTGCACGCATTACTATTATTCCAAAAGAAATTTATGAAGAATATTTTTTTAAAAAGAATAAGCTTTGTAGTATGGATGTGTGTCCAGGTGGTTATGGAGGTGCACCCATTACCATGATGGGTTATTTTAATGCATCTATTGAAATGGAGAAGAGGATAATTGTTGGGAAGATCTACGTTTCAAAGGATGGTGATTGTTTGATTGGGTGGCCTCATCAACGTTTATTGGGTGTAATATTGAATCCTAACTCTGATCCCCAAGTGCAAATTCAAGAGGTAGAATCTAAAGCGAATAACGTCATTAAAGAATTTCCTGAACTTTTTCGTACAGGTTTAGGATGTTTAAAAGGTTATAAGCATTGTATAAAATTGAAAAAAGATGCTGTACCTGTTATTGCAAAAGTAAGGAGAATCCCATTAGCAATTCAAGAAAAGGTGGAGCAAGAATTAAAGAAATTGCAAAAACCAGACATCATTACATCTGTAGAAGCAACGGAATGGTTGGCGCCAATTGTTGTCGCAAACAAACCTAATGGCTAGATAAGATTGTGCTGTGATTTAAGATCACTTACCAGGGAGGTTGTAGTGGATACATTCCCTTTGCCTAATATAGATGAATTATTAACATCTTTAGGTGATTCAAAAGTATTCACAACGTTAGATTTAACACAGGCATATCATCAAATAGAATTGACTCATGATTCACAAGATCTAACGGCATTTATAACTCCGATGGGTGCTTTTAAGTATAAGAGAATGCCGTTTGGTCTTGTGTCGGCTGCGTCAGTTTTTCAACGAGTAATGGCTTCAATTTTAAAAGGGATAAAATCCGTGAAATGTTATCAGGGTGATTTATTAATATATGGTAAAAATCAGGAAGAACATAATAAGACACTAAGAGTGGTGCTTAAAAGATTAGAAAATGCTGGATTAACTTTAAAATATGAAAAATGTAGGTTCTCAGTCAATGAGATGAATTATTTAGGTCATCATATTTCTGCAGTTGGGATTTCACCTAAAAAAGAGTTGGTTGATATGATTGAGAAACTGATATCACCAAAAAACAAGGAAGAAGTAGTTTCATTTCTTGGTATGGTTGAATACTATGGGAAATTTATAAACAATTTGGCAGGTCAATCAAGTAATTTGAGAAATCTTCTAGGAAAGAACAAAGAATTTAAGTGGACTGAAGAATGTCAAAGAGAGTTTGAAGACATTAAAAAAGATTTGGTTAATGCTCCAGATTTGCAAGCATTTATACCTTTTGAGTAAACTTTGGTTGTAACAGATGCAAGTTCAAAGGGTTTAGGTGCAATTTTGAAACAAAAGAGGAATGGTCAAGAGAAACTAATTGCTTGTGCTTCAAGGAGTTTAAGAGGTGCAGAACTGAACTATTTAGTTATAGAAAAAGAAGCCCAGGCTATTTATTGGGCCTTAAGAAAGTTTAAACATTTTCTTTGGGGTTTGAGGTTTAAAGTCTGTATGGATCATAAGCCTTTAAGAGAACTTTTTATGATGAAAGGATTAGATAGTGTGTCATCAAGGATTCGAAAATGGGTTATTGGTCTTCAAGAATTTAATTTCAGTATAGATTATATACCAGGAGTAGAAAATGTGTCTACGGATTGTCTATCACGATTGGTTGATGAAGTTCAGGGAGTTGATCACGAAGAAGAAATATGTGAAAATGAAGTGAATGTATGTGAAATCACCTCAGGTACAATACTTGAAGATGAGTGGTTAGAGGAGATTGGTAAGGATTCTGAAATTAGCAGAGTAATTGCTAAAGTTTTAAGTAATGCAGTGTTGGACAACTCTTTTTCTAAAGTATGGCATTTGGTGGAAAATGAATTATCAGTGGAGAATGGAATTCTTCTGAGGGGTTCTAAGTAGATCCCTCCAAGTTCTTTGAGGAAAAGATTGATTGAAGAGGCTCATCAGGGTCATCTAGGGATAGTTAAAACTAAAGAAAGGATTCGGTGTTCGTTTTGGTGGCCAGGAATGGATCAGGAAATAGAGAGAGAAGTGAGAGAGTGTTTGCAGTGTAGGGTTAGTGACAACATGTTAGTTTCACGTACATCTCCTATGGTCTGTCGCAATCTTCCAACAGGTCCTTGCGAGGATATTGCTATAGATATTGTAGGTCCTCTTACTGGTGAACATCGAACACCGTATCTTATAGTTTTGATTGATCTATATTCTAGATGGGTGGAGATTTCATCTGTTTCTGAAGTTACATCTTCATGTGTCATTTCTTTTCTTAAAGAAATTTTTAGAAGGGAGGGTTTTCCAAAAACTCTTTTATCAGACAATGGTCCACAATTTTGTTCGAGCACGAGCATGATGTCTGAGTTTTTAATTTCCTGTGGAATTCTTCATAAAAGATCTTCTGTTTATCACCCAGAAACCAATGGAACCGTGGACAGATTTAACAGGGTGATTAAAGAAAATATACAACTTTCAAGAGTGAATTCAATGGATTGGAAAGAAGAGTTGCAAAAGTGCATTTTGGCTCATAGATTTTCACCACAGATGACAACTAAAAAAACTCCATTTGAGTTATTTAAAGGGAGAATTCCGAATTCGAGTTTGAGTCCAGCATGGATGTGTTGGGGTAAAGGTATAATAAACAATGGAATTGGTGAATGGAGACTTAGAGAAGAGAAATTACAAAAAAAATAAAAAATTTGTAATGATGAAAGGAAAAGGGTAAAAGAAGTGAAGGTTGTAGTTGGTGATGTAGTTAGGGTCAGAGTACCTGTAGGAGCTCTGGCTTGGTCAAAATACTCTGTGCCTATGCATGTTGTTAAATGTTTTAAAAACTCAGTTAAATTGGAAAATGGTAAAATTTGGAATTTAAATCGAGTTGCCATTGTTAAAGATTACACTGTTGAAGAGAAATCAAATGTAAAAGATTCTGTTTGTTGTAGTGATGCAAATGTATCTCAGAAAAGATTTAGCTCTCGTATTAAGAGAATTCCAACTTATCTTAAGGACTATACGAGTTAAATTCATTGCATTATATTCATGAATATCTGAATCATTTTATCCTGTCTTTGTTTTAATGTATACATTTCGTATGTTATGTTCTTATTCTCTTCTTGCCTTTTAGTTTAGCTTCTGTTATAAGAAAGAAGATGTGTAGTATTCTCTCAATCTCCATTACCTGTGTATTTTATGGAACTTAGAGTACTTTATGTTGGGAGATTCTTATTGTGGCAGTTGCTGCCTGATAGTTGATGGGTAAGGTGCTTATGAATAAACCTTACACTGTGAGCATATTTCTTAATGTGATTATTCATAACTTTTCACCGCATCCATGCGATCAAAATGATGGTCATCCCGAAAATACTGTACTTGTTCCAGGCCCCCGCCATAAGTCTAGAGCCTGACTTTATACCTAAATTGTGCTCTCTAATAACCCGCTACATGTGGCAGAATGGGAAGGCGTGGTTGTCCTTCACCCTTCTAAGACAATCTAGGGGGCTGCGAGGTGTAGCCCTGCCAGAGTTTGATCTCTACTACAAGGCAGCACAATTGAGGGTGAGAGCTGAGTGGTCAATGAGGGAATCAGACACACTTTGGCTGCACATGGACTGGGCAATAGTTGGTAGGGGGATCAGGGACATGCTCTGGAAGCCAAGGAAGGACAGACCCCGGAATGCATATCTAAGCACTCCCACCCGGACTACTTTCAGGGTGTGGGATGCTGTCACAAGGGCAGCTGGGTGGACGACATTCCCCTCCCCTATACCCTAATCCATTTCAACACAGAGTCCCCCCCCCCCTCCCCCCGGTGGTCCGGCAGGTCCCTTTGATGCCTGGCTGGAGGGTGGCTGCCCGACATTATCCAAACTTTTTCATACTTATGATATACTGACTTTGAGCATTGCCAGCACAACTTTCTCCTCCCCTTGTCTTGGCATTTTCACTACCTCCAACTTAAACATTGGGCGCTACATCCAGGGGACAGAGAAGCAGCTACATAATAACTTACGCCATAGAAAACTTTGTGGGAAGGGTTGCATCCTCGGAAAGGGTGGTTTCCTTCCTATACACTGTTGCTCTCTACGTTGCACACCCTGTGGCCTCGACACATGGGCTTCTGGGAACATACAATAGGGAGGGAGATTACGGAGGAAAAGTGGTGTCACCTCTGTAGAGATATTGCCAAGAACAAACATTCCATAGGTTTGAGGGAAGGGCACTACTAGACACTCTATGATTGGTATTTCTACCCTAGGAGGATTTAAAAAATCTTCCCGGAGGCCTCTGCTGTATGTTGGAGGGGCTGTGGCATTTTGGGTGACTTTCGCCGCATTTGGTGGGACTGTCTGACGATTCAGCCTTTCTGGGCGGAGATTCTAGCACAAATAAAAGATTTATTAGGATACCATTCCCCAGTCACACCCGAATTTGCTCTACTAGGCCTCAGAGATACATGTCTGAGGCAATTATGTGGGCGCGGCAAAAATGACAATAGCTGCTGCATGAAAGAAAAAAGACGAACCCTTATTGACTCACTGGCACGCCCGCCTCTGGAGAGCCCTCAAAAATGGAGAGAATGACAGATATCTTTAGAGATAATTATAAACATTTCAAATACAATTGGGGTCCATTGGTGTTATATCTTTCCCAGGGCCTCCCACTGGCGGTATGTCACCCAACGACGTGGGCTATGCATCTCTTCCAGTGCTAGGGCCTGACTCAGGCTCCAAAACGACACCACCAATAGACTGTATTTACAATAACACCGTTTCACGATTATGCAGCACTTTTAACTCTGTATCACCATCCAGTTTACACCCCACATTTTGTTGGTTGATTGAGTTGTTGGAGGGACTGTGGGAGGGGGATATTTGGGGAGATTCTTGCTGCATTTTGTTTACTATAACGCAGGTATAAACTTGGGATGCAGAGTACTACGTACAGTATTTCGCAGTCTGTTATGCAACTGTGTTTCTCTTAATGTATAGTTCTCACTCTTGGGAACTGTCATGATCTGTAAAAGCCAACAGTTGTGTGTGATTTCACTTAATAAAAAGATGTTTGAGAAAAAAGATGAGGAAAACATAACAGAGAAGGACACAAAAAAACACAGCAATGCTGAATGTCACATTGGCAAACCTACTGGAATTTGTCAATGATCTGTAGCAGCAAAGACATTATTATGGCAAAAACTATGGGAGCCAAAAATCTGAGGGTCCGGAGACAACTAGAAGGAGAAAGGCCCATATGAAAGTTGGCCTTCTTGCATACGTGACTGCCAAGGTAATGCACAACTATCACCAGCTGAGGCCCCACTGGAGAATGGGAAAGCTAGCTTTATGATTAACATGATTTTTCAAGGATGTCGACCTGGGGAATAAAATCATGGCAATAGCTCAATGCAGGAACTGATTATTGAAGAACGGGAATTTACCACCCTCTTCCTCAACAGCTTTAATGTGAAAGAGAAAAGGATAAGGGAAGTGATGGGAGCCGTGGCTACAATCCTTTTCCCTGCAAAACTGTAAACAAGGTCAAGAAGTCTTTTTAGGTCTCGCCTAGCGTAGGAGCGCGCATGCACTCCTCGCTGTGCGAGGCGTCTTGTAATCGATAAGATTTCTGAAGTGGAGTTGAAGGCCCGCCCATCATTTTGATTGGCTGGCATCATCATTTATGCTAAACGCTGGCCTCCGATTGAAAATGAGGCTTCTTTGTTACCGCGTTGTCTCCTTTTGGCCCGCCCATCCCGACCGGATCGTTTCCTTGCTGCGTTACACAGTCTCCTTAAAGTAGTCGGTGGACACTTTTTTTCCTCATTTGCGCAATGCGACGGCTTGTTATTAGTTTTATGTTCATGATCAGTGCGGCTCCCGCTTTAGGGACACTGCGCTCCATTTATTTATTTATTTCTACTTTAGTTCGGAGCGCGGCGCCAGGTTGAGGGACACTGCGCTCCGTTTATTTAATTATTTTTCCTTTAATTTGGAGCGCGGCGCCTGCTCTAGGGACACCGCGCTCCATTTATTTATTTATTTTTACTTTAATTCGGAGTGTGGCGCCCACTTTAGGGACACTGCGCTCCGTTTATTTATTTTATCTTGTAATGATGTGGCGCAGCGTCACAAACATACCGTGGCACCCTGACTGAGCTGGTTGTTTTTCTTTTCAATGACCTTCTCTGGCATCATGTATACCCCTCTGTCTCCTCACTCCCTCTCCGCACCCCCCCACCCACACACATAATTGTCAGTCCACAACTTCCACCCGAAGGCTGGGGACCTATTACTGTTCTCGGTGCAGGGGCTGCCCTAGGATTATGACCCCCTAGCGTCCCCCATTTGTCATCAAGAGCTGGAACTTCTGTGGTGTTATATTCCCTGCCCCCCTAGCCCCAGCATTCCTCCAGGAGAGCGGTGGGTGTCCTGGTATTTGAGGTTTAGAGCTGTTCCGCGTGAACACAAAGCGTTGAATAGGCAGGTCAGAACCAGAGTCCTGTTTTCAGTTAGAGCCCCCACCCCCAGAGCGAGAGCTAGGGCCAGCTGTCTAGGGTCCCCTTGCTTTCAGATACGACCCCCTTCCTCTCTGCTTGCGGCAGGGGTTGGGGGAGGGGCAGTTCTATAACTTCTCTTTATGTATTCAGTTCATGGGTCAGCACAGGGCTCGGCTCGGAGATTTACCAGGGCTTGACAAATCCACTCGCTCGCTCGCATTTGTGAGAGAGAATTGATGAGGACGAGCTATTTTTAGGTCCTACTTGCCCTTACTGGCGAGTAGGAAGACAAACTAACTTTTGTCCTCTGTCTTTGAAAACGGAGCAAAAGTGACAAGAGAACAAGATTTAAAGGCATTTTTATTGCTCACAAAGGGAATGAGCAATAAAGATGGCTTTAAATCTTCTTATCTTGTCACTTTTGCTCCGTTTTCAGAGATGGAGGTGAAGTAGGTTGCACTTAGGTCGAGGGGATTTTCCAAGGTACTAGACCTGCAGGACTAGTACCAATTTTCGGATTTTTCGAGCCATGTTTTCATACTGATTTGTTTGAGTTAAAAACTGACAGAGGCAGCTGAGCATCAACGCCACGTCCCCAGCAGCCCTCTCCACGTTTAACAAGCATTTGCAATGCAATAGGTCTCGCATGTACGTGAGTTTAAGCTATTGGCATTGTAAATCACAATGCTTTTTGTATGTTTTAAAAACGAAAACAAAAATAAAAGGCATTGTCATTTGCAATGTCAATAGCTCTAACTCGCGTAAATGCAAGACCGATTGCATTGCAAATGCTTGTTTTATGGAGTGAAGATGCAATTCAAGAACCGCTGAACTTCCTAAAGGGAGACCACATGGTTGTCCCACACAGTAGCAAATGAAAATCCACTGCTAGACCAAGTAAATCCCCTGTGATCACAGGGCATTCATGAGTCCAGTTCGGAGAAATATAAGAAATATGATGACTGAGTCATGCTGCACAGAAACCAATGCCTACATAATAACTGCCAGACTCAACACTCTCAACCACTGACTCTCTGTAAAATCCATCTTCGTGAGTGCTGGGCACAGTATTTTCCTTATGTCCACTTAGTTCGCAAATACTTGATCCCATCCCCTCCTTAGTTCATCTTCTCTTTCCTGACAACCACTTTGATAAAACAACCTTCTGTTTACTTTTTGCCCGCATGAATATGGTGTTTGGTGTCTCTCCAGGAAAAACGCCATCAATGACCGGAGCTTATTGAGATCTGCTAACCAAACAATACCTATTTTGAAAACTACTAAAGGAAGAGGCGAAGAGGGAGCTGTTTACAAGAGAGGACTAGTAGTAGGGCTTAGCCCTCTATCATAACCAGGGTTAACCTTCCATCATAATCAGGGTTTAACCTTCTATCATAACCAGGGTTTAACCTTCTATCATAACCTGGGTTTAGTCTTCTATCATAACCTGGCTTTAGTCTTCTATCATAACAGCGTTTGGCCTTCTATCATAACCAGGGTTTAGGCTTCTATCTTAACCAGGGTTTGGCCTTCTATCATAACCAGGGTTAGCCTTCCATCATAACCAGGGTTTAGCCCTTCTATCATAACCAGGTTATAGCCTTCAATCATAACCAGGGTTTAGCTTTCTATCATAACCAGGGCTAGCCTTCCATCATAACCATGGGACTCCTTGCAGGGCGGGTATACTCTTTTCTTTCCCTATACTTGTACTTGGGAAGGCCAATTCAATTTGACTTACACAAAAAAGAGTGGTGGATATTTGGGTGAAAAGGTGTTTATAGATGGAAGCAAGGGAATAATAGCATGGAATAAGTAAGCCATCTTCAATTACAATTATCTGTTAGTAAATAGTATGTATTTTATGAACAAACATTTCATCCTTGGCTTGACAAACAAAAGCTAGCAGGTCACTTCTTCAGCCTTCCCTGGACAGCATTCCAAGCCTGAATGGTTATGCTCGAATAGCCAGGTATTGAGTAGCCTCCTGAAGGTTAGTAGGTCATCGGTCTGCTGTTGGAGGATGGGGAGGGTGTTCCAGGACTTGGAGGCTAGGTAGGAGAATGATCTGCCACCGGAGGTTGCTTTTCGGATGCGAGGGACAGTAGCCGGGCGCGGTCGGCGGAGCTGGCGGTTCGGGGTGTAGTAGATGAGTCGTCTGTTGAGGTATGCAGGTCCGGTGTCGTGGAGTACCTTGGGAGCATGGGTGAGGAGCTTGAAAGGTGATCCTCTTGTTGACGGGAAGCCCGTGCAGGTCTCTCACGTGGGGGGTGATGTGGCTGTGACAAGGGATGTCGAGAATCAGGCGTGCAAAGGCGTTCTGTATGCGTTGCAGTCGTTTCAGCAGTTTGTCCGGGCCCCCCGCGTAGAGGGTGTTCCCGTAGTCCAGCCTGCTGCTGACGAGGGCCTGGGTGGTGGTTCATCTTGTGTCGGTGGGGATCCACCTGTAGATCTTTCAGAGCATGCGGAGGGTGTTGAAACAGGATGATGAGATGACATTGACTTGCTTGGTCATGGAGAATGTTGAATCGAGGATGAATCCCAGGTTGCGTGCATTGTCGGTGGGTGTTTGTGCTGTTCCCAGGCCGGTCGGCCACCAGGAGTCATCCCAGGCTGAGCGGGTGGAGCCGAGGATGAAGACCTCCATCTTGTCAGAGTTCAGTTTCAGGTGACTGTTCTTTATCCATTCGGCGACGGCTTTCAGTCCTTCATGGAGGTTGGTTCTGCCAGTGAGAGGGTCCTTGGTGAGGGAGAGGATCAGCTGTGTGTCGTCGGCGTAGGAGATAATGTTGAGGTCGTGCAGTCTGGCGACGTGGGTGAGCAGGGCCATGTAGATGTTGAACAATGTCGGGCTGAGGGATGATCTTTGGGGTACACCTCTTGGAGGCTTCGGATTGGTAGGGGGATGCGGACACTCTGTGTTCTGCTGGAGAGGAAGGAGGAGGTCCAGTCCAGTGCTTTGCCTCGAACTCCTGCGTTGTGGAGGCAAGTGCGTAGGGTGTGTGGCAGACCGTGTCGAAACCGGGCGATAGGTCTAGAAGGATGAGGGCCGCGGTCTCGCCGTTGTCCAGCAGGGCCCTGATGTCATTGGTGGCAGCGATGAGGGCCATTTTGGTGCTGTAGTAACTGCGGAACACGGACTGGGACGGGTCCAGGATGTTGCTCTCCTCGAGGTAACGGGTCAGCTGTTTGTTGACAGTTTTCTCGATGTACTTCGCCGGGAACGGGAGCAGGGAGATGGGCCGGAAGTTTTTGAGGGTCCTCGGGTCTGCCTTGGGTTTCTTGAGCAAGGCGTTGATCTGGGCGTGCTTCCAACTCTCCGGGAAGGTCGCGGTCTCGAAGTAGATGTTGATGGCCTTGAGGAGATGGGGTGCGACGGTGGCGCTGCTTTTGTTGAAGATGTGGTGAGGGCACGGGACTGACGGGGAACCGGAGTGGATGGTGCTCATGATTTTGATGGTGTCGTTGTCGCTGATGTTGGTCCAGGTGAGCAGGGGGTCGCTGTGGGTGGTGGTCGTGGGGTCAGAAGTCTCGTTGGCTGTCGTGGTGGTCTGGTTGTCGATAATTACCACTGTATTATGTATTTTTAACTCAAGCTTTTTTATGAAGTTTTCAATGTATTGTTTGAAATAAATGGATCTGATTTACTGTGATAACTTTTTTATAACACTGTAGTAGCTATAATAAAATATACTGTATATTTTTTAGACATTGGTTCCTTGTTTTTTGTTGAGCCCTCCATGAAGTACTGTTATTATGATCCAATAATTGCCTAGGAAATATATCTTCACATTACTGGTTGTCGAAGCTGTCATGGATGTCCGCGATCTTGCGGTGGAAGAAGGAGGCAAGGGAGTTGCAATGGTGGGATGTCGTTGGTGTTGGAGCTGGGGTTGGAGAGTTCCTTCTCAAAGTTGAAGACTCTTTGCTGTTGTGTGCGTTGTTGTCGAGGTGGTCCTTGAAGGAGGTCTTTTTGGCGGATCTGATGAGGTGATGGTGTTGGCGCATGGGGTTCTTCTAGGCTGCTTGGTTCTCCAGTGTCTTTTCGTGGCAACATTTCTTCTCCAGTTTTCGGCAATTTTGTTTAGAGGTCTTTAGGTCCGCTGTGAACCAGCTGGCATTCTTGTTGGTGTGTCTGTTCGTGGGATTCTTGATCGGGGTGAGGGTGTTGGCGCAGTCGTCGATCCAACGTCTGAGGTTGCTGGCAGCGGGGTTGGCTGCGTCTGTGGGTGGGCTACAGGGGAGGGCAGGGTTTAGCTGGTCTTCAGTGATTTTACTTCAGCTGCGGCGGGGGATCTGTTGGGTGCGGTGGTGCGTGGTGGGTTTCCGGAAGGTGCAGTGGATGCAGCGATGGTCGGACCAGTTCAGTGGTATGGTTGAAGGAGACGTGGGAGCTTTGCAGAGAAGATGGGATCAAGCGTGTGGCCTGCGGGGTGGGCGGGCGTTGTCAAGAGCTGTCTGAGTCCGAGGTTGGTGAGGTTGTCGATCGTGGTGGTGGAGTTGGTGTTGTTGTCGTTCTCGAGGTGGCAGTTCAGGTCTCTGAAGAGGATGTAGTCCGTGGAGGGGAGGACTTGCGTACGGACGAAGTTGGCGATGGAGTCGCTGACCTGTGGCCGGGGTGCGGGAGGTCTGTAGATCAGAGTTCCTCTGAGGGTGGTGTTGGGATCTGTGTGGATCTGGAAGTGCAGGTGTTCGGTGGTGTTGAGGGTGTCGTCAGAGTTGGTCGAGACCTTGAGGGTGGACTTGTGGATGGTGGCGATTCCACCTCCTACTCCGTTGGTCTCTGTCAGGAAGGTGACTTCTGGGGAGGATGTGTCGAGCAGGTTCCAGAGTTCGACGGCGTGTTTGGGCGCTGAGTGAGTGTTCAAGAGTATACATCTGAGGTAGTTGCGTCCTGTCCTGGTTGGTGGATTGGCGGATCGGATGCTGGTGAAGCTGCAGTTCCGGCAGGAGAAGGGTCCTTGGGTGCGCTTTGGGCGACCAGGAAGCAGGTGTGTGATCGTCCGGCGTTGAGTGCGTGGAGGGTGCTGGCATCGTAGCGGAGACGGGCGTTGTGGCGTTCGTGGCGTCCAGGGGTTCTAGCGCTGGGCGTGGTCCAGGCGCAGACGTGCTTGCCTTTGGCACGCTGCGTGGCCGCGTCGCGGCCGGCATAAGAAGTGAAGGTGGGAGGGAGGAGCAGCTGGGTGGTGGGAGCGAACGAATGGGAGCGGGGAGGTCGAGCCGCAGGGGACGCAGCGGTGGGAATGCGGGAAAAGTGAAGGGTACAAAAGGGTAAAAGGGCACAGCAAAATACAGGGGGAATGAGAGGAGGAAAAAACAAGCACAATAAAACAATCACAACCAAAATACAGTGCAAGCAGAGCAGACAATCACAACCAAAATACAGTGCAAGCAAAGCAGACCCACCCACTATCACAAGCGGATGAATGGGAGATGGGGGGGCGGGGCTGCAGGGACGCAGCGGCGGGAAAGCGGGAAAAGTGAAGGGTACAAAAGGGAAAAAGGGCACAGCAAAATACAGGGGTAATGAGAGGAGGATACATTATCCCTACACTGTACGTTTGACATGGCCAACATAGAGAGTTGTGAAGCAGCCTTCTTTTCGATCACAGCAGCAGCTAATCAAATTGTAAAGGGCTTCCTAATTTACCGACCGCCGGGTCTGGCCACCGACTTCATGGCTAGCATAGTGGAGCAAATGATTCAACCTGCGATACGCTATAAGAAGATGATAGTCCTAGGCGACTTTAACTTGCACTTTGCTGAGATAACAAAGAAGGAAGCCCAATCACTATGTCAGGACCTAGATGCACTTCAGTTAACACTCAAATCTACCCTCCCTACCCACCAACAGGGGCACATACTAGACCCTATCTTTACTAATTGTACAAAGTTGGCAATTGAACCCTCTAGACCTGTCCCATGGTCTGACCACCACCTAGTTGCTTTCTCTATCCCATTAGCTAATATTTCCCCTTCTGCCTCTAAAGGATCAGGGACTCCACATAGAAGATGGTCTAGATTTACCCCGAAAAACTTCACACACTGGCTCTTCAGCTGTACTGCCCTTCTGTAGGAAAGGATATTAATGTGGCGTGTAGATCCATGGATAAGTTGGTTAAGGAGACATTGGACTGTGCCCTGTGCAGGCAGACCAAATCCACCCCATGGTTCAATGAAACTTTAAGATCAGCTAAAAAGCTTGTAGATGACTGGAACGCATATGGAGGACTGATTTCTCAGAGGATAATAAGACTTCGTATGAACTAAAGTTAAAGCAATATCAGTTTCAGTTCAGTTTAATTATGTCTTTATTTTGATTAACAAAAAATCATAAAAGACAATGTGCTTCAATAAAACATATAACCCAGCACAGTACCACAATGACCACAGTAACCCAAAACAGTTAAAACCGTTAAAATTACCTAATAAATGTGGTGAAGGGGGGGGATTGGTGTTGGGGATTGGGGTTAGGGGGATTGTTTGCGCTTGTTTTGCTGCTGTGTATCTGCCACATTCTCTGCATGCCGAGTCTCGGGGACACCCGTTGCTTTTATAGCAATATTGTCCTATGTCCACTGCGGAGACGGGAGGGCGGGTAGGCCCTGGCGCTTTGTGCATTTTGAGTTGGAATGTGCGGGGGGTGTTGGACAAGGTGAAATGGGGGGCTGTTCTCCAATACGCTAAGAGGGCGGGGGTGGATGTCTTACTGCTTCAGGAGACTCATTTACTAGGTACAAAGGCATTATGTCTCCAACGGTTTGGGTTTGCTCAAGTGTACCACTCGGGATTCACGAGAGGATCTGGGGGGTCGCCATTCTTATACACTGGAGGGTGTCCTACATACACAATAGACTCTGGACTGATCAGCAGGGCAGGTATGTTTTTGTGCAAGGCAGGGTAGGGGAGGACAGGATTACCCTGGGTTGTGTATATGAAACCGCCACCGCTACAGTGGCCACTGGTGGGGAAGCTCATGTCCCTCTGGTGTGCCATGCCTGATTCCCTCTCTATAGTAGGGGGGGACTGGAACGATGTCATGGACCTGGGTAGCGATAGGTGGCTGAGCGGGGCGGTAGATGAGGGGGTCGGGGGGTCCCACCACCAAACTGCATGCCCTGGTTACAGGTCTTGACTGAACGGACGCCTGGATGTATAAACATGGTTCACGTAGGGAATACACTTATCTTTCCACAGTCCATGACTCAATCTCCAGACTGGATTACATTTTTGTCCCACGAGGGTTGGCCCATAGAGTCATGTCAGCTGAAATTTTGCCGCTTACCGGTTGCTCTTACATTTACCGTAGGCCCGGCCCGGCAACCGTTTCGGTGGGGAATGTCGGGGTGGCACTTGCTGCAGGATGGATACAGGGAATATATGACCAAAGAAATAGATCACTACCTGTCCTCAAACGTGGGCTCAGTGGACTCTCCGACTATCCTTTGGGAGGCTTTAAAGCCCACTCTGCGGGGGGCGGACATCTCCTGGTGCGCTGCGGCCCATAGGGAGCGACTGAGAGACTTAGTGCAGCGCGAGGCGACTCTAGAGGAATTGGAGCGTAGAAGCCGTGAGGTGGGTGGAGGGCCCGCCAGACGGCAGTTAGTCTTGGCCCAACAGCAATATACTGCGGTCTTGATGGAGGAGGCGCGGCAGGCCTGGCTGGCCACTCGTAGCCGAGTGTACCAGTGGGGGGACAAATCATGTAGGATGCTACACCGCTTTTGTCAGGGTACTCTCCACGCCCAACCGCTGCCTCAGGTCTTGGACCCCGAGGGTGCGCCCATACTTGAACCTCCGCTGCGCTTTGCTACGTACTATGAGGGGCTGTATGCCTCCCAGGAATGCTTGGCGGCGGATGTAATCCAGCGATTTATTGATCTCCCCCCGCGGGCGGTCTCGGATGAGGTGCGGGACCTTCTGGACGTGCCACTGTCCGGTGACGAATTAGGCGCGGCCCAGCGTGAGCTGAAAACAAACAGCTTCCCATGCGAATTCTTCCGCCGATTTTATGTGCAGCTGGGTCCGCGCCTCTGTCCGGTCGTGGAGGAGGCGTACGAGGGCGGAGTGCTCCCTCCGGATTGGCGTCACGCGGAGGTGGTGGTCTTTCTGAAGCCGGGTAGACCCCCCGAGACTCACCCATCGTACCGCCCGATCTCGCTGCTCAATACGGAAGCCAAAGTTTTGGCTAAGCCTCTGGCCAATAGACTTAAGCCCCACATCACAGATCTGGTCCACCCGGACCAGGCGGGCTTTATGCCTCAGCGGGCCACTCGTCATAACATTCGGCGTGCCCACGTTGCAATATCGGCCTGGAGGAGTTTGGGGGAGCAGGCAGCCCTTTTCTTGGCGGACATGGACCGAGCGTTCGACTCCCTGAGCTGGACCTATTTGTTTGCCTTATTACGACGTCTTAACTTGGGCCCACGCTTCTTAGCGTATATACAGCTGTTACACTGATCTTACGGCTTCGGTGCGCGTGGGGGGCGCGGTGTCCCGATCTTTTTTGGTGCAGCGGGGGACGCGTCAGGGCTGTTCCCTCCCCCCCTATTTATTTGCGCTCGCTATAGAGCCCCTTGCGACGTGGGTGCGCATAGATGCCCAACTTAAAGGCTTTCGATGGTCGGCGGGTCTTACTGATAAAATAGCGTTATACGCGGACGACGTCTTGTTTTTTCTCACTGACTTGGATCACTCGGGCCGCGGCTGTTGCGCATACTGCAGATTTTTGGCGAAACGTCTGGCCTATATATGTCAACGCTTTGGACACTCGGTGGCCAGCAGCAGGTGGGAGTGTGGGCGTCCGGCCTTCAGCTGGTGACGGGAGGTGTGAAATATTTGGGGGTCTATTATCGGAGGAGGCGGCTGCCTCGCGAGAGGGCAACTTCGCCCCGGTATGGGATCGCACATGCGAGGACATAAAGGTATGGTCCCGTATGCCATTGACTATCTATGGCAGGTCCATTATTTTTAAGATGGTGGCACTCCCTCGTCTGGTGTATCAACTACAAAACCATCCACATCGGATTCCGCCCCGCTGGTTTCAACAAGTCAATTCAGCGCTGGGGGGGGGGGGGTTTGTGGGACGGGGGAACTGCGCGCGTGGCGCTGCGAACGTGTTTCCTATCCTCATACACCGGGGGGTTTGGCCACATCTGACGTGCTTTCTTACTACCAAGCGGCGCACCTGCTAGTCCTAAATGACTGGTGGTACGGCGATAGGGGCGATCCAGCCTACGCGGTTGAACGATTTGTCATGGGCTCCGCGTCGGTGCATACGCTGCTGTACTCGGCGCCGCTTCGAGGGTGCCTTCCCTCTGCCACTCAGGTGGTATCCCACATTTGGAAGCAAGCGCTGCGCAGAATGGGATGGTGGAACGTGCTCACTCAGGAAACTCCCCTTTGGCGCAATGGTCGCCTGCCCTACCTGGACGCATTACTGGGCTTTAGGGGGTGGGATGCGATAGGAATTTCCCTCTAGGTGACGTAATGTCAGGCCTCTCCCTGAAGTCCTTTCAGAGTTTAGGATGCCCCGCTCTCAGTTTATTAAATACCTCCAGTTTCGACATGCTTTGACACCCTACTTGACTGACCTGGAGAGCTTTCCCGAATTTAGTCCCGTAGAGGCCAAACTGTTCATGGGGGAATTGCCAGATAAGAAGCTCTCAAGTATTTATCAGACACTAGTCCATCATTGCTCCTCCGACTTACACAGACTTAAGTTCGCGTGGGAGAGGGATGTGGGGGATTTGAAGGATGAGGATTGGGCGGAGGCCCTGGCAAGCCCGAGGGCGGCAGCAATCTCTACTCGCCTGCGACTTATACAGTTTAAGTACCTTCATCGCACTTACTTCACCCGACAGCGCTTGTGGAGGGCGGGCATGGTTGGCTCCGGTGTGGGTCAGAGGTGGGTACGCTTCTACACACTATATGGGGGTGCTCAGCGCTACATAGATTCTGGACTTGGGTGTTTCGCTGTCTATCTGAGGTGCTGGCCTGGGAGCTTCCCCGCTAAAAGATGCACTGGTATCGGGTACGGGTTGGTAGAAGGCAGGGACATTACAACTAGTGGCTGAAAACTGAGCCTCGAAATGAGACACCAACACCTCAGGGGCGACATGTTTTACGGGTACTTGAGAAGTCGCTCCGCTGCCCCATTTAAGAAGGTGCCAGAAGTGTGTCATATTATGCTCGTTGCTCGCTACAAGCAGATCATGCCATCGAGACTCATCCCAGTCCTTCTTCGCCTGCTGCTGGGATGCCTTGTACCTAAGTCTGGCTTTTCTGATGTCCCCCATTACCTGTGATCTAATGGCCTTAGACAATAACTTATAAGCCTCCCTACAGATTTTGTTATACCAGGCAGCTGACTTGGTGAATAGGGCCCTTGTTTTTTCATTGGGTTTAATAAAAAGCTTTTTATGGTTCCCAAATAGCTTGTAATGGACCTCTTGGAAAATACAGTTAACCTCCTCCTGGGAGTCACAATCATGTAAAATGGAGAGTGAGTGACCAACCAGGGATTTCATCTCTGCCACACCACCTTTGTTGTCCACCAACCTAGCCCATCTAACTCTCCTCGTATCGTTGGAGAGTGTGGCCTCCACTAGCCTCTCCTCAGCAACCCTAGAACCATTACTAGATAGGCCAGGAACCTTAAGGGTTAAGATTAGCGGAATGTGGTCACTTTCATTCCGCTCATGGATCTTCATATCAAGCATAAGGGCCCAAATTTCAACATTAAGAAGTATATAGTCGAGACGACTACTTCTAACTCCATTGCTGAAAGTGTGGGTGCCCTTGCTATCTGAAGGCGTCCTCCCGTTGGCTGCTCAGAGGCTCCTTTCCAAACATAACCCTTTGAGTTGTAATGCAGCCTCAGTCCACTTTTTAATGGGGGGTAGGTTTAATTGCCGGATGTTCCATTGAGCGTCCTCTTCCAAACTAAGATTTCCATCATCATGGTTGAGGGGCTCAAAGGTGCAATTGAAGTCGCCTGCTATTACCAGGTTGCAGCCACCCACCTGGCTACCTAAAAACATGTCAAGGTCTGCGACTACTGTTGAAGCTCTACCCCCAGGCATCCCTCTGGCATATACGTTAAATATCAGAGCGTCTAGCACGTTAGCCTCACTAATCTGCAACACCAATATGTCCGGACTGTCAATGTAGACTTCCTGGACCACCCATCCATCTGACTGCCTGACCAAACATGTGAGTCCGCCAGACGGCCTACCTTTCTGGCCCCTTCGCGCTAGTTTATAAAAATTAAGAGAACCTGGGAAAAAGATTGGAGTCAATGACCAGGTTTCCTGAAAGGAACAGAAATCATATTTGTCGATAAACACTGCACAGTCAGTAGAAGTAGATTCAGTTGACAATCCCGCTACATTCCAGGAGGAAAAAGACATCGAGGGCTGTACTTGTTGTGTTACGGTGATTTTAGGGGGGTCAAACGGACCTTTAGTGTTGGTCACAACCACTGGCATATTAAAAGAGTTATTATGTTGTTTATAGACTCCGTAGGTACAGGGAGATTTGGCTAGGGGAATAATGACAGTGTCCCTTGGTGCCAACTCAGTTGTTTTTGTTGTCCCAGTACCACAAGTAGTCCCTAGGTCTGCAGGGCTACGGTCAGCTTAGCCAGAGTCAGAGACATCCCCAGTACAAGAAGGCCCTGTATGAGCTTGGTCGAGAGTGCTCAAAGCCAGCCTGAGTGATCCCCTGGCTTCTGAGGCTCCTATTAAAGTCAGACCACCAGGGGCTTTAAGTCAGTCTAACTCTTCCATGGAGGTTAAGGCATCAAAGCGATTACTAGTGGGAATCAGGAAAGTGGGGATCTGGCGGATAGGATGGCCATACAAGTTAAGTTCACCCCTCCTCTCACTACGTCCAAAGGCCCCTTCTATTTTATAGAAGAAACCCAGAGGGACACAATCTCCACATCCTTGATGGGACAGATGCCCGCCCTCTCCAATATGTGCTGTACCAATCTAGGCAAACTAAAACTAAGGACAACGCAATCACCTAGGAGGGACTTGTGGGATTTTCCCACCCAAGGAACTCGGCGAACCATCTTAAACTCATGAAATAGAGGTTCCCTAATGCCTGTCCTAACACTCAGCAAATGAAGTACCTTGTTTCTTACCGTGGACCAGTGCTCCCGCGCACCAAGGTCGAGCACTGGAACGTTGGTCAGAACAACCGTGTAAGGAGTAGCTTCCGGCGGTAGATGAAGGAAAGGCTGGGTGCTCAAAGGGCCGGAGAAATGGGGCGGATGTGCCCAGTGACTACTTGGTCTGTCAACCTCGGCTTCCGCAAATTTGAAGCCGATACTGGAGTTGAGCTGACACGCTGCTAAAATACAGGCGAATACAGACGCCATAGGGATTGGATGCGAATACTGGCACCATTCAAAACTATCCTTCCTGACCACCAATAAAGATGAATATTTTAATTTGAAGATTTGGCCTGTTTTATTATAAATAAGGCGATTATTGTCTCACAGACTGGAAGTTTGAAATAACATATTTCTGGAACACACTTGACATAATCTCCGTATTTTTCGCCCTGAAGAAGTCCTCTAGACGAAACGCATTGGCTACGCTCTTTATGAAGATTTTGAATAAAAGAAAAAGAAAAACTTTAAGTCCTACTGAATTGATTTCTTAAATGATTATCTTTGTTACTGTTTATTGCGGGGGAGTGCTGAACCATTGTGTTTTTTGCAAAGTTATTTGGGCATTGCCCTTGGGAGTCTAGAGGTATGTGTCTTCAGGTTCTTGGCACCCAGAATTCTTTAAAACTAAATAGACCATAAAACGTTAGATAGAGTGCAGTCATTTTTTGCCCTATACTCCTGTTGCTTTAGTGTTGTTGACATTCTCATGGCAAGAAGGGTTTCCTGGATCGGAAACAGTAGGAAGGGCTTCCCAGGAGATTGTGTGATTTTAAACTTCAGGTACCCAGAGTTGGCAAGAGAACTCCTCGCCAACCAATGGAAGGGGTCGTTCCAGGAGGAGGGTGGCACAAGTATTAGAATGCTTCCCCTTAGTTTTTTTTACAGAGACTTGATGCACTTAAATATCCGAGGCGATACCCAGTGAGATTAAACTGGGAGGGCCGGCCAGTCCAATTAATGAATCAATACGCACCACTTTACAGCATCTCTGCTTTAAGTGAACTAGACTGACTGATTGGGGGGCCACCGTCAGGGCACGGGGTTGCACGGGAGGGTGTCTCTCCCAATGGAGTCAAAGGAGGGATAGCTATGCTAAAGTCTAATGTACCCACTTCCTCCAACACATGTGGAGCCTCTAGTGGGTCAGGCTTAGTGGTGAACATCTGCGCTCCTCTCGCACTCTCAAGCATGCATATTGGTCACAGGCCTGAAACCCCAGTGGCTGGCGGGCAGGGAAACATCGATATAATCTCCTGGAACATAGCAGGATTGTCCAGTAAATTAAAAAATCATCACTGGCTTGCTTAGGTTAAGAGATTTCATATCATCCGTCTGCAGAAACGTGGGAGGTAAGCTGTAGTGCTATAGCACTGGAAGGTTATAAAATGTATTTTGTTCCCGCACGTAAGTCTACCTCAGGGCGAACCAAGGGTGGCCTGATTACTTATGTGGACCTGAGGCTGCAGGGGAGATGGGAGGACCTAGGCTGAGATTCTGATTGCATGCAGGGGACCTGGTATCAGAACAAGGGTCTAAAATTATTTTTTATCAATTTTTATAATGCCATCAGAGGGGGTCAGACCCCATCCAGTTTGACCGAATTGGAACACAGGTTGGCAGGAATCGAAGTACTGGGGGTATCAAGTGCTCAATTGGGGTTATTGGGAGATTTTAACTGCCACCTGTGCCCCCACCTGATCAGTAGTAAGGGGGGATGGTCCTCTTGCCCACTGGAAGAGGGCTTGCATATGGAACATACTAGGGAGGGAAGTGAGCCTAGCTTGATTCTGGGCATACATGCCCTTATACACACCATGGATCTGACTAGAATGGGCAAGGACAATCGGATTCACCCAACCTTCAAAGGCAAGGGAAGGGGCACTGTTATTGATTTTATTTTCGTCCCCAGCACGTTAAAGTGTTGGATCACAAGTTTCATTATAGAACCTAGTTCTTTTAGTGATCACAATCCCCTGGTCCTGTCCATATGGGACCCCAACCCGGCCAAGCATTTACGCCGAAAACAGATCGGCGGAAAAATATCAGCCACCGACCAGGTAAGGAGACTGAGATGGACCAATATCAATGACGACATTTTTTGTAGGGCGTTTCTTTCAGAGAACGAACAGCAGGTTTGGAAGTGCCTAGATCAACAGTAGAGGGGGTAGATTTAATTACATCATTTGAAGGTGTCACCCATTGTATTGATAGCCTGCTTAGGAGTAGAACACTAAGAAAGGAACAGGACACTCCTAGGTGGTTTGACCGGCAATGTTCTACTGCTTTGAGGGAATTGAAGTTAGCTCTAAAAACTGCCCCTAAAGATAATACAATGGTGTCCCCTTGTAGGGGGCGGTATAAACAGGCACTAAAACATCGCAAAACATCATTTCAGCAACAGGCATAGGAGAATTTAAGAGAAGCGGCCGAGTCAAAGGATTCGACCGCTTTCTGGAAAGTTATAACTGATCCCTGCTTTCAAGATATAAATAAACCCAAGCTTGCATGTCACGTTTTGCCAGAGTCCTGAATGGAGCATTTTCAAGGCCTCTACAACCATGGCAGTATTAGCTATCCAGCCTCACCATCAGAGGAAGGAAACTCAAGCTCATCCCAGACATCTTTTTCCCTGGGAGAGATAAAAGCGGGCATTGAGGGCCTGACACGGAATAAGGCCCAGGGCCCTGATGGGATCCCCCCAGACCTTTTAATGAGCCAGGTAGAACTCTGGGCGCCCATCTTAACCAGAGTCATAAACACAGCAGTGGAGACAGATATGCCAGCATCCTGGTCCACTGCAACAATAGTGCCGATCATTAACCCCTTCCACGCTGATGACGAGCTGGGCTCGTCATGAGGTAGCCTCCTGCTACGCTGATGACGAGCCCAGCTCGTCACGTAACATGCGCTTTAGAATATCTCAGCGTACGAGCGGAATTCCGCCCGCACGCATGCGGTTAAAAAGGACAACAGGGATAACCCACAATGTTATAGGCCTATCTCTCTCATCGATGTAACAGCGAAAGTTCTAGGGAGGGCCATTCTTAATCGGCTAATGGACTGGGCGGATGAACACAACATAATCTCTGATACCCAGTATGGGTTCAGGCCGGGCCGTTCAACCTCAGACCAATGCTTTAATTTATACCTTTTGGTAGCCAAGTACACCGTCGCTAGTGATGAGACGGTGTACTTGGCATTTATGGACCTTACGGCAGCTTTCTGACCGGGTTAACCGAAAGAAACTGTGGGAGTTAATGGGGGCCCTGGGTGTTGATACAGGCCCAATTAACATCTTAAGAGCCTTGCACCAGCTCACTTCAGCCCAGGTCAGATACAATGAGGAGGGAAATATCACTGATTCCTTCCCATGCTCCAGGGGTGTGAGACAGGGCTGCATCCTGTCGCCCTTTTTATCTACTTTATACTTCAATGGTTTAGACCAGGTGCTTGGAGCTCTAGGGGTGGACTGTCCAAGGATAGGAAGAAGAGGGATCCCTGTCTTGCTTTATGCGGATGACGCAGTGCTCTTAGCACGCACTGCGCGGGGTCTATAGCACCTCATAGACGGCTTTGTCAATTTCATGAGGAGTTTGGACTTGTCCGCCAACCTCTCCAAATCATACATTATGGAGATGGGAAAAAGCCCATGTAGGAAATACAATTACAGGATCGGTACTCATTGTTTGGAAAAGGTGCAGGAATTCTCTTACCTAGGAATTTTATTTGATAGCCTGTTATGTTTTAAAACACTGATAGATGAGAAATACAGAACATTAATTAGCTCTACCGGGGCAATCATGAACTTTGCTCATAGTGTAGCAGGGATCCTGTTCTCCTACAGAACTGTGCATAGAGACTTGGAACCTCAGTAAGTTAGGGTGTGCCAAAACTCACCTTAGTACCCAAAATCCCCTTACCTGACTAGCTACAGTGTCTCATTGGTCATTACAAACTCCCAATACTTAGACAAACCAGAACATGGACTTAGATTACCTCAGGTAATGTGGAACATATGAACACTCTTTTGTTATACAATCATTTCAATTCAAAACAGGGAGTAAATGAGGACGCAAGCATATTTGAAATGTTTATTTACTAATGCAGGGTTCTCAAAAGCAGTATCTTAGATAATACTAGCAAACATATTATAAGAAACAAAGTATCAGCATAGTTACTAGTCCATAGAATGCAAAAGGTGACAACATGCTGAAATGAATCGGGTTTAACAACACCTAATTCTCACCCTCCCTAATTAGCATATTATATTATATCTAGGAAGGTCTCATTGGGTTTTAGCAGGGCGGCCCCATACCTCAAGATCCTGGTGGTAAGGGATCACATCATCTTCCACCAGCTCTCTGCATGCAAAGCACCATCAAGTGTGTGTGTATGCTCTGTGCAAAGCAATATAAAACGCGCCTTGCGCCTCAATTTGGCCGCAGCTGCATGTATATTATGTCTAGTAAGGTGCGAAGATCAGACCTCACAACAACTGTGTCGAGATATCCTTGAAGGCTTCAGCACTCACTGTACAGACACGGCTCGCTAAGCAAAGCTGATATCAGAGTAATAACATATTATTCGTGTGTGAATCAAAAACACTCTGCTAGGCTCAAAGCTATAATAACAGTTGTGTCGTGTGCAGAAGCAACTGAAAGGTAAAATGGCGTTTAAACTCTTAATAAGCTCATGCTAACTTAACACAGTATATAGGCAAAGCATAACTATAGGACATCCCCCCAAGATCCGAGCACGGATAAGACAAGATAAGATAAGGGGCTCATCTTTGAAGTGCAGAGTTCAAGAACGAAAGTCAGTTCAAATTTAAGGAAGTGAGAAAAATTAATTTAGTCACCATAAAAAAATAAACCAAAATCTCACCATCTTGACAAATAGTCATAAATCCCCCCAAATTTTTTTGAATGAAATTCAATGTTAACAAAGTCAATAGGTCTGGGACCTGAAAATTCAGTCATAATTTCCCCAAAATGTTTGTTTTGAAAAAGTTTCAATGTCAACAAACGCCTCGATCGGTCTCAACCCAGGACTGAATATGTAAAATAAGCAGCTACTGCTTCCAAAAGGAAATCACTGTTATCATCCGAAAATAATTCAGCCATCCAATCTAATAGCGGGAATGGATATTCATGCTCTTCAATTATCGGAGCCTCTAGCACCATCAGAGGACAACTCGGCGGGTTCTCAATGTAGCTGTGTGCCAAGAAATCTTACGCCGCTGCAAATACATTCCAATGACCCAGTACTCCATGCATCGCTGCCAAGGCCATAATGCTTTCGTCGGAACAAAACAACTTGTGAGCAACTAAGGGACTCCTGAGATGATTAAAATCCACGCCAGGAGAAACCATCTTGCAGAGACACAAATCCAGGGTCCAATCGAAATCGCAGCTCAGGCAATGAAAGACAGGCTGGACACATGTAAAATAGGAAAATCGAAACGATAATCCATACGCTGCACTTAAGGTGGCTAGTGGCAGCGCGCCATAGTATTCAAGCATCCTGTTGCGAAACAGTACCAGGCCGGATTGAGCGTCTTGAAACACAGGACGGGCATCCATTTTTAATAAAAAAAAATATCACCAGAACGCCTGCGGCCAACGCTAATAAAACAGGCAAACCACCAAACAGGCTTGTAAAGATGGAATGAAAGAAAGCAGGAATGACTCCAAATATCTTTTCAAAGGAAGTCACAAGTCCACTGCTAACTATTTTAAAAAAATGAGCGAGGCCCGAAGTGGAGGACGCGTTAAAGATTGTATGAATCAGCTCACTGAAATGCAATGGAAGGTCAGTGTTTATTAAAACCTGCACCTCTGTCCGGGTGTTGGCTACGTGAAGGACAAATGTTTCTCGAGCTGAAGTCAGGGCAACTTCTTTTTGTGACAATAGGGCTCTTATTCTACTCATTCCATTGAACTCTGACTTCAAGGTTGGAATTCGCGGCCAGATGGAAACATCCAGGTTCCCATGCGGAGGAGTATACAAAACATTTTTACAGCAAACTACACGTTCAGTGACTGTAACCACATAAGCTATTCCTTTTATTAACCCACAACAATCTTCATTATTCAAAAGTAAATAGCTGCCGTTTGCCAGTAATTTGAAAGTGGGGACAATTGCGGGAACGGGAGTACCCTACAAAACACAGGCTAAATTAGGCTGTTCTTGGTTGCAAGAACCGTGCAACTGAATATGTCTACACATTAATGAGTGATCAGGTGTTTCTGTGCACTCTTCACCTTTTATAAAAACCTTCCTCCCTTCTCTAAGGCATCTGTATGTGAAAGGGAGTGACCAGGCTTCATGGAGGTATGAACTACCCAGCGGTTCGTATCTACCAATGGCAACATATTTTTTACAATTAGTAAATTTAAATAAAGCAAACGGTAATGTAATTAAACCGTGGATGAGCCACGTCGCAGCCATGTCCTCTGCCACAGAGAATGGCAAAGACTCCAATTTTTCAATGTGTAACATGGAAAAAGATGCATCTCTCATTGAAAGAAAACGCTGCTTGTCAGTCAAATTAAAAGGGGCAAAGAGGGAGGAGACATTCATGTAATTCCAAGGCACTTTACCGGCCTTAATTGTCTGCAGGGTACATGCAAACTGCATAATGGAATGCAATTGATTTTGACCATGGTATAACACAGACACTTCATTTTGCACAATATCAACAACAGACGATACAATATTATCCAATGTGTAAATGCGGGAAGAAAGCGGGTTAATGCTATTATCTACAACTGCAAGCACTTTCTCCAAGTTAGCTTGATCAATAGCCTTAAGGCGGGTAGCCGCCTCAATCTGTGACGTTTTCCAGATTTCATTATAAACCGCATATATCCATCGTTTTGATCTACCACTAGCCGGGCCTTTTATAAAATCATTTAAATCAACATCACCCGTTAGTTTAGATAGATGCAGTTTAACTGATGCCAAGGTAGAATGTTGGAGCCAATTCTGACATAATTTGCCTATTGAATAAGTGGTGACAGAATGGTCATTCTCAAAACGGGGATCGGTCCTGATTTGTTTGAAGCCATCAGCTAAACCCAGAAAACGATGTTGGCACAAATCAGCACCTCTGTGCCACAATAGCCAACCATTAGGATCCAAACTGGATATGTTAAAGGACGAGTTTTGCAACAGAGTTTGCAATTCCTTAATGGAAAATTTGGTAAAATGACCCCAACCTGAATATTCTTCTAAATCAGGGATGGAAGGAGTATTTAATTTTTTAGAAGAAGCCAATCCAAAGCATGTTGTTTGAGAAATGGTAGAGTTAAAAAATAACATATGATTTAGGATGAGACATGCACGGTGCAAAGCCTCAGTGCCTTGCACCTGCCAACTTTTAGAACCCCAAATTGATTTAAGGTCAATTGTTTCCTTTCACAACTCGTAGCCTCCAACAGCTAACTGGTCGAGGAAGGACTTCGAATACAATAACTTAGTATCGGTAAGTCTAACCTTGAACATGGATTTTTCTGTCATTTTAAAATAAAATGATGCCGGATTGGACTGATTAAAGTCGGTAAAATAAGTGTACTTTTTCAAAAATGTACTTGAACTGCCTTGTAAAGGAGCCGGGCAATGCTCCCACTGTGTATAATTTACAGTATTTCTTCTGGAACTAGTTTTGTGTAAGAAGTGGGTGCCAAAATGTTGGAAGCAAAATAAATCACCATAATTAGCAGAATCTAAATATAAATCGTCAGCGTCAAAGGCAGCATAATATTTCAAATCAGAAAACAATGCCTCCACGGCCTGAACATCCCAATCCTCAGAACGTATGTTTTGTTTCACCACATCCCCCATGTTTACTCTAAGCACATTAGGGACATTAATAACCTCAGTTGGGCCATGGATTTGAAATTTAACATCATCCCATACAATCCCATCTAGGACAGGCCAAGCAGTGATATTAACAAAAACCAAGTCTCTCTTCAGTCTGTGTGCAGAATGCGAGGAGGAAAGGGGTGCCAAAGTTCCATTGAGATGTCGAATGCATGTTCTCTCTTCGACATAGTGTCCATTGACGAGTCGGAAAAAATAAAACACAAAACCAATTGACATAAAAAGATAAATTGAAAAAAACACTAGCCAAACATATGTCCAAGGAGGAATTAAAACATGTTTTTTAAATAAACTTGTATATACTGCAATCCGAGAGGGCTTTCCTGAAGTGTGCGAGACAGTGTCAAATGAAAATCTGGATTCTGTGGCCAAATGTGTTTGTAAATCAGGCATCGATATGTCAGTTGGGTAAGTGTAATCAATTTCATCAACGTTAGTACCAGGCAAAGTACTTAATAAAGGACTGGAAATTGTAGGCATCTCAATGGCCACCTCTGACTCAGGATTATAAGCAGTGGCCATAACAGAATTTCTCACAATCGAAGGACAGGAGACTGCCGGTGTCATACTAAGAAGAATCGGCCACTCTGTGTATCTTGACATTGTCAATTGAGATAAACCTGTTTTCTTTACGACCTGGAAGTGGTGGTAAAATGACTGTTCTTGTGCCCTTCACACCAAGCACAGGAACCGGAGCTCGATTGGAGGGACCAAATTCTTTCTTGTTCTCGATCTTCTCCTGAACCAGTTCTTCAACTTGGGGTAGCCAGCCAACTACCGGGATCTGCAACGCATCATCCGAGGTGGAGGGCAAATGTTCCTTTGCAAGATCGTCTCTTGACTTTTGTAGAGTCTGTAAAACATTGCAATGTTCATCTACGTCAAAGGAGGTAGCGCTAGCCACACAGTCTAGACCGCCAAGGTCCGGTACATACATCTTGATACCAAAGAGCATTTAGTATGGGGTCTGCCCAACCAGAGACCTTCTAGGGAGATTATTAAGAGCACGCTGCACGCCATTGAGGTGGGCCAGCCAGTACCTGCCAGTGCCTATAACTCGAGCTGTCAATGATTGCTTTAAGTCACGGTTCATTCGTTCCACTACACTATTACCCTCAGGTCTGTATGGAGACGAAAACTTGACTTGGACCCCCAGCGACATCATGGTATCCTTATACGCCTTAGAGGCAAAAGCAGGACCCTGATCCGAATGGAAAGTACCACAGGCAAAAATCCCTACAAAGACACGCAAATCTCTTATGACAGTCGGAGGCGCTAGGGGGCGCACAGCGGAATGGCTGCCTGAACTGCAGCTCCGCCGGGCGATCACATACAATGTGATCCATTACCACTTCTACCCCGCCAACCCACATCTCACGACCATCCACGTGTGGGGGAAGATGTGGGGCATAAGCGGACCTGGACGGAAAAGGTCGATACCCCCGCCTTTGCGATAGTTGCCGCGATCATCGTGGTGAGGAACGGGCTGCCTGACGAAATGGCCGGCGGCGGACTGCGGACCTCAAGCGAACACGGCGGATCCAGCGTGGGATTGACCGCCTAGCATCGTACACAGCCTGGGGGTAAGAGCCTGCCACCTGCCCCAGAGTGACTGTTTTGCGCTGCTCTCGCCCCCCGAACACTACCGGCTGGGACTGTCACCACCCCGGCTGCGCGCCTGACAACATGGCGGCGCCTCTCGCTGAGGTGACTGGCACCTCACTCTCGCGCCGGTGAAGTCGGACTCGGCTTTGCTGGGCGCACAGGCCGGCGGATCAGCGCAGGAAGCTGCTGGACATAGCGTTGCTGGGCGAGGGGGCTCGAGATCGTCTCATCACTGGCGCCCCGTCACCACTAGATCTGACAAGCCGGGGAGAGGATTCCTGGACTGCCGGGTGGCTACTCCAGCGGGAGACAGCGCAGAAAAGGTCGCACTCCCTTGTCGGACTAACTGCGGTAGGGCCCCCCCGGGGACAAAGGCGCGCCCTTTCACCTGCATTCGCGCTAATGGTGGTATGAGCTGACCGCCTCTCTCCCATAGCCCACACAACCTGAAGAGAGACTCCCGGCGGCGACCTGATCAGACGCAGAGTTAACTTCACGTGCAGCTGCAGGCTAACATTGCCAGAGAATCACGGCGACGACGGTCAGAGTAAAGAGGGCGTCTGGGCCCACATTGCGGAAAGTACATTCACCGGCCACCACAATGGGAAAGCCTGACAAGCAGCAACCAAAACTCTCCTTTGACAATAAGAAGGCGACGAAGCCTGCAGAAGATATGACGGAGACCGGCGGATCCTCAGACCCATTGCCAACTAACAACATAGAGAAGATTCTGATGGCGATTCAATCGAATCTGCAGGATATAAATGGTAAGCTGGACAATCTGACATGCAGGATGGATGGCATGGCCGCTCGACAAGAAAAGCATGGCGAACGATTGGATGAGGCGGAAACGAGGATCTCGGCCGTTGAAGATGAAGCGCGAACCTCCACCACCAAATGCGCGGGAATGGAACGAATCCTGGAGGTGATCAAAGCGAAGGAGGAGGATTTGGAAGCGCGCTCGAGGCGCAATAACGTGCGAATCACGGGCCTGCCAGAATCGACCAACACTGGGAGAATGGAACATTACGTTGAGGGTCTATGTAAGGATATCTTTGGTGCGGAGGCCCTGTCGCAGATCTTCATTGTGGAAAGAGCCCATAGGTCACTGGGCCCCAAGCCACCGCCCGGTGCTACGCCTAGGCCGATTGTGGCGCGAATTCTCAATTATCGGGACAGGGACACGATCCTCAGGCTCACAAGGGAAAAGGGCAAAATCACCCATCAGGGCAACTCTCTGGAGTTTTACCCGGACCACACGGTCGCTGTTCAGCAAGCACGTAAGGAATACACCGCAGTGAAGGCTAAGCTGCGTGATCTGAACATTGGCTACTCTATGTTATATCCTGCCCGACTTCGAGTGGTGTGGAAGGAGAAGACGATAGTACTGGCGACACCCAAAGCGGCCCTTGACTTTGTTAAGAAGATACAGCGGGAGGCGAGGTCAGAGTCCCAGAACGATCAGCACAGAGACTCGGACTGATGCAACTGGTGATATCAATCGTTGAATAGCGGTGAGTTTTGCTGTAATGATGGCTAAAATAGACTGCTGCATGGCCGACCGCAGCTGAACTGGGCTGCGCCGACCGATGCGAGACTTTTAGGGGCGGGATTTGGTGCTTTTACTCAACACTGGGCATTAGGAGGGTGAGGTTCCGATGGGATGGCAAGGGCTGAAATACACTCCTGTCTTGAACTGTTACCGACACACGTGACGGGCCCTTGCTACCACGCTCTCCCCACGGTGTAATTGGACACACAGCCACGTCAGACTGTAAATTTTGCTGCTGCTGTGGGCGATGGGTCTGGTCTATCCACATACATATGCCAGTAGACCATCCGGTCTGGAGGGGGGAAGTGAAGGAGGTGGGAGAACATTTAACACTACAATGCATACCACAGTGCGGGGTGCAGACTTGCAAAGAAGTGATCGTGCCTGACCCCCCCCCGTTTACCTAACTACACGAGACCAGGTAGTTGCTGTGTGAGAGGCGGACCGACAACTGGCCGGCTTGGGCCTAGTTCCTAACATATGCATCTGTTAACTGTGGGGCGTAGCTACGTTTCCCCTATAACTGTACCACTGCTTACGCACATGTGAGGAGTTGTAATGGGGAGGTGGGGACTGTGGGTTAATGGACACATATATTGCAAATATGTTCAGTTTTCCTAGTATCGCCTGCCCCCGTCCACCGGGTGAAGGGTTGTGCTCCTGGCGGTCCTCCATGAGGGTAGTACCCAACGCAAGTTCTTAGTACTGAGCACTGAGTTGTTGATTATGTGGTTGTGGGATTTGTGCTCTGAGGGGATATGGCTTCGGCAGGTTGGGGTTGCTGGAGTGGGTGGGGTTTGGGGAGGGGGGATGTTCAACTGTTTACGAAGACCGACAGCATTGCACATGTACACATTCTTAGGTTATCCGCAGAGAGGGAAAGAAAACGCAGCGTATGTTCTTTGTGCTGTATGTGGACAGGCGCTGGGAGTGACACTTGAGTGTGCAGGGATGAATTGTGTTGCATTATTTACAGACGACAGGTTCTGGAAGTGAGAGCAGACTAGGCCTTAACGTTCTTACTTGGAACATACGGGGGTTCTCGCACCCTCAGAAGATTAGACAGGTTTTTGCTAGCCTTACCAGATGGAACGTTGATATAGCATTCCTGCAGGAATCACACCTCGCGCCGAACACTCACGCTACATTGGGGTCGAGATGGGCGGGTGCGTCCTACAGGGCTTCATACTCATCTTACTCCCGGGGGGTGCTTATTTTGATTAAGAAAGGGATCAACTTTGAGGCACAACATGTGACACAGGACCCCTCTGGCAGGTATGTGCTTGTGACAGGTACACTGAGGGGCCAACACGTGACGCTCCTTAATGTATATGGACCAAATACTGACGCACCGGAATTCTTTCGGGACATTTGGGGGCACTTGCAGAAACATACTAACACACACATGTTATGTGGGGGGGACTGGAACGTGACATTGAAGGACGGACTGGACCGCTCCTCACATTCATTGGAACAGCACAAACAGTCAAGACTGATGGTGAGTCACATGATGGGAGATCTGGCCTTGACGGATCTCTGGAGGCTACAACACACGGATGCGCCAGGCGCCACACACATCACCGCATCTCACAATAGTTGGTCCTGGCTGGACTACTGGTTGGGTTCTAAGGACATGGCGCTGTGGGTTCGTAGGTTGCAAGTACTGCCACGCACATTATCGGACCATAACCCGGTCCTGTTGCAGATAGACATTCCACATTACACACCCCCCCCATTCCAATGGCGATTTAATTCCCAGGCCCTCACAGACCCAATATATGTTGACACCTTGACGAAAGCGATAAAAGACTACTTCGATATTAACTCACGGACCACGGAAGACCCATGTATCCTCTGGGAAGCCTTCAAGGCCACGATCAGGGGTGTTTGCATTGGCACTACCATAGGAGTGCTCAAGGACATCAGGTGCCAGATCCACCGCTGCGAGAGACAAATGAGGGACCTAGAACTGCGGTATGAAACAACGCAAGATGTTTCGTTGTTACCCAAGTTGCGCGACTTACACACTGAACATGCTGATTTCTTGGAGTCGGAAATTAAATACTTGGACCGCAAACATGTAGCTAGGGCCTTTGGAGAGGGGGGTAGACCAGGGAGGGTACTGGCGCGGAAAATATGTGAGGGACGGGGACAATCGGCGATACTCCGAGTTAAATCTGGGGAGGGTGTATTACACACACATTCCACGGACATATTGAAATGCTTTGTGGACTCCTTTAGCAAGCTATATCAATCTCAACCCTCAGCGACAACGGAGGAAACGTATGACTACTTGCATGATGTCGCGATTGGCTGGCTATCGGACGCACAAAGGGAATACTTGGCTAGGCCCATCACGGTGGAGGAGGTAACTGAGGTAATCACTTCACTCCCAAATGGTAAGGCACCGGGCCCTGACGGGTACACATCCGAATTTTATAAAAAATTTGTGGATGTCATCGCCCCCTATCTGGTGGACATGTATGATACTTCCTTTGAGAAATCGTTGCTCCCCCCCACGCTGCGGGAAGCTCTGGTCATTGCACTCCTAAAACCATCCAAGGATCCGGAGGAATGCGATTCCTACAGACCTCTGTCCCTGATAAACGTAGACTCGAAAATCCTCGCTAAATTGCTAGCCGTTCGGCTATCCCCTTTGATGACCCGCCTGGTCCTTCCGGATCAAGCAGGGTTTGTTCCCACCAGGTCCACCTCGCATAATACCAGATCCCTGTTCGCACTATCGCACTACCTGCAGCCCTCGGTTAAAGCGGTGGCTGTCATGCTTGACGCCGCGAAAGCATTTGATTCTATTGAATGGCGTTATATGCTCACCGTCCTCAACAGGATGGGTTTCCCTAAACGATTTGTCCAGTGGATTTCTTTGCTATATACGCAACCGTGTGCAAGGGTCCGGATCAATGGCTATGTTTCAGCTCCGTTTGGCATTGAGCGGGGCACGAGGCAGGCATGCCCCCTATCACCCCTGCTCTTTGCGCTGGCGTTAGAGCCACTAGCGTGCATAGTGTGACAAAAATACAAAGAATCGGCACTGCAATTTGTGGCTAGGCCGCTACACATATCGCTCTACGCGGACGATATGTTGCTATACATTCGTGACCCTGAGGTTCATCTGCACCCGCTACTTAGAGAGTACATCCGATTTGGGGGACACTCGGGATTAGCGATCAATTGGTCCAAATCTTCACTCATTCCTCTCACCGATGCTACGACTCCCTTTGAAATCGACTACCCGCTAGAGTGGCAGCAGGACCCGATTCGCTACCTGGGGGTCATGTTCCATAGGGATCCAGACGAAGTCATGCGAGCAAACTATGGGGTGGTACTCTCCAAACTGGAAGATAAGATCCGTCGTTGGATCCATTTGCCTCTATCGCTAGCTGACAGGATCGCGATCGTCAAAATGAACATATTGCCCAAGATATTGTACCTTTTTAATAACATACCCATCACGCCAACACGAGAAGTCTTCCGCCGCATAAAGTCCCTGGTACTAACCCTGATATGGGCGGGTAAACAAGCTTGTATTGATTTGCAGACACTGACGCTCCCGATTGCGCAGGGTGGCTTCGGGGTGCCTGATTTTCTCCTATATTACCTCTGTGCCCAGGCACAGTATGCAGCGTACTGGTACCATGAGGTCCCCTATCTCACCCACGCGGCCATTGAGGAGGGTGATATCCATCCTGTCCCCCTGTCTGCGATCTTAACGCACACCAGACCACCGCTACATGCGAAGGATATCAACACTGTAGACACCACAATTAAAGCATGGAACAAGCTTGGGCAGTTGGCTCACAAAACCCCGTTATATGCACCGGCCATGCCATTGCAGTATCATCAGGCACTGTCCGTCACTAACGAAAAAGTGGGGATGACTTTGCTGACTCGAGCTGGGATCGACACGTTGGGTGACGTGTTTCAGGGAGGCACGTTCATTGGCATCGACAAATTGAGTTATATCCAAAACCAGACTCCAATGTTTCGATTCACATACTATAGGCTAACCAGGGCGCTGCGAGAACATTACCCAACATTCCCTGCGGAACCGGAAAGCCTAGCACCTCTGCAAATGCTGATCACTACACGGGACCTGTCACATTTAGTGTCCAGACTGTACACTGCTGCACAATCAGACATAGCGGGCCACACACTTAAGGCTAAGGGGCGATGGGATGCGCTACTAGATACACCACTAACAGATGAGGAATGGCACAGCTCCTGCGCATTAACGCAGATACTGACACCCAACGGAAATCTGAGAATTATTCATTTCAAGTTTATTCACCAGGCCTACTACACACCGACAAAACTGCGTAAATTTGGATTGCAGGAGGAAGACAAATGCAAGCGTTGTAGCAGGGAGGGTGCGGACTTTGTGCATCTGGCCTGGACTTATGCGAGGGTAGCGGGGTATTGGGAGGAGGTCACCACCACACTCACGGTTATGTTGGAGGATGAGGTGCAGTGCACGCCACAGGTCTGTCTGCTGGGTATTGTACCCCAATTCAGAGCGCTGAAACGCAAGTTCTGTGCCATCGCCTTGTTATTAGCAAAAAGGCAGGTGGCACAATGTTGGCACAGCCGTAAAGTGCCGACGAAAAAAGTGTGGCTTCATGCCATGTCCACCTGCCGGGACAAACTGCAAACATATGAGGAGAACTTGCCAGCGAAATCAAGGCCGAAGGACATATGGTGTTTCTTAACAGACTACCTAAACTCATTACAGGAAGATGAGGTGGACTAGCTCGTTTTCTGGTTGTACTGGCATGTGAGTTGAATGGTGCGCGAGTTAAAATCGGATGAAGGCTGCCCTGGGGGGAGCCGATGACACTATTGAACTCACTGTCTAGGTTGTGTATGAGGGCAATGTAAGGTCTTAAGTTGGGGTATGTTGTACTTTCTTTTTTCTAAAAATGACAAAATGTAAGACTCATAGCGAATGTCTGCTAAGAGCCCTACGGAGGGTGAGCAAGGCGGCTCTGCCTAAAGTTTCTACACTACTCTTCAGGGCTAAATTGTTGCTTAATGGATGACCATCATACAATGGCGAGCCGGCCCCAGGGTTGTAGGCTCATGCTGTGTAATTTGCTTTGTGTTAATAAAGGTCTTACGCAAAAAAAAAAAAAAAAAAAATCTCTTATGACAGTCCGTGAATCAGCGCTGCGGTGGGGCCAGACCCAGACAAAGCGTGTGTATGAATCAACTGCTACTAAGATGTACTTATACGCAGTATCAGAAGAAAAAGGACCGCATTGATCTAAATAAACGCATCCTAGAGGCTTATTAGATATGTACAACTGTGTCTGTGGCGGACGCGCAGCAGTTGAAGGCTTAATCTGCTGGCAAATGTCACATTGAAGGACATAATCGCGCGTCTGTTTGTACAGCTCCCCCCCACCAGAAACGCTGTTGTAACTGAGTTACAGTGGCCAAAACACCCGCATGTGCCGACGCCACACCTTCATGTGCCGCTGTGATCAGTGTATTTCTGTGGTCCGAGTTGGGAATCAACCTCTCCCCAACTTCAGGAATTTTCACATAAGGAACCTTATCAGGACTTAAGTGGTATGTGTACTTTGAAGGGAACCCCGCAGGATATTTACCCCCCTTCTCAGTGGCAGCAACAGCCGCCAAGATATCATCATCAATCTTACTTTTGGACCGTGTAACCGCTGCAACTAAATATGTCTATACTGCAGATTTCGCTGCCTCATCAGCAAGCGAGTTGCCAACAGCGTGTACTCCCACGCGCTGATGACCTAGAGTGTGAATTACAAACAAAAGCGGCAACTGCTCTTTAAGCTCAGCCACCCGGACCCAGATCATTTTATGTTTTATTGTGCTACCCTTGGAATCACGAAAGTCATTCTGAATCCAAAAGAACAAGTTTTCATTGTAAGACTGAACACAGTAATACGAATCACTCACAATAAGTGTCGTCACACTAGGATCTGCGTACTCTAATGCAAGCATCAGAGCACGAATCTCTGCCAATTGTGCGGTGCAGTCCCCTAGAGTTTGCGTGTGCACGACTCTGGACTTGAACTCATCGTTCACCATGGCACCGACCACAATGGCGCAAGCGGGAACGTAGGCATGTTTAGAGCCATGCGCAACCTGCGCCGAGCCGTCAGTGTAAATGATACAATGGAAATCCTCCAAAGGTGGATGAACGAATTCATACTGTAAGTACTCCTGCGACCGTAAGGAGGCATCAAAAATAAACGTGACATCCGGAGACGTCAAGGAAGCAGCCCATTGTATCCACCGAGGGTGCAAAGCTTTTGAATTAGGTACACTGGCTTTCGTAACTGCCTCCAAAGCAGGACACGGGGTAACAACCAACATGCGTTTTCCCTGTGACAGAGCACGTTCCTTAAGAATCGCCATCTGTACAGCCGTCAAAACTTTCTCCACAGTGGAAAATCGCATTTCAGCCGATGTGTACAAGTGTGACTTGTAAGCAATAGGTACTGTGTCTCCTTCGTTAAAAGTCAGGTAAGTGAAACCCATCGTCCCAGGGATGATTCTTATCACCAGGTTGGTGTGGTTGTCACGAGTCAGTAAGAATTTAGAAGCGAGCAGATCAGCCTACAAAGACTGCAGGATAGCTGAGTGCTCAGGCAGCCAGCATGATTTGGAAAAAGTAGGTTGTATCAAAGCATATAAAGGCTTGATACGCTGGGCATAATCAGGAATGTATGTTCTCCCGAAGTTCAAGAATCCCAGCAAAGACTGTAATTTTTTCAGAGTTGTAGGAGCGCGCAGTTGTGCGCATTTCTCCAAGAAGTGAGGAGCCAATCCTCTACCTTCATTGTTGAGCTCGTAGCCCAGAAACAACACTTTATACTCTGCAATGTGCGATTTTGCAAAGTTGAATTTGTAACCCATGTCTGCAAAGCTACAAATTAAGCGGTCAACTCGACACAGATGCTCCCAAAGTTCGTCGTCTGTGAGATAAATGTCATCCACATACGAGCATGCATCAGGGTTGATTCTCTCTAAGAGAGAGACAATGTGGGCAGTAAAAATCCCAGGACTATTCTTATAGCCCATAGGTAAACGCCGAAATTGTTTTTGGACACTGCCGCAAGTAAAGGAGGTCCATTGGGAACTCAGACCATCCAAATGGTGGGCATAAAAACCGTTGGAAATGTCAAGCGTGGTTTTAAACCACTTATGCACAAGACTATCCACTAAAGCAGAGCTGTGCGTATTCTGTACTGCACAGGTACGGCAGTGCGAGTTTAAATGCCGGTAATCCAATACCAAACGATAAGATCCGTCAGGCTTGGTCACAGTAAAAAGAGGGTTATTCATTGGCGACACACAAGTTTCAATCACTCCTTGATACTCTAACTGTTCAAGGATTTCTGCAACGGAAGCCTTAGCTTCACGTCTAATGGGATATTGAGGTTGCGGCTGTGGCTGAGACCGCAAAGGAATCTCGTGGTGTGGGGAAAATGTATCCCACCCACAATGTGTACGGTACAGAACCGGCGCCAGAGCCTTATCCCACTCTTCTGCAAAATTCAGCGCATGCTCCCTCGAGACTGTGTGCGCGAAACTAGGGAGGATTACCTCCTCCCCTCGCGGAGCTGCGAGCACAAAAGGTGGGGGCCAGTCAGCCTCCGCTAACAAAATATCGTATGTAGTCGTAAGATTTTCCCAAAATATCCCTTTAATGGTTCGCTGTATGTCACCCTCTATCAAAAGGACAATTTCATAAAGTCTGTCAGGGGGAGCAACTCTAGTGTCTGCTGTTTCCACTACAACATAACGGTCAGCCGCTGTCACCTTCAGTAGTGGACGCAGGGCCTCTCGCACTATGGTAATCTCCGCCGCGCTGTCCAGCAAGGTCAGAGCCCATGTCAGATTCCGAAGCTGCGTTCTCACTATCTGTGGCATATCTCGCTGTTAAAGCGGCGACTTTCTTCTTTTGAAACTGGGGTCTCTTTGGTGTAGAGCCGTCCTGCTTTCCTGCACCGTCTTTTGGGTGGGGCTGGTCGCGTCCTTGCTGGCCACCCCGACCCCTGCCGCCTCCTCCACCACCGGTCGCCGAGGCCGATGAATCCTGAAAAGAACGAGGAGAGCATTGATCAGAAACCTGAAATCGATCAGGTGATTTAATCTTCGCGCAAGTCATAAACACGTTCTGTGGGGGCAGGCACTGAAGACGCAGGACGAGACTCCTGTTTCTGTTGCTGTTGCTTTCCCTGTTTTTGTTTTTTAGGCCAATTTTGTTTTTTGGTCTTGGGCTGGACATCAGTCTCCGACTTCTGATCTTGGGGTTGGTTTTTCTCTTTAGTAGAAAATGGCTTGAGACCCCTACTATCGCGGCCCACGGTTTTATAAGCCGCCACAATAATCCTCGCTAACTGACGGGGTTTCTCGGCATCGGGAAGCGCATGCAAAGCATTGGCCACATGAAAGTTCACTGCATCACCCTTTACATTAGCAAGTACGAGATCGCAAACTACATCAAAGGAGCCACACAGGCGCATACCCAATTCAACAGCAGCCTCAGGCCCGTGCTGGTCCTGAACACGCTTAAGGACCGTAGGCAGGACAGTCATAGACGGAGTGCCGTAACACCTCGCATAGACCGCCGCAAATGTTTTACCCCAGGTCTCGCAGTCACCAATTTCAGGGGCGTAGTCTTTAGGTAAGCTTATTGTCAGAATCCTGTGTTTCTCACCAGGAGACGTGTTAGGAAATTCTGCTTCCAGCTGGTAAAATTTCTCGGCAAGCAAGAAAGGAAAATCATCATTATCTTGGGGACGCCTGCCCATTACTGCATTCACCATCACGGGACTGAGCTTCATGCCGCCCTGTCCGGCTGGAAGCGCCGCACCACCCGGGGCCCCGCCCGGGAGATTCCGGGTAATGTATTGTACTAACGACCGCATAACGTTAATTGAGACTACATGTAGTTGTCTAAGCTCAGCAACGGTACAATTGCCGTGTTGAGGATGAGGAGTAAATCCAGCCAAAACAGGCCAATTTGCGCCCGGAATGGACAAAGGACCTAACCTCAGAGCTGCCAAAGTGTGAGGGAGGGCGCCACCCAACCAAACGCGATGCTGCCAAGTATCAATAGGTACTTCCTGTGTTCTATATGGAGTATATTCATTCAGCACAGCAGTGGGAGTGTACGTATGGAACACACCTGAAGTTCCGTCCACAGCTGGGAAGGTCACCCACGAGTAAAAGATTTTGTACGGGTAAGCCACCTCTGCACTCACCACTATTATCATGGCCATGCCATCCACGGGAACATTATACTGCAGCAAATGGTTGCGCACCGCAATGCGACTATGCTGCGGAATGTCCACAGCGGCCATAACGACACCGAAAGTCAAAAGAACAAAGTAAACTTTGTAGCACAACTGGGTAGTAATTCAAGGAAACCGTTTAGAAAGATTCAAGCTTCAAAAGACCTATTACTTAAATAGGTCGTTTTTTTTCCGACACCCCCGTTTTCCGGAAACGACAGTGAAGGGGTTAAGGATCGAAAGATGAACTACTCAAGTGTCATGTAATAAGACCACCGGAACCGTTGGGCGCCATGTAGCAGGGATCCTGTTCTCCTAGAGAACTGTGCATAGAGACTTGGAACCTCAGTAAGTTAGGGTGTGCCAAAACTCACCTTAGTACCCAAAATCCCCTTACCTGACTAGCTACAGTGTCTCATTGGTCATTACAAACTCCCAATACTTAGACAAACCAGAACATGGACTCAGATTACCTCAGGTAACGTGGAACACATGAACACTCTTTCGTTAATCAATCATTTCAATTCAAAACAGGGAGTAAATGAGGACGCAAGCATATTTGAAATGTTTATTTACTAATGCAGGGTTCTCAAAAGCAGTATCTTAGATAATACTAGCAAACATAAATTTAAGAAACGAAGTAATCAGCATAGTTACTAGTCCATGGAATGCGAAAGGTGACAACATGCTAAAATGCTGAAATGAATCGGGTTTAGCAACACCTAATTCTCACCCTCCCTAATTAGCATATTATATTATATCTAAGAAGGTCTCATTGGGTTTTAGCAGGGCGGCCCCATACCTCAAGATCCTAGTGGTAAGGGATCACATCATCTTCCACCAGCTCCCTGCATGCGAAGCACCATCAAGTGTGTGTGTATGCTCTGTGCAAAGCAATGTAAAACGCGCCTTGCGCCTCAATTTGGCCTCAGCTGCATGTATATTATGTCTAGGAAGGTGCGAAGATCAGACCTCACAACAACTGTGTCGAGATATCCTTGAAGGCTTCAGCACTCACTGTACAGACACGGCTCGCTAAGCAAAGCTGATATCAGAGTAATAGCATATTATTCGTGTGTGAATCAAAAACACTCTGCTAGGCTCACAGCTATAATAACAGTTGTGTCGTGTGCAGAAGCAGCTGAAAGGTAAAATGGCGTTTAAACTCTTAATAATCTCATGCTAACTTAACATAGTATATAGGCAAAGCATAACTATATGACAATAGGTTGGGTCGCTGGTCATCCGGAAGATATACTGAAATTGTATAATGCCATCTGCAATGCCAAAACACTATATGGTAGTGAGGTTTGTGGCTTCATTGACCCGCAGAAGATCCAAATCGAAGAAAATAAATACTTGCTGCCTTTACTCAGAGTCCCCCAAAGCACACCTTCCCACACCATCCACGAGGAATTGGGCCTCACTTACATTAGAGACAGGATCCAATGGAAACCCCTCACCTGCTGGATTAAAATATGGACAAATCCTGAAGCGGTCTTGAGTCAGCAGATAATAATGGATTGTATCGCCCGGGAGCGAGGGCGGAACATCCCCTGGCTTAAATATGTAAAGGAGACTCTGTCAGGCCTGGGCTACGCTGATCATTTTCATCATCCGACAAAACTGTTACCCCGGGATAAGGCCTTTATCAAATCGGAATTCTTTTTTTTTAAATTTTTTTTATAAAACCTTTATTTAGCAATAAAGAAAATACAATTACAGGCCTACAACCCCCTGGGCCGGCCAGTGACATATAAAAAAAAAACCAAAAAAAAAACAGTATAGCATTACACAGCTCATCAGCCGACAACCAAGGGCCCGGGAGCAATGGTGCACTATATTGGTCAAATCTATAACGATAAGATACGGAAAGGTTTCATTTTTTTAAACCAAGCAAACAAAAACATCTAAGAAAAAGAGAAAAACAAGGCTGTATCCAAAATTGTTGTGTCTGTTCCATACGATACGGGGAGAGGCAATCAAAGGCAATATGGAAAAGCAGGAGAACCTCCAGGAGAACCTCCAGGAGATAAAGGAGGGGGTGGGGAGAGGGGGATCCAGAGCCAGAAACATATCAATAATGTGATACAGGAGGGAGCCGAAACGTACAGTCAAAGGGAACAAAGAGTGTCAGGGGGATCAATAAAGGGGGGATCACATATCTCCCCACGGTATGAGTTCCATTGGTCCCATATCCTACCCCATTTTTTGGGCCTGCCACGGGAGACATAAACAATCTTCTCTCTGAACATGCACCAGTCCATATTTTCTTCCCATTTGGAGACAGATGGTGCCCTCGGAGAGCCCCACAACTGTGCAATGTCCCTTTTCGCAACCATGTTTCCCAGCATAACCCACCGAGTCTGAGCAACAGTGCAGTCATTCGGTTCCCAGATATTCAATAGACAGCGTCTGGCTTCAGGTAGCAACTCAACATTCGTCACCCCACTCATCACCGCATGCACTCCAGTCCAGAAAGACACAACATCCGGACATTCCCATACGATGTGGAGGAAGGTAGCAATCATACCACAGCCACGACGACACAGTCCATCCTCAGAAAAACCCATACGCATCAGTCGCGGACCCGTGACATAGACTCGGTGCAGAATCTTCAGCTGAACGAGTGGCAAACGCGCCGGAATCGCGACCTTTTTGGGAGAGGATATCGCCGCCTGCCAATCCTCATCATCCAGTTCCAGCCCATCGTTAGTCCAGGCACCACGAAGCTGAACAAGCAAGTCTGATCGAGCATTGATACGTTTTTTATAAATAAGGGAGATAGTGCTGTCAGGAATATGGCCGTCCAGCACCCTGTCTTCCAGGGGGGAGCTCTCCGGAATATCAGAACCGGCCGGAAAAACCGACCCAATGGCATGACGAACCTGGAGGTATCGAAAATATTCCGAGTCATTCAAACTGTATTCCTGTTTCAATTCAGCAAAGGTCTTGACTCTATTCTTAACCCAGAGGTCACCTACCTTGCTGATTCCGATGAAGTCCCACCTATCGAAACCCTTTGACGTCCACAATTCACCAAGCCTCTCCACAGCAAACAGAGGGGTCGCCCTAGTCATCTTATCTACCCATCCAGTAGCCGCGGTCGCGCTGCCCCACACCCGCACAGCCACTTCAGTGGGTCCCGTCAAATTCTTCCTAGCGCCCCTAGAGTAGAGAGCCCTGTAATAATCTCCCCCGGGTAACAGCCACCGGTCCATCTCGAAGGCAGGATTCGGGACTGGACCGTACATGGCATGGTTCACAGCGCTCAGTTGAGATGCCCAGTAGTTTCTTCTTATATCAGGTAACGCTATGCCCCCGTCGTACCAGGGCAGCGTAAGCTTAGCCAACGCAATACGGGGTCGGCCAGCCCAAACTAGCTTTCTCTGGAGGCACTCGATTTCACGAAAATAGCTAGCCGGCACTAGATCAAGTGTGTTTTGTACGTCATACAAGAAACGGGGGAGAGACATCATTTTGAACAGGGCCGCCCGTCCCAGGGGGGACAAGGGTAGACCACACCATGCAGTGACGTCCGACCGAAGCCGGGCGAGTGGAGGCAACAAGTTACGCTCATAGCGTATCACAGGGTCAAGTGAAATATAGATCCCTAAATACTTAAAGCCATCACTAGAAACCGGGATCGGGCATACTCGGGCAAAGAAAGGGGACCACCGGTCAGCGGGAAGATACACGACTTGGACCAATTGATAACCAACCCGGAGTTACGTCCAAAGGAACTCAAAACATCAAAAAGTACTCCTAATGACTTACGGGGGGACGTCAGGTACAATAAAATATCATCGGCATATAGTGATATACGATCTTCGAAGTCGGGGGACCACCGAATACCCTTTAGTGAAGGCTCCCAGCGGAGCCAGGCAGCAAGGGGCTCGAGCGCAAGTGCGAACAATAGCGGTGACAAAGGACATCCCTGCCTCGTGCCTCGCCCGAGAACAAAGGGCTCCGAGGCTCTACCATTAACCACAACCTGCGCCAACGGCTGCTCGTACAGGAGTTTAACCCAGGCGATAAACTTTGGACCAAAACCGAATTTGGCAAGAGAAGCCCACAAATACTGCCACTCAACCGTATCAAAGGCCATCGAGGCATCGAGAGAAACCAAGATGGCCAGCTCGCTGAGAGACCCCGCCCTCGCGATGACGCCGTGAAGACGACGAAGATTGAGCGCAGTATTGCGTCGGTGGATAAAACCAGACTGATCAGGGTGAACCAACTCACTAATCACCGTGACCAGTCGGTTCGCCAAAAGTTTTGCCAGTATTTTGGGTTCAGCATTCAAAAGTGAGATCGGGCGGTACGATGAGCAGCGCTCGCGGGGTTTGCCATCTTTATGGATAACCACAATAGAGGCCAGCCTCTGGTCCCTGGGAAGAAATCCAAGGTCTCGCGATGCCGCAAACATACGAAGCAGATACGGCGCCATTTTATCCGGGCATAGCTTGTATAACTCAACCGGTATACCGTTGGGACCAGAGGCCTTTCCCGAGCGAAGGGAGCGTATAGCGAGCGCAACCTCATCAATGGAAAAATCAGCCTCCATTAACACCCCATCCGACTCCGAGAGACTAGGCAACTCAAGATCACGAAGCAGCAAGTGTGAGTCCTCCTCCGGCATGCTCGAAACCGGCGCGTATACAACCCGAAAGTGCTGGGCAAACACCTCAACTATCTCAACCGGGTCCACGACTCGCGTTCCATCAACTTTCTCAACTACAGGCACAACACGATGCATTCTGTCTCGCCTATCCAGCCAAGCAATCAACTTCCCCGCTTTATCACCCTCATCATACAGACGCCCCTGCTGCACACGATTCATTGCCTCAGCCGAGTCAGTCACCAAGGCCCTGTAATCAGATTGCTTAAGAGCCAAGACATGCAATTTCTCGGGCGTAACCCCAGCTTCCAACCGTTCCTCCAATACGACAATCTCAGACTCCAAGCTCACCACCTCCTCATTTTTGCGCCACCTCTCGCCAGCAACCAAAGACAGGGTCTGACCACGGATCACAGTTTTATAAGCCTCCCATAGGGAGACCGGGGAGGACACCGAGCCCTCATTTTCAGTAAAGTAAAAGTTTATACACTTGACCACCTCAGATCTGATGTTGGGGTTCGGAAAATGCCATGGATTGATCGGGGCAAGCCGACCCCCAGCCCCCAGATGTATATCGATGTGGAGCCATAGCGGGGAGTGATCCGAAATTCCTCTAGCCAAATGCTTGATTTCACGCACCGAGACCAACTGCACCACCGGCACGAGGATATAATCAAGTCTCGAGAGACTCCCGTGGGCTCCCGAGTGGAAAGTATACTGAAGCCGGCCAGGGTGCAGTTGTCTCCAACAATCCGCCAACCCAAAGGCATCCAAGAATTTCCCCAGCCATAGCTGCGATGTAGGGAGGAGCCTGGGGGGGCTACGATCACTCTCCCCATTCACCACAGAATTAAAGTCTCCACCCACCACTAGCAAGCCATCGGGCAAACCCAGAATTACCTCACCCAAGTCGGTGAAGGTAGTAGACTGCAGGCCAGGCGGAACATAAATAGACAGTATGGAAATCAACTTCCCTCCCCATCTCCCCATAATAGCTGCGTAACGGCCTCTATCGTCCAACACCGTGTCATCAATCTCCAGGGGGAGGGAGTTCCTAACCAAGATATCAACCCCCCTCGATCCAGAGGTGAAGCCGGAATGAGCCACCAGACGGTAACCTCGCCTGTTCAGTGCATGACATGTATTGCCCACCAAGTGGGTCTCCTGGAGCAAGACCACATCCGGGGAACATCTCTTCAAGTATTGTAGTACAATCCCACGTTTTATCCTGTCCCCAAGACCATTAACATTCCAGCTCAACACCCTAAGTCCCCTACCCCCCATCCCAGAAGAGAACGGACCGTCCTCCCCACCTCGAAACAGCCACATGATAGCAAATGTAAAACAAAGCACAGCCTAGAAACAAACAAAGAGAAAAGAGCCCCCCCACCACCCCCAGTGAACCCATCAAACTCAAACCCCCCTCCCTGCACCCCTGCGGTAGACCTAAAAGCCACCCCAACTTGCAGTGTGCCTGTCGCCCCATTAAACTAACTTACACAAAAGAGAGAAAAGTCCCCAGAGGAGGAAGATCCCCTAAACCCCCCCCCACCCCCGGGCATTCACACCATAACAGAACATAGTCTCTGAGCCACTGCCATAGAATCAGGCTCGCCGATGTAGACTCACTGCTCCTGGTCCTCCAAACCTCCTTCAGCGCCTCTCGAGTTCTCCGGGCCTTCATGGCGCGTCGATAAAGTGTCCAACCAGTCACTAACCACCGCGGGGCGGTCAAAGAAAAACGCACGCTCTTCATGCTCAATTCTCAGGCGGGCCGGGAAAAGCATAGCATATTTCAGTCCCAGTTCTCTGAGGCGCCTCTTCACGCCCGTAAAGCCCATTCGTTGTTTCTGGACTGCCTGTGTGAAGTCCGGGTAAAAGCTGATCGATACGTTCTCAAATTTAGTGGGTCCATTCGTCCGTGAAGCTTGCAGGATAGCGTCCCTGTCACGGAAATTGAAAAGCCTGGCAATTATGGGCCGCGGAGCGGCCCCCAACTTCGGCTTACCACCCGGGACACGATGAGCTCGCTCCACAGCAAAGAATTTACTTAGGCCTTTTGGTGCCAAATGTTTCAGCACAAGGTCCTCCACCAGGATATCAACAGGCAAATCAGCAGAGTTCTCCGGGACACCCACGATGCGGACGTTATTGCGTCTGGCCCGGCCCTCGAAATCTTCCAGCCGATTGGCGAATAGATCACAAGTAGTCCGAAGATTGCGAACTGTGGTCTGGAGATCCGAGACATCCGTGGTCAAACTAGCAGTCTTGATATCAAGGGATTTGACACGCTTGTTGGTTTTCCCCAGGTCCGCTCTGATGAGGGTGACATCGATCGCCACCGTATCTATCTTGGCCGCCAAGGTTTCATATTGCTGGCCCATGGTGGATTGGACACTCGCAATAGCGCCCATAATGTCCTTTAGAGTTGGCTCCTCGCTTTCAGGAGTACCATCACCAGTTTCCTCCAAGGCACCACTCGACCCGCCCGGGGAGCCCCTAGGTCGAGTAAATCGATCGATGGTCTGAGATTGGGCGATCCCCCCTCGGGACGGGCCTCTAGCGGAGCGCCTCTCGATGACCGCTCTGCCCGCCATGACGGGCAGTGAGCTCCAACAGGATCTGTAGGATTCAGCCAAAACGATCTCTGTCTCGGCAAGCCCGGAACGGCGAGAGGATAGGGACACAGCGCTGGCTGAAGGTTGGCAGCGAAAACAAAGCTGGAGCGCCGATCGGCAACTGGGCGTTCACAACAGCGACCAAAAAAGAAACCGAAAGTACACCAGGGGCAGAGGGCGTGGCTCATCAGCCGTTGTTGTTCAATTGCCACCTGGGTACCTCGGAGACTCAAGCCCCCGGCTGGCATACGACGTAGGCCTCAAATTCCAGAGTGCAGTAAGTCCGACACCCGGTGGCCAAATCGATTTTTGAAAAAGACGTGGACATCAGCAGGGCATCAATAAAAAGTACCCGTCGTCATAATCAGGATCAGTAGCAGGATAATCGCGGGAGGCGGAAAGGGTCTCGGGAGCCCTTAGCTCACGCGTCCATCTTGGAATCGCGCGAAGCTCCTCTCCAAATCGGACTTCTTAAAGAAAATGGCCTCCACCAGGGAGGACAGGGAGCTTATTAAACCATCTGTGAAAGCCCACCTCTTGCCTAAATTCAGCATGGGTATGGAACCGTATCTGTTCTATCTTTATAACGCACAGGACAGATTTTTAATGACCTGATTCAGGCTGAACCTACTTTACCGTATACTGGGGGACCCCGCTGGGCACATAACATCTATAGAGTTGAGGGGTCCGTGCGGCTGCGACCAACGGTCTCCGCAGGACACGCTCCATTTTGTTTTGTTATGCCCCTACTATGCTTACCCCAAGAAGTTATTTTTAAAACGCATTTTGAAGAATACTAGGTTCAAACAGACAAAGGTGGCCCTTTTGTTTCTAAAATTGTCCGCAGAGGTTTTACCACTTTTTTGTACTGTTAATTTTTTAAGGATGGCTCCGAGACTCAGAAACACAAAAGGCGATGGATAACGGTATTTGATGTCAACTCCTTTGCATTAGCACCCATGCTGTTTTAAATAATGAATTACGTGGGAGGAGGGTTTCCCTCCTAGCATGACAGCAGATTTTAGATGTAATTGTTTATGAATTCCTGATGCCCCATTTTAACGATGGTTAATTTATAAAAGTCCCAAGATTAATTTTACTGAAACTTGTTAATATTTCTGAACCAATTGTATATGCACTTTGAATCAGGCCCTAATCTTTGCAGCTTTTTTAACTTTACTGTACTTTTATGGCATTGTTGTATACCGAATAAAGTAATTGTGATGATGATGTGACCATTAGAGTTCAAGCCCGGGGCGTGGGCCAGGACAGGGGCTCCCACGGGTGTCTATGACTGAGGCATTATGTAGGAGATGTATATTGGAGACGTGGAAGGAAGGGATGCCCGGGGTAAAGTGTGTGTGTTGTCATTGTTGTATGTGGAACATGCCCTGGGGTTTTTGAAAGGGGTCCACTCGATGTGAAATACCCCTGGATGGCACATGCTGATATTTGTATAACCTGTATGTTTTAAAAGGTTAATAAAGATATATAAAAAAAAGTGTCTCTATTAAACTGGTTCCGCAAATCTTCAGAGAAAAATCTCTCTTTATATCATTAAAATAACTATGCTTCGCATAGTAGAGAGTGGTAGCTGTTCCACCTTCCAAGGGTCATTGCCGCTTCGCGATACGAGGGCCAGATTTCTTCCAGTGCCTCAGCATCAAACTCTCAATGGTATTCAGAAACTGCTAAAGGCCCATAAAAGCTTTACAGGTGTTTTTGAGTATGATTTTAGGTGTGTTTTAAAGAGATTGGGGTGCTTTTGTGGTTTGGAGTTAGGCCTGTGTTTTAGTGGTTGGAAGATTGGGTTTGCGGATGTTTTAGGGTGGTGAGCCATGTTTGTGTGTTGGGTTAGAGTGTGTTTTTAGAGGTTGGGATTTTGAAAATTAGCTTGGAGTTAGGGGTAAGGGTTGGGAGAGAGGCAAGGAGTTGGGTTTAAGGTTGGGAAGAGTGGTAAAAGTTAAAGCTTAGAGCTGGTGCGAGTGGTGGGAGTCAGGGCTTATGGCTGAGGGGAGTCAGGGTTGGGATACATGGGTTACTGGTTTCATTTAGGGTTGTGGGTTCAAATAAGGTTGGTAAGTTTAGGTTTCCATAGTTTTTAAGGTTGACAGAGAGGATTCGCTCTGGCATATGGGGGTCTTCAACTTTATGTCAAAACAAGAAGAGAGGCAGGGAGAGTAGTGGGACACTCTTATACCCCAGTATGAATCAATAAACAAGACAAGAGTGTTCCATGGTAGTAATGAACCACCGTTAGGAGCAGGTAGACGACTTCACTTAAGGCGTTAAGGAAAGCCCTCACTCACCACCTAGTGATGACATGCTTCATCATCGGGCCCCACAAAAGAGACCTAGCGTCTCTTTTGTGTGCTTCAACGCCAGATCTACTGCGGAGCGGGTTGGTGGGTTAAGGCAGTGTTGTGCAAAGAAAATTAAGTGAGTGGCGAATGGTTTTTATTAAAAAGAGTCAGTAGTGTATCAAAATTAACTTTATTGTAATGATCACTAAGGACTTATAGATAAAAATTATGTGTAAGAAATTCGTCCACAATTAATTAAGAGTAGTTTCCTAATATCAGTCGACATGTTTCAGCCACAAAACGGTATGAATTTACCTGGCATTCATCAGGACTCAGTGTATAATAAACCCTGGTGGTATGGACTCTCAAAGGGCCCACCCTTACCTAGGGGCGTGAAAGTGAAAAATAACAAAAAAGTGAAAAGTGCAAAAAATTAGGAAGAAAATAGTGTCTTCCTAATTACTCCTGGTTTAGGAGGCTTCCGAACTTACGGTTTCTGCACCTGTGGGAAAAAGAATAACAAGGACAAACATAAAGGACAAAACATACAATGACTTGTGATGCTGATCACTTAATGTCAGTCCATTGTGCTCCAGTTGGTGGTTTCAGAAGCATTGTGTGGCAGAGTAACGATATAGTTAATACCACCATGGTCCCCAGATTTATAGAGCACTAGAGGTGAGTAGTGATGTGTACTATACGTGCTATATACAAACAATGCTATACACAAGGGGATTTTGTTTCAGAATCGCTATCAAACTAAAATGTAGGTGCGATCGCAATCGCGCTAGCAGATTAAAAATTCTCACTTTTTTGGTGTCAAGGATTCACACCATGGGTCACAGGAGGGGTGTGGGAGCGTAATTGGCACACCCTGCAAATTGCCAAAACAAAGGGAATAAACGTACAATCAGTCATACAGCTTTGGATTAGTACTTAGCTTTGCGAAGTAATCGATGGAAGGATTCTGCCTTTTTTACTCACGCCCTCGACGCTCGGCACCCGTTGTATACCTGCATCAACCCTCGACTGGACCCCGAAGATGTGAGCGCGAGGCAGCGAGAGCGTTAAGTAAGTATTACGCGGTAGTCTGCTTCCGGGTGGGCGCGGTCGGGCCACATCGAGGCATAGGTGTGGGCCAATCGGCGCTTACCGATGCAATGACGCGTGGTTCTATGAGCCAATGAGGGATGATGTTCTCGTTGTTAGGGGCAACCGAATGAGAAGTCGAGTGATTCCTTCTCAATCGAGTAATGCAGAGTAGGGCCGGTTCACAAATCAGGAGCCCGGGAGTTCTGCTGATTTATAATAAAAATCGAAAATGACAGTACAAAGGCATGGCCACATCAAAGTATAGGTGAGGGCCACAAAACGATACGTGACGTTGTTTCGTCACGTGGTTATCACGGGCCAATGAGGGATGGTGTTGTCGTTGTTAGGGATAACACAGTTAAATGTTAAAAAGGAGTGAATGATCGGTTCTCTACTGAGGAGCACGGGAGTTAATGCTGACATTCACTGTACAAAAAGAAATGCAACAGTTCTCATTGGTGTATTAAACAAGCAAAAAGTGTGCCAGAGAGTCAAATGGTGTAAGCACTGCGCACAGGGGGTTTACTGATACATAACACAAATGGGTTGATTAGATGGGGACGTTGACTAAAACGCTCCATTAACTGTCATATGTCGCGGTGGACATATGCTGTAAGTAACAATTCAAATAGGTGTAATACAGTTGTCAAACTAGGGTTATGATTAAGGGATGCCCGGATTCCTTAATGTCTACTTCAAGACAGAGTTCCATGGGATATCGTCATTTAATCCGAGAGTATGGGTCCCAAGTCTGTAGACCCACCGCTGTTCTTTTTCGAAAAGGCGGTGATTGACGTTGTTGCCACTCCCAAGGTGTTCAATGACTGTCCAGTGCATGTCGTTTGTGGTGTGATTGAGTTCCAGGAAGTGTCTGCTCATTTTGGTGGTGGATTTTTTACATCTGATGTTGGACCGTTGTTCACAGATTCTCTGTTTGACCTTTCTGCTGGTCATACCTACATAGCGTAGATCGCAGGGACACGTAATAAGATAAACTACGTTCTGTGTGTTGCAGTTCGTATGATCTCTTTGTGTCCACGTCTTGCCTGGTTCTAGTTCTAACATTTTTGAATGCGTTGCTAAGTGGCAGACACTACAGTTGGAACACGGGTAGTGGCCCACCACCTTTGGAAGACCCCAGATGTCAGTTACCGATCTCGATACTTCTGTGATTTTTGGTCTTGGTCGTGTGTGGACCAGTGCATCCTTTATGCTCCGGCCTTTCTTGAAGGAGAAGAGAGGTTTCTCCCAAGTTTTGTTGGTGCTGGACAGAATTCGCCAGTTTTTATTTATCGATTTTTTTCATTATATTTGACAATGTGCTATGTGTTGTTACACATGTCAAAGGGATGTCCTTTGTGTTGTTCTCCCTTTCCTCAAGGAGAGCCTCCCTTGGCTGGTTGCGTGCTCTTTTATAACCTTTGTTCAGGATTGCAGTTGGGTATCCTCTGACCTTGAGTTTTGTTGATAATTCCGCAGATTGTATTTTAAAATCCTGTAGTTCAGAGCAGTTACGTCTCAGCCGTAAATACTGGCCGTAAGGGAGATTTTCTTTCAAGGGACGAGGATGAAAGCTGGTATACTCTAGAAGGTTGTTTTTGGCAGTTGGCTTGTGGTAAGTCTTGGTAGTGAGCCTAGTTCCAGAGACTTGGATTGTGACATCCAGGAAGGTAGCTTCAGTTTTGCTGGTGGCGTATGTAAATTTCAGATTGGGGTCAAGAGTATTAACCCATGTCAAGAAGGCCTGAAGCTCTTCATCGTCACCGGTCCAAAGGACCAGGACATCGTCGATGTAGCGACGCCAGACTTGTATAGACTGAGAGAAAGGGCTGTTTGTTGGCAGGATGTATTTGGCCTCGAAGTCTGCTACATAAAGGCCAGCCACACTTGGGGCAAAAGTACTGCCCATAGAGGTACCAGTACACTGGAGGTAGAGGTTACCATCATAGGAGAAAAAGTTCTCTTTAAGTGCCAACGTGGCACACTCCAAAATGAAATTCTTAGAGGTTTGATAGTTCCAAGTTACGGAGTCTAAAGCTGCCCCCAGGACCTTGATGGTATCGTCCTGGGGGATGCTAGTATATAAGCTCTCAATGTCAAGCGTGACTAGCGTTACCGTATTTTCAGTGAAACTCAGGTTCTCGAGTAACTGGAGAAGGCTCTTAGTGTCCTTGAGGTAGGTGGGATTGCTCTGTACTATCGGCTTCAAGTAATGGTCGCAGAAGCGCGATAAAGGTTCCAGTAAGGAGCCAATCCCTGACACGATAGGACGCCCGGGTGGTGGCATCCGATTTTTGTCTGTTTTGGGGAGAGTATAGAAGTAAGGGGTTGTGCTCTCATTAGTATTGAGGAAATCCGCCTCATTCTTTGAAATGAGTCCGTCTTCTTCTGCTCTCCTTACTAGTGTCGAGATCCGTGTTCTCAGATCCTCTGTGGGATCTATCGTCAAAAGTTTGTAGTTTTTTTGCTCGTTGAGAAGTAACCGACATGCCTTATCATAGTCACTAGTGTTCTGTATGACAAGTCTCCCGCCCTTGTCTGCGGGTTTGATAGTAATACTTTGATCGTTTTGCAAATCTTGCAATGCATGATATTCTGCAGTGGTGAAATTGTTAAAAGATTTAGGGTCTTGACAGTTTTCAAGGTCTAAAAATACTGCCTGTTCGAAGGCTGTGATGGCCGCCGGCACAGTGTGTGGCGGGGGGTTGAAAGTGGAACTCAATCTGAGGCCAGTGTCACCATTTCGGAGTGCCTCGTTGGGGTCTTCCTTGCCCTCGAAGAAGGCCTTGAGTTTCAACTTCCTAAAGAAAGCTCCAAGCTCGCAGTGGAGTCTAAACTTGTCAGGTCGGGAAGTGGGAATAAAACCTAATCCTTTTTCCAAAACCTTGGTTTCTACTGGTGATAAGATTTTGTCAGAGAGGTTTGTTATCAAACTTAGATGCCGCTCGTTCCCGGCTGCTGGTCCTTGTTGCGGGTGTGGTTGCTCACCATGTCCGTGTCTTCCCACGATACTTGGTTGGACCCTCTTCTCTTCCCTCTTCCTCTCCTGCCCACACCTAAAAAAGGCTGGCGATATTGGGGAGCGAAGTTGGTTGGTGGCATGAAGCCCGGGTTCCAACCCATCATTGGGTTAGGTGGTTGATGAAAAGAGAACTGCTGTCCCATGTCCACCATTTGTGGAGGTACGGGCCATCTTTGTGGTTGGTTGTGAAATGCAGGTCGCCTTCTGTTGTTGCGGTTTCCTCTATTACCTCTCCATCTACCTTGTTTGTAGGAGCCGGTACTTGAACCACTACTGTTAAACGAATCATCATCCGATTGAGCATTGTTAGTTGAATTTCTTGTGGGCGGTGTGAACGATGCCGCTGAGTAAGGGTAGATTTTTTCAAATTCAAATTTAGCTAAGTCTTTTTGAAACTTAGTGACTTTGGCTTGCATTAAGTTCTCTTTATATTCATTGAGGTCTTTATTGATTTCGTCCAGCTTTTTTTTTAAGCCTGTTATTGTTGTTTTGAAGCGGGTCTCAGTCTCTTGGATTTCAATCAATAGGGTCTCAGAAAGTCTTAGTGCTGTCTTAATTATAAGGACGAGCCAGTCGCGGGTACAGTACCACGCGATCATGGCCCATTCCTTCCTGAAGGTGGCATCATTTAGGAAAATCCTAGGGGCATTTGTGACCAGTAGCCCTTTGGGGGCCGTGTTCTTCATCAGGTACTGTTTTAATATAGTACCATGAAGGATGGTACGTATCCTCTCACGTTTAACCTCAGTAAGCTTTTCCCATTCAGAGGTATGGGCAATTGCCTGTGAAATTGCAGGGTCAGCAAATAGATTTGAGTCAGACAGGATGTCCGCTATTTCTGACTCAGAGTACGTTAATCGCAAACTTGGGATTAACATACTCTGAGTCAGAAAAGCTTACTGAGGTTAAACGTGACACTGTACCCGCGACTGGCTCGTCCTTATAATTAAGACAGCACTAAGACTTTAATATACACTGAGTCCTGATGAATGCCAGGTAAATTCATACCGTTTCGTGGCTGAAACATGTCGACTGATATTAGGAAACTACCACTTACTTAATTGTGGACGAATTTCCTACACATAATTTTTATCTATAAGTCCTTAGTGATCATTACAATAAAGTTAATTTTGATACACTACTGACTCTTTTTAATAAAAACCATTCACCACTCACTTAATTTTCTTTGCACAACACTGCCTTAACCCACCAACCCGCTCCACAGTAGATCTGGCATTGAATCACACAAAAGAGACGCTAGGTCTCTTTTGTGGGGCCCGATGATGAAGCATGTCATCACTAGGTGGTGAGTGAGGGCTTTCCTTAACGCCTTAAGTGAAGTCGTCTACCTGCTCCTAACGGTGGTTCATTACTACCATGGAACACTCTTGCCTTGTTTATTGGTCTTCAACTTTACTCTGCGCATGCGTGGCAGCCCCATGGGCATACCAGAATTTCCTCTTCTTGGCGGCAACCTCTGGCGTAGGGGTCACTGACTTCACTCCACACATGGGCTATGGCCTGTTCAGCATGGCAGAAATCCTCATGGTTGTCCCCTCTGGCATACAGGGTTGGCCACTTCAGAGACGTGTTAAGGCATGGGCAAAGGGTCCTAACCTTTTAGGGGGACACCTGATAGAGCAAGCTCTGTTCTGCAGAGTCTTGCCCTGATGACCTTGATTAATTCTTGGACAGATTGTTGTAAAATCGTTTTCTACTCTTAGCAAGCAGGCAGGCACTGGTGCTCCAGGCTCCAGGACAGGAGCAGGCGGTCCTGGATTTCCCTGGGTGATGTTAATTCATCCAGTTGGGAGACTAGCAGGCCTTAGCTTCCAGCCCTGTTCACAGCAGAAGTCTTTCAGAGCTTCTCCTCCTCACACAGCCCAACTGGCTGCTTGAGAGTTCACAGTTTGGGGGTCTCAATCTCACCTTCTTATAGTATATTTCCAGATACCAAATGTGATTTGGGGTCTGAGTCTTTGATGGTTGTGTTGGAGGTCTTCTTCCTTTTGAAGTGACCATTCCATTGTCCTGCCCTTCCTTCAGAAAGCAGCATGATACAGAAGGAACAACTCTAAAGATAAGCCTCTCAACACAGGCCATGGAAGTGACTCGAGGTTCACAACTGGATGTCACCCACAGTGATATGTGCCTCAAAAAGATACCCCCGTCTCTCAGCCCTACTCTATGATTCTCTTATCAGCTCCATATCCTTCCTGAGGTGTGCACATACCCCTTTCCAGTGATCTGTCCCTGTATCACAGAGGACACTTTGAAGTGCACTGAAGAGCCAGGCTCGTCTCCCTCCAGTGTGTGTCCTACCCATCATACAGAAATGCAGCAATCCACAAATCTGTCTGGGGGGGATTCCTAGCCTTTCGCTTGCTCCTAAAGTTAGCAATGGGTCTCCTAAACTGGAACCCATGGTCTTCCATTTATTGTACCATTTACAGATACACATGCACCCAGCGCATGGATACAACAAAATACACACTGCACATACTAACTTGATGTAGGGCTATGGTGAGTCAAGCACACAGCAGCGAACGTTACATGAGTGAGCTTGTAGGCTTCACTACAGTAACACAAGTACAAATTCCTGTTCACTTCTACTGATCACTACACAGTACGCTGCTACCACCATGCTCATGCTGCTTAACTCCTGGCAACGGCCTAACCCGTGAGACAGACCTATGTCATGGTACACACGCATGATCCGTGTTCGCCCCTGACAACAAAAATTAACATCAGTGATCCAGATAGCATTGCATCTGGGGCCCTCAGGGCAGGGGTTCGCATCTGTCACCATTAAAGGGACTTTTCTGTCTTTAAAAATTCAAATGATCCATCATGCTCTATAACTAAACTTTTAATAATGGAGTGTAGAGGTTTTCTTTCTATTTATATTACCCCAGGATTTAGCAAATGTGATGGAAACTTTATATAATTTCCTTTTAACTAGTAGCTAATCCCTCATATGAGACGCTCACTCTGGGTGGAATTTTACTCCAGAATTTCAAATAAATATTTTATTCCCAAATCTTTTACAATTGACAGTTAATAATAAAAAATGTGGAGTAATTTATCGCTTTGGTAGGGATAATAGCACCACAATATCAGTTTGGTGACAGTCGAGCTCTAAAATGGAATAAATAAATAAATGTAAACAGGAGATAGCAAATACTGAATTTTTAAATAAATAGATGTTAAATACATTTTTGCATGTATTAGAAAAGTAAATTTGGCCCAAAAGAAAGCATTGGCCCAAATTACCTCCGCTTCTGTTTCCTGCTTTCAGTAACTTGTTTATTATCAAAATTGTAGTTACTATTAATATGAATAAATCTTATAAATCAAACAAAACTAATAATTCTTATTGTTTTTAGACTATAAAGCATTCATTTAGCACCACACTGTCCATTTCGTTTTTGGTTCCATAAAACACGCCACACCATAACTGAGGAAACAGATATTCCAGAGTGTTTTATTCAAAGAGAAAACCTCTAATTGATGGGAATCTGGGAACCGATCCGAAAATGCCAACCACACAGAATCATTTTTATTAACTTCATCAGGGTTTTATGCTGCTGTAGTAAATTGGAAAGCTTTTATTAACAACCTGTATTAAGCATTAGCTTCTGAAAGTCACTCTTAATGATGGAATGGCTCCTCTCCCAGTTCCTGCTTGGCTATAATTTCTGCTCCTGGGGGGTTGGGAATGGCGGGGAGTAATTGTCGAGGCTGCAGTGTGGATTCAAACATGATGAATCTCTGTGGATGGACGTATCTTGCGGCCCTCCCCTTCTGTCATCACGGCGACGCCTGCCGCAGAGGCATTTTGCTCAGTTTACTTTCTCATTTTATCCATAAAGTCATGTTGTTGATGGATGGCTGGGTTTTAAGTATTTCCTCGCACATATTTGTCTTGCCGCGCGCGGTGGTGGACTCGCAGTGTCACACTAAACGTGCCTATGATTCATTGCAAATGAACACCAGGCAGAGCACGAAAGAAATGTTTTCTCCGCTCCTGTTACCTTTGCTACACGCCGCGGCGGCATGATAAATTTGTGTCTGTCTCTTTACAGGTAGCCATGGTAGACCTGTGAGCTTTGAAAGTGTGCGCAGTATCTTCTTGGACGCTCCATTTGAGTAGTTACAAAGGGTTTTATCTGGATCCCCTTTTGTGGTTGTATTTAGGACAACTTAGTACTGTGCGCTTCATGGCAGGGAGAGAATAGGAATGTGCCATATGTACCAAGATTTGGGGAGAGGCTGTAGCCTTACAGCTAGGGCGCTCGACCCTCCCCGTGCCTAACAAAAATGAATGTGTTCTTCTTTAACGAAACTGGTGCTCTGATACTCGATGTCTCTGGTCTAGTTTGCGCTATATCAAACAAAAAATAATAATACATTTAAAAACAAGATATGAAGCATTCCTGCTCACTCCCTGCCCTGGCACCAACACAGCCTACATGGTGCAAGGCTGCCTGTATTACAGGCAGGTTTGTGCACAAAACAATCCTTTGCAAAATGCAGCACCCGTAGAAAGAGGAAATAACAGGGGTGGCTGCTCTATAGGGGCCAAAAGAGCCGTGACCTCCCACAATCACGGGTCACTTCTTGCATCTCATTTGTTAAGATACTACAGCTTTTACATATAACAAAATGATCTCTCCGATCATTTGTTTATATGTAAAAGCTGCAATATCACCTTGCACAAGAAGAGGCTCCCCTGGAATGTATTGCGCATGTGTCAGGTGTGGGCTGTTACAGCCTGTCCTTTCACAGATGCAATAAGTTTCTGACATGATGCACTAGAGTCAGGCAGTGCAGCATGTCCGAGAATTATGCTTTGGGGCCTGTCAGTTATGCCCCATCAGAAGCCACGAGATAGTAAAAAAGAGAACCTTCCGTCCTATTCGATCTTCCGATTGGGCATCATCTGACGTCATCTGACGCCTTGGTGTTTGATGTGAAAGTTGGCAATCGATGTGCAAAGTAAACTGTATGATGACTTCCCCAGGTAAGTTTCCACGTTGTGTGTATGATTGAGAGCATGCCTATGTTTATGTGCCTGTCTGCAAGCTTGTGCCAGTGTGTGTATGTGAGAGTATGCGAGTGTTTGCTTGTATGTGTCCTGACTCCCCTTTTATACTTTCGTGTGATAGCCCCATCACTATCTAAACCGACCAGCCACGACTTCGAAATAACGAGGAGAAATAAAGATATATCTCCTCAGTACACCTCTGTTGGGAAGGCATACCTTTTCGATGCAATCCCGGGTTTACAAGCCTCAGTAGATATTGGAATGCACCAAAATCCATGGGTGGATGCATGGAAATGCCATTCTTCACCTGTGGAACACCTTCCCAACGCAGAGTAATGCAAAGCATTGATTTACGCTGCCTTGTGTTACTCAGCCATGCAGAGCCATGCACGGTGGCTTTGTTTGGCTTCTTAAATCTTATGTAAGTCCTTGCATTGCAATATGAGGGCAATGCAAGGGATTAGTAAACCTGGCCCTGTTTGTACCCAGTTCCCAAAACCTTTAACTCTCGTGGGTCCTATTTTGCAGGAACAGTAAAAGGATTTTCAGCTTCCCCCAGAAAAATAGTATTTTACCTGCTAAAACACTTTCCCCAAACTGAATAAACAACAAATCCCACTCTCTTGTCTGAAATGCTCAACACCTTATACTGTATTGCACATATCGTTTCCTCTTATCTCCTTACCTCCCCCAGCCTCACCCCATTCTTACCTCTTTCTTCCAATCTCCTCCCTGCCCTGAAACACCCCCACCATAGTCCCTGCTCTGTGTCCCCTTTGCATTATACAGGGCACTGTTTTGTTGCTATGCTTATGCTACACATCTCCACATACAGCAATGGTAATCACTGTACTTGAGGATGTGGTCATGACCTACATCTGTTCTAGACAATCTGGCCTTAAGTGTAATTACACAGGGCCTGCTTTGTAGCGCAGTTGATCTGAATGATATGCAGCCTATTTCAGACATATCTCGACATCAGATGCCCCCAGGTTGGCTAAGCTGACTCCTTAAAATACAACAATCTGTACAATGAGAAGATGATAAGACAATTTTGGGATACTCCTGATGAATTAAGAGTAGCTTAGTGTGCTTACGCTAACTTAAAATTACTGTCACTTACGGACCATCAACTCGCATGATCTTACTGCTCTCTGCGATAACATCTTGCCCCCTCCCATGAACATCTCAGATGTCCACGACCTGACGGCCCACTATAACCACTCAATGACTAATGTATTAGACTCGGTTGCACCACTACAGCTTAAAAGATTGTCCTCTAAACTCTGCAAACCTTGGTTCAATGATAGTCTTTTTTTAAAATTATTTTTATTGTTGCATCAGGAGTATCACAAATGTAATAAATGAGCATACGGTAGGGAGTCAACATTCCGCCCTGGCCGTCAGTCACGCAACTTTTCTTTTGTTACTGCATGTCATACCCCTCAGTAGAAGACTTTGCTTTTAAACTAGCAATAGAAAGAAAGTATAAGAAACCAACCAAATCCCCCAAACAGCAGCCCACCAACCCCCCCTCCCTCTTCCCCCTTCCTGGTCCCCTCACCCCTCCGCTTTGGCTCACCCATCAATCTCGTATACAAGAACGGGCATTAAAGTATTCGTACATCACGTATGGGTCCCCAACGTGCATACTGTCCAGTCCAGGGCCTCCTCGACCTCTTGGTACTAGTCCGCAATGTCTCATTCTAGTCCATGGTACTGTCTCCACTTAGCCCAGACTCTCCGAAATTTTTTGGGGCAGCCTCTTGCTCTATAAGTCACTCTCTCCGCCGCCATGTGCAGATCCAACCCTCTCCTCCATTCCTCCATATCTGGTTTTTCGGGCACCCCCCAGCGTTGTGCGATGTCCCTTTTTGCCACCACTAAAGCCAATAACAGAAAGATAATCGAGGGGCGGGATAGGTCTACTTCTGTGGTCATGCCCAGTAGTGCCAATTTAGGGTCGCGTGGTAAGTCCACCCCCAGTACGTCTTCTAGTTCCAGGAACACACCTTCCCAGTATTCTTGAATGATTTCACATCCCCAGAGTGTATGGAAAAAATCGCCAGTTTGCCGACGACATCTAAGGCATGCTGTGTCTGTTATCTTACCCATTTTAAAGAGTCTTACCCTGTCAAAGTAGGATCTGTGGAGTATCTTAAATTGTATGAGACGGAGTCGTGACTTAATCGCCACCTCACGAGGGTGCATGAGGGCGAGTTCCCAGTCCAGATCCTCCATGCCTCCCACCTCTGCCTCCCACTTGTCTCGTAGGACCTGTAGGTCACCTAGCATATTGTTGGTCAGAGTTTTATACGTTAGGGAGATTGCCCCTCCCTGTATCTGTTCCTGCAGCAATCTACCCTCTAGTGGCGCATATTCTGGGATGTCTGTAAGTGTAATGTTTTGTGCTCTCCATGCATGCTTCAATTGAACGTATTTGTAGTACTGGGTCGTGAGTAGGCCAAATTCATCCTTGAGCGCCTGAAAGGTTTTAAACTCCCCCCTTGCTATCACGTCTCCCACTATGGAAATGCCTATGTCATCCCACCTTCTAAAGCCTTTCAGCTTATTAAGCTCCCCTAGCCACTTGCAGCACCATAGAGGTGTCTGTCGAGTGGGTCTCTTGTCCCAACCCATTCTTTTCGTCGCTCTATGCCACGCCGTTAATGTAATCTTAGTGGCCGGAAGGAACTACTGACCCATCGTCTCTCCATATAGGTAGTGTAGTATAGTCTTGCATGACCATTTAGATCTCTCTAGTGCATAGGTAGGGTGATCGGCTGTCGTATGTAGCCACTCGTTGATTGGGGCGAGATGTTCCGCCCAGTAGTACGCCTCTAGGTTGGAAAAGCGAGATCCCCCCACTATATTGGTGTCGCTGCAGTGTGGAAAGAGCGACTCTTGGCTGTTTCCCCAGCCACAGGAAGGTGCGCAGGTCCGCATGGATTTTATTTAAAGTCGTATTCGGCAGGGGGTAATATTCGTTCTGGAGAGCATAGAGAAACTTAGGCAATAGGACCATTTTATACAGTGCGGCGCGACCCAATAGGGTGAGTGGGAGCTGTCTCCACCTGTCCACCTCTGTCGTTGCTTCTACCATTATTCGGGCTATGTTCTTAGTGAAGGAGCGTTTCCTATCTAGCGTTATAAATATGCCTAGGTATTGGAAGCCGTCCTTAGTGTGAATAAGTAGCTCTGGTAGGCACTCCCTCCGCTCATTGCCCTGTGGGTCGTAAAGGACCGATTTGTGCCAATTTATCGTGTGTCCCGCCCTCGCCCCGAACTCGCCTAGCTCTCCGAACAGTGCTGGGATTGTCTTGTCCGGATCCGTCACGAACAATAGTATGTCATCGGCATACAAAGATATCTTTTCCTGTGTTGCTTCCGAGTCACCCCACATGAAGCCTCTGATGTCCTGATTCTGCCTAATCCGTATCGCTAAGATTTCAATCGTAAGGGTAAACAGGAGGGGGGACAATGGGCAGCCCTGACGCGTTCCCCTGCCAATTGGAAATTCGCAGGACAACCTTCCATTAACCCGCACTCGCGCTCTCGGGTCGGAATATAGGAGCCGAACCCATCGCAAGTACTTGGGCCCAAACCCAAACCGTTGGAGGGTCTCCATCAGGAAAGGCCAGTGAACTGCGTCAAATGCCTTCTCCGCATCCAGGGAGAGAAACCAATGGGGTTCACTTCTCTCGCGGACCTCCTGTAGCCAATTATGGGTGCGACGGAGATTTAATTTGGTCGCCCTATCCGGAAGGAAGCCGGATTGATCCATATGTACTAGCTCTGTAATGACCTGCCTTAGACGCCTAGCCAGGACAGTGGCCAGAATTTTCGTCTCCGTATTTAGGAGGGAAATTGGGCGGTAGGAGGAACAGTCGTCTTTGGGTTTTCCCTCTTTGTAGATTGGGACAATAGTGGCCAAGGCTAAATCTGGCGGGAGATTCCCCGCCCGGTACGAGTCAATGAATAAGGTCTTCATGTGTCGCTGCAACAAATCCGCCGTTCGTTTAAAGAATTCCGCCGAGAAGCCATTGGGCCCCGGAGTCTTCCCCGGTTTCAGGGCTGTTACAGCTTCCGATATTTCCTCTAACGTCAGGTCCGCCTCCAGGGCTGTACTGGCCTCTGCGGACAAAGTCGGCACCTCCACATCACACATGTAACATTGGGCGTCCTTTCTGTCACCCAGGTCCCTGGCCCTATAGAAGTCCTCATAGTAGGCCGCGAAGGCGTCCGCTATGGCCCCATCCGTGTTCACCCGTCTGTTCCCTGCTAACGTGATCTGATCCACCCACCGTGCCGTTCTCTCCCTCCTGCTCAACCAAGCTAAAAGTTTACCGGACTTGTCACCTACATCATATAACCGATGTAATGTTGCCAGTGCCTGAGTGCGTGCCTCGTCCGTGACTAGTTCCCTGTATTGTCTTTGTGTGTCTAGCAGTTTCCTGAGGCGCACCTCTCCCTTCTGTTGGTGGTACTCTGCTTCTAAATTCAAGATGGACACCTCTTCACTCGCTATCTGGCCCTGTCGAATCCGCCTAGCGTCCCCTAGCCTACTCTGTATGCGGTCTCTCAGGACTGGTTTCATTGCCTCCCAGAGGGTAACTCCGGAGTCCACTGATCCCTCGTTTTCGGCCATATAGACCCGTATGTCCGCTCGCATACCCCTAAGTATTTCCGGTGTTTGGATGTCCCATGCCGCTAGTTGCCATTGCGTCTGTCTCTCTCCTCTCTCTCGCCCCAACTGTATATATAGCGGGGAGTGATCTGAGATCCCTCTTGCTTTGTATTCTGCTAGATCTCCCGCCGCGACCTCCTTTCTGGACACGAAGATATAATCTAACCTGGAAAAGACTTTGTGTGCCCCGAGTAAAATGAATACGCTTCGTGTGTTGGATGGAGCCATCTCCATACATCAATGAGGCCGATGGTAGTCATTTGCCGAGCTAGGGCTGTTGTGGACCCTACTGTGTGAGGTGATCCCGACCTATCTTGTGAGGTGCACATTACATCATTAAAGTCCCCCCCCACTACTTGAGTCGTGTCGGCCATATCCAGTAGGATGGTAGCAACTGCCTTCAGTGTGCGAGACTGTAACTTGGGTGGGGCGTATACTGATAGTATCGTGTACCTACGTCTCCTCCACATCCCCTGAACTCCCGCATATGTGCCCTGAGGGTCTAGCCAAGTGTGTGTAACTGTGAACGGCGTCGTTTTTTTTATGAGGATCGCAACTCCCCTGGAGTCCGTCGTGTATCCTGCATGTGCTAGGACGACATATCGTCCTCGCGCTATAAATGCGCATTGATTCCCTCTAAGGTGTGTTTCCTGGAGGAGGACGATGTCAGGTGCCAGCCGTTTGAGGTACGCACTAACTAAACCTCTCTTAATTTTCGACCCCAGGCCGTTTACATTCCATGTTAGCACCGTGACCCCTGTGTCACCTTTGTGCGGAGTGTCTAATGTACTTGCCATTGTGTGTCACCGTGTTCTCCCCGTGTGGGACCTCGAAGTAGGGATGTCACCAGGTGTGGGATGGCATGTCTCTGCTGTTCCTCAACGGACTCCCCCCCGCACACCTCATAAACCCCAACATGAGATAATACAGGAACCAACTCCCCCTCGCAACCCCCTCCCCACCTCCCTCCCCTTCCAGTTGCGTCCCAACCTGGGACGAAACTATCCACGGGAGAAGGCCTGTCGCCCTCCCACACATCCCTTCCCACGCTAAACAATAACCAGTACTGAAAACTTAAAGAACAGTAGGGGGTGTGTCAACTTGCTTGCTCCGTTTCGCCGAGCCGCTATCTTCCCCGATCCCTATGCATCAGTGGTTACGAATGTGAGTCCTGCGTGTCCATATTCATCCCTTGACCTGAGGAGTCTTGTTCCAATTGCTGAATTTCTGCGACCAGCGGGTGTATTGAATCATCCAATGTTTCCTCTTCCTCTCCTCCGGACACGCGGTCCTCTGATTCCTCTATTTCGTCTCCTTCTGAACGGATTCCATTCCTTAGGCAGCTGAACCTCGAGCCCGCCACAAAGTCATTGCCCGGGGACGCCGATCTGCTTCCTCTCTCGTCCTCTGTTCCTCGTGTCCTGTACGGTGTCGCCGGTGTCATCTTCTGCGTCCTCCGTGTTCCCCGCCGCTGTGGTTTCGGCACCTCCCACAGCGGCCTTTCCCGTATCGACTTGTCCAGTGCAACTCGACCTGCTGTCTCTCTACTATTCAGAATAGGACGCTCTTCGAGCCACTGCCACACGTCCTCCGGGTGTGCAAAGAAGATGGATTTGTCTTTATAGATTACCTTGAGTTTGGCGGGGAAGAGGAGCATGTACGTGATGTTCAAAGACCTCAGCTTTGCCTTTACTGAGTCAAACGAGCGGCGCTGCTTCGAGACCTCCTGACTGTAGTCCGGGAAGATCATTATGGTGGTATTCTCCAAGCGGATCTCCCCCATTTTCCTGGCTTCTCGTAGGATCAGGTCTCTGTCAGCAAAGTTCAAGAAGCGCGCTATAACTGGTCTCAGTCGTGCTCCCTCCGGCGGTTTGGCTAGGAGTGCCCTGTGTGCCCTTTCGATTATGAAGCACGGGGAGAATTGCGCCGCCGGGAAGGTAGTTTTCAGCCAGGCGAGGAGGAAGGCGGACATGTTCCTTCCCTCAATCCCTTCCCTAAAGCCTACAAAGCGAAGGTTGTTGCGCCTCGATCTGTTTTCGGCATCGTCCACCTTCCACATCAGTTGACGGTGAGAGGCCTGTAGTTCCGCCATGTCCTTCTTGAGTGTAGTGATCGATACCTCATTGTCGGTCAATCTAGATTCGGTAGCCGTTACCCTTTCCGTCAGGTTTCGGAAATCCTGCCGCAGTAGCGTCACCTCGGACCCCACCTCTCCGATTTTCATCTCCAGGGCTGTCCGTGATGCCTGTATGTCTGTCCTGGACGCCTGGATGGCCTCCATTAACATGGCCGTGTCATTGCGGGTGTCAGGCTGCATAGACTGCTGTTCCACCCCAGGCCGCGTTGCCGTAAAGTTGCCCATGGGGCCCCGCCTCGTGGACCTGTGCACCGGGTCGCCCTTCCCCATGTTGACTCAGTCTGTAGGCCGGGGGCACCCTGTGCAGGTCCCCTTCCTCCGCGGTGCTGATGGGCCTAGCCGCGTGCTGCGAACAGTGCTAGAATCTCCGGGTATCTCTGTCTGTTGTGCCTCGTTAGCTTCCTCCCAGGCACTCCTCCCGCCTCAGTCCTGAGCTCCTCCAGGCGTCCTACTGTGCTATGATGGGCGTTGTCCTGTGCTGCAGGAAGGGTTTTGTGCTGCCGGATCTCACCCACGCCACTCGGCAGGCTATGCCCCAATGTGGGAACTGAGGCTCTCACCCCCGTAGGTCCGGGCCCTCACGCTCCCCTCGGTTCTCGGCCCTCAGCCACGTTTCCCTCGCCAATGCCTGTCACTTCGGGCGTCTTTACAGGTCGGCCGCCATGTTGGTAAAGGCGGGCGCTGTGAGTGAGCCGGTCTCTGCTCCCCGTGGTTCGAAGGTTCGGCCCCGCCTCCTCTACCCGGTCTCACCTCCGCTCTGCCTCTTCAGCGGCGCTCGGTCACACCGTGTCCCATCGAAGGCAGCAGGGGGGGCTCCGCCGTCACTGTCCGCCTCATAGACCGCCGGCCGCCATCTTGGTACAGGCAGCCGGCCGGCCGCGTTTGCCTCGGTCCACCTCTGTCCCTCCCTCCAACGGCGATGGTCTGGTTCCTCTAGGCGGCCAGGCGGGTCGCGGAGCCCCCGTCAGCTGGGCGCTGTGCTGCAGGACCAGAGGCGGGGCATTAGAAGCGCAGCGCTCCGCCGAGCGCCGCGGTAACCATCATGGCCGCCGAGGGTCCGCTGGGGCCGTCGTATCGCCCGGTTCCCTGGTGAAAGCAGCTCCACATCACCACTGAGGCACTTCTCTCAGGTACCAGGATGCCGTTTCTTCCGTTTGGCGTTGTTTCTGTTCCGCGGGGGATATGTAGTGTCGGATTAATGTGCAGCTCGGCCGGAGCTCCGGCAAGGCACGTCTAGTCGGCCATGCTGCTGGCCACGCCCCCCTCGGTTCAATGATAGTCTTAATACCGAAAGAAGAAATTTAAGACTTGCGGAACGGCTGTGGCAATCCTATCCCTCCCTTGAACATCTTTACCATCTGAGATCCCTAAGAAGCATCTTCAATAAACGCATCAGATGCTCGAAGGCCACCTTTTTCAGAAATCAACTAGAGCAAGCAAAAAAAGTCCCAAAAAACTGTTCGAACTCATCAAGTCTCAAGCTAACAGTCATCCTAATCTCTCGTCACTGGGTCAGACACTGCCGAACTGCGAATAATTCTCTTATTTCTTCATGGATAAGACTATTAAGATTGAAGCTGAATTACGTTCTGCCCTTGATCACCTGTCGATCAGTCCACTGAATACTCTCCTCCCCCCACACTCTGCCCTTGATTACCTGTTGATCAGTCCACAGAACACCCTCCTTCCCCATGGTTGGATATCACTGACCCTGCGCAGCCCTACCTCCCCTAAACAACGCATCCTGGATTCTTTTCCAAACCTTGGATGAATGCACTGTATGCAAAATGCTGATGACTCTGAAACCTTCTAATCACTTCAACGACCCCCTGCAATCGAACTGTTTCTCAGAAGTTAGAACCCCCTTACTAACACTTTGGACTAAGATCGTCAATGCATCACCTCGGCAAGGTGCTATTCGGATTGCCTAAAATCGGGTCAAGTTACCCCGATTCTAAAGAAACTATCTGCTGATCCCACGGACCTTCATAACTTTCACCCAATCTCTAATATCCCCACCTTGGCAAAGCTCCTGGAGAAATGTGTGCTCGCCCAACTCTGTAACCACATCGATCATTTTCAACTCCTGGACCAATGCCAATCTGGTTTCCTCCCGGGCCATAGTACAGAATCTGCGTTAACTCACATTGTTGATGATACGCTAAGAATGTTGGACCATAATGAGTCGTGCCTGCTGATCCTTCTTGACCGTTCATCAGCATTCGATACTGTCAAACACAATAGCCTAATTGACCTCCTGGAACACAGGATGGGGCTGTCTGGGCCTGTACTAAACTGGTTCTCTTTCCTTCATAACAGATCCCAAAGCTTCAAGGTGTACCAATCGTGGTCTCATTCTGCGCCGGTCACTCTGGGGGTTCCTCAGGATTCAGCACTTTCACCCACGCTCTTCAACCTGTTCATGGAGCCTCTGACAGACATTCTGAAATACTCCAGCATTCACTATCACGTGTATGCGTATGATACCCAACTATACCTGAAGATCGCCTCCCCCGAGGACATTCAGTCCCTCAACTCAGTTCTTCTGGAAACACAAAGCTCGCTGACACGTAACCACTTGAAGCTAAATGCTCTCAAAACGGAATTCCTCTTAACCACATCGATGCTATGCATTTTCCCCGCTGTGTGCTGGAATCAACAAAAACACATGTTACATGACGAGCTGGGCTCGTCATGAGCGTAGCAGGAGGCTACCTCATGACGAGCCCAGCTCGTCATGAGTGTGGAAGGGGTTAATCACACCCCACAAGCAATCTCCGGTCATGGAACAATGGTTGAAGCAGCTCACTGCTCTTAACTGTAGACCCCACCTCGTTGATTCGGCAACCTCTCTGGGTATTATGGTAGACAAAAGTTTGAACATGCAGAAGCATATCAGTTCCCTGATCAAAGAAGCGAACTTCCAACTCAGCATCCTAAGGAAACTCAACCTTATCTCCCTGCTCATGACCTAAAGGTTGCAGTGCAAGCATTAGTGATCTCAAAGCTGAACTATGGCAGCGCAACGCTTTGTGGCTTGCCCAGAGTAAAGACGGCTACTCTGAGGGTTGCCCTCAATTCTGCTGCTGGGCTCATAACTGGCACAAAAAAATATAACCATGTTTCCCCGGACCTGCTGTCCCTGAACTGGCTTCCATATGAAGCTTGGATACAGTTAAAAATTGCATGCATGGCACACAAAGCCATCCACTCCAATACCCCGCTGTACCTCGCTCAGAAACTGGAGCTCTCATTTGGTTCGAGAGGCTCCAGAAGTGCCAGCACCCTATTACTCAAACCACAAAAATGTAAGTAAATAAAAACCTACAGTTGAGCCTTTTCATGTGTGGCTCAGAGGATTTGGAACTCTCTTCCCCCTGAAGTCAGGGTGAACCCTTGCACTGTCCTCTTCAAAAAAGAAGTCAAAGGGCTCCTGATGAAGAAATTTCTGCCGCAGACTGGCTACTCCATTCAATATTGAGGCCACAGTCGTTGATTTGTGGCCCAGCAGCCAGGGTTATGCCGCCCTTGAACTTTGCACTAACTTGTTATTGTTGACTTTATAAGACTGTGAATTTTTCGCTTTGTTGGTTCTGTTTTGTTTGCTTGTTCCCTTCTTGATGTAGAACTGTAAAGGGCTCTGATACCCTTGGTGGCCATGTTCGCGTTATATAAAACTTAAAAAATAAAAATAAATAGTTATGGATACACATATTGTCTGCTTCTGACTATATAGTACAAAGCAGTAACCTAAATGAACAAAAAATTGCTTACCACCGCTACAAATCATTATTCAATTTATTTTAATTCTAAATACATTAATGTGTGTCTGTGTAGAATGGGGCAGGAGGACTACTGCAAAAAACTGCAGCTGGCAATGTTACAACTGACACAAAAGTGTAGCCATCAACAACAGAACACAGTTGAGGGAAAACCAGGTGCCCACAGGATGAGGTATTTACCAAGTACAAATAATACCTTTGATTCTCAATTTTCCCACTGAAAATGGAAAATTACATTTAGAATTGGTTCTTACCAGACAATTTTCCCTGATACATTTTCAGGAACAATTGCAAGGATGAAGTGTTTGCTCCACAATTTATAATTCTGATTCTGGTGCAAATGTGGATTTGCCCAAAGACTGGAATTTACAGACTTGCTCGTAATTAGGGCCTTGTTGCGGTTCAGTATTAAGCAGCATATTGTCATCCAGTACTGCAGTGCACAAATACAGTTTGTGGCCAACCTGCATAAAGTTTTAAGGGCCTGTAAACAGACTTTATACATGGTCACCATTTTGTATTAAGCCGCTAAAGCAGTGGGCACAGAACTGGTATCTGGAGGATGCCCACTGGCCTGGAGTTTCTCAAGCAGACAGGAGAATGCAGCAGTAGTGAAGTGCAAGCTTGGCATAGTTGCCATGAGCATGTAAGTATATAAGTGGTATTTGTATAGCACAAACCAAGAAAAAAGGCACTGGAGCTCTGGGGTTATTAATTTGGGAAGGAGTACACTTACCAACTTAATAAATCCTCTACAGTTAGGCTTGAACACAATTCTGAGAGAATCTCTGCTCACCCCTCGGTAGCTATGGCACAAGCAGCAGGCAAATCCCCAGAGAGGTGTGTTTTAAGTTCAATCAGTATGAACATTTGCAAGTAAAGACCCCACAATAAAATTCCCAAACCAAAAGAGAACAAATAATAAGCAGAAAAACATCGACAATTTAAACAGCTTAGGAGGAACTGGAGATGTGAATTTGTAAATACACCGTAGGTTGGAATCACCAAACGGATTGTTCTGGTCCAAATATTTACCTTCGGACATAGTCTCTGAAATGGAAGTCATAATCTTCTAGGTGGGCACAGCCCAAGGCTGTGACTGGGAAATGTCTCTTGAAGTCAGATACATTATTGATGGTAATGACAGCAACAGCACCGACCTCTAGAGAAGACTACGATCTGCTTTATGACCAACCAAGTAATACTCCAGAGGCGCTCCGCCTGATCCCAAAATGGCGGCTGTCTCTCCCCCCCTAGCAACTATAACTCGGAAATACCCACCTCGGGAGACAAGCGGTCACTGGCTCTGCCCTCAAGCTCCTCCTCTGCACAACAATCTCCACCCCCCCCCCCTGTTGAGCAAAAGATAAAAATGGGGACCGGCTGAATGTTAACACCAAGACCAGAACCCCTTGCCTGACCCCAAGATGGATGCCACTATAGTCCCTTCCATGTTGTGCTCCTACTTTGAGATATTTAATTTGACATTGACCCTTCCCCCATCCGGACATTGAATCTGTGAACTTACCCCTGACCGTGGAGACCTAGTTTTCTGGCCGACGCCCGGTGGAGCTACCTGGTAGCTAAAGAGGAGATTGGCTATGGACTTTTCCCCTCGGCCGTCACCTACCCAGCTGGACGTTGGGCAGATTTTTTTCCTGCGTCTCTTTGTCATATGCTCCCTCCTACTCCTTTACCCTACCCCATTACCCCTCTACGCTCCATTTATTTTTCCCTCTATGTTCTTTAAACGTTTTTCAATTTGAGACCTAGCTATTTGGCCAATGCCCGGTGGAGCTACTTGACAGCTATAGAGGAGATGGGTTTTGGGACTTCCCCCCTCGACCGTCACCTACCCAGCCGGACTTTGGGCAGACTTTCCTTCGTCTCTCTGCCGTACCTCCCTCCTAACACCTGTCCTGGCCCTAGTCCCCACCCTGTTTATCTCCTCGCTTCACTCCTCTCCACTTTCCTGCTGCTAACCTCTGCCTTCACCTGTCCTGACCCTTGTCCCCACCCTGTCTATCTGCGAATTTTCCCTCGCCATTTGAGATCTAGCTATTTTGTCTGATGCCTGATGGAGCTACCTGGTTTAGCTATAGGGGAGACAGGTCAGGGATTCCCTCTTTGGACGTCACCTACCCAGTCGGTCTTCAGCCAGACTTCCTTTCGTCTCTCCTGTCGTCTCTTCCCGCATCCTCCCTCTATTTTTGTCTCTCCTTCTCTCCTCTCTCAATGTATTGAGACTGAACTATTTTGTCGAATGCCCGATGGAGCTACCTGGTTTAGCTATAGGGGAGATGGGCCGTGGACTCCCTCCTTGGTCGTCACCTACCCAGTCGGCCTTTAGACAGACTTCATTTCATCTCTCCCTGTTGTCTCTTCCCCTATCCCCCCTTTCTCTCCTTCCATGCCCCCTCCCCTCTACGCTACATTTATTTTGCCCTCCATGTTTCTTTAATTGTTTTTCCCATTGAGACAGAGCTATTTGGCCAATGCTCGGTGGAGCTACCTGATAGCTATAGAGGAGATGGGTTTTGGGACCTCCCCTCGACCGTCACCTACCCAGCCGGACTTTGGACAGACTTTCCTTTCGTCTCTCTGCCGTATCTCCCGCCTATCCCTTTACCCTTACCCCCTTCCCCTCTACACTTCAATTATCTTGCCTTCTATACTCTCGCAATTGTTTGTCTAGCAACTCATCATTTTGCTCATTGTTTGTCTAGCAACTGATGTAAATTGGAACTGATGTAATCTTGTAATGTAATTTTTGTGGAACCTCATGTAAAGCACTCCGGGTCTAGCCAGCGCTATATAAAACTCTTGAATAAATAAATGAATAAATATTGTCAAGCTCCAGCTGAAGCTGCTGGTTTTGGTGCCAAAAGCATGGAGTGGGACAAACCTGGATTTTGTAGCCAAGGTTGCTTCGCAGGTCAGATAGATTTGCCACCTAACCCTAGTCCAAGGATTTACTTTTGGACTTAAGGCCTGATTTAGAGTTTGGTGGACGGGTTACTCTGTCTCAAACATGACGGATATTCCGTCCGCCATATTATAAGTGCCATAGGATATAAAGGACATGTAATATGGCAGACGGGATATCAGTCACGTTTGTGACAGAGTAACCAGGTCCGCCAAACTCTAAATCATGCATTTAGTCACTCACTTTTGTGGAAGTTAAAATCCTCCAGCAGGGCAATGTTGGAAGCCAGGCAGGGCTCCACAAAGCCAGACACCTTCGATGTGAGGTCATGCTGGACTAGTTTTCAGAGGAGTCAAAAGCTCAAAGCTCAAAGTGGAACAAAGCTGTTTTTCACACCTCTCTGGTGCAATCTCCCTAGGCATGCCTCAGCACCTTGTTCGATTTATTTTTATGGAGATGGAAAAAAAGTCACACTTTTTTCAAAGTGGAAGAAATGTTGCTGTTGGTCAGTTCTGCAGCCCAGAGTTTCTCAGAGTGAGCAGCCTTTTAGGCAGTAGGGTTCTCTCTCTATCCAGGTCCCCGGCATAGTGCAGTCCTCTTTGGTCAGATGGGCCATCTTGGAGTTATGTCTTTTTCTGTTTTTGTTTCACTGAGCAGGCAACCAAAAGGCCAACCACTTACTGTTGGAGTGTAGTTCCAGTCACAGCAAACCAGTGGGATTCAGGAGTCCTTAAATCCTTAAGTGAGTCCTCTTCTTCCAGCAGGTATAATTAGGCTTCTTCTAGCCTCAGGTGGAGTCTTCCCAGGTGCAGGAATGTTCTCAGCAGGTGGTGGTTTAGGTACCATATTTATCCTGTGCACTCACTAGCGATTGGAGAAATTCTAGCGCCCAATCCTAACTATTTTCTTGCAGTCCCACCACAACCATTTGCAGTACTTCCTCTCTGCCTTAACGTGAAATTACTAACAAGCCCCTGTTTCAAGATCCCAGAACTAATTTGCCACCAGACAGGCCTGTCTTCAGCTCCTTAGCAACTATCCTATTTAGATGAGCTCTCCTCCCATCTGATGGGGTCAAACCTGGTTCTCTCCCCTGCTGTGACTGTAGCGTGGCTCCCTGGAAGTGTCCTTTGAAATAAATAGCAGAAGCCTCCCTGGCATCTCCACGTTAAAATCGGTTGTTCTAAAGCTTCCCTGTGTTCTGTCAACAGTTCTTGGCCACTTTTAGATGGTCAATCCCTGCTATGTGGTCATCAGTTAATGTTCATCTGTTCTTCCTGGGCTACTGGGATCAGAGGCAGGCTATTGTCCTCTGATCCTGGGTCACCAAGAGTATCTGCTTCATCTCTCGAGGGGCAGAGAAAAAAAGCTGATATTAGGCCATTTTTGTCTCAGGCAGCATAAAGTAATTCTTTGCAAAGTTACTTTTTAATTTAATTTCATCAAACATCTAATTTCACGTTTAACTCACATTTTTGTAAAATAAGTTACAAATAACATTGAAGCATTTTCCGATACTTCTTATTTTTATTAGCAAATACATATTTTAATCCCACCTAGGCCTGTTCAGGCTTGGCATTTTGTCCTTGCCATGTGTTACTGCAGGGCATTTAAACTGAAGCCCAGCCAAAGCAGAGAGGTGCTTCTGACATATACTTTTGTCATATATGTGGGTGGTGTAAGTATAGATTGCAGCCCAGATATGATACTTAATTCTTTATGAGATCGGCACAGGGAAGAGGTGTTGTGCAGCGGCCAGGGTGGCTGACTCCGGGAACACGGGGGCTCACGGTTTGATCCCCGGGGCAGGAGGCAGGTATGTATATATCTATATGTATATCTACACACACATACCATTCACAATGGACTTACAGGGAAATTAAATAGGCTAACCAAGGAGTTCCAGTGGGGGGAGCAAATGTAAGTTACTAATGTTTTACAGTAATAAAGTGCGCAGACTACTTTAGCCAACAAAATCAGGCAGGAAAAAATAGGGGGTGCCTGAGAAAAATGGGGTAATTTCTCACAATTGCTGTACAGGGACACAGACAATGTTACAATCAACAAGTGACTGGAGCGAAGATGGGCTCTAAGAAGGCAGATGGACTGTTACTTCATCGTAAGGTAGTATTTTGTAAAGAAGTGTGTCTCCAGCTCTTTTCTACATTAAAGCATGGCTCTGATGGATATAGTAATATTGTTTTCGATCATGGATGAACAGGTGGAGACAGCCTGTTGCCTTGTTTTGTAATGTTGTTTTAGATCCTAGATGAACAGGTGGAGACGGCCTGTTGCCTTGTTTTGTAATGTTGTTTTAGATCCTAGATGAACAGGTGGAGACGGCTTGTTGCCTTGTTTTGTAATGTTGTTTTAGATCCTAGATGAACAGGTGGAGACGGCCTGTTGCCTTGTTTTGTAATGTTGTTTTAGATCCTAGATGAACAGGTGGAGATGGCCCGTTGCCTTGTTTTGCAATGTTTTTTTTAGATCCTAGATGAACAGGTGGAGACGGCCTGTTGCCTTGTTTTGCAATGTTGTTTTAGATCCTGGATGAACAAGTGGAGACGGCCTGTTGCCTTGTTTTGTAATGTTGTTTTAGATCCTAGATGAACAGGTGGAGACGGCCTGTTGCCTTGTTTTGGAATGTTGTTTTAGATCCTAGATGAACAGGTGGAGACGGCCTGTTGCCTTGTTTTGTAATGTTGTTTTAGATCCTAGATGAACAGGTGGAGATGGCCCGTTGCCTTGTTTTGCAATGTTTTTTTAGATCCTAGATGAACAGGTGGAGACGGCCTGTTGCCTTGTTTTGCAATGTTGTTTTAGATCCTGGATGAACAAGTGGAGACGGCCTGTTGCCTTGTTTTGTAATGTTGTTTTAGATCCTAGATGAACAGGTGGAGACGGCCTGTTGCCTTGTTTTGCAATGTTGTTTTAGATCCTAGATGAACAGGTGGAGACGGCCTGTTGCCTTGTTTTGTAATGTTGTATTAGATCCTAGATGAACAGGTGGAGATGGCCCATTGCCTTGTTTTGCAATGTTTTTTTAGATCCTAGATGAACAGGTGGAGACGGCCTGTTGCCTTGTTTTGCAATGTTGTTTTAGATCCTGGATGAACAAGTGGAGACGGCCTGTTGCCTTGTTTTGTAATGTTGTTTTAGATCCTAGATGAACAGGTGGAGACGGCCTGTTGCCTTGTTTTCTTCTACTGCTTTATCCCCAGTCAGATGTTGCCCCAGCTGTGGATGTGCTGAGAGCCCCTGTAGATGGTGAGCTTGCCAGCCAGATGATGCAGTTTGTTTTGAAGATGGTGCGAGCTGGCAAGGGGAGCCAATGGAGTTTCTTCAGAATGAGAGTGATGTTGATAACTAAGAGGTCAAAGAAAACGAAGACGTAAGAGAATAGCTGTAGTCGGCGGAGACTTTGAAGGTGTCAGATCAATCATTGAGACCTTGGTGGAGTGCACTCAGCAGACAGGGAATGGTTGCTTTCTGTCTAGAGATCAGTTGTGGAGGTAAGCGTGCAAGAAAAAAAATAACTGGTTGCAAGAGGAAGTACAAGGCCCAATGAAGATCAATGAACAGTTTGAGTAGGAAAGATATATATCCCTGAAAAAGGGTGGGGGAGAAAAATCATCTGAAGTAAGTAAAAACAGAGATAGATATGAGGGATATGACGAGGTGCCACAGCAAAGCCACTGCAGGCTTCATTGATATGCATAAAGGAAGTGAAGTTGGTGATCTGCTGTGGAATGGGGCAGTGTTGTTTGCCATTTTCAGAAGTGGGTGACAATGTTAATCTTCAGATATGATTCAAGGTTTGTTTAAGATGGAGGGAGAAGGCAAATGTGCAGAGGCTACAAGCTGTAAGAGCTGCATACAGTTCATTGTTGAATGCGCCGATTAAATCTGTGAATGGCAGATTAAGGGAGTTTAGGAAGATTAACATGGATTACCTTCTCTATGGATCTAAACTGGTAAAGCAAAGGTTCAGCGGGAGGAAGAGATTTGCAATGTTCTTTTGGATAAATGGCTAGAGAAAAGAGAAGGGACTGATTTGTTTGGCGGAATTACAGACAATTAAGAGAGGGAATAATATTTAGGAGAGCAGTGTGGGATCATTGTGCAGAATAGAGGGTCATAATAACAGGCACCTAATGGTTTCTCACACAGATTAGAGTCATTTCACCAAAAAGCCTCAGTCAAATGATTGTTGATATTGAATCATGAATATGCTTGTGGCACTAACAGGAAACATTCTCAGGCATAGTGATAAGCATATCCGCTAAATGCGGCTATTAGTAGAAAGTCAAATGGGTAACAATGTAATTATGAGGCCAGCAAGAGTGCTTTGTGGTAATATGTAGGCACGTACAGGACATGGAAACACCCTTGCTGCAGACATGAATAATAATAAATTGTGTTCCTGACAAGGCTGATCAACCTTTCATTTACACCAGGCTGATAAAATGGTCACAAATGAAAATGCCATCTCATTTATTGTTGTCACCATTGGCACTTTCATAATACTTGTAAAACAGATTTCTGGTGATGCTTTAGTCTTTAATGAGTTATTTTCTGATGATTTTTCCTTTCGCCTTATTGTTATAAGAAATGTCATTAGAAGCGTCTTGACTGTAACATTCAGGGGGCGATAAATTCCAGCCAATTCCAAGTTGGACACTGAGTGCCCACTAAGAAATGAGCAAGCGACCAGTAATTATCGGTTTCTAAGTCCAACTGCAATTTCTCATTTTCAGCTATTATCAGCTGCTGACATTTCTGGGTGAAAGTACCAGATCCATGGGTTCCCACAGATCTCATATTTTCTATTTCTTTACTAATTCAACTGGCCACATGTAACGAGGTCTGAAAGACGAGCTTTCCAATATTAGACTGCAGACCCAGACCTCATGGGACGTCTGTATATACCTACCTGCAAAATATTTTTTTTAAATGTTTATAGGATTTTTAAATTAATCTCCGCTATTGGAAATTATTTGGGTCACATTCCAGTCCATCGTGTTTTTGTCCGCTATGTCATTGCAGCCGCATGCAAACCAGACTTCATCCTGCTCTATAAGGACATTGCAGTCAGGCAAAGAACATTGCAGTCAGGCAAGTAACATTGCAGTCAGGCAAGGAACATTGCAGTCAGGCAAGGAACACTGCAGTCAGCAGGGAACATTGCAGTCAGGCAAGGAACACTGCAGTCAGCAGGGAACATTGCAGTCAGGCAAGGAACATTGCAGTCAGGCAAGGAACACTGCAGTCAGCAGGGACCATTGCAGTCAGGCAAGGAACATTGCAGTCAGGCAAGGAACACTGCAGTCAGCAGGGAACATTGCAGTCAGGTAAGGAACACTGCAGTCAGCAGGGAACATTGCAGCAAGGCAAGGAACACTGCAGTCAACAGGGAACATTGCAGTCATCAAGAAACATTGCAGCCAGGCAAGGGAACACAAGCTACTTTTTTTTCTCCTAAAGAGTACAGGCCCAAGAAGAGTTACCTTTCCTCATACTGGAAAAACAGGTGTACAGGTGTGAAAAGACCAGTGGTGAATTCAGCATGTAGTATTGGTGTGTGCTCACAGTACTTATGGGGTATGAGGACTATCCTACCTATCAATCAATCAATCAAGCACATTTATATAGCGCACTACTCACCCGGAGGGTCTCAAGGCGCTTGGGGGGAGAAGGGGGGGTCCGCTACTGCTCGAACAGCCAGGTCTTGAGCTACTTCCTGAAGGTGAGGTGGTCTTGGGTCAGGCGGAGGTGGGTCGGGAGGGTGTTCCAAGTCTTGGCGGCCAGGTAGGAGAAGGACCTTCCTCCTGTGGTGGCTCTTCGGATGCGGGGGACGGCGGCAAGGGCGTTGCTGGTTGATCGGAGCTGACGAGTGGGAGTGTAGAAGTTGAGGCGGCTGTTGAGGTATCTTGGGCCTTGGTTGTGTAGGGCTTTGTGTGCGTGGGTGAGGAGGCGGAAGGTGATTCTCTTGTTGACCGGGAGCCAGTGCAGGTCTCTCAGGTGTCCGGAGATGTGGCTGTGTCGGGGGACGTCGAGGATGAGTCTTGCTGAGGCGTTCTGGATCCGCTGGAGGCTCTTCTGGAGCTTGGCGGTGGTTCCAGCGTAGAGGGCGTTGCCGTAGTCCAGTCGGCTGGTGACGAGGGCCTGGGTGACCGTCTTCCTGGTCTCGGTGGGGATCCAGCGGAAGATCTTGCGTAGCATGCGCAGGATGTTGAAGCATGACGAGGAGACGGCGTTGACTTGTCTGGCCATGGAGAGGGAGGAGTCCAAGATGAAGCCCAGGTTGCGTGCGTGGTCCGTTGGTTTGGGTGCGCTGCCCAGGGCGGGGGGCCACCAGGAGTCGTCCCAGGCGGAGGGCGAGGATCCCAGGATGAGGACTTCCGTCTTATCTGAGTTCAGTTTCAGGCGGCTGTTCATCATCCACTCGGCTACGTCTTTCATCCCTTCGTGTAGGTTGGTTCTGGCAGTGGCGGGGTCGTTGGTGAGGGAGAGGATCAGCTGGGTGTCGTCGGCATAGGAGATGATGTTGAGGTTGTGTTGGCGTGCGATGGCCGCAAGGGGGCTCATGTAGACATTGAAGAGGGTGGGGCTGAGCGAGGAGCCCTGAGGAACGCCGCAGATGACTTCGGTGGCTTCTGATCTGAATGGTGGTAGGCGGACTCTCTGTGTTCTTCCGGCGAGGAAGGAGATGATCCATACTAGTGCCTTCTCCTGGATTCCGACGTTGCTGAGACGCTGCACCTATGCCAATTGTTCTACTCTCCAGCAGCCACTTCAAAGAGTTCTCATGCAAAGTTTTAGATCGATTAACGCTGCTGTCACCTGGACTGCCAGGGATGTATCTGTAATGTCTTTCAGATAGTATGCCCAGGTAGACTTAACCTTTCCCTGTGGAGGCCACAGACAGGTGTTGGGAGGGGTAGGGACAAGGTACGGACGTTTTCCAATCTGTGGAAGATTTCATGGCACAAGGTCCATTTATGAAACTGGGGACGAAAATATGAGTGAGAAAGAGAGAGGTTTTATTAGGATTGGTTTAAAGATCAACAAAATAGTTAACTAGTTTACTCTCAAAAACATGCATTAGCCCCTGTCAAGAAAGAACATGCTTTGAGCTAGATATCAACAGAACACTTTCTTGCAAAGAAGAATTCCTGACTTCCTGTCAGATTATTGGAGAGTGTTGTCTTCAGCTCTTTCTTGAACTTCTGTCTCCTGCACTCTTCTCCTGTACGAGTTGTTCCAGGCTTAGGGCCTACAGAGATAAGTTGAACTAATCTGTAGAGAAAACCCTGCCTGCTGGAAGAACTCAACTCACCCCTAGAAGTTTTGAGGCTGGGGAGTTGTGAATAGCCTTTGTGCTCTACTGCGATGCCGGGTGGTGCACTTGTCCTGTGGACTGAGAAGAGAATGTGCCTAAAAGAGTCTACATACATAGATTTCCAAAGGGATCTTCATTCAGTGGACGTAGTTCAAAAGAAGCATACAGAAAAGAAAAAGTCTGTTTCAAGTCTGCATTTCTAACAACTCTTCTGAACTTAAATAATAATAATAGTAATCCACATTTGTAAAGCGCACAATCACCCGTAAGAGTCTCTAGGCGCTAGGGGCCGTCGGGAAGATTAAGCAAGCTATTGCCCAGAGTCACATGGTTCTGGTCTAATCTGCCGCCGGGTATCGAACCGTGATCCCCAAATTCCGGAGTCAGTGGCCATAGCCGCTGCGCCACAGCTGTAGACATACTTGCACAGGCAGAGACTTCTACACAGCATCGCTCATAGCTATACGCCTTTGAGATACCTGCACCAGGGATTGATTACCCCTCAGCCTTCATTCAGCTTGTTTTTCTAGTTTCTGCGCTCCGATAATGGGTGCTTTTTTAATAAGGGCTGATCTCTAAACCATGCCACAACAATTAAGCAACTTTAGGAGGTAAAAAGGTGGAAGCATGAAGGTTCAGGCTAGGATACGCCTCCACTGAATTATAAGTGACTGAGGGCCTGATTACGACTTTGGCAGTGCTGCTCCGGGTCTGCCCAACCTAAGCTACGGTCAGATCGTCTGCAAGCATCGGTGTTTCTTCCTTTCTGGCCGGCTGGTTTTGGCGTCCACGGCGGTGCCTCAGAAAATGGTGACCCCAATGGGAACGTCAAAAACAGTTCCTGCACATTAAGTCCATGCCCTACAGGAACTGGTGTGCATTCACATGCTACGGAGGCACAGGGGGCCTTGCAGGGCCCCCTTTGTTTCCTCTCCGCTACAGTGTTTATTGAGTAGGAACCTCCATGACACTGCTGGTGGAGAGGAAACTCGTATTATGCCTGGCGGGACCATGACGGTCCCCCAAAGCATATTGCGTCCTCCTGACCGCTGCAAGAATTCACTGACGACTGCGGTTAGGCTATGGCGGTCGGACCACCTGAATCGTAATAGGGCGGTCGGGAGACCGCCTCGCCCTCACAAGTGTGGCGGTCCATGGACTGCCAGACTCCTAATCGGACCCTAGGGGTACCTTGACCCAGATTTCTGGGTGGGGGAACAGCAGACCTGATTTCCTGGCAGGGAAATCGCTTTGGGAAAGTGTAGCCCAGCACCATTCTCGAACCACCTTGTGCAGAATTACACTTGGAAAATCAGGGTCTGCACATTTATTTGTCCTTTCATGTGCATCTACTCGTAATAGATGGACTTAGGTGGAAAGAAAACAGATGTAGTACCAGAATATCGTTGTCAGAAAGTCATCTGACTTAAATATGATTTACAAAACTATTAACTCCCTTGGATTTAATAATGGAAAATCTTCACCCAATGGGACTATATTTTTGTAAATGATATTTAGGACACAATACTTTTGTTTAACAATATTTCTATACATAATACTCTGACATACTTTCTTTTTTGGTATCTAAATTAAAGAAAATAAACAATATGCCTTGACTGAAGACCCAAGAAAAGCGATAGCAGGATAAAAGAAGGAATGCTAGCATTCAATCTATTTTCTGTTCATTACAACTAGGGAATATTCCAGAAAAAGTATAATGTAAATAAAAGGAATGGTAAAGTAAATACAGAACACTCCACTAAGCACCACAAGGATGTAGTCAAGGATGAGGCTGTGATGATGTTATCAAATGTTGACTGTCAAGGTATCAATCAATTGGATATTAATAGTCAGTTTCAAAATATAGGTACCATAAAATATCATGACTCAGGTGTAAAATAAATCAGACAACCTGGCAAAATCAAACTCAAGCAGGTGGGATGAGTACAACTAATGGATGTGAGTACCACAGTACCAGAGTATGATCAAAGTTTGTTGAACGCAACCCAGTCAGAATATGGTCCTGTGGTGAGCTGCATTGCCTAATAAGCAATTGTTAGAAATTAGTTCCTTCTGTGTTTTTTGGTTAGGTTTTGCCAGCAAGTTTTACTAAGGTCAATGTGAAACTGCCCTATAATTTTTGGCCTTCCATTTTCTCCTTTTTACATAATTTGTTTGAAAATTGTATTGAGTTGTTTGTTGACTTTAATGTTACTTTGGTGCATCCTAAATACCTAATACACATTTGTTAGAAATGGGGGTCTCTAGTTGGCAATGGTTTGCACCTTTGTCCAAATAGGGACCTTTGAATCTAGTCAGGGTAAGGGGCTACACTTCTAAAATAACCAGTACTCAACCCCTTGGTAGATTGGCACGAGTAGACAAGCTTATCTCAGAGGCAGTGTGTAAAGCATTTGTGAACACATACAGTAATAAAGTGAAAACACTACAAATGGACAACACACCAGTTTAGAAAAATAAGTAATCTTTACTAGACTTAACACAAGACCAAACAACAAAAATCCACAATACTGTAATAAGAATATGACTTTAAAATGGTAGAAATAGCTTTGTTCAATGTAGATGGTAAATGCAACACTTTACTCTCAAAGTACCTTGGATGCGTCATGCAATACAAACAAAAGGGTCGCAGGGAAGGTGATGTGTCGGTTCCTTGCTTTGGGGGAGGTGATGCGTTGGTTCCTTACTGCAGCGCAGGGGAAATGATGCGTCAGTTCCTTACCGGAGAGGAGGTGATGCATCGGTTTCGTCGTGCGTTCCGGTTACAATGCGACACGATGGCACCTCGATGCGATGTGACGATCCGCTGTGATGCAACAAAATGACGTATTGGATGCGATGTGACAACATGGATGCAATGCGTGCACGCCCGATGGCCGTGCGGCGAAATGGATGAACTTTGGAGCTGCGACAGGCCCTGCAACACGCTTCTCCGTGATGCGATGGCGACCTCTGCAGCGGCGGCATGCTTCTCCAGTATTGCGACATGCTTCATCTGTGATGCGACTGTGAACAGCTGCGGTGGCAGCATGCTTCTTCTGCGATGTGACGGCAACTGCTGCCGCGGCGACACACTTCTCCTCGTTGCGTCGCGCTTCCTGCTCCTAGCGTCACGCAGTCTCTCAGAGGGCCCAAACAATAGCAGGCACCTCACTGCAGGGAGAATGCCCAGCAAGGGAATTCAGGGGGAGCTGGTGGTGAAGTCTTTGTGTCCCTGCGACTTCAGAACAGGAGGCAAGCTCAGTCACAAGCCCTTGGAGATCTTCTTCAAGAAGATAAAGTAAACACAACAAAGTCTTTTTCTCCTTTCCTTGGCAATGAAGTAACCACTGCAGGCCAACCCCAACAGCAAACAGCACAGGGGCAGTAATCTTCCTTCAGCTTCTCCGGTTCTTCTCCTTGGCAAAGGTTCGTCTTGATTCTCAGGAGTGATCTAAAGTTCTGGGGTCTCTGCCCCAATATTTATACTGCTAAATCCTTTGTTCTCTGAAGGCAGAGAGTGTCTGCACCTAGTTAAAACCAGTTCTGTCCTCTCCTCCTGGGTGCAGCTTTCTGGCAGGAGATGGAGACAGCATAGTTTGAGAGCCAACCTGGCCCAGGTAGCTGAAAGGAAATCTCCTCCCCCTACTCTCTATTCTATGAGGGCTCAGGTCAGTGAAAGGAAATCTCCGCCCCCTACTCTCTATTCTATGAGGGCTCAGGGCAGTGAAATGAAATCTCCTCCCCCCACTCTATCCAATGCAGGTCCTATTCAGCCCAGCCCTGACCCATCAGGCTGCTGGAGCCAAGGTCCTCTCCAGCCCCCTGTCACTCAAAAAACAGACATGTAAGACACAAACCTAGCAGAGACAACTGGATGGTTAGGCAAGAAAATACTTAGGGGCAGATTTACAAGCCCCTTGCGCCACTTTTGCGTCATTTTTCCCATGTTAAAAATGACGCAAATGTGGCGCAAGGGGCTTGTAAATCTGCCCCTTACTTTCTGGAAGTGGTATTTTCAAACACAGAATGTAAAAATCACCATCACTAAAAGATGTATTTTAACATTCTGATTTCAGGCATACTAAACTCGAAATTCTACCTTTTTCCCTGGGTCAGTTAGGATTATAAGATGTTATAATCAAACTGCCCATTCTGGCCTATGGGGACAGGTAGCCTTGCATTAGTGAAAAACGAAATTGGCTGTAATTCACTACCAGGAAATGCCACACACATCAGAGTATGTCCTACCTTTTACATACAATGCACCCTGCCCATGGGCCTACCTTAGGGGTGACTAATATGTAGAAAAGGGAAGGTTTAGGGACTGGCACTTGTGTGCATTTGCCAAGTTACCATGGCAGTCCCAGACTGCACACAGGCTCTGCAATGGCAGGCCTGAGCCTTATTTTACAAGCTGCTTCTGTGGCAAGCCCACCAGCAGCATTTGATTTACAGGCCCTGGGTACACATGGCTCACTGTACTAGGGTCTGACAAGTAAATCAAATAGCCAATCATGGAATCACTAATCCATAACATCAATTTATCAGTGCCTAAGAGAATATGCACTTAGGCACTGATCAGCAGTGAAAAAGTGCCCAGAGTCATAAAACAACCAACAACTGGTCAGCAAAAATATAGGAGGAAGGCAAAAAGTTCAGAGATGACCCTGCAAAAAGGGCCAAGTCCAACAACATTTCTCAGAAGAAAAACCTGCTGCTTTGTTGTCGTAGACATCAGGAGCTAAGCCTAGGTTTTCTCAGTGACACTCTGATTTTGCAATGCCAGTCAATCAATCAACATTTGTAAAGCTCAGCACTGTCACCACTAGGGGTATCTTGGAGCTGAGGAGGCCCTAGCTCTGTGGAAAAGCTAGGTCTGTAGTCTTTTTCTGAAGTCCATCAGGGAGGGTGTTCTACGGAGGTGTAGAGGTAGATCGTTCCAGGTCTTGGCAGTGAGGTAGGAGAAGGAGCGACCTCTGATGTGGCGGATGTGGGGGTGTGGGTGAGGGCGAGAGAGGAGGAGTGCAAAAGTCTGGACGATTGGTGGAATCTCAGTCAATGTAGGATTATCCGTTGTGGAGGGCTTTGTAAGCGTGCATGATGATCGTGAACTGCCACCTTTTCGAGATGGAGAGCCAGTGGAGATTTCTGAGGTGGGGGTGATATGTGACTATTTAGCAAGATCCAGGATGAATATGGCTGCCGCTATCTGTATGGTCTGGAGACTTCTGAGGAACTGGGTAGGAATGCCGGCGTAGAGGGTGTTGCTGTAGTCGAGGCGGCTGGTGACGAGGCCTTGAGTGACGGTCATTCTGATGTTGATCGGGATCCATCTGAAGATTCTGCGGAGCATGCAAAGAGTGTGGAAGCAGGAGGAGAGACTGCATTGACTTGTCATTTCATGGTCAGTTGGCTGTTGAGGATGATCCCTAGGTTGCACACTTGGTTTATAGATGATGGGGTTGGTCCGAGTTCAGCTGCCCATCAGTTGTGGTCCCCGGTGGAGGTGTTGTTATCGAAGATCAGTACTTCTGTCTTGTCGGCAGTTGTTTCTCATCCAGATGACTACATTGGTCATGGCGCTGGAGAAGTTGGTTTTGGTGTTGGTGGGGTCTTCGGTGAGCGAGATGATAAGTCGAGTGTCGTCTGCATTGGAGATTATGTTGAGGCCTTGTGAGCGGACGACGTCAGCAAGGGGCATCAGGTAGGTGTTGAATAAGGTGGGGCTGAGTGATGATCCTTGGAGTACGCCACATATGGTATCCTTGGGTATGGAGGCGAAGTGAGGCGACCTGATACTCTCTGTGTGCGTCCAAAAAGGAAGGAGACAATCCACTTGAGGGTCTTGCCATATGTTGATGTTGTGGAGACTATTGATGAGGATGTTGTGGGAGACTGTGTCGTACACCCTGGAGAGGTTGAGGAGGATCAAGGCCACAGTTTTCCCATGGTTGATGAAGGATCTGATGTTGTCAGTGGCAGCAATCAGTGCAGTCTTAGTGCTGTGGTCAGTTTGGAATCCTGATTGGGAGGCTTCCAGTAGGAGGTTTTTTCCAGGAATTCGGTGAGTTGTTGGTTGATGGCTTTCTCGAGGACTTTGACTGGGTATGGGAGCAGAGAGAGTGGTGAGAATTTTTTAGATTCTGGAAACCTGAGCGACCCAATATGACCGCTAAAGGAAATAAACAGAGAGAACAACAAACCCTACGCCACCCCCTCCCTAGTTTTCTCCACACCATAATGATTTTAGTCTCGAGGTCTGCTTCACCAGAGGGGTCAGGAACCAGGATAAGAGTGGTATTTGTGCGGCTGTAGGTCTAAACGGGCGCCTCTTGCTTTGGGGACGTTAAGTGTAGGATCCTTAGGAATTTCGGACAAGTCACTTCTCTGAATTCCTTCTCCAAAATCGTTAGGAACAGACCCATAAGTCTGTATAATCTTCTTTTCTGTTATCAATTGGCATTGACATGTGCTCCATAGTCAATACCACCCAAAGTTTCCTCAGCCAAGCGGTGTGATCAGGGATTGTACCCTTGCATGCTAACAGACCTATCTTGCGGCATTTAGTGCAATACCAATCTGTCTGCCCTTGACTGAGTGTAGGGGGAAGGTCAAAGGATTAGGAAGACCTAGGAGTGTGTACACTGGGAAGCGTGGGATTGTGGTACTGAAAGCTTGATCAATATAATTTAGAGTCAGATCCCAATACGAACCAGCTCAGGACAGTTCCACAGAAGATGGAGTAGGGAGCCACATACCCACAAGCAAAGAACCAACTGACCTCTATTCCAATTGTGTATTCGAGCCGGGGTGAGATACCAATTGAAGCAACTTTATAAGCCGCCTCCGTACCCGTCATACCATGTGCTGTGTGGTGGGTCCTGAAATGGATGCCTTGCCATTCCTTGTCTGATAGCATGCACCCCAGCTCCTCCTCCCACCTCAACTGCCCCTTGGACTTGGCGTGTTTAGCATTCGTCGAGAGAAAGGCATAAAGTTTGGAGATAATTTGTTTGTCACCCTCTTTGGTCACTAGCCACTTTTCAAAATGGGTCAGTGGTCGGGATGCTCCAGGTCCTGTGTCCGGAGAGGACACCCAGTGTTTCACCTGTGTGAATGGGAACCTGTCAGATGCTATAAGCGAGTAGTCCTGCCTGAGCTGGTCGAAACAAGCCCACCCTCTTGCAGCCCTGTTCACTCCAGCGCTGAAATACCTCAGACTTGCACCCGGGGTAGTCCAGGTTATCTACTATCAGCGTCATTGGCGAGGGGAATGTTGTGAGATTGTGTTAAAGTGCCACTGCATCCCAAATCTTTAAAGTCGTGGCTGTGACTGGTGAGGAATGATGCCCCCATGCTCTGTGCTTGTGAGGTAGCCATATCTCCCTCCAAATGTTTGAGTCCCCTATTGTCTGATCCATAAAGGTCAGTGCTTTTCTGAGAGTAGGTCGTTGCATTCTAGTATAAAGCGTAATTGGGAGGCCTAAAAATATCTGGAGATCAGGGGTAGCTCCATACCTCCCTCCACTTTGGGTCTTGTGATGAGTTGGAGCTTAAGGCGCGGTTGTTTACCCCCCCCCCCCAGACAATTCGGTTGAAAGCACGTTGTAGTTTCTGTCAGAGCAGCAGGGGTGGAGTCAGGGGTATGGTCTGAAAAATGTAAAGGATACGCGGTAGCACCGTCATCTTAACATCAGCAATTCGCCCTGCCCACGATAGGCCAGCGCAGTTCCAGGTGGCAATCGTCTTGGTTCTCTGATCTAAGAGGAGGCCATTGTTGGCCACGAGCATCCTTTCTGGCATAGGGGCCAGAAGGATACCCAGTTATGGGATCACATCTGTTGCCCACTGGAAGGGATACAGTGCACACAGTGTTGCGACCAGGGCTGGCATGACTGAGAGGTTCAGGATCTGGGATTTAGGAAGGTTCACCTTGAACCCGGAGACGTCTCTAAAGTCTTTGAATTCCCCCACCAGGGCCGAGAGCAAGGATGTTGAGTTCGTCCGGGATAGGACAACATCATCTGTCTACATGCTGATCGTGTGCGTATCAGCTCCAAGCCGAATCTCAAAGACCTGCAGATTATCACGTACTCGCTGCACCATAGGCTCATATAGAGCGAGAAGAGTAGCGGGGAAAGAAGGCAACCCTGCTGCGTCCCCCTCAGTATGGGGAAATGAGGGGATGAGAGACGATTAACCCTAACTGTCGCCCGAGGGGCATTGTAGATGTAGTGTGTCCAGGCAATAAACTTGTTCCCAAACCCAATTCGGCGGAGCGTGGCAAATAAGTATGGCCAGTGAACCCTATCGAACACCTTTTCAGCGTCAACAGAGAGGGGAAGGGCTTCTCTCTGGAAGCGTCGGATGAGATCCGTGAGATGGATCAGGCGCTTCATGTTGTCACCCCATTGTCTTGACAGGATAAACCCTGCCTGGTCCTGGTCCACCAAACCCGGTATGAGAGGGTTCAGGCGTCAGCAAGATACCTGTGAACAGTTTCACATCCGTATTGAGCAGGGAGATGGGGCGATACGACCTTGGGATCTTTGTGGGGGTTCAGGTTAAAGTCGATGGACGCCTCTGACATCGAGTCAGACTTGCGCCCTGAGTCTAGGAATGAGTTGAACAGCCTGGCCAGCAGTGGAGCTAGGTTCTCAAAGGACAGAACAGGGGTGAGAAGCAATCGGGGCCTGGTGCCTTGGAAGGGTTAAGACATGCGAACGCCGAGACCACTTCTTCTATTAGAATGGGGCACTCTAACTGGGAGGCAGGATTCGTGCTAAGTGAAAGTCCCTCAAATAGGACTCTATGTCACTGAAGGGCGTGTCCTCCCCTGCGTAGAGCTTGCTATAAAGAGCCTGTAAGTCCACGCCAATTGAGTTAACCTCTACCCCAATATGAGTGCGGATTGTGCTGATCGAACCAGAGAGCACCCAATTATGCAGCCTATACGCTAGAATTTGTCCTGAGCGATCACCACTAACAAAAAACATATGTTTGAGGTGCAGCAAGGCATATTCTGCCCAGTCAATGTCTCTAGTTCCCTCCACACCCGGGGAGCGCTTGCGCACTTATGTATCAACTCAAGCTCCGAAACTGTTGCCTCAAGCTGCTACTGCTTTTCAGTGCACAATGTATTCTCTGCCGCCGAGATGGCTATGAATTTGCCTCTAAGGACTAGCTTCAACTCCTCCCAGACAGATGCAAGGCAGGTCTCCTCGCGATCATTGATGCTGAGGTAGTCTGTAATGGTCCTGTGAATAGATTTTACCATCTGCTCAGACTGCAGCATGGCGTCCTGCAGGTGCCAGCACGAAGGGTGGTGGCGAAATCCACCCATGTTCAGAGTCAGCGTGATTGAAGCGTGGTCTGACAGTAAACGAGGCTCGATGTCGGCCTCAACGACACATGCAGTCAAGGCCGCTGTTGTTAGAAAGTAATCTATGCAGGCGTAAAATGTGTGGGTTGCAAAGTAAAAGGGCAATGCAAGAGTGTTAATAATAAAGTGTTCCTGATTATCATTTTTGGGCGTATAGTGTAGTTATTGTGAAGTGTACCGATCCCCATTGAATCCTAGGCCCCAAAGCTCTTCCCTTTCTTTACATAAATGTGGAGGTGACCTTCCTGTGGAAATTCTAGGCAAGGAGAATGGCCACCCCATTTTTTTTAGCCGGGCTAGATGACCAAAACTGCTGGGGAAACCATCTACAATGCTTGTGAGGGTGTCTTTAGAAAGTAGGTGTGTCTCCTGAAGAAAACAAATGTCACACCCTGATCGCTCCAGGAGAGAAAGGATTGATCTGCGCTTCACCGGGCTATTGAGGCTTTGTACATTGAGGTTTAAATAAAATGCATAAAGACTGTGTCATAGGGCTGTGAGAAGCATAGCTCTGGCGAGTCCTTTCAGCCAAGGTTGCCCTAAGGAAAGGGAGACAGGGTGCGTATGAGGCTTCATCGGAATGCCAACGGCTAGTTCTAAGCGGGGAGGCTGGTGCAGAGGAGAAGGAAACTAAAGGAGACAGAAAGAAACCCCAAAGCTAAATGTAGATAACATAGAGAATAACAACATACAGCCAAAGTTTGGCTGTTCAGCTCAGCTGGGTTGAGTCAGCGACCACACACAGTGAATCTCCGCAGCAGGAGGGTTTCGTCGGAGTTCCGATCTCCACGGAAGCAAGACGGAAGAGTGTGTTATCTTTCGTCTCCCTGAACCCTCTGCTGCCGCCATATTTGTCACTGACATGACCCCCACGAACACCCCCTAGGCTGCAAAGGCCTTAGGACGCTCTGAACATGGCAGACTCTCCTGATAGTGCCTGCAGGACCTTCTGTCTCTCTGTGCACATGATGGGTGGGTCCGGCTTTGTTCAGGCCTGGGCATTCTTAACCTGCTGCCACTGTTGTTGTTTCAACTTGTTATTGCTGGGGAAAGATGCCCCAACCAGGGGGCCATCAGGAGCATAGATTTGAAGCAATCCGCAGGCCTCCTTGAGGGATCTGATTTCATGTAGGTTTCATTTAAGGCAAAAGATTAAGAAAACTGAGTGGGCCCACAAGTAGGGCATCCTGGCTGTACTTAAGTGATCCATCACTGGGCAAAAGTCTCTGCGTTTCTGTAGAGTAATCCAGGAGAGAGCTTGGTACAGTACCGGCAAGTGAACTCGAAACTGGATTGGATGCGCTTCTCTTGCTTTCTTGAGGAGGTCTTCTCTGTGAAAATCATGCACACATATCAAAATGTCCACAAGGGGGCCTTTCCCCATTCTAGGGGTACAGACCAGATGGGCCTAGTCCAGCTGCAGGGCCGTCTCATCTGCCTGACCCAGGATATGAGAAAAGAGGTCCGAAGCATATTCCCGGGAATTAGGCCCCTCCACATTCAAAGGTATCCCCCTAATATAGATGTTGTTCAGTCTGGAACGGTTCTATAGATCCTTGTTGTGTGCCTGAAGGTCCAGGTGTTGTTTTTTGAGGAGCTGTAGCCACTCCAATTCCTCTCCTTGACTTGTTTCTCTATCTTCAAGAGCGGCCACCCTGTTGCCCAACTCCCGGATGTCCCTCCGGGCCTCCCGGAGATCCGCTGACAGCTCAGTTTTCATGGTCTGTAGGTCACCCCTTAGGGAAGTAAATAGGGACTCCAGGAATGCTTTTGCCACCGAGGCCTCTCCATCATCTGGATCCGCTCTAGTGTCACTGTCTCATACCACATGCTTATCCTTGTGGGCAGCGCCCCCCTGTCCTTCAGGGAGCGATCCTTCTTGGCTCTGTTTTCTGCCATTATGCAGCCTTGAAAGGGGGTTCCATCGGCAGGCTCACGTCCTCACCAAAGACTTGTTCACCATCCCCTCCTCACCTCTAGTCCACTCCTCATGTAGGGGCCTAGTTGCGTGGTACAAAGTTGCTGCTGGTTCTGAAGATTACAGCGCAGCCTCACCTTTACCGTCCTCTGACCTCCAAGGCGTGTCTAGGCTCAAACAGTGCCGGCAGGGAGTGCTTTGTGTGACTGTTGAAACAGGTCGAACACGCTGGGGGCAGCTTGCTCAGTGCGTGATATGGTCCTTAAAGTGTGTGGGGGGGGCAGCATAGGTCAGCCATGTCATCTTCTTATTCAGGCCCCTCTCTACCCCTGGATTGTGTTTCGTCAACCCAAGTAGTGGAGCGACAGAAGCTTCCGAGCTCAGGCTAGGGCCTGTCAAATAGGGCCAGGCCACAGCACAGCGGGTCACCTTTGTGGGGTTCCAGGCCGATTGCCCCCCAGTTGTGCGCCTTTCATCGCCAGAGCCCTCAGATGGTTCCCCTAACCTTTTCTACAGCTGTGCGTGGGTCTGCACATGGGCTGTTGGGGAGGCCCTCGTCGAAGTGCAGCTCCAACCTCCACGCCTCACCAAAACCGGGGCCTCAGTCAACGCAGTAACCGTACCCCAGCACGGTCTTCACCCCTTCGCGCAGCTATCTGGGTGAGAGAGGGGGGCAGTCCCTGGGCTGCCGGCGGTGTCTTGCACTGTCACCCTGGGTCCCACTCCGTGGGGCATCAGCTAGCAGGTTGGGTAGTAATGTGGAAAAGTAAATTTTGCCATGTTCTGTGTCCCTACGTGTCATCCATCATATGTTATGTGTGCATGATTAAATATGCATATGCATTCCCCATGTTCGATTAATGACGCAATTATAGTTGTGTCCATCTCTAATATGCCAGTTTCTAGTCCTCGTGAATACTACGAATATCAGGCCTATGTAAAGTTACGTTGCCACGTTTCTCAGTGTGCACGTTATTTCATTGTAAAGTCCCCGTTTCTAGGCCTCAAAAGGGCCCGGACATCAGATTCAGCTCCTGTCTCCTGAAGCCTCGCTGAGGAGCGATACAGCCCCCACCTGTATCCTCGACCCTTCACTTACTTCCTGCCTTGCAGTGCCCGGTTCAGCCTGGCTCAGCCTCTGAGTCTGCCAAGAGTATGTTATAGTTCCAGTTATCAGTTCAGTCCTCCTTCTCTGCATTCCTAAGCTACTGAATCGCATCAATAGTTTCCGTCATTGTCTAGCCTTCACGTCTCCACGTTAGAGAAATACTGTATTTAATGGTCATTTCATATTCTTCATCACGTACTACATGTAGAATAATGCATGGTCCAGTCTTAGAATCAAGTTAGCTTTTCCCCTCCTGACTTCTAGTTTATATCAACATGTTCTCTAAACATCAGATACTAGATACTGCTTAGGTACATGTCGCCCTGACTCTCCAGACTTCAGTCTCTGCTCCTAGCACAGAGTTCATAGCCCCCAGTTTCTCCTAGTGATACGTCATTGCTAGTTTGCGCGCACCATCAGGTTAGAGGTCCCGGCTCCTTAGGTAGCCCCCTCCATGGTTTCCGCCCCATTCATGACATATTCTGTTACGTTTGCATCACATGTCTATGTATACGCCCTGTTACACCTCTTTTCACCCTTATCTTTCGCGACTGCTACGCGTCACACCTTCTGCTCCACCCACTGCTACGCCTATTGCAATGTAATGCTATGTGTTTGCGTTATGTATATATGCTCATGCACTATTATTAAAAAAAGTCATTCCTTTTCCTTGTCCCGATCCTGACACCAGCAGCGCTGCTGGGCCCTGCCATCCTATTCCTATGCAGGTTGTCCTGTTCCTGTCCTTTATGCTGTAATAAACCTGCGAAACTCCTACTACCTCGAATTTTGACTCTTATTTATTGAGCTATCTGTTATTCATTTATACATTCAAAAATAGGGTATTATTTATTTATTTACCACATAATGGCGCCCGAATAGGGACTTGCCCTTTCCCCACGCGTCGGTGAAGCCACGCCGACCCCCTGACCCTCTGCAGTCGTGACGGAACTCTTCTGCGCACCGGCAGATATTTCTGCTTCAAGTATCCCTCAGGCCCACGGAGGAGACGGAGGAGGCGGTCCAGCATCCAAACGAGACGGTGGAGGAACGCGGCGAGTCCCGACCAGAGCCCAAGCCGAGAGTTCAAGGTCCGAGGTATCCGGAGGTCCACCCGTAACTGAAGTCCGAAGTTCGTCCGTCCGACGTCCAAGCAGTCCCGTCCAGTCTGAGGCCTTCCGTTCTTGCTGCCCGGTGAGTACCGTTACTGGGGTGGTATCTAGACAGGGTCAATTTAATTGACTCTGGTCCGTGGGTTGGTGGTACACAGACCCACAAACGAAGTGTCCACTTCGGTGGATGCGGGTCCTGACGTGTCTCTTTATGAGACCGGTAAGTTTCGTACTGTTTCAGCAGTGCATCTAGTTCCTGTTCTAGTCAGTTCTGTTCTCGAGAAAATTCATGTATTCTGTGTTCCGTATTCCAGGTAGTATTCTGTTCGAACTGTTATTTTTAAATGTTCTTCATGTATTTTAATGTCGTGGTATGAATGGGGAATAAGTATTGTGTTTATTGTGTATTGTATTGTGTCTAGATTATAGTTCAGTCATGCCGCTCTTTTCGAAATTACGTCAGTTAAAAACCAGAAAGGGTCTGCTGGAAGCAGCAGTTCCAGTTCCGCCTAGGGACAGTCCAGGTCATTTTATGTATCAGAAGCATGGCATAAGCGCCATATTATATCTAGATTTATGGGTAGAGTATACCAAACAGTTAGAAGAAAAGTATAGATGGCCCGTATCGGGTACATGGGATGCCGAATGCATCATGCGAGTAGAAGAAGCATTATGGAAAAAGAAAGCCAGACAGTCACAGAAAGATGCCATCGAGTTATGGCGCAAAGAAGCTCATAAAAGAACTGAAAAGGAAATCAGAAAGTCAGAATTAAGTAGAGAATCCTTAGAACGAGCACAAGAAAAAGAACTAATCGAGATAGGTGAACAAGTCAGAGCCGAACAGTCAGACAGACAGAGGCATGCCCTTATTAGGGGTATGTATCCTCTCCTTGCCGAGGGCTTGCCAAAAGCGACCCCAGAGGCATCCAGTAATTTCCCGCCACCATTAGTTCCGACCAAACTACGTCACAAACAGACCGCAGCTGATATTTTTATTTCGTCCTATTTGGACGACACAGTCCCAGAATATGCAAATCCTGTTCGCGCTCCGCCAGTCCCTGTAAATCAGGCACTTCCCGCTCCTCCAGACACCGGAGTACCTGTTACGGTACCCCCGGTCCAGCCCGCCATACAAGTCCAGCCTGCATTTCCATTTCCCACTCTGCCAGGACGAAGAGCCTCAGTAGACGACTCTAGTTTAGGGGCCGCAGGGGGAGGTACTCCTCAAACCCCGCCGCCACACAAGCGTTTAACGACAGCCGAATTACATGCACAAGCGTCACAGCGTACGCCCAGACATCAGACTGTAGCAGAAATAAGAAAATCCCTTGCCGAATGCGGCTATGATCCAGTCCCAGGCGAGGATAATATGGTTTTATATTCATTCCGCGTAAGAAAGGTGGCCGAGTATCTAGTCACCTTACCGAATATGAAAGAAGATCTAGACAGAATATATCGTTTCATCCGTACAGGGGATGATCCAGAAAGTATTAGCGAGGCCATGTCTCAAAGGAAAGCCGAGATCCAGCTCATGATATTAAAGTTTCTGATCAATTGTCTAATAAGAGAACAAGATTACCCGTCTAAAGATCCGGCTGAAATGAGAACCCTGACAAGGTGGAGTGATAATATAGCCGAGGGTAAGCATAAGACCGTCGGTGCTATGGAGAGTATGTACAAGAAAATCCGTAAAGAAATAATAAAGTTACACGAACAGCGTAAAGAAGCACAAGTAAGCGAGAAAGAAAGTAACTCTGATACTGAAGAGGTAGAGGACGAGAATCCCGCCAGAATAGCGTATGTAGGAAAATCTAGATTTCCAGATCGCCATTTACGCCTAGAACACAAGTCTATTTTTCATTCTCCAACACCAGAACAAGGTTCTCTAGAACAAGTATTCCAAGCTACCGATCACATTCTGAAATCACGAATCGGTTACAGTGAGTTAAGTACCATGCATGAACAAGAACTAGCCCGATCAGCAGTCCGATGGATTACTGATTCTACCACTTTTCCAGACGAAATAGTGGCACTGATGTTTCTGAAAATGCCCCCAGCCGAACAACGACTGGTGGGTATGTATATGATTCAGCACCTCATTACATTGTATGAGGGTCAGCACTCTGATCCAGGTCCGTTACATGATATCCTGAACGAGTTACTCCAGTATAGATGGAGAGGTCTAGGTACCGATTTATTAGTGTCATTCTAGAACAGCGCCACAAATATAGAACGTTTCTGAACCCGCATTTTGTTCATGTCTCACCCCCAGAAGGTAAACCGTTTTACATGGAGAGACAGAATCCGTTACGAGAAGTCCACCCAGTCAGAGGAACGGGTGGCGAACTAGAACGAGTGTTTGTTTACACTCCGATTACAAAGATGGAACTCCTCGAGATGAAGAAATTAATTCCCTGTCATGACAAAGATCCAGCAGGGTTCCATAGAGAATTAAAAGACATGCTCCGTATGGGAGAATACACGTATCCAGATATAATTAAAATGTTAAAGGTTCTGCTGCCCGCAGGGGTGTATGAAAAGCTCAAGGAAAAAGAATGGGAGGTGGGGGAGAAAAAGATCGATTGGGCAGTTCTAGAAGCTGAAGATAAGGCACGAGTACCAGGTACCGGTCTTGGAGATAAATGTAAAGAATTACCGGAATTATTAATACAAGTTTTACCCAGATTATTGACAACTAGAAAAGAAGACTGGGATGCAATCTCAGCCTGTAAACAGAAACAAGACGAAGATATTAGTGATTTTTATTCTAGATTTGAAAAATGTTTTAGCATCAACAGTGGCCTCAAGACAAGTAGTGAGTCATACCCTCACCTTTTTGTTACTAAATTAGTCGAGAATTCAAGCCCACAAATTAAAAATCGAGTTTTGAAAGTCGAAAGTACCTGGCAAGCTAATACCCCGTCCCAGATGTTGCAGATGCTTCAATACCACCAGAATAGAATCAGAGAAGAACAAGAACACGAAAGAAAACGTATGAAAGACACGAAGATGAAAGTACTAGTTGCACAATCTGTTCCTCAAGACAGTCAGAAGAGGGGTCCAAATCAAGCCAGTCATCCTGCAGCTCCCGTTAAAGGGAACTGCAATTATTGTAAACAGCCAGGTCATTTTATAAATGAGTGTGCAGTTCTGAAACACAACATAGCTACTGGTAAGACTAAAGAAAGACCACGTCCGCCTAGACAAGAACAAGTTTCACAGATTCCTCAGCCACAGAATGCACCACAGACAGTTACAGCACCGCAGCCTATTGCTGCAACACAGCACGTCACACAGCAGATGTACCAGTATGCACAGTCTGAGTATCCAGAGTACCAACAGTATTCATGAAACAGCCTAGAGAGGGAGGTAGGCTTGCCTCTCATCGAGATACCTGTAGATCAAGAAGGTCCCTATGTTCATAGTCAAGTATTAGGGAAAGACAGAAAGTTTTTGATCGATACAGGGGCAAGTAGGACCACAATTAGTCACGCCGAAGTTCCAGGGGCTCCGCTCTCAGGCTCAAGAAATGTTTCCCTTGGATTTTCAGGAAAACCTATCGTAAATGAGATTTCAAAGCCAGTTGCTCTAGAAGTAGGTCCATTGTCCCGCACTACTGATCTGTTACTTACTAAGTCATGTCCAGAAAATCTATTAGGCATTAAGACACTGAAAGAGTTAGGTGCAGTTATATGCTGTTCCCCAGAGGGAATACGATTGTTCCTACGTGACTTTAAGGGTCACTATGTATTACGAGATTTTGATTCAAGACTGTCTAATGTCCCGCAGCACTTATGGGCGCAAGGTCCAACTGATGTAGGTTACATGCAAATCACACCCTATCGTGTGACTCTCAAGCCAGGTGTAGTGTTACCACGGATCAGACAGTACAGATTGCCACCTGAGGCTGTAGCAGCCTTATCCAAAATTATTGACGAGCTCATGGCTCAAGGAGTGGTTGTAGAAACTGACTCCAACGTATGCAATTCTCCGATCATTCCAGTCATGAAACGTACTGATCCAAATGCACCCCCAGTATATCGATTAGTGATTGACCTACGAGAGCTTAATAAGTGTATTATTCCTCAGTACCCAGTTGTCCCAGACATCTCTTCCCTATTAACGGCCATTGATTCCGAAGCCACGTTCTTCACTGTCATAGACCTCAAGAACGCGTTTTTCAGTGTCCCTATTCATCCAGACAGCCAGTTCCTTTTCGGATTTTGTTTAAATGGAAGGAGCTATATGTTCACACGAGCTCCTGAAGGCTTCACAGAAAGTCCTAGTATTTACAGTCAAGCACTTAAGAGACAACTAGACAACATTCACATGCCAACTGACACTGCCCTGCTCCAGTATGTCGATGATCTACTGATCACAGCCCGTTCTGAACGTGCTTGCGAGCGAGCATCACTGACAGTTCTGTATTTCCTAGCCGAGATGGGGCACAAGGTGTCCCCTTCTAAGCTTCAATTCTGTGTCCAGCAAGTGGTCTACTTAGGACACTTACTGTCCAAGAGGGGTAGGCAGTTGACACCAGACCGTATCCAGTTAATAGCGAGTCTTCCTCAGCCCAAGACCCAGAAGGAGGTACGTGCTTTTATTGGCCTTACTTCTTATTGCAGACAATGGATTCCTCAGTATGCATTTCTAGCCAAACCACTGATACAGTTAACGACACAGGAGGCAGCCGTATCGACTGTTCTCCCTTGGACATCTGAACATACACTTAGTTTCAATGAGTTAAAGAAAGCTCTATGCCAAGCTCCAGTTCTAGCTACACCGAACTACAGTAAGCCTTTTACACTTTTTGTCACTGAACGTGAAGGTACAGCATTATCTGTTCTCACACAAGATCAAGCAGGACAATACAAGCCCTGTGCTTATTTTTCGAGCACATTAGATCCTGTAGCCCAGGCTCTGCCTGCGTGCCTCAAGTCAGTTGCAGCCACAGCACTAGCTATCAGACAAAGTGATTCCATAGTCTTAGGACATACCTTGACAGTACAAGTTCCACATTCTGTGGAAGTTCTTTTAAACCGAACACAAACTCAGCACTTGACAATTGCACGTTTAACAGGTTATGAATTGACACTGTTCCAGCCACACATAGAAATCAGACGCTGCAACATTTTAAATCCTGCTACATTGTTACCATCAGTTACTTCGAATTCTGCCACACATGACTGTGTGGAAGTAGTTAACATTACGACAAAGCCAAGACAAGATCTGACAGACACTCCGTTACCAGACCCCGACCTGACACTTTATGTGGATGGTTCATGTATGAGAACAAGTACAGGAGAACTAGTCGCCGCGTATGCAGTGACTACTGACACCGAAGTTATTGAAACACACCGTATTGACACCCTGTCCGCTCAAGCAGCAGAGCTAGTTGCTCTGACACAAGCCTGCATACACGCCAAGAACTTGAAAGTTAATGTTTACACAGATTCACGCTACGCATTTGGAGTTGTACACGACTTCGGAGTGCTCTGGCAGGAGAGAGGTTTCATGACTTCTCATGGAACCAAGATTCAGCATGGTCTCCTTATTCAAGCTCTGTTAGATGCCATACATTTACCGACATCTATTGCTATCATGAAATGTAAAGCACATACGAAAGTTACTGACATTATTTCCCAAGGTAATGATCTAGCAGATCGCACAGCCAAGTTTACAGCACAGACTCCAGACATTCCAGTTAATCAGACACACACTCCAGATCCGATTACATGTATGACAGTTAAAGACCCTACACAAGATGTCATAGATATCCAGTTACATGCTACTCCCGAAGAAATCAAGAAATGGTCCGAACAAGGAGGGGTCCAGACAGATCAAGGATGGTTAACAAAGGGTAGAGCCACATGGTTTCTCCCCGACTCTATGGTTCAAGTCATTATTAATACCGCACATAGTCCAGCACATTTAGGAGAAAAAGCTATGTTAGACAGTATCCAGAACATCTGGTTCAACAAGCATTTACGAGCTGCAGCCAAGCAGAAAGTCCGTACCTGTATGATATGTTGTCAGTTTAATCCAGGTAAAAGTGTCCCGGTGGAACAAGGTGGATTCCAGCCCCCTGACCACCCTTTTGAAGTCCTCCAGATGGATTATATTCAGATGGAGCGATGTCGAGGTTTCAAGTATGTCCTTGTAGTTGTATGCGCTTTGTCCAGGTGGACAGAAGCATATCCAGTCCCAGATTACACAGCCGCGACCACTGCTAAGCAGTTGGTTCGTGAGTTCTTCCCCCGTTATGGACTCCCTAGAGTCGTATATTCTGACAACGGCCAGCCATTCTCATCTGAACTCATGAAGCATGTTTCCCTGTTGTTAGGGTACCAGTGGAAGTTTCATTGTGTACGCCATCCTGAAGCAGCCGGTCTTGTAGAGAGACATAATCAGACTCTGAAAATCCATATCGCCAAAGTATGCAAAGAGAAAGGTGTGGACTGGCTGGTAGCTCTACCAGTCGCTTTATTTTATATGCGCATGGTCGCACATTCCAGATCAGGTCTGTCCCCGTATGAGGTCGTTTTCGGCCGCCCCCCAAATATGTGGGGTACTCCTAGACCCCGAAGTATTACCGATGTTTCAAGTAATATGCTGACAGATTACCTAGCTTCCTTGATGTCTGCCCTCAACTCATGTCGTTCACAGGTTGCCGCCGCATTTCCAGACAATACCGAGGTGGCACCGCATGAAATCGTTCCAGGATCCATGGTGATGGTGAGGAATTTTGACAGATCAAGTCCGCTGGAGCCTCGCTGGAAAGAGCCCCGACAGGTCCTCCTCACCACCCGTACAGCCGTGAAGTTGGAAGGTCGCAAAGGCTGGGTGCACCTTTCTCATGTAAAACAGTTTAATGGACTGAAACCCGTCTTAAAGAACATTTCCCAGGATTTGAAGGATTGCCAAAATATTGTTCTCAAGGACTGTCCCGCAAAAGACATTGCTACAAACCCTCCCCTGTTAGAGAAAACTCCGCAACAGGAGTATAAGTTAAAACTCCGGTCTAGTAAAATAAGTCAGTCAGTTTGATTGTCTAAGTCCTCCCCTAGGTGAAACGGTTAGACTGTTTCTGACATGTATAAAATAGACCCCCATAGTGAGAGAGTTAGTCAAAACTCAATTCGATGTATCGTTTTTCTATGTTTCATATTGTTTCTCAGCATTATGATTTCCTGCACCAGTTATGCATTTTATCTGTATTTCCCAGTTCTTCATGTAAATAAGTCTGCTAATGCTACAGTAGAGCACACGTTTAGTGATCTGCCTCCTCATGAACTCTCTTACCGCCTCGCTATGCGAAATAACTCATTCATCCGCATGTTACATTACTCACATCAGACCAGCAATGCCACTAATTGTTGGGTGTGTGGTCGACTCCCCCCTTTCCAGACACCGAAGGGAGTTCTGCCACTTTTTCCTTATCCATTCTCACATAATGGTTCGTGTGGAGCATGGTCCACGTTAACGTCATCCTCAACAGATATGTCTTTTCTTAACAGTACATGTTTTCCAGACAAGCAAGGTCTTCCCCACAGAACAGGGTTAGATCTAGAAAATGAAGTGTATAATTTAGGTAATTATTCTTCGAATTTCATGGTCTTGAATGTTCAGTCTGATACTACTCCAGACTTACCTGCTATTTCAGTACTACCAGTCAAAGGCGAATTATGTGTCCGAAATAATGGTTCCGTACATGTAGGACACAGTGATTGTACTACTATTGTCAAGTATAGTGACAGTGGGAAATCTATCTTCAAAGCTTCACGTCATTCTTATTTTATTTGTGGTCAAACTGCATATGTTCGTCTGCCCCTCGATTGGGAGGGAACCTGTTACATTGCCTTCCTACTGCCACCAGTTTTCCTAGCCCCACCTGATTATCATAGAAACACACATCTAGTACACATTAGACATAGAAGGGAGTCCCCAATTGTCGATTATACTGAAACTGCCCTAGAACAGTATACAGATTTCAATAGAGGTTTCTTCTTCTTTATAGGACCTATCCAGAATAGTAAGCTAATCCGTAGGTTAACAAGAACTCTTGAAGCTGTGGTAAATGAGACTGCCTCTGCTCTAGGTAACTTAACCGAAGAGCAATCTGCTATGAGATTTGTCGTTTTACAGAATCGTCTCTTCCTTGACGTCATACTGGCCGATAGGGGCGGGGCCTGTAGAGTCATCGGATCTAGTTGCTGCATTTTCATTCCAAATAACGCACCGTCTGTTTATTCAGCTATAACCAGACTCCATAAAATTGCCCATCTGATACACCAAGATCCAGGCACCTGGACATGGTCCGGTTGGTCCTGGAATATAATTTCCGCCTGGGGATGGAAAATATTGTCCTTCCTAGGTATTGCAGTAGCGATCATATTCAGCTGCTGTCTCTGTATACAATGTGGCCCTGCGATTTGCGGCATTTGTGCTACCTCTTGTATTCCTAGTCCCAAGCCCCGTTCTAAATCCCGTTCCAGGATAATTCGAGACGAGCAAATGATACTGTATGAAATGATAGATGGTATCATGAATATTGATGTTTCCTGATGGAAACGTAGTGACAAGGAGGGAATGTGGAAAAGTAAATTTTGCCATGTTCTGTGTCCCTACGTGTCATCCATCATATGTTATGTGTGCATGATTAAATATGCATATGCATTCCCCATGTTCGATTAATGACGCAATTATAGTTGTGTCCATCTCTAATATGCCAGTTTCTAGTCCTCGTGAATACTACGAATATCAGGCCTATGTAAAGTTACGTTGCCACGTTTCTCAGTGTGCACGTTATTTCATTGTAAAGTCCCCGTTTCTAGGCCTCAAAAGGGCCCGGACATCAGATTCAGCTCCTGTCTCCTGAAGCCTCGCTGAGGAGCGATACAGCCCCCACCTGTATCCTCGACCCTTCACTTACTTCCTGCCTTGCAGTGCCCGGTTCAGCCTGGCTCAGCCTCTGAGTCTGCCAAGAGTATGTTATAGTTCCAGTTATCAGTTCAGTCCTCCTTCTCTGCATTCCTAAGCTACTGAATCGCATCAATAGTTTCCGTCATTGTCTAGCCTTCACGTCTCCACGTTAGAGAAATACTGTATTTAATGGTCATTTCATATTCTTCATCACGTACTACATGTAGAATAATGCATGGTCCAGTCTTAGAATCAAGTTAGCTTTTCCCCTCCTGACTTCTAGTTTATATCAACATGTTCTCTAAACATCAGATACTAGATACTGCTTAGGTACATGTCGCCCTGACTCTCCAGACTTCAGTCTCTGCTCCTAGCACAGAGTTCATAGCCCCCAGTTTCTCCTAGTGATACGTCATTGCTAGTTTGCGCGCACCATCAGGTTAGAGGTCCCGGCTCCTTAGGTAGCCCCCTCCATGGTTTCCGCCCCATTCATGACATATTCTGTTACGTTTGCATCACATGTCTATGTATACGCCCTGTTACACCTCTTTTCACCCTTATCTTTCGCGACTGCTACGCGTCACACCTTCTACTCCACCCACTGCTACGCCTATTGCAATGTAATGCTATGTGTTTGCGTTATGTATATATGCTCATGCACTATTATTAAAAAAAGTCATTCCTTTTCCTTGTCCCGATCCTGACACCAGCAGCGCTGCTGGGCCCTGCCATCCTATTCCTATGCAGGTTGTCCTGTTCCTGTCCTTTATGCTGTAATAAACCTGCGAAACTCCTACTACCTCGAATTTTGACTCTTATTTATTGAGCTATCTGTTATTCATTTATACATTCAAAAATAGGGTATTATTTATTTATTTACCACAGTAAGGAGGCCCGTGTTGAGGCACAGCCCCATATTTCAGGCACCACCAGGCCAAGCCCCCTACCACCGCAATCCCACATACTCAATGCGCCCAGCACTCTTCTCCACTACAATCTTGGAGTGGCCACCGTCTGTTTCAGCTCCCCCACACAGCGATCCAGGTGGGGGTGGCCACCTCCGGGCCGATGGCTGGGGTCTTTTCCTGCTGGTCGCTGGCTCACTACAGCCTGTTGGGAGCCAGTCGCTCTATCTTCAGGGCATTGCAATCCGACTGCGCCTGGGGCTCTAGAGCCCCGCAGGTTTCGGGGCAAAATCAATCACCCCCGGCGAGTACCATGCCGTCTACAGGCAGCACTGTCACTACAAGCTCGTGATTGGAGTGTTAGCAGGCTGATAACAGGGCTTTTGATGGCAGCGACACGGAGGGATCGTGAAAGACGTCCTAGCCACCTGCCATCTTGTCCGTGCCTCCCCATGGAGAATTTTTTGAGGAGAGGTCTTACTTTTGCATGTTTCCATTTGTCTAGGAAGGTTCCTGTGATGATGGAGGCTTTGAGGAGGCTGGTGAGGTCGGTGCTGATAATCTTTATTTTGAGGTTGAAAAGGTGGTGGAGGCAGTGGTCAGTGGGCGCCCCGAAGTTGATGGATGACATGATGACAGTGCTGGCCTGGGTAGTGAGTGGAGCGCAGGTGGTAACCGTTTGCCACGTGTGTTTCCTGCATGGTTGAGGGTGGTTGGTTGGGGTTCGAATTTGTTGTAGATGGTGTAGGTGTTCTAGATGGCGGCAATCTTGCTATGGAAGTGGTCTGAGATGGTGTCGCACAGTTCTTGAGAGGGGTGGATGGCATTTTCTGTGGCAATCAGGTCGGAGAATTCCTTGACTATTCTGAAGCGTTCTTTAGTCTGGACGGTGATGGCTGCTTTGATGTGCTGGTGGTGATAGTTGCTGAGGGCTGTTTTATGAGCAGATTTGTTGTTGGGGTTCTTCAGAATGCACCACTGCTTCTCCAGTTGTTAGCAGTTGTGATTGTGGTCCTGAGCTCAGTAGTCTACCAACTGGCTTCTTTCGAGAATTTGTTTGCTTTTGTTGGTTTCCGTGGGGTGCAAGCGATAATTTAGGTGGAGACGTTCTGGGTGGCCTGGTCAAGGTCTGCTGAGGCTTCGTGTTGGGTGGTGGTGAGGGCCTGTGTATACTGGGTTTCGGTGACTTTGCTCCAGCTACGGTGGGAGAGGGTGTGGCGCTCATTGATGGGGTGCTGGGCCTCGGAGAGGGTGAAGTGTACGATGACGTTGTCAGTCCAGGTGAGTTCTTTGGTGTATTTGACACAGTCGCTGGAGGAGAAAATGAGGTCAAGTGTGTGTCTGGCTTTGTGCTTGGGTTCGGTGACCAGTTGGATGAGGCCCATGTTGTTCAGGTTCTCCAGGAGGGTGATGGAGTTAGCTTCGTTGGAGTCGTCAATGTGGAAGTCGAGGTCGCCGAGTATGATGTAATGGTGGTATTTGATGGCTGGATGGCGATGAGGTTGGAGATAGCGTCGCAGGAAGTAGGTCGGGGACTCAGGGGCCTGTAGGTTAGGGTACCTCGTATAGTGGTCTTTGCGACTGTCTCTAGCTGGAAGTTGATGTGCTCCATGAGAGGTGTGAGGTCGTCGTTGGGAATGGTGCATCTGATGGTATCCTTGAAGATGATGGCGATGCCTCCACCTTGTTTGTTGGTGCTGTCTCGATGTATCATCTTGTAGCCCTCAGTAGTGGCGATGGCCATTGGGGTAGCTGAGACTTTGAGCCACCTTTCGGTGATGCAGGCAACATGGCTGGAGAGGGTGGTGATGGTGTCCCAGAGTTCCGTGGCATGCTTGCAGAAGGAGTGGGCGTTGAGCAGGAGGATACATTGGAGTGGTTCCGGGTTGTTCACAGTCTTCTGGGTTGGAGATGCATGGGCTCCTTCGGAGGTTGTTTGCAGGAGAAGTGGCAGTGTCGGCATGTGAAGGGTACTTTGGTTGGTAGTGGTGTGGGGTGATACAGCTATCGTTTCAGTGTCCGGTGTCCATCCAGTTCATGGACCTGGTGGCTTATCGTAGGTGGCTGGAGAGCCAGGGTTCTGGGGCTGCGGTAGTCCAGGTGCAGACGGGCTTGCCGTTGGCAAGCCTCCAATGCGCCAGTGGCACGGCCGCACAGCAACCTCCATAAGGAGCCCTACTGTTATGTCACAGTACTACTTTTACGTTTCAAGTCTTTTACTTCAAGGTGAGTCACCTTAATAATATTTTACTGTTGCATAACTTCACTGTTATACATGTGTGGAATATAGATGTTATATATCACAAAAGTACAAAGTTCCCCGGGGAATAATAACAACAATAGGTGTGTCTAAGGGAGGAGATCTTTTGTTCCAGCCAATGGTTGAGTGCATGTGAGGGGTCTGGTGAAGGTGTAGTCGTGAAGGTGGGGTGGTTTAAAATTAGGTGCGTAAGTCCACAAAAACTTTTATTCGCGTGGCTGGCTCCCTGGGTTAAAAGGGTGGGAGGGGAGATAGGGACTGTAAGGGGCACAGTGGGCTACCTCAACCCTCTACAGTGGTCGACATGTTTCTTGCCTAACTGGCAATTCTTCAGGACCTAAAAGTGCTCGGTACTACACGGTGAATGGAAAAGATAAATAAATAAGGATAAACAATACAACCTCTCTGGGTCAGTGGGGAGGCAGGCCAGAAGGTCTATAGATGTTCACAAAAAAAACAAAGTTTAAAGTGGTGCAGTATTTACAAAGGAGATAATAACTAACATTTAAAAACCCCGAACTACTGAACTAACTTTAGTCTGCACCCCGGCTAGGCACTGCTTATGACTTCACATGTTACATCACTCATATGTTAAATGACATCATTCATGGCATCACTGATGAAATCTCAAATTATATCACTGATGACATCACTTATAAAACCATAGTCATATCATGGAAACGGCATAAGCCCTGGAGGCAAGTGTGGTTGTGCATGCTGAAAGTTATATTGGGCACCATTTACCAATCACTAAAGTTTGGAGTGTAAGTAGTACTCAATGTTAAACAAGGTAAAGATGCAGTGCACGTGATATGTGTTGCAGAGGCATGTTTCAAAGTAAATTGTGGATTAAAGCCAAAGTCTGATGCAAAACATATGTGAGATTATAGGCAGATTATCCCCCAGTGGATATCTGGACATGTGCCCATGCTAAATATTTGTGCTATAGACAAAGTCCATGTAACAGAACTTTAAATGCGTTTATTTCCAGAAATTGGAGGAATTGATTTTTTAATAAAGTAGAATGCACAGGTGCCCACTTAGAAATGGTTATATCAACCTGGGGTTTTAGGCTTGGCTCCAAGGTTGTATACCAGTGTATGGAATTGTGTAGGGTATTTTACCAAACTACAGAGGGTTGTCCATATGAAAGAGATAGCATGTTTGCAAACTTGAAGTTTAAAAGTGCAAAATAAACACTCCAAAAAGCAGTTAGATATTTTTTGCAAAAAGATATTAGAATCAGTTTAATTCAAGGTGGATAAAACAAGCACTGTAGCTTGAAATATATTGCAGGTAGATTTAATATTTTCTATAATTACCTACGGTGTGCAAAAATAAACATGTTGCCATAAATAGCTCCTTTCTGTTTATCATTGTTCATTAAGGAAAAGCCAAGTTTCATTTCACTTTTTAAACTGCAATTTTAATTATGTCCATGGCCTGCCTTTCACTCTAGCTTCAGGCAGCAGTCATTGTGACTTCAGAATTCAACTGTAATAAGTTATTAGTGTTGAGCAGCTACCTCATTTCTTCAAGTAACACACATAGAAACAGGTACAGCCCAACTCCCCATAATATGCCTATTATTTCGAAAACTGGCAATTGACTGTACTGAAGTGTGCTTTTACTATTCTAACTCCAATGCTTGCTATGATAGTAGGATAGGTCAAAAAGTGGGCTGAGGCAAATAAAACGGCACTTTTCGTTTTTTGATACACTCACTCAAAGTACCTAAACACATTACCGGAATCGGTCCTCACAAGATAGAATTATTTTTTGGGGGAATTTTTTATTAGTTTGCATAGTTACTTAAAACCATTGTAATACAAAGCTTTTAAAATAAACTCACAAGATAGTGTTTCTCTGCTTCTGTCAGTGTTTACCTCATGCTATGAGGACCGATCCAGTCCGCACAGCGTGGGTTATATGTACATACACACACACCCGTGTACTATGTGCCTATATGTCAAGTGGCTCTGGTGACATAAACCACAAGGCTGAAGGCCATGTTGTTAGTAAATATCACCTTAACTTTGAGATGTCAATGCAGGACCATATTGCATTATGTATCTTTTATATTACATGATTTATTACTTGGTTTTTGTTCTTTTTAGAAAGATTTGAAGCATTTGAGGGCCATCCTTCATTTCAGTTTTAGTATTCATTGTTTCTCTTAGAGTGCAGCTATCTCTGTTAATGTTTTGAGAGATGTTTTTTTGTGTGAAATAGATAAGTGTAGACAACAATGTGTATTATTATAAGTGAAGTTTTAAATGTAAAGACACATTGTAAGAAAGTTAAAACATGTACTCTAAAATGTGCTTTTGTTTTGCACGACTAGTAAGTTCAACAAGAGTGAAAATGGAGAAATAACATAGAGCACACTGTATTTAACTTTTTGCTGACAGTGTTCTGCACTTAGTATGTTTTCACAAACTAGAAGGATTTATTGGTAGAGGCTTGCAGCCAGGGACCTCCTGCAATGATAAGCTTGTCAGATTTGCTGATTGTTGCTCTGAGAGCAGAACTGTCACTGTGAACGTGTTTATTTTAACCAGCCTTGAAAGAAAGAAAAATGCTTTGTTAACCATCCATTATGCTTTTTAATTTCTTTATTGAATCTACGTCCTGAAAACGAAGTCTTCCCTATGTAGTATGGAAAATAATTCCACAGTTATCATTTGCAGTGCTAACTATAACTTGTAATGTGATCAACGATGCCATTTTAACATGGCATGAGTGATGGAATATGTGAGGTCATGTACAGTGCATGACGTGGGCACAAGTTATAGTTAGCTCAGAAAAAACTATACCTGGTGTATTGCCGTGTTTTTTTTGTTTTTAAACATTACTTTTTGCATTATTTCAACTCTTAACTATAACGTCACTTTAATCTTATTTTTTTTCAGTGAATTTCTAGCTTTTTTAAAAATGTCAGCTAAAATTATATTACCATGCCTAACTTTAGCATCACTTAAACTTTTGTTTTTTTTTAACATAATGTAACTTCTAATTACCATACCTAGCTATAGGGTGACTTTAACCTTTGTTTTTTTCATTGAATATTGCTGTTTTTTTTAATTATATTTACTCAACTCTCCTTCTGAGCACAGCTGTTGAGCTACGTGGGTTGCCCAAGGGGTATGGCACGTGGTCAAACCCTAACCTCCATGTGCCCACCCCCCTCCATGCACGTTCTTTGGCCATGCTCACCATGTGTCTGGATATAGAACCTAGTCATGGGGTTGGCAGCAGGGCCTAGCTGTGGGGTTGGCCATCGAGCCTGGCTGTGGGGTTAGCTGCTGGGCCTAGTCATGAGGTTGGCAGGAGGGCCTGGCACGTGCTAAGTCCTGAACCCAACCCCTCATGGATGAGCAACACCCGGTGGACCCTCATCCCCCATTTTTCTTTTTTCTTTCTTCATTTTTTCACAGTACTGCAGTAACGCAGTAAAACCTTGCAAGCGTCTCCTCCACTACCGCAGGACCATGCAAGCTTCACTTGTAGAAGCTTGCGCGATCTGGCTGTACCACTGGGGGGTCTATCGGGAGGACTGCACAGGATCACATGGGACTACTGCGGTACCCATGGCACAACATTTTATTTTGCCCTTTGTGGTGGGGTCCCTCTGGTTATCCTTGCATGCCAGGGTATCTGTGCCCTGCCCACTTATATGTTTTTGTAGAAACAACTTCAGGGCCTCCTTGTGTTCTGTAATGGCAGCAGCAGCATGTTTCTTCAAGTTGAGGCCAGCCAATTATATTGCTCAGTAACATGGGACTGCCACCAATCCCACGGTACCAAAAAGGTTGAAGGGAGAAAAAGCTCCCTCGGCCAATTAGAAGTCTTCATTTCTTTTTATTATTTACAGTATTGCAGGACTCTTGCAGGAGCAACCATCCAGATATCATTTTAATTTTAGCCCCTCCTTGAGCACCCGAGCAACTCTATAAATGCACGTTTTTCGAAACTGGCTGAACTAATTTACACTTAATATCAAAATCTAGGCTTTCTGAGTAAAATTCCAACTTTCTACTAAGTTTGGTGTAATTGCATTTAGCTGTTTTTTCTGTATTGCTTAAAAAAATTCCCATGGGACTAAGCTTGGGGATATTTACCATAGGATTTAGAAAATCAGTGGATGGGTTTACACCTCCCCCAATATTAAAGAGATTACTTACAAATGTATTTACTAAAAGCTTTTTCATTCTTCTTCTTCTTCATACATTATTCAGTTTCATAAATACATTTTATGTAAAGGTAATCCTGGAGTGTTTACAGCGATGTGTAATTCCCATTATAACTGCATGTGAAATAACAACGGACATTGATTTTACCTTTCAAGGTACTGTGGGGCATATTACCAACGATTAGCGATATTTATCGCTAACGAGGCTTAGCAACAAATTTTTTAACGCTAAGCATCGCCGGAAATTATCGCAGAGATAACTTGCTATTAGCAAGGTTTATCTCAGTGGTGATAAAAAATCCCCACGCTAACTGCCAAATGAGAGATTATCGCTGGAAAACCAATGATAATCTCTCGAACTTTGGCGTTAGCTTGATGATAGGGGCTCACAAACTTAGCCATGATATCCACCTTCCATAGGATATCATGGCTAAGTCAGGAAAATACCAGGTGTAAAAAAAGCAGTGCTAACCGCGGTTAGCGCTGCTTTTTTTATCACTAACATGGTTAGCGAAATCCTTGATATTAGGAGAAATGTCGCTTAACAACATTTCTCCTATTATTTTTCTCTGGAACGCCCCCTTTGCATCTCATTAGAGATGCAAGGGGAATCGTAGAGAAAAAGGGTGCTAACATGCAAATTTGCGTGTTAGCACCCTGTTGCTGATAGGGAGATAATTTTATCTCCGCTTTCTTGGCTTTTAAAGCCAAAAAAGCGGAGATAAATCCCTTGATAATATGCCCCTGTATTATTACGTTGGATTTATCACTTCACTTAAATTAATAACCCAACATCTTTTAAGTATCATCTAAAAGGGCAAAACAAGAAATGATCAAGTTGGGGAAAGATTCTCCAAAAAGAAGGTGGTGTTTAGTTAGAGTGCTTGTGCAACAATAAAGATAGAGACAGCAATAATATGAAGGTACAGATGACTGAATTAATATCCCAATAAAAGACAACTGTTGTCAGAGTCAGATTGTTCAGCTAGGGTAGCACAGTGCCTATATTCTTATTGGATCATACACATAGAATGTCAGTGAGCAAGTAGTTCCAAAAAAAGTTAGGAAGTTCAAACAAAGATGCACAACTTGGCGGCTGACCAAGATGTTGGCCCAGCTCCGAATCACCTTATGAAGTGGATATTAAAAATCCCAGTTAAGAACTATTTTGACCTCAGGATATATTCAAGGGAAAGATTACAATGAAAGATTATCTAGTTTTTTTGTTTTGAAGCATGCACTTCCCTGCACTTGGAGTCCTAAGTACTAATACAAAGCCCCTTGCTGTTGGAAACCGTTGTGGATATCGGCCAGAAGTGTTTGTGGACATTCTTGCTTAGTACCAGAGGATATTGTTAAGCACTTCACCAACCGTGCCTGTGACACACAGCTATTATGATTTTACTAACTCTGAAAAGGATATGGGTGATAATGGGCCTTGAACCAGAAATCATGCATAACCAAGGCTTACAATAAACAAACCATCCTTGTATTGAACAAAATGGCTTCTGATAGGGTACTGAAAAATACCACTTTATGAGAATGCAACATGTTGACTGGATCCTTCCTTTGGGTGATTTAGGGTCTAACTGTACCTTGCGATGATCCTATCTCATTGACAGAACACTGATAGGATTTTGTCAGTTGTAAGGTTTTATAAAAGAACCATATTGCACATACTGTTTGTTGAGCACCACTGTGGATGTGCTGTAGCCTAACACTGCCAGAATGATTTGTGAGTGAGTGACCTGTTCTTGTGCAAAACTTGATGGTATGTACCTACCCAGTGCTAGGATCGACAAGCTCACCCTTGGACAATGTCATTTTCTGTCCTTCTCTTAATGGAGGTAAACTTTACAGTCGAATTTGTGGAGAATGTTTAATAGTAGAAGTGGTTTGCCAACAACAACTAAGCAGCTAGACAGTTCCACATTAACTGACCTCCAACATTCTAATCAGCCAGCCACCACATTCTGAGATGATATAGTAGAATTCTATGCCACTACATGTCAGGAAGCCAACCACAACATGCAGAGTGTTCAAGGTTTTAAATATAAACATTCAATGTTTATTCTTTTCTCCCCGAAGATATTGTGTGCTGGAGTGCAGTACTGGATAGTGTTGTTTTTGTTACAGCATGGCTCAATGTTGCTGAAATTGCTTCCATTAAAACGACTGTTCTTGCACACGATTTTCTTTATATGTCATTCATGTGCTCATCTTTGTTTTACATTATAATGTAACATTCATCTTCACTTAAGACAAGAGCAATTGGAGTAATTGTGAACCACTGCATAATTTGTTTCTGTTGCCCAGAATGCAAGTTGGAGCTCAGGGAGATGAGTCAGTTGAGGCTTGTACGATAGGTCATTGGTGATGCCAAAGGTTCCCTGTTGATGCATGAAGCTGAACCGACGACCAAGTATGCAGATGGGGGGGGGGTCACAACTTGCTAATTCCATACCATATAATTAAGCACTGTAGTTTGTAGGATAGACGGAAGGGTCTTTAATTTTTCAGAAACATCCAGATGGCTAATAGACAATAACTGGTAGTGAGAAGGCAGCAAAGACTGGATTTTCTCATGTTAGTTTAGTACAAAACAGATAGTATTCTAGTGATTACATAATTGTTATATATTTTGGAACCCTGGGAAATTGCTGCTAGACTACACTGAAAGAGCTGAGTCCTCAGCATTCTTTTCTACCTCAGAAAGTTCTCTTTCATCTCAAAAGATAGATATATTTTTCTATGCTGTAAATCTTTGTATGTCTAGAGATTACTGACAAAGTATTTGCCTCTCAGTGAATCATTGGATAGTGGTCTCTAAGAGGTTGCTTAGAAGTCTCTGTCCCAGTAGTTTCAGGGTTGGCCACTATGGGATCTGTGGAAAATACAGAGGGTCTTGAATTGTATCATCTCCTTTACCGAAAGCAAGTAGAGGCTCTTTGGGAGAGCATTATGTAAGGGATAAAGTACATTCTGCTGTACATGATCAGGATATCGCAGGTCACTGAGGAGTTCGATAACCATATAGAGGAACAAGGCTAAAGGCCAATTTTCTTTATAAGGTTATAAAACTCCAACACCAGCACCGTTCCCACAAAGCACTTAAAAACCTTGCTGCGTAGTTCTTTCACATGAAAGAGAGAGCATATTTGCAACCACGAGCCATAAAAATAAAACCTCTAGCGCTAAATTAAACACATCACAAACCTGGTAGATATTTAGTTCAGAATGATATTAGAAATAGTTCTATACAAGTCAGTTTAAAAAAAGAAATTAAAAAAAGCTGCAGTAGCTCAGAATGTGTAGAAACATGCAGAAAGACTCAAACTTTTCTATAATTATCTACGGTATACAAAAGATAATCATGAGTTTCTGCTAGTCACTAAAAACTAGAAAAAGTAAGGCACCTTTCATTTTCATTGCTTTTAACAACTCCCCTGTGACCTGCCTTTCATCTTGGCTGGTGGTGGCAGGCATTGTAATGTCAGAACTCGTCTGCAATAATTTATTACAGTTGAGTTTTGACGTTGCTTCTTTATAATCAGCTACTGGGTGCATCTCATGTTGTCGATTATAAAGAAATTAGAGACAGGCGTTTACACAGGGATTGCAGAATCCCCTGTATTATATACTAATTCTGTCTTAGACTAAGGCCCTCATTATGAGTGGCCCAGTAAATGGGCTGAAATCCTGCCCCCCTCCTGAGTTACTGATATCAGATGTCCCTGTAACTCAGCTGGGGGGATAATCCAGAACAGTATGAGTTGGACCCTGAGGGTGGGGGGGCGTGGCTAGGCACGCAATGAGGAAGGTAGCACCCGGGTAGAGCTCCGAGCTGAGCCTCCCCTTCCCTGGGCGATTTATCCGTCAATTTCTGCTGCAACCGCCTGAAACTGCAGGCGGACCACCAACTAAGCACCTCCGGCGATCTGGCCGATTTTCATTCTCGAGGACCGCCGCCGGAGCACCGGACTTTCCTGCGGCCCCCGAGCGGGACTTGCTGCCACGCGACCGGTGAGGGCGGCCACGAGAGGTCGGGGACTTGGCCGTGCACCAGGGCCCCAAAATCGCGGCCTAGGACCCGGACTTGCCCGCTTTCGCCCACGTTGGAGCCCGGACTTCGGGGGGTCCCCAGGCGACCTACCCCCCTCACCCCATTGCTGGAGCGGAGCCGAGTGCGACGCACGGGCGTCGCGGGTGAGGCCGGGATCCTGCACTACCGGCGACGCAGACCGGGTCTACACTCACGGAGCTGTCTGCCCGGGGGTGGGGCGACGGCCTCGCTTGAGGACCTTTGCTGCGACCGGAGCACCAGGGAAACTGACGGGGGCCCGGGGCAGAGGCCCATTGACCTGGCTCCGCAGCGCGGCTTCGGGGGGCGGCCGGACTTTGGACACTAGACTCAGCCGTTGCCTGGTCTCCTTGGCGGGCATCCTTCTCCCCCCCCCCTCGCCTTGTAGCTGCTGCAGTTGGACTGGCCGGCTGGCGCCCGCCTGAGCGCCACGATACGGATGGCACCCGCCCTTGTGGAGCAACTGACGCACTGACTGCTGCACTTCAGGAGAGACGGGGCCGGTGACCGGGGAACGGATCGAAGATGAAGGCGTGTGGGCCTCGCTGACCTGACTGGTAGGCATTGCGGCGACCCCCTGCCCGTTGACACCCCTGCCGCGTCAGTGCCTGGGCTGCACGAAGGATCTGACCCCCAACACGACCAGACCACGCCAACAGCACATGAGTGGATGCAACCCTTTTACCACGCTTAGCCCTGCACCTCCTCACCACTAGTTGACCGACCTGAGCTGGGGTCAGTGGCTTTCCTGAACTGGAGCTCTCCTGGGGCTGCCCCACGAGACACAGTGCCAGCTGGTGGTGGCATTCCAAAGCGCAACCCACCTTCTCGGGGAGTGAAGCTCTGCGTGGGATAGACGCTGGGGGCCCGGCCCACTTGCCACACTAACTATACTTTGGGGGCAGCACCGGTGCTCCGCTGCGCAGCCGCCAGACGACACGCCAGGACCGTGCTAGATGCTCCTGAACCCCCTGGTGATCGCGGTCCGCGAACTGATTCCCTCCATTGTCCTGGTAGAAGACCCGGAACATCTGCACCTGTGGGCTCGCACCTACCTGGGGACTCGGCTGCCTGCAAGAGGCACGCAACATTGACGCTGACGGCCTGTTGCGACACACCGCTGTACACCTGCGCCCCTCAAGCAGGAAGCACGCTACGGACGGTCCACGCGGCCTCGCGGAAGCAGACGTCGACTGCACCCTCCCCGTGCCCGGACGACGACGCTGAACCTGGGAACGACTGCCACCCCGTCCCCTGGCTTCACCGCTGGTGGAGCTACCCCGCACATGTCCGGAGGGGTGAGGACTCGCACTGGCACCGGAGGAGCCCTGCTGAAAGGAAAACCTGATACGACATCACGCAAAATGGCGGCGGAACAGGTCACATCACGGTTAGACAACATGCTTGCTGCCATGGAACGCTTGGAACAATCCCTTCAACAAACCAGGACGTCCCTGGAATCTAAGATCGACGGAGTAGCCATAGACCTTACCCACTTGCGAGACGACCACAAGAAACTGGCTGATCGCACTAAAACACTGGAGGGGACAGTGAATGACCTTGGTCCCGCTGTCTCCCAAACTGACAAGCAAGTGCAAGACCTTTTGGCAAGAGTGGAATTCCTAGAAGACCGTGCTGAGGATGCGGAAGGGAGGGCGAGACGCAATAACATCAGGCTCGTCGGTGTCCCGGAGAAATGGGAAGGCACCAGACCGGCTCAACGCGTGGAGGATTGGATACGTGAGCTGTTACCTGCGGACACGCTCTCACCGCACTTCGTGGTGGAAAGGGCGCATCGAGTACCCACGAGGCCTTATACCACCGGTTCCAACGCAAGGCCGCTACTCTTTAAGGTCCTGAACTACCGGGACAGGGACACCATATTGAGGGAAACCCGACGTCTCGGGGAGGTCCGGATTGATAACGTCACGGTGATGTTTTTCCCGGACTACACCATACAGGTCCAGCGCCAGCGTCATGACTTTCTAGAAGTTAAGCGCCGACTACGGGAGGCAGGCCTCAAGTACTCCCTACTCTTCCCCGCAAAGCTCAGAGTGGTGGCGCGAGACAAAACTTATTTCTTCAACAACCCCGTGGAGGTGAGCGACTGGCTCGACAGCGGAATAGACACGGCGCCGAGAAATGCGCAACATCCTGAGCCGCGGCCCCGGACCACGGCGTAGGCGAAGGAACAGAGGCCACGCAACTGACCGCCCGGGCGACGCGACCCACCACTCCCCGCCAATGGACCAAATACTCCAGGAACAACAAGACGCCCTCAGGAGGGTCTCCCAAATCAGCGCCTCGCCAACCTCGGAGAACACGCGAGCCACGAGCCCGCCATTGGCACACAGCGATGACGATGAGGCCATCTACGGAATTTCGGATTCTCAACTTTCGGTGGAGCTTCCAGATGTCACGCCACAAACGGCCGACATGCTACACTGACTTGTGGCATGTGTGACCGATAGCTGACACCGGGGCGGAGGAGGCGGGACTCATGGGCGAACGTTTGCTGAACTGCTGCGGTCACAGCTGCACATGGAGAAACCCCTCACCGCCCTGGAGATAGCCGGAGAGGTCCTGACGCTGTGAGTACTCACCTGAGAGGTATGGACGCTAAAGCAGGCGATTGGAGGGTGGGTTTGCTGCGACCTCCGTTCTTGTCATGTTGCCACACTCCTCTCCCGCACACTTGGGGAACTTGGCCCGATGTCATTAATGATACGTACACAATCACCCAGGGGCAGAATAACTGGGCCAGATAAGGCCTAATCGGAAGTTGCGGTAGACTGCATGGAGGGAACTATTGATGGCCCGGGGAAGGGCAACAGTCCGGTATCATTTGATTGGACTTTGAGAGACTACCTTCTTGATACCTAGCTCAAGCTGCCCCCTAGACTTGAACGCTGAACTTTCGCCTATTGGCGTGTTTGGACGGCAACATGTTCTGTTGCCGACCTCTTGGTATTTTTTACTGTTTTGCACCATTAGTGACCCCAGTTATATTCCTTCTTCCCCACCTCAGAGTACTGCCTATGCCCTTGTTGAACATGTCGATATCTGTGCCTGCGGAGGGTGGAGGGGGGGACGGGTAGCCTTGGGGGGGCGGTCGCCTGGGGGATGGGCGGCGAGGGAGGCGGAGGTCCCGTACCGAGATAGTGGGTATGGCTGAGATTCAGATCTGTACATGGAATGTGAGAGGTATGCACACACCATCGAGGCGTTACCAAATATACTCATACTTGCGCCGCCACAAATTCCATGTAGCCTTATTACAGGAAACACATCTCAATAAGGCTGAGGTACACGCGCTGCGTCGGAGATGGCGCGGACAAATCTATGCTACCGAATATTCCTCCTATGCCCGTGGGGCGCTCATATGGGTAAGGCCGGGCACTCCCTGGGCAGTCATGGACACGCAGATAGATGTGGGAGGCCGGTATGTGATAGTTAGGGGTAGGCTCGATGGACATCCGATAGTACTTTCCTCCATGTACTTCCCTAACACTGACCAAGGCGGTTTCCTCGACAGCCTCTCCACAGCGCTGGCGCCCTGGCATGGGCTTCCATGGATACTCGGTGGCGATTATAACAGCGTCCTGGACGTACACTTAGATAGGTCCACTGCTCCCCCACCTAGCGCGCAGGCACACGTCACATCGAAAGCTCTCCTCAACTGGGCCCAACAATGGCAGCTGCAGGATGCATGTAGAACCCGCAACCCCATGACACGCACGTACTCCTACTGGTCAGGTGCGCATGCGCTACATGTCCGCTTAGACAGATACATGGTTTCCCCAGACATCCTTCCACTAGTCCTAGATTCCCAGTATATGGGCCGCACCCACTCGGATCACAACCCTCACACATTGACCATTGCATGGGACGTCCCTCATCCCCCCATTCCCACCTGGCGCCTTCAGCCGGACGTTTTACTTGATGCATCGTTCCGGAGCTCACTGCTCACACAATCAGCTCAATACTTTGAACTCAATGCTGACTCAGCATCCTCCCCCCAGATCGAATGGGACGCTTTCAAAGTAGTGACACGGGGGTATTGTCTAGGGACACAGGGTCACATGAGACGCCAGCTTGAACGTGATCTGACGCGACTGGAATCGGAACTGCTTGACCTTGAAAGCCCTGAGGCTAGAGGTGAGAGCGCCCGACTGACTGCAGCTCGCACGGAGCATGGCCGCCTGTTGGACCGTTTGAAATGTGTCAACTTTGCGGCACACTCTGCCCGGATACATAGACAGGGTGATAGGCCGGGCAGACTACTGACCTGGCTGATCGCACGGGAAGACCGATCAGCTCCGATATCGACCATACAAACCGGGGATGGCAGGACACTATACTCTCAGCGCCAAATACATGAGGCATTCACGGAACATTACACTGATCTGTACCGCTCCCGCCTCCAAGTCTCCCTGCCCACCATTGTCGATTATCTGTCTGAACTACGACTACCCACCTTGACTGCGACGCAGCAGGGCGAACTGGGGGCACCGCTTGACCCCGAGGAACTCCGAGACACCATATTTAACCTCTCGAACGGAAAAACTCCGGGACCGGATGGCTTACCGGCCGAGTTTTACAAGGCCGCCTCGGTCATCCTGATCCCACAACTAGCGAAGATGTTTTCCGCAGCCACTGACGATTTTGCCCTGCCCCAGACCCTAAATGAGGCGACGCTTATCTCTTTGCCCAAACCTGGAAGGGATAGCACCCAGCTGGGATCCTATCGCCCTCTCGCGCTTTTGAACACGGACTATAAAATCCTTGCCTCCGCGCTTGCCCGCAGGCTGGCCCCCTTCGTGCCTGCGTTGGTACATCACGTCCAAAACGGATTTGTGCCGACGAGACACACATCACACAATATCCGACGATTATTTCGCCTGCAGGAGTACGCCACGAGACAATGGCCGAGAGCGGGATGCCTTGTGCTTGACCTGGAGAAGGCTTTTGACTCGGTGGAGTGGCCCTACCTGCGTGCGGCGTTGGAAAAGTTTGAGCTGGGGGATGACTATCTGATGATGGTGGGCCTCCTATAACGCGAGCCCACGGTCCGGGTCCGCACAGGGACATTACTCTCTGACTCCATCCGTGTACAGAGAGGCACTAGGCAAGGTTGTCCGCTGTCACCCCTGCTGTTCTCCCTAGCTGTGGAACCCCTAGCCGAGATGCTCCGGTTGCAAGGAGCCGACTGGGGAATACCGTTGGCGGACGGATTGCATGTAGTATCCTTATACGCTGACGACCTGCTTCTTTACGTCAGGGACCTCACCGATGTCCCGGGATCCCTCACCGACATTTTCGGCACCTTCGAGGAAATGTCGGGACTGCGAGTGAACTGGGCCAAATCGGGGGCCTACTCGTTCGACCCGAACGTTCCCGAATGTGACATACACATCGGGGGAGGGAGGTTGCAGTGGTATCCCAGCACGTTTAGATATCTGGGGATATACGTCTACCGTGACCCGACAGACATCCTGGAAGGCAACCTGATGAGGGCGATCGCCTCCACCAGAGCGCAGGTGGGGTTTTGGAATACTCTACCACTCAATGTCCCTAGTCGCATTACCTTGGCTAAAATGATAGTACTCCCGCGGCTGTTGTACTATTTCGCGAACATACCTACGTATGTACCTACCCGGGTGTTCCGAGACATTGAAGTTCTGCTCCGAACCCTGATTTGGAACAAAGGCCGACCCCGGGTAGCGCTGACGAAGCTATACATGCCCACTACGGAGGGCGGACTGGCGGTTCCCAACGCAGAGTTATATTATCTGGCTGCACAAATGCAGTGGGTATCGTGCTGGCTGGGTGGTAAGAACTTGAGTGACACGGCTACAGACACCGCCGTTTGGTCCCAGCCCCAACTACAAACACTGTTCCACCCGCTGACTCGGACTCCCACACCATCGCAACTACTGCTCGCAGTGGCGCGCAGATGCTTCCTCCGATGTTTGCGCCTCACGCGAGCGACGACGCCCTACGCGCCGATATTGCCACTGTTAGGCACCCCGACGATGGCGGGAACCCTGACCGGTGCGCGATTGAACGGCTGGGTCACTGCGGAGGTGGAGACTTTGGGTGACCTATACTCCGACGGAGCCCTTATACCCTTTGCAACCCTCGCGGAGGACACGTCCCTCCCGGCTGGTCAGTTCCTGACACACGCGTCTCTCGTCCACGCGTTGACCGCCGCCTGGGGAGACATGTCTAGTGAACCACCGACACACCACTTCATGCAGTACTTACATGTCATGAGCAACGGCACCCACATCATTCATTGGTTGACACAAGCACTTCTCCTACATACATGCCCGGCGACTGCACGCCTACGGGAAAAGTGGGCGGCGGACAGAGGGCGGGACTGGACGGACAAGGAATGGGTCATGATCCTCGCTGGCCCAGTGAACATCCCCTGCAGCCCCCGTTTTAAAATCATACAATTTTATATCTTACACCGTGCATACCTCACCCCTAATAACATAAATAAATACTTCTCTGTAACTGACACTGCCTGCGGCCGCTGTTCCCTCATAGGCGCAGATCTCCTTCACATGCTATGGCTCTGCCCCGCCCTACAGCAGTATTGGGAAGGTGCGACTAAGATACTCAGACACTGTACTGGGGAACCTGTACCGAACACATGGGAGGCCTGTATACTGGGACTATATAAACGCACTCACCTAAATAGAGTCCAAGCTAGATTCTGGGACCTCGGACTTATCACGGCCAAGCGACTGCTCACCAAGAGATGGAAGGCTGCCACACCCCCTCACCTCCGACACTGGTGCTTGTCACTGACTAATTGGGCGCGCGCTGAACACTCTGTTCTGCAGCGGGAGGAAACGGCGGGGCTCAGGAAGTTCCCCATTGCACACCAATGGGAGGGCATACTACACTCCTTCCTGCAGAAATGTGTGGAACAGGGAATCACGTGAAGACATATGCACTCCCACTCCCCCCCCTTTCCTGATATGGCGCCACTCTGATTACACTTGACACTCCATATGACCTCCTATTGCCGTCGGTCTCGGCACACTGTCTGACTGGGGTTTTTCATGTTTCATACTGCCACCACCCACCCCAATCCCGATGCCCCGCCGCCACCTGACAACGGCGGTGACGGCCCGGGCAATACGCCGCGACGCCACACCCTCCGACCGCTCGGAAGACCCCCCCACTAATGGCCTTGCTCCACGGACGACACGCACTCCCCCTGGGCCCCGGCCCCCCCCCTGTCTGCCTACCCCGAGAGACGCGGTTGGCATACTAACGCGGGCTTCTACCTACCAGGCGCTATGGCGGACTCTACACACACCTACCCCTACCCACCTCCCGCGAAACCCTTGTCCCCCCTGTTTCATAGTTGGTTGTTGATCTGAGTTCATCCTCTGTTAGACCATGTCCATACGCACGCAACTCCATGCTTTATATCATTTCATGTCACAGGACACCCTCGGGTGTAGCAGCCGAGGAATGGACACCCCACATGGGCACTGAGGCGCAGTACATTTCTCCCCGCTGATGCGGACACACATGGAGGTTACACGCCCCGTTCACCTTAAGTCGCTAAACACCCTCCATGCTCCTTCACACGATGATACGCCCGTCCTACTGCCGACTCTCATAGGAACACTCGCAACCGATAAGCATTGGTAGCGACGGACAAGATCATCGTTATAGACACAGATAGGGGTAGTTTCAGCGCACCCACCTAGAACCACTGCAGCCATGCTGAAAAACCCTTAGACCGCACACATGCTGAACACTGACGATGTACACGTCATGATGTAATGTGAAATGTTGTTATACGCTGCCGGACCCCAGGGTTGCCGGGCTTGAAGCTGTGTTTACTCTCTTTAAATGCTCTGAACTCCGCTGACTGCAGCTGGCCCGACTGGGTTGTAAGCAATGCAGATGTGTACACTGTGCATTGGACGAATAAAGGTCTTTCTTAAAAAAAAAAAAAATAATGAGTTGGACCCTGAGGGTGAACTAAGAAATAAGTAATTATCATTAGAATCTGTAATCCTGGCCCAATTCTCCTGGCATTCCCCATTTTGGCCCGGACATGCCCCTGGAGGCCCCATTCGTATTAAGATGCCACTCATATAAAGTTCCTAAATGGGCCTTTTACAGTTTGACTAATGTCTTCTGCTGTCGAGTGATGTGTACAGTCTGTTACAGTAATTCAGCAGCAGAGACATAAGAAGCCGTAACTTGTGAGATTGGGTTGGCTTTAGGGCTTATGGAGACGCTACTGCAAAAGTTTAAAATAATGAAGGAAACAACACAGTTAAATATAAATTGGCTTAGTCCGCTGGGTGGAATGCTGGCAGACTTACGGACATGACTGACATTTTTCTGATGCCCGGTGTTAAAGTCCTTACTTTATGGATCCAGATGGCTCAGGGGCATATGCTTGCGGACTTAATGGAGCGGGAAACACATTCAGCAAATAGCACTGTGGCAGGTCGGGGGGGGGGCGGAAAGGAAGGAGGCCTGAGTTGGTCCTTCAGGTGTTGGGTCATGGAGTCTAATTTAATTCAAACCATCATTGACATGCTTGTCAGTTTGGCTACTATGTAGTGAATGTACCCAAAGACAATCAATATACAGTCACATCTATGAACAAACATGTAGACTGAGCAGTACACCTATAGGCATTAATTTACAGACAGAACATTCATACAGACACAAGTACACACAGTTCAATAGGCATGCAGACACAGGCACACAAAGAAAACCCACATGCAGGCAACCGTGTAAACAGACAACAAACTGGATTATGCATAAGCAGGCAGACAACACACATACAGACACACAAGGCACAGACAGCACACATAGAGCGATATCTATGAAAGTTATTGTTTGCTATTTCCAAATAGCGATTTAATAGAAATCGCCATTTGGAAATCACATAATGAGATGTATGAAGGAGAGTATCACACTATTAGCAATATCGTCGAATTTGCTATCGCAATTAGGAAATTTCCAATTTGGAAATCGCATAGATGCAATTTCCAAATAGAGAATCGTAATTCAGAAAAGTCGCATATTGGGTGTAGAATGATGATAAAACATCCAGGAAGTTTAGAAATACAAGGTGTGGCAGAAGCCTAGGAAGGTGTTGGAAGGAAGGTGTGTTCTAGTGTGACTACTGGCAGTGACATTTACTTTTCCCTACAACACCATGTCTGAGGCTGATGGGGATAAGGACCTTGGCAGCAGTAAGTGCAAAGTGAAATTTTCAGATTAGGAGCTAGAGCTGTTGACCGAGGAATGTGTGGCCCACATGGACCAGCTGTTTGGCAAATCATATTTCTCTGTACCTAATGCACAGAAAACCAACATTTGGAACTTATCCTGGAAAAGTAAACACTCTTGGTGTCACCCAGAGGACCACACCTGAAATAAGGAAATGCCTACATGACCAAAGATCCCGCACTAAAGAGATGGTGGCCAGCAGGATGGCTGAGGCTCATTGCACAGGTGGTGGACCCTTCAAACATCTTTCTCTCACTCCAATGGAATCACTTATTGAAGGGACACTTGAACCTGAAAGTATGATTGGAGTGTCAGGCATTGACACCTCTTATTGTGCAGGCTCATGCATAATATTTTCTTGCATAAATTTTTCCATAAAATGTTGTTTGTTAGTCTTCATGTACATCTTAGCTATAAAAACTCCATTTAGATGTTTGCTGTAATTTGAAAATGCATTATGGGAGTTGTAGTACAACTAAGTTATTTGGGGTACTGTATGTCGATGCATAAACTACACATATTTACATATAATCTTCATATTAAAAACCCATACATCACATTATCAACAATATTTCACAAATTTAGTAACCATGTATTTATAATAACAATAAACATACTTTTCCACAGATTACACCCAGGATGTGTTTGAAATCATTGAGGCTGACAAATCAATTGACACACTCCTGGAGATTGAGTACAGCACAATTGCTACTCCTATGCTTGTGACTCAAGGCAGGTGATGAGGTGCAAACAGAAGGCAGGAATGCCACTTCTTCTGTGTGCAGGCCACACAGACAACGTAGGGTCTAAAAACAAACAGTTCACAATGAGGATGTCTCTGATGACTTGTCAGACAGTTCAATTGTTTGGTGGCCTTGAGAAATCAATCGTCACAGTACAGTGCCTGCAAGCCAAACAGATTAAAACAGTGAATAGGCTTCTGCAAAGCATGCCACATTCAATGATGCAATTGCAAAAGGTCAAGAGCTTTGGATTGCTGCCATGGAGAAGGAGCAATGTATGCAAAGCCGCAGGCATAAGCAGCACATGGTGCGCTATGACGCATTTACAAATTCAATAAATCGATTGGCAGTAGCCACCACCTGAAAGTGAAGATGGCTCTAGAGTCAGTGGCATATCTGTGCCAGATGGATGCTGTACAAGGTGAACTCACCAAAACACATCTGGCACAGATATATCCCCAACTCCATAGCTAAGTCCTGCTGAGAAGGCACCTACACCAGAGGTTGTAAAAAGTTACTTTTGTATGAACTCAGATGTAATGATACTAGATTGTTATATTTGTGTTCTCACAATTTGTTGCTTTGATTTAACAATAACACCTATAAAGATACAGTTGATTATGCATAATTGCACTACATTGTTACAACCTGAACGAAAGGTTATCTTTCATTTTTAATGGGAAAACATTACCATCATGTATGTTGCTCGTCATTCTTACCTAAAAAATAGTTGTTTGGGATCTCTGTGCATCGTACTCGACCCTCTGCTGCACGTGTGCCGGCCTGCTGAAACTGTATTGGTGGTAGTTCATCATCTGAGTCTGATTCTGGCTCTATGTTGACATTGTGAAGACCCTTCCTCATGGCTATGTTGTGAAGAATAGCACGTGTCAATGATTTTGCAACAGGTCTCAGTTCTGTACAATAGTGTTAACCAATCTTATGTAGGCATCTAAAACGTGATTTCTGTATTCCAAACGTCCACTCAATTATTTATCGTGTTGTTTTATGTGCCCTGTTATATTGCTGTTCACTTCTGGTTCTTGGATTCAAATATGGTATCAGTACCCAAGGGTGCAAGGCAATGCACTGTCTCCTTAAATAGTTTACTAACAAACCTATATAGTATTAGAAGGGAAAACAATTAGATTATTTTACAAAGATGCTACTGAACAATGTATGAACTGAGTTTGTAATCCTATAATCAAGTAAAAAACCATCACCAAATTCAGACGGTTATTTATTCCACCGTGTTGGAACATAAATGAGCCATCTGCGCTGCCTGGGAATCTGGCTGCCACAAGGTCAGTTATGATGCATGAGGCATCACACACTACCTGAACATTGAGTGAATGGGTGCTTCACCTGTTCCTATAAATGAATTTATTTGCAGAGGGGGGCATACGGCAATATGTGTGCCATCAACACAACTAATACCATTTGGAAACTGTGCTACCCAATAAAACATTTGTTTCGTGGGTTGTATATCTTTCGGAGTGTTTGGAAACAAATTGGTTCAATTTACCCACCATAATGTTCAAAACCCTATAAAAAGAACTAGAAAATGCACTTTGTGACATTCCCGCTGCCGCTAATATATCTCCCAGGTAACTACCAGAAGCTAAAAGGTGTAGGCAACACAAAACTTGCACATGTAGTGGAATTGCATTGCTTCTGGCTGTTGAGGTTTGTAGCTGAGGGTGTAACTCCGCTATTAAATCCAACATTACCTCACTACTCAGTCTATACTGCTCATAAATCTTCTCAGTCTGTGCAAACAGGTTGACCTTCACCCTTAATATCCTCTCCTGTCTCCTCTGCCTACCAGCTAAAATCCTCTTCCTCCTCTCCAAAACATAGTGAGCCACCATTCTGAAAGAGCCAAATGCGTTTTAGATGACTTTTTATAGTTTGCACCTGGTTACCACCTGGTACTCATTGATGGTATTTGCATTTCCTAAATGGCCATTTTGCGCAGATCGCAATTAGGAAATCCTTTGTGCTTAGTGCTAGCGAATCGTCATTTGATAATACCAATTTGCGATTTCCATTTTCAAAATGTAAATGATGCAATGTCTACATAATGGAAATTGCAAATTGGACCATCGAAAATAACTTTCATACATACCAAAAAACACCATTTTGCTTTTCCTAACAACCTGAAATAGCGATTTTAAATGGTAGAAAATGCAAAATTGCCTCATACATTCGGGCCATAGAGGCACGCATACACAAAACTGTGGTTGGATGGACCCACTTCTAGAAGGATCAATATGTTCATAAGTGATGGTGGGTGAATGAGTGGATATGGATATGAGCGTATCAATCAATCAATAAATTGATTGATTGAATATATAAACAAACATCATGAAATCTGACATAAGGTGTTTATGTTTGAAAATGCTACTTGCGTCTATTTTGTTGGTTCAAATGGACTTAAAGTGTCTCCTGTACTGGGATTCTGCTTGTGATTGACTTACACACAAGATGACAAGTTCATGTAAAGCATGGTCAGTGCATTCTGCACAAATTTGTGGGTATGAGTACCACAAAGCATCTACTGTTGGCTCTACGCTGTGAGAATCTGTGGCACTGAAAACAGAACAATTTATTTTCAAGGTGATAGGAGAGAGATACGCAGTGAGGAAAACATAATGACTCCATTGTGAGCAAATTATGGCTCTCATGAGCAATATTTGTTGGGAAAAGAAAAGCATACAGTCTGTTTGGTCACCCAGACATTCTATGAAATACACACTAGCAATTACATTAACACTGACACCGTCATGGAGAGAACATTCACTTGAATGAATATGAACCAATTGCATGAGGAATTTCCATATCAATCATATGTTACTTTTGTGCCGGGCACCAATGATAAATGTCACAATGTTACATTTCCCTGCCTCTAATATTGCTCTGTCCATTGTATTTTACATACACAATGGGCCTGATTTACAAAGGTGAATACAGTTGTTTGCTTCTGTTCTATTTCCAAGTAAATTCATATATAAAGCGGATATCCTACTTGACATTTTAGGAGTGTGTGGTGCTGTTGATGCCTTCTGTAACAAACTATTCTTTACTGGATCATGAGCTGTCTTATACTTTCAAGGCAACTTGTCCTCGTCATTGCTGTTCTACTTCCTCTCTTGTGATAAGGGTATACTACTCAAATAATATGAAGGAAGGAGTCTTTTAAAATTATTATTTCTGTGTGTGTCAAACCTGTTTATGGGAGAGTTCACTTGATGCATTCTTTCTTGGCAGATGAAAACCAAAGGGTAGATTGTATATTGGAACACCTTTTCTCTGAAACTGTGCACATGGAGCAATTTGTCCTACAAATATATAGGTGCTAGACCCATTCTACTCCTCTTTTTACCCCATTATTAAGTTAGGCTCCAAAGTGTAACAGATTGTTTCATGTAAGCATTTTATGTACTCATTACCCCCGCGTACCTTCCAAATGCAAAGTCTGTCCTGTGGCCTTAAGTGGAGTTTGGACCTGACTTGAATATGTGGAGGAGAAATGAGTTCAAACACTGAATAAACTACAAGGGACAATTGTTCACAATCACTAAGGTTCTTGTCATTATCGCCAAAGTTTTATGTTAAAAATGCAAAACTCAGAAACTTTTACAGGGAGGTATCTCACTAAATGAGTAGTTTCTGATAATTCTGACCAGGGCTGGACAGGACATCTGCCAGAATAAGAAGTATGGGGTTTAAGACACACACTTGTCTTAAGCCTGGGGGGCGGGGGCCTGAATTTTTCTGGACAGATGAGCAGCATCTCCTACCTTTATTCTAACCCTGGTATTGGCATGAAGAAGGATCAGGACTTGCAGCAGAGGGTGAGGTATATTCCAGCTGGCAAGTTTATTCCACAGCTTGCCACTGTCTATTCGATTAAACACTGCTTTTTAATCTATGAAACAGAGGTATAGGGGCTGATAGTTTTTGTTGTATTGATCTAACTATAATGATAATTCGAAAGTTCATAATCTCCTTCCCAATCAAATGAATAAGCCCCCACCCCCCCAGGTATCGTCACTCCAGAAGACTGAATAAGATCACAGCCGCAAAATGGGAGGCTGCCTTGACTTTGGTCTCTGTTGGGTGGCACAACACTCCCTCTCCCACAGCAGAGGGCTTTCGTGACTGGATCAATAGGGATCTAGACACAGTTGCCCCTTTCAGAAATTGTGTAATTAAAATGATAAAACCTTCTGCCTCATGGTTCTCAGATGAACTCAAGTCCTTGAGGCGTAAATGCCGTAGACAAGAATGCAAATGGCGCAGTGACCCCTGCCCCAGGGAGAAAGCCAAGCAGCTATCTCTGCTGCGGAACTACAAACACGCCATCTTCCAGGCTAAATCTCGTTTTTTAACAGAAAGGATTTTGTTGGCAAACAATTCTTCCAGCATGCTTTTTAAGGTAATTAAGGAGATTTCGGAGCCACTGCAGCAACAGCCTATGATTGCCGCCCAAGTTTTCTGTGAAAAAGTAGCAATCTACTTTGAGGACAAAGTCCTGAAGATCTTCCACAAGTTTACTCCTTCTGAAGACGATGATTCTGTCAGTGAGGAAACTACGGAGGATGGCGTTGAACCGAGCCCTGGGGAACTCGTACAGGTCACCAGTAAGAATGTTCTGTCTTCTTTTTCACCTATCTCGGTTCAACAAACTAAAGAACTTCTTCTTGGTCTTAAATCCAGGGCACCCTCGGACCCCTGCATGGCCTCTACACTCAAATTGGTGCCGGATCTAGTAGCTAATTTTCTGTACGAGGTCTTTAACAGAATACTTTTATACGGTTGCTACCCGGGGATTTGGAAGGAAGCCATTGCTTTTCTGCTCCTAAAGAAACCCAGTGCCGACCCCTCGGAGCTGGACATTTTTCACCCTATTTCCGTTCTCCCCGCTCCAGCAAAAATCCTGGAGAAATTCATCAACACATAATTGATGAAATACATTTAATCCCAGCAAATGTTACATCGCTCCCAGAATGGGTTCCTCGCCGGTCACAGCACAGCATCTGCCCTTATCGCAGCCACTGACTGTATCCGGTTGCAGGTTGATCAGGGGGCTTGGCTATGTTGATTCTGCTTGATCTGTTGGCAGCATTCAACACTGTCTCCCCAGTGCTCATGGTCCAGCACCTTCGGGAAGTGGGGGTTACGAGAAAACCCATGCAGCTTCTTCACTCTTTTATAACAGGCAGAATACATACTGTTAGCTGCGGAGGCTTCAGAACAAAGGCTTTTGGCCTCCCATGTAGGGTGCCTCACTTAGAGCCAGATGTAGGTAATTTCCATTTACAGATTCCTTAATACCGAATTTTACCGATTCGGTATTTAAGAATCGGTAAATAGAATGTAGGTAAAAAAAATCGGTAAATTGTACTGATCCGGTAATATTCAATATTACCGATTCGGTATTTATTGAATCGGTAATAAGGAATACCTTCACATTCATTCCTATGGGCCTGGAGGCCCATAGGAATGAATGGGAAGCTATTCACTATTACCGATTCGGTAAATACCAAAACGGTAATAGGGGGAGCAAATTCAAGGGTGGCAGGGTGGCACATTGACACCTTGTTGCACACCTGAATCATGTATGTGTGCACATGTGACGCACATACATGCCCTAAGGGCATGTATGTCTGCCACATGGCACTTTTAAAAAAGCACAAAATTGCTTTTTTAAAGGTATTCGGTATTTACCACCAACTTGTAGTTGGTGGTAAATAACGAATCCTTAAACCAAAAATGCACTCACTTGGGTGCTCCCCACATAAGATTTAAGGATTCAGTAATTTACCGATTCCTTAAATTAAGGAATAGGTATTTTACCTATTCCTGAAAATAACAAATCAGTCAATTACCGAATCCTTAAATCCAGCCTCCTACATCGCAAAGGGCTAAATACCGGTCGGTAACAGGAAATTTACAGATTTTCGGCTGTTACCGACCGGTATTAGCCCAACTACATATGGCCTTAAGCCCTACCCTTCTTAACCTCTATGTGATCTCTCTGGCCGAGCTGGTGAGATCTTTCGGATTCTAGGTGCTCTCCTCGCGTACGACACTTAAATCTTTGTCTCCATCACCAATGACTTACAATCAGTCGCTTAGAAGTTTAATCCGTGCATGTCAAACATTATTCACTGGATGATGGGCAACTCATTAAAAATCATTGCAGACAAGACCGAGGTGCTAGTATTTCGCTCACAGAATTCCTTCTGCTCTAACCCTTGGTGGCCTGCACAGAAAGCGGGCCCCTTCCAGCCCCGGTAAGGACAGCAAAAAATCTGGTGGTTATTTTTGACGAGGGCTTGACCTTTGATGTCCAAGTCAGCCACACAGTCAGCACCTGTTTCTACATTCTAAGAACTCTTAGAAAGGTGCTTCCGTTTATTCCTTCTGAACTGCATCGGCCCGCCATCATTACACTGATTACCTCCCGTATTGCCTACTGCAATGCCCTTTACCTTAATATCAATGCGGTATCACTGAATAGGCTCCAGGTGGCACAGAACGCAGCAGCAAGCATCCTTAGCATCAGTCCGCCAGAGAGGGGACCTGTACCTTACACTGGCTCCCTATCAGGAAGCTTATCTCCTTCAAGGTCTTGAGCACGGTATACAAGGCCATGCATAAGAAAAGGTTCGCCCCAACTTAAATCCTTGTTTCAATGATATACTCCAGGGAGGACCTTGAGATCATCCACACAGAAAAACTGGTCTCGCCCAGATTTCGTTTTTCCAGATGGGGTGGCCGCTACTTCTCGGTTGCCGCCGCCAAGCTTTGGAACTCACTGCCCCCTTCCATCGCCAACGCAGGCTATCTTTCGGTCTTCAGGAAACTTCTGAAAACATGGCTATTCTCCTCTTAATCGGCTGTTTGTGCTTCTCTCTTTGCTTTTGTCACCAGCGCCTTAACAACTTCGGATATAGTGTGCTTTACAAATACCATCCTATCGAGCCAGTAAATTTAATATAGTTCCCATGCCTTTTGCAAACCTTGTTTGGTTAAAGGGAATCAAACACCTTTCGGCAGTCCAGGATGGTAGCGCCTCAATGAACCAGCCAGCAAAGTATTTTAGCTCAACATCTAGGAGTGATATAAGTCGGAAATGTGCAGTCTCAGGGTCGTTTCAACCTTTGTAAATTCGAGAAATAATTGAGCATGTCCAAAGAGGAGATGGCGTTAAGAGTGGTAATGCTCTCAAAGACTAACTCCAAGTTATTTACCCGGAAATATTTATTCTTTTTGAAAATGGCAGATGAAAGGCCATTTAGGCCAGGAGCTCCATCGCGGTGGTTTCTTGAAATTTGGCCTTCAATTGTTGCTGCATGAAACTGTAGAGGACAGAAAGCCTGTATTACACTGGGAATCTTTTGAAACTTTTGTGATGCCATTGACTAATAAACTGCAGTCTTGCTCAGATGCAGCCTGCTCTCAGATTGGCCGTAGTGCTTTGAGAGATACTCAAACCAGCGCTCTCCTTGGATGTTAACTGTTGTTTTAGTTTTTGAGGGATAATTTAGGTTGCTCACTGTTTTCCATAATTTCTCATGATTGTTGGTTTTTAAATCATGTAGAAGTCTGGAACAAAATTCATTGTTAGTCTCTATTTTTAATTCCCATCTGCATTTCCTGTAGGCGGACCTTGCTTTTATCATTTTAACTTTCAAGGAATGGCTGCTTGAAGTTTTTTGATAAGCCTGGAGGGCTTGGTTTGTGGAACGCTTTAAGTCTTTTAGTTTTCTCTGAGTGTTCGTCCTTGTTGCTCTGTGTTGGTTATTAGCACTTCTTCCAGAAGTTGTGCATTGGGCAACACATTCCATAGTGAATTGGTCCTGGGTGCTGTAGGTGGCCTTTGGCTCAGACAAATGAGCCAGGAATTAACTTTTTCTGACTCGGAGAATCCATGAAATGTCAATTTTAGTCTTTTAATGTTTATTGCATGAATACTATCATGTATTACTTTGTCTCAGGGGTGGTTATCAGGGATAATGGCAAGGCACAGTTCCTGTGGTAGGTGGTCGCTTTTTCCCCTGGGTATTATGGGAAAAACTGATGACAGGATGGATAAGGGGTGAAGAGGGCACAATTAAGTTTAGTAAAAAGCTGTTTTTTGTGGTTATGGAATGTAGAGAACGGAGGCTTGTCAGTCGGGAAACAGCCATTGATTGCTCTTAAACTAAGAAACTCTAACTCCTTTAGGAGCTCTCTGCCCTTTTTGTAGTATTTGAAAGCGAGATTTTGAGCTTGTGCCAGAATTGACCAATATGCATTCTGAGAGGGTAAAAGCTCATCCTCTTGCTGGCACCCAAGCAGATTCTTATTAAAGTCACCTGAGGGTATTATTTCAGTTGACATGGGCCTATCTTGGAGGACACAGTTTTCCTTTTTAAGTACTATTATTACTGTCCTCGGTCTCCTTCTTACTTTAAAATGTATTTTATGTTACTTGTGAAGTGCTCCTCTGCTCATGTGTTTTCATATAGTATATTTAATCAATAAAATAAATTAATACAACTATTTTGTCCCGCTTGTCCTACCTGCCCTCTTACAAAAGTGTTTACTGTATTAAATTTGCTGACTTGCTATGATTGAGTGTACACCAATATGTGAAATGCCTTTGCCCTTTTTACATTTGTCACATATTTCCTTTTCTGTCTCTTACAGATTTTTTTGCCCTCCTGTCCCTGCTGGTGGCGAACATTTGTACTACTGGGCGCCTTGATCCAAAGCATCATAAATCAACATTTGCTACACTGAAGACAATTAGGATCATATTGACCTTATAGTCTGAACTTTGCTCCACTTGTCTTAGCCATATGTTCTAATGTGATTGTGACCACAGCTCTGTCCACTGTGCCAGGATTTGCTATGTGTTTGTGGTTTTTCCTCTGGGTTAAAATACAAGAGGAATACTAATGAGGCAAGGGCAGACAAGAATGCACTGATTACTTAGTGGTAATCTTCAATAGTCTAATTGCTCTTCCTCATCCCTTATTAGTAAGGTGAGTCCACCTCCCTCAGGAACCACCTGACCCAGCCAAACAAAACAAAAAACTTTCCTAAACACTCCTCCAAACTCCTCCTCCATCCCTTCACTTGAGGAGGGACAGTGAAGGCTGAGATGACCATGGAACTTCCCCAAGCTTTGGAGACCAAGGATGTCACAACAGACAGTGAGGGAAGGACATAAATACTAGATCGAGGAAGGGTAACGGAGATTCCTGGTTGGTAATTGACACGTTACTGCTTCAGCTTTCCATGTCCCAGTCCTTACATTATGCGAGGAAGTAACAAAGTGGAAAACTCACGACCCTATCCATAACCAACTACAGGTAAACCCCTGGCACCTCAAGATGCCACCAGAAGTAACACTGCAACTGTGGAGGACACATAGCATTGAGAAAGGGCCACCTGCACCGCAATAATCCCACCATAGACCATTAAACGCTCGCATCTCACAAGAGAGGGAGTCGAACAGCAGGACTAGTTCCACATGCTCAACTAATTAAATGACAGAATTTCTAAAGGTCAGATAGAACTGAAAGATACCATACCCACCACAACATGGACAGGTAGGAATCAGGACTGAAAGGTCCTCAAGAGGAAAAGAAAAAGAATGCCATTGACAAAGAAGACCCTCAAATGAAATAGGTCCAAAACTGACCACCAAGACACTCCTCTAGGGGCACAGAGTGTCCTGTCACAAGGATCACCATGTGTGACAGCACCACTGGAGACAATAAAGAGGATCCCATCCAAGGAGCCTGAAGGAGGCCACCAAACAAAGGACACCACTTTAGGTAGAGAGATGCCAAAAAGCAAGAGCCACAGGAGGAATAAGCCTGATCTTCCAAAAAAATTCAGGACACAGCAAGGTGATAGGAATATTCTTACAAATCAACAGGCTAAAAAAAAAAAGCAAACAGCAGACATTTACCAAAACAAGGCAGGTCAGTCGCTACTGCTCAGTCGGCCCCACAAAGCAGTGTCTGCAGGGATAGGTCAAAGAACAGGGAGTTATGTGGCTTTATAATCCCACAGGGAGGTGAGGGCCTGAAGAGCATGATGGAGGAAAGGACTTATGCCTGCTGGATCAGGTAGTGTCTGGTCGAGGAGGATTCTCCTCATTAACCTAAGGACTGGGAGTCTGGGACGAAGGAGGGTTGAGGAGATAATGCCAAAGGACAGCCACCTTTTATTGGGGTTACCTTTGTATTTCATCGTTGAAGACAACAGAGAAGGTCAAAGCCCATACATTGCAGTTATCTCATCTAGTACGTCGAGAAGTTTGCCCTATAGCCTTGTTCTGATTTCAAAACAACTTCGTTGTTTTTCTTCAGAGCATTTTTTGTGGAATGCGTCAATACTTTGGCTGCATACAAGCAGCGAAGTAAGGAAAAGCTCAAAGGGCTCCGGTCACAAAACTATTTGTAAGTGCAAATCTGATTTTCATGCGTTTACAGGTGCAGGCTATTATCAAAAGTAATCATTTTACCTAAATACTTTTACCTAGATATAATAACATCCCCCGGTGTGCTTATAACATTAATGTCACACTCTACAGGTGAGGAGCGCGAATTCCAAGTTGGATGTTGCCCTGTAACGTTTGGGAAAACCAATAGACTCAAGCGTTTTTGAGTATTCTCACACTCTTTTCCAACCAGTCGTCACTTTGCAATTGCCAGAGATTAACACCTGTTAAATCCAAGAGCCAATAGCTTTTTGTGTTGCAGTTTTTATATATTGCGAACTCGAGCAACAGTTACCTTACACAAGGGCACATTAATTTTTGGTAGGCAGGGGGAGCTTAAGCAAATTGCCCAGAATCACAAGATGTTGAGTGGACGCCGAGATTCGAACCTGCATCGCCAACTCAAACGTCAGCAGATCTAACCGTTATACCATACCCTTAAATGTTTCCAAGTTATGAGGATGATGGAACACACCGAAAATTGCGTGAGTAGTTGTTTCTCCACAGAGAAGAATAATTTCCCTGTGAAGAAAACAATGTAATAAAATCGTGCTGTTGGAATTTTAAAAAATGGCATTTTAGCAAAACGTTCACAATGTACAATTGCACTAGTGCAAATATATTTATGTCTGGCAGTAGCAAGATCACTACTTATCGGGTATAATCACTTTAGTGTCCGTGTTTCCATTCACATGATTTTCCCTTCAGTTAATTTGCAGACTTATTATTTCCATGTCAGACTGAGATTGTTAAAATATAAACCATGTCTTTTTTTCTGAAAGAGTTGCTCTGTAAATTCCAATTAATTTACTGTCCAAGAATTACATTGCAGCGAGGACAGAAAGTCGTCTTTCCTCTGGCTTTCCACCCTAAATTACAGCTTTCTCGTTAAAACCGCCCACACGTGTGATAATTACGCCAGGGGCCTAGGAACTGTTTGAGCCAATGTGAAAGATAGCCTGCCAAATGGAACTGCAGTTAAAATTAATTTTTCGACGTTATGTTCTGTACTTTTCGAGTGAGTGCAAACCAAGCGAGTTGCATTTTTTAAGTCCAAGGCTTTGTGTTTCTGCAGCCGTTTATAAAACAAAGAATATTTACAGCAAATGAGACACATTGTAACAATTACTAATGCGTAGCTACTCTCTCTGCACCAATGTCTATCAAAAGAATAGTGGATGCAAAAACACCCCTGCACAAATAGCACTTGCTCCCAGACTTAGTTGTGTTTTTGCAACAGTTAAGGAGTTATGTACAAAACATGAGTGGTAATGTGAACTTATTACCTAATTTTTTACATTTAACATTAACATTTCCCTCCTGTCCAAAGCTGCCAGGTTGTGCAATTTCCTAGGAGATAACGCTAAATTGGGTGCAAATCAAAGTTCAACAAGAGCCTGAAACACACATCTTGTTTTTAATTCCTCTGCAATGCAGCCTACCTGCCAGTATTCAGATGCATCTGCATACTATTACAGCGGTGGCTCCTCCACTGCTCTGTGAGCAGTACAAAAAATAAAAATAAAATGATGATAACACAATGTAATTATTTTATTTTTCCGTACTGGCTTAGGCGCGGGGTGGGGCTGGGCTCGCCAGGGCTGGGGGAGCAGTGGCGGACACTCTCTAAGGGCCTAATAGCGAGTCTGGCGGTCCGAGGACCATCAGACTCACAGGAACACAGGGTGGCGGTCCAGCCACTGCCGCACGGGCAGTCTGACAATTACAACTTTGGCGATCGGACCGTCATTGCACCACCGCAAACCCCAGGGAACAGCCGGTGGCACAAGGCTCAGTAATATTCTGGTGGTGCCTCTGCGGCAGCGCCAGGCATATTACGCATTTCAAGACCACCAGCGGTGTCATGGATGTCTTTTCTTAATGAAAAGGCTGGCGGTCTTGAAACAAAGGGGTTCCTATAGTGCCCCTTGTTGCCCATGTGCATGGGGATGCATGCAGGGGGGCACAACATGTGTCCCCCTATGTGCATATACCCCAGTTCCTGCACCACATGGACTTAAGTGTCCATGCAGTGCAGGAACTGTTTTTGGCGTTTCCATTTCGGTCTTCATTTTCAGAGACACCACCAAAAAATGCCTGCCAGATATGAGGAAACTCGTAATCTGGCGGACGGTGCCCACACAGGTTTAGTGGTGAGGGAGCGGACTGCTGGCATGGTGGTTTGCTCCAGCACTGCTAAATTCGTAATCTGCCCCATAGTGTGCATGACATTTTGACTGACCATCTTGGGCCGGCCAAACAATCAGGTGCACTTAGCATGTTCTCCACCTGGTTGTATTGCACAGCCTGAGTAAAAAACATGCACCGGCTTCCAGTCCCTGTCTGAGTGGCAAACCACAACGCTCAGACCAATCATTAGGCTGCTGTTCTGCTGGTGACAGCAGCGTCATGATTGGCTAGGGGAGCCTGGGAGCCTGTGTACTTCCTGCTTCTAGGAGTCGATGACCAAGAGGACCAAGAGGCGGCTGCCGGCCTGCAGGTAAGCGATTTTTATTTTGTTATTGCCCCCTACCTGCCACCCTGTTAAGTAGCAGCCATAGCTGCTGTTATACAAACATTTATTGCTGCTTGTGATCATTGCCCCTAGGTACAGGCTGATATTACAGCATCAAAATTCACCAATACACTGGTAACACACTACTCTGCTTGAAAGTCTCCTCTGCTCCGGACATCCAATGACTCAAACACTGCCTACTCCTCTACCAGATCTTCAATTGCACAAGAACTAAAGCAACAACTAATTAAAACCTGGCTCAACTATATGAACCCCATCTTTCTCTCAAGGCCATATTCGTATTCACCCTGGACACTGATCAGCGCCTCAAGTAACTCATCACGATGATAACCAAGGGAACCTGAGTTATATCTGGGTGATGTGATTTATGGCATTTGATCAAAAACCTATTAATTCACCTGTACTGTATAATAATCTTCACACTCAAATTATGTTGCAAGTGGACTCTATTATGCCCTCCCTCCAACTGTAACTCCCAGGCTAGCTAGGGCCACTCGCACTCAATTGTTTCATTACAGCATCACATTAGTTCATCCATACTCACTCTTCCAAGTACCACTTAACGCCTACAGGGAAAACAGGCAAGGAACAACAGCCTCCCTTTCAATGGCTGACCTTTGGGAACTGCTAGTACTTGAGGACGTACAGTTTCCATATGAGTTCAACTGCTCTAAAGAATCGGCAATTTTATATCAGGAATGTCATTAGGTGATCTGTGCTTAGTCAAAGCCTGAAAATGTAGATAGCAACCAATCAGGTTGTAAGCACAATTCAAAATTGGGTTGAAGGATATCTGCACATAAGTGGTAAAGTGATTTCATGAAATTAATTTTAAACTTTAAAAGGTCTACCTCATGCAATGTTTCATTCTAGTGCTAGTAGTTTATTGAATTGCATCATTTTTATCGCATCCCATCCATTGGCAGGGTGCAATTGTGGTTTATGTTTAGTCGAGTAAGTTGCTACTCTGTTGTGTATGATTGGACAAGATTTTATTTGAGGTGTCAGGTATGAAAGGATTGTTTTCATGTCATATGTGGGGCTCAGAGATATGCTCAAGCCTTGTTGTAGCAAGGTTTAAGGAAGGAGCAGTATGCGAAAGGGTGTGACAAATAGTTTTGAGAGCTGCACATATAAACCAGTTGGATTTTTGCTGGCTTAGATGAAATTTTAGTAACTAAACAGTTTCATGTACTGTAACACATTACCAAATGAAGGGATCAGTTGAGCCAGACAATTGCTTTTTCTTAATAAAAATATTGATAGTTACCTAATTTATTTTTGGTACTTTGTTGATAAAGGTTCCCACGTCCGCTCCCCATCCATCCGGGCCCTTGCTCCTCTTCTTTTAAATACAGAAATTCCCCATTTATACGTGCTAATAAATGTACTCAGCCAGACGTGAGCATTTGGAGGAATAGGGTCAAGCCAGACAGTGGTTAAACAGAGTCTCAGAACAGTCATTGCGATAAATATCAGTTTACGTTCAGGTTCAGACATATTCTGCTCGATAATCCAAGCATAATAGCCTGAGGTGTCAAAGCCACGGCGAAGCCAAACATTTGACCGAAATACTGCTCCACTTTTTGTACTAGAGGAGCAAATTCAGGGCAGGACTCGAGCATATGCACACTATCTGCCGCTAGTTCCACATCGTGGGCAGTTTATCGCCGCAGTACCCCCCCATTTAAATATTCGGGCAGGGGTTATATACAGGTTACACCAAGTTTTAAAATATTGTACTTGCAAATTGGCAGAAAAGAAAGCAGATTGACTAAATAAAAGTGCATCTTCACAAGCCCCCTGCTCAGCTTGAACCCCAGAATTCCAGCGTACAAAATGCTTATTTAAATCATCAGACTTCCTGGCAATCAGCATTTTATAAATCGGGGATATAGATGTTTGACCCCCTTTAAGAGCTTCAATTACCATATTAGGAGCCCAGCATGTTGTCTTTCTACTAAAAAAGTTCCTAATCTGTAGAAACTTAAAAAAAATGTCTATTACATAATCCATGTTTTGTTTTAATTTCTTCAAAACTCATCAGTCTCGATATAGAAGCGATGTCCCCGATCCTCCTAACCCCATGAGAGAGCCAGACCCTGAAAAAAGCATCCCGAAAAATATCTGGAAATAACAAATTATCTGCAAATGGAGAATATATATGTAATCTACCAACATCAAACATTTTCCGAACTGACACCAATACTTTATATGCACCCAAAAGGACCTTGAACCTCACCCGCTTAAAATACGAGAAATCAATTTGTCTAAACAAAAGTCCCTCTGCAGTGGATCCTAAAATTAAATGATAAATCGAAATGTCATCACAATCTGGCAAATCCATATCCAGCAAATCAGTAATACATCTTAAGTTTATAGCAAAATAATAAACCTGTACATTTGGTACTGCCCAGCCCCCCCGTCTCTAGGGATAGTCATATACTTCAGAGCCCGTCTTGGTCGTTTGCCGGCCCATAAAAACCATGAAATTATCCGGTCAAATTTTTTAAACCAGCTAGAATCAATTGGTAGCGGAATAGCTCTTAGATAATACAAAATCTGAGGTAAGAAGATAATTTTTATTACGTTGCATCTGCCCATTAGGGTCAGATGTAAAGAATTAATTTGTCGCGCCTCCACATCTAATTTCCGAATTAAAGGACCTAAATTCAATTCAACTAACTCATCAGGATCTGCACCTATCTCTATCCCCAGATATTTAGCTTGTCCTACAATGTGGGGGTCTATCCAATCCATTTTATCATTACAGATGATTTGTGTCTTAGCCTCGTTTAAAAGGTACCCAGAAATTGCCCCAAATTAAGAAGTTAGCATTTGAATTCCTTGAAAAGCTGACAAAGGAGAGTCTGTTAAAATGGCGAGGTCATCAGCATAGCCAAGGATTTTAGTATCACCTCCTTTGGCGTGTACTGGTTGGATGGATGCTTCATTTACAATTTTCCTAATTAAAGGATCGATATATATCGCAAACAAAAGGGGAGAACAGTTCCTCGACTTATGTTGATCATCCCGATTGAATCCCCATGATTGAAACCTCAGCTATAGGTTGTACATACATACTCTTTAAAGCACCGATAAACTTCTCTCCTATACCATAATGCTGCAAAGCAGCCCATAAAAAAGGCCAGGAGACCCTATCAAAGGCTTTCTCCGCATCCAGCAGGATCAAAGCCATAGGGTCTCCTGTCACCTTAGTATAGTCAAAGAGCGCTATCGTGCGGCGAATATGTGCTATGGTTTCTCTACCTGGCACAAAACCATGTTGTTGAGGGGTAACTCATTTTTTAATCACTCAAGCAAGCCGATTAGCGAAGATTTTAGAATAGATTTTTATATCGCTATTTATTAATGTAATAGGTCGATAAGACCCTGTATCGGCCGGTGTTTTCCCTTTTTAAAAAAAAGTCACGATCCTTGCTTTCCACCAGGATTCCGGGGGCTTACCCTCCTTAAAAACCTGTGAGAATACCTCCAGCATTAAAGGTGCCAGTCGTACCTTAAACGTCCTGTAGAATTCTCCAGGTAAAAAATATGGACCAACTACCTTAGCTCTTGGAATAGCATCAATAACCATCCCTAGTTCTTCTATACTGATTTCAGACCCCAACATTGCCACTTTATCCTGCGTTAACCCCCCAACCTCTATATCATCAAGATATTTTTGTATCTCTTTCAGCAGACCCCCATTATCAGTAATATCTTCTTTATATAATTTTTGATAGAACTTCTGGAAAGCTACAGCTATAGCTTCTACATTTGATACTAACCCAACAGCGGGGTCCAGAATTTCTTTAATACGTGACGCGGCTTCTCTCTCTTTGGTTCTGACCGCTAACAGCTGTCCCGCTCTCATTGTTTTCATATACCTTGGATTGCCAAGCCACAAATTTAGCTGCAGCTTTCCTCTGAGATATTTCTGTTATGGCTGCTTTAGAAATAATGATTTGTGTTTGGGCCACATCCCCAATGCCTCCATCCGATAAAAATTTTACTAGGGTTAACTCGTCCTTTTCAAGCTTCTCGTAGAGTTCCTGCAATTTTATTTTCTCTCTTCTCTGGCTCTCCCATCCATACCGTGTAGTCTCACCCCTTATTCCCGCCTTCAATGTATCCCAAATATTCAGTATATTAGTGCTCCCTATGTTCTCAGTGATAAACTGCATAATCCATCTTGTCATACAATCAATGTAACCCCTATCGCACAACAAGCCTCTAATAAAAGTCCAGATATCAGGTTTATTAACCCTCTGGTGAATTTGAACCTCAAGTACCAGTGGATTGTGGTCCGAAATCACCCTCGGGTATTTAACTATACTAGATCCTTGTATTAAACTTGATGAGATAAAAAAATAATCTAATCGAGAATGAGTTTTGTGAGGCGCAGAAAGAAAAGTATATCCGGGATCGCTACTTCTAAAATAAGCCCAGGTGTCAATCAAACCATGTAACTCTAACATTTGCATTAAAGACTTATATACTTTGGGTTTCCGACCCTGATATTCCTTGTCTGGATGTCTCAGATGTTCACTTCCTACATTAATATTAGAATCCCCACACAATATCATCGGGGCGGGCCATCCTACAAGTTCTACCCTGAGCCCATTATACAGTTCGGGATCATCTAATATTGGTCCGTAAACAGAGCATAGTGTAAAATGCCTACTCTGATGTTGCCCTGAACTATAACCCACCGACCATATGAATCCACCAGTGAGCGAGTAACATTTATCAGCCCCCTTTGGGCCAATACTGCCACCCCTTTGGTTTTTGCTTCTAGTCTGGTCCATGCCACCAATTGGAAATCCTCAAACTCCAGACACTTGTGACGGGAACTTTCAATATGTGTCTCTTGGAGACAGATTATATCGGGGCTTAGATAACGGATATCTTCTCTAAACTGGCGCCGCTTACAGGGATCATTAAGCCCGCAGATATTGATTGAAGCAATCCTGACATTAGCCATCCCGGATAAATACGCTTACCAACCAGATCATTAGCATCCCCCCCCAAAAAAAGGCTTTTAACAAATCACATCTCTGCATCCTATAACAATTTCTATACAACCCCCCCTCCCCCTCCCCGTGACGAACCGACCACCCCCACCCCCAACAATCAGGCAAAAAAGGTCCACGGACCCTTGCGATGCCTCCCACGACCAAGGGCCGACAATCCTTAAACCATAGGAGAGGGAGTAGAAAAAGAAAAAGCAAAAAGAAGCTGCCCTCTCAGTTCATACCATCCAAATCATAAACAGCTTAAACAGCTTAATCACCGTATCCACATATCCCCAGATAAACATTTTTTTTCCTTACAGATCCTAGGGGGATCAAAAAAACAGCACCACTTTTATAACCATACAGATGAATCACCAACCAAGCCAATGTCTCTTATCAGTCTACCAATTCTTTTAAGTAGCTCTCAGCTTGAATTTCCGATGTGAAAAACCTTACTTTCCCTTGATGTATCACCTTTAGCCTGGCCGGGTTCATCAAAAAAACCTCACACCTCTTTTTTTGAAATGGAGCAATCAGTTGTCGCAACCGCCATCTCCTCTCCACAGTGGTGTGACAAAAATCTGGTCTTACAAAAAAAGTCTGGCCCTCCACAGTCCTTCTGGCATCTGGTCTTGCTTTCTCAAAAATCGCTTGTCTTAACAAAAAATTGCCAAAAAAAATCAAAATGGCCCTAGGTTTTTGCTCCCCCCCACCCTGTCTTCTAAGCATCATTGGAAAACGGTGAACTCTTTGAATTTCTGAATCCCAAGACCAATGGGCCAGTTCTGGAAATGCAGCTTTAAATAGTTTCAAAACAAAGCCTCTAATATCATCCCCCTCAACTTTTTCTTCGATACCCAAAAGGCATAGATTGTTCCTTCGAAGCCTATTTTCGGACTCCTCGAGTTTCCACATAATGTCCGAGTATCTTTCATCATTGGAGGCAATTTTCGTCTCAACCGTCTCCAGCCCTGCTTCAACATCAACAACTCGTTCCTCTAGTGCAGCAGTCCTGGCAATTACTTCTGGGCAGGCTTTAGTGTTTTTACGAATACCCCCCTGTATTTTTTTCATTGCTAGCTGTACTCTTTTATGCTCTTGCAGGGTATTGTAGTCTCTGTGTCCACCAGTGTGCTCTCTGACTCTTGCGTCTGGGAACCTGTGGTGACCCCAGAATAGTCCCACTGGAGGTTGTTGCTAGTGTCAGAGCATTCACTCTCCAGACGAGTTGAGCCCAAATGTAAAGACCTCCTATGCAGCCTGGGTGCTCTTTTTAAAGTACCTGCGGTATTGGGGGGACTATCTTCGCTAGAGGAGCCTTCTGCTTGCTTGTTTCATCCGTCCCTTCCACCGGAGAAAAGAAGCTGTCCTCATCATGCTTTTCCTGCACGCTATCGACACCTATCTCCGTATCTGAGCGCTCCCCCTCCAGGGTTTGATGCATAGGCACCCCATCAGAGGCCATATCCACAGAGTCGTTGATCTGCAAATTTTTACCAGGCCCTTCCAGCTCTACATCTTGGGCTGCGTTGCCCTCCTCCTCCCCCACTGCTGTATCGCCAGGAGGAGACTTGCCAGTATTTTTGGTGGACGAGGTTTTCCCAGAAAACATCCCCAGGACCGTAAGTACTTTAGGCTGAATGGGTATTTTAGGTCCAGCGGGGCCCCCTTCCTTCCTGGCCCCCGTCTCAGCATGAGCCGTTCCTACCGGTTGCCCTTTCTCCACGGTTTTCCCTCTCATTACCGCCGTCTTTTTAGCACTCACCACCACAGCTTTCTCGAGCTTCGCCTGCTTCTCCGCCATTGCCTGCGCTTTTTTTTCAGCCAGCATCTGGTTAGCCCAGAGGGACTTTGCCGCTGTTCCTGGCATTGCTCCGTTCCTACGAGGCGGCATGTCAAGAGAGCAGCTGCTGGCGTCTCCGTCAGTGGTTAGCGTCTCCCGGCCGGTCTCGAGATCATTCCCCGACTTCTTCCAGCTGCCGGTTTCCTTCTCGCTCTCGAAACCGGACTCCAGCTCCCGAGCCAGCTTCTGGTCTAGCCGCGCCCGCAGAACTCTCAGGTGAGTGCGGGAGCGGATTTCCGTGCAGATTAGCAGCGCAGACCTCAGCCGGAGGTTGCGTTCTTCCCAATCGAGTACCATAGGATTCAGTGATACCGCAGATCTGTAGCAGATTTTCCGAAGATCGCCTCTCAAAGCTTTCCGTCCTACTCCCTCATAGACGCCACATAATTGCTGAGCGAGACCAGGGAGCGACACCCGCACATTCACGCGGCCGCCATCTTGCCGGGTGGCGCAGGAGCTGCCATGTCAAGTAAAGAACATAAGTCCAGAGATTGAATTTCTTATATTAATCTACAAGGGAAAAATATGCATATCAATTTCTTTTTATTTAATGAATCATACTGTTTCTTTGTGCTAGGTGCTGATCCCTCCATCCACTACAACTGCCCCATCCACCAGATCCACAACACACTCCACCTCCTACTCCTTCACATGACTGTTTGTCAGGCTGGTAATGGGACACCTGGAGAGAAAATCAGCACAGGAGTTCTTCCCACCCGGAATGTGTTTGACAATGAAGTTGAATTCTTATATTCTAGATAGCAATATTACCAACCCTGGGTTGACCTTGTTAAGAGAATTTTCAGACATCAGATAAACAAGAGACTTATGTTTAGTTACTCGTATGAATCTTCCACAGAAAAGTTGCAAAATGCCTAGTTGCCCAAACACAGAACAAAGCCTCCCTTTCGATCTTACTGTAGTTGCACTCAGGTTTCGATAGGCATCATGAAGCAAAGGCAATATTGTGTTTTTTCCCTCAACCACTTGAGTAAGTACAGCTCCCAGACCCACACCACTTGCATTCACCGTAACCACAGTCTGCACATCATCCCTGAAGGCATGTAGAACTGGAGCCTTGACAATCAGATCCTTTAAGTTTTCAAAAGCAGCCTTTTCCGAGCTATCCCAAACAGATTGCTCACCCTTCTGTAATAACCCCCTAAGATGCTATTTCTGAACAGAAAAATAGTCAATAACGTGTGAGTAGCACTCTTATAGCCCCAAAAATGACCTCAACTGTTCCTTGTCCTCGGGTCCAGGGCTGCTCTTGATGGCATTGGCCCAAAACAGATTTGGTAGATGCATTCTCTTGAAATATGGTGACCAAGTTAATCCAAACTGTCCATTAAAAATCTGAACTACTCTTTTTTTTACATTAAACCCATGCCTTGCCTAAACATCCAACAACTTAAAGCCTTCAAATGATCCTTCAGATCAGTGGAAAAATCAGGATGCCATTCAGATACGCCAAGACACACTCCAAACAACTGAAACATTAGTTTCTGGAAAACCAATACCACAAAGGCCTGGCCAAATGGAATCCAAGGTACCTAAAAGCCCCAAAAGTAGTGTTAAAGGCTGCTCAAGAGCATCAAACCTACCGCTACCTCTGCTTGGTGATATGCCGCTCTCAAATCTATGCATGAAAATACCTTGGCACCCCCCAACTGAGCCAACATCATACATTTTGAGTAAGAGAAAACAATACATTATGATCTTCGTGTTGAGGGACCTCAGGTCAATGCAAAGTCTAATGTCCGTTGTCTTCTTTTTAGCCACTATAAAAGGAGATAGCCATTGAGAGGAGTCAACATGCTCAATAACTGCCTGCACACAATGTCTCTGAATGCTACTTCTATTGGTTCTGAACACTCAGGGGAACATTTCATACATTATGGATGACAGGAACTGTTTTTTTCCTTGAGGATGATTTTGTGTTCATAGCCCTATGCAATCCCCAGCTTGTCCACAAACGATACCTTCTGCTTTTCTAATAGGCATTGAAGTGAATCACTCTGGGCAGAAATCTCCACCAAAGAAATGGGACATGAGGCCCCTTCCCTTAAAATCATCCCAAATTCGCCTTGATCTTTCCAACTTAATATTTTGTAGCCTCTTTTGGCTATGTTCACGTTTGCGACAATTGATCTGTCCTTGACCCAGATCCTTCACAAAAATACCCCATCATGTCAATGTCATGGCTGCCAAAGGCAAATGTGCAAACAATAGGGGGTGAAAGCTGTTTGGAATTCCATTCTTTGAAATATCAGTCACAAATGTAATGGGAGATGCAGAAATCCACCGTGACCTGGACTTCCACACCACCTATGCAGACCATGCAAACCAGGTCACTATCTCTTTTTGCTCATGTATTGCTTCCAAAGTTTTTATAGACAAGACAACTTAGTTAACCCTCTGAGCGGAGTTTGCTCTAACATCTGAACTATCACCACACTTTGCAACCATAGCCCCTTTTTATGTGTTTTTTTCTACAGCTGGGCATCCTTTGGAATTTGCTAAATGGGCTTTGGGACCACCCCTGAAATACCCACCAAGTTTCCTACCCTCCAAAACAGTAGAGGCCACGGTCGGACTGGAAACAGAAATTAGGCCTGGCAATATCTGATTGACCGGCCCGGAGAGATGGGATGGGAGGGGGTCTACTGAGAAGCGCCGCTGCCGCTTTTGTTACAGGGGGGCGATATTGCAGTACTGCTGCAAAACCGGCCCCCAGTATCAACACTGGCCCCCATGCTTTTGACCCACCAGGAAAATGCTAGGGCCGGACTGGCTACGGCCAGTCAGGCCCAGGTATTGGCATGATGCTTGGGTCTTAAAGCAACAGCATTAACAGGATCTGACTCTGAAACATTCTTACATCTTTTCAATTCTTTAGAGACTAGTACAGATCTTTCAGTGCCCCTGGCAATTTCTAATGTTTCCTCCAAACTAGGATTTCTGCAGCTTAATAGTCTTTCCTGCGTTCTCTTATCATAACATGACTGATGTCAACGTCCCCCGCCGCAGCCTCATAACCCTCCCCCGAGAGACCTACACTGGCTCCCCGTCGACAAGAGGAACACCTTCAAGCTCCTCACCCATGCACACAAAGCTCTCCACAACGCCGGACCAGCCTACCTTAACAGCAGACTCAGCTTCTATACCCCCTCCCACCAGCTCCGCTCCACCAGCCTCGCCCTCGCCTCTGTCCCCCGCATCCAACAAACGACCTCCGGCGGCAGATCCTTCTCCTACCTCGCCGCCAAGACCTGGAACACCCTCCCTACCCACATACGCCAGACCCAAGACCTACTCGCCTTCAGAAGACTCCTCAAGACCTGGCTCTTTGAGCAGTAGCAGCACCCCACACCCCCCTCCCCTTCAGCACCTTGAGACCCTCACGGGTAAATAGCACGCTCTACAAGTACTCTGATTGATTGATTGATAACAGTTTACTACTAATTGATCTCTCAGATATGAATCAATGATTCCATCAAATTCACTGGTGGATATCAAAACACGCAATTTAGCCAAGAAACTGTCAATTGGCTCGTGTTGTAATTGACGAGGGGTGAAATATCTGTGTCTTTCCACAATTACACTAGTATAATTCTTGAAATGGTTTTGTAGACTACTGAAGTCTTCTACATATACATCCCAATCTATTTAAAAAAGATCATGTTCAGAAGGTTGATGATCAAAAATGGGCTGTCCTTCTTAGCCCAAATAATTATAGAGGTGCTACTGTTTCCCCTTACATTTCTAAACTCCAAGGGGCAGATTTATGATAACTGGCGCATCCCCAGGGATGCGCCAGTTATCTTGCGCCGCTGCTCCGCCACCCATGGTGCGCCGCATTTATAATGCGGCGCACCATGGGACAAAAACGGCACAGATGCGTGACGCATCTGTGCCATTAAGGTGGCGCATTGCTGGAGTTGCGTCGCAAGCGCGACGCAGCTCCAGCAAGGCTCGGAGGTGCCCCATCTTTGCAATGCTGCGTCAAGACCTACGCCTGCTTCAAGCAGGCGCAGGGTTTTGATGCAGCATTGGCCTGAAAGTGACTGAGTGAAATCTTATAGATTTTACTTAGCCACTTTTGCGAGGCGCACCTGCCCCGGGACGCCCACCCTGCGCCGGAACGCCCACAAGCGGCGCAGGGCTTTACAACGTGACGCATCTGCCTAGATGCGTCACGTTGTAAATCGGTCGTAGGGATGCGCCACGTTTACGCCGCCTTGCGTGACGCAACAGCGGCGTAAACGTGGCGCAAGGGCCTCATAAATCTGCCCCCAAGTTCTGCCAGGAAGCTCACTGGACAATCAGCACTCTGCATGTTATTTAAGAGCGAGAGGGGTTCACTGGCTAACATTGGTGTGTAACAGTTTCAACCATGATATACCCTTCAGAATTTCTGAGGAGTTTTTCTACAGGAGGGGAAGCAGAGCCATTGACGAAGCATCTAACTAAAATACCTCTGTATATTTAGAGTCAATCACATATCATTTACTGGTGCCTTTTAGCTGGACAATATCCAAGACACCCCCCCCCCCTAGATCTACTGTAAGGCAGGCTAGAAGTTGGGCAAAACTCCCAGTCGATTCATGGACCAGTAGACTTGGGATGGGCCAGCCCTCCTACAATAAGGATGCATAGCCAACCAGGAATTTGAAAACTGGATTGCACAGTCCATCGACGACACCCTACCCCTTAGCAAAATGACTCTGAAACGTCCCCAAAAAACTGCCCCCTGGTACTCAGAACTCCTTAGGGATAAGAAACGCCAGTGTAGGAGAATGGAAAGACGATGGCGCTTAGGCTACTCATCGGAGCCCAATATAGAGAGGCAATTAAAGTTTATAAAACAGAGGTTAAATCTGCCCTATCTATATATTTTGCTGACAAAATATTACAAGCTAAATCCAAGCCCAAGGAGATTTTCCGAATAGTGAGGAAACTGACCAAACCTCCCTCTCCCATCATGCATGTGGATAAATCCACAGCTCATTGCAATAACTTGGCAGAATTTTTCCACCAGAAAATCACCCAAATTTACTCTCTCTTTCCTTCTACAACACTACAGTCCATATCTCAGGATCAGACAACGTTGAGGGATACGCCCTCCCATTCTCTCATTACGCTAGATCACTTCCCCCCACTAAACCTTGAATCTCTAGCTGCTATAGCCAGCAAAGTAAAATCCGGATCCCCACGTGATCCAGAAATCATGATGCTGGCACCCCAGGTTATCCTGCCAATTATCTTGAACCTTTTAAATGCCTCCATTACTTCCTCTATCGTACCGCCTGTTTGGAAGCGGGCCATGGTGCGTGCTCTGCTAAAAAAAAAAAAAAACTGGACCCCGGTGACTTCAATAGTTATCGTCCCATTTCTCTGCTCCCCTGGGTAAGCAAAGTTCTCGAGAAGCACATTAATGTCCATCTGATGCACTTCCTTGAGAACAACCAGCTTCTAGATGTTACCCAGACGGGCTTTAGACCCAGGCACGGGACAGAGACCGCCCTGCTGGCAGTCACCGAGGCAACCAGAATGATCTTGGATCAGGGAGGATCAGTGGCAGTGATCCTCCTTGATCTAAGTGCGGCATTCGACACGGTCAGCCATGACATCTTGCTGAGCCGTTTGTCTAGTGTCGGTATAGTTGGCGGAGCATGGCTATGGCTCAAATCCTTTTTGAGTGAGAGGTCTTTTAAAATCTTTGATGGAGACTCGGTATCCTCAAGCAGACCTTTGAAGTGTGGAGTCCCACAGGGCTCTTCTTTAAGCCCTGCGCTTTTTAACATCTACATGAGACCACTGGCTGAGATTGTACGTCCGTTTGGCATTAAGACCATTTCCTATGCGGACGACACTCAGCTAGTGGTCTCCCTGGCGCAGGAGCTGGGCTCGCCATCCTCAGGTGGTCTGGCAAAATGCTTGGAGGAGGTCAAAGTATGGATGACGTCCTCTCTCCTAAAGCTTAATGGGGACAAAACAGAGCTGATGCTCCTGGGCCCCTCTAATTCTACTTCGATCAACCCTGTGTGGCCCACATTTCTTGGTATTGCCCCAGTATCCAAGGACAATATAAAAAGCCTGGGGGTTTGGTTGGACAAGACGCTTTCCTTTAACACTCAGGCCACAAAACTCGCGTCTTCCTGCTTTGGCCTCCTAAGGATGTTGAGGAAAGTTTTTCCTCTCCTGACGATGGAGGCAAAGCAGGTGGCCATTCAGGGTCTGATTCAGTCCCGTCTGGATTCTAACAACGTCCTCTATTTCGGCGCTCCGGAATATACACTGCGCAAATTACAGATTGTGCAAAATTGTGCGGCTCGTGCCGTGCTTCAGTTGCCGCGCAGGCTGTCAGCCAAACCCGGGCTGATTAGTCTGCATTGGCTTTCAGTTCGACAGAGAGTCGCGTTTAAGGCAATGTGTATATTCCACCAAGCGTTCTGGGATACAGGACCGGCCATTATTCGGGATCTGGCAACGCAGTACCATCCAAGCAGAACTCTTCGCTCTAGCCAGGCATGTATGGCCTCAGTTCCCAGAATAAAGAAAGCAAGAGCTGGCGGCAGGACGTTCGCTTACAACGCGGCCAAGCTGTGGAATTCACTCCCATTCCAGCTCAGGTCTAATGCGAATCTCTCCACCTTTCGTAAACAGCTGAAGACCTTCCTGTTTAATGCTCCTTTCTAAAATCTCTTTTTCTGACTTAAGCAATTCCATATTTGGCCGCTAGCGCTTGGACGCCCCAGGGAAGCAATCGCGCTGTACAAGTTTACATTTCATTTCATTTCATTTCAATAACTCGATGACAGGAAATATGCCTGCACATCGGGAACACAAGTATAAAGAAATCAGGTGAGTTTGATATTTATAACCTTATTTTTGTGCAGTGCCTTGTACTTTTAGGCCCCCCAAGGTGCCGAAATGTTGACAGCTCGCAGCACTTCAATGAGGCTGAGAATAAGGCGTCAGAGCCACTGGTGAGGAGAAACGCTGATCATCATGTCTCGTGCCACATGAAACAAGCATTGGCATAGCCAATAGGTCTCGCCTTTAGGACCTTATAAGTGTTTAGCCATGCAAAAGTTGATGTTGTTGCACTAAGGATATTGTGCTGCATAACTAAATACTTATAAGTTCCCAAAAACGAGACCTATTGTTTATGCCAATGCTTGTTTTTAATTATATACCCTGTACCAAGTAAGCACCAAAGCAGTAACGGCGGGGAAAAAAACAAGTCATCACTTCTAACACCAGTTGTGTCACCTGTTCCCAAAAGGAACGTATCAGCGTGCACACCCACACCATATGAAGGAAGCCAGCTTCATCTGACCGGCACCTCAGGCATGTGCTAGGGGCTCCGGGGGAAAACTCTTGCTGATCCTTTGTGGTGTGGGATATGCATAGTGCAGGTATTGGAACTGAATGAGGTGAAACCGCACTTTCCATGTTATCTGTTTGACCCATTGCAGGCATTGGTCCCACTGTTTATCTGTGATATCAGTCCCAAGTGTAAATTTCCAACAATCCAGTTGCTTTGCATGTTCCCCAGCCGGTCTGCCCTGTAAAGTGGGGTATAGGTGTGTAATGGCTTTTGTGGTATTCCGCCCGCCCCCCTTTCAAACCTGCACAGAATCCCTCTTCAGTCACCACTTCCGCCCAGGTTGTGACTACCGCTTCTTCCCAGTTTTGGACTCGATGCGCTGCCCTCAACCCTGCACATTCTGGTATAGCCAAAAGCAGAAGACTGGGTACATAGAGTGCACAACGCCACCAGTCACCTGCGAAGCGCCTCCAGATATGTGACATCATTCATAACACGCTATCTGTATGTTGAGGGGGGTGCTGTCAAAGAGCATGTGCAACAACGGTATTCCCGCAAGCTCATCTAGAATGCCTGCATATTCAAGGGACGTCGCTCCTACAAGCCACTGCATTTGTGCTGCAGCATAATTGTTCGTAATCATGGCACAGAAGCCTCCTTCGTCCAAAGGGGTTAATAGCTAATGATGAGCAACACGAGTCCACCCTTCACCCCAAATTAAGTCAATCAGCATGCTCCGTAGGTCTGTGCAGAAGGTTTTCCGCATAATCAACGGAATGGACGCAAATAAACAGAAGAGCTGTGACAGGACAAACATTTTGGCGATGGTTATCCTGCCCATAGGGGGCAAGGGCAGCCTGGTCCAGAAGGGGAGGGAGCAGCGAACCACTGTCACTGCCTTCCCTAAATTTGACTCTAGCACGTCTTGCGGGTCATAGTACTCTTGCACTCTTAAAAATGTAATGGAGTCAAACTGCCAAGTAAGTCCCGTGCATGGAGTGCATCTCAAACAGTGTTCAAAGTGGGTGGGATCAGAAGGGCACGGCGTGCCCCTACTTCTTTTATCAAAACAATTCCATTCCCTTACTTTTTCTTTTCCCAACTGTGTCCCAGGACGACAGAAATAGCAAAGGCATTCAGATAAGGCTCGGCTTGCTTTCGTGGACATTCGGGGATGGGCAGAGAAGGAAAAGGACTCTGTATCTTCCTTACTGCTCAGTGGAGACACGGACATTGTCCTCTTCTTTTTTGTGCTGGCAGCTGCCCCCCCCACCCTCTTCCTATTATTCCCCCTCTTTCTGTCTTGCTTACTGAAAACCGTGACTTGAAGAAACGGTTCACAAACTCTCTTTCTTTCTTTCATTTAGTTGCTTCCTTGTATAATGTATCCAAAAAAGAACAAGCAGTGCCTCGCGCTGAAGGGGAAAAAATAAAAGGGGGAGGAGAGAGAGGAGGGGGCCTGCACCTGTTTACCTTGCAGGAGCGAGCAGGAGAGCATATTTTTGTAATTAACACATGGTTTGAAAGCTCGCTCCCGCAAGGGAATCGCCAAATGTGCACGTGTTGCATTCAAAGCAATGCGTGCACGTTTTTGGCAGCAAAGCTGTAGCGATTGCTAAAGGTCTTTTCCTAAGCAGCGCAAGCACGCTGCATAGGCGAGCCCTAAAAGGCTTGAGGCAGATGTTTGTGTGGCGCGAGGCTGTGGATACAGCCGCAGAGCCGCTGATAAGAAAGTGCGCATAGCGGTGTGTCTCACGCTGTGGTAAAGTCTTGAGACAGGAGCACAAGGTGAGCTCTTAGAACCCTGCTAGAAACAGTGGAAATCAACACGCCAAATGCCAAAATAAACAGAAAATACCTCCGCTCCAGAGAAGGAGTGTATAATTTTAAAGTTCTGTTAACCAAACCCTTGGAGGGTGCTTCTGTTGTCGTTTCTTCGGCAAGTGTGGTCTTGACTGGCCCACTTGTCCCCAAAATATATAGGGTTCTGCAGGACATAAATGATGAACATCTCAGAGTCCAGCAGAGACATAAACCAAACATAGTTTATTTGCAGGATGCAAGACAACTCAACTACCCTCCCTACAGCTTCTCCAAGGGGCAGCTGCCAACTTAAGAAGCCTGGAACTTCCATGAGAGAGCTCCATGCCAATATTAAAAAGTTCTACATTTAAAGGTCTAGCAACAACACATGAGACATAAAACATAGTTTGTGGGGGTTCTAGTTCTTCCAGTGAGTGTTCAGGAGAATCGTTAAGTGTTTTAGGAAAAAAGTAATATGTTACATTTTGTTGACTGCATTACTGTGAGGAAGACATGATAAACACACGTTTAGAGGTTGTGTGGTGTTTTTCACACTATGGAAAGTTGTTTCAAAATTATATTTGAAATGGCACTTTGTAAAACGGTCAAAAATACTCACTAGAACATGTAGACATTTGTGTTATTAATTCCATCCGTGCCAGTTTCCTTGCATTGTGCCCATCCTAGCAGCAAGCACACAGCAGTGTTTCAGCATGCAGCAATAACTGCAGGCAATATAAGGGACACACATTACTAATGCACAATTTACAGTCAAAATGAGGTGGTCACTAGTGAACACAGGTGGTACAAGGGTACTTATATTTTCGGGAAAATTCTGGACACCAGGCATTCATAAAAGACAATATGTATGTATGCATGTTGTATTGGTATGGGACATACCCAGACAAAAGGCAGTTGAGTGCAAAACGTGGTCCAAGGCAAAGATTTAGTTCACAAACAATTGGAGCGGTTCATAAGTTCTGAGAGCAGATGTAGACTGTTACTGAATCATGATGTAGTGTCATTAAAGAGTTATGTCTTCAGCTCCTTCCTAAATTGGAGGAGGGTTCTGGCAGTCCTGATTGAAAAGGTGTCATTCCAGATCCTGGGAGCGTAGATGGAAAAAGTCTGTTGACTTGTTTTTTTATATTTCTCACTTAGTTGTCTGTGGGCTGCACACTATCGTAGCAACTCTTCAGTGGCCATATTACAGAAAGTGCCCCAGGGGTGCAGTGGGCATTTGTGCCCACTTTGTCCGTCCCCGTGGCATTACAGAAGTAGCCGGAGATGCTTGTGCAGCCCCGTCTATAATACAGATAGCACTAGCCCATGTGGAGGGCTAGCACTATCTTGAAACAGTGTGGCCCCATGCAAATGAGGGAATCTCTTTGTTTCTGCGCCGGCACTGTATTATGGGTGCGGGCTCAAAGGCAAAGAAGCTGTCAGGAGCCACAAAAAGGTGGTGCACTGTCAGTGCTTCCCATGATGGCAACCCTCTTGAGGAGAAAAGGTGATCCCATGGACACCCCCAGACATGCCCCTACAGGCAGATGCAGTCACTCATTGCACCCACATGCAAGGGGATCTCTCTAAATGTACAGGTGGGTTGCCACGGTAAACATCACTTACAACAAAACTTTTACAACGCACTACCATTACAACGCGGTCATTACAACGCAAACTATTACAACGCATTGCGCTGGGGGGCGCTCTAGGATAGGGAATAAGTTTAATTTACTATCCAACACCTTCCCTATTGTCCACGGGGACTGGAGTTGGAATAGTAAATTAAACTATTAACTATCCAGCACCCAAAAGCGCTATGCGTTGTAATGGTATGCAATGTAAAAACCGCGTTGTAAAGGCAGGCGTTGTAATAGCCTGCGTTGTAACGTCATACATCCGGTTGCCACTTGCGCAATGAAACGCCGAACAGCTTTGAAGCAGCCGCTTCATATTTCACTTGAATGTGCTTCCCCCAGGGCATTCACTGTAATATGGTGCACTTCCCTGTTTTGTTCACAGCGCACCTATTTAAAGGGGTGGTGTGGCACAAAAAGGGAAAGTGCACCACATATGTAATACAGCCCTTAGCGTTCTAATGAGATGTCTGGGGTGTGCATGGCTCTGCTGGATTACAGTTGCAGAAGGAAGATGGTTCTAAAACTTCAAGCAGTCTTTAGCGCTTGCTCAAACTTTGTTATGGATTTTAGGAATGCTGCTCCCCCTGATATGTCTACTTCTTAACCAGTTTTAGACCATCACAGAATACTTCCCAAATTCACTGCTACTTATCGTCTACCTACCTGTACACCCTGACCTGTGCTCCTTCATAAAATTCTTCTTTGAAGTTTCTTGATTTGGCACTTTGAAATATGATCTGTTTTTTCCTATTATGTGATGTATACAATGATTATGTTAATCTTTGTGTCATGGCCGGCACCCTGAATTCTGTGTCAGGAGTGGAAGAGAGGATAATGCATTCTTTCTTCATTTCTTTCAAGGAGGGATTAAGGGAGAGCTATGAAGGGGCTTAGGGAAGGACAAACTGTGCTTCTAAAGTTTCCTAAGCCAAAAAGACCCAAAACTGAAGAAAATGTACTCCAGCTCAGTCTTGGAGTAAGTCTAACACCGCACATGGCCAACCACTGGTACTGTAACACACTTGCATTGCAAATAATGGAGCCAACAAATAAACATAGAAATATATTGCAAAATAAAAGAACTATGGGCCATATGTAGGTAATCACTATTTACCGATTTTTAAATACCGAATTTTACCGATTCGGTATTTGAAAATTGGTAAACAGTATGTAGGTAAAAATAGGGTAAATTTTCCCGAATCCATAATATTCTGTATTTACCGATTCGGTAATTATCATTCGTTGGAGGCCCTTAGGAATGAATGGGAAGCCATTCACTATTACCGATTTGGTAAATACCGAATCGGTAATAGGGGGAATGTATTCAAGGGTGGCAAGGTGTCACATTGACACCCTGTTGCACCCCTGAATCGTGCATGTGTGCACATGTGGCAGACATACATGCCCTAAGGGCATGTATGTCTGCCACATGGCAATGAAACAAAAATTTGCTTTTTCAAGGGTATTCGGTATTTACCACCAACTTATAGCTGGTGGAAAATAACGAATCCTGAATGCAAAAATGCACTCACTTGAGTGCCTCCTACATAGGATTTTAGGATTCGGTAATTTACCGATTCGGTATTTTAAGAATTCGGTAATTTACCGATTCCTTAAATTACTGATTCGGTAAATTAAGGAATCCTTGAAACCTGCCTCCTACATCTGAAATCTATAAATACCGGTCGGTAATGGTGAAATTTACTGAATTTCACTGTTACCGACCAGTATTGACCCACCTACATATGGCCCTATATGTTTTGACATATAGTTTGGAAAACAGGGGACCCCTACGTAAATTAAATTTGCTATAGGTAGGGCAAAAACTGTTTTGAAAAGAAATTATAGCAAACAATTAATAAGACAATGCCAAGACCTCTCATTCATATACTCGTGTGTATAGCTACGACATTCACACAACCTTATAAGTTTGTGATCACAAGGAGATGTATATTGAGTTTTTTTAAAAATCTTTTATTTTTATTTTTTAGCAAAATTTTTCTGATTATTTTGAGTGTCCTATATAGGCTCTTTAAATAGATGATTATAATACACAATTCAATAATTCATTTAATGAAGATATACACATTTAAAGACAAAAATATTTTTTGAAAAATATGAACACATATCACAAAAACTAACAAAGACAATTCGGTCAATGGTCTATTGTAGTGGGCAAAAGCGGTGAGTGTTGGCACTACGCGCGTTTCGGCATTCTGCCTTCATCAGGTGACCGTCATTCACGTGTATATTGTACAGGACAACAAAGACTTTTTATCCGAAAATAAGATATCACTATATAGATCGTGGTGCGATTCCTTTGAAGATTCTTATGGATTATCACGCCGTTTTAAAAAAGGTTTTCTTGTACAGAAGATGTAAGATTTATGACACTCAGTCTGCACTTTTTTTCTTTCTTTTTTCTCTCTTCTCCAAAGGCCTATGTTCAGAGGCCCTTGAGTGGGAAACTTTATCTGTGGCACTTTTCCTAGATATACTGCAAGTCTTGAAACGTCATGGTTGGGAGGCCGGCAAATGTAGTTTTGTAATTTTTTTCCTTTTTGCTTTATTTATGAAGCAGGACAGTTTCCCCGTATTTACAACCGAGGATGACATATATGATATGGCTTTAATGGATTCCTGAACCACCGGCACGTCGAGGGGAAGTCTGGCCAAAATCTATCAGCCTGTAAAACGAAGCACGGTGTATCCATTAAAGCCATATCATATATGTCATCCTCGGTTGTAAATACGGGGAAACTGTCCTGCTTCATAAATAAAGCAAAAAGGAAAAAAATTACAAAACTACATTTGCCGGCCTCCCAACCATGACGTTTCAAGACTTGCAGTATATCTAGGAAAAGTGCCACAGATAAAGTTTCCCACTCAAGGGCCTCTGAACATAGGCCTTTGGAGAAGAGAGAAAAAAGAAAGAAAAAAAGTGCAGACTGAGTGTCATAAATCTTACATCTTCTGTACAAGAAAACCTTTTTTAAAACGGCGTGATAATCCATAAGAATCTTCAAAGGAATCGCACCACGATCTATATAGTGATATCTTATTTTCGGATAAAAAGTCTTTGTTGTCCTGTACAATATACACGTGAATGACGGTCACCTGATGAAGGCAGAATGCCGAAACGCGCGTAGTGCCAACACTCACCGCTTTTGCCCACTACAATAGACCATTGACCGAATTGTCTTTGTTAGTTTTTGTGATATGTGTTCATATTTTTCAAAAAATATTTTTGTCTTTAAATGTGTATATCTTCATTAAATGAATTATTGAATTGTGTATTATAATCATCTATTTAAAGAGCCTATATAGGACACTCAAAATAATCAGACAAATTTTGCTAAAAAATAAAAATAAAAGATTTTTTAAAAAACTCAATATACATCTCCTTGTGATCACAAACTTATAAGGTTGTGTGAATGTCGTAGCTATACACACGAGTATATGAATGAGAGGTCTTGGCATTGTCTTATTAATTGTTTGCTATAATTTCTTTTCAACCCTATATGTTTTGACTTCATCATGCAACATCATTATATTTTTTTAAACAAATCCTGTTGAATTTTATGAAGTTATAAGTTCCTATTGTTTTTTCTTAAACGCAAATCTTGTTGAATGTGAGATGAGGGGTCATGTTTTTATTGTTTGTATTTATTTCACTTCAAAGCAAATGTTGAATGATATGACAAGGCTTAAAACACTTCCAACACACCTGATAATGAAAGGAGTAGTTATTCTGAAATCCACCACCCATCCTGATGGGAAGCACATTTTAACAACAACCAATCACAGCCAGACTGACAGCATAAGAAACACCACCAAACCAGACAACCTTTTCTCTATTCACTGTGTCAGTAAAGGTGTTTGTTGGTTTGTTATTCATTTTGAGGGCTAATTATTTGAGGAGGAGCAGAGGGTTTTCAGGCAAAGGACCTACATCATTGGGATGTGCAGAGAAGGTTTAGTAGCCAGATATCAGTTCTCACCTGAATTGTTCCATGACATGTTTTATTCATCCATTTGTTTTTGAGTTTTGTGGAGCACCAAATGTTTCTTGGCTCTAGACATGACCTAAAGACTCAAACAAAAATCCGCAGATTCAAAGTACCACATAAAGAAATTTAGGCAAGGGCCAAGTTTTTAATGTTTTCTGAAATCAAAACAGATTAGGCTCATACAAGAGAAAAAACAGCAGATCAGTCCAGTGCCTGGCGACTGCCACAGAATAATTTGGACTGTACCAGGAAAAATTGATATGCAATGGGGAACAATGTGAGGTGAAAACTGCCCTGTGAACCACACACATGGATTCAAACAATATACACTGCTTAACTGAAATCAATTGTAAGGAGAACAAGGTAGATGAGGCATGGTCCTGAGCTCTGAGCTACAGTACAGTCCTTAAAGCAAAATTCTTGATCACCTACAATCATCTGATTTGGGAGAGAGGAAGTTTCAGATTGATGGAATTCAAGAATGATTAAATAAAGGCATTGATGACCTATGTTAGACCTGTCATCCTTTGCATGGACTTCCCCCAAACATTTTGACTTCACTCCTGTTTTGAGCTGTTTGATTTGTTTGAATTCGTTCCTATTCGCTTTAGGACTCTGCACACTGCACCAGTGCTAAAGTGCTTGTGCTCTCTCCTCTAAACATAGTCATATTGACTTACACCCAAATGGCACATTTAATTTACTTGTAAGTCTCTAGTAAGCAGTGCTACATGTACTGAGGGCCTATAAATTACATGCTTCTAGTAGGCCTGCAGCTCTTATTGTACCACCAAATTAAATAGCCTTTCTAAAAACACATTTCAGTCCTGCCATTGCAGCATGTGTGGGCAGTTTTAAACTGCATTTTGACCTGGTAAAATAAACCTTTTTTCAGGCCTAAACCTTCCTTTTTAATACATATAAGTGCCCCCCCCCTGACCTAGGCCCTAAACAGCCCATTGGGCAGGGTGCATTTTAGTAAGATAATTAGACAGGTACTTTAAGTTTTACATGTCCTGGTAGTGAAAAATACATTTGTTTTTTTACTACTGCAAGGCCTACCTCTTCCATAGGATAACATTGTGTTACCTTATTACATTTCAGTTCAGTTCAATCTTTTTTGTTTCAGTTAATTAAAACCATAACAATGTTACAGTTATACGGCTTCATACTATAAAAATTAGGGATACATTTAGAAAAATAGTGTAGGTGTTCGTTGTAAACATAGAACTATATCTTCATTAGTAAAAAGACATTTTAAACCAAGAGTATATGTCTAAAAACAGGTACAAATCTATGTTTATTCAAATGTGCATTGTAAACAGAAAGACTATGCCATCCTTAGTAAAGTTTCAATAAATAAAAGACTGGGAGGACCAGATTAAACCTATGTTCAGTTTATGATATAACAGCCCTGGGGAGTCATCCATACTGCTGGCATCCGTCCCCTCACCTGATGGCACTGTTTACTTTGGTGGTGGAATTAGGTTAAGATATGTTAGATTGGAGCCATTGTCAGAAATCTCACAAGTTTACAGTTTATTGCATTTAATAAGTGATAACATTTGTGTGGGTGTGTACGAATGTCATGTTTGGTGTCGGAGAATCTGTAATTTAATATCCTCTTTAACTCTTTAATGGTAAAGTTGGATTTGAAGTCCAAATTCTTAAAATGCCACTTTTATAAAGTTGGCATTTTCTTGTCCTAACCATTTGTTGTCTGCAGCCTGTTCCTGGGTCACATGTAGCTGGCAGTGGGCCATTGTGGATTCCTCCCAGACAGCATCACAATAGAGGGTTTGGGTGTGGGCAGGATAGGCCATTCTGGCTTTCCTGGGCACTGTTACCTACCACACTTGTACTTCAAAGGCACTGACTCAGCTCACACATCAAGGGCATCACAGTACCCTATTGTGCCCCAGACAGACTGGGGCCATGGCAGGGAGGCAGAAAATTCCAGACACTTCTGTAAGAGGACAACTCCAGAACTTTCTTCCACTTAAAGGGGGTTCAGATATTAAAAGAAGACTCTCAGACCCACTATCCAGAACACTTCTGGACCTGTGAATACTACATAAGAAGCCCTGCCCTGTTGTCATACTGCTTGAGGTTGCCCTGCTGTCTGAGGAGGAGGACTGGACCTGCACATATCATCTCATGCTGAAGTCATTCCAAGGATCAGCTGACTGACCTTCTGTTCTGAGATGCAGGGACACAATAAGCTCCAGAGGCCTTCCTAGAACTGCCCAGTTGACCTGTTGCATTGGACCTGCTGGGACCTGCAACTGGAGCTGCTTGACTCCTGTTGGCCTCTGCTGGAGTGAGTTCCTGATCCCCTAAAGTTGGCCCTCAGGTCCTCAACCCCTAATGTGGCACCAATTGAGCGCCTGCTGTAGTTTCCACTAATCAGTAGGAACTGTGTGTTTGTGAACGATATAAACATGGGAATGGTGCCAGACTGATTCCGCTCACCCCCGCAGGATATGTATTCCCTTAGACCAACTACCTCACAGTGCCACCATAAGGCCCCCTAAACCTAAACAGGAAGCGAGCAGTTCTGGCAACCACCAAACATGCCAACCTTTGTTCCCTCAGGAATCGTGGTGACAGCCATAAAACTTTTCACTCATACACTTGTGTTCTCTTTTGCTCCGAGAAAATATACAAAGAATTCACAAAGTGACTTTTTCATTGTTTATTGAACCAAAATGATTATTGTTTAGAAGATACGTGTTGCAATTATCATTTGTCAGAAAACGGTTATAAAAAGTGTCAGGACACTGAACAGAATGAAAAGTTCCACCATCTTGCTGAGACAACATATATATATTGAAGCATATGATGTAATATAACAATCTGGTGTACTCCTACTATGCAAACCATAATCTACATGTCAAGGGTGTATGTATATATTCTGCCAAGAAACCTCCTACTGGATGATCCAACCCCATTACCTGGTGGGCAAGAATGTAAGACCTCGTCTTGGTCACGAACTGGACACTCTTCACAGAGATGTCAGTCAGCTGCTGGGCGAAAGCTTCAGTATGTAGGGACGTTTCGAAGTCAGCAGAAGTGCCTCCTCCAACTATACTCGGAAACAAATGTTTATATATAGAAAAAGGCATCCTTGCCTTGGACCGAGATTGAGATGAGGCTGCCATTGGTTGTATTTCACACATAGCTGTGTCGCTATATGGATGTAAATACAAACACATTTGCACAATGCTCGTGAGGGCCTTGTACACAATGCAAAGGCAATGTTATAGTGTGCTCGCAAAGTTTATTTATGATTGCAAGGCCGGTGTTTCCAAGAAACGAACCCAAGTGTTACAAATGCAAATGTGTGTCAAAAGTCGATGTGGCAAAGTGAAGGCAACTTGTAAAAATGGCAACTGTTTCTTACTAGGCCTAACTGGGACACATGACACTCCTAAAAGAAAAGGGCAACATCCTAAAGTTTTGGCTCTTGGCTATTGGGAATGGGCCTGTTCGTGCCAAGATCTTGTTGCCTGCCAATGCAAAGCTCCTGTGAACCCAACCCAGTGACGATCGGCAATGAGAGATCTGCACTTCTTGCTAAGGCATTGACAGCCCACGCTGACTGCCAATGCAAATCCCCAGCAATGACTGTCTTAGACGCCTCACAGGATCTTCACTCTTCAGCGAAGACCGAATGCAATGCCCGGCCTACTCTTTGTGCTACAGTGACAACCATCTGTGCCGCTTTCCCAAAGGCTTGCGGGTTCTATCACGGCGAATAAAACTCTTCATGCTGGACTTTAGAAGATAACGTTTTCAGCAGAATTAATCTGTTCTCTGTATACGGCCCATGCTCCATCTTGGTCGGCCTGAACTTTTAACTTTTACCCGGTCTTGCAAAACCAGATAACCGCAAGTTCCACTGTTAGAAGGTGGTTTTGACCATCTTAGCCACCCGGATTTTTCGCTTTTTGAACACCTAATTATTGAGTTTTTACTGTGGGAGAGCCTCATAAGTTGGGACTCTCCCACAGTGAACTCATGATGGAAGAGACTGCATGTGGATTTTACTGGTGTACCCCTGGTGAGAGTAGACTGCTGCACTGCAACCAGAGCAGGGGGCACCAGGCTCGTTACATGCATACACGTGTGTACGTGTGTGTGCACATGTGTAGGGGCTGAGCGGGGGAGATTCATGGCGTGTGCAGCCCAGGAGCAGATACAGGTAGAATGTTGTGCCAGGAGTTATGCAGAGTTAGATGGTGACATGGAATATACTTTATACTATGGAAAGACACATGTGAGGGAAAGTCACTGTGCTTTACTGTTTTCACTGAAGGAACACTCCATTATTCTCCTATGAAGATGGGGACCACATGCGGTAGTTTTACTTCCCTAGGGCCTACAAATTCCAGGCACGCACCCAAGTACACTGTAAGTTGTGTGAAAAGAAGTATTCTGTAGAGTCCAAAGGTATATAGGTATTGCTTATGGGTCATCCAGAAATGTCATATTCCTCTGACTCAGCGCATAACCAGAGCCTGGCTGGGTATGCCCCTGCCAGGCTCTGGATTTATTAATGAACTTCCTCCCCAAGCTGTAGCTTAATCGGCCGAGCCCTTCACGGCCAGCATTCCAAGGGCGAAGCTCTCCTCTCCAAAAGGGAGAGATAGTGGGTGGAGCTGCAGGTTATCCATCAGCAGCTATCACCTGGTGCCAGGCACCAAACTGCTCTGGAGAGAAGGCAGCAAGGGGGTGAATGAGGCTTTTCAGAGACCGTGTGGCATGAAACCCCTCAACGACGCCATTTTGACCTATTCCAGAGGCCTGTGCAGGAAGGAGGGAGCAGGGGCCGAGAGGTGATGTGTTGCTCCAGGAAAGGGCAGCAGAGCCTTCCTGCCAGCCTCCTCCAAATTCTTTTAAAAGGTCTTGGACTGGAAGAGGAGCTCTCTCTGGGGCGTGGTCTGCTGAGGAAGACTGGTGCTGAAGCCTGGCACCATGGGCAGTTGGAAAGAAGAACCCCCTGACCATTCCAGGACCCTGGATTGCGCCAAAAGGGGAGTCGAGGACGAGTGAGCAGAAGCTTGGGCCTCTGCGCAAGGAAGAGAGAGGCCCAAGAGAGAGCCAGCTGAAAGGCTGGCGCAGGGAGCCAGTGAAGACAGCTCCCTGCTGAGTTCACCCTCCTTGAGACCAGGAGGGTGAAGGAAAGTGCTGCAAGTGGCTGGGGTGCACCACCAGGAGCAAGAAGAGGCAAAGATCACGAGAATTGGTACCCTGGAGGCTGAGAAATGCCCCCCAGAAGATAGGCGACTTTTGACCTCTGGCCTGACCGATGATGAAGCGTGTGGGGCTCCGCCGCTGGTCCTGAATGGGCCCCCACAAGAAGTTAAGTCAGGGAGTGCCATCGTGCTCATCGTGAAACTGCCCAAGCGGGGTGCCAGGAGCCCACCCTGGCCCCCAATGAAAATGGAGACAGGGGACTTCCGTCGTGCCCCCCTGGGAATGGTGAGAGGGGCTCGGGACCCCAACTCCCTCGAAGAAGCTAAGTCGGGGAGCGCCATTGTGCTACCGGCGAAGATTCCCTGGGTCTGGGATCCCAACTCCGGGCCCGAATCCCAGAAGCCAAGTCAGGTAGCGCCGTCGTGCCCCCGCGAAGAGGCTAAAGCAACGCTGCGCTCCCCCAAAGGTCCCCTGCGGCTGGGGATCCCAACTCTGGGCCCAGATGTGGACCTCGAGGATGGGGGAGTGCTGCCACACTTCCCCGCTGCAGGAGGAAGGCGAGGGGAGTAGGTCCTGCCGGACCGAGAGGAGCCTCCGTGTCTGTCTGTGAGAGCGGGCAGACCTGAAGTGGAGTGTCAGCTCCCGCGGCAGGACACGAGGTTGCTAGCCAATTGGGGAGCCGGTGGGAGCCAGCAGCGGTGGGCTCACTGCGTGTCTTCCCTACGAGCCTGGAGATGCAGGGTGCCCGGGTGGGACTGGGTCCCCAGTGAAGGGAAGCAGAAGGAGCAGCCAGGGGTGGGCTCCCCGAGCCGTCTCAGCCAAGGTTAAGGAGTCCTGGTGAGACCGGGCCCCCAACGGGCTGCAGAAGCAGAGTGAGGCTGCCCACGCTAGAGGCACAGCTCTCATGAGCAGCGGGGGAGCTGTTTCTATGTTATGCACAGGGCAGGAGCACCTCGCCCCATAATGCCGGGCCTGCAAGGAAAAACGGCTGGTTCTCTGTGCGTGGTGGCCCCAGGAAGACGGGGTCACCACTAAGGGAATGCAAAGGAGCAGCGGGAGCTGCAGAAGGTATGCAGTCTCCCCCAGCACGAAGGGGTGAAGTCTCTCCCTAAGTCTCTGGGGGACTTGAAAGAAACAACCCCTCAAGGGCTCAGCCAGGCGTCAACAGCATCCTGTAGCTGGAACTCTTGTTCTTCAGCTGGGGGTGCGTTTGGGACTGCACCATCAGGTGAAAGGCTGAGCTGGGGATGTCTTGAGAAGGGCATTCCCTGGAGGTGAAGTGGTGTAATTGCTCAAGAAGTGCATTTACCTAATGTTATTTCTTTTGAGGCCCATGTGTAATGTGAAGTCATAAGCCAAGTGGGGTTATGTTGCTGGACCTTCCTGCTGGGTGTCTGGCTGTATATGCTTAATCCTGTGATCATAAATGTGATGTTTTTTAGGGGCTTTAATTGAAATGCATTATAACTGTTATCAGCTATGATAAATACTGTCATTTTATGTGATGCCTAAACATGTATTCTTACTGCTGCGTTAGGTGAAGAACAACCCAGACTGTTAGCCCCTAAGATGTAGAGGTGTATACTGTATGGTCAGTATGAAATTCTCAGTCAGGGTTATGTGTCACCAGAGCAGGAGTGCCCATTTTTAAATGCTGGTTGAAATGATGGGGTGGGTCGCCACTGGCATGGTGCCAGTGGGCAAGGTCCTCATACCTTGTTATGTTCAACCAACAGCATTAGGGGGCAAGATGATGTGCATACATGGGAGTGGTGGTACTAGACCCCACCCCTCCGTGGGAGGGGTAGAAATGATATGCAAATGTCACGAAGTAATTCCAACAGCTTATGTATATTTGTAAATTTTTGCATAGTATTGAGTAGCGTGTGTGTTTAATAAATGTACTCTTCCTTTTATAAAGCAAAGTACAGACTGGACAATCAATTATTATAGCCTTATAGCCCGCCATAGAGGGCTATACCGGCTATTAAAGGCCCTCTCCAGCGTTAAAGGCCTCGAGCCGAACGAGGGCCTTTAACAAGGGAGAGGGACTTTAATAGCGGTATAGCCCATCTACGAAGGGCTATAAGGCTATTAGAACATTCTGTCACTAGAGGACAGAATGTTATAACAAAAAAAACAAAGCCTTTTGGGAGCGTGAGGGGATTGGAATCCCCTCAGGTTCTCTGAAGCCTTTGTTCACAGCCAGAGCTGTGAACAAAGAAACATTGGAATGTTGGTGCTCCCGGCTTATACCAGCCATTATAAGCCCAGAGCACTCCATTGTTTTTAATGGAGCTCCCAACATTCCAATGTTCTAATGAGTGTTATTTCTGCATACTGCCAAATGGCGATTGCTAGCCCACACCACCTCCCTTGAATAAGCCTTAGACTGCTCTGCAACGCTACCCTCTGAGAGTCAAGCGCTACAATGAGGTGCTTGGTTCCCAGTGAAGGACAAATGTAGTCATGTTATTTGTGCAGGCCTCACAGATACTGCCTTGTTTTCCAACAGCCACTTTGTGCTTTTAGGAGCTATACATATACTCCATATCTTTGACATTGCATATCTCCATTTCTACTGACTGGACTTTTGTCATTTTGATGTCAAATCAGTGATCAAATATCATTCTATTCTGCTTTGTTGGTGTAAGATTTTGTGTTGTGTTATCACTTTATTACTGTTTGTGTACTGCATAAAGACTTTACACTTTCCCTCTAAGTTAAGCCTGACTGCTTTTGTGCCAAGCCACCAGAGGGTTAAGCACAAGTTAATTTAGTGACTTTTGGGGTTCACCCTGACAAGGATTGCGGTTGTTACTTGAAAAGGATTCACACCCCCTCAACCAATTTCTCACAAACTGGATTTCACCTAGAGTTGAAAAAAAAGCAGAACTTTACTCCTGTCAAAAAATGGTCTGAGAAAGTCAATGCACTATCAATTGTAATATCTACATTTATTACTGTATGCATTTCTACATGTTGAGGTCTAGGATGTCAGGTCAGAAATGCAATTCAGGTTGGGAAGGAAATAAGAAAACCGGACCAAAGCACGCCCAACAATCTCAAGCTCCTTTAGTCTCGATAAAAGACGAAGAGTGGTTGACAGTGTCAAATGGCACAAATAAATTAAACAAAAGAAAACCACATTAAATATTAGAATATAATAGAATAGAATATTAGCAGAGCAGTTAGTCCATCACTGTAAGGACTGTAAGTTCTGTGCTACGAGCTGGACTGAAACTCCTCTGGCAAGGATGAAGAGTGTGGTTAGTTTCAATATACCCAGATACCTGTAAATAGACTGCATTCTCTAGTAGCTGGGCCAGCAAAGCTAAGGCAGACGAGAACTAGATCTTAGCCGGTACAGAGTTTTTATGCAGCAAATGCAGAAAAGGATCACCATGAGAGCCCGTGGTTACAGTGGCGTAGCTAGCCCTTTGGCTGCCCGTGGTGGTCCCTGCGTTTGCTGTCCCACAGCAGTGAAGAGCGGGGGGTGAGGGGGAGGGTGCTGGAGAGTTTTCTCCGGTAAGAGCGGGGGAGGCCGCCACCCCCCAAAACCTGTGCCGCCAGGGGCAGATAGGCCACTCACCGCCCTTGCTATACCACTGCGTGGTTACACTGCACGAACCAGCAAAAAAAGAGCACCATCTGTGGCAGGAAATCTTAGTATAAAAATTTCAACTATCATATATCATATTTACATTTACATATTACAGTGGGGGCGTGGCTTGCGCGCCGCTCTGAGATGGCGGTCGGCGCTTGAGCTCCGGGAGGACAGCGGTTGCCGGGACGTTTATGGGAGCAATATCGGCATCGCGTTTATTACCGAACAGCGCAAAATACATCGGAATGCGCCAGGATCGTGAAGGTATGCGCTGCTGTTACTGCGCATAGCGGGAGTCTTCATTTTCGTTACTTCAAAGCTCCACTCACTGGTTTTTCCTTGCAGCCGCCATTTTGTCTCCTGTGTGGCGTCGCTTGTGATTATTACCTCAGGTGAAGTGGCGCATTATCGGAGCTGCTGTTTCTACTGAAATGAGGTGACATTTCTGACTATATTAATATTCTCACTCTCAACTCTGCGCTTCTTATTGCTGGCAGCTATTTTTCATGTTGGTTTTTTCTGCTTCATGGCCCTCATATGTACATCAGTGGACCTCCTGATGTTTACTTCTGTTTTTTTGGCATACCTTGAATTGATGTTCTGGTCAACCTGATTACGAGGTTACTGGATATCTGGAATTTTGTATTTTTCACTACTTGCGGAGTCCTTGCTGTGGTATATTTTTTTTTTCTCTCTCACCAGTCAAGCTTCAATCGCCATTTTGTGCTCTACTGCTTCGACCATTGGTCAACGTTTGCTGCTCACACATTTGCTGTTAACAAGGAGCCCTTGACATTTGTCTTTTTTTCTTCTTTTATTACACCTGTTCTATTCTCTCTCTGCGCATAGCTCTTCACTCACAGTGTTGGTGTTTTCAACGTGGGCTGTGCTTATGGCGGACAACATGGGCATTCCATCTACTACCAAAGACTCTAAAGGGGCTCCTAAGAGGTCCAAGCAGCACTCTCCTACTCCGGAATCTTCCCAGAAGGATTCTAATGCCACATTAGATACTATTTTGTCGCGTCTCAATGCGGTTCATGATATCGCACAATCTACTAAAACTAATACTGACCTTTTACAAGTTGAGGTAGCGGCCATCAGGAATGACTTTAAGGCATTATCTATTAGAGTCACTGCTGCGGAATCGCGCATTAGTAGTGTGGAAGATTCTATGCACCACCACTCACGGTCTCTTCAACAAATGGATCGTTCAATGGCAGCTTTGAGGAGAGACCTTACGGAGCAGGAGGATCGTAACAGGAGAAGCAACCTACGAATTTTTAGTCTTCCTGAAGAAGCAGAGAAGTCAGCTTCTTCGATGATTGACTTTCTCTCTCAATGGCTTCCTTCTACCTTGCAAATTTCATTTCTGAGAGACTTTGAGATTGAGAGGGCTCATCGTGTCCCCTCCTTCAGGTCTAAATCTTCTACAAGCCCAAGAGCGGTAATCTTCAAACCATTGCGTCACCAACATTCGGAGCAAATTTTGGCTCATATGAGGAAGGTAAAATCTGTGACTTGGGAGGGACATCGCATTTCTATTTCGCAAGACTTTGCGAGAGATACTGTGATTCGTAGAAAGGGTTTCCTCAATCTGCGGAAACGTTTGCTGGACATGAACATCCCTTTTTCTTTTGCTGGTCCTTCCAAATTTCATATCACATTCAAGGGCCGCTATAGAATTTTTGATGAGCCTGCTGATCTGTCCTCTTTTCTTGATAATCAATCTGAATCACAGATGGATTCGTCGTCTGCTCCTGTTCCTTCTGGATCTTGATTCTTTTTATGTTCTTTCTGTGATTTTACATTTTTCCGTCTGACATGTGTCACTGTTAGTGTTAGATGTTGACTATGGTTCCCCCCGTAGTTTTCTGTAGTTGTTCAATAGTTTGCCGTTCATTTCGTCTTTCTTGTCCGTCTGGTTTTCCTCTCCGCGTTGTATTACTAAATTGGACTTTGTCACTCTTTCTGCTTTTTTCTCTGATAATGCTCCTATTTCCCGGATGGTCTGTTTGCGTTCCGTTCATCCAGCCTTTTGTCATTGGTCCTTTGTCTACTTGTGTATTTAGTCTTTCTACTTTTTCTTTCTAGCTTTGTTTTTTCTTCAGCTTAGGAATGTTTATTCCACCTCCTTTTACCTTTTAGTTAATATTTGTCTTTTACTATTTCATATTCGTTTCTGCTTCGTTCGGCTCTCAGGTTCCTGTGCCGCAACATGTTTTTCTCTAGGCTCGTGTCTTTTGGTCGTTTTATTCTTCTTAGTCAGCATGTTCTCTTCCATTGTCTTCTATTCATTCAATTTTTCGTTGTTTTGTTAATTTTCCTCCATTACTTCCGTTCTTTCTGATACCTTTTGTTTCACTCATTTATGTCCTCAATATACGCTTCTCCATATGCTTTGTTCATTATCTCTGTTGACCTCCTATTTCTTACTGCTTTTGTTCCATATTGCTTTATGATGCTTTTTCATTATAATGTTTTTATTACATTAATTCCGCACATTGCTATGTTTCTTATCTTGTTAATTAGTTATGCCATATATATGATGTTCAGTATTTATCTTCCCTTATCATGCTTTGTGCTGTTCGCTTGTTTTTTCCTTTTTATCTATGATGTTTCTTCTATAATATTTCTAAGACGTTAAGTTTACATATATTGTATGTTTGCTAGACATATCTAATGTTTGTTTAATCCTTAGGGATACTTTGCTTAATTACTTTGTTGTTTCCATGCTTTTACTACTTCTGCTTGCTCATAATTCTTCAGTTGGTTTTTTAACTTAATGTATGATGCACCATTATGCTTCTGGTTCTGTTTGGACTTAGAGGCTTCTTACAGCTTTTCTTTTTCTTCTATCCCGTTCTGAGTTCTTCCGTCACTCTGGCTTCTTTATCTTTTATTTTTGGCCTATTTCTTTCTTTTTTGGATGGTTTAGCGTTGCAACTTTTGCTATTGTATGCGTCCCGGCATCCCTCTTGCTTCCCGCTTCCATGTCTCCCCAGGTATGAGTTTGGTCCTCTATAGACCTCCCCTGGTGGGTCTTTTTCTTTTTTTTCCTCTATTCCTCTCTGGTGCCTCTGTTCCTCCTTCTCTTTTCCTTTTCTCTCCCTTCCCCTCCTTTTTCTTTCTCTTCTTGGATCATCGAATACTTTTCTGCTTTCTCCCTTCTTACTTCTCTTCACGAACTTCTTGTTGGACTTCTCCTGTTGTGTTGTCTGTAATATGGCATTGGTGGTCTTCTATTGTCGTTGGTTTCTCCTTTCTGCTATCTACGTATTATGAGTCATCCTTTCTGGTAGTACTATGCCGGGTTTGAATGTGTTGTCCCTTAATGTCAGAGGATTGAATCATCCGGTGAAAAGATCAAAAATTCTGGATTACTGTAAATCCTTATCTTCAGATTTGATACTTTTACAAGAAACGAAAGTTTCTTCCAAGGAGGCCCTGTTTTTGAAGAAAGATTGGGTTCTTGACGTTGTTTGTTCGGAGGCCTCGGGCAAAAAGAATGGTGTGATAACGTTACTTTCTAGGAATTCTGGTCTATCCGTGATCTCGACTAAACATGATTCGGAGGGCAGATGGTTACTATCCAAAGTCTCTGATGGTACGAATGATCTTTATGTTATGAATATCTATGCTCCAAACATTGATGACTCCTCATTTTGGCGAACAGTTACTAAAACACTAGCTGACACACCACATAACGGTAATTTAATTGTGGGAGGTGACTTCAATTTACCAATGGATCCCTTGTTAGATAGAAGTTCGGTGTTTAACTTCCGGCCTCCTAGAGCTCATAAGCAGATGACACATATGTGTTCCTTTACTCATCTTCAAGATACTTGGCGTCTTCATAATCCTACGGGTAGTGACTTTTCTTTCTTTTCTTCTCCCCATTCTAGTTTCTCTCGTATTGACTATCTTTTGGTCCATTTGTCTCTTGTGCAGTCTTCTTCTTCCCCATACATACATCCTATTCTTGTCTCTGATCACGCGGCTGTTTCCTTTACTCTTTTGTCCTTTGCTCCTAAATCGCGTCCTCGTTCTTGGAAATTAAATACTGAGCTTTTGCATGATGAATCTCAAATTTTGGCTGTTTCCAAAGAAATTGATACCTTTTTTGCTGATAATGAAGGCTCCGTTTCCTCTCCAATAGTCTTGTGGGATGCTTTTAAATGCACTCTTCGTGGTCACATCATTAAGCGTATGGCGACAAGAAATACTGCCATCAAAAAGGAACTGGCTGACTTAGCGGCTGAAATCAAAAAGCAAGAATCTCTCTATCGCCACTCTAGGGACACCAAATGCTTACAGACCATCAAGAATTTAAAGTATTCCTACAACACTATTGTTACTAAGAGAGCTCATATAGGAGTACAAGCTCAGAAATCTAAACGGCTACTTTTAAAAAACCGAGCAGGCAAAATTTTGGCGGCTACGTTGAAGTTTCAGGAATCTTCTTTTCAATCCTCTCAGATTTCCTCTATTATTGATAGCTCTGGTATCAAACAATTTCAAACCACAGAAATTCTTGATGTATTCCGAGATTTTTACAGTAAGCTCTATACTCCCACTAATCAGGCATCTTTTTCCCAATGTCAAGAATTTTTGAAGACAATACCTATACAATCTGTCTCGGTGGAGGATAGTAGCCAATTGGGTGGCTCGATTACTACAGAGGAAATTATTGCCGCTATCAAAGCTACGCGGTCTGGGAAAGCTCCCGGTCCAGACGGTTTCCCCATTTTGTTTTATAAGACCTTTCTTCCTTCTGTTGTTCCTCGCCTTAGTTTTTGAGGCCTTTATGCAAGGAGGGTCGGTTTCGGGTTCAGCAGCTGATGCCACTATTGTGGTGATTCCAAAAGAGGGCAAGGATCATTCTGATCCCAAGAATTTTCGTCCTATTTCCCTTCTTAATATGGAGGCTAAGATTTTTGCCAAGATTCTGGCCAGGCGCTTGGAGTCTTATATTCCTAAGCTTGTCCACCCATCTCAGACGGGATTTGTCAAGGGCAGACTTGCTAGGGACAACATTCGTACCTTTTGTCATATTCTGGGTTCAGCTAAACGTTCTACCCTTCCGGCTGCGGCTTTGGCCCTTGACGCCGAAAAGGCCTTTGACAAGGTCTCTTGGCCTTTTTTGCATGCTGTTCTATCTGCGCATAACCTTGGGGACTCTTTGTTAATATGGTTATGTCCCTCTATGCTCAACCTAGAGCCAACATTAGGGTAAATGGGGCTACGTCGTCTTTTTTTAACCTTTGCCAAGGCACCAGACAAGGTTGTCCTTTATCCCCGCTTTTGTTTCTATTATCCATCGACCCGCTCCTCAGATTGATTGATCTCCACCCAGACATTAAAGGTTTTAAATTTGGCTCTCATTGTGTGAAGACAGCGGCCTATGCGGACGATGTTCTTATTTTTTCTGATGACATAGTATTAGACATTCCCGCCATTACTGACACCATCTCTCTTTTTTCTAAGGTTTCGGGGTATACCCTTAATAGAGACAAAACAGAGATGTTCCCCTTGAATGCTTATTGCTTCCAAGCGCATATGGGGTCTGCAGGTTTTAAGTGGCAATCTAAACAGCTCAAGTACTTAGGGATCTGGTTTTGTGGTACCCTTTATGATACTGTAGCGTATAATGAAGCCCAGACTATAACCAAAGTACATCGTCTTTTAGACACCTGGTCTCCGAAACATATTTCATGGTGGGGTCGTCTCCAAACTTTGAAAATGATGATAACACCTATCATTAATTTTGTATCATCTATGCTCCCGGTGAAATTATCCTCTTCTTTTTTTCATGAGATGGATGTCATTACCTCTAAATTACTCTGGAATGACAAGAGAGCTAGAATTGCTTAAAAGTTTTTAAGAAAGCCTTATGATATGGGGGGTTGTAATTTTCCTGATTGGGACAAATACCAAGATGCTTTTTTAGCCTCTCAAGGAGCTCTTTGGTTTTCTTTGGTTCCTGCTCATCTGCCTTCCTGGATGTTAATTGAACAGGAGCTTTCTGCCCCTTTGCCACCTTCTTCGTTTTTAACCACTTCTACTTTATCTATTCCGTTTTCTCGTTCGATCATTTTAGATACCATTGCAGCTGTCCGGTTGGTAGACAAGAGAGTTGCTACTCCTCTTCACAAATCACGATGGTCCTCAATTTGGCGTAATCCTAAGATTAAAATAGTTATTGATCACGAATTGATGTCTTATTGGGCTACTAAAGGGATTTCGCTTGTACGTCATCTTTATGATTCAAATAATGATCAGTTACCCTTCTCCTTCTTAGCTCAACAATTTTCTCTCACTAACTTAGACTTTTACACATTTCTAAAAATTAAAGTTGCTCTTACTAAACTAAGATTGGTTCCCAATTCTCCTACCGTTACCTTATTTCAATTTTGGCTTAGAACTGGTCATGTAGCTTCCAAAATTTATAAATTTCTATCTTACAATTCTTCTGTCCAGCATACTGTTACCCAACAAAAATGGTTGCGTCATTTTGCTCATGATCTTACACAACATATTTCACCAGATTCCTGGCAGTTAATTGGGAAGTTATCTCTGCGTAATAAAATTGCCCCTTCTTTAATTCAGTCTAAGTTCTTTTCTATTAATCTCATTCCTTGGACTCCAGTTCGCCTGCATTCCCTCTCTCTAAAGGAGGATGACTTATGTTGGAGTTGTGGTTTATCGGCTGGTACTTTCCCCCATATGTTTTTTGAATGTTCTCTTCTGCAATCCTTTTGGGATATGATACATAAACATCTTATGTTAATATTTCATGTCCAATTCCAGCTATCCTTTCCCATGATTATGCTGGATCCATTGGCCTCTCCAATCCCGTTACCTTTAGACTCCTTAGAATTACAACTAATGGATCTTCTATTAACTGTGGCTGTCAAAGTTATTCTTATGGACTGGAAGTCTTTTTCCTCAGTCTCATACCATACCTGGTGGGCATGGGTTTCCTTTTTGAGAAGTGCACACACTTCGGTTGATGAGGCCCATCTCTCTCCTTCAATCTCTAGTGGTGTGTGGAGGGCTTTGGATGCCCATATGGACCTAGCATCGAAAGGTTTGGTTGCTCAATATCCCTTCGTGTTACCTGATTGAGTGTGTCTTGTGTGTTTGTTTGTGGAGCCCCACAGGAGTTCTTTTCTTTATCTTTTCTTCCTCCTCTCTTCTTTCCCCGCTCTCTTCATCCTTACCTTTATCTTCTCTTTCTCCTCTTCTTCTTTCTCTTACTTTTTCTCCTATTTCTATTGCATAGTGATACTGTTGATGCTTTTTATTATTTCGGTCACTAATTCTTTGCATTCTACATATTTATATGCCATTTATCCAATGTATTTATATGCCATTTATCCAATGACTTATTTGTAACTTATACACCAATGTTACATTATTCTTTATAGATACTCATCACCTGTATCACTTTTATTATATTTTACTATTTATTTATTGCCTCAAATTCTAATAAAACTTTTTGAACTAAAAAAACTATCAGTGATCTGATGAGCAATCAAGGTGGATTGACATGCTGGATTTTGCAATTTATTCATAATAGAAAACATACCTGAAGAGACAATCGGGGTTTTAAAAATCCTATTTGTACGGAAAAGACATTTGGCTTTCCTTATACCACAGTCTGCTAACGTTTGTGACACGTAATGTTGGCAGATGGATTTTAATTGCAAAACCACAGGTGATCAGCAGCTCCTAAAGCACGTTTTGAGCCTGCTAGGTTGTGAGAAAACCAGTGTAGAGTAGGTCTCCTCTTTTTCGCAGGCATGACCTGGAACAAGAGTATCAGCAGCTAAAAGTGCTCATTTATATTATGATTTAATTGTTCTAGTTTTACCAGGTTCAGAGTAAGTAGATAGGCATTTAAGGGTGACTGCAGTCAAACAATCAGCAATGAGTACCTTCCAAATCGCGACAGTATTTAGAAACACCTTCAAAAAATGTACAAAGCTCTCAAGCTGGCAGGAGAACAGAATATTATATTGGTCTGACGAAGGTAGAGCATAGGGAAAAAAGCACACTTGGCAAAAATGGGAGTTGGACCGGAATATAGTGAGTGTATGGCCTTTGATGTAGGTTAGAAAACAAAGCTCAGAAACAAAACCAAAACCAGCAAATAAGTCATTACATTTCTTGGTAAGGGGTAAAATGGCATGGTGACTTGGGTGTTTCTTTAAGAACACCATTGTTAACGAAGTAAGTCACCATATCAACATCCATTTTATAAAGTGAAGAAAAGAGATTACACAAAGTGGTGCAATCAAAAGTTATATGGTAACCCGCTCCCTGACTTAATTGGTAACATCGCTGGCAAATTAGGGGGAGATTTTAAAAACAATGCTCGCAGCGCAGCCTTCTGGGAGGGTGTGCTGCATTGCGCGACAGGGAGGTAACAGGAGAGTGCCATTTCTTCAGAGAAATGACTCTCTCCTCTACCTTGCGCCAGTGCTGATTACAGCTGGTGTGCACCAAGCACACACGTTAGCGCCATAGCGCTAGGGTGTGTGCATTAACCCTAGGTGGAGTTCGCGGAGTTGCACTACGCGGAACTCCGCGAAGTGCAAAAAAAATCTGCCGCCCTACGCGTAGCTCCGCAAGTGGTGGAGTACGATAGAAAAATACAGTTTGCGTTGATTGCACAGTGCCAGATGCTTGTCCGCACTGTGCACAAGAAACACCACAGGGCCTTGACTCTACTCAGTAAGGCTGAGTCCATATAACAACAAAACATAACAATTGCCAATACTGAGCAAAACTCCCCAAAACTTTTTGTTAACCAGAACCTATGAATAAAACATATAGGTCCACGTTTTTTACTACACCATCAGTTGTTTTATTTGACAACTCACTTAGAAATCACTTTATGAAAAATGCTTTTATCTACAAGTGTATCAATAATGAATACAAAACAGAGGGAAACGCTATGTACAACAAACTACATCACATCATATACGACACCAGCAGACAATCAATGCATACCATCAAATATACTTCATACAGATTTGGCCAGACACTAATAAAAAACACTCACACCATCCGAAAAACACACCAGAGCGGGTTAAAAATACTTATCAATGGCCCCAGAACTGGTGGACAATATTCTTAATCCCAACGTCAAACGACACAATAAATCATATGTACTCCTAATGAAATGTAGTAATGATTGTAAGTAATCACTATTTCCTGCATCTAACACCTAAGTCATAACACCAATGAGACAATGGTATTGCGTAGTTTGTTTGAGAAGGGAAACAGAAGGTCGACACGTTTCAAACCCAACTGTTTGTCGGGTTCTCATCAGGACCGTAACGTTCTAGAAAAGAAAGAAACAAAACAAACGTTCATATTTACAAGACCTCTAACCGTAGTTTAGCTGAAGAAAACACCCACCGATGTAATCCGCCTACCTCATTTCCTTGACAGAACCAATCTGTGATTCCACAATCATGAAGATGTTAACATTCTGAAACGACAAACACAAGACACGACACTCTCTATAAACCTAATGTCAAAGTCAGGCCATAACCTCACTTATCTAAAAGGCTCACTCGAGTCCGCTTACCAGTTGCTGAAGTTGTATGTAAAATCCCTGTTGTTATGATGCCTGTACCAGGGTCACCTGCCAAAAATTGCCAACTATGAGAACATGTAAATTTGTGACTTATAGCATGTTGGTTAAACATCAAGAGGCAGGGCTCACCTTAATCGCACGTCGGTGAAGTCCATAGAAACTAAAATTGATCTACCAATTTGCTAGTACCTCTGAGGGGAAGAAAGTACATCCGTTTACCTCCTTTGCACGCACTCCAGCGGGCAAGCGAAATGTTAATAAACAGCACGCCGGTTACCTTGAACAGTCTCCCTCCCTCTCTGAAACCGCGTGCACGTCCTCCAAGTGTGGTGTGTAGCGAGCGTTCCTGCATTGAATGATGGGATAGTGGGGTTGAAGGGAAATGTAGTATTTAGGCTACTTGTTAGGTGGGCCAATGCCTGCTCTTTGTGCGAGGTCACGTGTATGAAGACAAATTCATCACAAACGGCACCATGTACAGGGCAAGTGGTCCCTGTTTTCTTTTTCTGCTGCTCGAGTAGATTTTTACTCAAGCGGCAGCTTTCTCAACATGAACGGGCTGTTTCTCTACACGAGCGTTCACGAGCATACGCGACCACTCGCAATGAGAAACCTGACCGCCAGCGTTGAGAAATCTCTCTGGGAGGTTGATTTTCCAAGCTTGCCAACTTGATGTTGGCGATCGCAAACAAGGAAAAATCTCACCGGGCATTTGATTTTCTCGCTCGCGGTCACCAACTTGATGTTGACGAACGCAAGCGAGGTAAAAAAATTCCGCTACGCGGAGTGGAGTTTTTGGGAACTCCGGGAGCGTCGCGTAACGCGGAGTGCGTAAAACTCCGCAAACTCCACAAGCAGAGCAGAGTTCATCACCCAGGGTTAGTGTGCATTGGTCTAGTATAGATTTTGTACAGGAATGGTACCCTTCCTGTACAAAATACAATGCCTGGTCACAATGAAAAGTTTTTCCGCACAGCGCAGTACGCATGCAAAGTCGGAAAAGGAAGGAGAAATGAAAGCATTTCTCCTTCCGTGTGCCCCAAACCCAATCTACTTTATTTAGTAAATTGGGTTTAGGGTGAGAAACCGTGAGTGGTTGCATGGGAATGCCCATGCTCCACCCTTGGTATGCCCCCATGGTGCAAAGTAATGCGAATCAGCGCTGCTTTTCATTACTTTTCTGTTATTTCCATCGCTAAGCAAGTTAAGCACTGGAAAGTAAATAGGGGAAAAAAAGATTTTGCACCAATTAGCATCACTTTTGGGATGCAAATACAGCACAAAATCTTAGTAACTCTCCCCCTTAGTGTCTTCTGAATGCGGACGGGTGGAGAAAGCCTTGCCTTTGATGTGCCTTCGCAAGACATAGGAGCACCCACTGCATACCTCTGCTGCACAGACACGTTATAGTTTCCTTTTTTACCTGCCTCCTCCAAGGTTTCAACTATGTGGGCTGCAATGCTAACAGAAATGGATGTATGATAGTACAACGCGATCATTTTGATCGCGGTACTTTACATTGCGGATTTTACAACGCAAGTCGTTACAACGACTTGCGTTGGAGGGCGCGGATTGTGGATTTTTATAATTTTATATTCCAACACCAGTCCACGTAACAGTAGGGAAGGTGTTGGAATATAAAATTACAATATTCCTTAACCAACGGCGCCATCCAGAGCAAGTCGTAGTAACGACTTGCGTGGTAATGGCAGTGTGGTAAAGGTCGTGCGGTGTAAACACCGCGTTGTAAACGACGTTTACCACAGAAATGCCTGATGAAAGTGGCAAGCCAAGAAAAGTAAAATGGCAGCTCAAAAACTACCCGTTATTAAGAACCAGCAATAGGACCCCACAAGCAGAATCCCAGCCTGTTCACAATCCCCATCTAGTTCAAAGCAGACCCCAGAAAACCCACAAAGCATACACTAGTCGATCAAATACAAGTGCAGCTAAAAGTGCCAAAAAGCACATTTAATGCGGGTGGGAGATAAATTAAGGGTAAAAAAATGTAAAAATTGTGCAAACTTGCAAAAAGCTAATATTGATGCTCAGAGTAATGATGTGCTAGGAAAGTTGGCAAATCCTGTTCTAAATCCTGACATGGTTGCAAACTGGGAGCAGGATCTTTAATTCCCCCACAGCCCGCTCCCAGGCCATCCCTGGCTATGTTAAAATACTGGCTGCACTCTATTTCATGACCATTAGATATTTCCAGAGGGTCATCTTTGACAATGCTGGCATCTCATTGGCAATCCAGCCTTGATGCCTGCATCGGGTACTGAGATGTATCAGCAGAACAGCATACCAGTTTTTCCCCTTGCCACAGTCACTAGAGAAAACTGAATTCTATTCACATTTCTATTTCTACTGTATGGTAGGTGCCATTGATTGCACCTACAAGGTGCTTCAGCCACATCACCACACAGCACACCTTTGGCACTGCATCAATGTGCAAGCTGCCTGTGATGCCAGAGACTGCTTCACTAATGTGTATGCTGCCGTTCCTCAGAGCACACATAAAAGCTACATCTTCCAAGAACCAACTCTTACAAGCTGCTTGGTTGCTGGGGATTTTAGTGATATAACTGGTAAGTATCAACACTTGGGCTACATGTGCATCTAGGGTGGCATCTCAAACATACTCAATAATCACTAAAATACAATACACACACATTGACTTCACATCCTTGCATGTTTTTAGATTTGACATGGAAGACACACCTTTTTTTAAAAAAATGCTCATCTTTCTTGCAATTGAGGCCACACATGTTCTATCTCCCCATTCCCTCATACCCTATAGATGTCCAACCACACTACCTCAACAGAGGTTCCATTTATTTAAAGATATAAGGCCCAACTCCAGTTTTAAGTAGGCTGTGAATCAATTTTCTGTATTTCTGCCAAATCATCAATGTGTCTTCCTTTGACGTAGATGTTGTCTGTCCTTATCTTTTCAAGAACTGTGAACATGTCAAGTCATTTAGTTATAAACATCAGCAAAACACCTGATGCAACATCATTCTGGAACAAGTGCCTTGTTATCTCAATTTCAAGGTCAAACAAAGAGCAATAGTCAAAATAGTGTATTCCGAATTGTTATACTTTTACCTTATATGTGTAAAGGAATGCTTCTTAGACTAGCATCTTAATCCGTATTAAACCAAACATTTCTAAGGTGACATTGCACATTCAACCTCAGATAAGATACAGTATATAAGGACTGCCATTTGACCATCTGTCAGGAGAGGTCCTTACCCCCGATTATCGTGAGCAAGATACTGCCAAACCAGAAAATGATCATGCCTGCCAGATGCTGTTGCTGTACAGCGCTTTTCTACACAAAGATTATACCAAACTTGAGAGAAGTTTATACTGAAGCAAAACATTTGTTTGCCCTTTGCAGGGAACACAGCCTCTCTAACTCCTCATAATTATTGTGTTCTGCTATAAACAAGGTATGCAGTGTGCCCATTATCCCTAAGAAAATCTAGCTGTAAGTTGATTTACTTTACATGCTTTCCTAGCGTCGCGCATAGAAGTAGGTTTTAGGGTGTTCGATTTTTAGATTACATCAAAACATGCTAGAAATGTCCATTTTGTTTTTGCTGTTTGCAACGTGCATTTGTGCTGTTTTAATTGCACTCTGTGTGGTAAACTTAGATGTGTTGAGCAACAGGGTGCACCTTTCCAATTAAACGTGCCTTTTAGTGCATTGTGTGTGTGTGATTGAAGTGAGTGAAAAAGGTTTGTTTCTGATCACCACAGTGTCCTTGGATCCCTGTTTAGGGTCTGTTAGTAACACAAAAGCATTGAAACCACTTCAAGTATGAATAGGATGTGGTTCTGTGGGGTTACAAAAACCAGTCTCTCACATTCAAACTTGGTGCATTGAACTAAATTCACTTGTATCATCCATGGGTGTGAAGCAAACCTGGTAGAGCTGAGCCAGAGACTCAGATTATGCAACATTGGTGCCCAACGTTGAGCCTGGATGTTTTGGGAACCCCTTGAGTAGTTCTTTTTGATATAAACACATAGGCAAACCATTATTACCTCACTACAAAGACGTCCGTTACCTCCTACTTTGAATCAGCAAGTACCTATTGCAGTGGGTTTGTCAAGGTTCACTTTTAAAAAGCTATTTCCCATTCTGGTTTTCTAATTCTTTGATTCTGTATCATTTGAATCTGTTCATACGGTAGCTTCTATTGCGATAGGAGCCAATTACAGGGAAGCAGTTACTCAGCATCTCAAATATTGAAGTGTACCCGATGGAGGGTGGGGGGCAGTTACTTTAAAGCTGCTCAAGTGGAATATGCTTTTGAGACATTTTTTTCATGGGTGGAGTTTGAGACTATAGATGCTGCCTCCAGGCAGTTTCAGACCTATAATGCAGAAAAAACACCTGTACACTATAAGACTTACTAAGATTTGGAAAGCCCTTTGACTTACCAGGAACACCAGAATGTGTTGGCTGGTCAGTTCCAAAAGTTACAAAAATGTCTGCCTCAGACCCCTGAGCAATGATGGGGCAACATGGCCAGTCTTGACTACCTGCACACCTATTCCTCATCCCAATGCCTTGGCACACACAGAGGTTGTAGTGGATTTAAATTACACACTCACCGTAAACAGGAGACTTGTACAGTTTGTATTATGTGCCATGAGCTCTAGACTGTTTTCACAGTGGGACCAACAGCTCCGGTACTGATACAATCCATTAGTGCAGCATACTATGCTACTGAAATTCGTAATCGCTCTAACCCATCAAAGATTATCTTCAAGGCCATGAAAGACCTCCTGGCGAAACGGTCTCCCTCTGCGGCTGTGGGATCCACCTCTCATTGTGAATCCCTTGCCACCTACTTTCTGGGAAAGGTCCAGGACATCTATCGGGCCTTCCCCAGTATGGGGAATGACCTGGGAACTCAGAATGGGGTGCTAGCCCATCCTCCCCTGCTATCATTTCCTCCACTCCTTCTGGAGGGGTTTGACAAACTTGCCTTGCAAGTTAAGTCTGGATCTCCCTTGGATCCAGTAAAACCTGCTTTGTTTAGAGACCAGGCCTTTATGGGACGTACTGTCGTGCGTTCCTTAGTCAACCTTTCGCTGGAGTCGGGTGTGGTTCCAACTAAGTGGAAGCAGGCGGTGGTGTCCCCAATTATTAAGAAACCTACTCTGGATCCATCAAAACCGGAAAGTTATCGCCCCATCTCACTGCTACCCTGGCCGGCAAAGATAACGGAGGCTCATGTTAACATCGCCTTGTCGGAACATCTTGCCCGGACCAATGTCCTTGATCCCACACAACATGGCTTCCATGCTGGACACAGCACGGAAACTGCCCTTCTTGTGATGGTCGAACATCTTCGAGCGGTGCTGGATGCCGGTCAGACGGCGGCGCTGATACTATTAGATCTCAGCGCCGCCTTCGACACGGTCTCCCATACCATCCTTTTGCACCGGCTCGAGGACATTGGCGTTGGCGGCCGGGCTTTGCAGTGGTTCCGCTCTTTTCTTGACGACCGTTCCTTCTGTGTGGCCATCCCTCCTTTTAAGTCCAATTTCCAGCCACTGGCCATGGGGGTTCCGCAGGGGTCCTCGCTGAGTCCCACGTTATTCAATCTATACGTGAGACCGCTGGCTGAGGTCGCCAGGCAGTGGGGCCTGACTTTGGTCTCCTACGCCGACGATACTCAGCTAGCGGTTACTCTCAGCGGGGACGCGGAGCAAGATGCCCCCAGGTTTTGGAACGGACTGAAGGCGGTGGCCAGCTCGTTGACAGCTAACTGTCTCCAGCTCAATGCCACCAAGACAGAGGTTATGGTTGTCGGGAAGAGAGTGGACTCTTGGGGGGACCAATGGTGGCCGCCGGAACTGGGACCAACTCCGACCCCGGTGTCTGAGCTGAAAAACCTGGGAGTTTGGTTGGATGCCGGCCTCTCCTTTGTTGGCCACACCAAAAATACAGCCGCTTGCTGTTTCGTCTTGTTGCGAGGATTACGACCCGTTCTTAAATACTTTGACGCCCCTACCAGGCAGCTGGTGATTCAGGCCACTGTCATCTCGCGCCTGGATTACGCCAGCTCCCTCCTGGTTGGAGCTAATCAGGCGGAAATCACCCGTCTACAACGGGTACAAAATGCTGCGGCTAGAGCGATCGTTGGCTTGCCCAGATTTTGCTCGGTGTCCAATGTTCTCCGTTCCCTTCACTGGCTTCCAGTCAGGAAGCGAATTCATTTTAAGGTTCTTTGTTTAACTTTTAAAATACTGAAAGGTATTGGCCCTCAAATTATGTCCAGCTTATTGTCCTTCTATGTACCCACGCGTGCCCTCAGTTCCCAAGGTCAGGCCCTCGCCGTAGTCCCCAGATTCAGGCTCCCTCACCACCCCTTGTTGTAAATATTTTTGTCCACCCTAAGCGTGGAAGGGTATACTCAGACATGAGTCCCTTGCTCATTGCACCATCAGGATTCAAGCAAGCCGGGCCGAAGACGGCTGTAATGCCAGAAACCGGTCCCCGGAAGCTTGTTTCCTTCCCAGTGTAAGAATTGGCTTTTGTAGTTTGGTTTGCCCTGTTCCCATCATGCACTGGGACAGGAACAGACTAATTTGCATACAGCCAGGTTCTGAAACTGGGATGGTGCAGTGAGCTAAAAAACGGTGTTGGATCTAGCCCTGATCTCTTGACAGGGTGAGAGTATTCTGCTTAATTCAGAGACTCTGTCCCTCACCACCCCTTGTTGTAAATATTTTTGTCCACCCTAAGCGTGGAAGGGTATACTCAGACATGAGTCCCTTGCTCATTGCACCATCAGGATTCAAGCAAGCCGGGCCGAAGACGGCTGTAATGCCAGAAACCGGTCCCCGGAAGCTTGTTTCCTTCCCAGTGTAAGAATTGGCTTTTGTAGTTTGGTTTGCCCTGTTCCCATCATGCACTGGGACAGGAACAGACTAATTTGCATACAGCCAGGTTCTGAAACTGGGATGGTGCAGTGAGCTAAAAAACGGTGTTGGATCTAGCCCTGATCTCTTGACAGGGTGAGAGTATTCTGCTTAATTCAGAGACTCTGTCCCTCACCACCCCTTGTTGTAAATATTTTTGTCCACCCTAAGCGTGGAAGGGTATACTCAGACATGAGTCCCTTGCTCATTGCACCATCAGGATTCAAGCAAGCCGGGCCGAAGACGGCTGTAATGCCAGAAACCGGTCCCCGGAAGCTTGTTTCCTTCCCAGTGTAAGAATTGGCTTTTGTAGTTTGGTTTGCCCTGTTCCCATCATGCACTGGGACAGGAACAGACTAATTTGCATACAGCCAGGTTCTGAAACTGGGATGGTGCAGTGAGCTAAAAAACGGTGTTGGATCTAGCCCTGATCTCTTGACAGGGTGAGAGTATTCTGCTTAATTCAGAGACTCTGTCCCTCACCACCCCTTGTTGTAAATATTTTTGTCCACCCTAAGCGTGGAAGGGTATACTCAGACATGAGTCCCTTGCTCATTGCACCATCAGGATTCAAGCAAGCCGGGCCGAAGACGGCTGTAATGCCAGAAACCGGTCCCCGGAAGCTTGTTTCCTTCCCAGTGTGAGAATTGGCTTTTGTAGTTTGGTTTGCCCTGTTCCCATCATGCACTGGGACAGGAACAGACTAATTTGCATACAGCCAGGTTCTGAAACTGGGATGGTGCAGTGAGCTAAAAAACGGTGTTGGATCTAGCCCTGATCTCTTGACAGGGTGAGAGTATTCTGCTTAATTCAGAGACTCTGTCCCTCACCACCCCTTGTTGTAAATATTTTTGTCCACCCTAAGCGTGGAAGGGTATACTCAGACATGAGTCCCTTGCTCATTGCACCATCAGGATTCAAGCAAGCCGGGCCGAAGACGGCTGTAATGCCAGAAACCGGTCCCCGGAAGCTTGTTTCCTTCCCAGTGTAAGAATTGGCTTTTGTAGTTTGGTTTGCCCTGTTCCCATCATGCACTGGGACAGGAACAGACTAATTTGCATACAGCCAGGTTCTGAAACTGGGATGGTGCAGTGAGCTAAAAAACGGTGTTGGATCTAGCCCTGATCTCTTGACAGGGTGAGAGTATTCTGCTTAATTCAGAGACTCTGTCCCTCACCACCCCTTGTTGTAAATATTTTTGTCCACCCTAAGCGTGGAAGAGTATACTCAGACATGAGTCCCTTGCTCATTGCACCATCAGGATTCAAGCAAGCCGGGCCGAAGACGGCTGTAATGCCAGAAACCGGTCCCCGGAAGCTTGTTTCCTTCCCAGTGTAAGAATTGGCTTTTGTAGTTTGGTTTGCCCTGTTCCCATCATGCACTGGGACAGGAACAGACTAATTTGCATACAGCCAGGTTCTGAAACTGGGATGGTGCAGTGAGCTAAAAAACGGTGTTGGATCTAGCCCTGATCTCTTGACAGGGTGAGAGTATTCTGCTTAATTCAGAGACTCTGTCCCTCACCACCCCTTGTTGTAAATATTTTTGTCCACCCTAAGCGTGAAAGGGTATACTCAGACATGAGTCCCTTGCTCATTGCACCATCAGGATTCAAGCAAGCCGGGCCGAAGACGGCTGTAATGCCAGAAACCGGTCCCCGGAAGCTTGTTTCCTTCCCAGTGTAAGAATTGGCTTTTGTAGTTTGGTTTGCCCTGTTCCCATCATGCACTGGGACAGGAACAGACTAATTTGCATACAGCCAGGTTCTGAAACTGGGATGGTGCAGTGAGCTAAACAACGGTGTTGGATCTAGCCCTGATCTCTTGACAGGGTGAGAGTATTCTGCTTAATTCAGAGACTCTGTCCCTCACCACCCCTTGTTGTAAATATTAGCCGTTCGGGAGGGCGCTCCTTCCGCGTTAAAGCGGCTTCCATCTGGAACTCTCTTCCGTCTGATATCCGCCTGATGGAGGACCTTATGCTCTTCAGGAGAGCAATCAAAACCTTTCTGTTTTAATTCCAGTTATTCCAAACGCTTTGTCTGCTCTTGTTGTGTTATTGTCCTACCTTGTCACTGCGCCAGGACGCTCCTTAGCTGGAGCAGCTGTGCGCATAACAAATAAAGATAACATAACAAATAAAGATAACATAGTCCACAGACTGTTAACGCTATCATGGGAAAAGCTCCTGTAAAGCATGAAGAGATTCCCTTCCCGGTTGCTCGCAAGACCAACCATTTAGAAGTGGTTATGTCTGTTTACACCACCCCGAGACAAACTTACAATATTCACTATGTGTCTGCCTCTAGTGATGGTGCCACACAAAGAGGAATGTAACACCTGGTGAAGCATATTTGCATGAGCTTACACCAACACGCATAGCACACTTTGATTGGCAGTTCTCCATGAGTACTGAAACAGGTACAGAATGAGCACGGAGCTGCACCAGCTCTGGACTTAGGAATGAAATGAATAGGAAACATTTCAACAGTTTTTTCTATAATAGTAAGCAACTTTAAGGGAGATTCTTCAGTTCTGACCATAGGCCAAAGCCTGGAAGCGGTTCCAGTTCCAGATCGTGAATGGGAAATACAACAGGTAATTGGGGAAGTATACACCTTTGTGGCTCGTGATACCTTAGGTTCGGAAGCAGTTAAGCCAAATTTAAAACCTAAAAGTGACATTGATGGTTCTATTAAAGAGAAATATGAGGAAGGAAGAAAGAAACAGGGGAGTAGAAAGCAATCTTGCACCTGCGGAATCTTGTAGAGGTGGTTATAATTTAAGGGACTACGAGAAAATGTAAAAAAACATAATGGTATCAGTATTCTGATATCCGATCTCCACGTTCTTTTCAGGACTCTGAAGGTAAACAAGCAGAGAAGGAAAGTCGATCTGAGCTTTCAAAAAAGGAGGAGTATAGTAGAAAAGGTTACACAGGAAGAGAAGCTAAAGTCAGTGTGAAGAGGGAACAAAAGAATTGGACTTTAAGACAAAGTAGCAGGACTTTCTAAGAAAAATGCTGATCCAACTACTGAGCCTCCTGCAAAACAGGAATTGGGTGAGATCACTCTTAGACAGTGCAGCAGAAGTCACAATATTACATCAGATGCTTCAGAGGTTTCTGGTGGCTAGTCCAAATGATGAGTTCATAAAAGTTGAAACTCCTGACAAATATTTAAATCCTCCAGATAGGATTCATGATTTAGAATTATAGATTGAAGGGGACATAATACCCACTATTAAGCTGTCTTCTGGACACTTTTATCTGATCATTACAACATTATACTAGCTGAGGAAGACTGGCTCACAATCTTTATTTGGGAAGCGTCCCGTGAGAAAGAAGCATTCGGAACGCCCTGGTGTTCCAGCCATGCCCATAGGCACAGAACCTCTTGACAAAGGGTCCACAACTTCATCCCGCTGTGTTTGTTGTAATACCACATGGTGTGGTGTTATCCATAAATTCCTGCATCAGTTTCCCCTTGATTGAAGGATGAAAGGCTTTCAATGTTATGTTATGTTATGTTAATTTTGATTTATATAGCGCCAAATCACCGACAGGTCTCTTAGCGCTTGCTTTGGGAACCTGTCCTGGCTTTCCCTGCGAGATAACCCCTACTGGGCATCCCCAAGGTGAAGACCAGGCATCCCACCCGGTGAGTGGAGATTAAGCAAGCTATTGCCCAGAGTTGCAGAGTGTGAACCCATGATTAGAGTAGGCACGAGGCGAGAATTATCGAGTCCGTGGACATTTTGAGCTCAAGACCCTGCCGCGTCAGGAATTGAACCCTGGTCCCGGGTCTGACCTCTGCATCAGGGTCTGCCTCCTCTAACCAGTGAGCCACACTTCTTCAATGCTAGTCAGATCACCCAAAGCTCCAACAGGTTGATGTGGAACCTGGCTTTCAGAGTCCCCTGATCTCCAACTTTCTCGCCCCAGCCCAGAAGTGATGCACCTGTCCCCACAGTCAGAGAGTGTTACATATTTAAATGTTCTTTATTATAGTGCTATACATGGTGCTATGTTTAAGCAGTTTCTACTATGCATATGCTGTATATGTTATATTGTTTTTCCTCAAGTGCTCTGGGAGTTGTAAGTTCTGTTTGTATTCTGGAATTTCACAGAGTTACCAGAGGATGTTATCTTACACAGTCCTGTCTGTACGGTGCTGAACAAATAAACATCTTTTATAATACCTTGGTTTGGATTTAACAATGGCGATGAGTTATGAAGAGCTACTGGCTACATCTACAGCAGACAATCAAAAACAAGAGTGTGGAGGGTCGAGGGGAATGTTTTACGACCTGTCTGCTCAATCCCCTAATTCCAAGATACTTAAACATACAATAGAGCAGATCAGGTCCAAAATTAGTGTATGACTATGCCAGTGACTGTGATACCTTCGGATGCATGTGTGAGCCAATGCAGTTGGAAAATGCAGTTCGAGACACATTATGTTGTTGAAAACAAGACAAAACATAGCAAAAGCTAGGACAATTCCCATCAGACCACCCTACATCTACAGCAGCACAGGAGCGGTATGGAACCTAAGGAAGTGTTTAAGGCCTCAACATGATATCCTTCCGAGTCCTGTTCTAAGGAGATCCCGTCATTGGGAGGTTTCCGGTTTGTTTCCCATATTGAGGGTTTACCTGTGCTTTATAATACTCTTTACTGAATGGTACAGGCAGCGAGGTAGCAGACAGGCTCCTCTTTGTCGCTGTGCGCTGCTGCGCATCTTTTTAAAAACGTACAGAGACACAAAGTAGTAGGCACGTTCCTTTTATTGTCACTCGCTGCTTTTGCATGTTTCTTGGCAATTTACTGAGGCACGAGCCTTGATGTGCATTACCACTTATGGCCTCATTGACAGCCAACAAAGCCTTCTCAGAATTCTCTACACTGGACCCGTGACATTATGTACGAGTTCTCCTCGCATTAGCAGCGCTACTGGATACTGCTTCTCCGTGCTTATGCCTTAATAAGCCTCTCTGGTAGAATTGACCAAGTGAATAGTGTTAGTCTGGGTACTTTTACACCACAGAACTGCAGGCTGTATTATCAGCTCTGTGATGGCCTTTGCTCCTTTTTGAACATTTCAGGTGAGAGATTCCCGTTTTTTTGCGTCAAGCAGTTTCTGCATATATTTCTTCATTGGGTTTCGCTCATTTTGTGGTGTTTTGCTCACTCTGAAAAAAATACTATCTGATGTTAATTGGAAACTATTTGGTGTGGATCTTGAATTTGTTTTTGGACATATCAGTGAGGGAACTCAAGGGGATCCAAAGGCATCTCCTCATCCACTATCCTGTGGAAGATTTCTGGAGTGTCTCTTTCGAATTGCCGCTATTTTTTGGTTCTCCTGCACTACAATGAGAGATTTTGTTGCCTATTGCTACTTTACAACATGCAATTTGATCCTCCATCCAAACTTGTACAATGTAAGAGGGAGCCCCCATTCCATGGGTCAGATGGAAAAAGAGTTTACAACTTATCTTAAGGCCTTTGATGGGTAGAGGATTGCTGTGGAAAGGAAGAAAACCATACAATTGCTTTGTTTGGGTTTGGAGGGTCAATTGGTTTTCAGAACTTTACCACTCATGGAGGGCCAAAGCGACAGGAATGTGTATGAGGAAGCCATGCTGAGGATGGAAAATAGTTTTAAGCCCACAACTAGTGTTGCGCTCAACCGATTTAAATTCCACACATGTGCTCAGGAAGAAAATGAAACATGTTATGAATTTCTCATGGGATTGTGATTTCTTTCTTCTGACTGTAACTTCGGACCCATTACTGATGAGATGATTAGAGACCAAATTATAGTACATGTTAAAAGCAAAAAGGTTCAAGAACAGTTGTGGCTGATGGGGAGATATGAATTTACAGATGGTTATCACTACTGCTATAGCTTTGGAACAATCAGAAAGTCATTGAGCAAGGAGAGTTAGAATTCAGAGGATGTGTGTAGTGTGGGTTTGGGTGGTACCCGGGGAGGAAACCAGTCTGCTACTACTAGTGGTTCCGATGGAATTATTCAGCCTGTGAGTGCTGGTAGTTTCAATGACTGTAGCCAGAACTTCAAGATGGTGGACAGAAACTTTCAGTGTTTTAGGTGTGGGAGCCCCAACCACATTGCATCATAACCTCAGTGCCCCAAGCTGGGTAAGGATGCTGCAAATGCGGGTGTGTAGAAAATTTGGCAAGAGTGTGCAAGGATTTCAAAAGGATTGGGTAGTGCTACAGGTACTAAAAGTAAGGTATCTTGTGCCAGTGGTGAGTGGGACCAAAGTAGAGAGGATGAAGGTAACAACAGTATAGTACTGCCTATTACACGGTGATTAATAGTGTAGAGTTGGACTGATTCGATATGCAACGGGTGACTAGACCTCCCAAATATTATGTTCATATTTTGAGTATAGATCTTGAATTAATGGCTGATTCTGGTTTACATTGGACAATTATTACCACAGAGTATTGTGTGTAAAGGTTTGCTGGAGGAGTGGGTTTGAATACTCTCAAGAAATCTGATATAATTGCTGAAAGTGATGATGGTTGCAGCATTAATATTGTGGGGTATCAGGCAGTAGAAACTGAGTTTAAAGGTAGGATGCTTCAAATTAGGTTGTATGTGGCTGCCAAAGATGTAAATGTGGGGAAATAGTGCAGTACTGGAAAGACCCCTCACCGCCCAGTGTGACCAACTCGAAAAAGGCGTTGGACAGATGACGGCCATACTCGTGGTGTTTCAGGTGAGAGGGTGCCCACAGAAGCGTGGTAGATATGGGCCCTCTGGGCCATATACAGAGGTATAGATCTCCCCCCAATGTCACAGTCTGCCTCCCATGACCCCATTGAACGATTGGTGGTTAGCAACTCACCTGAGTAGTGTACTGATTTTGCATTTCTGTGGATGGCAATTAATATACATTGTATGTGTAATGCTTCACAAGGATGTTTGGTGCTGTTTAAAGTAGGTTTGGTCTTTTGTTCTGCAGACCATACAGGTTTTATCTATGTACGTTATCATGTGCATTTTGTGCATTTGGTACAATGGAAACTCAATAAAAATGTATTGTTAAAAATAAAAAAAATGTGAATGTGTGGAATTATCCTCAACCTGAGGAGAAAGGATCCGGTGTTACTAAATTCAGAGTGTTCAGAAATAGAAGTGATTCAAGAGTTTCCCAGACTTTTTGAATGTGGGAAAATTAGTAGGTCTCAGTCACCGTATCAAGGTGAAAGCAAATGCAGTTTCGGTGAAACAGAAACTTCGAGGGGTACCAGTGAATTTCAGACTGGAGTTAAAAATGATGTTGGAAGCTTTAGTCAGAGAGGGGTAATTGAAGAGGTGGAGTCCTCAGAATTGGTGTCTCCAATTGTTATAACTCGTAAACCAGACAAAAGTCTAAGGTTACGTGTGGACTTGAGGGCCCTCAATGCAAAATTAATGCTGGATTGTAATCCACTGCCAAACGTAAATAAAGTGGTGAGTATGCTGTACGGTGCTAAAGCTTTTTCCACATTGAACCTCTGTTCAGCTTACCACCAAATTGAACTTACAGAGGAGTCAAAGCATTTCACTGCATTTCTTACACCTCAAGGTTCGTTGCATTTTAGGCAGATGCTGTTTGGGCTTGCCTCTGTTGCTTCTGTATTCCAGAGAGCAATGTTCCACATATTTAAGGATGTGGATAAGTTTGTGAAACTCTTCCAGGCTGACATCCTGATACTTTTGAAAAATGTGAAAAAAAAACAGAGAGCAATGTGGTTGCTGTGTGCAAACTGTTGGAAAGCTATAGGCTGACGCTTAAGGGAGAAACATTTTTTTTGTGACTCTGTCAAACATTTGGGGCACACTTTGTCGGGTAATGGGTAGAGAGTCCTCTCTAGGCAACCATACTGTTGCTAACTCAGGCATGCAGATAAACAAAGTAATCCCTGCTGCTTGGAGAGGAGGAACACAACATTTCCTCAACCAAAAAATTTACTCCTGTCCACCAACACGTGGATGGAGAGCGCTCCTCTCTGTAGTACTCCTGAACGCTTTGTTTTAGGTCTCTCACATAAAGCCAACGTCAAAAGAGGTTGGAAATTTAATTATGTCAAATCATATAATGAATTAAAAAAAAAATCTTTACCCAAACTTTGAAAGATCATGGAAAGTCGCATGACTACATCTTCTTCCTTCCCTGCCTCCACTCTGTGTGTGAATATCAGGTATGTTGAAGTCCATTTCAACTTTCAAAACTTTTTGTTAGATGAGCTGATCAGAAGAAGCGTGCTGTAGATTCTTAGCTTCTTTTCATAGTGGGTGATGACAAGTTTGCACGTCCATGACAAGGCCTGCTGGAAGGATAAGGGGAACTTTGTTGTACTGTGTTTGTACAGGGGCCTTTCTTATAAATACTGTTTTCCAACAAAAAGGAAGATGAATAAGTCCAGAGATCAAATGATTTATAAAAGATTTATTAAAAGACAAGATTAAAGAGAAACTGCCCTGCATCCCTCGCAGGTAAGAGCCCAACAACTTCCAACCGACTCCTGTTGGTTCGAACTCACCACATCAACATTCTCAAGTTGCCAATAGTGACAACACCAGCTAAGAACTTAACATGACATCATGTAGAATACTAGATCACTATATTCCTTAGCAACATGTATCAAACTACGGAATACTACATGACTTTTCTCCTTAGCAAAAAATGCAACAAGTAAAACAAAAGTTGAAAAAACATAACATAAAGAGGATAACAATATATACTAAACACAACGATAATTAAATCAAGAGAAAAATACCATAGCAAAAAACTATGATGCATGAACCTTTACATTAACAGAACCTAATAAGTTCCTCTTGCAAGTACTTCTGCAAACAGAAATCATACCGCCATCATTCTACTCCTTCTGAGATAGTGTCCCAGGTTTATTCGCTTTTACCACTCTCTCAACATTTCACCAATTTCATCAATTGACCCTGACAGCACTCCCACACATTTTTGTCAATCACCATTAGCTCACCAAATTTAATGTAACCTTTTCTGGTGTGAAAAGGAATCTTGATACACACAACATCCACCACATTAAAAGGAGCAGGCACGTACTTCCTTGCATCAGAAGAACTTTTTTTGCAAAGCCTGGACTTCAGCCACATTTCTCCTAAGGAGCTAATTTACAAGCTCCTTTAACCGATGGTATACACCACTTTTTCACATATTAAAAATTACACACCAGCAGCGCAAGGGGCTAGTAAATAGGCCCCTAAGTATTAATTGACATTCATCACACCCTGCTTCATCTATCTAAATATCCTTCCTGGGTATAGAGGATGGTTTCTGTCCTCTCAACAGTTCAAAAGGTGAAACCTCTGTAGTGGAATGAGGGGTAGTGAGGTAAAGTGATAACATTGAATGTACAGCATTAAATACAACACACCTGTTTGTCATAATCCACTGAATACACTCAAAAAACTATTGTTGCTTTCAACAAAACCATTTGTTTGAAGGTGCTAAAGTGAACTTTTAAGATGTGTGAAATCAACTCGTTTCAACAATAATTGCACATCCTCACTGACAAATTGGACACCATTATCACAAACCAAAAAGGATGGGAATCCTTCCCTCAAGAAAACATCCTTCAAAAATTCAATCACATTTTTGGAATTAGGTTCTCCCAAGGAGCACATTTTAGGCCACTTGGAGTAGAATTTTTTAGGAACCAAAGAAAAACATGCATGACCTGGTAGGAATCGAAAGGTTCAAGAACATCAATGCCAACTTTTTACTAGGAGTTGGACTGAATATTAAATGGTTGCAACTGAGGGTTTCTAACTTTCATTCACTTCTCACAGCTATTACATTTAGCACAGTCACTCACATATTCATCAATAAACTAATCCATGCCAGGCCACCAGAACACCTCACACAGCCAATTTTAGTGAGAGTTCTTACAAGATGATTTTCATGAGTACCACTGATAATTCTGTGTTGTAAACTTTCTTGGGCGCAAATCTCTCTCCACACATGATGATGCCATCTTCAACTGAAAGTTACGTAACAATTTTCACAAAGGGTTGACAAGAATAGGGCACACTTTTCTCTTTCAGCCAAACATTTATGATAAAACGTATGACAACACATATCTTTGGGTAGCTCTTCCCTCCATTAATTCTTACCAATAACACACATACTTTCCAGTCAACAACAACATTAAGATACCTCTCATAACCTTCATCATCCATAACTTCCGTACCCAAAACATTGGTTGGAAACCTAGACAAATAATCAGCACTGACATCCTTGCCTCCCGAGAAATAAGAAATGTCAAAACTGTACTGTAACAGTTTAGTTGAAAAATGAGCAATGCGAGGTGTGTGATCTTTAATTTTCTATCTTGAAAAAATGGTTGCCTAAAGGTTATGATCAGTTCTCCTCATAAACTTGCTCCCCCCAACATACAGATGAAAGTTTCTTATGGTCTTCCAACATGCTAGCAACTCCTTAATGACAGAAAAGGCAATCTTGGTGCCTCTTAAAACATGATAAACATATCTTAGTGTGTTCTCAACCCCATCCTTGATTTGTGTCAAAACAACACCTAGGCCAACATTGCAAGCATCAACTGTGATGGTGCATTGCAGGATCTTTGACCCTACCATCTGAGACTTTCTCTACTCAAATGCTTTTTGACAAAGTTTGTTTCTTAAGCAAGGTGGTTAAAGGTGTCCAAAGTGTAGCATAATCAGGACTAAACCATGACTAAACCTCACAGAGATCAATTAACACCTTGAGTCCTGCTTTGTCAGAAGATGGAGTAGCATCAATGATAGTGCTGACTAAACCAGTTCAATTCCACTCTCCTACACAACATGCGCTAGATGGTCAACCTTTTCGAAACTCGCACCTTTCTACCTTAAGTTACACTCTGTGTTCTTCCATAATGCTTAAGACCATACAAAGAATAGCGTCATGTTCTTCTCTAATGGTGGGATAAATCAAGAAATTATCTTGAAACACTTGTACTCCTTTTACACCTCTAAACATTCGGACCTGATCCTCTGAAAGACTGCATCCACCAAAGCAAATCCAAAGGGCATTCTGCAGTATTGAATTGTCCCAACTGGAGGCACAAAAGGTGTGAGGTTTCTAGTTGTAGGATGCTTTTTTCATTTGCAAACCTGGTGCAGGCTTGAGGTTTTTGTTTACATTTCAGCACTGTACATGACATAAGCGTCATTGCGATTCCCTGTTACACAAGGGTGGATGCTTTTGGGAACCCTGTGAGTCACATTTTCACAGAGCCATCACGGAGCTGGACACAGACAAAAAGAGAGCTGATAGGCCGATGACAGTCAGAGCTGATTTTAATCAAATGTTGGTAACTGCAGAATTATATATTGGTGATGAGAGAAACCGTTGGTAGCCATAAACCACAGAGAGAGCAGACCCGAAGCTCATTAACAAGTAAGAAATATCACTGAGGGAAAGTAATACGATTTGTTATCCTGAAAGCTTTCTCTGAGAGCCTTATGCATTTTAGATGAATACTATATGTTTACTTGTGCAGTGAATTTAATCCATTTAGTCGTCCAAAGAGTGAAAGGAAGATACTTTTTTCATAATTCATATGCACATAGCAAGAGGAAAAGCATTTCTGAATAAGACAGAACTAAATGCATTTAAGGTTCCCTGTTTTCTTGGAAAAAAAGTTTCATGATTATAGCATTCATTGGGAACTCTTAAAAGCAGAGCAAAAACACCACTTTGCCAGATACAGCTGACAGCCTACAAGCATTCCATAGTTTAAAAAGGAGATGATATTATATATTTTTACCGTAACAGTACACTAAATATAATACAGACTGAATTAATCAGTTGTGTTTATATATTTATTAGTATCGGTATACCTGTTTTAGATGCAATTTTTATTTATGTGATAACTTAATGTATTTTTTCATTTTAACTACACCAGCATTTATGCAGATGTTTGTATTTGGTAAAGTAGGTGTATGTTTAAATGTGTAATGTTTAAATTTGAACTAACGTTTGCTATATGCCTTCTTTATTTGTGATTCCAAATATAACTGCACATTAATATCTATGTTTTACATTGCAGACTTCTTTAAGCAAATGTTAGTGTTGAGAATAACATGTGAAGCCTTATTGGCTGTTACAGACAAGAGTGACCAAACTTTGGAGAGGATGGTAATCAATAGATATTGGTCACTCATATCTGATGACATTGAACAACCAAACCCACCTATGCATTCATTCAAGAGAGCGAAAAGCGTAAAAGACCATGGTGTCCGCTCCTGCCTTGCAAAATCCAGTAACTGCAAACACAACAATGATGGACAGAATGTGGATCAATGTCACACATTCACCCCAGTCCAAAGATCTGGGCCCAAATCCATCGTTTTTCCACTCCACACCACCCTGGGTTAGACAATGGCGATATGCAAATCAGCGCTGACCCTGTGCCCCATGGGAACAGTCCAGTCTGAACTACAAAAGCCATGTCCTTCCCAGAACGGAAACAAGCATCCGAGGACCGGCCCTGTTTCGAGGTAACACCTCTCATCAGCCCGGCTAGCTTGATTCCAGTGGTGTGGAGTAACTGGGACTCACGTCTGAGCATCCCCAGTACACTTAGAGCGGTAACTGCAAACACAACAATGATGGACAGAATGTGGATCAATGTCACACATTCACCCCAGTCCAAAGATCTGGGCCCAAATCCATCGTTTTTCCACTCCACAACACCATGGGTTAGACAATGGCGATATGCAAATCAGCGCTGACCCTGTGCCCCATGGGAACAGTCCAGTCCGAACTACAAAAGCCATGTCCTTCCCAGAACGGAAACAAGCATCCGAGGACCGGCCCGGTTTCGAGGTAACACCTCTCATCAGCCCGGCTAGCTTGATTCCAGTGGTGTGGAGTAACTGGGACTCACGTCTGAGCATCCCCAGTACACTTAGAGCGGTAACTGCAAAAACAACAATGATGGACAGAATGTGGATCAATGTCACACATTCACCCCAGTCCAAAGATCTGGGCCCAAATCCATCGTTTTTCCACTCCACACCACCCTGGGTTAGACAATGGCGATATGCAAATCAGCGCTGACCCTGTGCCCCATGGGAACAGTCCAGTCTGAACTACAAAAGCCATGTCCTTCCCAGAACGGAAACAAGCATCCGAGGACCGGCCCGGTTTCGAGGTAACACCTCTCATCAGCCCGGCTAGCTTGATTCCAGTGGTGTGGAGTAACTGGGACTCACGTCTGAGCATCCCCAGTACACTTAGAGCGGTAACTGCAAACACAACAATGATGGACAGAATTTGGATCAATGTCACACATTCACCCCAGTCCAAAGATCTGGGCCCAAATCCATCGTTTTTCCACTCCACAACACCCTGGGTTAGACAATGGCGATATGCAAATCAGCGCTGACCCTGTGCCCCATGGGAACAGTCCAGTCCGAACTACAAAAGCCATGTCCTTCCCAGAACGGAAACAAGCATCCGAGGACCGGCCCGGTTTCGAGGTAACACCTCTCATCAGCCCGGCTAGCTTGATTCCAGTGGTGTGGAGTAACTGGGACTCACGTCTGAGCATCCCCAGTACACTTAGAGCGGTAACTGCAAACACAACAATGATGGACAGAATGTGGATCAATGTCACACATTCACCCCAGTCCAAAGATCTGGGCCCAAATCCATCGTTTTTCCACTCCACACCACCCTGGGTTAGACAATGGCGATATGCAAATCAGCGCTGACCCTGTGCCCCATGGGAACAGTCCAGTCCGAACTACAAAAGCCATGTTCTTCCCAGAACGGAAACAAGCATCCGAGGACCGGCCCGGTTTCGAGGTAACACCTCTCATCAGCCCGGCTAGCTTGATTCCAGTGGTGTGGAGTAACTGGGACTCACGTCTGAGCATCCCCAGTACACTTAGAGCGGTAACTGCAAACACAACAATGATGGACCGAATGTGGATCAATGTCACACATTCACCCCAGTCCAAAGATCTGGGCCCAAATCCATCGTTTTTCCACTCCACACCACCCTGGGTTAGACAATGGCGATATGCAAATCAGCGCTGACCCTGTGCCCCATGGGAACAGTCCAGTCCGAACTACAAAAGCCATGTCCTTCCCAGAACGGAAACAAGCATCCGAGGACCGGCCCGGTTTCGAGGTAACACCTCTCATCAGCCCGGCTAGCTTGATTCCAGTGGTGTGGAGTAGCTGGGACTCACGTCTGAGCATCCCCAGTACACTTAGAGCGGTAACTGCAAACACAACAATGATGGACAGAATGTGGATCAATGTCACACATTCACCCCAGTCCAAAGATCTGGGCCCAAATCCATCGTTTTTCCACTCCACACCACCCTGGGTTAGACAATGGCGATATGCAAATCAGCGCTGACCCTGTGCCCCATGGGAACAGTCCAGTCTGAACTACAAAAGCCATGTCCTTCCCAGAACGGAAACAAGCATCCGAGGACCGGCCCGGTTTCGAGGTAACACCTCTCATCAGCCCGGCTAGCTTGATTCCAGTGGTGTGGAGTAACTTGGACTCACGTCTGAGCATCCCCAGTACACTTAGAGCGGTAACTGCAAACACAACAATGACGTGAGTCCCAGGCACTCCACACCACTGGAATCAAGCTAGCCGGGCTGATGAGAGGTGTTACCTCGAAACCGGGCTGGTCCTCGGATGCTTGTTTCCGTTCTGGGAAGGACATGGCTTTTGTAGTTCGGACTGGACTGTTCCCATGGGGCACAGGGTCAGCGCTGATTTGCATATCGCCATTGTCTAACCCAGGGTGGTGTGGAGTGGAAAAACGATGGATTTAGGCCCAGATCTTTGGACTGGGGTGAATGTGTGACATTGATCCACATTCTGTCCATCATTGTTGTGTTTGCAATTACCGCTCTAAGTGTACTGGGGATGCTCAGACGTGAGTCCCAGGCACTCCACACCACTGGAATCAAGCTAGCCGGGCTGATGAGAGGTGTTACCTCGAAACCGGGCCGGTCCTCGGATGCTTGTTTCCGTTCTGGGAAGGACATGGCTTTTGTAGTTCGGACTGGACTGTTCCCATGGGGCACAGGGTCAGCGCTGATTTGCATATCGCCATTGTCTAACCCAGGGTGGTGTGGAGTGGAAAAACGATGGATTTAGGCCCAGATCTTTGGACTGGGGTGAATGTGTGACATTGATCCACATTCTGTCCATCATTGTTGTGTTTGCAATTACCTTGCAAAATCCAGTAACACCGTCTTTACAAACTCTCTGGAATTTGCCTGTGACTTTGGGACACTATACATGTGGCCATTGTAAGGCCTGCAGGATGACCATCCAAACAAAGAAATTCACATATAAACACCATCAAATAGAATTACATTCATTCACTAATTGTAAACTAACAATGTTATTTATTAAAATCATTTGCCCATGTGGACTCATCTTTGTGGGCTCAAAGCCCGCATAATGCAGCACTGTAGCAAAGTAAGGTGTGAGGTCCAAAGGGCCCCATTAGTGAAACATTTTAAAACTGCTGCTCATACCCCTGAGGAACTTCAGTGGATAGTCCTTGAGAAGGCCATTCTGGGACCGAGAGGAGGGAACATTGTATCTATCCTTAATGTAAGGGAATGTAAATGGATGACACGGTTTGACTCTGTACTGAATGGTCTAAATGAACTTGACTCTAGTAATGCGCAGCTAGCATGCTTAACATCTGAGTGAGACTGGGCCTCTCAATTTCCATTCTCTGCTAAAACGTGTGTACTGTGATTCTTTGAGCTATTTGTGTGCTAACTCTGCGTGCCCTGATGGTGGACAGTGGCCAATTGTTATTACCTTGCCCTTGACAGAGTGCGATTGATTCTTCTGTGCCTCCTGACATGGTTATGTATTATTAATGAAAAACCAAAGGTGGTGATGGACGGAGCGTTGACAATACAAACACTCACCCCCAGTCAACTGATCTGGGTTTAATCCATCACCGTTATTTAGCTCACTCCGCCACCCCAGTTCAGACATGGCCATATGCAAATCAGTCTGACCCTGTGCCTCATGGGAACAGTCCAGCCCGAACTGCCAAGCCATGTCTTCCCTGGACCCGAATCAAGCTTCCCAGGACCGGTTTCTGGCATTACAGCCGTCTTCAGCCGGGCTTGCTTGACTCCAGTGGCAAAGTGAGCAAGGGACTCACGTCTGAGCATACCCTGCCAACTTAGGGCGAACAAAGAAAAACCAAAGGTGGTGATGGACAGGGCGTTGACAATACAAACACTCACCCCCAGTCAACTGATCTGGGTTTAAATCCATCACCGTTCTTTAGCTCACTCCGCCACCCCAGTTCAGACATGGCCATATGCAAATCAGTCTGACCCTGTGCCTCATGGGAACAGTCCAGCCCGAACTGCCAAGCCATGTTATCCCTGGACCGGAATCAAGCTTCCCAGGACCGGTTTCTGGCATTACAGGCGTCTTCAGCCGGGCTTGCTTGACTCCAGTGGCAAAGTGAGCAAGGGACTCACGTCTGAGCATACCCTGCCAACTTAGGGCGAACAAAGAAAAAACAAAGGTGGTGATGGACGGAGCGTTGACATAACAAACACTCACCCCCAGTCAACTGATCTGGGTTTAATCCATCACCGTTCTTTAGCTCACTCCGCCACCCCAGTTCAGACATGGCCATATGCAAATCAGTCTGACCCTGTGCCACATGGGAACAGTCCAGCCCGAACTGCCAAGCCATGTCTTCCCTGGACCGGAATCAAGCTTCCCAGGACCGGTTTCTGGCATTACAGCCGTCTTCAGCCGGGCTTGCTTGACTCCAGTGGCAAAGTGAGCAAGGGACTCACGTCTGAGCATACCCTGCCAACTTAGGGCGAACAAAGAAAAACCAAAGGTGGTGATGGACGGAGCGTTGACAATACAAACACTCACCCCCAGTCAACTGATCTGGGTTTAATCCATCACCGTTCTTTAGCTCACTCCGCCACCCCAGTTCAGCCATGGCCATATGCAAATCAGTCTGCCCTGTGCCTCATGGGAACAGTTCAGCCCGAACTGCCAAGCCATGTCTTCCCTGGACCGGAATCAAGCTTCCCAGGACCGGTTTCTGGCATTACAGCCGTCTTCAGCCGGGCTTGCTTGACTCCAGTGGCAAAGTGAGCAAGGGACTCACGTCTGAGCATACCCTGCCAACTTAGGCCGAACAAAGAAAATCCAAAGGTGGTGATGGACGGAGCGTTGACAATACAAACACTCACCCCCAGTCAACTGATCTGGATTTAATCCATCACCGTTCTTGAGCTCACTCCGCCACCCCAGTTCAGAAATGGCCATATGCAAATCAGTCTGACCCTGTGCCTCATGGGAACAGTTCAGCCTGAACTGCCAAGCCATGTCTTCCCTGGACCGGAATCAAGCTTCCCAGGACCGGTTTCTGGCATTACAGCCGTCTTCAGCCGGGCTTGCTGACTCCATTGGCAAAGTGAGCAAGGGACTCACGTCTGAGCATACCCTGCCAACTTAGGGCGAACAAAGAAAAACCAAAGGTGGTGATGGACGGAGCGTTGACAATACAAACACTCACCCCCAGTCAACTGTTCCGGGTTTAATCCATCACCGTTCTTCAGCTCACTCCGCCACCCCAGTTCAGACATGGCCATATGTAAATCAGTCTGACCCTGTGCCTCATGGGAACAGTCCAGCCCGAACAGCCAAGCCATGTCTTCCCTGGACCGGAATCAAGCTTCCCAGGACCGGTTTCTGGCATTACAGCCGTCTTCAGCCGTTCTTCCTTGACTCCAGTGGCAAAGTGAGCAAGGGACTCACGTCTGAGCATACCCTGCCAACTTAGGGCGAACAAAGAAAAACCAAAGGTGGTGATGGACGGAGCGTTGACAATACAAACACTCACCCTCAGTCAACTGATCCGGGTTTAATCCATCACCGTTCTTTAGCTCACTCCGCCACCCCAGTTCAGACATGGGCATATGCAAATCAGTCTGACCCTGTGCCTCATGGGAACAGTCCAGCCTGAACTGCCAAGCCATGTCTTCCCTGGACCGGAATCAAGCTTCCCAGGACCGGTTTCTGGTATTACAGCCGTCTTCAGCCGGGCTTGCTTGACTCCAGTGGCAAAGTGAGCAAGGGACTCACGTCTGAGCATACCCTGCCAACTTAGGGCGAACAAAGAAAAACCAAAGGTGGTGATGGACGGGGCGTTGACAATACAAACACTCATCCCCAGCCAACTGATCTGGGTTTAATCCATCACCGTTCTTTAGCTCACTCCGCCACCCCAGTTCAGACATGGCCATATGCAAATCAGTCTGACCCTGTGACACATGGGAACAGTCCAGCCCGAACTGCCAAGCCATGTCTTCCCTGGACCGGAATCAAGCTTCCCAGGACCGGTTTCTGGCATTACAGCCGTCTTCAGCCGTTCTTGCTTGACTCCAGTGGCAAAGTGAGCAAGGGACTCACGTCTGAGCAAACCCTGCCAACTTAGGGCGAACAAAGAAAAACCAAAGGTGGTGATGGACAGAGCGTTGACAATACAAACGCTCACCCCCAGTCAACTGTTCTGGGTTTAATCCATCACCGTTCTTTAGCTCACTCCGCCACCCCAGTTCAGACTTGGCCATATGCAAATCAGTCTGAACCTTTGGTTTTTCTTTGTTCGCCCTAAGTTGGCAGGGTATGCTCAGACGTGAGTCCTTTGCTCACTTTGCCACTGGAGTCAAGCAAGCCCGGCTGAAGACAGCTGTAATGCCAGAAACCGGTCCTGGGAAGCTTGATTCCGGTCCAGGGAAGACATGGCTTGGCAGTTCGGGCTGGACTGTTCCCATGTGGCACAGGGTCAGACTGATTTGCATATGGCCATGTCTGAACTGGGGTGGCGGAGTGAGCTAAAGAATGGTGATGGATTAAACCCAGATCAGTTGACTGGGGGTGAGTGTTTGTATTGTCAACGCTCCGTCCATCACCACCTTTGGTGTTTCTTTGTTCGCCCTAAGTTGGCAGGGTATGCTCAGACGTGAGTCCCATGCTCACTTTTCCACTGGAGTCAAGCAAGCCCGGCTGAAGATGACTGTAATGCCTGAAACCGGTCCTGGGAAGCTTGATTCCGGTCCAGGGAAGACATGGCTTGGCAGTTTGGGCTGGACTGTTCCCATGAGGCACAGGGTCAGACTGATTTACATATGGCCATGTCTGAACTGGGGTGGTGGAGTGAGCTAAATAACGGTGATGGATTAAACTCAGATCAGTTGACTGGGGGTGAGTGTTTGTATTGTCAACGCTCCGTCCATCACCAACTTTGGTTTTTCTTTGTTCGCCCTAAGTTGGCAGGGTATGCTCAGACGTGAGTCCCTTGCTCACTTTGCCACTGGAGTCAAGCAAGCCCGGCTGAAGAAGGCTGTAATGCGAGAAACCGGTCCTGGGAAGCTTGATTCCGGTACAGGGAAGACAAGGCTTGGCAGTTCGGGCTGGACTGTTCCCATGAGGCACAGGGTCAGACTGATTTGCATATGGCCATGTCTGAACTGGGGTGGCTGAGTGAGCTAAAGAACGATGATGGATTAAACCCAGATCAGTTGACTGGGGTGAGTGTTTGTATTGTCAACGCTCTGTCCATCACCACCTTTGGTTTTTCTTTGTTCGCCCTAAGTTGGCAGGGTATGCTCAGACGTGAGTCCCTTGCTCACTTTGCCACTGGAGTCAAGCAAGCCCGGCTGAAGACGGCTGTAATGCCAGAAACCGGTCCTGGGAAACTTGATTCCGGTCCAGGGAAGACTTGGCTTGGCAGTTCGGGCTAGACTGTTCCCATGAGGCACAGGGTCAGACTGATTTGCATATGCCCATGTCTGAACTGGGGTGGCGGAGTGAGCTAAAGAACGGTGATGGATTAAACCCAGATCAGTTGACTGGGGGTGAGTGTTTGTATTGTCAACGCTCCGTCCATCACCACCGTTGTTTTTTCTTTGTTCGCCCTAAGTTGGCAGGGTATGCTCAGACGTGAGTCCCTTGCTCACTTTGCCACTGGAGTCAAGCAAGCCCGGCTGAAGACGGCTGTAATGCCAGAAACCGGTCCTGGGAAGCTTGATTCCGGTCCAGGGAAGACATGGCTTGGCAGTTCGGGCTGGACTGTTCCCATGAGGCACAGGGTCAGACTGATTTGCATATGGCCATGTCTGAACTGGGGTGGCGGAGTGAGCTAAAGAACGGTGATAGATTAAACCCAGATCAGTTGACTGGGGGTGAGTGTTTGTATTGTCAACGCTCCGTCCATCACCACCTTTGTTTTTTCTTTGTTCGCCCTAAGTTGGCAGGGTATGCTCAGACGTGAATCCCTTGCTCACTTTGCCACTGGAGTCAAGCAAGCCCGGCTGAAGACGGCTGTAATGCCAGAAACCGGTCCTGGGAAGCTTGATTCCGGTCCAGGGAAGACATGGCTTGGCAGTTCGGGCTGGACTGTTCCCATGAGGCACAGGGTCAGACTGATTTGCATATGGCCATGTCTGAACTGGGGTGGCGGAGTGAGCTAAAGAACGGTGATGGATTAAACCCAGATCAGTTAACTGGGGGTGAGTGTTTGTATTGTCAACGCTCCGTCCATCACCACCTTTGGTTTTTCTTTGTTCGCCCTAAGTTGGCAGTGTATGCTCAGACGTGAGTCCCTTGCTCACTTTGCCACTGGAGTCAAGCAAGCCCGGCTGAAGACGGCTGTAATGCCAGGAACTGGTCCTGGGAAGCTTGATTCCGGTCCAGGTAAGACATGGCTTGGCCGTTCGGGCTGGACTGTTCCCATGAGGCACAGGGTCAGACTGATTTGAATATGGCCATGTCTGAACTGGGGTGGCGGAGTGAGCTAAAGAACGGTGATGGATTAAACCCAGATCAGTTGACTGGGGGTGAGTGTTTGTATTGTCAACGCTCCGTCCTACACCACCTTTGGTTTTTCTTTGTTCGCCCTAAGTTGGCAGGGTATGCTCAGACGTGAGTCCCTTGCTCACTTTGCCACTGGAGTCAAGCAAGCCCGGCTGAAGACGGCTGTAATGCCAGAAACCGTTCCTGGGAAGCTTGATTCCGGTCCAGGGAAGACATGGCTTAGCAGTTCGGGCTGGACTGTACCCATGAGGCACAGGGTCAGACTGATTTGCATATGGACATGTCTGAACTGGGGTGGCGGAGTGAGCTACAGAACGGTGATGGTTTAAACCCAGATCAGTTGACCGGGGGGGAGTGTTTGTATTGTCAACGCTCCGTCCATCACCACCTTTGGTTTTTCTTTGTTCGCCCTAAGTTGGCAGGGTATGCTCAGACGTGAGTCCCATGCTCACTTTGCCACTGGAGTCAAGCAAGCCCGGCTGAAGACGACTGTAATGCCAGAAACCGGTCCTGGGAAGCTTGATTCCGGTCCAGGGAAGACATGGCTTGGCAGTTCGGGCTGGACTGTTCCCATGAGGCACAGGGTCAGACTGATTTGCATATGACCATGTCTGAACTGGGGTGGCGGAGTGAGCTAAAGAACGGTGATGGATTAAACCCAGATCAGTTGACTGGGGGTGAGTGTTTGTATTGTCAACGCTCCGTCCATCACCAACTTTGGTTTTTCTTTGTTCGCCCTAAGTTGGCAGGGTATGCTCAGACGTGAGTCTCTTGCTCACTTTTCCACTGGAGTCAAGCAAGCCCGGCTGAAGATGGCTGTAATGCCAGAAACCGGTCCTGGGAAGCTTGATTCCGGTCCAGGGAAGACATGGCTTGGCAGTTCGGGCTGGACTGTTCCTATGAGGCACAGGGTCAGACTGATTTGCATATGGCCATGTCTGAACTGGGGTGGCTGAGTGAGCTAAAGAACGGAGATGGATTAAACCCAGATCAGTTGACTGGGGTGAGTGTTTGTATTGTCAACGCTCCGTCCATCACCACCTTTGGTTTTTCTTTGTTCGCGCTAAGTTGGCAGGGAATGCTCAGACGTGAGTCCCATGCTCACTTTGCCACTGGAGTCAAGCAAGCCCGGCTGAAGACTGCTGTAATGCCAGAAACCGGTCCTGGGAAGCTTGATTCCGGTCCAGGGAAGACATGGCTTGGCAGTTCGGGCTGGACTGTTCCCATGAGGCACAGGGTCAGACTGATTTGCATATGGCCATGTCTGAACTGGGGTGGCGGAGTGAGCTAAAGAACGGTGATGGATTAAACCCAGATCAGTTGACTGGGGGTGAGTGTTTGTATTGTCAACGCTCCGTCCATCACCACCTTTGGTTTTTCTTGTTCGCCCTAAGTTGGCAGGGTATGCTCAGACGTGAGTCCCTTGCTCACTTTGCCACTGGAGTCAAGCAAGCCCGGCTGAAGACGGCTGTAATGCCAGAAACCGGTCCTGGGAAGCTTGATTCCGGTCCAGGGACGGCATGGCTTCGCAGTTCGGGCTGGACTGTTCCCATGAGGCACAGGGTCAGACTGATTTGCATATGGCCATGTCTGAACTGGGGTGGCGGAGTGAGCTAAAGAACGGTGATGGATTAAACCCAGATCAGTTGACTGGGGGTGAGTGTTGGTATTGTCAACGCTCCGTCCATCACCACCTTTGGTTTTTCTTTGTTCGCCCTAAGTTGGTAGGGTATGCTCAGACGTGAGTCCCTTGCTCACTTTGCCACTGGAGTCAAGCAAGCCCGGCTGAAGACGGCTGTAATGCCAGAAACCGGTCCTGGGAAGCTTGATTCCGGTCCAGGGAAGACATGGCTTGGCAGTTCGGGCCGGACTGTTCCCATGAGGCACAGGGTCAGACTGATTTGCATATGGCCATGTCTGAACTGGGGTGGCGGAGTGAGCTAAAGAACGGTGATGGATTAAACCCAGATCAGTTGACTGGGGGTGAGTGTTTGTATTGTCAACCCTCCGTCCATCACCACCTTTGGTTTTTCTATGTCAGTCATAAAACTTTTATTCGGTTACGTCTTAGCGAGACCATAAAAAGTACAAAGATAAAACACTACAATACATATAAAAAAAGTCGCAATGTCAAAATACAATTAAAAACAAATGTCATTTAAATCCATTGCTAACAGTAATTCATTGGCTAACTAAACAAGAAAATGGAGTAAACTGGATCACTCAGCAGTTACAGCGAATTTTTAAACATGATTTAAGAAAACAAGCTACGCACTTAGCAGTGTATTGTGAATCCAAAAACTGCAGGGCCAGATAAGCGGGCCGACATGTTCTCAGGCCCATTTTTCGCAGTAAGGGAATAATCCAGCGCTTGCGAGAGAGCTCATAGTATCTACAGAACAATATTACGTGCATCGTAGACTGGGATGATATGCCGTCACAAGTGCATTTCGTTGGATTAAGTGACCAGTCCTGCTTTTTTGGGAATGTAACTAGGTGAAAGAAAGAATTAAATCGAAACCTATTTTTCGTAATTAGTTAGATGGAATGTTAGGTATGGTTGAATACCCAAAGCAGTCTGGACTGATAGGATCTGTACATTTGAGGGTTTGCCTATTTCTTGAGAAAGACGTAGTTCCCTAAAATGAGTTAAGCATAGTTTTTTCAAGTCTTTCCTGGTGATGTCTGTCATCATGGAAGGTTCTAAAAAGTAAGAAGTACAGTCCAAGTCCTTAAGGAAATTGGACACGTACAGAAGCCATGGGATTTTACTCCAGTTTGCCAGGGCCAAACAATCGGTTATCAGTGAGCGGGTTAGATGGCATTGTGTTTTGGTCCAGATGCGGTGCCACAGCAAAATCGGCTGGCATCTAATATTATCTATCAAATAATCAATACCCAGCTCGATGTGGCAACCGTATGTTGGAGCACTTTGAGGTACTGCCAATAAGTATTTGAGAAACCCATTCTCAACCGTTTGTAGGGTATCGATGGGAGCGTAACCCCAAACCCCTGCACCGTAGGTTGCTACGCTGTGACACTTTGCTTGATAGATTTTTAGCAACTCCATTGGAGCAGGCTTACCCAGTTTCCTCGAAAAGGAAACTAGAGCTGAGGTCGCTCTCTGAAAAAGTAGCTTTTTACTAACCAGGGCTTGTTTCCAACATAATCTATCGTCCCCTAAAATTCCTAGGTAGGGATATTCCCTGGTGCGTTCCAACCTAACTTTATTGATAAAAACTGGTGTAGGTTTCTACGCCCTGGGACCGATATGCATAACATAGGTTTTATTTTTATTCACTTTTAGGCCTTAAGAGAGCATAAATTGACAGTATTTATTTAGCTGTCTTTGTAGCTAATTCTGGCTAGAATTACGGAATCATCCACGTATAGTAACGCGGGAATAGGGCGATGATTAATGGATGGAAGATCCTGGCTCCCTTCAAGCATGGCCACTTCCAGCCCGTTAGTATATAGATTAAATAAGAAGGGAGCCAGGACACAGCCCTGTCTAACGCCTTTATTAACGGCGAATGATGGAGATAGTTCACTGCCAATCCCGTATCTAACGCATGCAGTAGCGTCTGAATAAAGTTCACGAAGGAATTGGATAAGAGGTGGATCAACCCCTAGTTCACCGAGAATAGACCACAGCCTAGAGTGAATGACACAGTCAAACGCTGCGCTGAGGTCTACATAGACTAAATACAGGTTGCCACTTTTAGCCCCCGCATATTTACCGATCAAAAGGGCTAGATTCAATGCCTGCTCCACAGTACAGTTTTTCTATGTATTAATAATGTCTTATTGCGGCCACATGACACCTTTGACCTGTAATCATGTGTATTTCTACTAAGATTTGCCTGTGGTCTATTGTTGCGATAGGTTTAGCATTTAATGATGTACAGCGCCTTTGCTAAACTATAAATAGATAAACTCTGTCAATGCTTGATGTACAGCGCCTTTGTTAAACTATGACTAGACGTTCTCTGTAAATGAATGAATTTCCCCCACAAGACTTTTGAGCCTATCATCACAGTGAAGTCTTTCCGCCCCGGGTGTGTGAATTTTTTATGCGGCTTCTAAATGAACTTTTATTGACCTACCGTACATTACAAAGAATCCATTACATTCAATATTTTTTCCGATTACAAGTTGATAATTTTCCAAGCTAGTCTATTGTCCCTGTCTATGGTATGGCCGTGATGCTATGCGGACAGCATCTAGCGTCTGCAGCTGATACGTCATCGCATGGCGAGTGATGATGAGCGTGTCTGCATAATGTAAGACGAGCTGACTGCTCGCTTCCCTCCATTATGTTTTGAGCCTGTTTTGAACCTGTGGCCAGCGCATAGTGGTAAGCCCCTCGACCCTTTGTGCCATGTGAATGAATGAAAGGAATCTTTTATCGCGCAACTTAGCCCAAGGGCATCAAGGCGCCGAAGCAGGTCATCTAATATGTAGTCAACCGATGTAGGCTATTACAGATATACTTCAGAGAAGAGCCAGGTTTTCAATGCTTTGCGGAACAGAGCAAGCGAAGGTTGCCCTAAGAGTTCGGGGGGGGGGAGAGAGTTCCATAACCTGGGTACAACCGAGGAAAATGCTCTGCCTCCCCGTTTCACTCTTACAAACCTAGAAACCTCAAGGAGATTTTTATTAGAAGAACGAAGGGATCGGCTAGGGGAGTAGGGGTGAACAAGTGACCTGATCTCCTCTGGACCTGTACCATGAAGAGCCCCATAGGCAAGACAGAGAATCTTAAAAGATATCCTGGACAGAATGGGAAGCCAATGTAGGCTTCTCCGGGCTGACGAGGCCGAGGCAAGTCTAGGGAGATTTAGAACCATCTTCGCCGCCGCATTCTAGACCATTTGGAGACGATGGATAAGGCTCTTATTTATGCCCACATAGAGGGCATTGCAATAGTCCAGTCTTGAGGAAACTAATGCCACAGTGGCCTGTTTCCGGGCATCAGGGGAGAGATAGTGGGTAATCTTTCTGAGAACCCTGATAATTCCACAGCAGGTGGAGACAGTCCTACTGACCTGAGGGTCAAAGGAAAGTGCATTGTCCATTAGCACCCTTAGGTTCTTAGCAAACTGGCGGGGAGGAGGGCAATCCCAGAGTGAGGGCGGCCACCAATCATTTGACCAGATATCCTGACTGCCCCCAAAGATCAGCACCTCCGTTTTCTCCCCGTTTAGTTTCAGGAAGTTCTGTACTAGCCACTGAGACACAGCCTCCATGCAGTTCCTGAAATTCAGGGCAGAGTCCTTCACGGGCTGCGTGAGAGAGACCATTATTTGGGTGTTTTCAGCATAAGACAGTACCTCCAGCCCAAAAGATCTAACTACCCTGGCAAGTGGGGCCACATAGATGTTAAACAATGTAGAGCTCAATGAAGAGCCCTGGGGGACCCCACAATGCACAGGCTTAGGGGCAGATAGAAACTGGCCCAACTTCACTCTCTGTTCCCTTTCATTAAGAAAGGAAGCCAGAAGGCTCAGGGCAGGACCTCAACCCCTATATCCCTCAGACGGGCGACCAAAATAGATGGGGACAGGGTATCAAAAGCCGCCGTCAGGTCTAGCAGGACCAAGAGAGTAGTATGGCCCTTATCGACCTGGGAGCGGATGTTGTTGACAACTACAGTAAGGGCGGTTTCAGTACTATGAGATCTCCTAAAGCCATGCTGGTAGACATTCAGGAGGGCAGAGTCCCCAAGGAAAGAACTAAGGTGCCGATTAAGGTGAGATTCCAGCATCTTTGCATGGGCAGGAAGAAGTGAAATGGGGCGAACGTTTTTCAGAACCCCAGGATCCAATGTGGGCTTCTTAAGAAGAGGTTTAACAACCGCCATCTTCCATAAAGAGGGAAACACTCCCTCCGAGATCCACAAATGTGGGTTGTTTTATCTTTGATCTCCACTTGATCTTTGATCTCCACTTGAGACGGAACCAAATACTAATCCCAGGCTCCCTTTTTACTTTAGACTCAGCACTGTTGTGGCATATTATACGATAGTTGTGAGTTGAATTGAATAGTCTGTGACACCCCTCCCCCTCTCTTGTTCCTACAGATCTGGTGCCTTGTGCGCCCTGAATCATGACAATAGAGCAGGTAATAACACTCTCAGTGGTGTTTTTTGATCTATTACGACCTCTAAGCTTTACACTTGGTTTGTGACTCAGTTTTTAAAATTTCATATTTGTATGCTGAACGGTTCCTAGCCGATGATACAGGCAGGACTTTATTTAATTACTTGATCAGTTTGGAAGGGACACGCTGGAAGTTTTCCCGCTGAGCATAAGTGTATTACTTTCTCACTAACGCCCCTCTATAAACTATGCTAATATAATTGCCCTGATTTATTTAATTGGTCTGCTAAACACTACATCTTATTCTTGCAGGTGTTGGCGCTGCTCTCTAGACTTTGGAGCCTCTGTGCCCGATTCTCTTACTTCGTAGCCCTCTTTGGCCTTAGTATTTGTTGTAACTTCTTTGACTTTCGTTCGTATTACAAATAGTGTTTTATTTTAATCCTAGGTGCACTTCCCTTATCTCAGTCCTGAGGAAGACTCCCGTGTAAGGTTTAATTGACCTACAATAAATCTTGGGGTTGAAACGTCAACACTTTTTCCTTTGAGCCAGCCCCCTGAAACAACAGAGATTGCTCAACTGTGTTTCCTTTGTGTGGTCTAGCTATTGAAGCATATGAACAATTCATGTACTATTGGCAAAATAATTAGACCATAACTAATTTTTTTGTCATTTGAACTTGGCATTATCTGCGTGCCCGATTTCCATATTCCTTTCACACTCTTTTATCCTCACGAGAATCACCCACCCCCTTTTCCCCTGTCCTTTTGGGCACTTTTTGTGTATGAATTTGAATTTTGATATATGTATGTATTCCTTTAACGAAGCAGTGTGATTAAATGTCACTGGCTACTCATCATCTTTATATACTCGTGTTAATTCTGTGTGATTATATGTTTTATGCATTGTCTGACTAAATACTGTTTACTGGGATCACTCTATATTGTACTGAGAATAACATAAGCACAATTATTTAATCACTGCCTATGTGGAAAAACCTCTCTCCATCCCATGCAGCACATAGAAATCCCTGAGGGTGGAGGTGCTTGCTAGAAAGAACTTTAATGAGTGTTTATTTTATACATGGGTCAGGAGTTTGCCTATACATATGTAGAGACATATATATATTTTTACATATGTATTTTTCCCAGTAGCGGTCACCACTGCATAGTTATAGTTAGGATAGTGCTACCATAGGAAATGCATTTTTTGTATTTCTAATAACCTTAGTACTGTCTGAAAAATCACCACAAAACTTTCCAACAAAGTTCTACATTTTGACTGGTTTGTGCATTGAAACTTTTGGGGTGATCCATCAAGCAGGGGCAGAGAAAATGGAGTTTTCCCCATTCATTTTTCCATGTGAACTTGAGCCAGATTTGGCAGAAAGCTAGATCTTGGTCCAAAAAGAGTGCATTTTGGTGTAAATCCTTTCAGGAGTTTTGGCAAACATTTTTGAAATATATTTTTTGTCGGAGAGTTCATTAAAAGGATGGCACATATACAGGGCCGGACTTAGAACCAAAACCGGCCCTGGCAAAGTGCTCGGCCGGCCCCCTGGGGGTGCGACCGAGCTCTTTGCCGGGGCCGGTTTTCGGCCGATTTTGCAGCTATACTGCAAAAACGGCCCTGTAACAAAAAACGGCCCCCAGGGCCCAAAACCGCCCCCCACCCTTGTGGCGCACCGGGGGATTGCCCGGTGCCCGCATCGGCCAGTCCGGGCCCGCACATATACAATTATGTCGGGATTAGCAATAGACATAAAAGCTAGATGGGGTCAGTTAATTAATGATTTATAGATTATTGAAAGACTATTACCAAATAATTAAAAAACGTTTGGCTATTGCACATTCCCCACAGGCCTTCCAGTTTTTCAATGTCAACACTTTTTCATTTAGACTCTTTTTTTCTCCGTAAACATCAAAGGAATTCCCATAGTGCTTTGTTTAGCATAAGAGCCAGATCTTAAATCATATCTTTTTTCCTGATCTCGAACTCTACACATTTTATTCAGCCATTGCTGGAATGTTGGGATATTTCCACTTCGCCAATTCTGTAGTTTCAATGATCTGGCTACTAATTAAACAATAGATAAGCATTTCTCCTGTAAAGAGCTGGCTATAATATTCGGACAATATCCTAGAATTATAATATGAATATCTATAACTGCCCAATCCCTTAATTGTGCTGGCAATATTTCTCGATATCGCCCCATAATCTTTGGGCAATCCCACACAATATGAGACCAGCTACCTTCACCTCCCACTGTACATCGAAAACATCTATCTTGTATCTGGGGGTATATGCTATGTAAAAAGGCTGGGGTTCTGTATAATAGCTATTTGGTGTAAAATTGCATTTTTCTAAAATTGGCTTCTCTTAAGAGTGTGGCGTTAAACTTGTTAATCCTATTCCAAGCATCCATTGATATATAAAGGCTTTAATTAGTTTGCCATTGATCTCGAGCCTTTTCATACCTTTTATTATTCGTATTCTATCTAAGCCACTAATGGATCTGCGTGTAGTTGATTCAATCAACACATCAGTGACGTCTAGCTTTTTGGAGATTAAAATGGGATGTATATTTTTTAGAAAGTTTCTAATTTGGAGGAAAGACCATTTTAGTATGTCTTTATAGCATCTAATGCCATATTCAATCTCATTCCAGTTTTTCCAAGCATCCAAGTTGATAAAATCGACTACCATGGAATATACATTCCTTTATAATGTATGTGAAATATTTATTTCAACCAAACGCTGTTCTCCTACGTATATACCTGATAAGCGTGTAGATCCATTTATCAGGGGTATATTATAATACTTAAACATTTGTGCCTTTTGTTTTAATAGCTGTTTCAGTACCTTATAATCTACGTTTTTTGGTGTTTTTTACAAGTCTCAGTAGATCTAAAATGTTATATTCTTTAAAAAATGTTATCATAAAAAAGTTGGTCATACTGGATGTGCTGCAGCTGCTGACAAATCTATATGTATTATGCGCGAAATTTGATTAGTGGTATTCCCTTAAATTGGGAAGCGACATACCTGCTTCCCTAGTTGGTTTGTATAAAGTAACTAGTGCCAGCCTGGATGTTTTATTCGACCATATAAAAGTTGAAATTAAACCTTCTATTTCTTCAAATAATGTCATCTGTAATGCGTATGGAACTGCTGGGAATAAAAAATGATTATTATTTTTTTTAATTTTTCAAATAGTTTTATATAGCGCTAGCTAGACCTGGCGGTATCAGAGAGCTTTACATGAGCATCAGCGAGTTACAGGTTACATAGCTACATCAAGTAAATTAAAGAATCACGGATGGAGGAGGAGGGGGAGGGAAGGAAACACAACGGTGAAATGAAGAAAAACAATGTCAGGTGACCGGCTGGGTAGGTGACGGCCGAGGAGGTGAAACCAGGGCCAGACTCCTCTATAGCTGTATGTGACAGCTCCACCGGGCATCGGCCAAGGTTGCTTGTGCACCGAGGTAAGTACAAACAGTTTTGGTATCAGCCCAGAGTTACAGGTTACGTAGTTACATCAATTAAATCAATGAATCACGGAGGGAGGAAGGAGGAGGGGGAGGGAAGGAAACCGAGCGAGGAAACCAGAAAAACAATGTCAGATGACCATCTGGGTAGGTGACGGCAGGGCCAGAATCCTCTAAAGCTGCATGTGACAGCTCCACCGGGCATCGGCCAAGGTTGGTCGTGCACCGAGGTAAGTACAAACAGTTTTGGTATCCGCTCAGGGTGCATCATCAAAGGTCCATTGAAAGTTCTATCAAAGTTCCACTGGGCATGGGCCATGTTGATCCGACTCCGAGGTGAGTGCAATGTTCTAGGTTCAGTCGGGGGGGCGTTGTCATAGATCTATTGGAAGCACCCATCCCGGAGTTACTGGGAGCTAAGACTTACTGTAGGGTTGATATGCTCTCTATAGCAATGCTTCCAGGGGACATGCCAGGACAGCCATCTTAAGGTCAGGCATATAGAATGTGTAGGCCCGGGCTTGTAGGGCACTCAGCTGTTGCCCCACGCAATTCTTTCGGTGTGAGTGAGGCTGTCGTAGAATTAAGTGTAAAAAACAGTCCCATTTTGCGCTGTGGAGACCTTGATGTGAGCAACAAAATCTCGCTCCGGGCGCTATTTTGGGGACGACATAGCCCTTTATTTGTATTTTTACATTATAGAGGGGTAATCTATTTTATATCTACCTAATTCTTGAAATTTCCTGAAAATCACAAAGATTTCCTTATGAATATGTTCCTCAGGTTTAAGAAACTAAATAATGTCATCTGTATGCAGTTGTATATTTGACATCCCCTTCTTTGGCACTAACATAGTTGCTTTTTTCCTAATGGCTATCGCCAGTGGCTCTATGAACAGATTAAAGAGTATAGGCGACAGGGGACATCCCTGGTGCATATCTCTATTTAATCTACATGTTCCAATGTTCCCGGAATTAATAATTGTTTGCAGTGTGGCACCCTTATATAGACAGGTTATCATTTGTATCAAACATTTTGGAACTCAAATTTCTCAAGGATCATAAAAAGGCTTTCCCAAGACACCAAATCAAAAGCCTTTTCAGTGTCTAAAAACAGCACTTGTGCTGATATTATATTCTGTGTCATATAATCCAACGTTTCTATTACAAAGTTTATTAGTAAAAAAAACTGTCTGCCTGGCAGAAATCCACATTGATCTGGATGAATAATTGATCATATGATATTGTGAAAGCTTGGTAAAAATCTTGTAGTCTACATTTAAAAGGTTAGCTACATTGTAGGTGGTTGGGTAGGGTAATGGCGCTCCTAGGTAATACACAAAAAGTATTCAGCTATAGCATAATATGAGTGTGGTGCAAAGGGGTAGGGAGAACTAACTCCCTCCCTGATCCGTTGAAAACCACTGACAGAACAACACAACAATCTACTGCACACGCTTAAAGTATTTTAAACAAGTTAAAGACAATGTAAGAAAATTCTTGGTCCGTTGCTTGATCAGATAACTTATTGTTCTTCTCGTGGGCAAACGTAAAGAAAGCCTTAGCCAACACGTGTTTTGTCGCGTTCTACTGCTGTAGAGATTCTGCAGAGCTAAAATCTCTTGGTAAGGAACCTTATTTTCGGTTGTAATTCTGTCCTGAAAGGGACAACCCAAAGGTCAGCTCTTCCAATGGGAAGCCTTGCCAGCCCCAAGCTGCAGTCCAGATGCCTCTTGATGCACTATTGGCACACCAATGTCCTCCTCTAAAACAGACACTTCATCTGAACTAAGAGTGGCTTCATCATCCTATGATTCCTCGTGGACAGAAAACTTACTGCCAGAATCTTCCACTCCCCCGCTGCCTCAGATGCAGAGTCAGTCTCTGAACCATGGTTGGAGGAAGACTCAAAAAGCATACCAACAACCCGCTAAGTAGTAATCCTGCGGCTAGCCATAATCCTTACTAAGAAAGGAGATTTCACAAGCATGTCAACAACAACTACCATTGTGCAAAATAAGTAATAAACAAAGTGTGGCTTTATCACAAAGATTTATATAATCACAAACTATATGACTCACTTGCCAGAGACTGCTACACTCACGCTATCCCACTTGAAAGAAAAACAAAACAAATGACTTACCAGACAACAAAGTACACATTGAGCGCAAATGCAAAAAGATTTTCATTCTCAATAAAACAGCTGCCAAACATAGGGCTCTTATTACACTATTTACAAAAACACATTCATGCAGGGAAATTAAACTCATTTAGAGTAAAAAAGTACAAAAAAAGTTTTTTTACCAAACGCATGCAACTACGCAAACTGCAGATACAAAATGCCCCCATTTGGAAACAATCCTTGCCAAAGGGGCCGCATCCATTTCCAAAAATTCCCTGGTTCTTGTGGGTTCCCTTGGCAGGGGGCAGAAAACATGCACAAGTATAAAAAAAAACTAGGCGGCAATCATTGCCCTAGGAATGATTGCCATTCACTTAAAAAACAAATCCCAGGGTCTAGTAGGGGTTTCTGCCCCCCTAGGAGCAGAAAGGCCAAACAAATGGGCTGATCTGTCCCCAGGGGGCGGGGCAGAAAATGGCCAAAATGGCCAACAGAAAATCACCCTCCTTGGAAGCCACCCTTCCCCAATGGGTAACTTCCATTTACAAAAACAAAATCCCTGGCTCTAGTGGTCTAGAGGGTTTTGTACCCCCCTGGGCGGGGGCAGATGGGCGTTCAAAAGGGGCCGAACTACCCTGGGTGGGACAGAAAGAAGACACAGGTAAAACAAAAATGAGGGGGTGTTCCTTACCCAAGGGATCACCCCCATTCACCTTAACAAAAATCCCTTGGTTTAGTGGGGTTTTCCCCCCGGGGCAGAAAGGCCAAACAAATGGACAGATCTGTCCCTGCGGGGGCAGAAACCATCAGAGAGTAAATGTCCCCTGGGGTCACTTCCTTCTGTAAACAAAATAAATCCCTGGTACCTAGTGGGGTTTTCTGCCCCCCCCCCGATGACAGAAAGGCCAAAAAAACAGTCTGATCTGTCCCCAGGGGAGGCAAAATCAGCATAGGGCCCCTTTGGAAGTGACCCTTTGCCCAAGGGCTCGCATCCATCTGCAAATAGAAAATCCCTGGTGCCTAGCGGGGTTTTGTGCCCCCTCTCCTCATCCCAGGGGAAGAAAGGCCACAAAAATGGGCCATTCTGTTCCCGGAGAGGGGGGGGGGGGGGCGAAAAAAAGGAACAAATATATAATCCCCCATTAGAAGCGACCCTTGCCCAAGCGGTTGCTTCCATTTAAACAAAAGAAAATCCCTGGTGCCTAGTGGGGGCAATCCTGCTGCACGATCGCAACCCCATGCTCGATCGTAGAGCAGGAATGCCCTGCAAAGAGACATGAGGGGAGAGGAAAAACTCACCTGCATTTCAAGAACTAACGTGCAAGCACTACTCAATAGATGCCTCACTAGAGATCAGATGCCACCTTGTAACCTTATAACCAAATGGCACCCTCTTTATCTTTCTTGGTGGGGATGGCTGGACACTATTAAAATGATGCTGACACCCATCTAACATTCCAATTTCTATTACCATGACATGGTTTCACAAAATCAACTCCTTTGGTTAAACAAAAAACCTCGAATGTCCTTTCTAAAATTGGCACGTCCGAATTACGAAGGAGGGGTTTGTTTTCCTGATTTCCCTAAATACCACAAGGCTTTTTTATTAAAACATATCTCAAAATGGCTTTCAACTCCCTCTCCAGATCTTCCCTTATGGATTGACCTAGAAAATTCCTTCCTCTCCCCATTCTCTTTTCAAGTTTATCTTTTACGAGGAAACTGCATACCTTGCATACCCCAATTATCAAATTTTCATGTAATAGTTTAAATAAACTCCTTCTTATTGAACCGCATGATCTTAGTACATTCCTTAGTTCCACTATTTGGCATAATAATTTTATTTGTGTTAAAGATAAACCGATCTATTGGAAAACTTGGAGGGACAAGGGTATTCTTTGGGTACATCAACTATTTGAAAACAACTCCTTTGTTACTTTTTCCAAAGCTAGTTCTTTATTTCATCTACCGCCATCATGTTCTAATACATTTTTAATTTTACGCTCTGCAATTCTGAATTCTTGCTCATATTTACAATCTATACCTAAATCCCCTCCACCATTAGATCACTCTTGGACGAATATTTTACGCAAATCACCTAGGGGCTACACCCTATACACATGTTTACTATCTCCACTTTCACAAAGGGCTAAAAGTGAGATTGAAGTCGCCTGGGCGACGGATTTGGACACAATTTGGCCCATACATCTTTGGGATAAAAGTTGGTCAAAAATGAGAACGTCTTCCAGAGCTGCGAACACCACACAAACTCTCTTTTTTATTTATAACAGATTACTTATAACACCAGTCTCTTTACATAAAATGTAATCTGATACTCCTGACACTTGTTGGTCTTGTTTGTCTCCGCAAGCTGATATCAGTCATGTACTTTTTTCATGCCCTCATGTTTTTCAATTTTGGAAATTAATCTGGTCCCAAATTAACACTATCTTTAAAACGTCCATCCCCCTCACAATTGTTAATGTTTTCCTAGGCAGTCTTTCTACGTCCTGGAACAAGCCAAAAGCTCAGGTTCAAATTGTTGACCTTCTATTAGCTACTGCTTTTCAGCAGGTCACTAAAAACTGGAAGGATACCGCTAAACTCTCATATCTATGTTTGTATTTCCCATATCTCTGAAATATAAAAGGTTGCTTTTGTGGTCTCCTGTTACTGAGTTTCTAGATGATAGTGCCAAAAGGTCCTTTGCTCCAACACCATATAGCCAAGAAGTCGCACAACCCACTTGACTCTTGAGTTTTTATTATTTGTTATTTTTATTTCATATATTATACTATTCCTTCAAAGTGCATTTGCTTCGCTTCAAAATGTTTTTAATCTTTCATTTATGCTTTGCGCTTGTCTTGATTCTTCTACTCTTACATGAGCTCATGTTTATCTGCCATTTACATTATACGTATTGTTTATCTTTGATGCTTTGATTCATGATATTGTGTATTACCCATTGTGACATACCTTTAATAAACTTACCTTTTGAAACTTCAAAAAAAGATGCCAGCAGTCATTGTGCTTATAACATCTCACCTTGACTATTGTAATGGTCTTTATTTGACTGCTAAGCAGTATCCGATTAATAAACTTCAGATTATCCAAAATGCTGGTGTTGAGCGTTCCTAAAAATCTCTTGGTGAGGGAGATATTGAGGACACTGCACTGGCTCCAAGTGAGCACGTGGTTGATTTTTAAAGCCCTTAGGCTGGTTTACAAGGCCCTCAACCAGCACTGCTCTATTATTTAAGAACTGTCTTCAACTGGTATCTTCCCAGCAGACTGCTGAGATCATCTGGTCAGAGGAAAGTGATTCTTCCCCTTTTTAGGGAGGCGGAATATGGATTACTCTCACCCCACATATTGTTAGCATTAATTCTTACTCCGCGTTTCGCATGCATTTGAAAATGTGACTTTTCTCACAACCATAACTGCCTTTATGGTCCCCTCCGTTTGCTCATGCCGGTTATAGCGCTTTGATGCCTTTTTGGTTTTATGTGCTTTACAAATTACAAATTACAAACTTGGGACCATAAAAGCCTTTCAACACAGGATTAAGTTCAAAGAGGGTGTGATCCCTGTTGTTATTAGGTTCCTACAACTTAGTTGCAAAATGGCCCTTAATTTATTTTGTCCATGTCAAAGTAGAGACATGTAATTTTGTATAATATCAAATGCTGAGGACACAATATTATTCAATGAATAAATGTGAGTAAACAATGTAGCCATGCCATTATCTACAGCAGTTAATGATTTTTCTAAAATTTGCCTTTCAGTTGATGCAACCTTTTAGCAGCTTCTTGTGAAACCTTCCAAAGTTCATGGTTTGTAGCAAATATGCAAACGTTTAGAAGGTGGCGATATAGGACAATAACAATTCCTGCAAGACTATCTTGTCTGAAAGAAGGGATAAATGTTGCTTAACAGCAGACAATGTGGATTGTTCTAGGCATTGCTGGCATATATTACCTACAATATAGGTAGTTACTACACCCGCATGTTGTGACTTGATGTATCTGGGGTCTGGTCTGCTAGTTTTAAAACCCTTAGAGGAGTTTAAAAATGTGCCTTGCAGCCATTAGTGTCAAGGGGCCACACTAACCACCCAGATGAACCATAAAGTGAAGAGGAGTATTGTAGTAATTAGATAACCCATTTTACCGCATGTTAAGCTGGTTCCATGGTTACAGAATGTTGACATTTGAAACTCCAGGGACTGTTGGTTGATTCCCTGGCAGCTGTGGAGAAGAATGGTCATTAAACAGAAGGTTTCCTCACTTACCTGGCCCATTGTGGTTAATTCAAATTTGGTGAGGAGTTGGTTGACCGTTCTGTATCTCCACCCACTCGTGTTGTACTTGCTGTGTTGGTTCCAGTTCATGCAGCGTCGAAAATCCTCTGTAGCATCTTCTTCCTCTCGTAATGTGTCAGGTCCAGATTGTGCTTGGAGTCTGCACATCTATACTCCATGTTGCCTCATGTGAGTTCACGATGGGAAGTCGAGTCTCCGTGTAGTGAGGGGATTTCTGGACATTGGTCACAGGAGAAGTGGCGAGCTGTTTGTGATCCTGGACACTGCTGCGGAGCGCTGGTATCCTCACAGTGAGTCCTTGTATTTCTACGATGCTTTCCTGTCAGAATAAGTTATTACAAGATAAGTTAGAAACATATCAAACTATAGCAGAACGGGCTGCTGTCTGTGTTGCTGAATATAGATACAGGAAATGGAGGGGGCGAGTAAGCAAGAGGAAAGTCCATTTAGCGATTGCCAAAGCAGGCTTAGATTTTGATCCATCTACCTGGGACTTCAATATCTGGGAATCATCAGAGTTCTCCTCAGAAGGAGAGCAGCGCTTACAGAGAGAGAGACAGGAGGAGGAGGGATAAAATAGTAAGAGAGTGGAAGCGCAGCCCATTCTAAGACGGAAACTTCAAATTGCTCCAGGGAACCTGGATGGAGTTATGTTGAATAACCTGGAGGATTTCACTCAGCAGGAAATCAGTGATCTTTTAGTGAGGTTTAGACAGAAGACTGGCGAGACGCTATTAGCTTGAATGGTGCGCCTCTATGATCACTGCGCTTCTGGGGTCATGTTAGATGATGGGGATGCTGCCAAATTTTGTACTCTCAGTACTGATCCCACTGTGCAAGGAGTCTTCCTGACTTTCCACGGTGATGACCAAACTTCCCTATTGCAGTTAGCTGCACAGGGGTGTGGTCACAGGTACCCCACAGATTCAGAATGGCCTGGGAATGAAAAACCATGGTTCACCCTAAGAGATGCCTTGCAGAGAATTAAGGAGGAGGGGATGAAGCTGGCTGTTCTTGTAGGTGAGGCACATAATTTGATGGGTCAATTAATGACTGGGTCGATGCGGAACAAAATCATTTGTTTGACACCCCCTGCATACAAAGCGGTGATAATGACTTTGTTAATTAATCAAACTGGATATACCATAGGAGAAGTAGTCGAGGCGGTCCATGAGCTGGGAGAGCTTGGGGAATGGGCTAAGCCAGGCAGGGCGTCACGCTCAGAGTCCCGCACTGATAACAACCGAGTGACCCGACTTGATATGTTTTTGGTACTGCTAAAGGATGAGGTGTCAAGGAGTGAGATTGATGGTATTCAGACCAAAAGCATGAGGGAAATGTACCATAAGCGATGACTGGATAGGAAGGAGGGGAGTAGGCATGTGAATAGAAAATATAACAAGAAAGTGAGTCGCAGGGAAGCGGAGCCTGAGGAGAAGCCCAAAAAAGCAGGTCAGGAGAGAGAGAGAGAGAGAATCTCATGTGAGAGTGACAAGATTGCAGAGATTCAGATGGGGACCGGGAAGAGGAGTAGTTGTTCCCTGAGGGTTACCCGACATTGTATTCATGTCTGCGCCGGGACCTGCGCCGGCCAGATGCAGAGCTGCGCAGGCGAAAATTAGATTAGGAAATGGGCCAAGCTCGGGTGCAGGGAAGGGCTTGCAAAGATAACAGACCACATGTGAGGGTTGAGATCTATTGGATAATAGAAATGTTCAGGAGGTGCGGGCTTTGGTAGACACCGGAGCGGAGGCCACGTTGTTACATGGCAATCCACGAAAATTTAAAGGACAGTATTTCACTATCACAGGTTTGGGTGGACAGGAAACACCACCAGTGCAAACGGTAATTCAGATGAAAATAGGCAATAGGCAAATAGGCAGACTTCCTAAGAGAGCATACACTGTTTTGATTGTGCCTATTCTCGAGTACATCATTGGCATTGACATTCTGAAAGGTATGACCCTATATTTAGATGATGGATGCTATCAGTTTGGGTCAAAGCAGTACTTTTCAGTGGCTGCTGTGAGGGTGGTGCGCTTGAATATTCCCCCAGTGAAGGTGCCCCAAGCAACAAAAGTAAGTCACATAAAGCAGTACAGGATTCTAGGGGGACATGATGAAATCACCACAACCATACAGGATTTGGTAGAGGCGGGGGTGGTGAGACCGGTTACCACGGCGTGGAATAACCCTGTGTGGCCCTTGCATAAACCGGATGGGAGCTGGCACATGACAGTGGATTACCACGAGCTTAATAAGCATACGCCCTTGTTAACAGCCGCAGTCCCAGACACCATCACTTTGATTGAAAAAATTGAGAAACACAATGGGACATGGTATGCGGCACTTGATTTTGCCAATGTTTTTTTCACAATTCCAATTGCCCCGAGTCCCAGGAACAATTCCCGTTCTCTAGGGGTGGTAGGCATATCACGTTTACATCTCTGCCTCAGGGGTATTTACATAGTCCCACGATCTGTCACCGGCTGGTGTCGGGGCATTTGGACGAGGTGTCAGTTATTCCTGGAGTGCATCTTTGTCATTACATCGATGATGTGTTGATTCAAGGAGAGACCCAAGAACAGGTGCAGGCTCACTAGACAGAATTGTAGAGCACTTGCAAAGCAAAGGGTGGGTGATTAACCCCGAGAAGGTGCAGGGACCCACCCAGAGTGTGAAGTTGTTAGGCATTCAGTGGCATCAGGGACACAGAGAAGTGCTACCACAAGTGAGGCAAAAGGTCAAAGAGTTTGCAGTACCACAAAACAGGAAGGAGGCTCAGCGTTTCATTGGATTGTTTAGTTTTTGGAGACAGCACATTCCCCATTTGAGTCAGATTTTGGCCCCTCTGTACAAGGTTACACGGAAGAAGCATGTGTTTGAGTGGGGAAGGCCCAGCAACAGGCGTTTGAGTCAGCGAAGGAGGCTATACAGTGTGCCTTGGATTTATGGCCCATACGAGAGGGAATTATTGAATTAAATGTAACTGCCCAGGATCAATATGCAACCTGGAGCCTGTGGCAAAAGCAGGGGAGACAAAAGGTGCCCCTAGGGTTTCAGACAAAGAAATTACCTGATGCTGGAGAGCGATACACTCCTTTCGAGAAGCAATTGTTGTCATGTTATTGAGCTCTGGTGGATACCGATCAGTTGACCCTGGGGTACAATGTGTTTATGAGACCTGAGATACCTATCTTGCAATGGGTGATGAGCTCACCCATGGCACACAGGATTGGGAATGCACAGGAGGCTAGCGACATAAAGTGGAAACACGTGTCTAGAGATCAGCACTATCTGCGCCAACCTTGGCAAAATACTCGAAAATATCAGAGCGAGCTGCAAGAGACTACATTTACCAGAATGCCAGGGGTGAACCTTGCCTGAGAGGTCAGCGGTGTGCTCCCACATCCTGTTGTCTATTTAAAGTACTCCCGTGAGTCATTGAGCTGACGAGCTCGTGGATGAAGCACCTGCGCGCCAGTGAGAGTTACCGGACCAGAAATAATGTTTGGCAGCCTACTCAGCAAACCCCAAAATAAAGAATGTATTCTCTACTGATGGCGGTTAATTAACGAGAAACACGTGTCTAGAGATCAGCACTATCTGCTCCAACCTTGGCGAAATACTCAAAAATATCAAAGCGAGCTACAAGAGACTGCATTTACCAGAATGCCAGGGGCGAACCTTCCCTGAGAGGTCAGCGGTGTGCTCCCACATCCTGTTGTCTATATAAAGTGAAAGTGGTACATACAAGACAGAGCACGAGTTGGTCCTAAAGGTACTGCAATGCTGCATGAGCAAGTGGCGCAGACTCTCGTAGCTGATGCAGAAATGTTGCAAGATGTACCCAAAGTGCAAGAGTCCCCGGTGAAATGGGGTGGGCCATTTTCAGAGTTGTCCACGGAGAACAAAAGGCATGTGTGGTTTACAGATGGCTCAGCCAGATATGTGGGGGCCAAGGACATTGGAAGGCAGTGTTATACAATCCAGTGACCAAAAAGTTGTTGTCGACTACCGGAGAGGGAAGAAGTAGTCAGTTTGCAGAATTGTACGCAGTTTACCAGGCATTAAAGCAAGAGCTCCCTGGTACATGCCACATTTATACCGATTCATGGTCTACGGCCAATGGGCTAGCCACCTGGCTTCCCACATGGCATGCTCACAATTGGATGATTCACAACAGGGAGGTTTGGGGAAAGGAGTTGTGGCAAGAGATTTGGGAATTGTTGTCCCAGAGTACAGTCACAGTTTATCATGTGGATGCTCATTGCCTGACTGACTCACTAGAGCGTTGGTGCAATCCCTTTTCAGACCAAGAAGCGAAGATTCGTGAAGCTGAGGTGGCGACACAGGATTCTGACTTGGTGGGCATGGCTAAATGGACACATCAGAAAAGTGGACATTTGGGCGAGCGAGCCACTAGCAGGTGGGCGGAAAGTAGGGGGATGTATATTCCCCTAGATTTGATTACGACTGTCTTGTTTGACAGCAAACTCAACACAGACCAGTTCCACAGGTAGTGAGAGGCCAGCTAGGCAGAGGGAAGTTGCCAGGGCAAATATGGCAAATTGATTTCATCGGGCCGATGCCAATGAGTCGAGGATGTTAGTATGCGTCCATGGTGGTGGATACCTATTCTGTCCATGTCATCACCTTCCCATGCAAGAGAACAACCCATTCTAACACTCTGAAAACTTCGACTTTATTGATTTTGTACTACGGAATTCCTTTGCAGGTTCGAAGTGACAATGGGTCACACTTTAAAGGAAAGATGGTGCAAGATTTTTGTGTGCAGCATAACATTGAGTGGATCTATCACATACCATATTACCCACAGGCAGTGGGTTTGATTGAGAGAATGAATGGTTTGCTGAAAGAGCAGTTGAAAAAGTTGTCTGATGGATCATTGAAGGGGTGGAGGGATCACTTGCCTGATGCATTGCACATTTTGAACAGCGGACCCCTTGCAAATGCAGAGACTCCCTTGATTAGCATGTTGACCCCAGCTTTGCAGATTAAGCCCCATGTGGCCACAAACACGATTCTTTATTGGGAGAAAGCTCCCGGAGCTTTAGCTCCATATAGTGCCACACCAGAGGCTGCCGGTCTTGATTTACATGCCTTGAAACTCTATTGATTGCAACCACGAGACATTACCTTGATTGAGAAAGGAATTGGAGTTCAAATTCCCCCCATAGCATTTCGGATTAATCGCTCCTTGATCTGGTTTGCCCTTAAAGACATCCAGGTTTTGGGAGGGGTGGTCGATGCCGATTACCAGGGGAAGATCGAAGTTATCCTATTGAACAGTGGAGACAACGATCTGATAGTGCAACCCGGTTACCGTGTTGCCCAAATGGTCATCATGCCGGTTTATGGAGGAAATATCACAAAGGGGACAGCCCCAGCCCTTCTAACTGTGCGAGGAAAGGGCAGGTTCGGATCTACTGACAAGAACCCAGGGGTGAAATTGTGGGTGGAGTCCCCAAACAAACCTCCTGAACCTGAAGAATTAATCGCTAAGGGGAAGGATAATATCCTAGTCCTCATGAGACCCGGAGAGGAAAAGTGGGAAAATGTACCTACTGAAAAATGTTATTTGCAAGAGTGATTATACCAGTTTGTTTTCTGTTTCTAGATCACAGTATAGTTTGCCGCTGTGACGCTTGCGCTGTGTGGTCGGTGTTTGGGCGTGCCCGGAGGGGTCCGGGAGGACCCGGGGATGCCGAAGGGGATCAACCGCCCAAGTCGGATGGCAGCATTGTTGCAGCAACTGGATAACATCTAGACCTACTTGGCCGGGAAAGTGCTGAACACTTCCCACTTCTGCATGATAAATCTTCAGAGTACAGCTGATATGATATCCACTTGCCTTGTTACCGTACCTACCCCTGCACATGTGCTTCTGCACATCTTCAACCAAACTAACTTTGACGGGGTAGTGGAGGAAATTGATGTTCGTACACTTCTGAGTCTTTATGAGTACTGTTGCTTCTGCCTGGAGGTTACAGATAGCCTCTGGAGGAACATGACGAGTATTGTTACCTACAACATCTCTACTGGAGACGTTTGCTATCAACTAACTTGTGACCCTGCCAAAATTGGCAAGTGTGGCCAATTAAAATTAGAGAAAAGCAAACAATTGATCGCTGATCAACAAACATTATGTCAGTCACGACGTGACAATTTTTGTAGTAATGTTACCAATTATATGGTCTGTAATCACACAGTATTAGCTGCTGGCCATGTTAACCATGTGAAATTACCTAAGGGATGATGGTTCTTGTGTGGCAATATTTCATACACTTACATACCAGCTAACATAACTGGAGGACCTTATGCCTTGTCACGATTAAGTATTATACTTTTTCCCATGCATTCTGTCACACGTATTCGCTCTTTTAGAGCTGCTGTTCAATTACCTGAGGATCTGTGACTCCAATATTGACTTGCTTTCTAGAACGGAGTATACTAGTTTGGCTATTTCTATTGTAAGAGTGCCAGGACTATCCGTTTATAATGGAAGAACTATTGGTAAGCTTGCATGTTTAATTGTGAAGAATCTCAATCATACTTCTGCTGTTTTAGCCGAATTGTTATTAGATGTTCAAGGAACAAGAAAAGCCGTTTTGCAGAATAGGGCAGCTGTGGACTATTTGTTGTTAAAACACAACCACGGTTGCGAGGACTTTGAGGGTGCTCTTTTGTTTCAATTTATCTGATCATTCTACTTCTATCCATGCACATATTAATGCCATAAAGGATTTAGTAAAAGGGGTTACCCAAGACGTTGATCAAGGATGGTGGGATTCGTTGTTTGGGTGGCTTCGTTATATCTTGGATGTTATTGTAGTGATTATTTGCATTTTTATCTCATTATGTTGTTGCATTCAATGCATTCCTAATCTTTTCTCCCTTCTTCGTCCCAGATCGATGGTATTTAGGCTGATGGGGTATGATGGGTGAATCGAAGGTCAAGGGGTGGAATGTACTGCGTTTGCCATTTTACACGTGCTAAATTACATGTTGACCTCGATTCCATGCGATGCTCTCATCTTCCATTTTGTTGCATCGCACTTCCATTTTGTGCTGCTTTGCCCTGTAGTTACACTTCAGCAGGAACATAAACATGTTTTTCACGTAAACCAGTACAAGCTGGTGCGAGACATCTCGTGAGGTTATGTTGTACCTTCAGCTTTTTTGTGTGCATTCTATGCTTATCTCTAGGACAGAGGAAGGATGCGCTGAGCAAGGCTCTCCAAGGACGGAGATAGGGAAAGCAATGTCTTTTGCCTTGGTGCACCCAAACCAGGCCAGGTCTGTATGGGTGGATATGACGCAGAGAGGCGGCCAGCGCCTATGATGGATAGATGGGCGAGAGCGCCTGCTAGAGGCTTCTCGAACGTGTTGATTTAACTATAAAAAGCGGTGTCTGTGGGGTGGAGCTCAGGAACTCAGTCTTGGAGTGGACGCACTCGCAGGACAACTTTGGTGCCCGGAGAGATTACTTCCTGTGCCCCAGTCTCTACAGGGTTCCCGACTTGGTGTTTGCAGTGCTTGGCCAGGGATGTTGAAGACTCCGGTGCAGACGCATCTGGTGACGCGTGAACAAGACAAAAGTCGAAACGCGTTGCATTGCAGTCATTAAAATTATTCACTGCAACTACCCAAGGTGTCCGTGACGTTTCTTGATCAAGAAATTTGGAGGAGTTTATGGAATAGGGCGACCGGTGCCCTTTTCGCGGACCGCCCTGCAAGACGGCCTCTGTTTTTACCGGACTCTGTTTCTTGTTTTTTATATATATTGCAATCAGGATGATACACAGCGGTGACGGAGTTATTAACTCTGCGCTGGGAAAGACGCACTGCCGGACTTACCCCCGCAAAGAAGATTCCTGTGAGCGAAGGTTGAGCAGTTGGGGACTCGAGCAGGCTGTTTGTTCATGGGGGTACGGACAATATGAGAGAACTGGTCCTGTGTCACTCTGCAGTTCGCGCAACCACTTGGCCGCCCTTTCTCGGCAGATTACTGCATGCTGGGATATGCAGTCCACCTTACCACTGAGTTGCTGTAAATGGTGGAATTTTTTCATCGTGATGGGCGGAGCGATCTACATCTACCTCAACCTTGTGGCACATGACTTTCCTCCTGAACTATGCTGGGCGCTGAAGAGGCTACATAGCCGAAATGCATACGCCCGTCGTGCCTAATTCTGCAACAAATAAATCTTCAAGTTATTCCCCTCCCGTGGCCTCTGCCTTCTTTCTTTGGAGGGATTCTTGGACATTTTGTACATGCCAGCCAGCGGCATGTTACAGAGGCCCCTGCCCGCAAGTCGGCCTGATCAACACTGGCTCCCGTTTTTGCCCCGGCGAAAACTACTCCTGCTTCAAGTTATTGAACGGATCTGGCCCACCATTGCAATCAGGATGATACACAGCGGTGACGGAGTTATTAACTCTGCGCTGGGAAAGACGCACTGCCGGACTTACCCCCGCAAAGAAGATTCCTGTGAGCGAAGGTTGAGCAGTTGGGGACTCGAGGAGGCTGTTTGTTCATGGGGGTACGGACAATATGAGAGAACTGGTCCTGTGTCACTCTGCAGTTCGCGCAACCACTTGGCCGCCCTTTCTCGGCAGATTACTGCATGCTGGGATATGCAGTCTACCTTACCACTGAGGTGCTGTGAATGGTGGAATTTTTTCATCGTGATGGGCGGAGCGATCTACATCTACTTCACCTGTTGCATTTTCAACAACCTTGTGGCACATGACTTTCCTCCTGAACTATGCTGGGCGCTGAAGAGGCTACACAGCCGAAATGCATACGCCCGTCGTGCCTAATTCTGCAACAAATAAATCTTCAAGTTGTTCCCCTACCGTGGCCTCTGCCTTCTTTTTTTGGAGGGATTCTTGGACTTTTTGTACATGCCAGCCAGCGGCATGTTACAGAGGCCCCTGCTCGCAAGTCGGCCTGATCAACACTGGCTCCCGCTTTTGCCCCGGCGAAAACTACTCCTGCTTCAAGTTATTGAACGGATCTGGCCCACCATTGCAATCAGGATGATACACAGCGGTGACGGAGTTATTAACTCTGCGCTGGGAAAGACGCACTGCCGGACTTACCCCCGCAAAGAAGATTCCTGTGAGCGAAGGTTGAGCAGTTGGGGACTCGAGGAGGCTGTTTGTTCATGGGGATACGGACAATATGAGAGAACTGGTCCTGTGTCACTCTGCAGTTCGCGCAACCACTTGGCCGCCCTTTCTCGGCAGATTACTGCATGCTGGGATATGCAGTCCACCTTACCACTGAGGTGCTGTGAATGGTGGAATTTTTTCATCGTGATGGGCGGAGCGATCTACATCTACTTCACCTGTTGCATTTTCAACAACCTTGTGGGACATGACTTTCCTCCTGAACTATGCTGGGCGCTGAAGAGGCAACATAGCCGAAATGCATACGCCCGTCGTGCCTAATTCTGCAACAAATAAATCTTCAAGTTGTTCCCCTACCGTGGCCTCTGCCTTCTTTTTTTGGAGGGATTCTTGGACATTTTGTACATGCCAGCCAGCGGCATGTTACAGAGGCCCCTGCTCGCAAGTTGGCCTGATCAACACTGGCTCCCGTTTTTGCCCCGGCGAAAACTACTCCTGCTTCAAGTTATTGAACGGATCTGGCCCACCATTGCAATCAGGATGATACACAGCGGTGACGGAGTTATTAACTCTGCGCTGGGAAAGACGCACTGCCGGACTTACCCCCGCAAAGAAGATTCCTGTGAGCGAAGGTTGAGCAGTTGGGGACTCGAGGAGGCTGTTTGTTCATGGGGGTACGGACAATATGAGAGAACTGGTCCTGTGTCACTCTGCAGTTCACGCAACCACTTGGCCGCCCTTTCTCGGCAGATTACTGCATGCTGGGATATGCAGTCCACCTTACCACTGAGGTGCTGTGAATGGTGGAATTTTTTCATCGTGATGGGCGGAGCGATCTACATCTACTTCACCTGTTGCATTTTCAACAACCTTGTGGGACATGACTTTCCTCCTGAACTATGCTGGGCGCTGAAGAGGCAACATAGCCGAAATGCATACGCCCGTCGTGCCTAATTCTGCAACAAATAAATCTTCAAGTTGTTCCCCTACCGTGGCCTCTGCCTTCTTTTTTTGGGGGGATTCTTGGATATATATATATATATATATATATATAGTGGTGTATTCAATGTTTATTGCCTTTCACTCGGTGCCTAAGAATTTACTAGCTTCAGTGACTTATTGCCTTTGCCTACAATATTAATAAAGCTCATTTTACCTCCAGAGGAGTGTTGGTGTTTCTGTGTGAGTAAGTGGTGTGCGTAAGTTCAGATTACGCAAGTGGGCAAGGCATTAGGCAATACACATATCTTGGAGGTTGACGGAGGCAAGCACGTGTCTGTTAGGTCAATGGGGACAAGGTGAGATGTGAGGGGATTCTGGCAACAGATATCGACGGGATAGAACAAGGCTCTTTGCACCGGCAGAGGACATGAGTGGGTGCTGACTGATCTGTTGTTTTTTCTACACAGCATCTTATCCGTCAAATCGCACTGTGTTACTTTTTGTACAATAAATATTTTGGCAAGTTCAACTACACCGCAACTAAACATTTTTGGGACATATTGGTGGCAAGTTCGGCAACATCACAAGTTATTGACTTTGCTGTACACCTCTTGTGCTTGCAAGACTACTTCTTACTAATTTCTGTTTTGTGCTGGCATAAGTTGTTTTCTATTTCAATATGCAGAGTGTTCAAGCTCCTCTCCCCTTTTTACAGCTTCCAGGAGACCTAACGGCCAGGTGGAAAGTGTGGTGCAGGGCTTTTACCAAGTATTTTGGGGCTATAGGGGGGAAAAAGTTTATTTTGGAGCACAATCGTGGATTAGAGGGACATGCTGTGTTGGAACACTTACCACCTCTTGAAATTATCAATGGTGATAAATCTCTTAATGAATTTGACAAGGCGGTGGCTATGTTAGAAAAACAATTTGATTTAGAAGAGAGTTTAGTGGGTGCAAGACACAAATTCTTCACTAGAGAACAAGAAGCTGATGAAAGCATTATGTCGTATGTGGCTGTGTTACTCATTTGGTGTCACAATGCGAGTTTGAGCAGTTCACACCTCAGTTGATCAGGGACCAGGTGGTGGTGCATTGTAGAGGTAAAAAAAAGTTCAATAGAAACATCATTGCAGGCTGAGACGCGCGAGCGCGCGACACAAGATGTCTGCCGCCTAGGGAGCTCCGGCGCGTCGGACCAGATTTTCGGCATTTTATGACCGAAATTTTGTCAGAAAAACAGCGAAAATGCATGTAAACATGTTTTAATGGCAATACCTCTCAGGTTTGGTGTTTTTTGACGATTCTGGTCAGTAGACCAACTTTTTTCTTCGAGCCTGCTTCTGCTTCCAGCTCTGCTCCCAGGAACAGCCAGGTCAGTCAGTCAGGGGGGCGGAACAACCCTTCAGGAAAGAGCCTGGCTTGGGCCTAGCCACACCCATAGCTCATTTTAGCTGCTGCACCTGCTTTACTGAGGATTTCCTATTGCTGCCTTATAACTTTACACATATTATCCCTTTTCACACTGAATGTTTTGACTTTCATTACATTAATAAAATGGAAAATAAAAATCCTACATCTTCTAAAAGAAAACAGCAACTTTCACCTCCTCCAATTAAATCTAAGGCGGTTGACTCATCAGAACCTTCATTATCTCTGATTTTAGAAGAAATGCAAGCTCTTCGCAGTAACACAGATTGTATTGCTTCAGAAATTAAGAATATTCGTAAAGATATGGCGAGTTTATCAATGAAAATGTCCGATAATGCCATTAAAATACAGGATAATAAGGCTAAGCTTGACTCTATTCACCCACTTGTTGCCAAAATATCACCAATGTCTTCACAACTTCTAGACATGGAAAATCGTAATAGGCAATACAATTTGCGCATTTTCAATTTGCCAGAAGAAGTTGAAGGTGATAACTGCAGACTGTATTTAGAAAACTTGATTCCAAGCCTTTTACAAATTAAATTTCCGGAAAAATTTGAGATTGACAAGGCCCAAAGGATTCCTTCACATCGAAATCCTAAGCTTTTTAAACCTCGTCAAATGATATTCAAAGTTCTGCGTCATCACCATAGAGTTTTGATACGCAATTCTGCGAGGGAGATTCCTTCCTTGATGGTCAATGGGAATAAAAATTATATACACCAGGATTTTGCAAAGGAGACTGTTGTTACACGCAAGGAATTTCCCACTCTGCGTCCCCAATTGCGAAGTCTTGGGTTCAAGTATAGTCTTTTTGACCCTTCTATTATGCGCATCTGGTAAGACAATTTTTCAAAATTCTTTCAGCATCCTGATGATTTACGCCGCTTCTTGGAGCAGCATTCGCACCATTCCATGGATACTCATGATTCACCTACTTGAGTTTAATCGACTTCTTATACCCTGACAAAGTTATTGTTTTTATATACTTTGGGCTCCAGCGGTTTCAGTCATACTTGTAGAATGCATGTGCGTTTCTTTCTTGATATTACTGTACTTTGTTTGTCTTTTTCTCCCTGTTTTCTTTTCTTCCTGTCCTTTTTTCAAATCTAGAGTTAGTGTCTTTCTTCTATTTCTTAGCTATGTTTTCTTTGCCTCTTCTTGTTCCATTGCTTTTCTTCCTTTGCTCGTCTCTTAATAATGGCTATTGTTCATAATATTAAAGTTATTTCCCTAAATGTGAAAGGTTTGCGACACCCAGTTTAGCATACTAAAATTTTGGATTATTTAGGAAGTTGTAAAGCAGACATCTGTTTTGTTCAAGAGACTCATATTGATGATAAAATATTAAATTATATGGTCGATACTATTGTGTCGTCTCCTGCTAACGGTAAGAAAAATGGTGTTGCTATTTTCTTTGCGAGACAATTACATTGTCAAGTTGTAAGTAAAATTTCAGATACAGAGGGTAGATATATAATTTTTAAAATTAAAATTCATAATTCGTCTTTTATTTTTGCTTAATATTTATGATCCTACTGCTGATGACCCTACTTTTTGGTCTAATATTACTACAGAAGTCTTAAAGCTGGGTAAAGTTCCATTGATTGTAGGGGATGATTTTAATGTTATTGCTGACCCATTATTAGATAGGATGTCTAGTACTAAATTTCGTCCTCCTAAGGTTTTTCATGCTTTTAAATCCTTTATTCATACCACCAAGTTAGCTGACATTTGGCGTCTACATCTCCCTACTGACAAATGTTTGACCCTTTTTACCTTTTTTTCCAATCCCCATAATTCACATTCCAGAATTGATTATTTTTTACTTTCTACTCCACTTCTCCAATCAGCAACTAACCCCATGATTGGTAATATTGATATATCTGATCATGCCCTGATTTCTTTTGTTTTAAATCTATTCTCCACTTTTACCAAACAAACCATATGGCGTATGAATACTGGTATTGTTCTTAATGAGCATAATAATCCGAAACTATTAAAAGCCATTCAAGATTTTTTTTGTGTAATGCTACAAAAGCTTTGTTATCAATTTAACTCTATCCTCAGTAAAAGAGCTGCTGTCCAAATCTCTAAATCTAATGCTAGATTTAGTTTTAATGCCAATAGGTCTGGGAAACTCCTAGCGAATTATTTGCGTATCAAAAAAGATAAAACACAGATTACTTCTATTCAAGGTCCTCACGGCAAGATTGCACTATCCCATAATGATATTGTTAAAGAATTTCTGGATCTTTACTCTAATCTATATAATAAGCCAGATTTTCATGATAACTCATTAATTGACTCTTTCTTACATACTTGTGATTTGCCCAAAATTTGACAATCAGATAGACTTGGATTAGATTTACCCATTACTACTGATGACATTTTAGCAGCCATAAAATCTCTTCAAAAAAATAAGTCCCCAGGCCCTGATGGTATTCCAGCTGAATTTTATAAAGAATTTCAGTCTCATCTTTTGCCATATTTATTTAAACATTTTACTTTTTTTGGTTCTTCTGGGACTGTTTCGGGTTCATTTGTTGATGCTTTAATTATTGTATTTCCCAAGCCTGAGAAGATCCTACCCTTGTTTCACATTATCGTCCTATATCTTTAATTAATCAGGACTGTAAGCTATATGCTAAAATTCTTGCCTCTAGATTAGCCCCTATACTTCACTCTATTATCCACCCAGATCAATCAGGATTAATGAAGAATAGATATTCTGCTAACAACACGAGAACCTTGCTGCATGTAATTGAACAGAGTCCTTCTTTACTTGCTCCCTCTGGAATTATGGCTTTAGATGCAGAAAAAGCCTTTGATAAAATCCATTGGCAATTTTTATTCCAGACTTTATTGTTATTTAATTTTGGTCCCTTGTTTATCCGTGTGATTTCTGCCTTGTATTCTACCCCCACTGCTCGGTTATTTATCAATGGCCAAATATCTACTCAAATTTCCCTTTTTAGAGGAACCCGACAAGGTTGTCCCCTTTCCCCACTTTTATCTCTGCTGGGAATTGAACCTTTTCTTAGTTATATTAGAAAATGTGATGATATTAAAGGTATTACGATAAAGAATGTTGCTATCCAAACCTTAGCTTATACTGGTGATGTATTGTTATTTATTAGTGATCCTATCTCCTCAATCCCGTCCTTATTAGAAATTATTACTAAATATTCCACAGTCTCGGGTTACAAACTTAATGTTAATAAAACAGAATTTTCCCCCTTAAATGTTTTTTGTACTCCTGATATGTTACCTATGGCAGATATTATTTGGCAAAAAAATAAATTGAAATATCTTGGTATTTTGTTTTCGTCCTTCGTCCCAACAACATTAACATTGAATAGTAATTTTATTCTTGATTATATTAAGAATAAAACGTCTACATGGTCTTCTCTTTATCTCACTTGGTGGGGAAGAATGGAATCCATTTAAATTAATATTGCTCCTAAAATCTTTTATTCCCTTGCCATGATCCCTACTCAGTTTCCACAAAAATGTTATAAAGATGTTGATAAATTGTTATCCAAATTTCTCTGGAATAATAAATCTCCTCGAATTTGTTATAAGAAACTAAAAATGCCCAAATGTAATGCAGGTTTCGGCCTACCTGACTTTCTTTTATATCATAAAGCATTTATATTAAAACAAAGTTCTCTATGGTTTAGTTCTTCTTCTATAGTCAAGCCTCCAATTTGGTTTAATATAGAGAAATCTCTTGTTAATCCTTTTCCATTACCCACCTTGCTTACTATGTCTCATAAGTCTACAGTTATACATCATTCAGTTATCATAAAATCTTCTAAACTAATATTTAATGATTTAGATTCAAATTTTGCTTCTCCTATAAACACTACTGCTGATTTATCATTATGGCATAGTTCTGTTATTAAATTGAATGGAAATGTGAATTTTTGGAATTCTTGGATTAAGGCTGGTATATTTTATCTTAAAGAATTATTTTGTGATAATGCCTTTATTCCTTTTGACATTTTACGATCAAAGTTTCAGTTACCTAACGCTGATTTTAGTAAATATGAGTCTTTATGTAATTCAATTTTAGATTCATTCCCGCATGGTATCCCATCTATTGTTGCAACAGATTTGATAATTTATATTCAAGCTGTTTCCACATCTTCCAATGCAGTCTCTATTTTGTACAAAAAATTAGCTACTTCAATAGGTACCAATCTTAATGTAATTTCAATATTTTGGAATAATGACCTTTCCCTTTCCCTATCTAATGATTCTTGGAAAGTTATTTGGCTTAATAGTATTTCTGGTTGGCTACCTGTGTCTCTATACCAGACAAATACTTATATCCTACTCAATTCTTTATGGACCCCATTACCTTCTCTTCCGTGCTAAATTAATACAATCTGATACTTGGTGGTATTGCAAATTGCACCCAGGGTCCTTACAGCATATGTTATTTGACTGTCCCTTAATTTCAAAATTTTGGTCTGAGGTTTGGGATACTATGCTAAAAATATTACCTATTCAAGATGTTCTTTCATATAAGCTATTAATTTGTAAATCGGTTGCTCTTGTACATCGTCTCAATGATTCAGAAGAAAAATTGTTTAATTTCTTAATTTCGGCTGCTTTAAAATCAATCACCTTTTGTTGGAAAGATGCTTCATCTCTATCTGTTCATGCTTGGTGGTCCTGGATCATTTTTACAAGAAGGGGTGCACAATTATCCTTGCATGGGATTAATCATAACTCTCAGTCTTATCAATCCTTTTGGTCACCTATAGATACATATTTGTTAACATGAATGTATTTTTTCTACTCCTTATTTTGTTTAACAGCATAAGTTTGCATTATCTGTATGTTATCAGTAACTCTTATTTATATAAAAGATGATATAGTATGTACCCTTCCTTCCCCATCCCCTTTTCCCTTCCCGTTCTACTACTCTTCTTTTTTCCTTTTTATTGATTATCGTTTATTGAAATGTATTTACCTATTATATTTAGCTGCTGATTTGTATTCATCAATTGTTTAGGTATTATTGCCCATGCTAACATTTTATGTATTGTCTATTTCTGTAATTTTTTCTGAAAAATGTAATAAAGTATTTTGAACTGAGAAACATCATTGCAGGAAACTATTTCCATTGTTAAAAGCGTAAAATTATCTCAGAAAGCTTCTAAAGAGTTAAAACCAGACAAAGCTGTAGTGGGCGTGGTATGCAGTTGTGAGACCTGAGAAAAGGGCGGTGTTGAAAATGGCAATGTATATGCACATAAGCGGCGTTCATTTGTGTTCACTGTACCCCTTGTTGTAGGCAGAACGGATATCGCTAAACACTGACTGTGTTATCCCGCCAGCATAGACCCATGCACACACGTACACGACAGCCATTTTAGGCACCATGGCCTCTCTGCCCGTTTGTTAAACCCCCGGCACCCCTCCCCGCGCGCACTGCTCATGCATCGGCCATAAGACCCTCTCCCTCTGCGTGACCCTGCTCTAGAAGTAGCACTCCTGCTTGACCCACACCCCCCATTTCCTCCCAAGAACACCCTTCCCCTCAGCTGACGAGCCCCCCCCCCCCAACTGCACTTGGCCTTTCGACCCGGTCCCAAGTCCTAAGACCAAGCCTCGTGGATGTACACCCCCCCTTTTTCCTGCCCAGCATAACAAAACCGTGATACACCAGCCGAAGTGCCCGATCTTATCGCCTGCCCGACCTTTGATCTGATCATCCCCTCCTGCCCTCGTGTCCTGTAGGAATGTCCGGCTGAGAGATCACAATCTCTTGTTACATTCAGGAGGGGAGGATGACATCTGAGCGACTGGTATGGGAATAGGCCTGAAGCTGGGATTCCAAGCATGTTTTTTCCTACTTCAAAGCGTCTTTATTGCAATAAGGAATGTTTGTGCATCATAAACATGTGTATAAAAGACGAAGCCTCAGAGAAACTAGGAGGCACCAGGAGAGAGCACCTCCTGAAGACACTATGCGAGTGTCCGAAATGACAGGCTCTCCTCATGAGAAATAAAACTCTGTTCTTGTTTTCCTGCTTCCAGCGCCCGTCTCTTTATTTGGTAATTGTTCAAGATGGGAACTAAGAGGCTTCCTGCGCCAGCAGCCTGGGCATCAGGTGCGTTATGGGCTGACTTTTCCACAATTGGCGTCCCAACGCGGGGTCCATCAGCGACATAAGGTCCGGTAAGAGAGGTCCAGACGATGGGGTGAACATCTAAACGATTGGAGTATACCTGCCTTGAGAGGGCCCTCGTCCGGCTGCCGATTGAATGAACTTCACCGATTCCGAACGGACCTCTCTCAAGTGACCTACTGTCCTGACTGGAATCCCACAGGAATGCTGCGGTAAAAACATGGAGAAAGAGAACGATTGGGCGCTGGAAAAGGGAAGGCGAAGAATTGCCCACACGGTCCGGTCCGGGTAAGGTTAAGTAGGACGTCTTTACGTCCGATTGGTAGGATGGCTTTATCCATCTGATTGATTGATTGATTGTACTTGAAGTATTGGTTCTCTTTGAGACATTCTCTATTTGCAAACAGCGATGAATAGGAACGTTCCTATCTCTTTGCAAATAGTGAAGGATAGGTAATGCAGACGTTTGTCCCCCATTGTAATCCGTCATGCCTATCTTTCTCCCCACTGATTGTTTGTTATCGATTTTTATCGATTATTGCTCTTTGAGATATTCCCTGTCTACAAACAGGGAAGAATAGAAATATTCTGCCCCCCTTTGCAGATAGTGAAGGATAGGTAATGCAGATTTTTGTCCCCGTTGTAATCCGTCATGCCTGTTTTTCTCCCCACTGATTGATTGATTGTCTGGACATTTATTGTTCAAGGAATAGTTCTTTTGAGGCATTCTCTGTTTGCAAATAACGTGGAATAGAAATATTCTGTCTAATCTTTGCAAGTAGTGAAGGGTAGGTAATGTGGACCTTTGTCCCCCGTTGTAAATCTCTCGTGCCTATCTACTCCCCACTGATTGGTAAACTAGTTCCACCCGGACCATTTATTAGAGGTAGGTCATCTGGCTCGACCGGAGGGCACCCCTAATAAAAAGGACATATGCAACAATAACGAAGTAATCAATGTATCCTGTTAACAGAAACTTTAGCATGAAACACGCTGGAAAAAAAAGAAAAAAAGAGAGAAAGAAATAAGAAAGCAAAATCAGTAGGCCACTGATGAGTTTTTGATTTCGCCACAAATAGGAAAACGTTAGAAATAGCTCACGATAAAACACATGATTTCGCTAGAAATAAGAAACGTTAGAAATAAGCCCGTAATAAGAAACATGAAAATGACGAGAGAAGCCAAGCTTGACATCGCGACGGCCACGAGGCAAATAGGCTTCGCCACCTCTCACTGCTCCCAACATGTCTGTCCCGCCTGACACGCCCCAATAACGGTAACATGAGATAGATACAAGTCAGCAGATACCTACCCCCATTCTGGAAACTCCCGAAGTGCAACAGGTCCGCGGCTACGCCCATCCGGAAGACGAGATCTTCGGCACGTGTAGGGCGGGTCCTGCTGCCAGCCGTCGGCCGGGGAGGTCGTCCCATAAGGTGGGCCAGAAGAGGAGCCGAGGCCGACGGGATCCGGGCGTCCCCTCTTCTTTCTTCAATAATGGCTGCGACAACACGGGGGGGGATGTCTTGCTCATGCCACCGATCCCCCCCTCATATCTCCTGGTCCAGCCACGGCTTGGTAGAAGCTCCCCGTTCGGCCCTGAAGCGGCGCCTTGCAGGCCACCGGGGGGGGGATGTCTTGCCTATGCCTCCGACCCCCCCCTCTCATCGCCTGGTCCGGCCATCATGAATATTAACGCCGAGAAAAACGGCGTGGGGTGCGCTGGGAGGGAGAGGCGGCGCGAACGAGCCTCTCCCACCTCCCCAGGTGGAGGCCCCCAGTGGCACCCCCAACGCTCCACTCACCCGACAAGGGTTCGTCCACTCGTAAAATGGCGGTCGACCCTGCAGGAGCGGGCCCGGCGTGAAGGGATGGCCCGGTTGCTTGTTGATTAAGAAATGAGTCCCACAATCAAAAGTGTACTCCTCGACTTTGAAGATTCTATAGGAGCCACGGGGGCCCCCGACCCCCGCGGACACCCCCGATGGGGAATGACTGCCATGATTGCCCGCGGAACGATGAAAATGTAGCCGCGAGACGTCGGCGCTCCCATGCTGGCGCCAGCCTCAGTTTGAATGACTAAAATCCTGCAGACTACAGTTCGGATCAGTTCCGGTGAAAACCCAGTATGACTCGGTAGAAAAAATTGTTGCCTCCCTCCCCCCTTTGACTGATGGTTCATACCGCCGATCCTTTCTGTTGCCCTTTAACGGAACTTTTGGACTGCCGAAAGAGGCTCTAGGCCAACCACGAGTTGGTGGAGATTTTGACTATGCCTGGATCTGCCTGGCTGCACCCAAAATGGCGCTGGTACAAACGAAACTTTCAACTCCTTGTTGTACCCCGATTGCTCAGCCTTGGTGTCATGAAATATGTATGCAGTTTTTAAACACAATGAATTGATATGGGATGGGTACTGATTATGTGTTCGGACAATGAATTGACGTGAGATGGGTACTGATTGAACATTCGGACAATGAATTGTTGTTAAGTTTTGGCGCATCATGATTATTGAAAGTTCGAATTTCAACACTTATGATACTCGCTCACACTGAAGTTTCGATATGATTTTATTGCACCTGTCGCACTTTTTATTATGAAATCAACGACCACCGACTCCATTAGGTTTTCCACTAATAAGTATCCCCACATGTACAGTTCTGGCCGGCCCACGGGGTTGTAGGCCCGTATTTATGCACCGACATTTTTATTAAAGATTTATGGAAAAAGCAAACGTAGTTGTCACGCGTAAATTGGTAAGTTTCGAATAAATGACCACTATTTCCGATATAACTAAATTACAGGTGAAATGGCTCAGCTCGATTAGTTAATGGTTAAAAAGTATAGTATGCAGAAATATTGCAAATATGAATGGTCCAGGTTTTTGTTGTATGTGTTTTTCATTTTTGTACAGCCTAAAGCAACCGCTAAAGATCCTGGTATTTAGTCTATACTTTATATGCTACCTGTGTCAGGAAAGTTGTTTTAAATGCCCCTAAATCGCCCCGAAGGAGTGCCACCTGACCCCCCTGGTACGAACGACAACGACCCCGTGCCACTGTAGGTTATCCCTTTTCTCCAAAGGAGAGCACGAGCTCTCTCTCTCTCTCTCTCCTTGTCATACATGTACCGAATGGTTCGTTTAGAGTGCGGACGACTCTCTCTCTCTCTCTCTCTCTCTCTCTTTCTCTCTGAGGGCCCCCCTGTTCCCTCCTCCCTTGTGTGGTAATGTTGTGCCCCACCGGCACAAACCTAATTGGGTCTCTTCGAACACAAAGGTGTTCGACAAAATTAACAGGAACTAAAACGATTGTAACTTGCCATATTACTACCTCTCCTTTCTGCAAAACGATAGAACCCGAGTTGGTAATGAAAGAAAGGACAGGTAAGACGACTGATGTCCCCTAATCTGGCCTTTTTATAGGGGGACTATAACGTCAATGGTCTTCTGTTTTTCAGTTCGTTAGAAATGCAATTCCCAATGCCCAGATTGCCTCACCCCTCTGCACTTAAGTGCGGATGTCCAAAGCGTCCTCGCTTCTCCCGATTGACCCCAGCTCCCTGTCCAAAGCGTCCTCGCCTCAGCCCGATTGACCCCAGCTCCCTGTCCAAAGCGTCCTCGCTTCTCCCGATTGACCCCAGCTCCCTGTCCAAAGCGTCCTCGCTTCTCCCGATTGACCCCGGCTCCATATCAGCTATCCCCGAAGCGTAATTGATGACCTTGATTAACCGTCGCTCCCCAAGAAAAACATGTTTAACCTCTGCCCCCCTCTCATGATGATAACCCCCCTGCTTGCAAGAGTTAGTCGACCCTGAAGGGAAATGTAAGATTGTCAGTACTTGGGTTTAAAAAAAAAAAGGGCGAGTCTCTACCTAAGGACTCGATTTCGAGTTTGATAGAATACACTGTCGATGGGAGTCCGATTTCTCTCCACGTACGTCACGAATGAACGCCAAATAGGCTAACGAATTCAGTGGAAATGCCCTCCTACATACTCCATAAGTGATGACTTCTGACTGTGACCGATGAACCTATCCCCCACCTACTTAGGATTGGGGACGGAATTGAGATGTATAAATGTCTTCTCCTGCCAGTTTTTCTAAAACTTGTTTGTACCCATTCAAAGATACAATCACCGGAGGAGAGGAGCTGGACGTGACGCACAGCCTGGCCACAGATCATGAAGCACGTGTGACCTCGACCAAAGGTGGAGTCGCAGAGCAACGAGACGCGGGACGAGGCACCACTCTCAAACTCGGCAGATGAAGGAATGAAGGGCTGCCTTGAAGCCCTCGATTTGCTGACCCACTCGTGCCTGAAGTCCCCGTCCCTTTTGAGCCCGACTGATGGGCCTGCCTGCTCGTCGTCCTTTGCTCCTTTGGTCCCTTGGTGTGTTCAAAGATCTGATCCCACTCCGCCCTCTCTTCCCTTGATTATTCAACAACATCACCCTGTTCGCATAACTTTTGACTCAGAAAAGAAGAGCAGCATTTAGATAGAATAAGGTTTTGCCACGGAAGAAGAAAGACACGCAGGTGCCCAGCATGAGGCACCCCTAAGAAGATCAGTTAGGAAACAGGACTGTGATCTAACAGCAGAGGACTGATCGCACCCTGCAACGCGTAAGGATGAATCCGAGCTGGACCTATAGCTCCACCGCCGGTGCTCAACAGCGCCAACGAAAAAAAAAAGACGGACTCTGTTAAAAAGACATTGTGACGAAGACCCCCCTTCCTGAACTTTCTACCCACCCCTTGACTAATTGCTTGTATCGAACTGAATTCCTCCCTCAACCATTTTTGTATTACTTTAAAAAATGTTTCATCGGTCACTCATGTATTTCGTTTTCCAAAAGTCTCTGTTATAGCACTGACAAGACCCGAAGGTATCAGAGCATTTTTTACTGTATGTTGATGTCACCGGAGAGAAAGTCGGAACCTGATTCTATAATGTGTCGGAACCTTTTTCTTGATTGACCCCGACTAAGTATTATGCCGATCTCTAGACTTGTATGAATAACCCAACAAATGTAAAATCATATGTACCGCATTCCGCCAATCATATCGACTGTATAGAAATTAACTAGCTTATGTAAAAAAGCGGCGACTGTTGAAAATGGCAATGTATATGCACATAAGCGGCGTTCATTTGTGTTCACTGTACCCCTTGTTGTAGGCAGAACGGATATCGCTAAACACTGACTGTGTTATCCCGCCAGCATAGACCCATGCACACACGTACACGACAGCCATTTTAGGCACCATGGCCTCTCTGCCCGTTTGTTAAACCCCCGGCACCCCTCCCCGCGCGCACTGCTCATGCATCGGCCATAAGACCCTCTCCCTCTGCGTGACCCTGCTCTAGAAGTAGCACTCCTGCTTGACCCACACCCCCCATTTCCTCCCAAGAACACCCTTCCCCTCAGCTGACGAGCCCCCCGCCCCCAACTGCACTTGGCCTTTCGACCCGGTCCCAAGTCCTAAAACCAAGCCTCGTGGATGTACACCCCCCCCCTTTTTCCTGCCCAGCATAACAAAACCGTGATACACCAGTCGAAGTGCCCGATCTTATCGCCTGCCCGACCTTTGATCTGATCATCCCCTCCTGCCCTCGTGTCCTGTAGGAATGTCCGGCTGAGAGATCACAATCTCTTGTTACATTCAGGAGGGGAGGATGACATCTGAGCGACTGGTATGGGAATAGGCCTGAAGCTGGGATTCCAGGCATGTTTTTTCCTACTTCAAAGCGTCTTTATTGCAATAAGGAATGTTTGTGCATCATAAACATGTGTATAAAAGACGAAGCCTCAGAAAAACTAGGAGGCACCAGGAGAGAGCACCTCCTGAAGACACTATGCAAGTGTCTGAAATGACAGGCTCTCCTCATGAGAAATAAAACTCTGTTCTTGTTTTCCTGCTTCCAGCGCCCGTCTCTTTATTTGGTAATTGTTCAAGATGGGAACTAAGAGGCGTCCTGCGCCAGCAGCCTGGGCATCAGGTGCGTTATGGGCTGACTTTTCCACAGCGGGGTCAGCAAAGGAATTTATGCACAAAATGTGGGTTCCCCTCTCATTATCCCAACACTCGGTTGTGTCCAGCGAGAAATGCTGCTTGTCACAAGTGAGGCAACAAGGACATTTGCCAAAGTGTGTAATTCTAGGGACAATGTCAGCATGGTTTATACTGGAGAAGACAAGGGTGATGTGTCAATGGATGTTGTGCGTTCCATACATGATTTGATGCTGGTGTTCAAAGTTGATTCTGATGATTGTGTGGATCCCATCGTGGATCTGATTGTTGATGGCAAATCCATTTGTTTGTTGGTTGATTCCAGTGCTCGTATGACAATGATCACCGAGGAGTTGTTTGAATGCAATTGGGTGAATAAACCTCTTCATTCTTCAGACAGAAATCCTGTATCTTATAAGGGAAGGAGGATTAAATTAAAGGTTTTTTTTCTCACTAGTCTGATTTTTAAGGAGAGGTGCATTAGGGGCTAGGTTTATGTGGTGAAGAAAGAATTACATATTTTGGGGTGGTACCATCAGGGACTGTTTGGCGGGCACCAAGGAACAGGTGTCTGTAGTGGATGAGCACATCCAGGGTGATGGTTTGACTCAGTGGACTCATAGATTTGGAGTGTGCTTGCTGACAAGTTGGGGCACATTAAAGGGTTCAGACATCTCATCAAAGTGTAGGATCAAGCGGTTCCAGTCAAGCATAAATTGCGCAATGTGCCAGATAGCGTCAGAGATGATTTATTAGAGGAGCTCAAAAGGATGTGTAAGTCAGGGGTAATTGAACCTGTTGAGTCGTGGTTGTCTCCATTGGTTGCGGCCCACAAGAAGAATGGCAGTCTCAGATTATGCATTGATTTGTGCAGTTTGAACAAAGAATTATGGGTTGATTCTCATCCTCTTCTCCATATTGATGACACACTTTCCAAGATTGTAGGTTCTAAGTTGTTCTCTAAGATAGATCTATCCTCTGCATACCATCAGGTCGAGTTGGACGCTAGTTGCAAGCATTTGACTGCTTTCGCTTCTCCGATATAGACCTTCCAATTCAAGAGGATGCCATTTGGGCTTGCCTCAGCAGCCTCTGCTTTCCAGCGCATCACGGAAAAGGTTTTGGTGCGTATTAAGAACACTGTGGTCTTCCAGGATGATATATTGGTTGTTTGGAAGTGCTGGGCATCGCATGACAAGCATCTTACAGAGGTTTTGAGCAGGCTTCAGCAGAAGGGCATTGTGGCCAACAATCTCAAATACGTATTTGGTGTGGCGTCTATCGCATTTCCGGTGAAGGGAATGAACAGAGATTGGGTTTGATTGTTGCCATCGTGAATGCTCCGTGTCCAAAGAACAAGTGTCTTCATTTTTGGGTGTCGGTGAATTTTATACCAAGTTTATTTCCAATTTTGCTGCCAAAAGCTGTTAGTTTACGAGAACTACTCAAAAGGAAGGTTACTTTTATTTGGTCGCATTAGGCAAGAGCTTGGGATGTGCAAGATTCTGACTCCTTTTGATCCTTTGAACCAGTGCATTGTCCCGGTTGATGCGAGTTTGGATGGTTTGGGTGATGTGATTACACAAAGCAAGCAAGGCAAGGAGCATACTGTTGGGTTTGCCTCTCGGGCATTACGACAGAGTGAAAATAATTACTCGGCCATTGAAAGAGAGTTGTTGGCCTGCTGCTAGGCTGTTGAAAGATGTAAGTCTTTTCTGTGGGGGCAGACTTTCAAGTTGTTGATCGACCACAAACGTCTCATTCCCATCCTCAATGGGCTTCTTGTAAAGAGCCACCTCCTATGACTGCGACATTGAGTTCAAAATTGGCACAGTACAATTTTATGGTGGAGTACATTCCTGGTGTGAGAAACACGAGGGCAGATTTTCTCTCGAAGTCACATTTACCTTTGGGAGATGGTGATTTAGTGGAGTGTGATGAAGATGAGGAATTTTTTATTGCTGCTGTTGATGTTTGTAGTGTTGGTTGTTTTGATGAAAAGTAATGGTTTGATGGGATGGAGGTTGATGTTGGGCTTAAAAATGTCAAGGAACCTATTGTTCGAGGGTGGCCCAAAGAGATGTTTTTGGATGTGGAGCTCCAGCCGTTTGCCAAGATCGCTGTTGAACTCACGATGGACGGGGGTGAGATGATCATGAGGGGTGACAAGTTTGTTCCCCCGAGTATTTAAGATCTCACATCATTGACTCTGGTCATGAAGGCCATATTGGGCAGACAAGCACCAAAAGGAGGATTTGTGCAGTGATGGCCAACCATGGACCGACAGGTCAATCATGCCGTCAGGGGTTGCGTCATTTGTTGTTTGAGTGACAAGGTCATTAAAATGGTCTCACCTCCTGTACAAGTGGTAGAACTTCCCAGTGGTCATTCAATGAAATTGGCTGTCGATTTTGTTAGACCCTTCAATGCTTTACCTAATAGGTATAAGTCTGCTTTGGTGGTAGCCGGCTACTACAGTAAGTGGTGGGAGGTTCACTTAATGGTTGATCCCAACACCCGGGAGGTAATTAGATTTTTTTCAAAGTCTTTTCGCTAGGGAAGGTTTTCCTAAGGAATTTGTGTCAGACAACGGGGTGCAATTCACTTCAAGAGAAATGTCTGATTTTCTCTCTCAATCTGGTATTGTGCATCGCCGTGTGGCTCTATATCACCCAAAAGCCAACAGTTTTATTGAGTACATGAATCGCATTCTGGTTGAGTGTGTGCAGTGGACTATTTCCATCAGGGTGGAGGTTAAAGAAATGGTACAGAGCATGTTGTGGGCGCATCATACCACTCCCAGTCAAGCTGTGGGAAAAAGTCCTTTTGAGCTCATGCATGGAAAATTTGCTACGTTTGACACATGTCCAGCTTGGATGAGGAAATGGGGTTTGACCATGAAGGTTGGTTCAGTAGACAATGCGGTGAGAACTTCTGCACATTCTGATGTGGGGGGAGCTGCTACGTCGCGCAACACTTTTGTTCATTCATCCCCTTAATGTGCCAAGGATGTTTCTGGTCTGAGCTCCAAGGTCCTGGTGGGGGACTGGGTAAGAATTAAGAGTCCTCACAATGTTCCCAAGGGATTGTCAAAGTTCGGTCCTCCTGTTCAGGTGGATGCCACATCACGTTTTGCTGTGAGAATCAATGGGAAGAGTTGGTGGAATCTCTCAAGAATTTACAAGATCCCCAAACAATTGGTTCAGCAATTTGGGTCTGAGGTGAAATTGAGTATTAATCATCAGAACCTTGTTGGAGTGAACGCAGTACCAACATCCTTGGGGGCTCTTATCAATGTTAGTATACACGGAGGAGTGGTAGGAAAAGTGTTCCACCTGAACGTATGAATTTGGGAATCTGTCTCTATTTTGTTTGTTTTCTTGTGAAGTTTTGCATTTATTTGTTAATTTCAAATGTGCTTATGTTATTAGGTAATGTTCTAGAGTATGGTAGAAGGGATTATTTTCCCATGTATTTTGCTTTTGCGATTTCTCTGCGTTTCTGCTATTCCCTTTATCCTTTTAATCTACTTGTTTTTATTCTAGTGTTTATTTCTTTCTTTTATTTTCTCTTTGCAAAGAAGGGAGATGTTGTAGTAATTAGATAACCCTTTTTTCCTCATGTTAAGCTGGTTCCACGGTTACAGAATGTTGACATTTGAAACTCCAGGGACTGTTGGTTGATTCCCTGGAAGCTGTGGAGAAGAATGGTCACTAAACAGAAGGTTTCCTCACTTACCTGGCCAGGTGTGGTTACTTCAAGTATGTACCATCTGATTAACTTGTTCTCTAGCATGACTGCATGTTGCCAGTTTTTGAAATGTGCCACCTGGGGAATGCTAGGTCCACTATCAAATTTTCACCAGGATGATTGGGAGAGGAATAATACACCGCAACACCCAGGGTTCCCATGGTATTCCGGTAGAGCCAAAGACCGGTCCCTGGTCAGAGTGGAATTCTGCTACCGCATATGTTTTCTTGTAAAGTTTTGCATTTATTTGTTAATTTCAAATGTGCTTATGTTATTAGGTAATGTTCTAGAGTATGGTAGATGGGATTATTTTCCCATGTATTTTGCTTTTGCGAGTTCTCTGCTTTTCTCCTATTCCCTTTATCCTTTTAATCTACTTGTTTTCCTTCTAGTGTTTATTTCTTTCTTTTATTTTCTCTTTGCAAAGAAGGTAGATGTTGTAGTAATTAGATAACCCTTTTTTCCTCATGTTAAGCTGGTTCCACGGTTACAGAATGTTGACATTTGAAACTCCAGGGACTGTTGGTTGATTCCCTGGAAGCTGTGGAGAAGAACGGTCATTAAACAGAAGGTTTCCTCACTTACCTGGCCAGGTCTGGTTACTTCAAGTATGTACCATCTGATTAACTTTAACTCTAGAATGAATGCATGTTGCCAGTTTTTGAAATGTGCCACCTGGGGAATGCTAGGTCCACTATCGAATTTTCCCCAGGATGATTGGGAGTGGAATAATACACAGCAACACCCAGGGTTTCCTTGGTATTCCGGTAGAGCCAAAGGCCAGTCCCTGGTCAGAGAGGAATTCTGCTACTGCATATGTTCTGATACAGACTTGCAAATCTTTAAAAACAGTTCGAGCATTAGCTGATCGCTGTGGCCACACCCATAGAAATCAAGAACATGAATCAACTGCCAATAAAATTAATTAAAGCGCACCATCTGAATTCAGTGGTCTTCAATGTTCCACATGGACACAATTCAATGCCTTATTAGATACTAAAAGGGTGTCTGCGGTGGGCCAGCAACGGTGAAACCTTTTATTTTTTGTCAAATGTTTCAGCAAAGGACATAATATTTAGTCTGCTTGTAAAGACCCTACCACCAGTAGTGTTTCTGTAGCAAAGAAACTGTAGCCGCCACACCAGCATGGGCAGACGCTAAGCCTTCATGTACAGCAATTATTAGCTCCAATCTGCGGTCCTGGTTGGGTATCACTCAATCATCCACCCCAGAATGTGGGCAAATGGAATGCTTTGGTCACTCAACAGATATGAGCATTTTTGGGGAAAATGTATAGGTAGGGCCATGCCACAAGCTGAAGCAGTGACCACTGCCTTAATGTCATCATCTACTCTCGTATCTGAATGAGTAATTGCAGTCACTAAGACTGTCTGAACTGCCGCTTTGACAGCCTCATCAGCCACTGAATTCCCTACAACGTGTACACTAACACAACATTAGTCCATGGCACTCCCCTTTGAAGATTTTTGTTTGGAATTCGACTTGCCCCAAGGGCACTTTTTGGGCCACGGAGCGGTGACAGCGGCGGTTAGAAAACATTGGGGTGCGGGCATGTTGGAAGCACTTTATCCAAAGATCTGCCAATACATAGTCACGTTCGTGGGGTTCTCAAAGTGATTACCTATTTGTATAGGGCGATTAGGGAAGACATGCTGCAGCTCCTAGACACCTTACGGACTCGATGGGAGAATCCAATACACGAGGGTGACTGATGAGTTTGTGGGAACAGGTTCCCAAGGTGTCACGGAACACCCGGTTTAAACTGAGCAATTACTATATTTTCCATAGGGCGTACCTCATCCCAGGGGGAATAAATGGGTGTTTTAATACAGTTGGGGCAACTTGCCTAAGGTGCAGGGTGGTCGAGCGGAATTCTTACTTATGCTCTGGGACTCCCCATCAATAGAGATCTACTGGGAAGAGGTCCCAAACACAGTCAATGACATTACACAGAAGGAGGTTCCCTGCTCTCCATGGCATTATATATTGAGCTGGTTCCCACACACTGCTAAGACCAGGGTCACTAGCAGGTTTCGAGACTTGGCCTTCATTCTGGCGAAGAAGGAAATTACAAGAAATTGGAAGGTTACCGGGGTACCCGGTCCGCAGTTTAGCATAGGGAACTTGAGAGGTGGGCAGGATATGAAAGTGGTGTGGTGCTCCGGGAGGTCAGACAGAGACCGGGCTCACTGGAAGTGGCCAGAGCCTGGGATGCATTGGGGGATTGTTTGAAGGACCCAGATTCCCTTCCCAGGCAGCATCTCTTAGTGGTCTTAGTGGTCCGTGTGTTTCGACCCCTGAGCATCTGTATTGCTTGCGACTCTTCTCATTGATGTGTGACTTACTGTGATGGATCCCCACTTTCCTCTATCTTTACCTTGCTGCATTGGATAAATGCTAATGGAACATTTGACTTGTGTATCGATTTGTGGGTAAAACTTAGGGGAAGGGGGTAGGATTTGTGTGGGTTACAGATGGATAAGTATTGATATGTTGTAGGATGCCACTTTCTGACCTTTTGTTTGATGCAGCTTTGAAACTCAATAAAATCTGTTTTAAAAAAACATGAGCCCATTGCAGAGCATTTTTAAGAGCTGCCACCATTCCCCAAAGCAACTTATGGTAGAGTCTCTGAATACATTTAAGCACTGATAGTGTAAATTACGATTTTAGGACTGGACACAGTAATTGGAATCGCACACTTCTAGTGTCAGGATATCAGGATCTGTATTCTACAATGCCAGAACCAAAGCTTTCAGTGTAGCCAGTTGAGCGGTACATTCACATAAAGTTTCTGTATATGTTTTTTGTGCCCGATCACCATCTTTCATGACACCATTCAATGCTGCTGAGTATTTTTACTTTGTACCAACCATGGGCTGGGATGAATCCTCATACTGTTCTAGAAGCAAAATTTCATTAGACATGGGGTCTTTTTTTTTCATGCTGGAAAAAATTGCTGTGTTCTTAATGTAGGTTCAAATAAATAATCTACATCAGTGGCTGTCAAGGATGTGGCCCTCAGGAACCATCTTGGATTTAGAGCTTTAGGGGTCCATTAGGATGTCGGGCGGATTGCCACCGCCACCCTGGCGGAGGCAATCCACCCGACAACCACTCTCTGTTTCCCCTCCACCAGATTAGGATGGCGGAGGGGACAGCGGCGGACAGAAAGACCGTCCGCCGCTTTACCGCCGTGATCGCCTTGCGACCGCGGCGGTAATAGATTAATATGGTGGCGGTGTCTATCAGACACCGCCAGCCATATTATGATGGGCATTTGGGAATGCCTTTCTGTGGCGGCAATGCCGCCACGGAAAGGCATGCGGAGAAGCCCTGCGGGGGCCCATTGCGGGCCCCCCGGGACTCCGGGGTGGGGGGTGCACATGGGGGTACCTATGGTACCCCCCAGCAGTTCCATGCACAGCATGGCAGGCACAAGGGAAGTGCACAGCATGTTTTTCTGCCATTGTGGCGGGCGGTGCTGAGTGCACCGCCCGCCACAATGGTAGGAATGCAGGATGCACTCGCCACTGTGGCGGGTGCATCCTAATGCTGGGGACGGGACCCCCGCCCTTAAGGCGGGTGGTCGCTTTTAGCACGAGGATGGTGGGCGGGCAAAGCCCGCCCGCCATCCTAATGGATCCCTAAGTGTTCAAAACACTTGCCTTTTTGACAACTTCTAAGGCTGGAATGGGAGAAACCACAATTAAGTGTTTGCCCTGAGCCAATGGGCACTCCTTGAGGACAGCTGTTTGTACTGTAGTCAGAAATTTTATAATGGCTGCAAAATACATTTCTGCAATTGAATATAAATGCGGTTTCTATGCAATCTGCACTGTTTCACCTACATTATAGGTGACTTATGTATTGCCTGTAGATCCAGCAATTATGTGGATCACTAAATCAGTTTGTTTGCACAGGAGTGCAAGTCTTTGGATGCAAGCATGTCTGTTTATTGTGTTCTGAGAAAATCAGTATATTCTAATGTCCAATGTTTGTCTGAAAAATCAGGACAAATTAAATCTTACAACAGTGTTACCGGCTGTGCGTAATCTGGTATATACATTCTACCAAAGTTGAGAAAGCCTAAAAGTGACTGTTGCTTTTTAACATGTTTGGTGGTTGGATTAGAGCACACTTCCCTAAGAAGTATGGTGCAAGGCGTCTGCCTTCATTTAATAAATCATATCCTAAAAGTAGGAAACTAAGAAACACAATCTTAATTTTTTTTTAATTTAATTTATTGCCATGTTGAGCAAAACCCAAAATTATGCGATCCACTCTGGGCAGGTGTGTGTTAAATCATCATCTGTGAGTTAAATGTCATCAAAGTATGACAACGCTTATGAATCATTTTTTTGTAAAATTGAGGTTACATGGGCAGCAAACAGACCTGGGCTGTTGTTATACCCTTGTGGGAGCCTACCAAATTTTCCTTCTGCCCCAAAATCGGTAAACTCCACAACCCTCTTATTTCACGTGCTATGTTTTGACAGAAAAAAAACTTTGGAAATCTCTAATATGGTTTTGTATTGTTTACAGACAATGTTGTACATAAAAGCTGTGCTATGTGAATTCTGTATTGCAAAAGTGAATGTATGACTGTTCAAGTGTCAATAGTCCAAGGGGCATATTTATGACTTTGTAGCGCAGTGCTGCAAAGGGCAGTTTGCACCCTAATTTTCTCAATACAGCACATTCTTGTCCTTTCCGCAGCAGTGGTGCCAATTTGGCTGCTTAGCCTTGGTGCAAAGGTGCCTTTGTTGCATTCAAGATTGTTTTTGTGCAGGAAGGAGCCTCTTCCTGCACAAAAACAAACCTGAGAGGCATATTCCTCTTTTTATGTGTGCTGCAGAATACAGCACACCTAGAAAGAGGAAGTAATCTGGAGAAATACAAATATTTCTCCTCGTTACGCCTCCCTTGAGAAGACGTACCGTTTTGGTGCATTCACAGGTCTACCAGTTGGGAAACAACCTTTAAATGTCAGATTTTACACAGCGTGCAAAAACAACGCTGTCATTACATCGACTGCATTGTTACAACACAGTGCCATTACTACGCAAATCGTTACAACGACTTGCGCTAGAATATGGAATAGTATGATTTACTATTCCAACACTTTCCCTAGTGTTGCACACATTGGAGTTGGAATAGTAAATCATACTATTCCTAAGTCCAGTGCGCCATCTAGCCTGAGTCGTTGTCACGACTTGCGTTGTAATGGCAGTGCGTTGTGACAACGCTGTCGTTGTAACGCATTGCGGAGTAAAATCCGCTATGTAAAGAGTCATATTCCAACCAGTTCTGGTGAATCTGGGAATGTATCAAAAACCATGGGAGTTGCGTGGGAACGCCCACACAATGACCATGGAATTCCTTCCATGGCAGAAGAACATATTGCAGTGATTTGGGCTGCGCTAATCCTGATTTATGTAGCCACTCAGTGCTACGCAAAGTGGCCTTGCGTGTCTTCAGAAATCTCGTTTTTGAGTTGCATCACTATTGCATGGAGCGATGCAACTGGGCTCATAACTATGGCCCTAACATTATACAGGATGGCAGTATTACCTCCACCCCTTGTGGACATTTCTCACAAACTCAGGCGGCCAATCTACCTCAGCCAATAAAATACCATATGCATTTGTTCATGTAATCCAGAATATTACTTTAATAGACACTGTATGTCACCCTCAATTTGGATCTCCAAATCATAAAGACTGTCTGGAGGGCTCTGCCGATGGTCTGGCGTTTCAACTTAAATACAGTCATTAGTTGGCCTCAACACCAAAAACTCTTGAATATTCTGGCAAACTATCGTGACCTCTGTTGCATCGTCAAGCAGGGTTTTCACCCATGTCTTGTACAAGAGAAAGCATCCTGATTATTTGTGGCATATTTAGCAGAAATACCTACCACTTTCTTTTTTCTAAGTGTGTAAAACTTAAGCCATTAGGGACTTCCCCTTGCTTGAATATTGATTTCTCCAAGAACTCAGTTAGTTTTACAATGAACATCTATTCTCTAGGGGTCTTGCACTCTCTTGGGAGCGATTTTCTAAGGGTTATGACATTCTTCTAGCTGAACAAGAATGGCCATCACAATTTGTCAGGAGTGCCCACATGGCGAAAACATCTTTAGGCCAGCCTTCTCCAACCACATTCCAATTCATTTAAAATATACCTATGCCAGGAAATGGGAAGTCACCCAAACTCCTGCATTATATAAAAATCATGTAGAATGGAATTAGGATTCTCCTCACCATAAAATCCAGTTAAAAAATCAACCAACTGCACAAAGGCAGTACCTAGTTAAGCAAGAAGCTAAAAAACAGGTCAGGGAGATATTAGATCAACTTGAATACCAAGGGGTAATTGAAACATGCACCTCGTCCAAGAACAATCCTTTTTTCCTGTCTCTAAACCAGACAATACATATCATCTAGTATTGGATTACAGACATTTAAACTCGTTGCAAAATGTTTGCAGTGCAAAATGCACATAGTGCAGCATTAATGAATAACATTGTGCGTAAAAAATAAAAAACAACATTAGATATTTCTAAGTAGAAAGTAGGGATTTGACCACTTTTTCAATTATGGGGACACAGCGTCACTTTTGTTGTCTCCCACAGGGATTCAAGAATAGTCCTGGGTTATTCTCAGCAAGGGTAACAGAGTTACTACAAACTTATGATGATGAAGCATTATCATATGTCGATGACATCCATCTAACAGACGATGACTTGGATAGGGTGAATAGGGTGAATACAATTATACTTGGATTCGCCTCTGAGGGTTACAAATTCGATTTAAAAAAATCTAGAATTGGCCATTTAAACGTCCTCTTTCTAGGATATGAACTTTCAAGTGAAGGCAAAAGCCTGTCAGGCAACTTTCTAGAGAAATGTGCGCTGCTCCAACCTCCAAAAACACTGAAAAACTTACAGTTGATTCTAGGATTCCTACATTTCGGAAGAACATACATTCTAAATTATGTAGAAAGGGTTAAACATCTCTACAAATTAATCAAACCTGATTTCAAAACAATAAATAAATTGGACATAAAAACACACAGAAATTTTGCGTTCATTGCAAACAGACATGTTAACAACAAAACATTTGCAAACACGCATAAACGTACGCAACTTAGTGATCTGAATCATTCCAGGACAATGCGGATTAACATACTTAACTTTTAACAAAGGTGAAAAAGTACCAGTAGCTTACAAATCACATTTGTAAACCATCTACTTCTCCTCTAAAATCCTTGCTGCTGCAAACCAGTCCAAGGAGATATTTTCGATTGTTCAGAATCTGGCGCTCTCAGACAGAACAACCCTTAAGCCCGCCCCGTCCGAAGAACTCTGCCACTCCCTCAACGACTATTTTATCCATAAAATCATTACCATTAAAGACAACATCCCGCCCCCTTCTTCCACTTTTGTTGATCCCCAATGCCCCTCTCCCAAGGGAGAACTCACCACTTTCCCTCCCATATCTAAGGAAGCTTTCACGTCCATAGTATCCTTGGTTAAATCTGGTTCCCCTCTGGACCCCTGTCCGGCCCATATCCTTCGTCAGATTTTTGTCACCTGCCCTGATCCCCCCCTTCATCTTCTCAACAGCTCCCTGGCCCAAGGCGTAGTTCCCAACCCCTTGAAGTCAGCGGTTATTGTGCCGATTCTTAAAAAACCTGGGGCAGACCCTTCTGTCCCCGCCAATTTCCGCCCCATCTCCCTCCTGCCATTTTTGGCAAAGGTGCTCGAGCGCCATGTAACCTGCGCCCTGAGCTCCTTTGTGGAGATGCATGGAGCCCTTGCTCCCCGCCAGGCTGGTTTCCGCCCCGCACACTCTACGGAGTCCGTTGTCATCTCGGTCTTGGACAACCTCAGGGAGGGTTGGGATACCAACCAACGGCAGGCTCTTGTGCTTCTCGATCTCTCAGCCGCCTTTGACACGGTGGATCATACCATCCTACTTTCCCGTGTCAGGGCGGCGGGGATCGGGGGCACTGCTCTGGTCTGGTTATCCTCCTTCCTGAGCGACCGCACCCAGGCCGTTCGCCTGGGTGATTTCACAGCGGACGTCCGGAAAGTTCAGTGCGGGGTTCCCCAGGGTTCCTCCCTTTCCCCCCTCCTGTTTAATCTTTATGTTGCCCCTCTTATTTTTTCCCTTCAACAAATGGAGGTGGCCGTATTTAATTATGCGGATGACCTCCAGCTTGTTTTCAATCTGTCTTCTTCCCCTTCTTCTCTTCTTAACTTTCAATCTGTTATGCTTCATATCCGGGACTGGATGAGCCACAATCATTTGAAACTCAACCCCGATAAGACCGAGCTGGTGTTGACGGGTGGTTCATCCAGCCCCTGGTCCTCTCTTTTTTGGCCCCCTGCACTGGGCCCCTCCCCTGTCCCCACTACCTCTGTTAAAACTCTGGGTATAAAACTCAATTCTCAACTCACCCTTCATTCTCAGGTCAGCTCCGTGGTATCTTCTTCTTTCCTTTCATTGCGCACTATTCGCAGGGTGTCCCGTTTTTTTACTTTCTCTGCTCTTAAACTTATCATTTTGGCCATGGTGGTGTCCCGCCTGGATTATGGCAACGCCCGATATGCAGGTATTCCTGCATATAGTCTTCGGCGTTTGCAGCAGATACAAAACCAGGCGGCCCGCCTGGTCTTTAACCTTCCGAAATTTCACCACTCCTCCCCTCTCTTGAAAACCCTACACTGGCTTCCTGTGCGAGCCCGGGTCCAATTCAAACTCGCCTCCATTACTTTCCTAGCTCGACAGGGCTTGGCACCCGCATTTATCTCTTCTGAGATTACCCCCTATGTTCCCGCCAGGGAACTGCGTTCTTCCTCTCAGTCCCTCCTCACTATCCCTCGCTATCGGAGAAAGAAGTGGGGAGGTTCGAAATTTGCGACCCTTGCCCCAACCCTGTGGAATTCCCTCCCTTTTCAACTTCGCTGCCTCACTTCTTACTTAGATTTTCGCAAACACCTTAAGGCTTACCTGTTTACCAAGGCCTTTGACTAAATATTTTTAGCTTCCCTTGCTCCCTAGGCCCAGATCTTTTCAGTTTTAGCGCCAAGAAACCGCTGGTGTATGTGCGCTGTATAAGTATTTTTAAACTCAAACTCAAACTCAAACAAGCAGAAATGAAATTCACTTCAACAGAAACAATTCTGACAGTGATTCAAACTGCAGTAGCAAAAGAGAGAGCCCTCGCACAGGGTAAATGAATTATGGTCGTTATACCTCTACCTGCCTTAGAGGCAGTAACAAAAGCGAGCATTCCAAATGCTAAAGCTTTACATCCGAGATGGATACAATGGGTTAATTCTCTTGCTGCAACAGACGTGAATACGTTTTTGATCGTTATTTGAAAACACAAGCATTTCTACAATGCGAACAAGAATGTCCTCTGCCTACTGAAATTCTGCCTCTAGAGCAGTATGAATGTATCATTTATACTGACAGATCAGTTCAACCCGCTAGGGAGGGTAAACAAGCCTATTATGTGGCATGCGCGATCGTTAAAGGTCGTTGGCGCAATGGCAAATTCCAACCAATGGTCACTAAAACACAATCTCTAGGAGATTGTACAGCTCAGCGAGCTGAACTACAGGCATTCAAGATGGCGCTTGAGAATACAGACCGCGAATTCCCCACGCTTATAGTGTGCGATTCGTATTATTGTGTTCAATCTAACAATTAATACTTGCAAAACTGGATTCAAAACGGTTACAAAGATGCAAAAGGTGGCACAATCGAGCATAAGTTGCATTGGGAACAAGTAGTTCAGTTACGACAAGGGCTACAAAACAGTCACGTGATACATACGCTGAGTCATTAACACGATGGTGTTCACGTTGCAGGGTATTCATTGGCTGATGAAGCCGCGAAGGCAGCTGTGCAAACATCTTCCGTAGCTGCAATCACTTGTTCAAAAACGAAAATAGACAGCGAAATAATGCAAACTGTCAATGCTGCAAGCAAAGACAGTGGTAAAACATAACCAAAAGGGTTTCCACTCAAATACTCATACATAACTGATGCAAATAATGTTCCATTTGCTCGAATACCTGGAGTGGGGGATAGAGTAATTCCAAACATAGATTAGGACTAATTTTAGCAGCACATGAAGGGCTCGCCTCTGCTCATACAGGTGTTTCCGCCACAGTGTCATTATTAAAACAGAGATACTGGTGGCCGTGCATGAGGAAACAGACCAGAAACTATGTTTTGGAATGTGAAATCTGCCAAAAGATGAAAGTCTCTACAGTAAAAAGTCCTGCGAAAACGCTCCTGTTATTTCAGATAAACCATTGCTTTTTACCTGGACCACTGCAGTCCCTTACAGAGGGATGGTAACTATAAATATATCATTGTCACAGTGGATTTGTGTTCATGATTCATTTGGATGTGGCTTCAGCACTTGGCTGACGCTCGAACTGTTATAAAAGATTTGCGAGTCTTTATTGGCACATACGCAGTCAGCACGCTACATTCTGACCAGGGTCCTGCGTTTAGCTCTCAAGCTTACAAGTAGGCCATGGCCGAATTGGGCGTTGCATTGCGGTACTCTAGTGCATTCCATCCTGAGGGAAATTCGGTAGGGGAGAGAAAAAAACGGGACATAAAGCAATCTATAAAAGCTAGGGTATTAGGCTCGGGTGATGGGTGGGTCAAACATCTAATAAGTGTCCACCGTAACATTCTGCCAAGAGGTTTTCTAGGGGGTATCACTCCATGCGAAGTCCTTTTTGGGACCAGAATGTTTGTATCGGATCTCGATTGCCAGACTTCAGTGATAGACCAAAAACCCTTTGATATCAAAGACCGTTTGGCTGTTTTACAGGACTTTAATGAAATAAGAACAAAACAAAGTAACGTGTTCCTGAAGCCAACCACCACTGAAGAGAAACCGACCATCCCAGCAAGACCTGTCTGGATACCTAACCTTGGGAAATCTAGTCAGAGAAAAGATGGTGGCCAAGATGGAATTTGGGCCCTCTTACAGACAACCAGTACCTGTCCTAGCAATGCACGGATCAAGAACAGTATTACTGCCGCCCCTTGCTGGTAAAAAGGAGAACAGGTTCGTGTCCATCGCCCTGGTCAAACCACATCATGTGGCCGATCATCAGCAGTAGGCCAAGTGGACTCCTCCAATGTAGCAGACGCCCAGCTCTGGCTACTATCCAAGAGGTTCAAACTGAGAGACTCATCACCTTTGAAGAATCTGCAGTGCAAAAAGAAGGACCAAGCAACAAAGCTATGGAACTTGTGCCTCTTGAGACCCAAATAACAGTTTGTAAAGAAACACCTGTCTACAACGAAGTAGCATCTGTCTACACAAAAGTAACAAGTGATCCTGTGGTTCCAGCGACTTCAACGAATCCTGATGCAATCCCAACAATTGGCAGAACTGCCTCTGGCTATTTCATTTACTTTGATACGTTTTCCGAGGATCCCAGCGAACCTGAAACAACGCCAGTAAAAAGAACTTTGAAAGAACAAGCAACAGACCTTTTTCATCACTTGGAAAACACTTATCTGGTTTCACCGTGGATTGAACTTTGTATTGTGTTTGGTGTGCTTTTTCTTCTACTTTGGTTGACTCTGGTAATAACTTTGGGAATGCTGATAAATGGAAGATATTTTAAAAAAGACACAGCAAGTAAGAACATCAACTTACTACTCAAGCCACACAAATCATCTCATCGTGAACATAGAGACTTGTCATCAGTGAACATCACAGCCGTTCCTATACCTGGTGGTATAGCTTGGGACAGAACTGACTATGACATTTTGGCCCATCGGAGCTGTTGAAGATTCCACACCAGTTCAAGATTTCCTTGAATGACTTTGTTTCATCAAGTACCTTTTCTGTTGATTGGGACTTCGAGACTGTTAATAATATGATGCCAGACTTAGAAATGTCTGCTGTATTTATAAATCATGAATACTTAGAAGGTAAATCAGATTATGAACAAATGTATTGTTATAATCACTATGGTCATCATTTCTTGCACACATCTGCAAACCCTAGAAATGTACTGATGTATATCCAATGGGAACATTGTCCTACGCCACCAAAGGGAAGCTCAAAAACATTTTTGAGAAAATGTCCATACTTTTTAGGTTTTAATATTTTCAATCCAGAATCATTTTACTTTAAAAATGTTAATAAGACAGGAATGAAAAGTATGTTGACAAATACCAAGCAAATTTATTCTCAGCTGTCTTCACTAGCTTTCAACTTTTGGAAAGACAACATTGAGGCAAAAACTGTCTGGGACACAAAAGATTGGCAAGTGCAGGGGATAGAAGCTTTATTTAGAGCCTGGATCATCCCAGAGAAAATTATGTTTTTGAATGACACTGTCCAACAGATATCTTGTCTTGGGTTAGCCAAGATAAAATACCTAAACAATCCGTCCATACCTACACCTACACTTTATAGCAATAACACTTCAGAGGGGGAGGTCGACGTACATACTATTTTGCATCACAACAAAACAGATTCAGATTGGAAAAAAATGGTTAATCTGGCTCACAGACACAAACAACTGTCAAGATAGATTCCTGAATCAAATACAGGGGTTCACATTCACTAGGCCAGATCCAAGAAATGTTCAGAGACAGCATCCAGGAATAGTAGCAACATACAGTGTAGGGAAACTGTGCCTTGAATGGTTACATAGATCTACACTCAAGGATGTAATACAACACTTATCTTTACTTAAAGATGGCGCTGATCTTAGGGAATTCTTGCTAGAACCAAGAAAACCTCGTCATAAACATTTATATATGCCGGTATCTATGCTGCTTATAATGACGCATGGAAGATTACACAAGCAGAGACTGCAGAAAGAATACAAGAAATTGCTCGTATTAATTTAGAGAAAACTCTCTCTGTAGTTGACAATGGGTTAACAACTCTGTCGTTCAGGATATATTCTTTGGACAGCATAGTATCCTCTGCCATAGACATCATGGAACAGGACTTGGTCATGTTGCAACATGGTCAGTCGCAATCACGTTCTATCATGCTATTAGGCTGGACGTTACAAAACGTTTGTTCAGGCTATGTGCCTTGGGGTTTAATCAATACAACGTCACTGTTTTCAGAATTCAACCTCACTGATAAACAGATCAAACTGGCACAGAGGGGAGAAGACTATAGGGTGCTGAGCATTGAAAAACTGGAAAGATTGCCATTAACTGTCGCTGAAAAGCCAGCCACAGAATGGGTTATACATGGAACAATCACTCTGCCTGTTACAATTTTCCATTTTCAATATTGCCTAAAACATATACCAGCAGGCACATATGAAAGGTTGGGTAAAGAATACATCAAGACATCCTAGGAATTACCATACACACACAGATGTTGGAGTGGAGAAAAAGAAGTGTTTCTTAGTGGTAAAAATTGTGAAAATGCACTAAGCGGTTCTCTCCTTTGTCAGGGTATTAATTTACACGGGGCCTGCAATGGTTCCTCTAACAACTTATCCTGCCACCTGCAAGGTTCACCAGCTGTGGCAATTTATCCAATTTTTGGACAGCTTTCTAATGGAAGTTACCTCATGTTGAACGATCACAGCTGCTGTGGCATGTTGCCAGGTTTACCCTATCTAGTAACTATGTCAGCCAGGGTCACTTGCTGTATGCAAGTATTGTTTCCAAAAACCAAGACAGACCGGGAGTCGCCGTTATGGCCTTCACTGAACATCTCTTCTATACAAATTGATACTTTAAGCAGAATGAAAGCCATTCTTTTACAGAGAACTGTGCCACTGACCTCGGCCGAAGAAACCTATGATCTGCAAGTCGCAAGGACTTCTGCAGAGATACATGCCCTGTTAACTACAAATTGCCATATACATTTCTCTGAAATGTTAAGTCATATCTTAAACATGTCTGATACGAGTGGTATTGTACATGTATTTAAGACAGTATTTTTGGGACTGTTAGCACCTTTTGAAGCAGTCCTAGGAATATTTCCAAACTTCGTGCATTCTGTGTTTGGCGGATTGCCTCTCATTTTGGGACTCGCTGCAGGGATACTATTTTGGCTCCTACTGCTGCGATATGGCAAGCCAATCCACAAGCGACACCCAGTTCACCATGGAGACAACTCTGCTGGTGATGAAGTGTCGTGAGCGCATCATCCAAATTTTGGGACTACCTCGTCTAAGCAAATTGAATACCACATGGTTTCTATCATTCAGACCAATTTGGAAAGATTGCATCTTACCTCCTCTACGCTGCCTGCTATGCGAAGAAGAATGCGTGTTAGACACATGTCTCACCCTCCCATCAGTCATGCCAACGGATGTTAATACTTTGCTTGAACCAGTAACGGCCCATGCACTGTGTTGTCAACAGCGGCTACCAATTCAGATGACGGCATTATTTGTATTTATTTATTTATTTTTGTGTTTTATAGAGCGCGAACTTGACCCGTTAGGGTATCAGAGCGCTTTACAAAGTCAAAGAGTCATACAATAGGCAGGATATCACAAGAGTACTGTAAATTAGGGAGGAGGGGGTGCTGGATACAAGAGGGATGGGAGTATACAAGGATAGTCAATATTACAGTTGCTGAGGTCAGACAGTAGTCTCTGAAGTGGTTGTGGAACGCGTTTAGCCTAGGAATTTACCGATGAGGAATGATTTAGCCTCCTTTTTGAAGCATGCCAGAGAGGGGATTCTTCTGATGGCGGGTGGGAACGAGTTCCATATTCTTGGTGCAGCCCCAGCAAACGCCAGATTACAGTTTTTTTTCCAAAAGCGTGCATGCTGGAGTAGGAGGGCACTGGCCGATCGTGAATTTGTGCTTTCTCCGGATATCACAAGTTTCTGTGCCAGATACACAGGGGAGTTTGAGTGTAGGGCCTTGTACGTGATGCATGCCAGCTTGAGATGAATCCTAGCCTCGAGAGGAAGCCAGTTCAACGCTTTCAGATGAGGAGTGATGTGATCAAATTTCCTCGTGCCGGTAAGTAGTCTGGCGGCTGCATTGCAGCAGGCTTTTAAGGGTACTAGGAAGATCTTGGGTAAACCAGAGAGGGTAGAGCAGCCATATTCCAGCCTAGAAATAACTAGTGATTGGACTGCAAGTTTTCGGTCGGGAGCGTCAAGAAAGGGTTTCAGTTTCCATAGGGAGCTCAGGTGGAATCTGGCAGATTTGGCCAATGAGTTGATGTGGTCTTTTTTTTTTTAAAACACATTTTATTGGATAAGCAGCACATGGATCAACATATGACACCTTATACATTTGGTCATCTTGCGTGTCTTCATCACAACCCCCAACAAACCCCACAAACCCCTCCCCCCCGCTGCTGTTGGTGTGGGCATAGTGCAGGCATATATTACAATAGTCAATAGACAAAACTGAATGGATCAATACACATCATCAGCTTCATCCCATGGAACACAATTCAACCTTCTCCCACATTAGTCTTCATCGTCCTCTTGAGAACTCCGTAGGGCTTGCACTAACGCCTCCCATGCTCACGCCACCTCTAGACTTTTCTCATTCGCTGTACGGGTGGCCTGCCGCAGTCTAACCGTACTCTCACTGCTGGCCCATTTATATAATTCTGCTTTCCATCTCCCACTGGATGGGCCCTCCCTCGACTTCCAATGCCAGGTTATTTCACTCTGAGCTAGGATTAAGCCCAAGTCAATGAACTTGCTGGTAATCTTTGTTTTAGCCGTGTGAGGGAACCAAAGCAGCAGACATGTCGCCATGTCATACTCCACCTGTCTGTCTGTAACTTCATTAAGGAGTGCCCCTACCTCAGACCAGTACTGCCCCATCTTCGGGCAGTCCCACATTATATGCTCCAGTTCCACATTTGGCGTCATACATCTAGGGCAAGCCGCATCCTGGGCCTGGAAATACTTCCCTGGGGTTAAGTATGCCCTATGCAATATGAAAAAATTTACCTGCTGGAACCTAGCATTTCTGCTCCCTTTCCATGCCCTCCTGAGTATGCGGCCCCATGTAGCGTCTGGTATGGGCCGCCCCACACTTGCCTCCCATTTTAGTTTCAGTGCTGTCAGTGGTTCTAAACCTTCGTTTAACAATCGAGAGTGCAGGCAAGTGACCGCTTTGAATGTTCCCGCCGCCATCACTACATATTGGCAGGCCACGGTGGTAGGTGGTTCCGTCTGCCCAGACTTCTTGTGTTTCCGTATCGCCATTGTTATAGCCGCACGCAATAGGAAGTTCCTGTCAGGAAGGCCATATTGTTCCTGCAACACCCGGAATGGCAGTAATTTGCCATCTATATATAGGTCTCCTATCATATGAATTCCTAACTCTTCCCAGTCTAGGAGTGAAGACCAGTCCCCTCCGTGCGGTAATGCTGTCAACATTCCCAAGGGACTTTCTGGTGCATATGGGTGTGCCACCCCTGCTCGCCGTTGACTTCTGTTCCAACAGAGACGCAAGGTTTTCTCCTCTAATGTTAAATCCTGTATGTCAAGCTGTTGTTGCATGATTATATGCGAGAGGATATGTCTCTGTATCCCCGTTCCCCGGACCAGGTGAGGGCCCCTAAACTCCACCGCAACATTTTGTGTGAGGATCTGCAGTTGCGCTGCTAAATAGTAAAGTTCAAAGTTAGGAACTGCCGTTTCTCCCTCCGCCTTGGGCCTCATCAACGTGGATAGCGCTACCCGTCGCCGTCCATGGCCCCATAAAAATTCCGTGGTTAGTCTTTTTAATTCCCTAAATATCCGTTGAGGGATCCATACCGGCAGCGTGCGGAAATAATAGAGCAGCCGAGGCAAAGCCACCATTTTGAGCAATGCCACTCTCCCCACCACCGAAAGGGAAAGAGTTGCCCAAAACGCCATACAACCCCTCAGGGCTCGTATACAGCGTCCTATGTTCCCATCGAGCATGTCGGCAGCTTCATGGTAGATACGCACACCCAGGTAGGTGAAACAAGACCGCTCCCATATGATTTCCTCAGCTAGCCGCGGTTGGGGCGCATCCGCTCGTACCGGGAAAAGGCACGTTTTATTCCAATTAACCCTAAGGAACGATAGTTCTCAAAATCTCTACAGCATACCTATCGCCCCCTGCAGTGCCCCACCCGTGTCTTCCAAGAACAGCAACAGGTCGTCCGCATACAGCGATATGTATTGCGGAGTCCCACAGTACTCAAGCCCCCCATACGGTATCCCCGTCCTGGCCTGGGCAGCTAGAGGTTCGATCGCCAAAGCGAACAACAGGGGGGAGAGTGAACACCCCTGCCTCATCCCTCTCCGTACTGGATAATCGGAGGATATTACCGACCCCAGTCTTACCCTGGCCGTCGCTGAGGAGTATAATACTTTCGTCCAGCGCTCAAATTGATCGCCCAGACCGAACTTCCTCAGCACCACATGAAGGTACGCCCATTCCAAGCTATCGAAAGCCTTTTCTATATCTATAGATGACACAGCCGGTGCCTGTGCTGCACCGTGGTCGCCCCCAAGCACCCGCAGTAGGCGTCGAATATTAGTCGAGGTATTCCTGGTCGGAATAAACCCAGCCTGATCCGCATGGACCAGTATGGTCATATGCGGTAGCCGTCTGGTAGCCAATATGTGGCTCAGGATTTTGTAGTCCACTGTCAGCATTGACAGCGGTCTATAGGAGGTCACATCACTATCCTCTCCCGGGTTTTAGGAGGGGAACAACCAGCGCCTCTCGCATCGACTTGAGCAGATAACCCAGCTCCGCTGCCTCTGTATAGATCTCCAGCAGGCGTGGTGCCAGCATGTCTACGTACTTTGCATAAAATTCTATGGGCAGACCATCCACCCCTGGCGTCTTATTCCGGGCCATACTTTTAATCGCGCTCCTGATCTCATGTACCGTTATGCTTTGACCCAGTGCTTAGCGCTCGCTTCATCTAGTTGTGGGAGCTGAATCCCTGCCAAATAGCCCTCCATGTCCAACTCGTCAGCCTCCAGATTACTGCGGTAGAGGGTCTTATAATATTCTAGGAAGGTCGAAAGGACCGCAGCTTGAGAATAGACCTTCTCACCCGAGGCCGTTCTTACTCTCATAATTGGGCAGCCTCTTGGAACCGGGTTCGCCAGTCTCGCCAGAAGGGTGCCCCCCTTATCCCCTTCAGCATGGACCTTCGCTGTATAGTGTCTAAAATCATAGCTCCTCAGTCACTCCGTTTCAACAGCCACTAGTTCCTTAGGGACCGCGTCAACCAGACAGGAGGAGGCATCGCCATCATCCACAGGAACACCATCCGCATCACGACCGACACCGACGATACCCTCGCACCCACCGAACACCTGCACTTCAAGGTCCACGTCAACCCCAAGACCACCCTCAGATGCACCCTCATCTACAGACACCCTGGACCACGCACACAATTCAGCGAAGACATCGCCGACTTCATCAGCCCACACGCCCTCCCCTCTGCCGACTACATCCTCCTAGGGGACCTCAACTTCCACCTGGAGAACAACAACGACCGCAACACCACCACCCTGCTGGACAACCTCACCAACCAGGACTCAAGCAACTGGTTACCACCCCCACACACTACGCCAGACACACACTCGACCCGGTCTTCTCTTCCAGCAAGGACATCGCCTTCAGCCACGCCACGGGACTCCACTGGACGGACCACAGCTGCGTCCACTTCAGCTTCAGAAGGACCCCGTTACACCATCACCAGCAACAGGTCCCCCGCACAAGCTGGAACAAGATCACTGCAGACCAGCTCGCTACTTCCCTGAGCAAGAACCCTCCCACCAGCACAACGAACCCCAGCCAAGCGGCCACCAACCTCACGAAATGGATCAGCAACTGCGCAGACGACCTCGCCCCCCTGAAGACCCCGCCGAGCCGACCCGGCAGCAAGAAAGCCCCATGGTGTAACGATGAACTCAAGAGCTCCAAGAAGAACTGCAGAGCACTCGAGAAAACCTGGTGCAGAGACCCAACACCGGACAACATGACTGCCCTCAAGCTCGCCACCCGAAAACACCACCAACTGATCCACGCCACCAAGAAAACCGCATTCAAGGAACGACTGGACAACAACGCACACAACAGCAAGGAACTCTTCAACATCGTGAAAGAGCTCTCCAACCCCAACGCCGGAAACAACGACATCACCTCTTCGCAAGACCTCTGCAACTCCCTCGCCTCCTACTTCCACAACAAGATCGCGGACATACACAACAGCTTCAGCACTCAACCGACGCACGCCACGACCGAACCACCGCCCCCCACCACCACCCTCCGCGCCTGGAACCCGATCAGCACCGAAGACACCATCCGCACGATGAACTCCATCCACTCCGGATCTCCGACAGACCCCTGCCCTCACCAAGTCTTCAACAAGGCCGACGCTGTCATCGCACCCCACCTGCGGGACATCATCAACACCTCCTTCGACACCGCCACTTTCCCGGAGAGCTGGAAGCACGCCGAACTCAGCGCTCTACTTAAGAAACCATCAGCCGACCCCACCGACCTCAAGAACTACCGCCCCATCTCGCTGCTCCCGTTTCCGGCAAAAGTCATCGAGAAGACCGTCAACAAGCAACTGGCCGCCTTCCTCGAGACAAACGGTTCCCTCGACCTCTCGCAGTCTGGCTTCCGGGCCAACCACAGCACCGAGACCGCCCTGATCGCAGCTACCGATGACATCCGAGCCCTGCTCGACAACGGAGAAACAGCGGCCCTCATCCTCCTGGACCTCTCCGCGGCCTTCGACACTGTCTGCCACCGTACCCTAGTACAGCGCCTCAGCAACGTCGGAATCCAGGAGAAGGCACTGGAGTGGATCATCTCCTTCCTCGCCGGAAGGACACAGAGAGTCCGCCTCCCCCCGTTCAGATCGGAGGCCACCGAAGTCATCTGCGGCGTTCCTCAAGGCTCCTCGCTCAGCCCAACACTCTTCAACGTCTACATGAGCCCCCTCGCAGCCATCGCACGCCAGCACAACCTCAACATCATCTCCTACGCCGACGACACCCAGCTGATCCTCTCCCTCACCAACGACTCCGCCACCGCCAGAGCCAACCTGCACAAAGGGATGACAGACGTAGCCAAATGGATGTCGAACAGCCGCCTGAAACTGAACTCGGACAAGACGGAAGTCCTCATCCTGGGATCATCACCCTCCGCCTGGGACGACTCCTGGTGGCCCCCCGCCCTGGGCAGCGCACCCAAACCCACAGACCACGCACGCAACCTGGGCTTCATCCTGGACTCCTCCCTCTCCATGACCAGACAAGTCAACGCCGTCTCCTCGTCGTGCTTCAACATCCTGCGCATGCTACATAAGATCTTCCGATGGATCCCCACTGAGACCAGGAAGACGGTCACCCAGGCCCTCGTCACCAGCCGTCTGGACTACGGCAACTCCCTCTACGCCGGAACCACCGCCAAACTCCAGAAGAGACTCCAGCGGATCCAGAACACCTCAGCACGACTCATCCTGGACATCCCCCGCCGCAGCCACATCTCCGGACACCTGAGAGACCTGCACTGGCTCCCGGTCAACAAGAGAATCACCTTTCGGCTCCTCACCCACGCACACAAAGCCCTACACAACCAAGGCCCAGGATACCTCAACAGCCGCCTCAACTTCTACGCTCCCAAACGCCAGCTTCGATCGACCAGCCACGCCCTCGCCGCCGTCCCCCACATCCGAAGAGCCACCACAGGAGGAAGGTCCTTCTCCCACCTGGCCGCCAAGACTTGGAACTCCCTTCCGACCCACCTCCGCCTGACCCAAGACCACCTCGCCTTCAGGAAGCAGCTCAAGACCTGGCTGTTCGAGCAGTAGCGGACCCCCTCCCCCCAGCGCCTTGAGACCCTCCGGGTGAGTAGTGCGCTATATAAATGCTTTGATTGATTGATTGATTGATTGAGCTTCTAGTAACTGGGTTTGTAGCACCGGTTGTTCCGGCCTCTGCTTCTCTATATCCCTCAATTTCTCCTCCGCCCTTTTTACATCTGCAAGCACCACTGTTCTTTCTCCCGAGTATTTACTTATGCACAGCCCCCGCACCACTACCTTAAATGCATCCCATTCTACTGCTCTAGTAGATGCCGTCCCTTGATTGTCGGCGAAATAGTGTTCTATGCCCTCCCCAATTTCTGCACAAAAAAACGGGTCATCAAGGGTTTCCGGGCGCAATCACCAAGTGGGGACCGCGGCCCTCTTGCGCTGCCAGCTAAGGGACACCAACTGGGGATTGTGATCAGAAATGGTCCTAGCCAGGTATTCAGAGTGCGTGGCCAACGGTGCTATCGAGTGGCTGCATAAGATGGTGTCAATCCTAACGTGTAGTTCATGGAGTGCCGAAAAGAAGGAATAATCCCTATCACTGGGGTGCTGTCCTTGCCATATATCAGTTAGTTTCCATCTTTCCTGCCAGTCTGACCTCTGTGTAGCAAGCCTACGGACCGGGGAATCCACCAGTGGTGGGTGTGGTCTATCTAGGGTTATGAGAAAAAGTGTGATCAATTAGAAACTGATGACATCCCTTAGGGCACACTGGTTAATGGTGTAATCCTCCTCTGTTATTCAAAAAGTAAACATTGGTAGTTTTCAAGAATTTATTTTCTTCTTGTCAATTCTATTCACTTTGTATCCATTGTCAATAAAGTTTTGATGAAAAAACATTATTCAATCCAACTCCATGGCTATGCATTGTTAAATCCCGCTCCAATGCATTTCGGGCATCCGCCCTTCATCGGGGAGCATCTAAAGCAAAACGACATATATTGTACAATGTGTAAAGTATGTAATGTCACAACGGTGATAAAAATCAAATGAAAGACTGTGGAAGAAATACCTTAACCCAACAATTGTGAAATTCAGAGAGAACGGTGTGACTAGCAAAGTTTGTGTAGTTACCGGGTAGAGAGCCAGTGAATAGGAGTGAGAGGTTCATACTAATGCGGATCGACAAATATCTGTGTACGGCGTCATAATGTGAGCCGAGTAAAGAAATCATGCTAGTGCTGTTAAGTTAAGTGCTGCGAGCAGCAACATTTGGGTGAGCTGGAAACAAAAACGGAAAAAAGTGAAACGGAAAAGAGTAAAATTAAAGCGGCTCGTGACAACCAATTAAATCGAGCGGCAGTTACGGCGCACATGAAGAGTGCAAACGTTTACTTACAAGATTGCTCAGGGTTAAAAATGTAAGTTTGCAACACGATCGACGGTGTCCTCAAACTCGCTGGGGTTTAGACAAACGTAAGAGTAACAAACCGGGTTTCATAGGTGAAGCCGGGAGATTTGCCGGTCACGTGACTGGAAGAACGTGGGTATAGAAAGAGGACTAATGAAAAGAGGTAGAAGGAAAAATGACGGATGTGTTGAGAAGTGTATCAACAATAATACAGTGTAAAATCACATAATGATAACAAGGTAATGATAAAGGTAATAAAAAAAACACATAATGATAACAAAAATAATGGGCTAATAGTAGAAAATAAGGTAAAAAAATTTGGTTAAAAAATTCACGGTCAAGGAGTAGTTCAGAATAGATAAGCCCACGAGTATGGGCTAAAAGTCATGTTATCAGTAAATCACAAGTAACATGAGAACTCAATACGTTCATTGAGTCCATGTGGTTTGATTGAATTAAGTCTATAAATCCAGTGGTTTTCACGTTGAAGTAGCATCCTGTTGTTGTCTCTTCCCTCCGCTTTGTTAACAATTTCTAAAACCATAAATTTAAGTTGTGAGATATTATGGTTCATTTCAATGAAGTGACTTGCTACAGATGATCTGAGATTCTTTGTCCTGATATTGGATTTATGTTCATTTAGACGGGTTTTGAGTTTGCGTTCTGTCTTCCCAATATATACCATGCCACATGGGCATTTGAGTAAATATATTAGATTGTTGGTATCACAAGTTGCCGTTACATTCAAGGGTATGTCATATCCTTTCATGGGATGTGTCACCTTGTTTCCTGGAATTATGTTATTACAATTGTTACATGGTCTCGTACCTCGTGAAATAGAATGGAGTTCCTTAGGTTGTTTTAAAATTTCTCCCAAATTCTTTCCTCTCGTGTAGGCCTCTATCTATGGTTATGTCTGTTATTGAATTGAAATCCCCCCCAATATCACCTGACCCGCCAGGTAGTGTGCCAGCGTCCATGATATCTTATCTAGGAAGCGGGCCTGATCCGTATTCAGGGCATAAACACTACAGAGCACTACATCTTGGCCATGCAATCTCCCTTCTACCGCTACATATCTACCCTCTGGGTCAACAACATGATTAGTGGCCTGGAAAGGGACCCCAGCTCTTACCCATATCAGGACTCCTTGGGCAAACGCCGAATAGGTCGTGCCAAACACCTGGCCCAGCAATCGCCGTTGTAATGGAGTACACTCCGCTTTGGTAAGATGGGTCTCCTGGAGCAGCGCTACCTGGATCCCTCGTCTCACCAAATACGCATGCAGCTTATGGCGTCTGGACATGGTATGTAATCCACGTACGTTCCATGTGATGCATTTCAATTCAGGTAACGTCCCCATTATGATTGTCCCTCAGTTTCTCCCCTTTCGTGCATTGCCTGCCCACACCTAAGCTGCTAAATCCCCAAAACCTAACATCCCATGTAACACCCACAACCCTCCCCCCCAGAACAGGACCTAATATCAATCTATCAGTCCCCATCCAAACTTTACAACAATGCACACAATATTAACCCACAGTAGTCACTGCGGGGTGCCTTAATGCGGGTGAAGGGTTGCTCCAGCATCGACAAGCGGTAGCCCTTGCCCCAGCCCCGCCCCCCTGGATCCCATTACGTGGCATTCTTTCAACATTTATAGCCAGTGAGCATCAGGTTCAAGTATAATGCTAGGCAGTTTCCTGGAGCCCATCACTCTGTATCGAGTAACATACACAGGTTATTCATCGAACCTTCCATCTGCTATCTTCGGTGTGACCAGAGGCACTCTGCCACTGTCTGTTTCCGAAATCTCTGTGTCCGATTTCCCTTTATCTTCATCCGAGTCTGCTCCCCTTCCCGAGGACTGTCCCTACGAACCTGTGATCTCCGCCGTTGCTGCCAATGCCCCTTGTCTATCCATCGCCATCTGAACCAGCTGTTGTTTCTGCAGGTTTTTATTTCTTTTCCGGAGTCGTTGAGATTTGCGCACCTGGGATGGTTTGGGTGGATGGGAGTGTCTCTGAGCTTGATGGTCTGTGCCCTTTCTATACGTCTCAAGCCATGTCCATGCCTCATCAGGTGACATGAAGAACTGGGTCGCTCCATCCATCACAACTCTCAATTTTGCTGGGAAGATGAAGGAATACTGGATGTCCTCTTCTCTGAGTTCCTTTTTGACTGCCAGATAGGAGGCCCTATGTCTCTGTATATCTTGAGTGTAATCGGGGAATATTGTGACTGTGCTATTACCGACCTTGAATGGCCCCGCTGACCGCGCTCTTTGGATTAGCACGTCTCTGTCTTTATAATGAAGCAGCCTGGCCACCACTGGTCTCGACGGGCAGCCAGGCCGCGGCGGTTGAGCAGGCACTCTGTGCGCCCTCTCGAGTGAAAAAAAGGCGGATAGGCCCTCCAGAGCCACGTCTATCTTGAGCCAGTTCTCCATGTACGTAATCATGTTGGACCCCTCCACTTTTTCCGGAAGGCCTACCACGTGTATATTATTGCGCCGGTTCCTACTTTCTGAATCCTCAGCCCTCTTTTCTAACATTGCCAAGCGTCCCATTGCATCCTTCAGTTGTCTTTCCATGACAGTGTGTGCTGGTTTCAGCTCTTGGAGGGCTGATTCATGTTCTTTTACTCTGTCCGCTAATTTCGAGTGATCCGCACGTAGTAGTCCCAACCCTGTCGCTACTTGTGCTATGTCTTGGTGTATTGACTCCTTCATCGTCGCTATGGTTTCCAGGATCTGGTCAAGGTGTTGGCGTATCCTGACTTCAGACACTGCCTCCCCCAACCCGCCCTTAGCACCCTGATTATCGTCCTGCATCGTGGATTCCCCTGACTTCGGCTTTGGTTTCATTTAGATGGAATAGGTAGGCCACTATCCGGTGTGCACCCTCTCTGTGACTCGGCTCTGTGACTCGGCTCTGAACAAGTGTGTTTGCAGTGAGGACTCAAATGTTTCCGAATGAGCAGTCTCCAGTCACCGTCGTCTCTCCCTCACAATAGTTCGCTGTTACCCCAACGCTGATGTTCCTAGGGGTGCCGTTATACAGTCCCTGGTCACAGTTCTATCATCCCTTGGTTAGTTCTGGGGGAATATCGGGTATGCTAATGCTAGCCAGGTCAGTGACCCCCGTGCAGCAGATCTCATACGGTGTACCCCAGAGTATTTCCCTTCTTGCAGTGTGCCTTAGGGGCTGCTGTACCAACTGTCAATCTCCGCACTCCTTCCAGCCTTCTGTCGGGCCTCCTTATCGGTCCCAGCTGCTAGGCTCGCCGTTTCTATCTGTGGTGTGCCCGAGGTCCACGCCGTGGCTCTCGTGTGCGCAATTGTCGGTCTCCTGCAGTTCGCCCGCAATGCTCAATCCCTTCGGGCGCTTATCCCTGCCTCAGTTCGTGTGGCTTTACAGACCTGCCCCCCGCCCCCACCTCCGCAGCGCTGGGTGCAGGCCCGTTCCCCCCCACTTACCGGGATTCGCGTTGCACCGTAGGTCGGCGCCTCGCCGTGCAGTCCGTGGGACCTCAGCCACCTCCCCGACCAGCGGGTGTCGTACAGGGCCCCTTCGTACCTCTGCCGGCCTGCCGATCTGTGCCCAGATGCCGCCGCGCGCAGTGGGTCATCCAGCGCAACTCCGAGTGCAGCCCCAAGAAATCACTATTTCGGCACCGAAGCAGTGCCCCGCTGTAGGGCCGCCGTCGCCTCCTTCACTCCCCTCGATTTCGCCGGAGAGTAGGGCCCAGGCTCCCCGGTCAGGCGTCCGCGCTTCCACTGTCCGCCATCTTGATATTCTCGGTGGTCCGGGCCCTCCGTATTGCGGCAGTAAACGACGCGCTCTCTATTCACCTGCGGCCCCGTGAAGCCGGCCGGACCTTTGTGCTGTTCCCTTGGCTAGCCAGTGTCTTTGTGTGGGTCCGTCCGTCTTCTTAAGTGCAGCGCCACTCGTCCAGCCCCCCGGCACTAGCTCCGCGCTGCCGCCATCTTTCCGCCCTCGGACCTCAGGGACCGTTTAATCCGCTCCTGGGCCACGCTGGGATCTCCCAATGTCACAGTATCGACTGGATATTAAGCTCCTTGGATTCCGACGGCTGTTAGTCGAATTCCGCCACTTTTCAGTCAGGATCGTTAACAGGATTAATTGCGAGATCGGGTACGGAACCTTTAGCTCACGCCACCTCACTCATCGGCACCTTAGCCATGCCCTCATGAGTTGCATGTTTATGTTGTAATCCAAGGTAATTCCCAGAGATTTGGCCGAGTCCACCATGGTCGGGGGACAGTTTAAGGCTGTGATAGCTTTAATCCATGTCTGGATCTCCGAGTTGCTTTTAGACGAGGAAATTAGGAGGAACTCAGTTGTCTTTGCATTGACTTTGAGTTGGTTGAAGGAGAGCCATTGGACGGTCAGCTTCAGAGCCTCATTCAAGGTGAGGATCTCTTCAAGAGATGAGATTTTTATGTAGATCTGAGTGTCGTCGGTGTACATATTTGCAGTGCAAAGGGCTTTGGCAAGGAGTTCTAAATAGAAATTGAAAAGGGTGGGGGACAACGTTGATCCTTTAGGGACTCCCACGTGACAAAAGAGGGAGCGGACAGGTTGACGTTGATTTGGAATCTCTGAGATCGGTTTTGGAGGTAGGAACTAAACCAGTCAAGGACAGGGCCATCTAATCCCATCTTAAGTTTGAGGGGTTCAAGTAGCATCTTGTGGTTGACCGTGTCGAAGGTCGAGGATAGATCTAGGAGGATTAGGAGACAGGTTTTATCTTGGTCAAGGGCTTGTAGGGCATCATCGACGATGTGGAGCATGGTGGTTTCAGTGCTGTGTCCAGGTCAGAAACCAGATTGGCAGTCATCGTGTAGATGGAAGTTGTTGATGTGGTAACTTAGCTGCAGTTGCTCACACTTCTGCAGCACTTTAGCCAAGAGAGGAATGTTGGAAATCGGTCTAAATTTGTCTGAGGAGGCTGGATCCAGCGACTTCTTTTTCAGAATGGGAAGGACTTGGCCCGCTTTCAGAGAGTCTGGGATTGATCCCTGCAGGAGAAAGGCGTTGATTATCGTAGTCCAGCTAGGAATATTGGATTGGTCAGAGGTCGCAAGACAGTTTGAGGGACCGGGTCATTGAAATGGTTGTTCGGTTTAAAGGTGGAAAGGATTTTGGCGACAGAGTCTTCGTTGTAGAGTGAGAAGTTGGTCCAGTGTGCTAGATTCTTAGGTGAGGACTGTGGAGGCAGGGAGGGAGGAGGCGGAAGGTCAGGGGTCGGTAGAGAGAGTGAGGCAGCACTAAGTTTGTTATCTAAGGTTTTGATTTTGTTTGCGAAAAACGAGGAGAATTCCTCGGATGAGATGAGAGACTTGGGGTTTCCTTTCGCTGTTTTGGTCAATTTGTTTGATTGGTGTTTGATCAGCTCAAAGAGTTTGCATGGTCTGTTCTGGGCATTTCCTAGTTCCGCGCTGAAGAACTCTTTTTTTGAGTTGAGGATGGTCTTGTTGTATGTATTTCTGGCCTGGCGGAGAAGTTTTAGGTGAGCGGCCGAGGGGTGCTGTCTTCAGATTCTTTTGGCTTGTCCGAGGGATCTCCTCTTGTTGTTGAGGGAACCAGTGAACCATGGGTTTATATCTTTGACTTGAGTTCTTTTTAGTTTAAGAGGGGCTAGGTCATCCAGAATATTCAACATCGTTGCAGAGTAGTGATCATTGAGGTCACTGACCGATGTGATATGTGGGGTAGGAGGTCGGATTTGCAACAGATCTCAAGTTCCTTGTGGTCCAGGTTCTTGGTGTCTCTGACCCAGCCTTTAGGAAGCACTGGTTGTGGTGTTCTTATCTTGTGGGTGCCAGGTAGAAGGAAGGCGATAGCGTGGTGGTCAGACCAGTCACATGGGTCTATAGAGATAAGCTTGACGGTTGCCTCCTTAGAGATGAGTCAAGAGTGGCCTCTTTCGAATGGGTTGAGAGTGAGCAAGCTTGGGTCAGGGCTTGATCAGCCAGGGGGTCTTTAATGGCGTTGACATGAGGATCCTTGAGGTCATTCCAGTGCAGGTTGAAATCTCCGAGGAAAATGTATTTTTTGTTGGAGGAGCTCTTAGCTGTGATAATTTCCATGAGGTGGTCAGTGAAGGGGTCGTTCATGCCTGAGGGGTAGTAAAAGATGTGCAGGTTGCATGGCTGGGTGGTGTTACTGCAGATTGAGAGGGCTAGATATTCGCAGGAATCAGTAGTATTCGCCAGAAGCTCTGTGACAAGGAGGTTAGAGCGATAGATGCAGGCGATGCCACCACCTTTCTTGTTATGTGGTCTGTCTAGCCTAGCAATGTTAAAGTTGGGGGGTACTTAGAGGTCAAGGCATGGGGATGAGGAATCATTAAGCCATGATTCTGTTAGAATAGCTAAGTCTGAATTATTGTTCAAAATGAGAGCAGCGACATCGGTGGCATGCTTTACTGCCGATGGGCAGTTAATTAAGAGACCAGTCAGGGAGGGGAGGGAGGTGGTGTCGGGAGTCGGGGCGGACAGGTCTACAAGCGCTAGATTGCTTCTGATCACCCTTCTGTTACAGAGGGGAGCTGATCTGCAGGGGTTGATAGCGACCCTGCAGATGGGGTGTGCAACACTCACGTCTTATAGACAAGTAGTGTTTGGGGCTGCATTATGGTCCTGGAGAATGTCAAGGTTTTCCTTTTCAGTGAGGTCTAGCGGATTTGTTGTGACGAGGGAAAGGTTATAAGAGAGGGCGAGATCAAGGGGTTCCTCCTCCGATAGGCAGCTAGGGTGCTTACGAGGGTGAAAATGCCTCAAGGATGTCGGTAGTGGGTGTTTGGGGAGCTCTGGGATAGGAGGGGAAGAGGAATTCAGCTGAGGCTTGAGGCTAACGATGGAGAGTTTGGCGAGGTGAAGGAGGTTCATTAGATCCAGGATAGAGAAGTGGATGCTCTGAATTATTTTGGTTGCTCTAGAGTGCAGAGTGTGGATATCTGTGTAGGGGGTGCGGTAGAGGAGCTGGGAGGGTTAGGATGGACTGTGTTAGGGGTCAAAAGGGGAGGATTGAGTGTTAGCGGGGCTAGCTTGACCTGCACCAGCAAAAGTCTTTGGAGGCGTACTGGTCTTAGAGTCCAAGTGGGCAGCATAAAAGGAGGAGACCAAGGGTCCCGGGTCGATTTCGTTTGGGAGCGTGGTAGGAGGGCAGGGGGGGTTAGGGTGTGCTGCGTTGGAAACCGTGGAGTCCGAGTGTGGAGCATGAAGGGAGGAGATCAAGGGTCTTGGGTCAATTGCGTTGGGAAGGCTGGTAGGAGGACTGAGGAGATTACGGTGTGCTGTGTTGGAAACAGTGGAGACCGTGGGAGGAGATAGAGGGGAGGAGACCCGAGGTCTTGTGGTGGAAGTGTTAGCAAGGCCGGTAGGTGAGCTGAGGGGGTTAGGAGGAACTGGATTGGAGACTCTTAGAGAGGTGGCTTGGGCGAAGTTAGCTATGTTGGGCAGGAGGGTCGGATGACAGTCAGGCCGGGTGTTGGTTGTCTTCCCAGTGTCAAGCACATGTTTTCGGAGGATGGTAAAGAGATCTGTAAATGTATTAAGGTTTTTGGTTGAGGCTTGGATCAATACAATGCCGCTTTTGTAGAGGGTGAAGGTGAGGTCAGCTTGCAGTGTTGCTGAGGGCACTATTGTGAGCTTAGTGCTGTAGGGAATGTTCCTTGTTGAGCGTACATTGAGAAGTAGCGAAAAGGTATTGCGCCAAGAGGGGATTCTTCTGGAGTAGAAAACAAGGTTGTTGATGACTGTGCTTTTGTCCGCACAGAAACGTAGGTCAAAGATCAGTGACTCGGAATGGTTTTTCAGGGTGAGGTGTTTGAAGGCTTTTGTAGTGGTTTTGGAGAGTTTAGGTGGGTAAACCAAGGTGTATGAGTTTGCCCCAGAAGCAGTCAGACCAGGACCAACCATGTTGGCTAGGGTTGGGCACACTCGGGGAGACCTGGATCAGTAAGCAGCAGTCATTATGACCATGTTCATTAGGATGGTGAAATTCTTTTGGAGATAACAGATTGGCCGGGTTGTGGGTGAGAGTACCTAAGAAACAGCTTTTTTTGTGGATTGTTACTGTTTTTTTTGTAGATTGATACAGTTGGTCAGCGCTACTTCAAGATGGCCACCATCTGAGCGAAAAAAGGCCCTAGTTTGTAGTGTAAGTGCAGTCCTCTTTCTGTTGCAACTGTCTGAGGACAAGCCTGGTTGGGGTCCAGTTGAGGGTACTTGTTTGTTTTTAAGGAGCAGTCCTCTTTCTGTGGACACTATCAGGAGCTGCCATTTTGGAGGGAAGAAGGTCTGAAAGATAGTGTGAGGGGTAGATTTTAGTACAAAATGGCTGGGGGCAATAAAGCAATTTTGCCACAGCTCAACAACTGCAAAATCAGGCTCCGGTTCTCATGCGCCTCGCTTCGGAGCCTCTAGATCCCATTGCTGCATGCAGCGCGATCGCTGTGAGTGCCATGGCGAGGCAGTCAGCAGCTCCCTGGGGGATCGGCTCGTGCAGACGCAAATCAAAGTTACTAGCAAGTTTACAGACCTGGGGCTGGTCTTGGCCCAGAGGGAGATTACCAGCTACTGGAAGGCGAAGAATGGCCCCAACTTAGCACGATGGTCCAGGGAATTAGTGAAATGGGCAGAGGTGGAGGGGAATTGCAGATTGCGAATGGCCAGACGAACTGGGAATGACAAATCACTGGAGGCGGCGCGCGCTTGGGTGGCACTGGTGGAGCTGCTAAATCACCCAACGGAGGGATCCTGCAGCGGACGACTGACTTCAGGACTGACTTCGGGAAGCACTGATAGACTAGAGAGCAAAGCGCGGATAGGGCGGGATGACCTTGGGGGAACATTTGTACCCTGACATCGAAACTTGAGGTCTGGGATATACAGGACACAGAGTATCACTGTCCTGCCCACTGATCGAACAGTGAAGCATTATTGACCCAGCGGAATGCCTAGGGGGAGAGTTAGGGAGGAGGGGTCAGTTAAGGTTGGGGGGGTTTGTTAGAGTTACATGTTATGGATGGTGTCCGGAGAGGTACCAACTAGTAGATCTCACTGAATCATACAGCATGACGTAGGGTGGGGTACGAGGGGTTAGCCCCATTTCAGTTCACATTATTCCCCGCCAGCAGGGACTTTTCCCAGATGTTGATGACTTAATGTGGAAATTTGGTATCCTGCTAATTTTTATTTTCGAATGCAGTTTGTCCATTTGCAGCCCTCCACAGGTTATTTACTATGCTTATGTTTTTATAACTCAATAAAAGTTTGTTAAAAAAAGGAGTAAAAAATGTCAAACATTTGTAAATACTCAGACAAAATAATAAATTACTTAACTGTAGAAAAGAAAAGTAGGCTATTCATTTTTTTATGATTTTTAAATAATGGAGAAGATTCGAGAGACTCTGCTGCCACCTACAGGTTACCAAAGGAATTGGATATATATTTCCCTTTGATTAGAGCAGGGGTCTTCAAACTGTGGGGCGTGACCCCCAGGGGGGCCGTGGAGCGATGCAAAGGGGGTCGCGCCTTCACAGTGTCACTTCTGCCCTGGTCTCCTGGGCTTCAGCCCCCCTCCTCCCCCATCCTGTGTCTCAGCCCGGGCTGCTCTAGTGCAGCTCGCGCTCCTGGGGCCTCGGCTGGGCAGTGTCTGGAGTCTTATCTCCAGTCCGAGTTTTTCACAGGTCTTTAAAGACCATTAGCATATTTACATGCCTTTGTTAACTGATTACCAAAGCTTAGTTTTTTTATGGTTCCAGTACCCCCTGTGCCCCCACTCTGCCTATTCCTTACATTTGTATTTTTACACTTACTGCTGTAGTGTGAGAATGCATTTAATGAAAAGAAATATAAAGTTGGGTTGCCAAAAGAAACATGCCTGCTATGTGTTGTTTAAAGATCCTGCAGAGACCTGCTCTTGACACTAAATAGAGTTATGAATAAAAAGTATGTATTAATTAGTTATGTGACTTTTCTGTCTTTATTCTCTTTAATTATTAGTTATGGATCATTGAGGCATCCCTAGAACACAATTAAAAGTGCTTTCTATTTATATTTGCTGTTCTAAGTATTCACAGATAAGTGCAAAAAATACAGCTGTAGGTGACTGCTTATTTCTGGGCCATCAAAATAATGAGCTGGTAACCCTAATCATTAGACTGGAAGTTTGTTGCAGGATCAGCACATTATTTATTTCCTCCACCCTCGAACCCTGATTAATGCCATTATAGCAATAGTTTAACTTATATCTGAAACCCTAAGCTTCAAGTTTCTGGGAATGCACCCTGCTTTCAGACTACTCACTTCTCATTCTCGCCTTCACTTTCACGTTCACCCTGCACTCCCAGTGATCACAATATACTCACACTGATCACCATGCACTCATAGCGATCACCATGCACTCATAGCGATCACCATGCACTCATAGCGATCACAATGCACTCACACTGATCACAATGCACTTACACTGATCACCATGCACTCATAGCAATCACAATGCACTCACACAGATCACCCTGCACTCACACTATTCACCCGCTCACCCTGCACTCACACTATTCACCCGCTCACCCTGCACTCACACTGATCACCATGCACTCACATTGATCACCATGCACTCACACTGATCACCATGCACTCACACTGATCACCATGCACTCACACTGATCACCATGCACTCACACTGATCACCATGCACTCACACCAATCACCATGCACTCACACCAATCACCATGCACTCACACCATTCACCCGCTCACCCTGCACTCACAGTGATCACAATGCACTCACACTGTTCACAGTGCACTCACACTGATCGCCATGCACTCACAACATTCACCCACTCACCCTGCACTCACAGTGATCACAATGCACTCACACTGATCACAATGCACTCACATCATTCACCCGCTCACCCTGCACTCACAGTGATCACAATGCACTCACACTGATCACAGTGCACTCTCACTGATCACCATGCACTCACAACATTCACCCACTCACCCTGCACCTACAGCGATCACAATACACTCACACTGATCACAATGCACTCACATCATTCACCCGCTCACCCTGCACTCACAGTGATCATAATGTACTCACAGTGATCACAATGCACTCACACTGATCACAGTGCACTCACACTGATTGACATACACTCACAACATTCACCCACTCACCCTGCACTCACAGTGATCACAATGCACTCACATTGATCACAATGCACTCACATCATTCACCCGCTCACCCTGCACTCACACCAATCACCATGCACTCACACCATTCACCCGCTCACCCTGCACTCACAGTGATCACAATGCACTCACACTGATCACAGTGCACTCTCACTGATCACCATGCACTCGCAACATTCACCCACTCACCCTGCACCTACAGTGATCACAATGCACTCACACTGATCACAATGCACTCACATCATTCACCCGCTCACCCTGCACTCACAGTGATCATAATGTACTCACAGTTTTCACAATGCACTCACACTGATCACCATGCACTCACAACATTCACCCACTCACCCTGCTCTCACAGTGATCACTCTGCACTAAAGATTCGCTTGCATTGTTCACTCTGTACCTCACCCTGCAGTCACACAAGCACACTTCTCACCCTGCACTCATGTGACACTTCACTCACCTGTCTGTCCCCCCTTACTGCTCAATCTGTAGCTCACTCAAGCAGAGCCATCACTAACCATGCACTAATTCGTCCCACTCTGCACTTACAGCCGAACCCAAATTCATATGGTCACCTCACTCATGCAGTCACTCCTTTTACCCTACTCTCACACTGTTGAATTGCTCACCGTGCAGTCACATGGGCACTCTTGTCACCCACACAGTGCAGAAGGTTAAAGTGCCTGGTAGAAAGAAGATGTACCATGGACATCACAGAACTGAGTGTGAGTAAACTTTGAGTAGCGCTATAAAAAAATGAAATGCTTGTCAGACAGGTGCTATAGAGAGATGAGGTGTATTGTTGGTGAGGGAAGTGAGAGAATTCATGGAGAAGGTGGAAAGACTGTTGCACTGTGTGCGACCAGTGCTTGGACAAGCCCTGGCTTAGAGTGTTAACCCCCTCCCCCCCGAAGTTCGGGTCTAGTGGATATCCCCTGCTTCTGCCTATTATTTACATTTGTAGTGCTCTACTGTTACCAAAAGGTGTCCTGGGGCTAATAACCATCTGCCTGCAATGTGAGAGAGGGATCCGGGGTTGGGAGAGGAGAGAAGATAGGGATGGAAGGAAGGGGGTGAAAGGAAAGGGGCATGGGTAAACTGCTTAACTCTGCACACGGTTTGAATGCACCCTTGCTGCTCCAGGCCATGGCCAGGTGAGCTTCTAATGTGGCAGCGCGTGTTCCTGCGGATTGGGAGGCCCTTCACAGAGGTTGACTAGACATCTTTCTGATGTTAATTGCTGTATTTTGGTTATAAACTGGTACTGATGTGGTGAAATCTTTCCTCAGTATTACTGTGTTTAAAAAAAATCTAAATAATAAAGCAATGCTACCCCAAAATACGCAGCATCACAGAACAATATTTACATTTTCTACTCACACAATTTAGTCAAGCCTGTCGCATAATTTGGTCCTCACCTTCCTCATAACCTAGAGGTTTAGAAATGTTTGTCAGAAGGGGGTCCTTACGCTTGAAAATGTTGACATGGGGGTCTCGGCATCCAAAAGTTTGAAGACCTCTGGATTAGAGTAATCCGAAGCTATGGAAAACAGAAAATTACATTTTAGCATCTTAATGCTAACCTTACAAGATAAAAACTTTCCATGCGCATCATGAAGCACAGGGGCACTTTTTGGGGGAAAGATCTGTAAAAATTTGTCAAACGACGCAAAAGATATAGGCCGGTCAAAAACGCTTTTCCTATGTAAATTTGTTCTAATTATAACTACCCACTGGCGAGCGCAAGTAGGTAATACTATACTTAGATACAAAACTGAACCCAGTAGATAGGAAACGACAATTTACAGCACAAGTTTGTTTGAATTTCAAAAGACATCAATTTGAGATTTTACCCTTGCCGATAAGCGGAAAATAACTAACATAGGCCGATTTGGTCATTTGCTTCAGCACTCAGACAAATGATACAAATTCTCTTAATATTGTTTGCACATTTTGCACATAGAGCACCTTTGACAGTCTTGAGTATTGTCACATTTGTAAAAATGAATTTATAGTTGATGAGCTTGTATGGCCTGTTTGCTGTGATTTGCACATAGGTAACGAATTATCACAATGAAATGTGTTAGGCTACAGGAAGGTAATTCAGGTAATCATTAGAGGATGTGCAATATGGCCTCTTCTAGGATACAGCACATTTAAAGGCATGTATCTTGTGTACACAGAATCTCTGCATGAGCAATATGATAAAATTTACATTTATGTACCTACTCTTTTTTAAATGTTGCTTGACATCTGATCTAAGTGGTTAAATGTAAACCATTATGTTGATTGCCGTGAATTTTATAACCATTTTAAACTTCGAAGCATTTTACCATGTTGCTTTTACTTTTTTCGCTCCCTAAGAAACTACAAACTACAAAAATACGTTTTTTTTCTATTACCTTGACTGTCTCACCTTTTGATTAGTTCACGTAAAGCACTTTGTCACTTTAAAAAGAAAAAACTTACCATAATGCTGTCATGTGATCAAGGCTCCTTGTGAGTTGAAACATGAAATGGCGGCATCCGAATAAACCTCTAAAGGAAATTGAAACTGTGGTCCATGATTGATATATATATATATTCACTGAAAAAACATAGGTTATAGACCATATATAGTTAGGAATTAGCATTTACAAAACCTTGAAAATTCACTGAAAAAACCATAGGTTATAGACCATATATAGTTAGGAATTAGCATTTACAAAACCTTGAAAATTCACTGAAAAAACCATAGGTTATAGACCATATATCGTTAGGAATTAGCATTTAAAAAACCTTATTTTACTCACACAAAACCATTGAAATTCCATATATAGTTAGTTGCACTAACTATATATCGCGCACCCGCAATCCACTGCTGATGATGTCACATATTACATCATTCATGACATGGTCAGTGACATCACTGATGACATCACTGATGACATCTCAAATGACATCACTGATGACATCTCTGATGACATCTCATTTGACATCAATGACCACATCACTGATGATATCATTCATGTGACAATACAATGCATCTCCTCACATTTTAATATAACCTCTGTTTCACCCAGTGTTAAATACAGAATATAATTTTTGAAACCATTGACACACCAATACTAGTTACTACATACGCACTCACTGATTCCTACGTCTACACACACCTTCACTCATTCACCCATACAATCATTCATACATACAATCACTCATCTTTACAACACTATCATATGCACTCATACACCTATACAGACACTCACAGTCTGCCACTCATCCATGGAGTTACTCACACACCTAGTCAGTCCTGTAAAGAATCAATGACACTTCCATTTTCTTGTCTATACAGTTAAACATAGAGCACCTTACATTTTCAAACATATACTAACACATACTTACCTTGTTATACAATCATTGATACAAGTACACATTGATCTGCACAGAGTCACACACCTCCCAGCCAGCCACACACACACTCAGTCTCCCATACAAATACTTGGACAATCAATCAGTAACCCATATAGTTAATCATATAGCTACTGATCAACACATGCAGCAGTTTACAGAACAACAGACATAATGATGCACAAATTAAGACACTTTAGTCACTAACCCATGCACTCAGTGAGACACATTTAATCACTCACTCATACATTCAGTCATGCACCTACTAAATCCTTTGTCCAGACACTTATACTTCCACTCATTCTTCAATATGTAAGACACATTTTAACTTTACAGAAACATACAGTCACTGGATGTTGTCATCAGTGATGTCATCAGTGATGTCATTTGAGATGTCATCAGTGATGTCATCAGTGATGTCACTGACCATGTCATGAATGATGTAATATGTGACATCATCAGCATTGGATTGCGGGTGCGCGATATATAGTTAGTGCAACTAACTATATATGGAATTTCAATGGTTTTGTGTGAGTAAAATAAGGTTTTTTAAATGCTAATTCCTAACGATATATGGTCTATAACCTATGGTTTTTTCAGTGAATTTTCAAGGTTTTGTAAATGCTAATTCCTAACTATATATGGTCTATAACCTATGGTTTTTTCAGTGAATTTTCAAGGTTTTGTAAATGCTAATTCCTAACTATATATGGTCTATAACCTATGGTTTTTTCAGTGAATTTCAATGGTTTTTTAATAGCAAATATCATAAGCTGTCGAATGTCAAGTACGTGGTAAGTAAAAACATTTTCGTGTTTATGCACACTGATCTGCTTTGAATGCTGCCCCCCACCCCTCATTTCTATTAGGAGTACTCTCTCTTTGCAGATAGTGAAGGGTAGTTAACGCAGGCCTTTGCCCCCGTTGTAATCCGTCGTGCCTGCTTCTCTCTCCATTTGATTGATTGTTCTCTTTGGTTCATTCTCTATTTACAAACAAGCACAGAGTCGCAATACTCTGTTTAGTCTTTGCAGATAGCGAAAAATCGTGTAAAAAAACAAAAGGAATCGAGCAAAATCAGTAGGCCACTAATGGGATCTCTTTTTGACCTCGCTAAAATAGAAACATTAGGAACAACCTGTTGAAAATAGCAATGTGTATGTACATAAGCGGCGTTCATTTGTGTTCACAGTACCCCTTGTTGATTGTTTGAATCGAGCATTGAATTGTTCGAAGTTGGTTCTCTTAAGGATCTTCTCTGCCTGCAAACGAGGAAGAATAGGAATATTCTCTCTCCCTTTGCAGATAGTGAAGGGTAGGTAACGCAAGCCTTTAACACGTCGTACCTATTTCATTCCTCATTGATTGATTGATTGTCCGAACATTGACTGTTTGGGAATTAGTTCTTTTTTGAGGTATTCCCTGTTTGCAAATAAACGTAGGAAAATCTTTGCAAGTAGTGAAATGGTACGTAATGCGGACCTTTCTCCCCCGTTGTAATCTGTCATGCCTATCTACTCCCCACTGATTGATGCACCTGTTTCACCCGGACCATTTACTAGAGATAGGTCATCTGGCCCGACCAGAGAGCACCCCTAGTGAAAAGGACATATGCAATAATAACGAAGTGATCACTGTATCCTGTTAACAGAAACTTTAGCATGAAACAACCTGGAAACAAAAGAATAGGAAAACGAAAATCAGTAGGCCACTGATGAACTTTTTATTAAATAACAAACAAAGAAACGATAACAATACGTAATGATAAAACCTAATATTGTCCTAGAAACAAGAAACGTTAGAAGTAAGCCCGTAATAAGAAACCTGAAAACATCGCCCCTCACTGCCCCAAAACGTGTCTGTCCCACCGCCTGCCACGGCCAAATAACGGCAAACTGGGAAAGATAGAAGTCAGCAGACATCCGCCCCATTCTAGAAACTTCCAAAGGGCAACAGGTTTTCGGCTACGCCCAGCCGGAAGCAACACATATAAGGCGGGTCCTGCTGCCACGCCTCGGCCAGGAGATCATCACGTAGGGTGTAGCCGGAGGAGAGGCCGAGGCCAACGGGACCCGGCCAGGGGGATTGACAACACTGGAGAGTTTCAGGGGGGGGAATGTCCGTGTCCTCGACCCTCCCCTCTCTCTCCCAGTCCGGCCGCGGTGGCCCTTGAGAGTTGCAGGTTGTCCCTCCACACTCTCTCCCGGTCCGGCCACCAACGGCCGGGGGCTGGGGCCGACGGGATCCGGCTGCAGCCGATGAGCCAAGGAACCCGTTCATGGGGCCAGAGCAAAGGGCGTCCGGCCGCCATCCACCGGAGGTCCGGCCCAAAGACGGACGGGACATTTCTTCTTTCTTGAATAATTGCTGCAACAACCCTGGGTGGGGGATGTCTTGCACATGCCTCCGACCCCCCCCCCCCTCTCGTCCTCATCGCCTGGTCCGGCCATAACAAATCTCAAGCGAGACGCCGTGGGGTGCACTGGGAGGGAGAGACGGTGCGAACAGGCCTCTCCCGCCTCCCCAGGTGGAGGCTTCCCAGCTGCACCCTCAGCGCTCCAGGCGCCCGGAAAAGGGTTCTTCCACTGTGGCGATGCTGCAACGTCTCGCCCGGCAGGGTGGAGCCCGTCCGCTCATTTGACCCCGCGATCGCCAGTAGCTACCGAACTCTCAAAATGGCGGTCGACCTGGCAAGAGCGGGCCCAGCATAAAGAAATGGCCCGGTCGCTGGTTGACTCCACCACCGTAGTCCTCCACGACCTTGAAGATTCTAGAGGAGCCGCGGGAGTCCCCGACCCCCGCAGACACCCCCGATGGGGAATGACTGCCATGATCGCCCGTGGAGTGACGAAACTGTAGCCGCGGGACGTCGGCGCTCCCATGCTGGCGCCAGCCTCAGTTTGAATGACTAGAATCCTGCAGACCTCAGTTCCGGTGAAAGCACAGTGTGACCCGGTAGGAAAAATTGTTGCACTCCCTCCCCTTTTTGACTGATGGTTCAAACCACCGATCCTTTCCTTTGCCCTTTTAACGGAACTTTGGACTGCCTCCCCCCCCCCCCCGCGGCGCCCCACGCCGTTATTTGCTGGGCGGCAACTTACTAGACATCACCTTCGTGACATCCAGATTTCAGCGCGTTCTGCTGCCTTGGAACTATTCGCACAACAGACCGCTACTGACAACCCACCCCCCGGGACGCCCCACGCCGGATACCCAAATCAGTGCGGCACCCAGGCAACATCTTCTGAATTTTCATAATTTGAAAGAACTAGTAACATGTCCTCATCAGGAATTTCCTCTTCAATCATCTCATCAGGAATTTCCTCATGAAAAGTCTGCAATGATGATTCTTGTAACTCTATGGTCTCCAAACATTCGATAAATTCGCCATCAAGACATTGATCAAAAAAATCATTCAAGTCATCTCCTCCTTGTGAGAATATTTCATTATTGGTGCTGTCAATTTCAATAAATGTAGTGGATAATTCAAAAGAAATTGCCACGGTCTCTTCGTTGTTTAAATGTTTTTACTGTTTTTGTTTTGTTGTATATATTTATAAGTTATTAAAGTTTTATATTCCTACTACTTTGTTGGAGTGCTATATATTTTTAATGTGACACATAATTGTAAAAACTTTGATGTACAAAGAGTCATCCCTGGAATCTTCCGCTTCAGGCTCGGTCCCCTCCCCAATCACAATACAGGATGGTTTTCAGATAGTATGAACACGTGTGGTGTGACGGATCTCATCGGGTGTGGGCCTTGATCTACTATAACTCCTTTGAAGAGGGGTGATTCTTTACAGCTGGGGCCATAAACTACATCTGCAGGGCTAGCTGATAGCCTAGGACCGGCCTGGACAATCGGACACAGAGGAAGAGGAGTGTCAGAGGGTGCGGTAGTGAATAGGGCGAAAGGGAGGTGTCGGGCGGGCACAGAGTGTGATTCTCAGGGAAGAGCAGCGCAGATGGGGGGAGGTTTATTGCCCATGCATAAGACAGAGAGCGGGGGTGAGCAGTGCCTGGGGAAGATGCTTGCGAGGGTGGGGAGCCATGCTACGAATCGACAGCGTGCAGAGAGTGGGTCTGGTCAAGGCATCTAAAATGGCTGCCGTGCACAACAAAAGTGTGGCATTTCAAAAAAGGCAAGATGGCGCAGACAATGTTTTTCAACACTTCCTCATTTCCTTCGAATCGAACGTTAACAGACGTTGGTGCATATTGCCAAAGTTAAGCGATATTTATCGCTAACGATGCTTAGCAACGAATTTTTTACCGCTAAGCATCGTCAGAAATTATCGAAGATAAACCTTGCTATTATCAAGGTTTATCGCAAATGCGATAAAAAACGGCTGCAATGCATGAATATCGCTAAAAAGTCAGCGATATTCATGCATTACCGAGCTAATGCTCTTAGCCATGTTATCCACCTCCCATTGGATAACATGGCTAAGAACTGCTCAGGGCAGGTGTTAGTTTTTGGAGATATTCGCGCTTAGCGCGAATATCTCCAAAAGTTGGAAATAGGAGATAGATATCTTGCATGTTGTAATGCAAGTTATTGTGGTATATGGAACTCATTCCATAATCTCTCAGGAAAGCAGAAACTGATCCTTTTGGGACCGCCTGAGAAGGCCTAGGGGGTGAGGGGTACTCTACTTTGCCCCCTTTTCACGTTCCGAACTCTTTTATTTTACTCTCTTCTGTAATTACACAAAATGGCAGCGATAAGATGCATCAGAGACAGACAGTGAGAGAAAGGAGGCCGGAGATGAAGAAGAGATGTCAAATACACATTGGAGATAATATAGTGGGAGAAGGGAAGTAAATATGAGTAAACTTACCATGTAACATAAAAATGTTCCACTCTATACTATAAGTCTCATTTTATACTACAATCACTTCGCTACAACCTCATAAATTAAAAATAAAAATGAATAATGTCTCAAACAATTTTTGTATTTCTAAATATAAATTTATTCTTCTGAATTTTCAAAATTTGAAAGAACTAGTAACATGTCCTCATCAGGAATTTCCTCTTCAATCATCTCATCTGGAATCTCCTCATGAAAAGTCTGCAATGATGATTCTTGTAACTCTATGGTCTCCAAACATTCGATAAATTCGCCATCAAGAGATTGATCCAAAAAATCATTCAAGTCATCTCCTCCTTGTGAGAATACTTCATTATTGGTGCTGTCAATTTCAATAAATGTAGTGGATAATTCAAAAGAAATTGCCACGGTCTCTTCATTGTGAGCCATTTTATTTTGAAATTGCTTGCTGTAAATTGCAGAAAAAAATAATCACTTTCATTTATCGTTTTTAGTAATACATAATATAAAACTAACTTTATCAAGTATTTAGTATAACAGAAGGACTGTAAATAAATAACAGAAAACATTTTTCAAATTATCTTAAAGTGTACAACATAGTTCCCCTTACAAATTAACAACTCACCTTTTTAAAAGTAGGAGAAGTGTTAGTACTGTGTAAACCAAACACCAGAAATTGAGCACCAAAAATTCCTCACAAATGTACATCAGACAGTAGTATCACAAAATGGCTGTGGTTTCCTCTCATTTTAGATATATACATAACCAATTAACTTTCATCACACACAAATACAAAACCAAAGTAACATTTTAATTGGTTCTAAATTTCAACACTTTCAAATGTGTTTTCCCCATGCAATTTTCCATAGGACATTTAGATACGTCTACAGCCTGAATGGCTGAACGGAATTACACCAAACTTGGCAAAATGGTACATCAAACCTAAGAGGTCAGGGAGGATCTACTATGCCCCCTTATGGTCATTTGCCCCTTCGCTTTGGCCTCCTCTTGTCTCTCGATCCTACCGAGAGACAAGATGGCGGCCGCTACGGACTGTTTGGAATGTTTACAGACGCCGGAGAACCAATCACCTTCGCAAAGCTCCGTAACGCGAAAAGTACGCGAAGCGGAGCGCTGTTACAGATATATATCTTTTTTTGAACGTTAATTTCTCAAAATCCACTGGAGCACATATATTGAAACCTAGCAAAGGCACATCGGGCTACCAGTCCCTAATATTTTGCCAAGTTTCGTGCAAATCCATTCAGCCGTTCGATTATTATTATTATATTTTTTTTTTGCCCCGCGGGGCCCTTTTAAAACCTCCACATCAAACCTAGGGGGTCAGCGAGGATCTACTATGCCCCCTTATGGTCATTTGCCCCTTCGCTTTGGCCTCCTCTTGTCTCTCGATCCTACCGAGAGACAAGATGGCGGCCGCTATGGACTGTTTGGAATGTTTACAGACGCCGGAGAACCAATCAGCTTCGCTTCACAAAGCTCCGTAACGCGAAAAGTACGCGAACTGGAGCGCTGCCCGGTCCGCTGTTACAGATATATATCTTTTTTTGAACGTTAATTTCTCAAAATCCACTGGAGCACATATATTGAGACCTAGCAAAGGCACATCGGGCTACCAGTCCCTACAATTTTGCCAAGTTTCGTGCAAATCCATTCAGCCGTTCGGGCTAAAAGTGAGGCCAACCGCCCTATGGAAAACTCAATGTTAAAAACACGTTTTGGGACCCCCCTTTTTTCTCGGCCCCCCCTTGACGAAACCCCCCCAATTTTTCAGGGGCTGCTCAGAAACAAAATGTTCCATTTTCCTGAAAATTTCAGCCAATTCCGTCCACAAACGCCAAAGTTATTAGACATAGAATTTTCAAAAATCCCATAGAGAAAAAATCCTAACTATATATACCTACTGGCGACCGCCAGTAGGTAATATATATATATATATCTATTACTGACCAAAGTATTCCTGCGCGTCGCCACACACTCCCAGCTGGCGCAGATACACAAAGCACGGACCAAATTTCACGGTGTTCAATCTTTTTATTCGCTAGCCGGTTTCATAACGTTTCGGCACCCCTGTGCCTTGCTCACATGACAGCGAAAGTGAGTGAGGGTAAAATATTTAAAGTGAAAGTGCTCAATTTCAATTGGACAAATTCAAATAGACATGGAAAGCAGGTTTGTAAGGGGGACATTGGTTGTGTAATACAAGGGCATATCCGACAACACATTATTCAACTACATTGATGTGCTGATGTATTGGAGCATACTAATTTCCAAATATATAGTTGGACACTTTGTGCACAATATCGCAAATTTATTAAGTACAAAATAGTAGGAATTTTCATGGTTAAATACCTTTGTTAAAAATACAATGTTATAAATATTTCATATATTTACAATTGGAGAGAGTCAAATAACCCCTATAACTTTGTTAATTCATTCAATCTCAATTTGTCCCTAGTGTCCCCTAAAAAGTAGGGCATAATCCTATACTTTAATTCATGATATAAACAACCGCCCTTCCCCGATCTGTTCACCCTGCTGTTTTTTTGTATTTATCCAAATGTGCTGTACAATCTTGCCACTGATAACCTAACAGAATACTGACTTCTCATAATACATTCTGTTCGTGCCCACACCTAGTAAAACAAGTGTTTGGTGCAAAGGAAATTGTTTTTTTCAATTTCTTATTTTTTGTAGTTCAATCCTGCTGATGACATTGCAGACAGATCCATTGCACAAATTTAACTGAGCCCAGTTAAAATTATCATTCTCGTTAATACCTCAAAATCCCCACACTCAATAAGGGTTAAACAAAAAACCCCAATTCTAGACCAAAAGTTAAAGAGAGGGAACACAATCTGAAAAGACATCAGACCAAATATTAAACCCTACATTACAATACAATATTCCTATGGATAGTAATTTCAAAAATCAAAAATCAATAATCAAAAATCAAATATGCCCAAATGTTGCAAAACGCTGACCGCCCACACTTTTCCAATGCTCAATTTCTGAGTTTTGGCGCTTAACAGTTGATACATCGGGGATTAGTTCCTAGTAAAGGTTTGTAGTTATTTTCAGAGCCTAAAGATCTTTAAGGTACACAGAGGGCACTGTTGAATAAAACAACAAAACAGTTGTCATTAAAACTGTTGATATACCAACAACTGTCACAAGTCATAGAATATATAAAACACTTTCATATAATCCTATATAGTTCAGTACTCTGTTCCCTTAATGCAAACAGGTATAAAGGTCTTCCGTCACATTCAAACCTCCCGGGTATTTACTGTTGAGTTGTAGTATATATCTAGTTTCAAGTTTTCTTAATTTTGCCTCTCTGTTGCCGCCCCTCCTACTCGCCAGAACAGAATCCACCACAAAGTATCTAAGATCTTTGTTGTCACTATTGTGGTGGGTTTTAAAGTGACGTGCAACGGGATAAGTATTATCCTGTGTTGTAATAGCCCGTAAATGTTGGAGTATACGCTTATGTACAGGCAGCTTAGTACTGCCCACATATTGCAGTGGGCAAGAGCATTCCAGGACATATACGGCAAAATCAGTATTGCACGTAAGGGTTTTGGTAATTTTATGTTCTTTATTACAAAAACCGTCATGATAGCCTGTACGGTTGATACCATGTGTGCAAGCTTTGCAAGATTTGCACTTATGGAATCCCCCCTTGTTCTGAAACCATACTTTTTTGGCAATGACCTCCGGTCCAGTATCCACTAGTCTGTCTCTCATGTTGGGAGCTCTACTGTAAGTGATATTGACCCGTTTGGGAAGATTATGTCCAATTATGGGGTCTTGTAAGACTATAGGCCAGCTTCTATTAATGATTTTCCTCACCTCCTTGTGGTGGGAACTGTAGCCAGTTATAATCCTAAATGTACCATCGCCTGGACTGGTCCTAGAACCAGTAGTTGTTTTCTCTGTAGTTATACCGGTGGATATATTTCTTTTAGTCAGTAGAGAATGGCGATCAAGATTTTTGGATTTATTTATAGCCTTGTCAATGATTTTCTGACTGTATCCCCTTTCTCTAAATCTCATAGCGCTTGCTGCTTGAGCTACCATTAAATCATCATCATCGCTGCACAGTCTACGTAAACGCAGCATCTCTCCATACGGAATACTCATGATAAGATGACCTGGGTGTGTGCTGCCTGCATAGAGTGTAGTGTTACCCGCAGTACTTTTTCGGTATATTTTGGTTTCCAGATTGTTGTTCCGTATGTACACTAGTGTGTCTAAGAAGGGTACTTGTTGTTGACTGAATTCAGCAGTAAAATGAATATTGAATTCATTATCATTTAGGCAATCAATAAATTCTAACGCCTTCTCCTTTCCCCCCTCCATACAACAAACAGATCATCTATGAACCTATGCCAACTAATGACATGGTTCTCCATTTCATGTTGGAAACGAGAATGGAGGACCAGTTCCTCCCAAGCGCCCATGTGAAGACACGCGAAGCTTGGGGAGAAACTGGCCCCCATAGCTACACCCTGCAGTTGCCTGGAAATCAGACTGTTGTACATAAATATATTATGTTTGAGGCAAAAGTTCAACATTGAAATCAGCATGACATTATGTTGATGAAACCTATCATCCCAAGTAATGCTGTACAGCCGTCACACCATCCGAGTGGCGAATACTCGTGTAGAGGGATGTAACATCGAGGGCAATTAGCCAATCACCCTCTCGTACCTGTATGTTGCTGATTTTCGACAGGAAATCCCCTGTGTCCTTAACATAGGATTTCAATCCTTGAACAAAAGTTTGGAGGAAATAGTCTATATATATAGATGTCCGTTCCAATAGACTCCCCCTGGCTGAGATGATAGGTCTGCCAGGGGGATTGTTCCTGTCTTTGTGGACTTTTGGGATGAAATATAGGGAGGGTATCACTGGGGGGTCCGTTTTAAGATATTTATATTCGGCCTTACTCAGCAGTTTTTGTGATTTCCATTCTTGCAACAATAGATGGTATTCATCTTGCATATTCTTAATTTCATCCCCCTTGAGTCTTTCATAGTGGTCCCGATTATTGAGTTGACGATATGCCTCCTTGTCATAGTCTGATCTGGTAAGAAGCACAATATTGCCCCCTTTGTCACTGGGGCGGACGATTATTTTGTTGTCCTTCTTGAATCTTTCCACCAATGATTCAAAATCAGATGTTGTTTGGTCATGTTTGTATTTTGTCTTGCTTATTTTGCCATGTAGGTCCTTAAGATCACTCACCAGATTCTCATGGAATACGTCAATTACATCACGAGGCATGATAGGGCAAAACGTCGATGGAGGTTTAAATGGGGTGAGTGGAATAGGTATAGACGGTGTTGGAGGTAATATTTCAGACACCCTACTGTCACTGATGTTGTGACTGATTGTATCATTGCCATCATTCATCCATAAGGTCTCAAGTTCCTGGGTCAGCGAAGGGTCTTGTTCCGCCTCACGGGTTACATCGGTGATCCCCCCTTGGCGCATTCTGTGGTACTTTATTAGTTCCAATTTACGAGTTGCTTTGTAAAAATCTACTCGTGTAGCTGCATAATTCATATTCGTTTTGGGAGCAAATGACAAACCCAGTCTTAGGATCTCTTCCTCCCTGATGGTTAGTTTCATTGGTGTTAAATTTATTATTGTTTGCTCAGTACAGTCACTCATTTTTTGTACCACTGACCCCTGCCTCTTTTCTTCTGTTGATTCGAGTTCCCTTGATTTTGCCCTCGCCCTCGCCCTCCTCCTTCTTCTGCGGGCGTAGTTTTTCCATTTTCTTTGTAATTCTTTCTCGTTCCCGGTCTTAGGGAACGGAGGCGTTCCTCGCATAAAAAAATAATTTCTTCGCCCGGAGATGGTTTTTTGCCACTGCCTGTGGCATCGGTGTTTCTAGATTCCAGCTCGTTTTCACTTCCTGGTTCTGAACTGGAGTCAGAGGCTGTTGTATCCCCGGTATTTGGTTGTACACGTTTGTAATTTCTTTTTCCTTGTGCCTTTTGTTGTGTAACCCCAACCGGTTTCCTCACTCCCTCATACTTTCTCGAGAAAGTGAAAATTTGCCCTAGAAGATAGTCCTGTCTGTCCCTTGCAAACTTATAAGGTTTTCGTGCAATGATTTTCTCTTCTTCCTTCTTTAGGCGAGTAAACATTTCCTTTAGGAGTTTTGTCTTCTCCTCAGAATCGCCTAATGCATCCAGTTCTTCATTCATTGCATCTATATCCTCCAGCAACTTAGCCCGATCTATTTCCGCATATTTAAGGAGAATCAAAACCGAGCGTCTTGATGCCTCCAGGTTATTTTCCGCCCATTCCCGCATTAGGTCAGGGTTTGGATTTTCGTAGGAAGGCGATGTCAGGATTCGTAGTCCCCTCAGAACTCTGTTAACTTCCGCGTATTTTTGCAGGGACCTCGCATCCCACCATTTACTTTGTTCTTGGCGAGATTTCTTCTCAAGGGCTTTAATCTTGTTGTGAATCAGGGTTGGTGTTTTCCTGCGTGTCTGACTTATCATGTGCAGCAGCGGACGTGGCCGGGAGTTCCTCAGAGAACATGACATTGACTCGAGCCTCCCGCTCCCTCACGCTGTCAGCCGACATAATGTTAATGCGAATTAATTATGTGGTTAAAGCTGCCGAATGCCTATAATATAACACTCGCGCTGCCTACCACTTTGCCGTTTAGCTCTCCGCCTTCAAACACGATAGGGATTATTCCTCACCGGTGCCACGATGCTCATCCCGGGTCTCCCGTCTCTCAGTCCTGCTGCAGGCGCGGATTTTCCTCAGGGGCTCCTACTGCTTCCGGTTGCTCGGTATCGGTTGAAGGGGTCAAACGCTTTCTTCCTCCCGGAAGACAAAAAACACCCAGGCAAAACCTGGGTAGGAATCCACTTGAAATGGCGTTGACCTGTAAAGTTCCGTTGTCTGGAGAGGGTCTCGTGTATAGCCGCGTAGATCCCAACGGCCAAATATATTACTGACCAAAGTATTCCTGCGCGTCGCCACACACTCCCAGCTGGCGCTGATACACAAAGCACGGACCAAATTTCACGGTGTTCAATCTTTTTATTCGCTAGTCGGTTTCATAACGTTTCAGCACCCCTGTGCCTTGCTCACGTGACAGCGAAAGTGAGTGAGGGTAAAATATTGGTATACAGCCTTTACAACGAAACTTTTACAACGAACTACCATTACAACGCAACTTTTACAACGCAAACCATTACAACGCATAGCGCTGGGGGGCGCTCTAGGATTGGGAATAGGTTTAATGTACTATCCAACACCTTCCCTACTATCCACGGGGACTGGAGTTGGAATAGTAAATTCAACTATTCACTATCCAGCGCCCAAAAGCATTATGCGTTGTAATGGTATGCGTTGTAAAACTTGCGATGTAAAGGTAGGCGTTGTAAAAGTATGCGTTGTAACGTCATACATCCTAAAATATTTAAAGTGAAAGTGCTCAATTTCAAATGGACAAATTCAAATAGACATGGAAAGCAGGTTTGTATATATATATATATATATATTCGAAAATAAGATTTTCCTCCTTCATAGGAAATAATCGTCCAGCACTCCCAGATGGGTTAAGTGACTCGTTTTTTTATTATAGATGACAAAACATCAACGAGTTTCAGCAGTCTGAGCTGCCTTGTTCACGATGCCAGAGCGCCATAATTTTTTCGTTAAATTACGCACTTTCACAAAGCAAGAACATCGAGGAAGGACTACAAGGATTTGAATACATTAGCCTGCATGCTTGTTTACTGTTAAAACGGCGGCCATATTAGAACATGCAAGGTGCATATACAAATATCAATTACACGGATAGTTCCCTTTATTATAGTCATTCCATGTAAATGAGAGCACAGAATTTTCTTTCATGGTTGTTCAAGCCAAACATGTACTTTGCCCTCCTGGATTTATATATCTAGCAGAGATATCAAATCCCTTACACTTATAATCCAGATTCTCCGGCAAATACAATGACTCTATTGAACATCCAATTCTAACAGAACCACATTTGTATTTCTGCAACCTCTAAATCCTACAATTTACATGTTCTACATATATTTCAACAGTTCAAAAGTTCAGGGGGAATAAAAAAGATATTATTTTTCAATGATGTATATCGTAAGAAAAACTTTCTTAATTATTATAGTGCTAATGCCTGGTGCAAATTGATCATTGCAAGTGTAAGTGCCTCAGAGTATATTCTTATACAAATTTCATATACTTGTTAAAACACCTTAACAAAAAAACATAGTAAAAATATCATTTTATATTCCAAAATTTAGATTTAAAGTACAAGTGCTTCACAGTATATTATTATATATATTTCATACACTTGTTAAAACACCTTTTAAAAAATGTCATTATATATTCCAAGACTTTCAGATGCAAGTGCTACTACCACTCTCAATATCCTATGAGATCGATATACAAAAAACGACCCCTAATTTACTTTTAAAACTGTTTAAAATAGTGAAAAGAAACCGTACATACACAAAGATCCATTTTAGAATTTTTTTTTTCTTTGTAGCAATCATCTAATCCTTTCCTGTCCCTCTTCCTCACAGGCTTAGGGGCATATTACCAACAACTAGCGATAATTATCGCTATGTTGGCTTAGCGGCAATATTTTTATCGCCAAGCTGCGGCGATTTTTATCGCTTAGGAACCTTGCTATTATCAAGGTTTATCTCCTAAGCGATAAAAATCGGCCGAAATGCATGAATATCACTGAAAAGTCAGCGATATTCATGCATTACCGAGCTAATGCTCTTAGCCATGTTATTCACCTACCATTGGATAACATGGCTAAGAACTGCTCAAGGGCAGGTGTTAGCTTTTGGAGATAATTGCGCTTAGCGCGAATATCTCCAAAAGTTGGTAATAGGAGATAGCCATGTTAGCGACTGTTTCCAGTCGCTAACATCTTGGCACGCCCACTTTGCATGTCATTAGTGATAAATTTCACTGACATGCAAAACGGGGCCCAAGATGGTCGCTACCTCCTACTAGCTGTCGCTAAATGGTGTTAGCGACAGCTAGGTAATAGGGAGATAATTTTATCCCGCTTTCTTGGCTTTTAAAGCCAAAAAAGCGGAGATAAACCCCCTTGATAATATGCCCAAAATCTCTTAATTTAAAACCAAAAAGGTCTCATTTTAAACAGCTTTACCCTTAGAATCCCTTGTCTCACTACCTTAATGTAGGCATGTGTAAAGGTCCTAATCTACATTCAGTCCATAAGGTTCCTTACATTGATATATATATATATCCAATTTCCAAGGACGTGTTTAGAAGCAACAATGACATTTCATATGCTTATAGAACTCAGTGTCTCAGTGTATTGTTACAAGATAAAATCTTGTAGAGGGCCGGATGTGACCCATGGGCCGTAGTTTGGAGCCCCCTGTATTACACCAACATGAACTTCATAGTATAGAGACTTAGGGCTTGATTTAGATCTTAACAGGACTCCCGTCATCTCTCTGTGGGGGAGTTTACAAGTACCCTGTAGAGCTGACGGATTCCCGCCCACCGTATTTAGATGTGGGCTAGCTGATCTGCTATACGCATTGACAGAGTGTTTTCAGTCTCTTAAATGATTCACTGCTGTCAACGCATCTGACTCCTCAGCTGGCTAACATTACTCCATCAGTGTGGTGGGATTGCGCCAAGCATATTTAAATTTCACTGTTGTGCTTTTGTTGTTCTAGCGATGGATTGCAGACAGAGTTATTCCTTCATGCGACGCGTTCAACATTGTACTTTCCCTGTGGCTTTTGGATGGATGCTAGCATCACATACCTGATGTGTTTTGGCTAATTGTTGTCAACTGGATACCACACTATTAAGTGAACTCTATTGGAGACCATGATCCTTTGCCATTCCACTGCAGTAGAATGTTGTTCCTAAGCACGTTTTCAGGCGGTCCCACCAATATCCAAATGAGGCCCTATGTGTTAACTGTATGAAGCTCTTAATGTTTGTCATTATTGAAGAAAGAACTTCTTGTAGTACACAACTGAAAGTTGGTTGTGGCTTCCCATCAGATACTGCCACAGTGTAGTGGAATGATCCTGTGGCCATAAAATGAAGTACTGCCATGATTTTGACTATTGATGTGGGTTTCCTATTGTGAGGCAGAAGATCTGTCTCCAGCTGATGACATAAATCAATAACAGTTCGCCAATTCAATATGAATTGTTTGATAATATCCTGTTCTTCCATTTCATGCTATTTTTACTATCCCACAAATAGCTCACTGGCCTGGATTAGAAAAACAAGGACATAACAAGGGAAAAATTTACTCAAGAGGTTACTACAAATAGTTTTTTATATTTGATAAAAAAAATACCTTCATGTTGTTGTAACTTTTTAAAAATGCTTGTGATTGATTGCTAAAAATTGTGTTACATTAATACAAACAAACAGAAATTCACAAAACTTGTCTTGCTTTTTCATTTTTTGTATCCATACAGGTCAACTCCCATCAAAAGAAGGAAATCAGGAAGGCCATCGCGAAGAAGGTGCACACCATAGGGCTTTACAAGAGGGGCAGCATTCACTGGCGAAAGCGATGGGAGGACCTACGATATTTGACTGAGAAGTCAGCTGAAATCCAGCTCCGCCAGTCCTCCCAACATGAGAAGTGTGTGGGCCGCACCCTGACCCCCCCCTAATGTCTTGCATTTTTGCAGTGGCGTATCACCAGCTTAATTGGCAGTTCAGAGCCCGACAGATTATGGCATCAACATAAAGGTTGGCACATGTGCAACGCACAAAAAGGGTTCTTGACAGTGTACGTTTTACACAAGGTGTATGATGTGTTTTGTATATTAATTTGTGGAAAATAATACCAATATTTTTCTGATTACTGCCAAAGGACTGTTTTGAGCAGACGCATGTCTGTATAAAATAAATTCTACACTAGTTAATTTGATGTTATAAGGGACAGTTGTACCAAATAGGCCAAAATGTATAATTGTGTCTGATGTAATGCTCCAACACAATTGCAAAGGATGTTACTTTAGCCCTATTACATGTGACATAGCATTAAATGCACTTATGATACAGTGGATGTTTGGGGGAAACCTTGAAGGATCTACACAAATGACCCCTTGCTGACTTTAGAATGTTGGCTATTTTTCAGAAATGTATAGCTTTCTGGGATCCATCATGGGTTTCACAACCATTTTTTTTTACCACAAACTGGAAGGAGGTTGAAAGCACAAAAATAGGAAAAATGTGCTATAACCCAGTTAAATGCCAAAACTGTGGTAAAAAATTACCTTTTTTGATTCAAGTCTGTCTGTTCCTTAAAGCTGAGAAGATGGTGACTTTAACACTGCACACCTTTCATTAATGCCATTTGTAGGGAAAAAAACAGACACTTTCTTCTGCAGCACTTTTTTCCCATCCCCCCCCCCAAACTAACTTTAGCTATATTTTGTCTAATTTATCGGTCCCCTGCAGGGGGAACCACACACCTTGGGTACCTTTGGAACCCTCAGGATGTTGGAAAAAAATATGCAAATTTGGCATGGATAGCCTATGTGGAAAAAAAGTTATGGGGGCCTAAGCGCGAAATATAACAAAAAGCCAAAAAAGATCTACCACTGGCGTGGCGGGCAAGGCCTAACAGCAAAAGGGTTACATTAGGTGCTTCCACATTAGTCTCTATGCTTCGCGCCTTACTAAATGTGCCCATTACTCTAGCCCAGTGTTCTTCAATCTGTGGGGCATGCCCCCCTGGGGGGGCGTGACACCTTCCCTCCACTGCCATCTGCCCTTTGTTCCCTCCGTGCAAATCTTCTTAGAGGACTCCGTTATGTTGAAGGGGGAGGGAGGGGAGATCGATGGGGCAGGAGGTGCCCGTCCTTTTGTCTGGGTAACTCTCCCAGGAGGGGGTTAATTCACGGAGCTGTTAGCTTCAGCTAAAGTGTGAGGCAAGGAGTCTCCTCTGCTAAAAACGAAAGCAAACAACCAGACACGCTTTCGGTTTTAGCAGAGGAGACCCCTCGCCTCCCACTGCAGCTGAAGCATTGCAGCTCTATGAATTAACCCTCTCCTGGGAGAGTTAGCTCTTCCCAGAACTGAGAGAGTTGAGTTCGAGTCTCGGCATTGAAGCTGAACATCCTGTGATTCTGGGCAAACCACTTATTCTCCCCGTGCCTGACAAAGAAAATGAATATGTTCTCATGTAATGCAACTGGTGCTATGTAAAGCGCTCTGATACCTGATTCAGGTCAAGTTATATAAATCTCTGTAAAAAAACAAAAAGTAGGCTCTGGCCCAGGGCCCCAGCCTTTCAAAGGGGGTGGGAGTGTGTGTGTGGGGGAGGGGTGGGGGGCCTTGAATCATTTTAAAACACAATGTTGTAAATAGCGTTTTTCAATCATTAATTTTCAATGTGTATAAGTCTACATACATTTTGCAGACAAAATGTGTTTATGCATCATGCAACATCCATATAAAAAGTTTATTTTAGATCAATACATGACCTCACATATGAGAAATAGAAGGGTGTGACAGATTATTTACAGTAATATTAGTGAACTGCTGTTGTGTTACAAACTGAAAACACACATCACTATCCCTGAATATCCTATGTACACACATTTAGTATTTGACCAAAGAAGGCATGAAAGAGCTGAGACTAGATCATAAAATCAAAGCTGGTCTGAACAGGGGCCCCAAAAATACATTTGGCCCACAGGCCACAAAATCCTTAAAACGTCCCTGAAAGTTTATTTTAAAATTACACAGGCAGGCGCGCAAAATGCCAGTCAGCCATGTGTTTAAACAACTTGCAAATTGCTAAATATAGTTATAAAAAAGTATGTATTCATTTGTAATGTTAACGAGCTCCCGGCCCCCCCTTCTTTTTGTCGATTCATTTGTAATGTGACTTTTTTTTTATCTTTGCTCCCTTTTATTATCAGTCATTGATCATTCAGGCAGCCCTAGAAAACAAGTGGTGTTTTGAGCTGTGTAATAAGCCTCTGTCATTTCACCACACCCACCCACTCACAAACCTGCAGTTTACTAAACACTCTTATTGTATTGAATGGTATTCGCTGAATATGCCCGGAATGTGCGCGTGGCGGTCAAGTCCAGAAATTTCTGTCAGGTGGTGGGGGGGCCCAACATCTAAAAAAATTCAGCTGGGGGGGCTCAACCTACAAAAGTTTGAAGACCTCTGCTCTAGCCTCTTTACTTGAAGCTTGGAAAGCGGTGGCTGTAACTGATTTTGAAAAAGCCTACCCAGATGTATCTATTTTAATGAACTATAGGCCTATTTCTCGTTTACAAGCTCCAGCAAAAATAATTAGCATATCATATAAACACGTTATTAACAAAATTTATGGAACAACATCATTTTCTAGATATTTCTCAGTTTGGCTTTTGTGCAGCTCATTGTACTAAAGATCTACTTTTCACTGTTGCTGAAAACGTAAAAAGTATATCAAACAGGAACAGCATTATTGCTCTAATTATGCTAGATTTACCAGAGGTATTCAACACCATCTCCCATACAATCCTTATTCATTGGCTTGAGGAGATTGGTGTCCAAGGGCCTTTTCTAGAATGGTTTGTCAATTTTATTACGGATATATCTTTTTGGTCCGTCTTCTTCCATACATGTCTCAACAAATTCGGCTGGATTGTGGTGTGCCTCAGGGGCCTGCCCTGAGCCCTACCCTATTCAATATTAGGTGGCTCCTTTAGCCAAACGTATTCAGGAGTTGGGCATTGAGGTATTATCCTATGCAGGTGACACACAATAAATTGCTTCCCTGGAAGATGACAAAGGTCTTACCATATCTATAGCCTCATGGATGAATCGAAATCACCTGAGGCTTAATTCAGATACAACCGAGCTGTTCATCTTGGGCCCAAATTTGCAGATTTAGAATTGCGTTTGGTGGATGTGATTTAGATTGAAGCAGTGTGTAATGTAGTAGCAGAATTTGATTTCAACATTCTTTTAATATATTTTAATAGTATCCATCTTTGGACTGTGAGAGCTTTCCTCCGTGTATATGTGTTAACCCCATGCAAAGTTACTTCTCGGAGTCCCTTTAGGAAATACTGTTGCTCAAGTATCTACCCTACTCTTGCTTGACCATTAAAATCAATGAAGTTTGCAGTGAACTGATGTAAATGTATGTGATAGGCCATCCCTTTGTGCTCTCTACTTCATTTTTGAAGGCCCCAACATATTGTGCACTGCTATCATCAAGAACCCCTCCCCAGTACGTACCCCAGAACAAAAAGATATCCCTCTTACGAAGTTAAGGTACCTCAGCCCTTGTCCAGATGATTGGCATCTTCCTTCAGGTATAACCGAGGCCTCCTGATAACTCGTGCCCCCTTCAACTTAAACCCCCATGGCCCCTCCATTGCTTTATTTGTCCCTTGCTCCTCAACTTCTCCTGGCCATGTATCCTCAAAGAGTGTCCCACATTATCCATGATAAACAAGCAGCGAGCAACCCAATATACCCTCGAGGGTTCGGGCAATGGATGTAGAAGGGTAGAGGTACCTTCAAGGGATTATATTTACACTATTTGTGACGTTTAGTTATAAATGCAATTTGAGACCCAAATGAATAATGGTCTAAACACGAATTAAAAATCGTGATTATTGATTCAATTTAAGGCAGTCACAGTATGCGATCAAAACATATAAAGCAAAGAAACAAGGGTGTATGTAGAAAAAGTGTATTTTATACGTGTTATAAATCAAAAATAGGGTACAAATGATATATCAACAATGTTACAAGAAGTACATGTTACAAAAGATAAAAACACTTCATTGTAGCAATTGTATGCGCTTTTCTTCCTTGTTGCAATTAGTGCAGTAGATTTGATAAAGAAAAAGCGCTTTTAACATTGTTGATATATCATTTGTACCCTATTTTTGATTTATAACACGTATAAAATACACCTTTTCTACATACTCCCTTGTTTCTTTGCTTTTTATGTTTTGATCCCACATTATCCATAGCTTCTCTGGCATTTACTAGGCTCACCTCCTGAAGCTGCTTGATTTCCTGAAGAGCATACTTCTTAGCTTGTCTCACTGGCAGGGAGAACCCCTTCCTCCCCTTTCTAATTGTCTGCCATCGCATTTATGGACTCTGGATGGAAGGGTTGCTGACAGTCTCCTCTCCTTGTTGTGGCTCTTCCTCCAAGACTAGGACTTGTAAGCCAAAGTGTTGACAAGATGTCTCTGGTAATGCCATTTGAAAATCAGCCTTTAAGAATGCCCCCATTGAAATTATGTGTTTTGTGTGCAAAGAAAATATGTGATCTCTTTTATTTGTCTTCTGTGTTGGAGCATTGAGGCTGCCAGTTCGTTGTAGAGCAGCAGTGCCAGAACTGGTCTGAGCGGCCTGGTCTGTTACTCAGACAGTGCCTGGAACACTGTGGCTTTTCTCCAATCCGGCTGTGCAACACAGCTGGCTTGGAGAAATAGACGGACAGCCAAACTGAAACAAGCACTTCTGAGTGCCCACCACTCCGCCCTGTCATGGCCCAGCCCGCCCTACACACGTATGACAGAGCCAGTCACGGAAAAATAAAATGCCATTATTTTATTTTTGTGTGACTGACTCTAACGAGTGGGGCGACGCTCCTCCGCCATTTTGGAGGAGTCACCCCTGGACATGAGGCCCCGTTCATGGACCTAACCAGTCACATATTATCCTCTACTTCATAAAAGAATTGAACGTGGGTCAGAATGACTGGTGAGGCTTCTGTTCACTGGCTCCTACAAGCTGTTCAATGCGTATGATCGAGGGGATCATCTGGACAGTTGATATTTGATGAAGAAGGTCCCGAACAAAAGTCTGAGTGTCTGAACCTTCTTCTCCCCACGGTAGACCATTTGATCTAATTTTGCTGCGTCTTGACCTGTTTTCAAGATGTTCTTGTTTTAGGCCTAGTGTGTTGTAGTGTGTCAAGATTCTCCCAATTAATTCTTCAGAGGATAAGAAAATCTTGTGTGTAGAAAATTGCCTTCCACAGTACATAGTATGGACCCCTACTGCTCTTTAAGCCCTACGGGCAACCTGCCTGCATCTTTCATTGTAACTAAACCTGTCAAGTTGCCTGGCCCACCCCCTCAAATAGCTGAGTCCCACTTAGCCCCCTCGTCAGGTGAGCTTCTCCCCTGTTGGAGTCCAGACTTGTGTGTTGTGCCTCACCTGATGTAATACACCTGACAGCTACCACTAACTGTGCTAATGCTCAGGTACCAAACAGTGTAGTGGTCCCCAAGATGGTATATTTTGACCATATGGGCTCCAAGTAGGTGTGTGCCCAGGGGCAGTGTACCTTGTGCAGGTCTCCTGTTGTTGACTCAGAGGAGAGCTCTAGTGGCCTCCTCTGTCTCAGTTCTTCTTCCATTTTTCTCCATACTCCTTGGTCTCCACCGGGCTGCCAGGCTGGCCATTCCCACTGGAGGCTCCCAAATCATGTTGATACTACAGTCTAGGCCCGCCTCTTAATGTGGCTCAATAACTGCAACCCTAGAAGGCACTGACGCCTTTTAGAGCCTGCACTCCGGGGTCCTTCAAACCAGCTCAACCCAGCGATATTGCGGAGACAGTAGAATCTGCCTCTAACACACTCATGGGACTCTCAGCTGCTGGGCGTCAGGGGACATACAGCCGCCACACACACCACCAGGACGCCGGTCACTCACCCGTCCAGGCTATAGCTCACAAAGAGCTGCCAACACTCCCTGCATTACCTCTGCTCGTGCTCAGGAGGCCTTTATTTTGAGCGCTGAGGTATACTGTGCTTGCCCTCATATCTACAGGTGATGTCGGGAGCCTGTAACTATTGATAAAATGCCTGTTTGCACAGTGATTGGAATTCCAGCATTTACGGTGATCACCTCACTCCCAGAATTATTCCTGAACATTTTGGCAGGTCAAATCTGTAAAATGTAATGCATAGAAAACATGCAGCAAATTCCAATCCATGGTGGAATTCCATATTGAAAAATTTCAAAATGTCTCATTTTTCTTTAGCCTCCATTCATTTCTGCATTATCCCTGAAATATGAGATTCCATTTACATGCCTTAAGGTCTCCTTGTCTGTTAAATTTGAATATTACTCCTTCTTAAATATGATAAAAAATGCTCATGAACCTATAATCATAGACACATTCCTATTATGGAAGCAGTTGGATTAATAATGCATGTAATTATGATATACAATTTTCTGTGGACTTTTCTAATTAGAATAAAAATTGAAGATAAAAAAAAATTGAAGATAACATCAACAGTGCAATTCTGAAATGCTTCTAATTTATAATCCTGGTCTCTTAATCAATGGTCTGCCAGAGAAAATCAAGTCAGATGTTATTATGGGCTCTCCTTCTGGATTTAATTACACAGTAACTCATGCCTCACAAATGCAGAGAAACACACCAGGCAGTTTATTGCTTTGAAGAACAGCTATTAATCGTGCCCTCTTCCATTCAAAGCTTGCAATTTGTGTTTTTATCTTTGTATGGAAAAGTCTGCACAGAAAGCAGAGGAATTATTTCAGGTCTAAAGCCTGAATGCTGAGGGCTAGCAGTAATAGAATGATGTGAGCGTTTAACAAAAATTATATTTCAAGAAATATCATGCTGTCTCTTGACATGACTCCTCTTTGCTGACTTACAGAACATCAAGACTTTGGAATGAGCGTTTAATCACCGCACAATATGACCTTCATTTCCGTGTCCCCCTTTTACTGGACTACTTGCTAGACATTTTCGTGCCTGTGTGAAAGAGGGTCAAGGGTAGGAGAGCATGACGGCCATTTTGAGTTTGTGAAGTGTGTAGCGTTTTAGCCAGCCTGATTGGTCGCTGTTTGGGCCAAATGGATTGCCAAAATGGTCCATGTCCACCCCTTGATTCGCAAGGCAGGTCTGGATTTACACGTCAGAATGACTGCATTCAGCAAATGCATTTACCTGAATGTTCTGTCCTTCCTTATGTCTCGTGCGTGTGTGAAAGAGGGTCAAGGGTAGGAGAGCCTGGCGGCCATTTTGAGCTTGTTTAGTGTGTAGCGTTTTAGCCAACCTGATTGGTCGCTGTTTGAGCCAAATGGATTGGCCAAAATGGTCCATGCCCACCCCTTGATTGGCAAGGCAGGTCTGGATTTACACGTCAGAATGACTGCATTCAGCAAATACATTCACCTGAATGTTTTGCCCTTTCTTATGTCTCATGCTGTGGCAACCCAACCGAGTATTCATTTGTTTATTTTGATCCCTGTTTCCGCTTGCTTATATTCCTGACAGATGCAGTGGTGTAACGAAACTTGAGAGTGCCCCCCCATGCAAGTATGATAATGGGACCTCCACCACGTCTCCCCACTCCAATAAATCCAGTAAATATATATATATTTGTGGGAAGAACTATAGTCTAGATATGGGATTGCCCATAGAGAAACCAGCAGAAGTAACTTCTGTTTATTATATTTGTATTTTGTTTTCAATATTTGACTGAAAACAAAGAAAAAAGTCCAATTTGAAACACGTTACATCTTTTTACTCAGCATACCACTTGGATATAAATTAATTCTTTACCTAACATAGAAACTGAAAACCAAAAAATGTTGACTTTCCAGTCCCTGCGATTCACAAAGTTATAGAGTACGTATGCAACCACAAAGTGTTAATTTTAATATGCACTAAACTCATTTTGCAATTCAGTAAAGCCTTTCAGCAATCATTCCCTTACAGCCGTCTGGCATTATTATTATATGCCCAATAAAGTCATGTGCTTAGTCCACTTCCACGCAGGCCCATAGATAATGCTTTTGTATAATGGACTCCCTTGTTATAAATAAAAGAAGGATTTCATGTTGGAAGTTAAAATTGCAATGCTGCTGAACAATCCTGTTATTCTAGTATGAAAACATAAACTTTCTTTGTAGAAACAATGTAGGAAAAAAACGTTCATGCTGTATATGTATACAAGAAATCATCTATTAGACCCTACATTTTTCCATTTCAGGTGTGAGTACTTGCTGCATTGCATTCTGGTACTTGTAGTCCTGTCTATAAGAGAAAAGTAAAATAACAAGAACCAGGTTGCAGAAAAAGATACATCTGACAAGAGCGCGGTTGAGATCTCTGGCTTACAATACTGCAACTTAAAATGGTTATTTAAAAATGTAATTCACTGAATCTTTTTATGTAACACAAAGGCAATCTGCTTTGTAGACTAATTTAAAAAACATACACAAAGTGCTTGGAAATATTTAAGTAAAGCTAGTCACTTTAAATTTTCATTGTGTGATTTTTTTGGTATATATTTGTCCAGGGTCAGAATGGTAACCCAAAGCCTCCCTGGTAAATATTGTCAGACCAGCCCCCATATGGTGCATAGCAAGTGAGCGCAGTGAGCGAGTCTGACCACTACCAGGGGGGCTGGAGGATCTCCCCCAAGAATATCTGAGAAAACATGGCAACAATTTTGCATATATTTTGTATTATATAATTAATTGTGTTCGTTTTTAAAGCACTGTAAATGGTGACCTTACAATGCACCAGGATACAGCAATCTCTATTGTGGCTGTTCAATTATTCACTCATTATCACCCTCCAACAGGGCCTCCCATCTTTCCATAGCCCCACTTTCACATGTATATCATTTTCTTATAGTGCCTTTCATACCAGTGTAGGCTGTTTGAGCATTTTACATCACACAGTCATACAGAGACAATGAATCATTCGTATGTAAAGCAGTGTATAGACAATGTTACATAAGTAAGAGGGGAGTACTACAAAGTGTAGGATTCAGATGGCATCTATTCTGGTAGGCATCTTTTAAGAGTGCTTGGTCTAGGTGAGCACAAACTCATGATTCAGAACATAACTCAGTGTCTAGGGTTGACTTTACTAATAGGCATTCATTTTTACCGAAACAAACCCTTTTTACCAAAATTAGGATAATGAAAGACTTGGAAAAAAACATAACTTTGTCACCTAGATTACGACTGTAACTTATGAACGGCATTGTAACATTATGATCTCTGTGACAAAAGCACTAACCCACTGAGCTATGCACATAAAATACTGTTCTGTGATCTGCATAGTACACACTTTTCCTAGCAGGCATATTAACCCTCTGCTCTACCTTAGATGAGTCATAACTGCCACTGGACACAACTCCGATCTCCCTTCCGCAGGTACATTAATCACAAGAGTTATCTTGGCCCTTTTATTGTTGCCTAAAAACCAGGCCGGACTGGCTACTGGGCATTTTGGCATTCTGCAGAGCTGGGGGCTGATGTCACTGCGGTGGAGGCTAATTTCGTAGATGGAGACCTGCGTGTGTTTCAAAATCAACAATGCAAAACGAATTGCATTTTGCACACGCAGGTCCCCATCTGCAGAATGCCAAAATGCCCGGGAGCCCATCCGGCCCTGCAGAAAACTGTTGGATATAGAAGGAACTCTGCAGGTCTTTTAAAACTGCTGCACTGCTACAAAATCGACCCTCAGTAACAAAAGCACTCGCCTACCATTCCTGCCTCCCTGGGACACACCCAATGACTTGTACGGCCAGTCGGACCTTGGATTTGTCAATTATTTTTAAACCATATGTTTGTAGTATTGCATGCTGCTTTTAACTTTTTCCTCATAACTTATTCAAAGCATGTGTGAGGTAAACAAGAACTCTGAAGTTTTATCCAGATCTTTTAATCAAAAAATTAGGAAATCACTTGCAATGACTAGAATTTTTATGTCCTGGCTTGTATTTTTTCCAAATCAATACATACCTTTAACAGTTATTGTAAGAAGAAAACAGCTGTCCTATTGGCCCCAGACTGATAACTTAAGTAGACAAAGCACGAAAGGCATGTCAAAATTAACACAGATTATTTCATATAGAGTTCTACTTAAGGATTGGGAACACGACTAATTTCCCTCAATGGCCACACAACTTCTATCACAAATATATTTATAATTAATCACAAAATATTGGTGACAAAAAGGACAAATATTCTTTTTGATTTCATTCAAAAATTATGATTTTTATTTCATTATCTCTAAGTTATTATTACTCTTTTGTATAGGAATATCTTTCCTTATTTTTTCACAAGTAAAAAGTTACTATTTTTTCAGAAGAAGGTTTTGTTTAAAATGTAAAAAAAAATTCAAAGTTCAAACAAAGAAAAAACAAGAGTAAATACATACAATACATGACTATATACAAACAAATATGGATCACTGACATAATATAGAATGACAAAATATAGACTTACCAAAATATAGTCACCAAAATATAGAATGCCAAAATATCGAATTCCTATCTACAAACAGGTAAGTACAAAAATATCGAATCCAAAATATAGTCTGTAAAAAATATAGTCAGTCAAAATATAGATTTTTTTTAAATGTCTTAAAATTAATTTAAAATTAATGAAATAATAAATATAATTGACTAAAACATACTTAAAAATACTCAAATAACCTTAAAATTAAGATATAATTAATTTAAGTGATTAATAAAAAATGTACAATATTTTACCGTAGGATAGCAGGAGGGTAACATTTAATATTACCACTCCAGTGAGTGCAACAGTAGGGAAAGCGTTGGATAGCGTAGGGGTAAAAAATACTATTCCCACTCCAGTGAGTGCAACAGTAGGGAAAGCGTTGGATAGCGTAGGGGTAAAAATTACTATTCCCACTCCAGAGAGTGCAACAGTAGGGAAAGCGTTGGATAGCGTAGGGGTAAAAAATACTATTCCCACTCCAGAGAGTGCAACAGTAGGGAAAGGTTTGGATAGCGTAGGGGTAAAAATTACTATTCCCACTCCAGAGAGTGCAACAGTAGGGAAAGCGTTGGATAGCGTAGGGGTAAAATATTCTATTCCCACTCCAGTGAGTGCAACAGTAGGTAAAGCGTTGGATAGCGTAAGGGTAAAAATTACTATTCCCACTCCAGAGAGTGCAACAGTAGGGAAAGCGTTGGATAGCGGGAGGGTAAAAAATACTATTCCCACTCCAGTGAGTGCAACAGTAGGGAAAGCGTTGGATAGCGTAGGGGTAAAAATTACTATTCCCACTCCAGAGAGTGCAACAGTAGGGAAAGTGTTGAATAGCGTAGGGGTCAAAAATACTATTCCCACTCCAGAGAGTGCAACAGTAGGGAAAGCGTTGGATAGCGTAGGGGTAAAAATTACTATTCCCACTCCAGAGAGTGCAACAGTAGGGAAAGTGTTGAATAGCATAGGGGTAAAAAATACTATTCCCACTCCAGTGAGTGCAACAGTAGGGAAAGCGTTAGATAGCATAAGGGTAAAAATTACTATTCCCACTCCAGAGAGTGCAACAGTAGGGAAAGCATTGGATAGCAGGGGTAATGCTAAAATCAATCAATAATAATACCTTAAGATCTACTAAAACCAAAAAGAGTGCCCCCTGGTTTTCACCGGCCCTAAAACTAGAATTGGGAGAGGTAAGAACCTTGGAAAGAAGGTAGCGCAGAAAATATGATGACACTACCCATAACATCTATAAATTAGCCAGACGAAAATATCATGCTGAGTTAAAATCTGCTAAGAAGGCCTACTATTTACAGGCTGTTACTGAGGCAGGTCAGGAACAAAAAGCAATTTTTAAAATTGTAAAGGAGTTCATGAGTCCAGCAGCTCTATCGCAGGAGATTCCGCCATCCCAGGATCTCTGTGATGCGATATCTGACTACTTCGAAGATAAGATTCTGGCCATCGTAAAAACCTTTCCCATGGCTTCAACCACGTCAACTGTCTCTTTACAGAGAGAGGCGATAAGGCCTACCGCATATCTGGAAGATTTCATACTGGTCTCTCCTGAGGAGACCTTGAAGGCTATTTTAGCCATCAAATCCGGATCACCTCTGGACCCCTGTCCCCCCCTGGTCCTGCACACCCTAGCAGAGACGGTTAACCCCATAATAAATGGGATTATAAATTCGTCTCTAACCACGGCTGATATTCCGAATGAGTGGAAGTGTGCGGCGGTTAAGCCCCTCCAAAAAAAAGCACTGGCCGACCCCACCACCCTTTCCAACCTACGGCCCATTTCCCTGTTGCCTATGCTGTTTAAACTGGCTGAAAAGTTTGTCAATACACAACTGACAAACTTTCTGGAGATGAACAATATCTTTCATCCCAACCAGTCAGGGTTTCGTTCAAAACACTCTACAGAAACAGCCCTGCTCTACACAGCAGAGACCCTCCGAGCAGCTATGGACCAGGGAATGAAAGCTGTCTTAATTCTACTCGACCTGTCGGCAGCCTTCGATACGGTCTCACATAACATCTTAGTGGATCGTTTGGCTGCCGCAGGCGTAGGAGGGAAAGTCCTAGCGTGGCTGACGAATTTTCTGAGTAATAGACGTCAAGTCACAGTGCTAGGTCAACACCAATCTGAAGCAAAGGTCGTCAGCTCAGGGGTTCCTCAGGGCTCGAGCTTAAGCCCAGTACTGTTCAACCTGTACATGGCGCCCCTAGTAGAACTGATTGCGTCATTCCAGATCAGTTCTATTTCATACGCTGACGACACCCAGCTCATTTTGGTGTTGGATGGGGAGCGACCAAATGCTGAAGAAAATCTCAAGGATTGTCTGGCAGCAACATTCAAATGGATGACTGACAATCATTTGAAATGTAATGCTGGTAAGACTGAAATCCTACCGTTCGGAAAAAACAACCTATTCTCCCCTGGAGTATGCTGGCCAGTGGATGCGGAAACACCTCCCAAGACCATTACATCTGCCCGTAACTTAGGCATCAAATTTGATGACCAACTGTCTTTCAAAAATCAAGCAGTGACAGTGGCCGGAACGTGTTTCCAGATAATAAAAGCTCTGAGGAAATTTTTTGATTTTCTCCCACTGTCGGCCAGGAAGACAGTAGCAGTGGCTTTAATAAACTCCAGGCTGGACTATTGCAACGGGTTATATGCTGGAGCCAACAAAACTGTTCTCCATAAATTGCAAATGGTCCAACATGCAGCCGCTCGGCTTGTGCTGCGTTGGCCTCGCAGGTCCTCAGCCTCAGCAGCACTTAAGCTGCTTCATTGGCTCCCCATAGGGAAAAGAATTCTGTTTAAAATCTTGATAATTACTTTCAGAGCCTTCCATCAACAGGGCCCAAAATACTTATGCAATGGCTTTAACAGATACCACCCTACCCGTTGCTTAAGATCTGCCAGCCAAAATCTGCTTACAATCCCTCGATTTAGGCTGGCAACAAAAGGTGGTAAATCACTCTTTGTATTGGGCTCCAAGGCCTGGAATAAACTTCCACCTCATCTACGTACACTCTCTCAAGAGTCACAATTTAGGAAAGCCTTGAAGACTTGGATTTTCACCCTGTCTGATGCGACGTGTTGGGAACTAGTGTAGTGTAGTGTGTAGTACAGTACTCAGGTCATTTCTTTCCCTCCAGCCCCTTCATCTAGGCTGGATAGAGCGCCAAGATACTCCTTGGAGTGAAAGTAGCGCTATAGAAATGCCCTTTTACATTACATTACATTACATAGCGGTAGGGTAAAAATTACTATTCCAACTCCAGAGCGTGCAACAGTAGGGAAAGTGTTGGATAGCGTAGGGGTAAAACTTACTATTCCCACTCCAGAGAGTGCAACAGTAGGGAAATCGTTGGATTTTGGAAGGGAAAAAATTACTATTTCCACTCCAGAGAGTACAACAGTAGGGAAAGCATTGGATAGCGTAGGGGTAAAGATTACTATTCCCACTCCAGAGAGTGCAACAGTAGGGAAAGAGTTGGATAGCGGTAGGGTGAAAATTACTATTCCCACTCCAGTGAGTTTACCAGTAGGGAAAGTAATGATTTAATATATTATTAAAAATAAATTAAATATCAGTACCAATAAAACATTAATTGAAATTAATAACCAATTTATTATTATATAATAATTAATTAGAAATACAACTACATATTAGTTATTAAAAATTAATAACCTATTCATAATTATTTAACAACTAATTAATTTTCAATAACAAAAACTAATTATTAATACAAATTAATACCAATTAAAAATTAACAGTAAATTAATTATCAATACACAAAAAGTATTTTTAATATGTAATTAATTACAATTACATTACTTCCCACCCTGTTCCCCTATAAACCCACATCCCACTACAGAAAATACATTAATACAATTATCATAATTATCAAATATTTAATTAATACAAAATAATTACCAATTATTAATAATTAATTGCCAATTAATATAAATTAATTATCAATTAAAAATTAATTAACAATAAATTTAAAATCAATACCAATAAATGAAAAAAATTATTTACTTAATTACAATTAAATTACTTACTACCCTATTCCCCTATAAACCCACAACCCGCTACAGAAAATAAATTTAGAAAATTAACATAATTAACAATTAATCAATTAATACAAATTAATTGGCAATTAATAAAAATTAATTACCAATTAAAAATATAACAATAAATTCAAAATGAATACCAATAAATAAATAAAAATATTTAATTAATTACAATTAAATTACTTCCCACCCTATTCCCCTATTAACCCACAACCCGCTACAGAACTAGAAAGCATAATGTAATTAAAAATTAATAATAATTGCTAAAAATTAATTTTTAATTTAATATAATTAAATTACTTCCCACCCTATTCCCCTATAAACCCACAACCCGCTACAGAATTCAATTACGCAAAAATTGAATAACATAAAATTAATTACTTAAATACATTAAACATACATTACAAAAATTAATATACACTTTTCACACATATACTAACGTACAAAACACTTTAAAAAAATTTATATTATCAAAAAATCGATATAATTAATGCCTATATTGTATACTTCGATATTTTGAACAGTCTATCACAACATTCTAACACATACACACCCTCACTACATTCATCACCACACCATCTGAGGTAGAGAAACTGAATCATAGAAGGCAGAATTACTCTGACAGCATGTGTATGTCTCAGAACTAAGTCTAAGTCCCCGCACTTGGTCGACGCGCTTTTCTGCGGCACAAGGCCACCTTCTTCAGGACCTCTTTCAGATTACCAATCCAAATTTCCAGGGGACTTAGAATATAGTGCATCTATGAATTTCGGGGGAAGTTCTGTAGTTGTATCTTTTGTTTATTCAGAATTTCTAGAGTTATCCATCCTTCAAATTAATTTACCCTAGGATGGATGCTGAAGCATGTAACTTGATCTCTGCACCGGGATACGATGTCGTAATGTCCTCAAATATTTGTGTAGATCATAATATTCATAATATTCATGAGCCTCGTGTTTCTTCGCGGTGACGTCTAGCCCAAGTATTAGTAGAGGGATATTTGCAATTGTCCTGTCTTAATTTCACAAAGTTTTTCTGGGCCAACGATTCCTTCTCTTTGTAGACCCGATAAACACAACGGTGCACAAGGATTAGTAGTTTATTTAACCCCCGAGTAAATATCCAAGACAGCTACAGAGTCGGCGTCTCCTTCTGCTTACTAACCCTATTGGCCCCAGACTGATAACTTAAGTAGACAAAGACAGAAAGGCATGTCAAAATTAACACTGATTATTTCATATAGAGTTCTACTTAAGGATTGGGTGCAGGCATTTGCAGACTCTTAAAACATGAAGAGAGAGAGAGCTGTCATTTTTCTCTGGGGTAGGGGCATCCCTTCCTCTGCTCCAGTCATTTCTGTGCTGCCTCTTCCCCTTTAAAAGGAGCAGTGGTCTGTGGAAGATGCTCTCATTTAGTGGGACCCATCCACACAGGTAGGTGCCTGGCAGGCTGGGACTGAAGAAAAATAAATACATTATTTTGTTTCTTTTCAGTCCTGGGTCTGCGCTGTGTCAGCTCAGCATATGCTGCACACTGCGGCTGCTTTAGAGACACACTCCACAGACATGCTGAGGGGTCCTCTTCCATGAAGAGAAGACTGGGGATCCGTTAAAACCCTGGACTGATGAATACATGCCAACATTTTAGAACAGTGGGAGATTCTGAAAAAAACTATCTGGGAAATTGATTTTCCCAATTGATTTTTTATTGAAGCAGAGGCAATTTGAGCCAGGAGATAGCTAAAATAAAGCCATTTTTGTTTTGTTCAATACATTTTTATTGACTTTTATAATGAAAAGCAGTACACGGAAAATGAGGAGGGAAAAGAAAAGATAAAAGCTTTCTGAAATCCGACAGTTGCATGGGGTATACAATAATGTGGCACTTACAAATACAGATGATAAAGGCATGAAGTAACAATAGACATATGAAGCAATAACAGCAGTTGGTTACTAGTTCTGTGGATCAAATAGGACTGGGTGAAGTGGACCCAGTGGAACTGTCATTTTCTTACCATCCGCAAGTGCACCAATGATACTATAAATAAAAGAGAGAGAGAGAAAGAAGGAAAGAGAGGGGAGTGAAGGGGTGAGTAGTAGAGCAGGAAGGAAAAGGGGAGTCATGTGAAACTATGTGCATGGAGGCTCTGAGAGTCAGAAATGATAAGAAGAGTCATGATTAGTGATCAGTAGGTGATTACGAGATTTCCCTTTCAGCAGAAGGGTCGCGAATAAAAAGGTCAAGCGTATTCCAAATACCCTGAAAGGCTGCCAGACAAACTCTTGTGTGAGATTGGTTGATATGTGTACTGTGTTGCTAGGTTACCCAGACCCACCAAGTATGATAGAATACATTAGTGGAACATTTCCAGTCAACTAGTATAACTTTAATAGTGGTGGTGAGGAGAAGATTAAGGACTGATAGCTCTATGGCCGGAAGATTAATTGGAGGGTCAGCCATCTGGGATCTTAGGAGGATGATCAGAAGAGATAGTGGGACAGATATTAAAAAAAAATTCTGAATCTGTCAAGACACCTCCCGCCAGTAGGGTTGTAAATGAGTGCAGGAGAAGAACATGTGTTCCTCGTCATCGGGGGACGAGTCGCAGACCCAGCATGTATGAGCACCTATTTCAATTGTGTGTACTGTGCCCTTTTAAACTACTTTGAAATATGGATACATAAATCAGGCATGCATAAGTATATTGCAAAAGACAATTTGCTCGTATGTATTTTGGTTTCCAAAGTAGAATGACGATCTAACTCCAAGTCAGTACAGACACTGTCTCCAGTCCTGAAAACGTCTCCTACAAATCATTGATTTCAATTGTGTTAGTCTAATAACTTCAAAGGGTACAAACTAAGGGCCTTATTTGTAGTTTGGCTGATGTCTTATTACAAGTGCAATAGGCTACAAAGCCAAATTATAAACAATGTTCTCAGAGTGCAATATCCACAATGCATTAGGCCATTGGGTTCCGCAAAACCTATTCAGGTGGTCTGCAACTACTTAAAATTAAGAAATATTAACATATTAATAAATTGTATACAAATATAGAAGCCAAATGAATTTGTGAATATTTTAAAATGTTCTGTGAAAACAAAGTAATTTGGAATTGAAGACAAAAAATTAAGTTAGTATCCTCATATTTATTTGTGGGAGCAACGCTTGTGCGTTAAACAGACTAGAGAATGGGGGTGGATGGCCTCAATTGAATTGAGAATAGCTCTTACCTTTCCATTATAAATTACAATTTTGCTTTTTTTTATTGGTTTGGGAATTAAATAATATTTCATCATTTGTGTGTTTTTTTCATGAATGCGTATTTCTGTATTTTTGGGTAATGTATTGCTGTGTAGGTCATTAAAGATGTTTAGGCCGGGGTCCCCGGATTCCTTTATTGGTTCAAGGGGAGGGGTCCCTTGGATTCCAATAATGATTCAATGGTGTCACCAGATTTGTTTGTGTAATGATTATGCAGTGGTACACAGCAGTCAAAAGATTAAGAACCACTGCATTAGTCACATAATAATTTCAGGACTAGAAACCGCAACTATATTGACCTGGAGATAGGTAGTCACACTATCCCACAGGGAAAATATTTTTCTTCATGGAGCACATGCAGCTTTTTCACTGATCTGCAGTTGCCGGGTTGACCTAGCACTGAAAGAATTAGCTCCCTACTAACCAAAGCACTAAAGCTGTGATGTAAAGTTGATCTCACTACATCCTGTGTATTTTCAGAGTACACATGGGCAATCAGTCAAGGCCTAGCTCAAGGGAGGTGATAAATGGAAAGGTTAGGCACTAGACAACCCGATTATCACAGTTACTCTAAATATGTTAATGTACAGTCAGGAGTTGTGAGTACATGACACTTTAATAATAAATCAAGAGCATTTAAGCATAAATATGAATTCAAATGTTAAAAAGTTAATAAAATTAAATACTTAATAAAATCGTAATGTAACACAATATTGTTGTAAAACCATGGCCATAGGCTTTGCCGAATATATACTGACTGTGATCAGTGAAAGATCACGAACATTGGCACAATCTTGAAAACAAAGAACATTATACTGCAATAATGCAAATATGTAAACATTATTAGGTTTGAACAATTTTTAAAGGTTTTTGTCATTTACTGACTGTAAGCCACACTATGTAAAATTGAGGAACACAATCCTCAAGCCAAAAGTAAATTAGGGGCATTTTATCAAGGCAACGCGATACATATTGCATCTCCCGCTTTGCGCGTATCGCAGGATTAAATCGGCGAGATATCGCGTAATTATCAACTCATATCTCCACAACAATTAAAGCGTGCGATAGCATCGTGAAACAGAATCGCGCAAAGCGGGAAATGCGATATTTATTGCGTTTCCTTGATGATATGCCCCGTTGCCTCAGCCGTACAATATACCTGCCATAATAAGTATGGCTAAGTCAGTTACAAACCAGATGTTACAAACCCGCGATAACCGCGGTTGGCGCGGTTTATTTCATCGCATCGCGGGTTTGCACGAGGCTTGATACTATAGCGCTGCCATGTGAGCCCGGATTTCCATTGAGAAATGGAAAGGAATGCCTACTTTGCATGTCATTAGCGATATTTATCGCTGACATGCAAAGTGGAGTTAAAAGGACTTCTTACTCAAGGAAACACGCGTTAGCGTGTCCTTGAAAATTGTGTGTTAAAAAAATCGCCGCTTTCCGCCGAAAAGGGCCAGTAAAGCAGCGGTATTCGGCGTGATAATATGCCCCATACTTTGTTATGGACCAGTAACATTTATTATTTGTGGTCGCTATTAACTCGTAAGCACTCATAGCAAGCAAATTTAATTGTAAACAGTGCACAGTGTACCTGACAATCTACAAACGTAGGAGCAGAACATTGGTGTTCGGAAACTGTGTTTGTAGGATTCAGGGAGGTAAGTCCTTCCTGGTGACCATGGGGTCTTCAAACAAGCTGGTCTTCAGTCATGGGGTCTATCATCAATGATGAAAGAGGGCATCCCACAGTCTCACCCACAGAAATGTCTTTGTCTCAGGCCACATAGGCCTGTCTTAAACCTGTTAGCTTGTAAGCCAAACTGGTTTTGGAGCACGGCAATGAAGATTAATCTCTGCTGCACTTATAGCAGTGCAGAGGATGCCATGGTATAGCTATCATTATCAGAAACAAGCATTGTTTGTGTACTATCTGCCATCAATATTGAGTTTTTAATATACTTATGCAAAAATATTAGGATCTGAATCGAATTTTAGGACAAATATTAAGGTGGAAAATATTGTTGTTAAATATATCAGAGCTTATGTGCACACAAAAGTATGGCTGAAACTTTATTACTCTGATTGAATATACAGAGTAGGTGCCAGGCACATGGTTCCAGACATACTTCTGCACCTGCAGTGGGATTTTAGGAGCTGCTTATCGCCCTCCACACCGTGGGAACAACTGAATGTGCCAAAGCACTACTGGAAATTGGGTTATTGGTTGTGAAGGATGTGAGGCCTGCACTAAGAATAGGTGCACAAATTCCCCTCACTGGGTACCAAGCACTCCATTGCAGTGCTTGACTCTGTCAGGGTGCAAAGCCTACCAATCCAAGGTCTGCTCAGGGTAGGTTGTGTGGACTAATAATCACCAATCACTGGCACACAGTAATAGCACTAAATAAATGATTGTCCAGTCAGTACTTTTTCTTTAGAAAAGGAAAAGTACATTTATTACACACACAATACTAAATACTACACATTAATTTCATTACAAGACCAGAGGCTACCATTATGCATATCACTTTTAATGCAGACCCAAGCAGCCGCATACATCATAAAGCAAAGCTTCCATGTTAGAACGTTATAAACTAAACAAAAGGCATGAGCACTAGGCAATCAGCCTCTTTTAAATGCAGCTCCAAGCAGATAAGTTCATTGCCTCTCTTATTATTCCTTATGTGACCTTTTGATATATATTCATTTATACACATTTTCTGCCTATTACCATTATGTTATTTCATACTTTATCTATCTTCGTTGTATTAACTTGCCATTTATATTGCATTTATTGAGGTTTGTTTCATGCTTTGTCTTATCTTTATTGCCTCTTTCTCACACACATTATTGTATATACGCCTCGCTACCCACTGCCTTGGTCTTTTACCCCTCGTGTTCGTTCCCTCTCCCAGTTTCCAATTTACGGAGACCGGTGTAGACTTCGGACCCCACCCCCTTCCTTCCGAATCGCGCTTACTACTCGGTAGAGATTCCCACCTCTTCCCCTTGTGCTTGTCTACCCTGGTGTGCTCCCCCTTTTTGTAAAGGATGTAAAATGCGACGCCTACCGCTCCGATGCTCGTGCCATGTTCCGAGCCTCTCGGGCGGGCGTCATTTGAAGTGTTAACCGTGTCTTTAGAGGAGTTGACCTTGGCGGCGCCCGCGGCGCGTAGACACGCTGCCAAGGGACTTTCCTTTACTTTGGAGACACCGGCCAGTTGATCGAGGCTCGAGCACGACTTTGTTCGGTTGCTCGTGTCCTGATCAGCTGGCAGTTGCGTCGCTCACCGATACTTCGTTTTTTGGGGTGACCTTTGTTAATATTGCCCAGTTTAATACCCCTATTACAAATGTATCATTTATTTACTATATATTCCTGAGTCTCCTTGTCCTCTCCTCCCTTATTTGACATAAAAAATAAATTAAAAAAAAGAGATCTTATTGTTTGTTCCATCAAAAATATATATAAAAAAAGGGATTTTATATACATGTTTATATAGTATACAAAAAAAAGAAGCATTTCATAATATATATACTTAATATATAAATTTAAGACTTTCAGAGAATATTACCTACCTTATCCATTATGTCTGATTCAGACTCAGATCAGGCTAATGCAGCCGAATCTGATTTTGCTAATGAAGCCATAAAAAACCTTATTCACAAGGAAATGAGATCTTGTATGTTTTCAACACTCTCCCAGGTCATGTCTTCGAAAAGATCATTCCCTTCTGAGGAGGATGACTTTCCCGAAGCGGACGGAACGGATGAGAACAGTCTTACTGAAGTAAGGGGTAAGAGGCATAAAAAAACAAACTATACTGATTTTACCCCAGAGAGCACGGGAGGTCTTAGCACCTCGAGTTTTACAGGAGGTCCTCGCACCTCAATTGCCTCAGGTGTCCGTAGCGGCACAAAACTGAAAGTTGTCCTTAGCGGCACGAAAAGTATGGGTGTCCCTCGCGGCACAAACTACAAAAGTGCTCAAAACGATACAAATGATCTCGAATTTATTCGCAATGATAACGATGATACCTCAGAATTTCCGGATGAATACATCCTTGACCTTAAAGAGGATGATCAAGATATTGACTCCCTTCTCTTTGATGATAATATTCCATCTTCATCTAAGGATAGTATCATGGACCCCTTGGGTGAGGAGATGTTCTCTCCTTTTAATATTAAACATCCAAGGAGCTCTGAGTGGACCCCCCACGAACATGTCTGTAAATTTATTATGAAATGGCTTAGGAACCCTTTGGAGAGGGAGACTCGCAACCTCTTGAGAGCCGAATGCTCTAGGCCTTCAATCGAAGGTCAAGTTTGCTAGACCCCAAATTTCGACCCAAGCTTATTACCTATCTTTTTAAACTTGGCAGAGACCCTCGAAAAGGGTTGGAAAGATCCCTTAAGATCTGTCAGGACAAAGTTCTAGACATCCTGGGTCCTTTATCTAAAATTATTGATGCCGCGGAAGAGAGCTACCTTACTGACTCCCCTCTCGATACACACATTCAATTTGGGGTTGGAGTCAAAGTGCTCTTGTTTTGTTGGGCAACGCTAATGCTGGTCTCAACTCCGAAAGGAGAAGGGTGGTCTTGACCAAAATTAGCCCTAAATTAAGCGACTTAGCTAACAAACAAACGTCTCTTAACCCGAAAGGCTTACTTTTCGGGGAAGATTTGATTAAAAGCCTGGGCAATTACATCTCTACATTTACTGCCTTGGATAAAGCCCACCAGAACATGAAGAGAGTCTTCAACTCTAACAACCTTTTTGGAAGGGCCGGAAGAAGGGGCCAATCTTCCAACCGCTTCAAACGACGGCCCTATTCCAGGTGTAAGGGTTATGGTGGAAGAGGTTACCAACCCCCCAACCAACCTCAGTTCTACCCCCGAGAGGAAGAGGTTTCCGTTCAAGAGGATTCAGGGCGAGAGGAGCTTCTGCCGACACCAACTCTCAGAGTGAGTACTCCTCCCCCTTACCCTCTCCTTTCTTCGAATCCAAAAGTGGGAGGGAGACTGAAATTCTTTTACCACAACTGGAAACTTATCACTCAAGACCCTTGGGTTTTAAATACTGTGGTCGGTTTTTCTATAGATTTCGTCCAGACTCCAGTTCAGAAATCACTTCCCAAAGTAATTCTCCTTACTTTAGATCAGGAAAAAATAATAGAGGAAGAAATTTCCTCAATGCTCCAAAAAGGTTCAATTATAGAGGTCCCTTTGGAGTATCTGACATTTATAAGCACTCTCTTCCTTGTAGAAAAGAAGGACAAGGGTTGGAGACACGTCATAAACCTGAGGGAACTCAACTAACACCTTGTTTTTACAGACACTTCAAGATGGAGGGCATCCATCTTCTCAGAGACCTCTTATTAGAAGGGGACTGGTTAGTAAAATTAGATCTGAAAGATGCCTACTTTACCATTCCTATGGCAAAGGAACATCAACCCTTCCTCCAGTTTATTTGGAAAAACGCCGTTTTCAATTCCAAGCCCTTCCCTTCGGCCTCTCCTCAGCCCCATGGTGTTTCACGAAGGTAATGAGGGGAGTCGCCTCATAGCTAAGAGAAAAAGGTATTTGTCTCATCATCTATCTGGACGACATCCTTATTCTGTCTCAAGATTACAATCAGATCATTCAAGATCTCAAAACTGTTGTAGACCTTTTAGAAAGCCTGGGTTTTATCATAAACAAGGAAAAATCCATACTATCCACCTCAAAGACTATGGAGTTCTTGGGTTTCACCGGAGACACCATGAGTTGTCTTCTCCTTCTTCCTCCGAAGAAGATTTCCAAAATCAGGAAGGAGATCAAACATGTCCTGAAACAACAAAATCTCTCTCTGAGAGAACTGGCAGACTCTTGGGCCTTCTCTCTTCTTCCATTCAAGCTATCTTTCCGGGCCCCTTGAATTATCGAGCCCTTTAAAGAATAAAAGCAAGGGCTCTCAGATCAGGACTCTGGTACAGAGATCGCGTTTCCTTGAACCAAGAAGCCATCTAGGAACTGACCTGGTGGTTAGACTATCTAGACGCTTGGAATGGGAGAGCGATCTTTGGTTCGCCACCGGATTTTATTTTGGAATCAGATGCGAGCCTTCATGGCTGGGGTGCTTGTCGCCAGAATCAGAATACTGGAGGGATTTGGTCTCAGGTAGAGTCTCTTTGCCACATCAATTACCTGGAGTTAACTGCAGGGCTTTATGCTCTGATGAGTTTCAAACACTATATTCAGGTTAGATGAGTTATTCTGAAAATGAACAACATGTCTGCTGTCGCTTACATAAACTGTTTGGGTGGTACCAAATCGGAAGACCTCTCCAACCTAGCCAAAAAACTTTGTATTTTCTGCCTGGAACACAAGATCTCTCTCAGAGCAGAATATCTCCCCGGGAAATCCAACCTTTGTGCAGATTGGAACTCGAGATTCCTCTTAGATTACAGCGACTGTAAACTCAACATCTCGGTTTTCAACTCCCTCAACCATTTCTGGGGCCGCTTCCAAATAGATCTTTTTGGGAGCAGACTGACTTTCCAATTGGAGACTTATTTCAGCTGGATGCCCGATCCAGGTGCTCTAGCTGTAAATGCTTTTCTCCAATCATAGGAAGGGATCAACGCTTATGCCTTCCCTCCATTCACCATGATCCAGAGAGTCCTTCAGAAAGTGAGACACCAACGCTCTTCCATTGTCCTGATAACCCCATTTTGGCCCTCCCAAGCGTGGTTCCCTACTGCTCTGGAATTAACCTACGATCTTCCCTTCCTAATTCCTTCTCTGGTAGACCTTCTTACAGATGTAGACGGTTAAATTCATCCTCTCGTTCAAACAGGGAATTTGAACCTTCTTGCCTGGAGGGTGTCAGGAGATCCAATGATCTCGCAAGACTTTTGTCGACAGCTTCAACTCTCCTTAGAGAATTATGGGCCCCTGGCACACATTACGGGTACAACAACATTTGGAAAATATGGTTACGTTGGTGCTTGGAAAGGAACCTGGATCCCGTGGTGGCACCTATTGTTGATATAGTTAGTTTTCTTGGAGAACAATTCGATAGAGGTCTAAGTTACAGATCTCTCAATTGTTATAGATCTGCTATTTCCGCTGGCCATTCCCTGATTAACGGTAAGACGGTAGGTAAAAATCCTATTATTTGTAGAATACTTAAGAGTATCAGAATTAGAAGACCTCCTAGACCTAGATATCAATCTCTTGGGATGTCAAGCAAATTCTCGCCCTCTCCTGTAGTTGGCCAGATACCTCTTTTCTAAGCAGCAAGAATATTTCTATTAAACTAGCTACCCTTCTTTGCTTGATTTCCTGTCGTAGGGTCTCCGATGTTAAAGCTCTTGATATTTCTTATAGATCCTATGATATGTTTGGAGTTAAATTTGAACATCATAGAAGAACCAAGACTATGTCTGATTCTATTTTTTACCCACGCTTTGACACTTGCACTAAACTTTGTGTTGTTCACTGTATGAAAGAATACGATCTGAGAATGAGATCTCTTCGTCCTTTTGGTGTGAATCAATTACTTATTTCCTTTGTTAAACCTCACAAAAGTATTTCTTCTGTCTCTATTGCAAGATGGGTTAAAATTGTCATGAACCTTGCAGGTATCGATCTTTTTAAACCGCATTCTATCAGGGGCGCACTGGCCAGTAAGTCATTCTGGTCAGGTGGTAATTTGGATGATATCCTCAATGCTGCTGATTGGTCTAATTCTAGGAGTTTTGCTCATCATTTTTTCAAACCTGTGTCTCATATGTCTGATGTTGTTTTACATGGCTACCAACATGCATAATGGTAGCCTGTGGTCTTGTAATGAAATTGCGATTCTCCTATTAACATGACCCGAGAATCTGGATTTCATTAAAGACACGGAGGCTATCATTATTCCTCCCACCCTTTCCCTGGGTGGTTGATTTTACTTGTTGATGTTTTTTCTTCTTCAATATGTTTATCTGATTGTTTAACTTACATTATATTGCTTTGCAGAATTGCTCTTTATTGCTTATTTTCTGGAATTATTAACACCTTTTTCCTTTTCAGGTAATCTCTCATGACTTCGTGTTCTTGGCTCCCGACCTGGTGGAATGTTCCTGGACGGTTTATTCATCTTTCATCCTTCTTCAAGTTTGATGTTTCGTTTGAAGCTTATTGGTCCTTTCATTGGAATTTTCTTGCACATTTCCTTTCTTCCTTTCACCACATTTAAAAGAGGCTGATTGCCTAGTGCTCATGCCTTTTGTTTAGTTTATAACGTTCTAACATGGAAGCTTTGCTTTATGATGTATGCGGCTGCTTGGGTCTGCATTAAAAGTGATATGCATAATGATAGCCTCCGTGTCTTTAATGAAATCCAGATTCTCTGGTCATGTTAATAGGAGAATCGCAATTTACAAATATATATGTCAGATGCAAATACCTTAGATTACTTTATGAAATCATTGGGGTTCCCCTGCCTATTTTGTGGTCACCAAAAGCAGCAAATTCATACACAAATTATCCCTACAGAGCCCTATGGGTCACACTCTCGTTGAGAGCCATGAATATTTAATGAACGGCTCTCCTGCTGTGCCGGGTAAAACTTATTTTCCATTTTTTTGGTGTGCAGCATCACACCCTAGCCTACATAATTCCTCTATTTGTTGGGACAGCTGGGGAGCCCACCCCCATATACTTCAACCGGCTTCCCGTGCAAGCAGCAACTCCTTCGCTACTGCGGGAGCTGGCATCTCTTCTTCCCTGCCCACTCCTGCAGGTAGGGGGTTCCTTTGTGGTGGCTGCCCCACTCTCTCCAGATACGGGCATGGGGGAGCATGGGACTGGGCCATCACTATTGAAAGGGAGCACAATGGTGCTCCCCTTGCTCTAGTTGGTGCTGGGGCCCAGAGATGGGGTTCCGGGCCTGTTTCCTCCTCTTGGGGGGGCACGGCGGTCCTCCCCCTTCCACTGAGGCATTGGCAGCCAGGATTTGGGATCCGAGGCTCCTTTATTGCTCCCTGGGGAGGGTGCAATGGCACTTCTCTATTCCCTTTGGTTGAGCAGGTCCAGGAGATGGGGGACCCATGATACTAAAACTGGCATGGGTTGGGATTCCTGAGCCTTTGAAGCTCTGGGGATGGGGCCACACATACTCTCCCTCCCAGGGTTTGAATTTAAAATGCTTCTTGCATTAAAGTCTGGCTCACCCAAAGGGTAATTTCTCACTGGGCAGCGGAGCCTCACACGCTTGATCTTCGCTGGGGAGCTCAAAGGTCACACACCTTAAAATGGCCATAACTTGGACCCCAATAGTACAATTTGGACATTCTTTGAGTTCAATTTATTTCTGGTAGCTCTAGTCACCAAGAGCAGTTCCAGCAGGCCTCTGGGCCTCAAAAGTGGTGTACCTTGCATGGAGCTGGTTCTACTGGTGCCCAGTGCCAGCTTTCCTCCTGCTCTTTGTCTCTGGGCACAGAAGTCCAAATCTTTCCCCTAACTGTACTTCAGGGGGGAGCAAGGGGGCAAGTCTCACTGGCTTTTATAGGCCCATTGGTCGTAGAGTTAACTAGTGGCAGAGCCTTTGGTACTTTTTAGCATCAGGGGTTTGTCCTTACATTTGACCATTGCTGTCGGAGTCCCAGGGTCCAGCGGCAAAAAGCACAAAAACACCAACAGGCCTCTCTCTCACATCTGCAAGGGTTTTTAAAGCAGGTGGAAAGCTCTAGAACCCAGGTACCCCGGACAATCTTACAGAGCCACATCACCTCGCCACCTCTGTCCCAATCGTCCTGCACAGCATGCTGTAACAGTTCAAGACAGCCTCATCCAGGAGTCACTGGTCCCCTCTTCTATGGGGGCCTCATCAACGCCTCTCGCTGGCATTCCTGTTAAGGCCTTTTTCACGAACTCTGAGCTCCCTCCTTTGTTCAGTGGGCTTGGGCTCCCCACACCACTGGTACAGCATGACAGCTAATCAACATGTGAATGGCCAAAAATGAATGTAAATCAGGACAATTGATTTTTAATTTAGTTGATTAATATTTTGGGGTGGAATGATTTTAATAGATGTTCACAATACTGTTTTTGATTACACCTTGGATTCCTTGAGAACTTTAAGATCTGAAGGAATCTAGTATTTATTTTCAAAAATTAGTTTTTGGGGTTGGGGCCTCCAGGGGAATAGAGAGTACATGAGAGAGGACTTGAGACATGTGAACTCCTTTCCTCCCTCTTGCAATCATTGTGCAAAAAGGAGTTTTCTCAGGGATCGGAATTTACCCTACCTATTACGAGGGCCTGTAATCAGAGCTTGAGAGGAAAATGTGTTATCTAAAAGAAGAAGAGAACATATATCAAAAAAATACCTTAATGAAACAACAAAATGTATGTCTGCATAAACAGTTCTAAATTCAACAACTACCAGTGAAGTCGGTGGAAATTGGAAAAAGATTATTAAAATGAAAACCATGAAGTAATTCTGGCTGGGTGTGATAATGTTTATTCGAGAAGGTATGAATATATGGATGTAGCTTTATATGATGCAAAACCTACAAAGCACTGAAGCACTTTCAAATATATTGGGGTGATGGAGCAAAAAGGGAGGGATACCATTGCAGTCGGCAGGGTAGGGTGGTCATTATAAATGACATTACATGAGGTAGGTTGGCTTTGCAGCCATTGGGTGCTTCTTTAAGTGGTGTGTGTTAGGTTGTCTTTCCTGAAGCGGAGGAAAGGTGGTGCTTCAAATCAAATCAAAAATAGCTTTATTCGATTTTTTTCTCTTAAAACCCATAAACGCACAATAAATAGAATAAAATATAACAAGCATATTCACATAAACAATGTTCTACAAAATACTTTTTAAACCAAAAGCATTGTTAAAATATGAAGCTGGGTATGTTGTTTACACAAGAATGTTGAACTCATTTAGTAAAGACTAGAGAATTAGTGCATTGTATTCCTATGTCTAATAACAGCTTTTAACAAGCATTAGAAATGCAATCGGGCTCGGATTTATTTGAGTTTGAGCTAATGGCATTGTAAATGCCAATGTATTGTTGCTATGTGTTATGGAGTGTGTGCATGTGGTGTGTACTGCCAGTGATCTCCTTGTGAGTGTGAGAATATTGCACCGTTACTGCCTGTGATGTCCTTCTTGTGAGTGTGAGAAGCTTGCACCTCTGCTGCCTGTGGTCTCCTTGTGAGTGTAAGAAGCTTGCACTGCTGCTGCCTGTGATGTCGTTCTTGTGAGTGTGAGAAGCTTGCACCACTGCTGCTTGTGATGTCCTTCTTGTGAGTGGGAGAAGCTTGCACCTCAGCTGCCTGTGGTCTCCTTGTGAGTGTAAGAAGCTTGCACAGCTGCTGCCTGTGATGTCCTTCGTGTGAGTGTGAGAAGCTTGCACCGCTGCTGCCTGTGAGTATGAGAAGATTGCATTGTGCATCTCTGTGCTGTGCCTGTTCTTTGTAAGGGACTCTTGCTCTGTTGCTGCTGCTGCCTTGGCACAGTACCTGCTGTGAGTGTGTAAGGGAAGCTTGCACCACTGCTGCTTGTGATGTCGTTCTTGCGAGTGTGAGAAGCTTGCACCTCTGCTGCCTGTGGTCTCCTTGAGAGTGTAAGAAGCTTGCACTGCTGCTGCCTGTGATGTCGTTCTTGTGAGTGTGAGAAGCTTGCACCGCTGCTGCTTGTGATGTCCTTCTTGTGAGTGGGAGAAGCTTGCACCTCAGCTGCCTGTGGTCTCCTTGTGAGTGTAAGAAGCTTGCACAGCTGCTGCCTGTGATGTCCTTTTTGTGAGTGTGAGAAGCTTGCACCGATGCTGCCTGTGAGTATGAGAAGATTGCATTGTGCATCTCTGTGCTGTTCCTGTTCTTTGTAAGGGACTCTTGCTCTGTTGCTGCTGCTGCCTTGGCACAGTACCTGCTGTGAGTGTGTAAGGGAAGCTTGCACCACTGCTTCTTGTGATGTCCTTCTTGCGAGTGTGAGAAGCTTGCACCTCTGCTGCCTGTGGTCTCCTTGTGAGTGTAAGAAGCGTGCACTGCTGCTGCTGTGATGTCGTTCTTGTGAGTGTGAGAAGCTTGCACCGCTGCTGCTTGTGATGTCCTTCTTGTGAGTGGGAGAAGCTTGCACCTCAGCTGCCTGTGGTCTCCTTGTGAGTGTAAGAAGCTTGCACAGCTGCTGCCTTTGATGTCCTACTCACTACTCTACTCTACTCACTACTCTACTCACTACTCTACTCACTACTCTGCACTCACTACTCACTACTCTACTCACTACTCTGCACTCACTACTCACTACTCTACTCACTACTCTACTCACTACTCACTACACTACTCACTACTCTGCACTCACTACTCACTACTCTGCACTCACTACTCACTACTCTACTCACTACTCACTACTCACTACTCACTACTCTGCACTCACTACTCACTACTCTACTCACTACTCTACTCACTACTCACTACTCTACTCACTACTCTACTCACTACTCTACTCACTACTCACTACTCTACTCACTACTCTACTCTACTCACTACTCACTACTCTGCACTCACTACTCACTACTCTACTCACTACTCTACTCACTACTCACTACTCACTACTCTACTCACTACTCTACTCACTACTCTACTCTACTCACTACTCACTACTCACTACTCACTACTCTACTCACTACTCTACTCACTACTCACTACTCTGCACTCTCTACACACTACTCACTACTCTACTCACTACTCACTACTCTACTCACTACTCTACTCACTACTCTACTCACTACTCACTACTCACTACTCTGCACTCACTACTCACTACTCTACTCACTACTAACTACTCTACTCACTACTCTACTCACTACTCTACTCACTACTCACTACTCTACTCACTACTCACTACTCTACTCACTACTCACTACTCTACTCACTACTTACTACTCTACTCACTACTCACTACTCTACTCACTACTCACTACTCTACTCACTACTCTACTCACTACTCTACTCACTACTCTACTCTCTACTCACTACTCTACTCTCTACTCACTACTCTACTCACTACTCACTACTCTACTCACTACTCACTACTCTGCACTCACATCTCTGCACTCACTACTCTACTCACTACTCTACTCACTACTCTACTCACTACTCTGCACTCACTACTCACTACTCTACTCACTACTCTACTCACTACTCACTACACTACTCACTACTCTGCACTCACTACTCACTACTCACTACTCTGCACTCACTACTCACTACTCTACTCACTACTCTGCACTCACTACTCTACTCACTACTCTACTCACTACTCTGCACTCACTACTCAACTCACTACTCTACTCACTACTCTACTCACTACACTACTCACTACACTACTCACTACTCTGCACTCACTACTCTACTCACTACTCACTACTCTGCACTCACTACTCTACTCACTACTCACTACTCTACTCACTACTCACTACTCTACTCACTACTCTACTCTCTACTCACTACTCTAATCACTACTCACTACTCTGCACTCACTACTCACTACTCTACTCACTACTCTACTCACTACTCTGCACTCACTACTCACTACTCTACTCACTACTCTACTCACTACTCACTACTCTACTCACTACTAACTACACTACTCACTACTCTGCACTCACTACTCACTACTCACTACTCTGCACTCACTACTCACTACTCTACTCACTACTCACTACTCTGCACTCACTACTCAACTCACTACTCACTACTCTGCACTCACTACTCAACTCTTGTTGAAGAAGTCTTTATTCGATTAGTTCATCTTAAAAGACATAAAATACAATATATACATATAAAACAGTTAAAACAAGTATTAAATCATTTATAGCTAATCAGCTTCTTGTACAAATATACAAAATTTTACAGAGGAACTCTGGTACAACCATTGGTCAGCAGGTTACAGAAGTCTAGGCAGTCACCAATTGGTTATTTTTGATAAGTCTAATTCTGAGCACCCAGGCCCACCCAAGGAATTTAGCAACCCCCACAACAATAACGGAATCCAGGTTAGTTTTTAACAATCTGGTAGCTTCCACAGCAGATCTGGTACCTAAATTTCTACACACCGGTCTTAGCCATTTGGCTCTGGGGGCAGAGTATAAAGGACACACATACATAAAGTGATTCAGGCTTTCCCCAGTACCTGGACACTTAGGACAAAACCCCGACCTATCCGTTCCCCACTTTTTGGTAAATTCCCCAATGGGTAGCGAACAGCATCTAAATTGAAAAAAAAGTTTGCGGTCCAGGGGTTTAGTAATAGCATCCCAGTACCATTCTAGCTTGGGCGCGTCCTTATGCACAATGAATAGTCCAGTGAGGCTGCTTGAGCTCGAATTCAAGAACATGTTGTGAGTCACCCAATCCCAATAACATTTTTTGAGTTCCTTTTTGGAAGGGAAAATGGCTGACTCCGGCGTGGACCAAAGATCTCCATGACCCAAAGCCAATAGGGTAGCCTTGAGGTCTCTGAACCATCCTATGTTTATGGCACCAGGGCTATTTTTAACCTCCAGGCATGCTACAGCATAATGATGGAGTTCTGGTGTTGTCCACAAACGGCGCCAGAATGTTAGTGGCCGGAGTCTAGCTTGGTCCTCCACCGAATGGCACCCGAGGTCGTAAAGAAGGGGAGTTAGTGGGGTCGACTGAGGCAGACCTGTAGACATTCTCAAAAATTTATTTTGGGCAAGTTTAAGCGGACCCAAATTGCTGCCACCCCATAGTTCCGCACCGTACAGGACTGCTGATAGAACCTTACCACCATAGATCTTAATAAGCGGGGACATCGGCCTCGTAAATGAGCCTTTGTGTTCCTTGATCAATGCCCCGCCCAACTGTTGGTGTTTCAAGGACATGAGCTCGATCTGATGGGTCCAGCTCAAGGTGTCGCTGAAGGCAACACCTAGGTAGGTGAAGTGCTTAGTTTGTTCCAGGGGTATATCCCCCATGGAAACCCTGGCGTTTATTTGTCTGTGCCCCCTTAAAACCATAAATTTGGTTTTAGACACGTTCACCTCCAGCTCATGTTCGCTGCAGAACCTCTCAAACCTAGACAGTGCCTTTAGCAGACCCTGCCTGGTACGTGAAATCAAGAGAGTGTCGTCAGCGAACATGAGCAGGGGGATTCGCATGCCGGCCAGACTTGGAGCATCCGTGGAACAGTTGTCATAGTATTTAGTGACCCCGTTGATATATAGGGAAAACAAGGTAGGTGCCATGACACAACCTTGTCTGACGCCTTTAGCCACGGGAAAATTCTCCGTCACCTCACCCGGTTTGCCCCAACGCACATAAGCAAAAGTCTGGGCATGAAGGTTTACTATGAGGCGTACCAATATGGGCGGCATGCCCATATCCAGTAGGGATTTCCATAGGCCTGCCCTCGGGACCAGGTCGAACGCTGACCTAAGATCCACGAAGGCCGCGTACAGGTTACCTTTACCCAGGGTAACTGTCTTCCAGTGCAGAAGCATAAATCGGAATGCCTGATCCAAGGTGCTCACATGGGATCGAAACCCAGCTTGGAGAGACTACTCTGCACTCACTACTCACTACTCTACTCACTACTCTACTCACTACTCACTACTCTACTCACTACTAACTACACTACTCACTACTCTGCACTCACTACTCACTACTCACTACTCTGCACTCACTACTCACTACTCTACTCACTACTCACTACTCTGCACTCACTACTCAACTCACTACTCACTACTCTGCACTCACTACTCAACTCACTATTCACTACTCTGCACTCACTACTCAACTCACTACTCACTACTCTGCACTCACTACACTCTACTCACTACTCTACTCACTACTCTACTCACTACTCACTACTCTACTCACTACTCTACTCACTACTCTACTCACTACTCTACTCACTACTCACTACTCTACTCACTACTCTACTCACTACTCACTACTCTACTCACTACTCTACTCACTACTCAACTCACTACTCTACTCACTACTCTACTCACTACTCACTACTCTACTCACTACTCTACTCACTACTCTACTCACTACTCTACTCACTACTCACTACTCTACTCACTACTCTGCACTCACTACTCTACTCACTACTCTGCACTCACTACTCTACTCACTCTCTGCACTCACTACTCAACTCACTACTCACTACTCTGCTCACTACTCTACTCACTACTCTACTCACTACTCTGCACTCACTACTCAACTTACTACTCACTACTCTGCACTCACTACTCAACTCACTACTCACTACTCTAATCACTACTCTACTCACTACTCTACTCACTACTCTGCACTCACTACTCTACTCACTACTCTACTCACTACTCACTACTTTACTCACTACTCTACTCACTACTCACTACTCTACTCACTACTCTACCCACTACTCTGCACTCACTACTCAGCACTCACTACTCTACTCACTACTCTACTCTACTCACTACTCTACTCACTACTCTACTCACTACTCTACTCACTACTCTACTCACTACTCTGCACTCACTACTCACTACTCTGCACTGACTACTCTACTCACTACTCTACTCACTACTCACTACTCTAATCACTACTATACTCACTACTCTACTCACTACTCACTACTCACTACTCTACTCACTACTCTACTCACTACTCACTACTCTAATCACTACTCTGCACTCACTACTCTACTCACTACTCTGCACTCACTACTCTACTCACTACTCACTACTCTACTCACTACTCACTACTCTACTCACTACTCTACTCACTACTCACTACTCTACACTCACTACTCACTACTCTACTCACTACACTACTCACTACTCTGCACTCACTACTCACTACTCTACTCACTACTCTACTCACTACTCACTACTCTACTCACTACTCACTACACTACTCACCACTCTGCACTCACTACTCACTACTCACTACTCTGCACTCACTACTCACTACTCTACTCACTACTCACTACTCTGCACTCACTACTCAACTCACTACTCACTACTCTGCACTCACTACTCTGCACTCACTACTCTGCACTCTGCACTCACTACTCTGCACTCACTACTCTGCACTCACTACTCTGCACTCACTACTCTGCACTCTGCACTCACTACTCTGCACTCTGCACTCACTACTCTGCACTCATTACTCTGCACTCACTACTCTGCACTCACTACTCTGCACTCAGCACTCACTACTCTGCACTCTGCACTCACTACTCTACACTCTGCACTCACTACTCTGCACTCACTACTCTGCACTCAGCACTCACTACTCTGCACTCTGCACTCACTACTCTACACTCTGCACTCACTACTCTACACTCTGCACTCTGCACTCACTACTCTGCACTCTGCACTCACTACTCTGCACTCACTACTCTACACTCTGCACTCACTACTCTACACTCTACACTCTGCACTCACTACTCTACACTCTGCACTCTGCACTCACTACTCTGCACTCTGCACTCTGCACTCACTACTCTGCACTCTGCACTCACTACTCTGCACTCATTACTCTGCACTCACTACTCTGCACTCACTACTCTGCACTCTGCACACACTACTCAGCACTTACTACACTAGGTGGTAGTACTGGTGGTGGTGGTACGTGTTGCTATTCAAGAGAAATACATATCAGACAGCGCTTCAAAGGAAATAAGCGAACACCATGTCCTTGTAATCTGGAACACTTCCTTACAAACACACATTTTTCAGAGCAATAATAAATCACATAAAAGTTCAATACAATAGACGTCCACATTTCTCAGCCCCAAAAACGCTGCAGACGAACGCGCGCCCTATACATGCAATGCAGAATGGTGAACGCGCTCCCACCATCTGGATTGCATTACAAGGGCACTCTGACAGCTCCTAATTAAAATTAATGGACTGTCGTGCGCGTAACCACACAGAAAATGCCAACATGGCGAAGGACAAATTACATTAAGCCTATCGCGTCAAGGCTACTAAAAACACAGCACAGCGAAGACGAATCACTATGCAGATGCCATAAAAAACGCGCGCGCACTAAGGAATGTTGCAGCCCGGACCCCTAAAGAAACATTTTTTTTTTATAACATAAGAGCTCGGAGCTCCGCCTCCCCTGCTGAAGCAGGGTTGACGTAGGCCGAGCCCTAAAAAGGACGATACAGCAAATGTGATAAATTCATTCTCTAACATTTGAAGCCTCAGGAATGCCGTTCTACATTGTCTAAGTTCCCACTTCTTTAAAATGGGTATTAAAAATCTTTTCCTAGGGAAATCATAGAATTTACAGAAGAATATGCAGTGTAACATAGATTGGGTGGAAACGTCATCACATGGGCATGGTAACAGGTTTTTGGACCATGAGTTTGCCTCAGGGAAAGTAATCATTCTAAAAAAGGACCCACCATGGAAATGGGTTAGCAGCATGCGTGAGTAGCATCCTTGAAACTGTACCAAATAGGACTGAATACCACTACACGGCGTCATCAAGTGATTCTCCATAACTGAAGGCTTTTCTTTTTCAGAGAGCCAACGCTTGTTTTCTAAATAATTTAAACATATTAGTTTCAGGTTCTTCCTCGATATACTTTCTAGACAATTTGGAGAATCAAAGTATTCCGGGTGGCCGATGTCGTACGATAGTTTTTTTACATATTTAATCCATAAAATCCTGGATGCCCCCTCCAATTTAAGACAGTCCTTAATCACTTCTCTGTTAAAACTGGGCTCAACGGAAGTTTCACCTTATGCCCAAAAGAAGGGGATTAACTTTAACCACTTCCATGCTAATGACAAGGTCAGCTCGTCATGCAGTTTACTGGAGCTGTGCTTATGACGAGTTGACCTTGTCATGAACAATGAGACTCTAATCACTACTCACTACTCTGCACTCACTACTCACTACTCTACTCACTACTCTACTCACTACTCTGCACTCACTACTCACTACTCTACTCACTACTCTACTCACTACTCACTACTCTACTCACTACTAACTACACTACTCACTACTCTGCACTCACTACTCACTACTCACTACTCTGCACTCACTACTCACTACTCTACTCACTACTCACTACTCTGCACTCACTACTCAACTCACTACTCACTACTCTGCACTCACTACTCAACTCACTACTCACTACTCTGCACTCACTACTCAACTCACTACTCACTACTCTGCACTCACTACACTCTACTCACTACTCTACTCACTACGCTACTCACTACTCTACTCACTACTCACTACTCTACTCACTACTCTACTCACTACTCTACTCACTACTCTACTCACTACTCACTACTCTACTCACTACTCTACTCACTACTCACTACTCTACTCACTACTCTACTCACTACTCAACTCACTACTCTACTCACTACTCTACTCACTACTCACTACTCTACTCACTACTCTACTCACTACTCTACTCACTACTCTACTCACTACTCACTACTCTACTCACTACTCTGCACTCACTACTCTACTCACTACTCTGCACTCACTACTCTACTCACTACTCTGCACTCACTACTCAACTCACTACTCACTACTCTGCTCACTACTCTACTCACTACTCTACTCACTACTCACTACTCTGCACTCACTACTCAACTTACTACTCACTACTCTGCACTCACTACTCAACTCACTACTCACTACTCTAATCACTACTCTACTCACTACTCTACTCACTACTCTGCACTCACTACTCTACTCACTACTCTACTCACTACTCACTACTTTACTCACTACTCTACTCACTACTCACTACTCTACTCACTACTCTACCCACTACTCTGCACTCACTACTCAGCACTCACTACTCTACTCACTACTCTACTCTACTCACTACTCTACTCACTACTCTACTCACTACTCTACTCACTACTCTACTCACTACTCTGCACTCACTACTCACTACTCTGCACTGACTACTCTACTCACTACTCTACTCACTACTCACTACTCTAATCACTACTATACTCACTACTCTACTCACTACTCACTACTCACTACTCACTACTCTACTCACTACTCTACTCACTACTCACTACTCTAATCACTACTCTGCACTCACTACTCTACTCACTACTCTGCACTCACTACTCTACTCACTACTCACTACTCTACTCACTACTCACTACTCTACTCACTACTCTACTCACTACTCACTACTCTACACTCACTACTCACTACTCTACTCACTACACTACTCACTACTCTGCACTCACTACTCACTACTCTACTCACTACTCTACTCACTACTCACTACTCTACTCACTACTCACTACACTACTCACCACTCTGCACTCACTACTCACTACTCACTACTCTGCACTCACTACTCACTACTCTACTCACTACTCACTACTCTGCACTCACTACTCAACTCACTACTCACTACTCTGCACTCACTACTCTGCACTCACTACTCTGCACTCTGCACTCACTACTCTGCACTCACTACTCTGCACTCACTACTCTGCACTCACTACTCTGCACTCTGCACTCACTACTCTGCACTCTGCACTCACTACTCTGCACTCATTACTCTGCACTCACTACTCTGCACTCACTACTCTGCACTCAGCACTCACTACTCTGCACTCTGCACTCACTACTCTACACTCTGCACTCACTACTCTGCACTCACTACTCTGCACTCACTACTCTGCACTCAGCACTCACTACTCTGCACTCTGCACTCACTACTCTACACTCTGCACTCACTACTCTACACTCTGCACTCTGCACTCACTACTCTGCACTCTGCACTCACTACTCTGCACTCACTACTCTACACTCTGCACTCACTACTCTACACTCTACACTCTGCACTCACTACTCTACACTCTGCACTCTGCACTCACTACTCTGCACTCTGCACTCTGCACTCACTACTCTGCACTCTGCACTCACTACTCTGCACTCACTACTCTGCACTCACTACTCTGCACTCACTACTCTGCACTCTGCACACACTACTCAGCACTTACTACACTAGGTGGTAGTACTGGTGGTGGTGGTACGTGTTGCTATTCAAGAGAAATACATATCAGACAGCGCTTCAAAGGAAATAAGCGAACACCATGTCCTTGTAATCTGGAACACTTCCTTACAAACACACATTTTTCAGAGCAATAATAAATCACATAAAAGTTCAATACAATAGACGTCCACATTTCTCAGCCCCAAAAACGCTGCAGACGAACGCGCGCCCTATACATGCAATGCAGAATGGTGAACGCGCTCCCACCATCTGGATTGCATTACAAGGGCACTCTGACAGCTCCTAATTAAAATTAATGGACTGTCGTGCGCGTAACCACACAGAAAATGCCAACATGGCGAAGGACAAATTACATTAAGCCTATCGCGTCAAGGCTACTAAAAACACAGCACAGCGAAGACGAATCACTATGCAGATGCCATAAAAAACGCGCGCGCACTAAGGAATGTTGCAGCCCGGACCCCTAAAGAAACATTTTTTTTTTATAACATAAGAGCTCGGAGCTCCGCCTCCCCTGCTGAAGCAGGGTTGACGTAGGCCGAGCCCTAAAAAGGACGATACAGCAAATGTGATAAATTCATTCTCTAACATTTGAAGCCTCAGGAATGCCGTTCTACATTGTCTAAGTTCCCACTTCTTTAAAATGGGTATTAAAAATCTTTTCCTAGGGAAATCATAGAATTTACAGAAGAATATGCAGTGTAACATAGATTGGGTGGAAACGTCATCACATGGGCATGGTAACAGGTTTTTGGACCATGAGTTTGCCTCAGGGAAAGTAATCATTCTAAAAAAGGACCCACCATGGAAATGGGTTAGCAGCATGCGTGAGTAGCATCCTTGAAACTGTACCAAATAGGACTGAATACCACTACACGGCGTCATCAAGTGATTCTCCATAACTGAAGGCTTTTCTTTTTCAGAGAGCCAACGCTTGTTTTCTAAATAATTTAAACATATTAGTTTCAGGTTCTTCCTCGATATACTTTCTAGACAATTTGGAGAATCAAAGTATTCCGGGTGGCCGATGTCGTACGATAGTTTTTTTACATATTTAATCCATAAAATCCTGGATGCCCCCTCCAATTTAAGACAGTCCTTAATCACTTCTCTGTTAAAACTGGGCTCAACGGAAGACCACACCTTATGCCCAAAAGAAGGGGATTAACTTTAACCACTTCCATGCTAATGACAAGGTCAGCTCGTCATGCAGTTTACTGGAGCTGTGCTTATGACGAGTTGACCTTGTCATGAACAATGAGAATTCATGAAGTTTAGCGCCCAGCGGGAATTGCCTTAGCAGGCAAGGTGTTAATAATATCGCAAATGTAAGGCAGACCCAGTTCCTTATGACATGCAAATGTAGCAGTGGAATCCGGGACAGCTAGAAGGTAACGCAGAAATTCTTCTCGCAACATTGGATTTTTTGATCATCAGCTATTCCCCAAAGCCCAGCCCCATATGTCGCGGTAGATACACATTTGGACTTGTAGATACCCATCAGCACCGGGACTGGTCGGCCGCCCAGTTTATTTGAAAAGGTACGTACTGCACCTATTGCTCTAGAGAAACATACTCTTAAATACTGCAGCAAAGTCTATTGTTACAACACTAAAAATCATAAAATGGAAATTAAAATATGACCGTTTTACAAAGTAATTTCAGAAGTGGGGTTAATCTTTTTCCTATTCTTACAGACTAGTACTGCTATGCAGGAAATAGAGAGTATTATATGCAAACCGATTGAAAAGATGTTGCCAATGTTTTGGCTTGTAGTATAGTTTTTATGATCTTTGTTCAAGAAAGTATTGGTTAAAAACAGGAAGCATTCTACTAAGAGTCTGCAAATTATTCTATTTTTGTTTGTTTGTCTCAAGGGGTGACTATTGCTAAAGTGAATTGGTTTCTATTCCTACCGACATACTGCCTGTTGCACACTAGAATTTCAGGTTTATTCCCAGTGGTCTGCTGACATCAGAATCTAATTTAAACCAGGCTAATATAAAAAATTGTGAACAGTTACTTTTTCAAACGTGTCTTGTAGTGCAGTTCCGATAGTACCCTTTCACGTAGGACCTATGCTGTTTACGGATAACATATACCGTGGGCTTGGTGGCAAACTGAGTCGGTACACCCCCACCAAATATGTCAGCCTATGTTTTCACATTAGCTAGCTCGCAGTGCTACTGGAATCTCCTGTTATCAGAGAGATTCATTTTTGCAACTTCAGAACATAATAACCTCAGACGCGTGGAAACAAAATACTATTTTCACCCAGTCATTCGTGCTGGCTTGTTTTGCTGTCAGAGAGATACACAGAAGAAACAGTTGAGCGTGTTTACAATAAGAATTTATTGTACCGTAGTTCTTCACATGTAAAATAAGTGCTCTGCTACAGCTGTAATACAGTAGCAGAGATATAGAACCAGCAGTATTGTGAATAAGAAGAAATAGTATTGTTATACCATTTTGCAATAGTCATGAACACATACATGAATATGAAATGCATTTATAAAATAAAGTGCGTACTCCTAAGATGCCCGTCTAGATGTACCTAAGTGTACCTAGCATGTGAGTAGGTGCGAAAGAGCCTAAGTCTAAGAACCTAAGTCTAAGTGCCAAGAATCCCACTAGGATTTAGTCGAACCCCCTTTACCTTAATAGTGAGAGTGTGGGACCTAGTCCTGGACTTCAGTTGGACACCCCGCAAGGGATCGTCAGAACACTGTCATCTGGAGCGATGGCATGCCGGAGCTGCAGCATCTCTGGTCAGTGTGTCGGCCTTGAAGTCTCGGTTTCCTCCTGCTTACTGATAGCCAGAGGTGCTGTATTTATACAGTGTATGTACGTATGTTCCCCATTGTTCAGTATGAGGATGACGTTGGGGATTAAACCTTGTGTGTCGATGAGAGAAGTGAAGTGGACCTCCTGTAGGATGTACTCATAAATTATTCATATGTGCTAAGGATGACGTCTTAGCAATATCGATTGGGAAAAACCCACCCTCGGTATTGAACTAGGTGAAAGGTTTAGTCCATAAAAGGCTACAGTCCTTATAAGGCATTATGTCCTTACAAAGCAGTCTGTCCTTATTTGGAGTTATATCCTTCTAAGGCTTGTTCATATGACAGGGAGATGATATAGGGGAAGTGGACGATGTTCCCTAGACGTATATCAGGGTACCAATATGAAATATAACAGTCTGTCTCAAAGATGTTGGCAATGTTTCAATTTGTAGTACTTTCCTCTTTTAGTCATATAATATATAGTAGGCCTGGGCATTGTATGCGTAGTCGCGCTACACGAAGTCTATGCGTAGACGTTCTCGTACTACGCGACCTTCGCGTAGCTTCGCGAGCGTGCGTAGTTGCTTGCCGGACCCGTTCGCGAGGCGTTTTTTTTGTTCGGGATTGCGTTGTGTGTGTTCGGGGCGCTGTCTGCGTGCTCGGGGGATCGTAGCTCGCGAACTTACCCATGCGGTCGCCTATGGGCGTGGCCATCTTGTTTTTTCACTTGTCCCGCCCGCTCGTATTGCCTTATTTCCTGTTCTGGGTCGCGTATAACGTGTTTGTGTTGTGCAAGTCATGTTCGGGAACTCTTTCTACTTGTTCGCGAAGACAAGTGCTTGTTCGCGAGAAATATCGTGCGAACTTACCCACGTGGTCGCGATGGGCGCTGCCATCTTGTTTTTCACTCTATGCTATGGTTCTGGGCCTAGTTTTCTATCCTGCTTTAATCCTTGCAATCTTTACTTATTTTCACTGTTTTTTTCTCTTTTTTATTTATCATCTCTGTCTCTCTGTCCCTAAGTTTATATTTTGTGATTTATTTCTACTTGTTTTTGTTACTTTTCTACTGTTTTATTTTACTTCTTTATTCAAACTCCTACTTCTTCCCCATAACTTTATTTTTTCCTTTTCTTTTCTTGTCTGTCTCAACCCCAGAACGATGGCCAAGGGCAGCAGTACCGGCTCCAAGGGCAAGGCGCCTGCAACCCAAGAGCCGGCTGCCTTGCAGCAGAATGCGCCCTGCAGGGGTGCAGGCCCGACAACTTTTCGGAGAGGCGAAGGTGGCCTCCCGAGTTTTCTTCATCTAGCGCCACCTCCCCTTGACCTTGGCAGCAGGCGGCAGACCAGGCTCCGGTTACCTTACCCAGGAGAGTCACCGCCGGTGGGCGAAGGTGCGCCGGGCAGTCTTTCGCTGCTCGGGTATCCGGCGCACCCACCAGCAGCTGGCCAGACAGGCAGACATTCTGGACCGGGAGCAGGACCTGTTGGACCTGCTAGGTGTCGAGGTTGTGGGGCTTGGTAAGTAGCTAGTAATATATAGTAGTATAAGTATTGTGTATAATTCTTGGACGAATAAGTAACACGATTACTGGTGCGCTTAGTTACATTGCAGATCAATTCCGTTTCAAAATCTTCTGTGATTGTATGACACTGGTGCTGCTCGGCACTTCTCTTACTTGTTTGTAGCTTTGCGCTAGCTTGGGCTGATTATTGATGTTAGAGTTTACTTTAGAGAACTGAAGTTAGTTAATGCTATTGCTAAAGTCTAGTCCTTCCATTGTCCTTCAGTGAAATAGCTGTGGATGGATAATAGGTTTACTTAGTATTAGTTCATATTTTTTTACCGTCTGCGTGACACCTCCTCTGTCACTGAATGTTTAGTTCTTACCCCAGTCCTCCATAGAACCTTTTTGTAGTTTGTTTAGTGAGTGGTAGGCTTGGCATGCAATAGCATTGTCAGTCAGTAGCAGAACAACATATTACGCAACCAACCAACAATTGGTGTATGCACAAATTTATGCATGTGTCCTCCATCTCATCTATGCATTTTTGCTGGCAAAAATAAAATGGAAATGCAGACTTACTGAACAATTGGTCCGTCTGGAATAGGTGGCATAGGTCACGTGGTACTTAGGCTTCGTTAGCATTCTGGAACCAGAATGATTATGGAACATTGTATTAGTGATAAGAAAACAAAAGAGAGAGCAAGGGATGTTTTTCACTGGAAGTGAAAGCGAGATTACTCCTATTCCCCTGAAAGGAACTCGGTACAACAAAAGGAGGAGTATCCCCAACGGAGATTGGATCTCTGGAGGGCGAACTGACTGGCAAAAAGGAAAACAATTCAACCTTTTGTTTAAAACCCATCACTCACCCACCTAGTGGTGACATGCTTCATCATCGGGGTCCACCCTGGTGACCTAGCGTCACCAGGATGTGCTTCAACACCTGTACTACAGTGGAGCGGGTTGTGACTGTAGGTGCAAAAAAAGAAATGTTAAAAATTGTCCTGGTTTAGCTCAGAAAATAGATTTTATTTTGGAGCAACTGAACAATGTTTAAAAAATATTTAGCGAGACCCTGGAAGGTGAGTTACGACCAGAGAGTCTCTATATGTGTTGGTGTGTACCTAAAGGCAAACTGGCCAATGGTATATGAGCTCTATCGAATGGATGAGCCGAAAAATGAAAAAGGAGACTTAGTTATAGGCTCTAGCGTACTTTAACGGGCAGGGGGTAGGTTCTTCCCGTCATAAAAACATATTAGTTAGCGGGCGAGGAAAAAGGCCATTCACCTACTGCTACCGGCCTCTGCTCGGCTAGTCCGAGCAGAGGCCGGTAGCAGTAGGTGAATGGCCTTTTTCCATTTTTCGGCTCATCCATTCGATAGAGCTCATATACCATTGGCCAGTTTGCCTTTAGGTACACAGGGGCACTGGATAGGGTGCGCCTTTTAGGGGGCACACACCTTCCGTCCACCTGTTTTTGGTCCTGATGAATACCGGGCAACCGCCCTATTGGTAGAAACATGTCGACCAACTCACACCAACACATATAGAGACTCTCTGGTCGTAACTCACCTTCCAGGGTCTTGCTAAATATTTTTTAAACATTGTTCAGTTGCTCCAAAATAAAATCTATTTTCTGAGCTAAACCAGGACAATTTTTAACATTTCTTTTTTTGCACCTACAGTCACAACCCGCTCCACTGTAGTACAGGTGTTGAAGCACATCCTGGTGACGCTAGGTCACCAGGGTGGACCCCGATGATGAAGCATGTCACCACTAGGTGGGTGAGTGAGGGGTTTTAAACAAAAGGTTGAATTGTTTTCCTTTTTGCCAGTCAGTTCGCCCTCCAGAGATCCAATCTCCGTTGGGGATACTCCTCCTTTTGTTGTACCGACATTTGATTAGTGTTCATATAAGTAGATGGTCCATGAATCCTGAAAGCCAGTAGGTGTTTTGTGTAGGTAGGTGAATTTTATTGCAATTGTTGTTTCCTAAAATGTTTGAGGTTTTTTTAAAGGATTTATTTGTTCCACATCACTCAATGTTTATGTCTTTCTTTATTATTTCTTACATGATCAGCACCCAGGGGCAAGAAGACGGGGTCCGAGTTGGCGGAACAACCACCAAAGGAGCGCTCCACTACTGAGGATCTTGCTGCTGGCCCCAGTAAGTCCTACAGTGCTTATAATATTAACAATTATATTTCCCTAACTTTTAACGCACCTTATTTTTTCCAAACTATTAATTACGCTTTCTCCTAATTACATTTTTAACAAAAGCTTCTTTGATCTTCATTATCTGTTTTCCAAATTTTGGGTATCCCTGCCTTTCAGTTCCTTCAAACTGTCTCTGCTATGACTCTCTGTACTACTACTATTAGACTGTCTGTAGCTAAGCTTGCCCTGTTGGCCACTCTTTAGTTAAGGTTTTCTTTTGAATAAAGCTGTGATAGAACAATAGCTGTAGCCACTGGGTCCACTCCTGTCCTTTGCGTTGTCCTCTTTAATCTCTAGGCTTTGACAATTCCCACCCACAAAATGCACAACCAGATGTTTATCTAGTATTTTTTGTTAGGGTAGTAGTACGTACTACTACTACTGTTGTGGGTATTCTGCACACACACATACAGAACAGAACTATGCACAAGAAAATCGGATGTTGGTGATGGGAGGTTGGACCTTACACCTCAGTTAGAGAACTAGGACCCACAATTCACTGACCGACTAACTATAGTGTCTCAGTCATTACTTAGTCATTATGTCCCGAACCCCCACACGAAGATACCCAATGATTTTATTACACAACCCAGAACATAACACCCTTTTGCTTACTCACTCGTGTTAGTCCACAACACCATAGACACACCAAATATACCACATAGTCTATGTTCAAGTTCAAATCTTTATTTTTTGCAAATAATAACAAGCTTTGTAAGTTGTTCCATGAATTACATCCCGCTCCAACATGAAAAATAAAGGAGATTAAAGTAAACATTTGTACAAGTAGTGCATGATAGAGAATCTGTGTGAATTCTTGGAGACCCCTCACCGTTGAACGTATACTGGTTACATGCATCCTTCGTAAACTCTGCAAATCACTGGTTCGTAGAAGGGAATCTTCTGCCTATTATGAGAAAAATGGAGCACGTTAGACAGTATATTACAATTATGCAAGCTTTTTGCAGTCATGCCAAAAAGTGTAAAATTATGGCTAAGCAATAGGGACTAACCGAACTCCATAAAAAAAGTGACTTGTTTTTCAACCTCTTCACTTGTATGCAACACTCATGTGGCCTCAAAGGCGTCTTACTGCGCAACAAGCTGCGAGGTAACATGGGCAAAAGAGTAGACACGAATCTAAAATGGTTACATGGCTCAGGCTAACTTCCCAAAGACTACAGTAGGAGTAGAGATGAGTTGACCCTAGGGACCATATAATAATAAATCTAATGTCTGTCTACTGACTCCTGTAGTACGCAATTTGGACAAGTGATGATTTACGTTGTAATTTAAGTGTTTTTTCAATCTTCCTTCCTGGTGAAAAAGAGTAAAATAGGGGGAGGCGTAGAGCCATATAAAAAGGTGTACTTGTTTTTATAGGTGCACTGCCAGTACCAACCATCAGTGCCGGCGGGGCCAGCGGCGATGCCAATGCTGCCATTCGGAAGATGCAGCACCTGCAGGAGCACCAGTGGGGGAGGAAACAGCAGTGGTGGGCGGTGGTAAGTTATATCCATTACTTATTGTCATTATTAGCTGGAAGGGGAACACTTCACTCACTGTACTGTGAAACTTATTAAGTAAGTATGAACTTGAAGTTGTACAAGGGTTATACAAGGGTTGAAGAAGACACCCTTTACTTAGCATTACCAATGCATTAGCAATAGCAATACCAGCGTGAGATGAGTAAACAAATGGCCTCTTCTATCAGACTCCAACTCAGCTGTGTAAGTTATGGAGAAGACTAAAAGTCAGATCAGATGACCTTGATGGATGTGTTGAACCAAAAGGGAAAGAAGAACTAGGGTGGAAGGAGGAAGGACGAAAGATGTACGACTAGCAGAGAAGGATACTTTGGAAGCAGCATGCAGGTGGCTGATGGGAATCAAATGCATGGGTTGTTGAAGGATGGGTGGAAGGTGAAAGAAGATGCCTGCCTGGGTGGGCGACACAATATGGTTGGATAGTGGATAGCAAGAATCATCAGCGGTGTTTGTGTCAAACCCAAAGCCAAGGCAACGAAGGAAGAAGTGGACGCATGGGTGGTTGTTGGTGAAAGTGAAATGAGCTAAGGTTTGTGAAAAAAAACCTAATAACAAAAGAATGATTGACATTTTCTTGTAATGGATGGATGCCCCCTGGATTTATTCATCATAGGTGGAGACTGTTACTGGATGCACACGAGTCTTACTTTGAAGATAATGTAAAAGAAACTGCACCAGAGTAGCAAAGCAGAGGTACATCATATATTATATAAAAGTAAGATTTCATTTCAGAATACAGTTGATGACTCAGTAGTTTGCAAGCACATTATATATATATATTATCAAGCGCCTACCTCTGAATCCAAGGACCACTTCCTACCTATGTTAATTTTTCTTCTAATTTTTATTTATATGTTTACTTACCAGTAATTGTCCACAATCCATAATTTGCTCCCCCCACCCTGACCCTCGCCACGTCACCGCCCGCCAGCACTCTCACCTCTGACCACAACTGGACTGAGATATGTCGTTCCATATAAGTAATGATGATTGGATCAGAAGTGTATATCATTATTAATCTCAGTAATCTGCCTTTTTGTAGTCGCCAGGGCACAGTGAAAGTGAAATTGAGCAATTGCCTTTCATGTAACAGAGAGAGTATGGCCAGTGTCACCCGTAATCGAAAAATATACGAGCTTCCCCACCTGCAGCTTAGTAAATAAAAGTAACAGGCATCTGCGTATTGACTCGTATGTTGGTCTTGGACGCAAGCTTAGCTGACTGAGCTGGCTTGCCGGCTACAGCCTACAACAAGGTTATGTAATGTATGTAAACTAGAGATAAGAAAAAGACTGGTGTGCTTCTGTGTACTGAAGTCCATCCATAGTACTAGGGCAAGTATAACGGCGGAAAAAAACTCCAACAAATATTAGAGGCCGGGGAAGCAGGAGGATAGATCCTTAAAGTTACCACAAATGTTATGTACTGCGCTTGCTAGTGCTACTGTGCCGCTATGTGTTGAATTCATTTTGTGTTACTGTTTTGCTAAGAGTTTTGGTTACAATTCTGTTTCTTTCTTTATAGATCCTCCTTCCCAAAAACCAACACAGAAGGAGTTGGCAGCCAGGGCAACCAAAACTGCAGGTCATCGTTGAGGAATACCGCCGGCTGGTGGCTCAGGCCGAGGAGGAGGAAGAGGCGGTGGCAGCAGCTGCTGCCTCTTCCAATGCCCCGGGCCCCAGCCAGGCTCCGCCTGCAGGAGTACGGCACCGCGGTCAGGCAGCTGCCCACCACCGCCATCTGTCAACATCTGCTGTCCCCCCACATGGATGCAAATGTAGGTGATGTGCATGTTGCCAGCAACTTCTCCTCCGGATGGCACAGCTGGAGGACCAATTAGAGGAGCGCGTGATAATCCTGGTGGAGAAACACCTTAACGCCCGCCGATTATAGATGGACCCTGTTGATTTGCCCCTTTTTTAGAACATTCGTTGGACTTGGACATTGGTTGGGGTTAGGGAGAGGGGTGGGTGAGGTGTGGGATAGGCTATTTTTGTTCTTAAAATAAATGTTATTTATTTATACTTACACATACGATGTTAATGTTTTGTGGTGGGGTTACTGTTTCATGAATTAATGTACGTCACAAGGTTTACTTGCAGATGCAGGGCAGCAGCCAGTGTTAATAATCTCCTGCCAATTTTGTAACATGTAAACAGATAGATGCGGTACCCCTCACTGAGTTATATTTGTCCGACGAGTACTACTAGTACTACCAGTCGCTCCTCCTACTCCATTATACCTCCCAGCAAACTTATCTTACCTGTGATTGATGATGATTAAGTTCGTCACAGCAATGGCTGCATGGTTTCCCAGGAAATGGTTGTGGTGGTAGTTGTAGACAGACACTGGCACTAGCATTTGCAAACAAAAAAAAAGAGACAGTCATTTGCCTGAGAGAGACTGTGGAAGTAGTAGAAAAGTACAGTACATAAGAAGATTGCCAAACAAACAATATTGCAACTGCTAAAGTAAAAGAAAACAATGGTGGCAGGGACAGCCTAGTACAAGAAGCTAAGAAGTTAAACTAGTTGTGTCGAAGGAGTCACTTAAACACAATCCTAATAGTTTAATGCTGTAAATGCAATCAATGCCGGCAATTAATTATGATGCATTTGGTGGGTCCCTTTGGGAAATTAAGTGGCTTGTACATACACTGAGCATGGTTGGGCAAGCAGAAGAAGATCCTCGCCCTGCCTCGTTGACATTTAATTAGTGTTGCTTTCACCACATCTGCCCCAGCAAGCGTGTGATTAATTGTTGGTGTAGATTTAATGTAGCCACATCACACCTCAATATAAAACCACACAGCCCAGGGGAAGAGGGTTAGGGTTTGATGAATGGATGGGAAGGGGGGTTTGGGGAAAGGTTTGACAAAGAAAAACAGTACGCATGGAGTAGACAACAAAGGCAAAACAATATTTGAAACGAGGATGATCCACTATCCAATAAATCTATAAAGGTTGAAAAAGGAAATGCATGCATGATGAAGATAACTTGATGGTTAATGAGTAGTACTTATCTACTACTACACAATTCGACAGTACAGGGAAGTAGTATTATATGAAATTTGCCTTGGCTGTATGGCCTCAGAGAAACCCTAATTACCTGCTGTACCGGGCTGAAAGCTGGCAAAGAAAATTGAAAAATAGTTGTAGGGAGCAATTATCAAACAAAGTCACACAGTCGTAAAATAAATGAAGAGAAAAAAGGAATCAAATTATTAAAAAGACGAAAATGATACAAAAGTTACTGTATTATCCAGGTCCAAATGTGTAGTGTTATCTCGTCATTCATCTTGGTCCTCCCTTCCATGGACACTCTGTACATCATTCTTGGGTGCCACTGGCTGGTTGATGAGGATTGGTAAGGTAAGTATGAGTTGTTGCTCCAAGTATAATAGCACTGGGTAAAAGGCTGGCCTGTAAGTGTTGATGGAAAAATAAAAGGGGTATTGAAAAATAAATGAATGGAAAAAAAACATCAATTACGGCGTAGTGCAAAAAAAACAAGACTCTTGCGCGAGAAGACTTTCAGACTGAGGCGGCTTGGATACATTGTATCTACTCTACTATTTAGTAACACAGCATTAATCTACAAGAACAACAAGACAGGAGCCAGCACAGAACAGGCCCATGGCACCGGGCTGTGACCCAAACTCCATTTACCTTACTTTTTGACAGAGCCAGACAAAAGGCATATACAGCAACCTAGCATTTTCCAAATCAAGTGACTAAAACAATGCGCCACTGTCAGTCATCATCATACCACTATTCGACTCCACCACTACACAGACATGTAGCCTAGGTCTGCTGTGGTTCTTGTTGATTGGTTGTGTTTACCTTTATGCCACTTCCTGAAACATATTCCATCAATCATCTCAGATCCAACTGACTGACAGCGTGCAAAGATAGTATGTCATCATCAGGTGTGGTACGTGTACGTGTTGTCCAACAGACCAACACCAACTCAGTCTGTAGTGAGTGACTCCGATTAAGTAGGTCCAGACTGCCCCTGCAGTAGTACGAGTACAATTGGTTATTTTTAAACGACATGGAAACATTGACTATCACTTGAGTCACTTTTACTTTAACTACTAGTATAGTTCGACTTCATGCACATTTGCTCAGAGTCAGCAAGCATCCAATGCAATGCATCATTAATTAATCATATACCTGTCTTGCTCTTCGGCTGTCAGATCAGAGATGCGGAGCCTTCTGAAAGTGATGACGAGTTTACTTTAGTTTTGGATACCTGCTCAAGTTCTGACAGTGAAGAGTTGTGTATGCCTGCAGACAGAGGTGGTAGTCTTAAGACAGTGATTAGTTTTGGATTGGAAACAAAACAAAAGATGGCAATAGTCAAGTACGTTTAACTTGTTATGGAGGGACAGTTAGAGGCTACATTATTGTACTATTATCCATCTCCATCCAATGTCTGGCAAGATGGAAATGTATTTAGCGGGAGTCAGGAAGATGGAGCAGGACTCTGAGGAGTGGAGTGGACAGTTAAATGCACAGACGTGCAACTCCGATAGGTAAATAAAAATAAGAGAGGGTGGTGATGGATTTGTTGTGGTTTGATTTGAACCAGAAAGACAGATATACACACAAATAAAGGAAGGGAGAAAGTAACAATTTGAAAGCCTAGTTGTCAGGGAAGAAGAGCTTGTCCTCAAACCCTGGTGGTGTCTTTGGAGTCGCTCTCCTCTTCCTGCTGTAATTCACGTATTTTGTAGTCCGGTGGTATGAAGTGCTGATTCATTTTGATCATGGTTAACTTCTCCACGTTTTTGGGTGAGAGACTGGTCCTTTTCACAGTTACAATGGCACCAGCAGCACTGAAAACACACTCAGAAGAGACACTTGCGACAGGGCAATCCAGATACTTTATCGCTAGCCTGCTGAGCACTGGCCATTGGCTTCTTTTCCCATACCAATACACCAATGGGCTTTGCTCCATGAAGACCTCGGTTTTGTCATCCAGATAGGCCTGGACCATCCGCTCAATGTTCAGTGGTGCTCCGATTTGCTTGGCCTCTTTTGATTTTGCACCAGCAACGGACTTACCCATCCCTTTCTGTAGAAACCAAGCAGCTATTCTTTTTGCTGTGTCTGATGAATCAGATCCTGTTGGTGCTGTTGTTGATATTATTGGTAGTGTTGGTGACTGCTGGGAAGCAAACACACTGCTCTCATGCTCTGAAGAAGAACTTGACTCTGGATGCCCTATAGTACTTGCACTGTCCTGGGCTGGCACTGGCAGGCCTCTAATTGAGAGCAGTTCATTTTCTAAATCAGTGGCTTCCTCAGCGATTAAAGTTTTGTACTTGGCAACATCCCCTTCTAAAAAAGGAATTAAAGCATTACTGTTCAGAAATAATTTGTACCGTGGATCCAAAATTGTGGCAGTAATGTAATGTTGATGTGACACAATCTTATTTTGAATCCTTGTATTGTCAGATAAGCGGCCGGCTAAGGCGTTCGCCAAATAACATGCGTCTACTTTGTCTTCCACACCTTTGTATGTTTCAGACACCTCATTCAGCTCTTGCTCTAGCATGTACAACAATGGGATAGCTTGGCCCATAGTACAGTCCTCCCTGCTGACTGCACATGAGAAGACCTCAAAAGGAAGTAGCATCTCTGTCAGGCATTTAATGAGGTCCCATTTGCCACATCTCTACAGTCATGGCTTTCACAGTAGGATCCCCTAATCTTCTTGTCATGACATAAGCATTAAGTGGTATGTACTGGTCAAACAGCCGATCAAGCATGTATTAAGTTGAGTTCCAACTTGTTGGCACCTCCTGGATAAGTGCTATGACTGGCATTGTATGCTCACGTTGAATGACCCTTAGCTGCTTCCGGGCTTTAAAAGAATGGTTGAAATGTGTGCATATTCCTCTGAAGGTGGTCAGTAAGTTGCTGACTTTGCTTTCATTTTTCAGAATGTCTTGAACAACAATTTTAATGCAGTGTGCCAAACATGGGACCCTGAAATAGCCATCATCTTTCATGGCCTTAACTACATTACTGCCATTGTCTGTGGCAACAAAACCAATGTTAAGCCCTCTTTGCCGCAGCCGTGCAAAGACCTTGCGGTTAAACTCAGCCAAAATGTTTGCAGCAGTATGAGATTTCTCCATAGCAAACATAGCTACAGTTGCATATCTGCGAGTCTCGTTAAAAATCTCAACAGTGTCAATGCCTGCAGATAGATTTTCTCTAACACCTGAAAAAGAGATCCAGTGTGCAGTGATGCACATGTAATCAGTGACTTTGCAACTGGTCCACATGTCTGTTGTCAGGTGGATATTATGAACAGCACTCTGATGTAAGGCTTTTCCAAGCAATTCCAGCACGTCGTGATGTAGTGCTGGAACAGCAACTCTGGCAAAATAGTAGCTGCGGGGAACCTTCCATTTTGGGCATATGGTTGTCACAAATTCCAGAAAACCCACCCCTTCAACAAAAGAAAAAGGGAGAAGGTCCAGTGCTAACATTTTAGCCAGCTTAGCATTGTACAAACGTGCTATTGGGTGGTTGCATTCGTACTTTCCCTCCTGCCTAGTAAACAGGCTAAGGATGGTATGCTGCGTGGTATTTCTTGCTGTTCGGCTCGACGCAGCACTTTGCATCGCAGACTTCGCAGTACTCCTTGGTGTCTTCGGCTGACTCTTACTCTTGTGCCACTGAGATGTTGCTGATGTGGAGGATGTGGGCTTTACCACTCAGTGCTGGGGACAGGGCTACTTTGTGTACCACTACCAGATAGAAAGTCTCCCTATTCTTCTTCCTGTTCGACCGTGAGTGGACCTTGTACTACTTTATCCCCACCAACATCAATGGTTCCAGTTTTTATGCTACGAAGGTGGTCTTCCCACCTGATTGTGTGGTGTTTTTTCAAATGGGTCATTTGGCCTCCGGTACCATAGGTTGTACCAAGCTTACCACGACTAACAGAGTAATGACAAATGGAGCATATAGCAATGTTCGACTCCTTTGCGCTAACCGTAAAGAAGTCCCACACTGGGGAGCTTAACTTTTGTCTCCTGCTAGAGGTGCCACTTTCAATGCCGGATAAACTGGAGGGTGTGTGTTGAATTTGACTATGTGGCTGTGCAGTAGTACCACTACCTACTTCTGAGGTGGTGCTTGCGCTGGATGTAGGACGCTGCCGGCCCTTTGCTAATTGTAAATATGGAAGCTGGAGGTCGTGTTGGTGTTGCCTGTGTTGGAGATATGCGTGCTACATCCCTAGTCGCAGCCATTCTGGATAGGGTAAAAATGTTGGTCTCCATGTCCTCGGGGCCAGGAGTGATGCTTGTGATGACTGGTTCAGACTCATCATCATTATTATCCTGATGTTCTACATCGACCACATAATTGTAAGGCTTTCTGGAACCTTCCTTTTCCCTAGCCTGGTCTTGGGATGTGTCTCCCTCTCCTGCTCAGGTTGTTGTGGCTCCCAAATGAGATCTAGATCATCAGAAGGGATGCTTGGTAGAAGAACTAGATGGACTAACCCTCCTTTTCCTTGGTGGGGATTTGGAAGACAATAGATCTCCTGCATGAGTGGCTTCCTCTTCTTCTTGCTCTGCATGAGGCTCAATTTCCTGAACTGCCCCTACTTCGGGAGGAACAACAACTACTATTGCGGGCGGTGGTTACGGTTGTTCACCACTTATCTGCTGTGTTCCCTCATGCTTTGATTGTGTACTACTTTGAGATAGCAATAAGTTTAGACCAGGCTCAGCATCACTGCTTTCCACCATTAGGTTGGCTACCTCTTCCACACTCATCTGCTTGGGCCTGGGTTGGTGGGTTGGGCCCACTGATGCAGAGGTGCTGGCCCCAGCTTGCACCCCTGACACCGCTGCTGCAGGCGTACTTTTTGGTTAGCCAAAAAAGGTTTTGGGGTCAACACCAGACATAAGTGTCACTTCCTTCTTCTGTTCTTCCTTCTTCTTCTCAGCAACTTTTTTGGTCTTGGAGGACCTGGTACCTGCTTTCTTTGGGCCCATCTTCTTCAGATGTCAGCAGGACTCAGTTGCACAAGTTGCAGAGATTTCTGGTCAGGTCACACCACACGTCAAATACAACAGAAGGACGCCCGTCTGGCAGTACAACGGGCGATAAATGACGAGAGACACGTCCTCCTCAGTCTTTTGTGCACCTACAAGCAAAGAAGGTAGAAGAACATCAGTCAAATGTGGAATTGGTTGAGATTTCATTTTAATTACTAGTAGTGTTAGTACACTCAGTAAGAGTAAGAATAGCAAAGAACTAAAATACAAATGTAGTGGAAGTGGAACTTGTTTATCCTTAATTTGTGCATCATGTCGGATGGATGCAGCATCAGTGGCCTGCGGCAGATCGCAATGGGGATGGAAACAGTAGGCCAACAGGAACAATGGAAAGACACACAGGCATATGTGGGAAAAACAAAACAGCACTCTACTACTACCACCACCACTGCCCAAGCCACATGGTCACTCATCACAGGCACATGGGTAAAGGCCAGAAAACAATAAACTCAAGCAGGCCTATATCCCTATATGGCCAGACAAAGGAGGATGCCTGTTACATATCACAGCTTAATGCAAAAAAGAAAATCCCCATGGCTAAAAAGGTTGGAAAGTTACACAACACATACAACAAAGACATTTATTAAGACAGCTCCAAAAAGTTAGCTACACCCCAAACACCACATTTGGGAATTCAATCCAATGCCATCCATGCCCTAAATGATGTTAAATTCAACAGTCAACATAGAAACAGCTACATTAAGCACCCCCAATGACTAACTCTGGGACTCTAGGCCTACTGGCAGAATAGGCCACAAGTTTGGAGGCCTATGGCAAAAGCACAGAGGAAGGTCACACAAAATGGCCGCCACCACATGGTCAGCCCACCCTCAAACAATAAAGTACATACAAAGGACAGGAACAGGAAGTTGAGGTCTCTGTGGAACTAAATTCTTTAAAAAAAAAATGAACAGAAAAATGACTCAATGCTCCAAAACCTACAACCAAATGACAACCTAAGGAGTTTTTTTAGCAAAATGAACAAAATCATCATTTTCAAGAAGGTTTTATGCAACTCGAGACATATTGCTCGCGAGATTGCAAATTCGGCGTGTTCGGCAGCGCAAACTCTACAAAAAGTCGTTATCGCGTGTGCAAGCACGCAGATTGAGCGCGCGAAGAAGACAAAAACTGTGAGGTCGCGTTGTCGCACTTTGCAAAGTTAACAAAACTACGCAAGCTGAAGTCCTAGGGTTACCTACTTGCAGAAAAAGCCCTATTATTTAACACACACCCAAAAACTGAAATTGCACCCCAAAAACAACATTTTGCAAATCAATCCAAAGCCATCCATGCCATACATGATGTTACAAATTAAACAAACACCACAAAAACAGTTATTTAACTTTCATGCACCCATGATGACTCGAGTAGTACCTCTGGGCCTACTGGCAGAGAAGGCCACAACCTTGGAGGCCTATGGCAAAAGCACATTGGCTTGTCCCACAAAATGGCCGCCACCACATGGCCAGGCCACCCACAGAAAGTACATACAATGAACTCAAGCAGGCCTACACTAACTATATAAATTCCTAGGGTTTAAAAGCCAATATTTAATTAACACACACACACACACAAAAACTGAAATTACGCTCCAAAAAACACAGTTTGCAATTGAATCCAATGCCATCTATGATGTTTAAAAACTTGAAATTCAACAGACACCACAGAAACATGGTTGGACCCATGGGTACCTCTGGGCCTACTGGATGAAATTTCAAAGAAATACAACTTGACCCCTCATGAAAGTACAGGCCTCCCTCAACAATAATTTTTAACAAGGATTGAACAGCCCAGAAAACTGTAGGTAAAAAAAAAATCCCAAATCAAACAAACATGTACACCAATTCTCCAACTTACTTGCAAAATAAGATTTCAAATCCAAAAGTCCTCAATAAATCCAATCCAATGATGATATGATGCAGCAGACATACACAAAAAGTGATCCTTCCAGCTCCAAAATCCAAATGAAAGTGAACAGCACATGGACAAAGCACTGGGAGGAGCCTGCTGGACAGGAACAGGAAGTTGGAGACTCAGGGGCACTTCCCTACTCTTGAAAAAAAGAGTAGAAAAAAAGAGGACTCCTTGCACAAAAGACTACAGCCAAATCACATATAAAGGTTTTTTCTGAGCAAAATGATAATTTTCGAGAAGGTTTTATCATGCTCGAGAAATATTCTGTGCCAGATTGTAGTTTCTGCGTGTTCCGAAACGCGATCTTACCAACACTGCGCCGGAAGGAAGATAACGCGTCCTAATGATGTGATCGTGCATTCAAATGACGTGATTGCGTTCGCACAGCCTTGCGGGATTGCGCGGCCGGATGCCAAACCCCGTGGCGCACGCGACCGGGAGAGAAAAGCGAGAAGGCGAATGCAGAGCCATGGTAAGTCATTACAGCGCACACGAGAACGCTATTGAGCGAGCGAAGAAGAAAACAACTATGCTACGCTGTAGATTGCGAAGTATTCGACAACTTCGCGTTCATTGCGAAGAGGGAAGTTGCGGAAATTTCGCAAACTCCGCGAGCGGAGCCTTGTTCACTGCCCAGGGTTAATATATAGCATAGCTGTATGGGTAAAGAGCAGTACGTATTCCATTTATGGCATATTACATTTTCGATGTTGGTATAGTCTGCGCTATGGTTGGAGGTCGATAGACTGAAATGGTTGCTGGAGATTATCTTGTAAATATAGTGCCTACTGTACACTAATGGTTCGTAGGTCCGGCTGGTATGCAGGAATTATGTGATTGAAGAATATGCCTGGTTCAAGGTGCTGAATTCGTCTGAAACTGGTTGACTGGCACACTGAGGTTCATGGGAGGCCAAAAACACTTGGTATAGTAGTCATGTAAATGTTTCACCCCATAGCCACATACCCGTCACTGATTAGAAGCGGCCGGTCTTGTATCCCTTTCATGAGTCCAGCTTCTGCACTGTAAGCTGAGCTGCTACCTTTGAAACTTGACAAGTTTGAAATATTTGGTGGATTATTTAAGTTATGTTCTCCCTAAAATTCACCTGGATGCAATATCTTTAAAAAGAAACCTCAGTTGGAAATTCTGGCTTATGCTCAAGATGTAATGGTTGTTGAAAGTATCTGAAGCGCAAGTGAAAAAAACATTTACACTGTCCTCAAACCAGGGACAGGTATCATACAGACTTGTAAAAACCATCTCTAAATAACAGGCCACGGTGCATACTTACTATTATACAAAGCGTCATGTTATTTATTGCAAAATAATTGCTATTAGGGTTCTCAGAGATATTCAAATATTTACTCGGTTAGGAATTCATAAATCTCATGGCACAGGTGTTAGAGCTTTCTGTGACTGTGAACATACAATAAAACTGTAGCAAAGTCATCCTGTGCCCTGAGCACCCCCCAACTTTTTTGCTGGCTGGTACTGGTGGTAACTGACTCTGACTGACCCTGGGCTCTGCCTTACCAGGCCCAGGGCCAGTGCTATGGTGAAAGAGACACCTGGAATATAATGAAAAGAGCTACCTACACTGTGGTACACTATGGGTTAGGGTACCCCTATGATTGGCATGACCTCCTCAATAAGGCCCTAGTACATAATGGGGCAGGTGGCCTGAAACTCGACTTTGGTGTTTGGGGCACTTAAAAATTGATAAACTACAATGTTTAGGCATATTAGGTACCACCATGGTACGCCCTAGGTATCGCTTTGTTCGCCATAAGCTGGCAGGGTATGCCCAGACATGGGTCCCTTGCTCACTTTACAAATGGATTCAAGCTAGCCTGGCTGATGACGGCTGATTAGCCAGAAACTGGTCCCAGGATGCTTGTTTCTGGTCCAGGGAAGACATGGCTTGACAGTTCGGGCTGGATTGTTCCCATGAGGCACAGGGTCAGACTGATTTGCATATATGGCCATGTCTGAACTGGGGTGGTGGAGTGAGCTAAAGAATGATGATGGATTAAACCCAGATCAGTTGACTGGGGGTGAGTGTTTGATTTGCTCAAGCGCTCCGTCCATTATCCCCTTTGGTATCGCTTTGTGCGCCCTAAGTTGACAGGGTATGCCCAGACGTGGGTCCCTTGCTCACTTTACCACTGGATTCAAGCTAGCCTTGCTGATGACGGCTGATTAGCCAGAAACCGGTCCCAGGATGCTTGTTTCCGGTCCAGGGAAGACATGGCTTGACAGTTCGGGCTGGACTGTTCCCATGAGGCACAGGGTCAGACTGATTTGCATATGGCCATGTCTCAACTGGGGTGGTGGAGTGAGCTAAAGAATGATGATGGATTAAACCCAGATCAGTTGACTGGGGGTGAGTGTTTGATTTGCTCATGCGCTCCGTCCATTATCCTCTTTGATATTGGTTTGTTTGACCTAAGTTGGCAGGGTGTCATGATCCTCCCTGATCTATGAACATTTCTTTAAACGTAAAAACATTCTGGTAAAGTGCTCTACGTTTCATTTTTATGCAGTCTAAAAATAAGGAACCTTCTTGTTATGGCCACAGAGACTTGTAATCCTTGCTATGGTACACTGTAGTACATTTTTCATAATGATGCATCAATAATACTCTGTTCTTTATGTCCGTTATGCCTTTGTAACTTTTGTTTGCTTTGTTATTGCCTTAATGAGACTCTAGTTGCAAGCGCGGTAAACACATGTTAGAGTTTTGCACAACCGCGGCATCCGTTCTGGCAGCAGTGCGTCTATTTAAGGAGCCATGCCCTTACGTTAGTTGCAGAATATTCTGAGCCCCCGGACTGGAAAGGAGCTTAGTGAGGCTGTCCCTGAGTTTGTCACAGTATGCGAGCAGTTCGTACCAAAAACTAAAGAGCAGGTAAGACGCTCTTTTTAGGGCGAGCCCTCGTGATGCACTGCGTAGCAGTGCTCGCGTAGGTGAGCCGTTTTGTAGGGGTTTTCAAAATGGACCTTGAAATTCCACACAGCTCGTGCGTGTGCATTTCCAAGGTCCATTTTGTTTAGGATTTGCCTGCGTGCTGTTTTTTAACAGAACACGCAATAGGCCATAGGCGGTCGCGTAGCTCCGCCTATGGCCTATTGGTGTCTGTTACGCGCACCAAAACCCATATGTTTTCAATTATCGCGCCCGTGTGGGCGCTATAATTGAAAACATATGCTTCGCAGTGGCGCGCGCGCACCACTCGCAGGCTTTTTTTTTACAACGTTTTCAGTGCTGCTTGTTTGTATTGCGTTTCTCGTTCTTTGCCTCTGACTCATTGCTAGATCCCTGCATAACTGTAGCTGGATTTATTGTGTCAGGGGCCAAGCGGGCCAAGAGTAAAATGAAGCAGTGAGCTATGCTATCCGACGATCGCCCTCATTTTTAATCAGGGCTCGCAGGAGCGGAGTTCTTGACTCTGCCTGAGTGTGCGTGGTTTATTGCACCCCACAAAGACCACAGAGCCGTAAAGTGTCACGAGGTGAGTGCTTCGGTTGAGTTCGATGGCTGAGACATGTCTTGCATGAAGTAACTAAGCAGCAAAATCGTACTTAAATGACAAAACGCACAGGCTGTGCACCCCAGCTTCCGCTCAGCACATCTCACGCGACGGATTCAAGTGCCACGCGGAACCAGCCAATGTCACATTCCATGCAAGCAAGACAGAGCCACATTATGGAGCAAACTGGCCACCCAAGCCTGCAGCTTATTTTAGACATTATTGTTAGCGGCACATTCAGTTAGTCCACCTGCTGTCGCGCTTGCCCACTCCTCTGGAGTGAACGCGGCCACCCGACACCCCGGGCGGGGCACACAAAACCTGCTGTCCAGGAACAATCGTGCCAGGCGCATTTCTCAAGGGCCGTCAGCTGAGCACTCCACAGCCCCCACTCCCCCACCAGCGCGACATCCAACAGCAGTCCAGTGTTTGCAGGGAGCAATGGGGGCCCGAAATTCCGGCTAATAGCAGTTGTCATGAAACGAGCTATGGGTGCACCAAACCACTGACTTTCACAAGGCATGTGCGGGCAAAGGAGGACGCAGGGATTCCATGCAGGTGAGATCATTTTAAGATGGCCGCGAGGAGGGAGCACTCCATCGGAGCTCCGGACACCGGGATCACCTACACGGTGTAAATCCCAGTTTGACCCCCGCCATCTCCCCCCTAACAAAGAATGAAGACTCACCGGGCTCTAGACCAGAGAGGGACAAGCCGGGTTCTCGCTCCCCCATATCCAAGAGGCTCAGATACTTCACGCTGCTCCCGCCTCCTCCAGAACTGCAACGGGTGCCTCGGAGGGACCGGAGACCAGCGATTCAGGCAGCAACTTCAGGACGTGCTCCATTCGTCCCGCGAGTGCCCCTCCAACATGCGACCCAGGACCGGAGACTGAGTTGGGCACAGATGACTGCAGGGAGCGAGGTGAGAGCCGAAGAAGAGCTCCGTAGTGCCTGTCTTCAAGATGGCCGCTCCCAGCCCCGAATATCTGTGGCGCCCCTTTTGGACATGCAGCCCAGACCTGGGGAGGCCCGACCTCGGATTCCTCAGACCCTAGGTCTTGGCCATTTACCGCTGGCTTTGAGTTGTGCACAGTTTGCATGACTCGCTCGGAATTCCCAGATGCCGGACCTTGTGATGGCCGTCCCCCGGGACTGATCTCGGAAGGATGATCCATGGCGCCTTAGTTCGACACTGTAACCCTGATCGAAGGATGCCTACCCCTGACTCCGAGTACCCCAACGCGCCTAAGAGTCGCTCTCTATCTCCCTGCATCAGAGTCTCATGGCCACATGCTGTTGCGCCGCAAAGTCGCATGGGGGATTCGGGACAGTGGTGAGGTTTCCCGGTTAGGCAGATTTCTTGAGGATTTGAATGAGAAGAGTGTGGGTGAGAGGGAAGGAAGTTTGCAGATATGCCAACTGCCTGAGGATCACAATGAGCAAATAAATACATCTTCTAACCATTTTAGCTTAACAAATATAGGAAGAATCACTCAACCCACATAAGATGGCGCCTCCCAGAGATCGGAACTGAGAAAAACAATACTAGAAACAAAAAGAAGACTGCTCCATATACCAATGCAAAAACACCCTGCAAAACGGGCAGACTTCTTCAAATTGCACATCAATCATTAGCAACCCTTCGAATTCGGAAACAGTCACCTGGAAACTTTGGGAACAAGCTCGTTAACAAGAAAAACTCCATATTCCCCACAACTCTAAATTAGCACTAATCAGAATTTATTAACAACATTTTACTTGTCCCCGGACATTATTTGGATTTTACTTGTCCCCGGACATCGGATGGTCGGGAGCGTCTGACACTGTGGCCGCCGTTCCTACCGGTCATAGCAACACAAGATTTCTGGCGTAATTCTCACCTGCCGTTTTAACCTCAAGATGGCGCCTGAGAAGGAACGGACCTGCTTTTTGAATGCCTCATAGCAGATCCATTAGAACTTTTACCGATCTACCTACCCCCTACCCCTCCCCGCTCTACACCTCTCCTCTTTCCTGCTACTGACATTTGCCCTCACCTGTCCTTGCCCTAGTCCCCACCCTGTCTACCTGTGAATTTCCCGCGTCATTTGAGAGCTAGCTATTTTGTCTGATGCCCGATGGAGCTACCTGGTTTAGCTATAGGGGAGAAAGGTTGGGGATTCCCTCCTTGGACATCACCTACCCAGTCGGTCTTTAGCCAGACTTCCTTGCGTCTCTCCTGTTGTCTCATCCCGCATCCTCCCTCTATTTATGTCTCTCCTTCTCTCCTCTCTCAATGTATTGAGACTGAACTATTTTGTCTGATGCCCGATGGAGCTACCTGGTTTAGCTATAGGGGAGATGGGCAGTGGATTCCCTCCTTGGTCGTCACCTACCCAGTCGGCCTTTAGACAGATTTCATTTCGTCTCTCCTTGTTGTCTCTTCCCCTATCCTCCCTTTCTCAGATTCCCTGTCCCCTCCCCTCTACGCTCCATTCATTTTGCCCTCTTTGTTATTTAAATGTTTCCCATTGAGACCTAGCTATTTGGCCAAAGCCCGGTGGAGCTACCTGATAGCTATAGAGGAGATGGGTTTTGGGACTTCCCTACCCAGCCGGACTTTGGGCAGACATTCCTTCTGCCGTATCTCCCTCCCACCCTGTTTTTCTGTCTACCTCTTCCCTCAACACTTGAGACCAAACTACTTTGTCTGATGCCCGATGGAGCTACCTGGTTTAGCTATAGGGGAAATGGGCCGTGGATTCCCTCCTTGGTCGTCACCTACCCAGTCGGTCTTTAGACAGACTTCCTTTCATCTCTACGGTTGTCTCTTCCCTTATCCTCACTTTCTCACCTCCCCTACTCCCCACTTCTTTTCTCTCTCCTTTCTCTCCTCTCCTAATGTATTGCTGATTGTTTGATGTAATGTGTAATTGTTGATCTTTTTCTGTTACACTGTTGAACCACATTGTTGCATTTCCTTTCGTCCCTCCTGTCATCTCCTCCCGCATCCTCCCTCTATTTATGTCTCTCCTTCTCCCCTCTCTCAATGTATTGAGACTGAACTTTTTTGTCTGATGCCCGATGGAGCTACCTGGTTTAGCGATAGGGGAGATGGGCCGTGGATTCCCTCCTTGGTGATCACCTACCCAGTCCGTCTTTAGACAGACTTCCTTGCGTCTCTCCTGTTGTCTCATCCCGCATCCTCCCTCTATTTATGTCTCTCCTTCTCTCCTCTCTTAATGTATTGAGACTGAACTTTTTTGTCTGATGCCCGATGGAGCTACCTGGTTTAGCGATAGGGGAGATGGGCCGTGGATTCCCTCCTTGGTCATCACCTACCCAGTCCGTCTTTAGACAGACTTCTTTTCGTCTCTCCATATTCTCTTGTCCCTTATCCTCCCTTTCTCACCTCCACTGCCCCCTCCACTACTTTTCTCTCTCCTTTCTCTCCTCTCCTAATTGTATTGCCTATTTTTTTGGATTTATTGTGTAATTGTTGAACTTTTTCTGTTACATGGCTGATTCTCATGTAAAGCGCTCTGATACCTCTGGGTCTAGCCAGCGCTATATAAAACTCTTTAAATAAATAAATAAATAAATAAGCCCGCAACAAGCAGAAAATGGCAATCGATGAACTGTGCACTAATAAGTCAAATTTGTACGTCAAATTCAATTTGTGTCCAATGAGCACTCATCGGGCCATGGTGGGGGCTCGTGGGCCAGAGCCAGCACGAGAGCTGGGGCAGGGACAAGGCAGTGTACAAGGGCATGTAGGTCACTGCAAACAATGTCCGCGGCACCTGCAGCATGGGCTGTGTGGTGGACAAGGCGCATCGAGTATCATTTAGAGGGCTTGGCTAACACGACCTAAAAATATTTTCACTATACAAGTGCCAGAACACCTAGCACTACGATTGGTTGTTTGGTTTGTTCTGTGTTCTCGTGTGTGCTGTCTGGATTTACAAACACCAAGTATGGTATAAAATTAACACATGAATACGCTCTAACCAAATGAACTTGGAGGAGAAGGGTAAAATATTGAATAGATAAATGTGACACTAACTATAATGGTTGGCCAAGGGGCACACAATAATGTTTAAGTTCCGGCTTGATCATTTAATATTATAGCACTGTTTTTGTGAAGGCAGAAGCTTTGTCAGCCTTATTTGCAACTTGAAATATAAGTTCAGTTAAGTACAGCATAATATTTTTTGTAAAAATTTGTAAGTTTCATCTTGCATGGAAGCTTTGCCCAGTCTGTTTTCACCTCCGACATTATCACTTTTCCGCCACTTATACTCCCATCTGTCAACGGGTGCTTGTAATTTTATTACAATGTCCTGTAGTTTATGTAGAGTTGGTATTACCTTACAGAGTCCGTTAATGGACTGGATAAACGCTAATGCTATTTAAACTAGGCTCCCGCTCTCTCAAACACAGCTGTAGCCAGACTACTATTTCTGTGCAGGCAGCTTGACCCAATCCACAGCGCTCACCCAGCCCGTCCAGGGAGAAACCGGAGCAGGCAACAGAGGGGGAAGCCAGGTCGGGCAACTGAACCAGGATTTATACCCAGCTCACCCCTTTTCTTTCATATTGCTATTAGGCTGCACACATAGCCTGCAGGCTTAGTCATCTGGTATCTGATTTACAAGTAGTCACAAGGAGACTGGTGCGCTAGTGGTGGCCTGTGGCGCAGTGCATCTGGATAGGCTAGACAGGGCGATGAAACCAAATTTAAACAAGGTTGGTGGTGGCAGAGAAGGTTGGATCTGCAGCGTGCCATCCACGTCCCCACCGTGCCAGCCTTACTACTGCAGTTGTCATTTGCGATACCAACTGTCGTGCCCACACGATGGCACTAGGACCCTGGGGACTCAGGGTCTGGGGACGAGGACACCGGACACCACATCCGGTCAGGGGAAGGGGAACGAGGGCAGTCGGGACGAGGACCTCGGAGCAAGAGGTCAGGGCGCAGGGCATGCGGTACCACACTGATGCAATACAATAAAGGAATCATCCAAATCACCCTACCGTCTCCTGTCGTGTGTGCCAACACCAGATGCGACAACTGGCAACAGATGGTGGGATAAGGACCGTCCGACGTGAAGAAGATCGCCGATCTCAAACCAGGAGCCCACCCTGGATTGCGTCGTGACCAGAGGACGGAGGACAGGAGCGCAGCGACGTCCATAGAGCAGCAACGACGCGGGAGCCCACCCCGATCAATGCAGGAAGAACAGAACAAGAAAGCGACCGCTCTGGTAAGCGCCCATCTGAAAAAGCGCGAAAGCGGGAACAAAATCGAAAGAGAAGAAGGCAGCGCGAGCTCTCGGCAGAATCTCGGCGGCCATTTTGGGGTCAGGCGCGAGAGCCAATAGGAATCGAAAACGCACGCGGCGGCCATTTTGAAGTCAGGCAGCGCCGTGATTGGACGCGAGCTCTCGCGAGAGTCTCAGCGGCCATTTTGGAGACAGGCAAACCGACCAATAAGAAGCCAGAAAGGCTCGGCGGCCATTTTAAGGCCAGGAAAGGATCGATTTTGAAAATAAATTGTCAGAAAGACACAAAGGAAGCCAACAAAGCACATAATAAAGAAAGAAAAGGCTGAAAGACAGAAAATAGAGTGCAATAAAGAAGAAAAAGCAGAAAAAGAAAAAAAGGCTGAAAGACAGAAAATAGAGTGCAATAAAGAAGAAAAAGCAGAAAAAGAACTAGAAGAAAAAAAAAAAAAAGAGAACAAAATAAAGGAAGCAAAAGGGGCAGACGAGATAATGGCAGACCCAAAACCAAGCGCGCAGTATAGAACACCACTGCCATTCAGCCTGTCGGAACCGCAAACAGGGATAAGATGGGAGAAATGGCTCAGGCGTTTTGAAAATTATACAGAGGCAACAGACGTCACAGCAGCAAAGAAACGGGGACTATTTGTGAATCTGGTGGGTGATGAGGTCGAGGACCTGATGGTGACACTGCCAACAAAAGAGATTGACACCTATGACAAGCTAATAAAGTGCCTGACAGACAAGTTTGATCCGCAAAGAAATGTGGATTTTGAGAGATACAGCTTCACGATTGCCTTCCAACAAGCAGAGGAATCGCTAGACGACTTCGCAACAAGGCTGAGGAAACTAGTGACTCACTGCGAATTTGATAAATTCGACAACGAGCAGGCCATACGGTTACTAATAATAACAGGCTGCCGAGACATAGAATTTCGCACAAGAATACTAAAGGAACCGATCACCCTAGAGAACATCCTCGCACTTGGGAGGGCAGAAGCAAGAGCGACAACACACGCACAAGTGATGGAACGCGGCAAAGGAAGAGGTGGAGAACAAATTCATCGGATGGCGAGCAACAGCAAAACAGGAACCTGGAGACAAGACAGAGGGGACCAGGCAGCAAGGAAGCCGCAAGAAGGAACGTGCTACAGGTGTGGACTAGAGTTCCCACATCGGGGACAATGCCCCGCATTTGGTCAGACGTGCAGAAAATGCAATGGGAGAGATCACTACGCAAGCGTGTGTCGAGGAAAACAGTTTAGGAATGACCGGGGAAGATCAAACAGAGGAAGAACATCGACGAGGAGACACATCAGGCATGTCGAGACGGGAGTGAGAAGCTCATCGGCAGAGTCAGGAGAAGAATACGAAGAAGAGAAAACAGAGCGCCTGTACCTCATGACAGAGGTCAACACAGACTCAGAAGACGATGAGGAAGAGTGCATTGAAACAATATGCCTGGTGGACAAAAAAAAGATAAGGAAGACGGAGTCGGTAACGATAAAAGTGGGGCCACATGATGCCACTTTTGTTCTGGACAGTGGAGCAACGTGCAATATCATGTGCGTCTCGGAGTATGAAAAAATGAAAATAAAACCGACGCTGAAGCCATCACGAGTAAAAGTATTCACATGGGGGGCACGAAGACCAGTGATCAACTTGGGGAAATTCAAAGAGGAACTAAGATACAAGGATCAACGGCTAATGGAACAAATACACGTGCTCAAAGGAGACATCCCCGCGCCATGCTTGTTGAGCAACGTCACAGCACAAGTGATGGGGCTAATGGAAATGACGTATCACATGACAGAAAAGAAGAACATTTTAAAAGAATACCCCAAATTGATAGAAGGTTTGGGAAAACTGAAAGGTCGACAGATAACATTACACATTGATGAAACGGTGAGACCAGTGGCGCAACACCACAGAAGGGTGCCCATACACCTACAACCACAAGTGGAGGAAGAGCTGAAGGCCCTCCTAAACCAGGACATCATAGAACCAGCGGATGGACCGACACCCTGGGTGTCACCGATCGTGGCTGTCCCGAAGAAAGACAAGTCGAAAATAAGAATATGTGTGGACATGAGGATTCCAAACAAGGCAATAGAACGAGAGCGACACCCAGGCCCGCACCTAGATGACATGATCAGCTGTCTCACGGGTACAAGAAGATTTTCGAAGTTGGATCTATGCAAGGGCTACCACCAATTGGAACTAGACCCTCAGTCGCGGTACATTACGACATTCTCCACCCACCTGGGGCTATTCAGATACAAGCGCCTGAGTTTCGGGATCTCGTCTGCCGCGGAAATATTCCAAGAAACAATTCAGCAAGTCATCAGGCCTGTCAAGAACAGTCTGAACTACAGTGATGATATCCTGGTATTTGGCAGATCAGATGAAGAGCACGACACCGCCCTAAGAGAAGTGTGCTCACACCTAGAGGAAGCAGGTTTAACATTGAATGAAGGAAAATGTGAACTGGGTCGAAATGAGCTGGTGTTTTTCGGTCACATCTTTTCCAAAAAAGGAATGCGGCCAGACCACAGCAAAGTGGAAACATTGGAAAAGGCAAAGACACCCACTGACGTGGCAGAAGTGAGATCGTTTCTGGGGCTAGCGAGCTACTGTGCACGCTACATCAAGGATTTTGCAACCGTCAGTGCACCGCTGAGAGAGCTGACGAAACAAGGACAGAATTTTCAATGGACAAGTGAATGTGACAAAGGGTTCGAGGAGATAAGAAAGGCAGTGACAGCAGTAGATCATCTAGCCTACTTCGACCCAAAATTGTGCACAGAGCTAACAGTGGATGCAAGCCCCGTGGGTTTGGGAGCAATTCTAGCACAACATCAGCCTGGGAGAGATTCCCCAAGACACATTGTCGCGTATGGAAGCAAGAGCCTGACAGATGTTGAGAAAGGATACTCACAGCCCGAAAAAGAGAGCCTAGCAGTAGTATGGGCCTGTGAACACTATCACATGTTCGTATATGGAAAACCGTTCACGATCGTAACGGATCATCAGGCCCTGATCACAATATATGGCAATCCGAATGCGAAGATACCTCCAAGAATAGAAAGATGGGGAATAAGGCTCATGGACTACAACTTCAAAATCATCCACAAGCCAGGAAAAGAACAAAATCCAGCAGACTACGTGTCAAGACACCCACTGCCACAAAATTCCCAAGTGACCACGATGGCAGAAGAATACTTGAACTTTGCGCTGAAAATAAGCACACCGGCGACAATAACGGTGAATGAATTGGAACAAGCAACGAGACGGGACGGGACGATGCAAGAGGCAATGAGGATCAACAAAGCTCAACGATGGAGACACGTGAATAGTAACATGCACGTAGACATGGGAATAGACAAAAATGAATTGCTGGCATTTAAAAGAATCAACGAGGAACTATCAGAATGTGAAAATGGAACAGTGATGAGAGGAACGAGAATAGTAATGCCCCAAACGCTACAAAGAAGGACAGTGGATTTGGCGCACGAGTCACACCGGGGCATGGTGGCCACCAAGAAGATGCTGAGGGAAAAGGTGTGGTTCCCGGGAATGGACAGCATGGTGGAGGAAACAGTGACAAAGTGCCATATATGTCAAGTATTGGGGCCACCCTCAAGACCGGAACCACTGAAAATGTCTCCACTACCAAAAGCAGTATGGACGGAACTGGCCGCGGACTTCTATGGGCCTCTGGAAACAGGAAAGTACTTCCTAGTGGTGATCGATGAATACTCAAGGTTCCCCATCGTAAAGCCCGTGTCGTCGACGTCTGCGAATGCAACACTGCCAATACTGGATGACATTTTTGCGGCATGGGGCTCGCCACAAACATTAAAGACAGACAACGGACCACCGTTCTCAGGCGAAGAATTCAAGAGATTCATGGCGTACCTAGGGATACATCACAGACGCATAACACCCCTGTGGCCGCAAGCAAATGGGATGGCGGAGAGGTTCATGGGGACCATCAAAAAGGCGGTACAAAGAGCTAAGCTAACAGAAATATCAATAGGACAAGCCCTCTGCCAGGTACTCAGGGATTATCGGAACACGCCCCACAGTTCCACTGGAAAGTGTCCCGCCGAACTGGTACTAGGGCGAGTGAGCAGAACACGCCTACCACAGATGGAAGCGAAAAAGGAAGTGGACCAGGAAGAGGTCGCCATCAAGGACAAGGGGCAGAAAGCAAAGATGAAAGAATACGCGGACAAAAGAAGAAACGCAACGAACAAGAAGATAGAGGAAGGAGACATGGTGTTCGTGAGGCAGAGGCAGGCAAGAAAGTCGGACAGCGCGTTCGCAAAGGAGCCAGTAACAGTGGTGAAGGTGAATCCGGCCAACGTCAGATCACCAGAAACAGCTCTCATTTCAAAGAAGCGAAAATAGAAGAAGAAATAGAAACGCCAAAGCAAGAACGGACTGGGCATACATCAGAGGAAGCGCCAACAGCAGACATGGGGGGGGAACGGCCAAGGAGAGAATGCAAGAGGACCAAGAGACTGATCGAAGAGATGTGAAAGGGATATTGGTCAACTCTCTCTCTCTCTCTCTCTCTCTCTCTCTCTCTCTCTCTCTATTATCTCTCTCTTCCATTTCCACACTGTCTATATGCTTAGAAGAGCTATGGGACAATTGGCAAAGAACATTTGTTCGCAACAAGGGGGGAGATGTCGTGCCCACACGATGGCACTAGGACCCTGGGGACTCAGGGTCTGGGGACGAGGACACCGGACACCACATCCGGTCAGGGGAAGGGGAACGAGGGCAGTCAGGACGAGGACCTCGGAGCAAGAGGTCAGGGCGCAGGGCATGCGGTACCACACTGATGCAATACAATAAAGGAATCATCCAAATCACCCTACCGTCTCCTGTCGTGTGTGCCAACACCAGATGCGACACCAACCTTGCCAGTTACCAACCAGCCTGCACATCGCACTGTGCACGCCTAGTACAACCTCCCCATGCCTCACGTCCGCAGCGATCGAAGCCAGAATTAGCATTCTCTTAATACCCAATTTAATGGTGCTCAATTTATCGACCTCGGAAGACTGAAAGACTGGCCCGACTTCTTACGGGACCCAACTAGAAACCTGTTGACAATTTATCACGGATGGAGTGTAACTCACCGAGCAGCATACCATAACAGCACGTGGGGTGGACTAAAAGGGATGTGAGGAACAAACGATGACAATTCCGTGTGAAATAAATTCACCATAGTTTCCACCTTCATAGCACACATGACTTTGTTCTTCAGATCGCCCCATAAGAAAAGGTTGTAGCAAGTGTGCACAGCCCTCCTTTCTTTTAAAGGGAGTTTGAAAACGTGTGCTGATGTTTTCCATGCTTTTATTTTTATAATGTTCCTGTTGAAAACATTATTCTTCAATACCAAATGAAACCTCACATTAATACATTTAAAAATTGCCATTTCACCTAGTTGATGCCCAGCTGACACATGTAGGCATGTAATCTGTTTGGAGGCAATGCCTTTTTAGTGTTCGCAAAGCAATGCAAGCCTTCTCCACCCTGGCACCTAAATTATGGAACTCGCTCCCCCCTGAACTTTCCAGCCAACCATCTCTTGCGATCTTCCGTAAACTTCTGAAGACCTGGCTCTTCTCCCAGGTTTACTAAATTCTGTGGTTTAAGCTGCCTGTTAATATATGTCTGAATGTTGCATGCGCCCTGATGCCCCTTGGGTTAAGTCTGCGCAATACAAGTCACCCTCATTCATTCATTCATTCATCACTCAATCATGGCCTGGTGGATATCTGTAGGAACAGCGCCTTTTTCATTCAGTTGTGTACAGTAGCGGCCACCATGAATGTATCGGCCCGTGCAACCAGAAAGTAGGGAAGTTCATTCATAGAACTGGACCCTCACAACAGAGTGCAGCTGGGTCCGCTCTTTGCAAATCTTTGTGAATACCCTGAGTAGTGTGGTTAACCCCAGAGGACATTCCCCAGCGCCTGGATCAAGCATTAAAGAAGCAGAAATACAGAACACTTGGAGAGCAAATATGCCTCCTCTTCCAACTGGTATCATCTAGAGAACAAGCATTGGCATAGCCAATGGGTCTCGTTGTAACATGGATTAAGGCCCAGAGTGGCTTCTGGAGGGCGCATCATGTGCATATTCCTTATCAAGTTTGAGTGCTATCGGCTCACTGGAACGCAGAGGACTGACAGTGGTAAACCTTTTAGACTGGCAAATCAGGCTTTAATACAGTGCTTAATTTGTAAAAAAAAAGAAGTGCCGGTGCTCAAATGTTTTCATAGGAGGCCACCATCCCCTTTCCGGGCTCCACCCACATCCTCCATTGGCTCGACCCACTTTTACCTTTGGCTCCAGTGATATGTACCTCGAAATGTGACCTAGATAAGGACTGATGAGCTAAATAAGCTAATAATGCTAATAAATCAAAAACAAGAGAGGCGTTGTGCAGCACACATCCTCAAATCAAATATTTCCCTATTATCACAACATTTGGTCAAGCATGAAAGCCAGGATTGACCCCAGATTCTCCACTTTCACACTCAGCAATTCACCAATTATTATTAGATGTGCATTTATTTCTGTCATCAAAGGTTAACTCTTTATCCTTAATCAAAGGGGGCATACAATTAGTACAGGGGTGACAAGAGGAATCCACATTTTCTTTATTTTTTGTAGTTTTTTATGGTGTGAACCCTATCGTGGATAGACAGAGGAGCACTTCACAACAGTAGACACGGACTACATTACACTTTTATCCAGGCACATCCAGATATGCTAGAATTCAATGGGTGCTGCTAAATCCAGGTATTTGAACCTGCTTCCTTATGTCTATCCCTGGCCATTGCCTCCAGTGCAAGCTCCTCTAGCTTGTTCATCAGACTTTGTCCCTGAACATACATGACTGAGAAAGGCAGAAATTGGAACGAAAGAGAAAGCTAGTAAAGCAGAGGCCAAGGGAGGAAGTAGAGATGAAAAAGAACCTTCAAGAGCGAGGGGATTAATAGACAGGGGCAGAAACAGGCATTTTGTGGAATTAAAACAAGGCTGCCTTGGTATTTGTCGAACCCCAACATTTGCAACTGGCTCTTAAGAAAAACGTTACGCCCTACAAATTCAGCGTTATACTGGTGTTATTTGGAGCAGCCAAGTCACCTCCTACATTACTGCAGTGAAGTCAGGCTCTTACGAGCAAACCTTTTGGAAAGGTTTTAAAATAGCACAAACCACACGCCTCACAATCCCAGCCTGGGCATTGCAACTTTTAAAACTGTCCAGTGATGCACATATTTGCATATAATCTTTCGAAATGGGACTCATTTACATAATGAATGGCTGTCCTCTATGCCTGGCAGCAGGCACGCTCTGGAATGCTTAGTGACATGTGCACCTGACCCTGTGCCTTAACCTTGTGCACGGACAGGGCAGGAGCAGAGCCCCACAGTGGTCGAGTAGGGAATATGTTCCTGCACACGGGTTGGAGGCTAGGCTGTGCACGAGGTGTTGTCTCAGTGACAGTCACTCTGTGCACAGTGCTCTCTCTCCGAAGCTCTGACCCCTCCCTGTGCCCCGGACGGTGCACACCATCCCTGAACAGCTGGAGAGGAGGGATAGAACAAAGCAGACCCTAGAGGAAGTTCCACACGGGCATACTAAACGAGGGAGACCCTTAAGGGGCATCGATTATGAGGTCAACAAGGAATACAAAATGAGCAAGAGGAAAACCTCCCAAGAGGGGCCAAGTGGAGAGTATGTGAGTGAGGACTCAGAGGAAAGGCCCAGATGAATAATGAAGGGCTCTGGTGGTGGACAGAGGGTGTGATAAAAGGGGCACTGCAGAGGAAAGGAAAGTCCCGAGGAAGACTCAAATAGAGGTACAGTAAGAGAGAGAGAGCGCCCTCGGAGTAAAGAAACCATTACTTTCACTGACGCCCTGCAATTGCTCTGCCCCTCCCCGCCCCTGCACTCGCGCCCACAATATATCCCTCATCGTCATGGACAGAGTGAGCCACTGGGGGCCCTAATCTCCCCATCAAAAGCCTGTGACTGTGCCACATGGTGTGTAGCCAGGGACCCTGTACTGGGGTCTGTGGTACCTTACAGCTTCTGACTCAGTTCAGGTGACCTGGCATCACCATGAGCAAACAAAAAGAAGCATTGGGTTCTTTATTACTTACTGCGATCGGGTACTGCTGGTGGCACTGCCAGCCTTAATTAAGAGGCCTGCTGCGCAGCTGCTTTTAATCACCCGCCTCGACGTTCTGCTAACGTGCTACTCTTCCATTACAGTGTGTGTGTGTGTGTGTGTGCGGGGGCGTGGTCCACCGTACGTCAAAGGAAAAAACGTACGTACGGCACACGCTGCCTGCCTAAGCCCTCTAATTAGTGGCCCCCCCATCGGCAGACACTGAAACGGAAGGCAAGTTTATTTTCATAATTGATACAGATTTAATATAGGTTTCGCTGCACTCTCAGCAGCATTGCACTATCAGCAACACTCTTCTTCGTCACGGAAGGACAATGAGACTGTAACAACGTGTGAACAACAATGCAATAAGCCGGCAATCATATTTAATTTACTTTTACAGATGGCGTGCAGACACTGCAGTGATGTAAGTTGGCAGTGTAGACCCGGCCCTGCTTAAAAGGTGCCGGAGCTAAGCACCGGAAAGCTCCAGCACCAATTAAGCCTACCCTATCTGCTGAGCTTCTTCGGGACACTGGCGAAACGAAAAGTGAGTGGGCCTCCCTGTACGGTACTTAGAGGGGCCCCCTCTGGGCTCGATCAGGAGCTCAACGGCCACAGTGCAGTGCCGAGGGGGCCCCTTGGAGCTAGAGGCCCCCCGCACCGCGGGGGCTGCGCGGGCCTGTTTTACGCCCCTGCTTCGGGACAGTCCAGGGATCTTTTGTAATGAATAAGACGTTTGGTTGTAGAGAAGAAAGAGGGGTCCCTTTGAAAATTAGGGAGTTTTCCATATCCTTTTCTGGCCCGTTATCCCTCCCCCCAAACACAGTAGCAGGATTTTGCTTGAGCCCCAAGCAGGACGCGGCCTCAATATTTGGAACTCTGTACTTTGCATTTTATTCTCTTTCTTCCACAACCCCAGAAGGTTCTCCTCTTGCTGTAAAGGGAAAAAATCATTTAAATAACTTTGACCTTGTTTTAACTGCTTCTGTTAACTTGTCTTAGAACTCTACCCATGAAATACCATTGTCTGTATTTCTTTAAAATCTCTATCAATACTATGCCGGCTGTATTATTTCTAGTTTTATTTTATGCGTAATTACAATGTGTAATTCTAGACATGTAATGATTTTAATTTTTCGAACATGAATTACTTACAACAGGTTAGCAGGAGGTTTAGGAGGCCAGTTTCTCTTTCTTTCATACCCTTTTTGGGATTCTACTGACAAAAGAGCCGTGCTTAAAATTGACTGTTGCAATACACAACTACTCTCTGCAGTTTTAGTACAAGGATGGGGAAGAAACTTGTTAAAATTGAGTGTGCTTTATTGCCTTGTAAACTCAAGCGGAGTACTTTTTAATGATTTATGGGTTCGTAGCCTTTGTGATTTTTTTATGATTACACATTCCTGAGCAACAAATACAACAGTGTGTGATGGATCATTCTTGGCCCAGCCTACAAAGGGATGAAGTGTGGTTAGGAGATAGCTCGCGGCATCACACACAATACACACATACTCACGCACAGACACACACATACAAATGCACACATGCGCACACACCCACACACACACCCGAGCATGAACACACACACACTCACGCACACACATGTGCGTACACGTGCATGCACATACTCATACACACACCTACATAGACATACTCGCACGCACACATGCACACACACTCATGCACACACACACACAAATGCACAGACACACAAATGCACAGACACGTGCAAGTGCATGCACATGCATGCACACACACAAATGCGGACTGCAGAGGAGTCTCGTTTATGTGGCGTGAAATCTCTCCTCATGGAGCGACTCTTGGGACCCCAGAGCAGGAGACCTGCTGTTAGGGGCCACTGAGCTCAGACGTGAGTCCCAGGCACTCCACACCACTGGAATCAAGCTAGCCGGGCTGAAGAGAGGTGTTACCTCGAAACCGGGCCGGTCCTCGGATGCTTGTTTCCGTTCTGGGAAGGACATGGCTTTTGTAGTTCGGACTGGACTGTTCCCATGGGGCACAGGATCAGCGCTGATTTGCATATCGCCATTGTCTAACCCAGGGTGGTGTGGAGTGGAAAAACGATGGATTTGGGCCCAGATCTTTGGACTGGGGTGAATGTGTGACATTGATCCACATTCTGTCCATCATTGTTGTGTTTGCAGTTACTGAGCGCTGGGAGGCACAGACAGTCGCGTTCGGTGTTCCTGAATTACATTTCCCAGAGGCACAGAGTATCACGTAACGTGCCCTTGGCGTTTGACGTCACGGGCGCGGAACTGCACAAAGGCGGTGAGTGTCGACTGGACGCTGCCGATAATTCCGGATTTTGGAGGTATGAAGCTTTTGACTAGATATTTGCAGAGCACTGGTAAGAGTGTCATAAGACACGTTCAGTTATTTTCGGAACAGAGAGATCTGTAAACTGGGAGGTTCCAACGTTGAATTTCTACGCGACGAGTATTGTGGCCAGTGTCGGGTGTTCGGCAGGATTGCCGTCAACGTTCTGGTGTTTGTTCACAAAGCCAATTAAGAGTTCAGCGGCAATACAGACTCTCCATAAAACCGTAGTTTGGAAATACGTATTTACAGAAGACATTTCCTGTGGGTTGTTTCTCATTTGATTACAGGACGTTAACCTGTTGTTTGTTCTTTTCCCTACGTTGGCGAGCTTCCAAGGAGAGGCATCATTTGGAGCTCATGCGAGGGAGAAAGTGGTTCCCTGTTGTAAAGATATAAGCGCTGTGTAATGTATGGAGCTGTGTTCTCAAAACTGCAGTAGCGCGTTATACAAAAGTGGTATTTGGTTATCCAAGAGTGGTAACTTATCTATTCAGAACTGAACCGAAGTGATATGAACATTAATACTCCTTTTGGTTACTGAGTGAGTAAACTCAGGGCGATGATTACCCAGTGATATGACAAACTGCAAATAGGATCTTGTCTAAAAATACTTATGCTTCATAGTATTTAACGCCATATATGTTTTATGCTTTATTTCAGGTGTAGTGTATGGATAAGGAGATGCTACTCGTTTAGTCAGGTACAGGAAGGTTCTATTTCAGTGTTACTTGAGGTGTGTTCTAGAGTGAGACAGAGACTGATAACGTTCTCATATGTTTCAGATGTTCTGACGGTTGAGAAGCATTATATACACTGCTCCTGAATTGGTCTATGTTATTTTGTTTTAACAGGTTAGTGTGTATAACAACTTTGTGATATTAGAAAGAAACATAGAGAAGGAAAGGATTATTAATTCTTCTTTATTTGTTCTTGTGTCTTGGTACAGGTCTCCCTCCCTGCAGTCTCCTTCCTTTCCTTCCCTAACACAAACAAATTTTCCCTCGCTTTACCATCCTTTAGTCTGCTTAATATATATATTGCAGATTTGGGGCGGTGGAGAGATGGTTACCCATTAAGCATCGAGTCAACCCTGAGGATTGGATTTGGAGCCTAACACCTGCATTAGTGAGGTTGGTAGAACTGCAGATACAACAGTGCAGGAAAACGGATGGCTATTTGTGTTGTCTCATTTACAACTGATTTTACAATGTATTTACACACATCTTTTTAGCTTATTCAGATAATAGTTTTTATTAAAACTTACAAATACGCAATACAATTCACTTTTGCATATCCCTTTCATGTTTACCTACAACTTTTACGCGTCCTTTGCAAACAACCACACATTTCACACTATCTTTAGACATTCCAGGCCCCACATACCGTGACCTTTTATTACTCCTACAAGATAACTATCTTTTATTGCCTTGTACTGTATTTAAACACAGAGGGGCAACATATCCGCACCTGTGGGAGCAAGGTCAGTAAGGGGTGGGGATACAGTTAAAAACAACTGTAATCATAAGGTTAAGCACAAGCCCCTGTAGCGGATGCCTTAGCCATTTAGCTACCAAACTATCTGTCTGTGTGTCTGTATCTGTGTGTCTGTTTATCTCTGTGTGTCTCAGTATCTATGTGTGTGTGTCTGTCTCTGTGTGTGCGTCTCTCTTTATTTATACGCCTTTGTCTCTGTGTGTGCGTTTCTGTGTCTGTGTGCATGTCTCTGTCTAGCGTGCATATCTCTGTGTGCGCGTGTTTTTTGCTGTGCGCGCATTTCTGTATCTGTGTCTGTGTGTGCATCTATGTGCGTGTTTCTGTCTCTCGGTGCACATCTCTGTCTCTGGGTGCGTGTCTCTATCTGCGTGTATTTATCTGTGTGTGCGTCTCTATCTCTCTGTGTGTGCGTCCCTATGTGTGAATTTCTCTCTGTAAGTACGTCTCTTCTCTGTGTGTGCATCTTTGTTTCTATGTGTTTCTGTCTCTGTGTGTGCATTGCTATATGTGTGTCAGTCTCTATGTGTGCGTGTCTGTCTGTGCGTATGTTTCTATGTGCGTGTCTGTCTCTCTCTGTGCGTTTGTGTGTGTTTGTTTCTATGTGTGTATCGGTGCATGTGTCTCTCTCTATGTTTGTCTCTGTGTATATGTCTACTGTTAGCCTCACTGGCAATGTAAACATGGCATGGGAATGCTATAATACACATACTTACTCCACAGATATGGACAAACCTGCCATTCCCTAACACATAAAGTACACAAACCAGCAAACATATCCAGCTAAATATAAACAATGCCAAATTCTCTAACTCTAACTAATGCGAGACCTGTTGCATTGCAAATGCTTGTTTTACTTTGTTAAAGAACTGACTTTAAAGGATTTAATAGCGCTCTCCCTTTTGGAATCAACCTTCCGTGACAGAAAGGGACCGCTCCGGTCAAGGTTAAATCACTTTCATTTACAGAGGAACTTTGCAGTTTTCAGAGTGGAAAGCTTTTGAAAGACTTTTGTGAACAAAATTGTGGCGAGTAAACAGAATTCTCTTATTGGAAAGTCTTTGAGGATTCCTAGACCATAAAATAGTGTGAGTTAACAGACACTTTGCATTGACCTTGGTAATGTTTTTGTGAAAGAGTACAAGACAAGTTATTTATATGACATTTTCTATTTATAAAGGATTTGTGAAACATTCTTCATTATTATTTTCCAAAGCAAAGACACTGCAGAGTTTATATGTGCTAAACGAAAGATAAGACATTTCAAGGATATTTCTTGCCTTCTTGTCCTTTATTTGAAAGCTTGAAGACACACTGTGTATTTTTTTTATTTCTTTAAGTTCAAGTGATTGTCAAGTATTTTCTACATTTCATCATACACAGTAAAGAGAATATTCTAAACAATTTCCTACAAAGACTGTTTACCATCAAGGCTACTAATATTTTTTCCACAGGTCATTTTAGAGTTCATATTTCATGATTATATTGTTTTGGGTAAAGCAAGACTTATTGCTAAATATTGTTGAGGTGTCATTTCAGATCTCCCTCCCCGCAGTACCCTCCCTAATTCCCTTCCCCTCATCTGCCCATCCTGAAACTCTGTTGACTATTATCAAAGTCGGGGCTGCCAGAAGGTGGGCCACTTGAGGGTACTGCTCCTGAGGAACTGAAGGAATCCTGACAGAATAATCCACCCACAAATTACGTTCCTCCCGAGCAGTACCGCCAAGATGGCAACATTAGAAGATCTTTGTAGGTGACATGCAAAAAGAGATAGCAGCTTCACGTTCAGAAACAGCTGCCTTGGCCAATCAGGTGGCCCTATTACAATCTCAACATCTCAGTGAATGAAATGTACCACCCCCGTTTATGACTAATCCTAATACCACAGCTTCAGTTTCTGTTACTGTTCCACAAGTTGTACCATTGGCATACCCTGAACGCTATGCTGGAGAACCTGGTACATTTCAGATCTTTCTGACACAAGTTCAATTGCATTTTATGGTTAGACCATTAGCCTTCCCAAATGCTCAATCCTGTATTGCCTTCATAATTTCCTATTTAAGTGGAGTTGCGGCTATGTGGGCAGTTCCTTTAGTAAATTCAGATGACCCACTTTTGTATGACTGGCGGTCATTCAAAGGAGAATTTGAAAAGGTGTTCGATAGGCGAACCATTACCGGTTCTGCCGATCGTGAACTATTACAATTACGACAGGGAAACAAGGACTTGGTGCATTATTTAACTCAGTTTAATCGACTCACTGCTGAAACAAATTGGCGGGAAAAAAAGGTCTGCCCTTTTTAGCAAGGTTTAAGGGATGAATTGAAGGACTTAGTAGCACCCATTGATCCTCAACCCTCATCTTGCGAAGATCTTATTGCCTTGACCTTACGTTTGGATCAACCCCTAGCAGACCGTAAGGGAGAGAAAAGACGACCAGAATTCCGTACCTTCACCCGGTCTAAGGAAAAAACTTCTCCTTTAAATCAAAGACTCTACTGAACCAATGGATATCAGAGGGGTTAGAAAATCTCTTTCACAAGAGGAAAAAGATCAGCGACGTAAATCTGGATTATGCCTTTATTGTGGTAAGAAAAGACACTTTGTAAGGGAGTGTTCAAACACACCTAAAGGACTCGGAGTCACATTTAATAATAAGGAAACTTTAAAACCATAGAAAAACTGATTTGCTCGAGAAAAAGGCAGGAGTATTTCTCGAGTACCTTTGGCCAATCTCCTGACAATCTTTAGCAAATACTTTGCAAATCGCTGCTCCTCATTTGTCTCTTCATGTTCTCTTTGAAGTAGAAACCCTCCATGAGACTCTAAAGGTGATGTTAGATTCCGGAGCCACTGGCAACTTCATTGACTATGCCTTATGTCACAAATTATCTATTCCAACTGTATCAAAAGTGCGACCCGAAACTGTGCGGGCTGTAAATGGAACATTGTTAACATGAGGTCCAATCACACATTCCACAGTAACAGTAACAATGACTTGCTTTGTTCATGATGTAAAGCATTGTGAATGCATTAGTTTCGATCTCATTGATGCACCTCAATTCGGAGTAATTCTGGGAATGCCTTTGTTAACCCTCCACAATCCGATCATTGATTGGGCAAAACAAACTATTGAATTTACTTCCGATTGGTGCCAACAGGAATGTTTAACTGTAAAACCATCCTCACAAGCTTCTGGATCACAAAGTTTAGCTGAATTAAATGAGTCTCAGCCTCTTCCATTGGTCCAGAGTATAGCAACAGCTGCAGAACAAGATACAATCCTGCCGCAAGAATAAAAAAGTTTTCGCAATGTTTTCAGTGAAACTAAAGTTGAAGTTTTGCCTCCTCTTCGCACTTCTGATTGCGAGATAGAATTACAACCCGGAGCAAACATTCCATGCAGTCGCATATATGCCCTTATAGAACAGCAAAACACACATTTGCGGGCATATTTGGATAAGTACTTACTCATTGGCATTATCCGACCCTCTAAGTCCCCAGCTGCCTCTCCTCCTTTTTTTATCCCAAAGACCAATGGTGAGTTGCGTGCTTGCATAGTCTATCGAGCCTTAAATAATATCACTGTAAAGAACTGATACCCTTTACCTTTAATTTCGGTTCTTCTTGATCAAGTACGTTCAGCAACCATATACACTAAATTGGACTTAAGAGGAGCATACCACCTAGTTCGTATTAGAGCTGAGGATGAATAGACAACTGCATTCCGTACTTGATATGGTCTATTTGAGTACTGTGTTATGCCCTTTGGGATGTGGAATGCCCCTGTGGCATTCCAGTTTTTTTTAAATGATGTTCTAAAGGATTATTTAGATCCATTTGTCATAGTCTATATCGACGACATTTTGATTTTTTCCTCCAACCAAAGTGACCATGAGAATCATGTCAAAACTGTCCTACAAACTTTACAAGTTAATGGACTGTTTTGCAAATTGTCAAAATGTGAATTTCATGTTACCAGAGTGGAATTTTTGGGTTTTATTTTAACTCCAAGTGGTATTACTATGGCTGAATGTAAAATTCAAGCAATTCAGGAATGGCCCTGTCCCACTTGTATAAAGGGCATTCAAAGTTTTTTGGACTTTGTCAATTTCTACCACCGTTTTATCCATCATTTTTCCACCAAGGCAAGCCCTTTGACTAAATTACTTCAGAAAAAGGTGAACTTTCAATGGACCACAGAAGCTCAACGAACCTTTGAACTTCTTAAAGAAGCATTCATCTCAGCTCCGATTTTTCAGCATCCTAACCTTGATCAGCCATTTATAGTTGAAGCTGATGCTTCCGATACTGCGATTAGGGCTATTATTTCACAACGAGATAGCTCTTCCCATGAACTTCATCCTGTGGCGTATTTGTCTAAAAAGTTGCTTCCTGCAGAACTCAAATAAACTGTGGCTGAGAAGAAACTTTTAGCTATTCGTTTAGCCTTTAAAGAGTGGTGCCATCATCTTTTGTGAGCCAAGTTTCCGATCACAGTGTACACTGATCATCGCAACTTGCAATTTTTACGATATGCTAAGGCTCTCACTCCACGTCAGTTACGCTGGACCCTTTTTTGAGCGGAATTTAATGTCACTATTATTTTTGATCCAAGGAGTTCTAACAAAAAGGCCGACACTCTCTCTTGTTACAACTAATCTGATTGCATCAAGAACAAAAAAGACCCAGTAACTATGATTGATCCAAATCACAATGTAGGAGTGACTAAATCCTTATAATTCTTAGAAGAATTGCGACAAAAGATGCCACTAAAAACATTACTCAGTTGGCAACAACAAGACCCTGGACGGACCATTCAAGATAACTTACCCTTTCAAAATAAACAACTGTATCTTCCCACCAAGAAATTGCAAGAACAAGTTTTGAAATAGTCACAATTACCCTTTGGCTGGTCACCCTGGTCAGGTGAAGACTTTAGAACTAGTACAACGAAATTTCTGGTGGCCACAATTGAAAAAAGACACCATAGAGTTTGTTTAAAGATGTGAGGTTTGTATTCGAGCTAAGTCGGACCATACAAAGAAAGCAGGGTATTTAATGACTTTACCTACTCCACACCAACTTTGGGAAGACATTTCAATGGATTTTATCACTGATCTTCCAAAAGATCAAGGGCACAATACTATTCCTGTAGTTGTGTTGTGGATAGTTTATCAAAAATGGCTCATTTTGTGGCTTGTTCTGGTGTACCCACAGCGTCCGAACTAGTATCTCTTCTATTACAACATATTGTAAGAATACATGGTCTTCCAAGATCCATAACTTCCGATCGTGATGCCCAATTTACTTTGCGCCTCTGGAAAGCTTGGTGTTCAGCCCTTCAAATTCAAAGAAATCTATCTACCAGTTTTCATCCTGAATCCGATGGGCAAACCGAGCGAGTGAACCAGATACTTAATCAATATCTGAGATGTTATCTATTAAAGACACAAGACTCCTGGGTTGACTTGTTATGGGAGGCTGAATTTGCTTATAACAACCTTAGCCATTCATCAACTAAGATGTCTCAATTTTTTGCCAATCATGGATATCATCCTCGGTTTTTACCCTGTAGAACACCAGATATTGAGAACCAAATGCCAATTGTACAGTCCAAGTTACAAGAAATGATTCAATTGATATGTTTATTATGAACAAATGTTCTTAAAGCAAAAGGTATTTATAAAAAAATGCTGACCAAAAGAGACTACCTGCTCCAATGTATAAATCAGGAGACAGAGTGTGGTTATCCACAAAATTTCTAAGTTCAGAAACAAATACAAATTTCATCCTCGATTTATTGGGCCATTTGAAGTTCTAACATGAATAAATCCTGTGGCTTACAAACTGAAATTACCAAAAACCATGTCTGTACACCCAGTATTTCATATATCTCTGTTGAAATATGCTTCCAAAACAGCGCAATTCCGTCCACCTCCAATTTTGGTAAATACCCAAGAGGAATATGAAATACAAAGAATATTAAGTAGTACGTTTCGAAAAGGAAAACTTTGGTACTTAATTGCATGGAAAGGATATGGTCCTGAAGAACACTCATGGGAACCCAGCAATGTAGTGCACAAACCACATCTTGTTAAAAAATTTCACGAACTACACCCAGACGCTCCTGTTTAAATGATGGGAGCTTGTTTTGGTGGGTAGGACTGTCATGATCCTTCCTGATCTATGAACATTTCTTTAAACTTATAAACATTCTGGTAAAGACAAGTGCTCTACGTTTCATTTTTATGCAGTCTAAAAATAATGAACCTTCTTGTTATGGCCACTGAGAGATGTAATCCTTGCAATGGTACACTGTAGTACATTTTTCATAATGGTGCATCAATAAGTATCTGTACTTTATGTCCGTTATGCCTTTGTAACTTTTGTTTGCTTTGCTATTGCTTTAATGAGACTCTAGTTGGAAGCACGGTAAACACATGTTAGTGTTTTGCACAACCGTGGCTTTCGTTCTGGCAGCAGTGCGTCTATCTAAGGAGCCACGCCCTTATGTTAGATGCGGATTTTTCTGAGCCCCCGGTCTGGAAAGGAACTTCATGAGGCTGTCACTGAGTTTATCACAGTATGCGAGCAGTTCGTACCAAAAACTGAAGAGCAGGTAAAACGCTCTTTTTACTTTGTTAAAGAACGGACTTTACAGGATTTAATAGCGCTCTCCCTTTTGGAATCAATCTTCCGTGACAGAAAGGGAGCGCTCTGGTCAAGGTTAAATCACTTTCATTTACAGAGGAACTTTGCCGTTTTCAGAGTGGAAAGCTTTTGAAAGACTTTGGTGAACAAAATTGTGCTGAGTAAACAGAATTCTCTTAACGGAAAGTCTTACAGACACTTTGCATTGACCTTGGTAATGTTTTTGTGAAAGAGTACAAGACAAGTTATTTATATGACATTTTCTAAGGGTTTGTGAAACATCCTTCATTATTATTTGCGAAAACAAGGACACTACAGAGTTTATATGTGCTAATCGAAAGATAAGACATTTCAAGGATATTTCTTGCTTTCTTGTCCTTTATTTGAAAGCTTGAAGACACACTGTGTATTTTTTTTCTTCTTCAAATTCAAGTGATTGTCAAGTATTTTCTACATTTCATCATACACAGTAAAGAGGATATTCTAAACAATGTTCTACAAAGACTGTTAATCATCAAGGCTACTAATATTTTTTCAACAGGTAACTCTAGATTTCATATTTCATATTTCATGATTATATTGTTTTGGGTAAAGCAAGACTTGTTGCTAAATATTGTTGTGGTGTCATTTCAGATCTCCCTCCCTGCAGTACCCTCCCTAATACCCTTCCCCTCGCCTGGCCATCCTGAAACTCTGTTGACTGTTATCAAAGTCGGGGCTGCCAGAAGGTGGGCCACTTGAGGGTACTGCTCCTGAGGAACTGAAGGAATCCTGACACAGGGTATGCCCAGCAAGGGTCCCTTGCTCACTTTACCATTGGATTCAAGCTAGCCTGGCTGATGATGGCTGATTAGCCAGAAACCGGTCCCAGGATGCTTGTTTCCAGTCCAGAGAAAGACATGGCTTGGCAGTTCGGGCTGGACTGTTCCCATGAGACTGATTTGCATATGGCCATGTCTGAACTGGGGTGGTGGAGTGAGCTAAAGAATGATGATGGATCAAACCCAGATCAGTTGACTGGGGATGAGTGTTTGATTTGCTGAAGCGCTCCATCCATTATCCCCTTTGGTGTCCCAGGGGTGGGGGAATCAGGTATTATTTAAACTTTATTTATATTTCCGAATAAGTAAAGTGAAGTACAAGCACCAAATATATAGGTACATTGTATACAGCACATGTTACTACATACAAAGCAATAGTATCCCAGCATCTGCGTCTACTATGCTACTGTCATGTGTGCACAACCAGGCATGAGGGCCTTGCGTGTTTGTCCACAGCAGTAGAACCATTGGAAGTTGGAAAGTGGATGAACCAAGCCACGCACCCATGCAGCTCGCAACACCTGCATCACCTGTGGGCAGCAGGGCTATAGTTGCTTTATAAATTTTGGACATTAGATGGTCTCCATCATTGTCCTTAATGAGTAGTGTTAAAGGTAGGAAATCTAAAGGGTTTGAGAGGGTAGCTGGGGATTTGGGCCCTAAGCGGACCCTGCAGTCTCTAAAGTATAAATCGATCCATCAATGAGGCATCTATAAAGCGATTATCCTTCGTACTTGAGAAGACGTGCCCACTCAGGAACAGGTCCCCCATTGTTTCCAGGTCATATTTAGCCAAAGTACGTTTGACGATGGCTTGATGGTGATATGTGACCAAGTGTTACCAGGCAATGGCATTGCAGGGGAGTACAATAGATGATAACCTGTTGCTCTAATAAGTCTTTTCCAGGCCCAACTAGTTGTAGAAACTGCCTGATCATTGCATGGATCATGCGGCAGGCCCGCTGGTAAAATTGCAGCCAGTGGCGTAGGGTATATCAGATCTGCTTCCGATTTGATATAGCGAATTCTGCCGTCAACATGATACCAATGCCTGGGAAAACTGCACTGAGCCACCAGGTAATAGATATGAAAATTAGGCACCCCAAACCCACAGTGCACATAAGGCAATGTAAGAGTATCCTAGCTGATCCGCGGTTGCCTGCTACCCCTTATGAGCCTGAGCAGTAGGGTACGTTACGTTGTAAAGAAAGCCTTGGTTAGACGAATAGGAATGTTTTATTAGAAAAATATATAAACTTGGGCAGTACCACCATTTTGATTATTGCAATACGACCTGCCGTGGACAAAGGCAGTTTCAGTCATCACTCGACACCACTGGTCAGCTTGTCAGTTGCCATAATTCAGCCGTATTATTTGGGCAGGGACACTGTGTATATAGATGCCCAGATATTTGACAGAGTCCTGGCACCATATAAGTGGGAAGTCGATGTCCCTATCACTGGGGGCGGCTGTCAAGGGGGGAAATTTCAGATTAGCCCCAGTTTATACGCAGACCTGACAATGCCCCGTACCGAGTAATTTCCTGAAGTAGAGGACCTAGGTTGTAGCTGGGGTGTCACACACATAATATATCATCAACATACAACGTGATTAGCAGTGAGTTGGTTTTAAACTGTAGGCCCCTATGGGGGTGCTTCTCCTGTAAGTGACGCACCAGGGGGTCTAGCGCAATCACAAAGGGGGTCAGCTATTTATAAGGAGGATCCTTATAAAATTAGTTTTTTATCCCTTGGGTTTAGTGAAACTGTACATTCCCTCCCCACATTGTTATAAAGTGCTTCCCAATATCGACTTTTATGCTAGGAGCACTGTGGTGTGACGTTCTGCAATATTTTTACATATTCAGAACCCCTAAAGTCTCCACTATATATCATGGGGGTTGGATTCTGTAGATATAGGCTGGGCCCTTATAAAATATGTTTTATAAGCCCTGGAGTTGGAAAAATGGCCCAAGTCATTTTTCCCATTGCAAATCCCCAGCCACCTAGGTTAGCATGGCAATACGTTATTAACTAATAATTCCAGCTAAGAGAATTATAAAAATGCCATTCAAAGGCTTGCTATAATGGTATTGGTAAATCCAACAATATGGGATTATTGAATTTCTCCTCAAATGAGCTGACAGGAAGTTATAAGACTTTCTTGTCTGTAAGCCAAAATGCAGCCTTCCAGTGGTCTGTCCTGAATGGTCAGAATTAAGTGTATTAACCTGGCTCCTTTGATGAGGTGATAAATAGCTCCTGGGGTTAGACAACAATTCTGAAAGGGTGGGGTTCTGCTACATAGGAATGCCAGAGCAGGGAGAAGGGTCACAAAACATATTTTTCAATGGAAGAAGGAGACAGGCAGAAAAAGTCAGTTTCAATTTACACCTCTCCTTGAACCTAGCCAGATGGTGAGATTAAGGAAGAAATGAGCTGAGACAAGGGGAAAAGATACAGAGATTAACTATCCTGGGTGTGTGTTTAGCCAGCTCTGTTCTCCCTGCTGGAAAATCAGCCATGATGAATTTTGGAGAAATGATGCTCTCTGGCAGAAAATAGCGCCACACTTTGGAGGATGTGGTCATAGCCTGGGGTGGTGCCCTGCATCTCAATGGACAGGAGTGCCCTCCTGCTTAACTCAGAGTACTTGGCATAAGTATGTGAGAGGGGAAGAGCCTCTGCTTCTTAAAACTTAAAAAAGAAAAAGGGTCCATGCTGAAGAGTTTGAATAGCACCAACACGGCCCTGCACTCTGAAGATTGTGCCTGCTGCACAACCTGACCTACAGCCCGGTGAACCTAATTTACTTCAAAAGGACAAAAGAGTGGACTCCCTGCAAGCTAAGGTCACTAAAGCTCACCTGTACCATCACCACCACAAATCCTCAGCCTGGAGTACTACCAGTGAATTTGTAAGTGGTTTGTCCAAGTGGATTGTGGGAATTGAAGTCCTAAACTTTCAAGGACGATCTTGGGGCTTCCAGACCCTTGGAGAACGTTTTGAACACTTCGGAACCTTTTGGGGAACTTCAGGAAGAAGTTCCAAACGTTTCGAGAAGTTTCGAGCAACTTTGGAAAAAAGCTCCATAAGGGGATGACTCGACCTGGCCAGCCTATCCGGCACCATCAACCGCAAGCCAGCTTGCCGTCTAGGTTTGTCCCGCTGAAAAAATTCAGAGGTCCAACTTCCAGAGCTTGACCGGGAGTAGGCAGAAACCCAAGCTGGCGCACCCTCACTCAATCCGCACTGGCTGAGAGCTTCGAGGGACCCCGGGAAGAAAAGCTCCAGAGAGGTTTCTAAGTCAGTAGGTAAAAACTTTGACTGAGACCTACCGCGAGGGGTAGCCGCACTGGGCACCATCCCGGTCAGCCTGAAACTTTGACTTTAACCCCGTCTAGCGCGACCAGATGTCCCAATATTTGCTATAGGTTTCCATGTATTATATAGTGCTAAATCTTTAAAAATTCATAACATGTTCCCTACATTGGATTCTTTTAGTTTTGGTGTAATTTTAAAGATAACATTGCAGAGAGACAGCTTAAGGCCCAATTAACTTTGATAGCTTTGGAGCAGAGGAAACTGGAATTAGCTGAAGAGAAATGGCAAAGGGATGAGGGTGCAAAAAGAGACGGTGGCAGTGAAAATGATGCAGATTTTTGAATGTTGTGGTACCGTTTAAGCGTATTAGTTGTACTATGGCAATCACTAGGTGGACAGACGAGAGCTGCTGTGTGATAGTCGACCTGTATTTGGGACAACAGTACCTCACGAGGGAGGAGGCAGTGTCGATGTTTGACTTGGGCTGGGGATAGTACCTGCAATATTCAAAGATCTCAGCAGTAGCGCAAGAGCAGTGGCCGACGTTTCCGGAGGAGCCGCCTATTGCAGCTACTCTGCAGGTCCTTCTGTCATTGGCGGGGGCCGCAGATTAGTGTGACATATATACAGGGGACTGTGGAAAGACCTTAGCGTGGACCAGCTTCCGGTGCAGGCCAAGGGGGATGGGCATCTGGAGGCACCTCTGACAGATTCCGAATGAAAAAGTACATGAGGGGGTCAAGCAAATTAGTTCCAATGTGAGATTCAAGCTAACCCAATTTAATATTGTTCACCAAACATGCCTCACTCCACATGTACTGCATAAAATATACCGTCCAGCAGGTTGCCCCAGATGTGGTCATTTAGGAGCCCAGTTTTTACACATGGTTTGGGAATGTTCTGAACTGCGGTTGTTCTGGGAGTCATATTTGAACGTCTGACACAGATCTCGGGGTGGTCTTTGCCGCACTCCATTAGGGAGGTGCTTCTGGGACTGCTTCCTAGTCCCAAGGGTAAGAAACTCACCCGATGGTTCACCCAGCTGGGACTAAAAGGAGAATCACGATTAGCTGGATGAGCCCACAGCCCCCAAGGTAGAAAACTGGGTTAACGTTTTGAGAGAGTGGGTTACAGCAGAGTTAATCGCATGCGACGTGTGTGAAAAGATAAAATTGGAAGAAGATGCGAGGTCGTGGTATACTATGATTTCCGAAATTCCTAGTGGTTAGCCCCCACTTCCCAAGTGATTGAGGGAACGGGGGTTGAAAGTGGCAAACCAGCAGAGGGGGAATAAATGGGATGAAACCTCCGGATATTGAGTATAATGGGAGTATAGGACATGGAATCCAGTGCCCTTCAATAAAGGAAGTGGGGAGATGTTTCTCACATGTTACTCAGGGAGGGTGGAGGGAGGTGGGAAACAAGATTCAAATTGTTGGGGGTTGTCGTTGGGAAATGCAAGTGTTTATATCTGACCAATGTCAGGGGCGACCTTGTGGTAGGTTTTCAATATGACCAAATCCTTTAACATACAAGGAAGTATTACTTTTTCTTCCAATGTGATTATTTGTGAATTTAGAATATGTGCTTCTTTAATGCTGTCATGAGTGCATTATTGTCATGGTCAGAATGATATCAATAAAAAAAAATGTTTTTAAAAGATTTTGAAAATGTGCAGGGGTGGTGAACTTGATCACAAACTCCCCAAGGGTATAGTACGCAGGTACATAGAGGTGGGTGACATTGGCAAATGGCTGACTGCATTTGAAAGGGCCCTTGAGATGTGGGGTTCCGCCCCAAGCATTGGGGTTCACTCTTGTGGGAAATGATTCTAGTGGCTGGAAGGAATAGGTTGCTGAACCTGCAGGGAGAGGAGGCGCAGTTCTATACTCACATGAGACAATTCTCAGTTGAGAAATTTGGTTTAACACCAGAAGAGTACAGGGTGAAATTTAGAGACACCCAGAAAGTGAGTTCAAAGTCATGGGTAGACTTTCTAGACATCTCAACGAAGGCACTGGAAGCCTGGATTGTTGGTAACAATGTTGACACAAATGAGGGAGTGTATGATTTGTTTTTGAAAGAAAATATTTGGACTCATTGTGCTGAAGAGACTTTACGCCAGTACCAAGTGGACTCAACGCTGTCTAGTCCTTGAGACCTAGTCAAGTCAGCTAATGAGTGGGCGAGAAGACGGGTTTACAGTCAGGACCAGGGGGGTGAGCAGAAGAAAAGAGAACAGGTCCCTCCCAGTGAAAAGCCCAGGAAAAAGAAGATCAAAAACCTCAGGAGTCCTCCAAAGACCCACAAAAACCTGAACAAGGACGGGGGACCCGAGCCAACCCAAAATCAAAGGGAGGGGGTATTAGGGAAAGAATGGTAGGTTCTTTGATCCCTCCAAAGTGGGTAAGTGCTTTGACTTTAACCAGCCAGACTGATGCTCACCCTATACCTAGAGCTGATGACCTCATTGACAGGATAGGGGCTGCTAAGTACCTGGGTACGTTTGATTTGACTTTAGGTTACTGGAAGATTTCACTCACTCCTGAGGCAAAGGTAAGGTCAGCATTTTCCATACCAGAGGGACATTATCAGTTCAAGGTAATACCCTTAGGCTTAAAGAATGCACCTGCCACCTTCCAAACGGGGCAACATGGCGGACGCCGTCGCAGGCTGAAGGTGACCATGGCACAATCCACTGGGAGGCGCCGGTCGGCGCTGCACCTTCTGATCCACTGGTGCCCCAGGAACCACCTCCTGGCCTCCAGGTGCTGCTCTGGCCGTCCGCCAGCCTGTTTGTGGCTCCGATTCCTCCGTGCACCACACGCATAAGACGGCGGCCTCCGGCACCCACTGCCGGTGAACTGTTGAGCCGGACATCTGCCTTGGGGCTCTGCGGGCCCGGTCCGGCTTGTGGGGAAGTGGCTGCAGCGTGAGTGGTGGTGTGCTGCTGAGCGGCGTCCCCGGAGCAAATTCACTGTACCGAATCGGGACTCTGAAGGAGAAAGATCACCTGGTGAGTGGAGACGGGAGCTGGGATCGGCTGCCGTGTCGGGCAGCGGTGCAGGAGGCCGTGCTGAGGCTTCTCGCCGCCCCTCCTTGTTGAATCCAGTGCTGCAGCATGTCTGAGCTGGGGCCCTAAAGGCCCCCCGGTGCCTGGGATCAGGCCATTCCCGGTGTGGTGAGCTAGCCTGGCAGAGGGGTGTGGGTGCCGATCGGCTGTGCACTTCAGCTAGTGGGACTCCTCCCCTTCGGGTCACCCGTAGAGTTGAGGGTGGCGGCTTCGAGGCCTGATTCCCACGTCATCCAGTGCTCGGCCAGCGTCTGAGCTGGCGCCTGCTGCGACATAGCGGCGGCGGTAGGGTACACCTGTGGGACCTCTCGCCTGGCCGGTCCTGGGCTGCAGAATCTGAGTGGGGATTCCTCCGGTGAGGGGGGAGGGGACCGGCTGTCGGTTCGGGCAGCGGCACAGATGGACACGCGTGCCCCCCCTTTTTTTCCCCGGGCCTGGCGCTGAGAGACATTCTTCACCACCTCCCTGCTGTGCGGCTGATTTCTGGTGCACTGTTTTATGCTGACCCGGCTCGATGACTTGGTGCGCAGTGTCCTGTGTTTGCGGGTCTGGGCATACTGCTTTATGATACTAGTGGCCTACCACACGCGGCTGACCTCCTGTCCAGCCTGAAGCTCCCTCACTGCTGGGTGGCTGACTTTGAGGTCCGGGGCTCCGCTCACGGTCCCTGAGTAACGACCTGGGCCCTTCTTGCGCTGACGAGGGGTTTGGGCTTCCGACAAAGTCTCCTGAGTGTTGGGTGCCCCACACACCTGGCCATAAACTACCCAACCAACGATAAGACCTGTGGCCAATTATGGGGAGAGACAGGGCTCCTAAATCCACACTGGCCCCCATGCAGATGAAAATTGACCGGTTCACTACCTCTGAATAGAAACCCCCTGGGAAGGCGGCTGGGGGCCCTCCTCTCCAATGTGGCGGGGATCTCGACACCATCCTTCAGGCCATTAGCGCTTCACAAGGGTCCGTTCAGGGGAAGATTAGAGAAATCAAGGTGGATGTGTCCCTCCTCTGACAAGACCTTCGTAATGCCATGGCGAGGTTGACAGAAGCTGAGTCTTGTATATCCACTACGGAAGATGATATCGCTCAATCGAAAGAACAAGTGTCCCACCTTCGCACTGAAAACCGCACACGCCGTAACAACCTCCGCCTGGTGGGGTTTCCTGAGGGGGTTGAAACGGGTCAGGGGGCCACATTTGTTTCAAAACCACACCATTATGGTATTCCCGGACTACACTAGGGAGGTGCAGGAACTCCGGCGCTCCTACAAGGATATTAAGAAGAAACTGCGGGCCCTTGGCCTACAATATCAGCTCCAATTCCCTGAACACCTGCGAGTTATTTTCCAGAACAAAATGCAATTCTTTGATTCACCCCAGGCAGCATGGACATGGCTGACGAAGGAACGGCCATCCGTCAGAGGCGTGACCCCCCTCCGGGATTTGCAGGCTCCCAGCCCAAGGGGGCGCCGTTGCCGGGACGCCGGCACCGACGCCACATGCAATCCCACAGGGGACAACAGTCACAGGCAGCAGCACCTCGATCCTCGAGTGTGGAGGCTCATGGGCATCGGGACTCCTCCAGCCAGTCGGGCTCTCCGCCTCGCACCAAGGACCGTTCTACTGAGGGCCTACCCGGACCATCCTCATCGCCAACCCGGGTGGGATCTCCCGGACCAAACTCAGACCTTTTTCGCACCTCTACTCTCTAAGGGTATGCCGGGCTCCGTATGCTGTCCTTTAAACACCGGAACGGGTCACTCCCTCAGTGGGATTCTTCGACACTGGTAGATTACTAAGTTCATTCACCTTGTTCAAATGTCGCTCCATTGCAGATCCGTTTTCCTGGAGGGGTCCTCCATGCACCCAATACGAATGTTGTAGTTTGGTACTGTTCACATAGGGAGTCGACAGATGCTTCTGTTCTTGAAGTGTAGGGTGGGGGGGGGGGGGGGAGTTGGGAAGTTTTTTTTCTCCATGTTGTTATTTTTGTTGTTGTTTTTTGTTTCAGCTATCAAGGAATGACACACGCTAATTTTACCAGGGATGGATATGCCCTTTAAGCACGCATTTGCATACCCCTGTCAGATTACACTTCCTAGACCAGGAAATACCTGTCATGACCGCTAATAATACACCTAGGGCGTCTCTCCACGTGTTGTCGTGGAACGTCAACGGCCTATTGGACCGACACAAATGCATGGCGGTTCTGCCCTATGCGCAAAGCCTCCACATAGATATCCTCATGCTTCAGGAAACACACCTCCTAGGTAACTGCTATTCGTTCTTAGCCCGCTACGAGTTTGATAGAATATGGCACCCTGGCTTTTCCTGGGGCTCCCGTGGGGTGGCCATCCTCTTGAGACGCACCCTGCCCTTCATCCTTTCCCAAGTGTTTCACGATCCTCAACGGTCATCTGTGACAGTTTGTGGGTCATTGGCTGGCTCCCCCCTCACTCTCATGTCTGTCTATGCCCCACTTCAATACTTACGTCCACACTTGCACACACCGTTGCCCTGCTGAACAATATGCCTATGGGCAACACGGTTGTTGCAGGCGATTTTAATACAGTTTTATCCCCGGCCCTTGACACAACGGGTCCTCCCTCCGCTTCCCGAATGGCGCATGCAAAACACCTAAAGATCTGGGCCGAGTCCCTGGGACTCTGCGATGCATGGCGCACATGGCACTCCCGCACCATTCAATTCACACACAGCTTAGCGGCCCACCACACGCTGGCGCTCATAGATGCGATCTTTGTCCCTGCACCCGACTGCTCTGAGATTCTAGAAGTCCACTTCCTGCCTAGAGGCATTTCCGATCACTCTCCAGTACTCCTTAGCACGGGGGCTCCCCCTCCTTCAGCCCGCCAAACATGGAGGATGAACGCATGTTTCCTCCAAGACAAAGAATTAAAAAAAGTGGTGGGGAAGGAGCTTAAACAATACTTCATTACTAATGGCGGTTCCGTAGCCTCCCCGGGTACCCTATGGGAGGCAGGGAAGGCGACCATACGGGGCATCGCTAAAGGGCCGCTCAAGACTCAGAGGTAGGCACAGTTGCGGACCTGAGTGGAGACGAGTTAAGCCGGTGGCAGTGGCTGACTCTATCTGCTGTGCGCTGTGTATCACAAGAATTCACTGTGAGCGCTGAGTGGAGAGCGTTTTTTAACTGTTTAGCGATTGTTATGCTAAGTTTTAAATTCACAGTGCATCTTGTTCTTGTTTTAAAATCCGACTGCACCTTTACTTCCGGGCTGATTGGATAGCTCGGGGGTCACTCACTTAGTTTACTCCCGCCCCGGTCCGCCGCGTCCATTCTGGGCGTTTGATGCGGAGGGTGAGGAGGAGCCCAGCACTTCCGGGCTCAGGGCTGCCAGGTCAGCGTTCTAGCTGCGCTGTTCATGTTATGAATAAAAGGTGAGGAGAAACGCAGTCACGGGGTGGAGACGAGTTAAGCCGGTGGCAGTGGCTGACTCTACCTGCTGTGCGCTGTGTATCACAAGAATTCACCGCGAGCGCTGAGTGGAGAGCGTTTTTTAACTGTTTAGCGATTGTTATGCTAAGTTTTAAATTCACAGTGCATCTTGTTCTTGTTTTAAAATCCGACTGCACCTTTACTTCCGGGCTGATTGGATAGCTCGGGGTCACCCACTTAGTTTACTTCCGCCCCGGTCCGCCGCGTCCATTCTGGGCGTTTGATGCGGAGGGTGAGGAGGAGCCCAGCACTTTCGGGCTCAGGGCTGCCAGGTCAGTGTTCTAGCTGCCCCTCCCTCCCTATAAATGTGTATGGGGCAGCGACCGCGCAGCGGACGCGTGCAGCGGGCGCGCCGGAAGCGCGCCGAAGTCGAGCCTAAGTCCAGCCCGTCTGCGCCCGTCCGCGGCCGGTCGGGGCCCGGGGCCACGATCCCTGGCCACTCCTGGTCAACCCGTATACACTACGGAAGACAGGTTTTAATGGACCTTTGCCCTTCGACTAAGGCACCCTGTTGGCACACTATGGAGGTGACTACACCCCGAAACTGTTCCGGGTGCCCCTTTAAGTACTTAAGAAAACCTACTAGTGATTCAGACAAAGGGAGGGTACAAGCAGGCTTGCTAAACTGTCGATCCCTTAGCAAACGCAGCAATCAGATCTGGGACCTTCTTGAGGATGAGAAACTGGATGTACTCTTCCTAACGGAGACTTGGCTAAGGGAACACTCCGACCCTGAGATCATAGAAGCCATGCCACCAGGTTATTCACTTTCCAGATTAGACAGAAAAGAGGGGAGGGGCGGAGGGATTGCAATCGCTATCAAGGCTCCACTCGAATGTGTTCTATTGCCCTTGCAGATTGACAACTCTGAGGCGGGTCTATTTACTATTAAGCTTGGACCTCAACTTTCGGTATCAGGAATCCTTCTTTATTGACCCCCAGGCAGGCTTTATGACTTTAAAACTAGCCTAGTGGAAGCAGCTGCTCATTTAGCCATAAGGAAGAGTAGAATTCTGGTGTTAGGAGACATGAATGTCCATCTTGAAGATGAACTAGATAATGAGGCACAGGATATCAGGCAGGAACTACAGTCTCTACAATTAGACTTAAAGAATAGTGCCCCGACCCATAAACACGGCCACCTATTGGATCCTGTCTTTGGAAGCTGGAACGGAGTGAGGACACAGTCGCCCTTACCGGTACCTTGGTCGGATCACTTCGTAATTCCTTTCCACATCCTTATACCGGAGTCGGATACAATCAATGAGAATAATAGCTACTATCCGCGCCGAAAATGGAAAAACTTTGCACAAGACACTTTTAACAAACTACTAGAGTTAGGGGGACAGCCAGGGGGTGCGGACTGTGAAAGCTCTAACAGCAAGCTAGAAAACCGCTTCTTAAATGCCTTAGATGCGACAGCTCCGATATGTATATCCAAGAGAAAGAGCAGAAGGATAAAATCCTCCCCATGGTTTACACCCGAGCTACAGGCTGCGAAAACCATTTGCAAAAAATTAGAGCGGAAATGGCGATTGGACTTCTGTCCGCTACTTAAGACTACGTTCTACTAAGGCCATGCATTATAAAGCCCGTATTGGGGAGGCAGAAAACTCCTCGAAGGAGCTTTATAAAATCTTTAAGGAGATCTCAGTGGTAGCTAATGACAATGCTCCACATAACGACTCTGTCGAAGCATGTAATACAATTGCTAACTATTTTGCAGGAAAGGTAAGAGACATCTATGCGTCTTTCTCTGGAAATACGATACCTGTACGTGACTTTGTAGAAACAGCTGGAGCAAGCTCAGTGGAGGTATGCCTACAGTGTTTTATGGTACCCCCTCCTGAGTTACTAAATAGTATATGTAAGAGCATGAAATCTGGCTTCCCACGGGACCCAGCTCCGCCTAGGGTGCTGGGAGAGAGCCTTACGGTACTGGAGCCGTACATCAGGCATGTGCTCCAGGTCTCCTTTGCTTCTGCCAGACTCCTGGAAGATTGGAAAAAAGCAATTGTTCTCCCCATCAAAAAGAAACCTAATGTCAGCCATGAAACTCTTGAAAATCTAAGACCAATTTCCTTGCTACCATACTTAGCCAAGGTGGCTGAGAAAGTGACCAATAGTCAGCTAATGTCTCATCTAGAGAAGAACAACCTTCTACACGCCTCTCAGTCTGGCTTTAGGTCGGGCTACTCTACGGAGACCGCCCTCCTGAGAGCGACTGAGACCTTGAGACAAGGGGCAGATGCCGGACACACCATGGCACTGATTATGCTGGACCTTAGTGCAGCGTTTGACACTGTAGCACACTCCATCTTGCTACAGTGTCTAAACAAAGCAGGTGTCACTGAATCAGTGCTAGGCTGGCTAAAAGCGTTTCTCACAGATCGTAGCTTTCAGGTCCAGCGGGGCTCCTGTACATCAGACACGATAGCCTTAGAGCAAGGGGTGCCTCAGGGCTCTGCCCTGAGCCCCACTCTGTTCAACCTATATATGGCCCCCCTAGCGGATGTGGTGCAGACGTACGGTGTAGAATTAGTCTCGTACGCCGACGACACCCAACTGCTGATTTCCCTATCCCAAGCCCCATCAAGTGCGGCAGCTAACTTCAAGGCCTGCATGCAGGTCCTAGCAAGATGGATGAACTCGCACTGCTTGAAGCTTAACGGCTCCAAGACGGAGGTGATGGTAATCGGAGGGAATGATTCTAGCTGGACGGTTGATTGGTGGCCAACTTGCCTAGGCCCTATACCCACCCCCTGTAAAGAGGCATAAAATCTGGGTATATGGGTCGATCCCAAACTATCTTATGATAGTCACATTCATAGATTAGTGGGAAAATGCTTTGGGGTGCTAAAAACTCTCAACCGCACCCTGGATCTACTTCCGTTGGAGGCCAGACGGACCATGACTCAAGCCTTGGGAACTTCCCGTATAGATTACGGTAATGTGCTATTTTTAGGCACTACTGAAAAAAGCCTGGGACAGCTGCAGGTACTCCAAAATACTGCAGCGCGTTTGGTCCTAAAACTTCCTAAAAGAGCTGCATCTAAACCCGCTCTTGCTGCTCTGCACTGGCTCCCCATCAGGAAGAGAATCTTGTTTAAGGCACTCCTAATGTGCCACAGGATTATATGGCACAGGGCTCCGCAGTATCTTCAGGACCTTGTACACATCTACGAGCCAAACAGGGCACTTTGCTCAAAGGGTACTGGCCTACTGAGGATCCCTCGTGTAAAAAAAGCTAAACTGGGAGGCCGATCATTCAGAGTACTAGCAGCCAATAACTGGAATCTTCTTCCTGTTGGCCTTAGGCTAGTAGAAACAGAAGCTAAGTTTAGAAAACTCTTAAAAACCCACCTCTACAAGCTATAGAGCGGAGCTTATCATACACTGCACTTTCTCATCTCCATAGCACGGGGACACGCCGAGAAGGTGTCACCAGGCGCTTTATAAACCCGTTATTATTATTATTTGCGTGAGATCTCCTTCGAACAGCTATTATCCCTATCAGATGACTGACAGCTTGCCCACCTTTGGGAACACATTAGACGTTGCTAAGCTCCTTTGGAGGTCATCGGTGGCGAGAATCTATGGTTGGGGAGACAAAAACTGTACGATCCTGCACAGGCTGGCCACATAACCCTAGGGTGAACCGCATTATCCCAGAGGTGGTGGATGAGGCTGAAATGGTGCACCACGCCCCTGTGACAATGGCCAATACCTCTGCCTCCTATTACCGGTGGTTATACACAGCGCACACCCCGAGCTATCGCTCCCAGTTCTCCTTGAACGAGGTGGGGTGCATCTCCCTAGGCTAGAAATGGCCGCCCAGAAGGATCGCCTTGGGTAAGACCCCAGGCCCAGATGGCCTTCTGCAGGAGTACTACGCGGCATACCGCGAAACTCTAATGCCCCACCTGGCTGACTTATTTCAAGAGGCCGTGGAAAGAGGTTCCTTCCTGCCAGAAAATTATATTGCCACCATCATGGTTCTCCCGAAATCCCGGGCCTCCTTCCCGTAGATGTACGGACTACTGTCCAATTTCCCTCCTTAATACGGAAGTCCAGCTGTATGCCACCATTCTGGCTCAACGATTAAAGCCCTACTTAACCCTGCTGGTCCACCCAGAGCAATGTGGGTTCATGCCTCAACGTGGGACCCGCCATTGTCCCCAGGGGCTGCAGCTAGCTCTAGCCCACCGGCACTTGCTTACCCCATACTTAGCACTCCTGTCCATAGATTTTGAAAAAGCATTTGATTTGGTGGACTGACACATTTGCAGGGCGTGCTGGCCGAGATGGGGTTTGGGACCCAATTTAGAGCTCTAGTTCAGGTTCTCTACGCCCACTTGAAAGGGCGAGTGTTGGTCAACGGGGTACTATCAGAGGCCTTTCCCATTGCCACGGGCACTATACAGGGCTGTCCCCTTTCCCCCTTGCTATTCACCCTGGCAATGGAGCCCTTGGCTTCCCTAATGTGGGCTGAGGATCGTATCCATGGCTGGGAGTGGCCTAATACTGAAACGGACAAGATTGCATTATATGCGGATGACATCCTGATCTTCCTGGCTGAACTAGCCTCCTCTGTGACATATTGCCTTCAGATCTTGCAATCTTTCGAGCAGGCCTCAAGTCTGCGGCTGAACGCTGGGAAATGAGTTTTGGCCCCCCAGCATCTTTTTAGGGATTTCTATGACAGGCAACCCACCATACCACTTCGGCGACAATCCTTTAAATATTTGGGGATATGGATTACACTTCTTCCCGAACTGGGCTGGTCCCTCAATGTAGTTCCATTGGTTAAGAAGGCCAAGGAGGACCTCCATAAATGGAAGACACTACCTCTGAAGCCCCTGGGGTGGGTTGCCCTGTTTAAAATGATGATCCTTCCCAGATTTCTTTACGTCGTTCAAAATACCCACTTCTGCTTTCCCAGGACCTGGTTCCGGGAACTGGACCTTCTAGCTACCAAGTTTCTCTGGATTGGAGGGAGGGCGCACCTGGCTCTGTCGGCATGCTGGATTCCCTCGTTCAACATGGGTATGGAGATGGCACATTTATATCTTTATTTCCTTGCTGTATGTCTCCTGGTGGTCCACGACTGGTTCAATGAGGGCTGGTCGGAAACGGCCTTTAGGCTTGAGCTGAGTGAGCTGAGAATACCTAAAATCCAGGCTATGATGGACAGGGGACCATTCCATCCCAACTGCCTGATGTGACACGCCCCGTGTTAATAGCCTGGCAGGCCTCGTTGCATCAAACCGGCTGGACACGTAAGCTGACCCAATGTACACCCCTCTGGCATAGTGCCTGGTTCCGGGTGGTTAGTGGGCTGCAGGGGTTTAAATCATGGGACTTCATTGGCCTCTCTCAGCTAGGGGATGTATGGGCTAAAGGCCATATGCTTTCCTTCCAGGAGCTCCAAACCCGCTAATCCTTACATTCGTCCCAATTTTATAAGTATCTGCAGATGCGGCATGCTTTCCAAACGCACATCATGGACGATACGAGGCTCCCCGAACATAGCCCCACTGAGGCGCAGACAATCATGGGAGTCTTAACTAAGGGGGGCATTTCCTGCATATACCACACCTTAGTTCACAACACCCCTAACTCCTTAGATAAGCTGAGGCACCAATGGGTGGAATGGCTGGGCCCTCTCGATGAGGTGGACTGGCGCGACGCTCTCATGACCCCCAGGACAGTCACCGCCTCCGCCAAAATCAAGCTGATTCAGCTCTACTACCTGCACACTGCGTATCTCCCTCCCCTGCGCCTTCATCGAGCGGGCTTGTGCTAGATGCAATCACATCCCAACCGACTTCTTCCATGTGGTTTGGTCTTTCCCCCGCCTGGAGCAATTTTGGAGGGCTATTGAGTAGGAGCTTATGGAGGTACTCGGATAGGGGGTTCCCCACGATACACGTCACTCAGTATTGGGGATCATGGATGGGTCCAGAAATGAAAAGTTATTTTTTAATACAGCTATGATTGTGGCCAAGCGTGACATAGCGACAGCTTTCAAAAGCCCGGACCCGCCTGACCTTGGGAGGTGGCGTAGGGAGGTGGACTGGTGTGCGACCCAGGAGAAAGCACTTTACATGGCAAGGTGGTGTGGGAAAAAATACCAAAGGGTGTGGGGGGAGAGGTTGGGTACTGTGGAGGGTTCTGATTGACTTGATTCCATACTTTACCTTTGTTCGTCTTATGGGGTTTGCGATCGTGGTATGCATTGCTTATAATAATGTAATTGACTTAATGTTCTTCATGTATTTGCGGATTTGTTTCATGTGTTTGAAAACAATAAAACTTGATTATAAAAAAAAAACAAGAGGCCCAAAAAGGTGTATTAGACCCCAGAGTGTCAGAAGGCTGTTGACATTCTGAAAGCTGCTATGTGTTCAGCACCAGGGTTGCTGGTGCCTAACTACACAAAGGAATGTGTGGTTCAGACAGATGCTTCAGAGCAAGGGATTGGGCAGAGTTGTCACAGCTAAATGAGCAGGGCCTTGTTCAGCAGTTGCATTTACTAGCAGATGTCTCCCCAGAGAGCAGAGGTGGAGTGCTATTGAGAGGCTATTGCTGTGGTTTGGTCCCTAAAAAGTTGAAACCATTTTTGTTTGGGACTCACTTTCTTGTTCAAACTGACCACAGGCCTCTCAGATGCTCATGCAGATGAGAGGTGAGAATCACAAGCTGTTAAGGTTGTCCATTTCCCTACAGGAATGGACTTTACAGTGGAACACAGACCTGGCCATTGCCCATGCAAATGCGGATGGACTTTCCAGGTTTTTCCACTGAGCTAATGAGGACTATCAGGGCGTAGGTAAGTAACCCATCACCTTTCGTTTGGGAGGTGGCCATGATGCAAAGTCATCTTGTGCCCTGGACAACCCAATTTTTACTGACTGGTACTGGTGGTAACTGACTCTGACTGACCCTTGGCTCTGCCTAACCAGGCCTAGGGCTAGTGCTATGCTGAAAGAGACACTTAGAATACAGTGAAAACAACTACATAGACTAGGGTACACTATGTGTTAGAGTACCCCTATGAATGGCGTGACCTCCTCTTTAAGGCCCTAGTACATAGCGGGTCAGGGGGCTTGAAACCATCTTTAAGCCCCTGGTATATAATAGGGTGTGAAAGTTTAGAGGCCAGCAACCCTTTCTGCACTTGCATGTGTGCACTGCTGAAGCCTGGGGTCAGTTTAAAAGCAGCCATGTGTTGCAGGACTGCTTTTATAATGCAAATTGTGCCCAAACTCGAATTTGGTGTTTGGGGCTTTTAATAATTGATAAACTACAATGTTTTGGCATATTAGGTACCCCCAGGATCTCAACTAGGTGTACCATGGGTGGGGAGCTCAGGTATTTATAAGGAGGACCCTTATAAAATAAGTTTTATATGACCTGGGTTTAGTGAAAATGTACATTTCACTCCCCACATTGTTGTAAAGTGCTTCCCAAAATCAACTTTTGTACTAGGAGCACTGTGGAGTGAGAATCTGCAATCTATTTACATATTCAGAACCTTGGAAGTCTCCCATAGGTATCCCGGGGGTTGGGGGGTCCTGTAGATATAAGCAGGGCCCTTATAAAAGATGTTTTTTGTAAGTCCCGGAGTTGGAAAGATAGCCCAAGTCATTTTTCCCATTGCAAATCCCCTGTCACATAGGTTAACATGGCAAGACGTTATTAACTAATAATTTGGCTAAGAAAATCATAACATGCCATACAAAGACTTCCCAGAATGGTATTGATAAATCCAACAATATGGTATTGTTGTATTCAGCCATAGCCCGTGCAGATCAGAGCGGTGGGGCCAGACAAGAAGTTATAAGACTTTCTTGTCTGTAAGCCAAAGTTCGGCCTTCCAGTGGTCTGTCCTGATTGATCAGAGTTAACTGGATTAGCCAGGCTCCTTTGATGAGGTGATAAATAACCCCTGGGGTTAGACAGCCCTACTGGGAGGGCAGTGTTCTGATACATAGGAATGCCAAGCAGGGAGAAGGAGTTATACAACATATTCTTTAATGGAAGGAGGAGATAGGCAGGAGAAGTCAGTTTTAATTTACACCTCTACTCTTTGAACCCAGTCAGATGGTGGGATTAAGGAAGGAATGAGCCAAGGCAAGGGGGGAGAGACTATGGAGATTGACCATCATGGGGGTGTGTTTAGCCAGCTCTTCTCTACCTGCTGGAAAATCAGCCATGAGAAAGTTTGGAGAAATGGTGCTCTCTGGGAGAAAATAGTGCCACACTTTGGAGGATGTGGTCATACCCTGGGGTGTTGCCATCACCTCATTGGACAGTAGTGCCCTCCTGCTTGACCCAGAGAACTTGGAATAAGTATTTGAGCAGGGCAGAGCCTCCCAGATCTGCTGCTTGAAACTTAAGAGAGAGGGTCAACCAGGCCCTGCACTTATAAGATCGCGCCTGCTGCACAACCTGAACTACAGCCCTGTCGACCTAACTTGCTTCAAAATGACTAAAGAGTAGACTCCATGCAAGCTATAGGTTGACATAGTTCTCCTGGAACATCACCACCAAAAATCCTCATCCTGGAGTATTACCAGTGAATTTGTAAGGGTTTTTGTTCAAGTGTATTGTGGGAACTCAAGTCCCAAACTTTCAAGGACCGTCTTGGAGCTCTCAGAGCCCTGGACTAAGTTTTGGACACTTTGGACCCGTTGGGAAACTTCAGGAAGAAGTTCCAGACGTTTGGAGAAGTTTGGAGCAACTTTGGAAGAAAGCTCCATAAGTGGACCAACACTACCTGGCCAGCGAATCCGGGGACTCTCAACCACAGCGAGCCGGCCTGCTGTCCAGGTTCATCCCGCTGAAAAGCTTCGGAGGTCCGTCTTCCAGAGTTTGACCGGGAGTAGGTGGAAACCCAAGCTAGCGAACCCTCACCGAATCCGCACTGGCTGAGAGCTTCTAAGGATCCCGTAAAGAAAAGCTCCTGAAAGGTTTCTAAGTCAGAAGCTAAAAACTATGAACGAGACGTACCGCAAGAAGTAGCTGCTCAGGGCTCCATTGCTGTCGGCCTGAAATTTGACTTTGACCCGGTCTAAAGCGACGGGATGTCCCAAAATAGGTTTCAATGTGCTATATAATGCTAAATCTTTAGAAAATCATATCTCTGGTTCCCTTCATTGGATTTGTTTTGTTCTGGTGTCATTTTAAAGATAGAAATATTTCCTATGTTTATAAATTGGTGTTGGATTTTTATTGTGATTTGTGTTTTAATGTGTTATTGAATTGATATTTTTAAATGTTTTATATACTGCCACTGAAGTTAAGTCTGCCTGCTTGGAGCCATGCTACCAAGGGTTGAGCATGGGAGTAATTTTCCAAGACCTGTACTAAGCCCTATATTGTGATAGTGGCCTAATTGCCAGTGGTAGATGTACATTTACTATTATTAATAACCCACTTTCCAGCAAAGACAATTCATCAATCACTCAGGAATATAGCCTCAGTTCATTTGGCGATATTTATCATATATTGACTGGGGTGTAAAAATGCCAATAAGGGAGTTCCTTAAATAAATTGCTCAGTTGCGATTAAGAGGAAGACGGTGAGATGGGGGAAAGGACATTATCATATCTTTGATATTAATGTCTTTAAAGGCTAGCTACTGGCTAAAGCAAAAATAAAGACAAATAGATTGTTGCTTTTATTTAATTTCAAATGGCTGAGCCCCTGACATCCTCCTAAGCAGAACACATATCAAAGACCATAATTCAGCAGTTGCAGGAATACTTTGCCCTGCATACTCTAATCTCACATTCTCTACCAAACAGTCTTTCTGTTGGCTTCCACTTTAAGGAAAGACAGAAAAATCACTTACGAATTACTGAGGGCTCTGCAGATGTTTGCAGACAAGGAGTAATTGTTAAATTCCAAAATTACAATAACAGAGAAGTTAAAGGTCTTCAGGCCTTCGTTTCACACAAGTGCTGAACAAAGAAAGAAGGAGTGAGCATGCCTTAATGAACTTACTTTCATTGCTCAGGCTAAAGAGAGCTACAGGGGCTAGAGACTCTCACCAGTGATTGATGCTTTAGACATACTGACCATCAGAGGCCTTACAGAGTCACTTAATTTCAATTGTATCCGACAGAGGTCTTTCAAGGGCACAGAACAGACTATTTACTCCAAGATTGATAGACTTAATTTCTGATCCTTGTGCAAAGAGTCTGTTAAGTGTTTGAGTTGACCAACACATTTTGACAGGATTAATGAAATTGACATTATTTAAATTGGATGATGTGGTCTAAACTGGACAACCACATGCACACCTTCAAACCACCATAGAGACAAGTGTCTCCGAACCAATCACCTGATATCAATGCGGCCGAAAATCTTCATTTATCTACCTAACAGACCCGCCATTTTCTGTCTACACCAACCGCCACCACCGGACGCTTTTGGTTTTAATGTTATATGTTTTGTTATATGTCTGTCTTTTTTTTTGTTTATATTCTAAAACGAGACCGTATTCAAGAAATGCAATTATATGTCTGTCAGTAGATGTAACGTGTAACCTGTAAATAACAATAAAAATATATATATAAAAAAAATGCCCAAACAGAACTGTTATCAAAATCTTTTAGGGTTCTGAAGAATACTGTGTTGTAGTAAATTCTAGAGTTATGGCATCAGAAAACTTTATTAAAACCCCATGCATAGGACACTTTGTGGAGCTCCACAGTTCTAGCCATAATAGCCTTGTAGCTACCAGAAGCCAGGAGGTGCATTGAGTTCGAATCTGAACATGTGTTGGTATTTTCTGGCTTTTAAATGTTCCTCTCCCTCCCTCAGGGTCGAGCTTATCCAAGAGCTCTCATATTGTGCCTGGCTGCTGCGTCTATATTTGTGCTAAATGTCCTCCTCTGTTGGGTGAACAGCGTGGCACTTATCATAAAAATCCTATCTTGTCTTGGCCTCCCTATACCCACGTCACCCTTCCCAGTGCATACAGCAGAGCCATTGTGGAATATACTGCTGTATGGTGGGGCTGCACCTGACTATCACCTCTGTCAAATTGTTGCAAAATTGCAGGTACAAAATGCCTCTTATGCGACTATTCAATATTTATAAATCGTAGAAGCATTACAATAGTAATTCCCTATTTGGGAAACACTAATAAGTAATCTAATTTTCCATCTGCAAGTTTACTGAGCATTATTTGTCTGGATAGCTGGAATATGTTGGCTAATGGTCTTTTCAAATCAGAAAATGAAATTTTATCTGTTCCAAACCAGTTTGCGATTTGGCAAATACTTCTATATCTGGCCCATAGTTTACAAAACTCCCAAATGGGATAACATTTGCCTTCTCAGAAGGGATCATATACCGACTAAGGCAAAGCTGACAGGCCCTTTTCCTACAGATACACAAATTATAAGGATCTTGGCGAAAGGACAGGCTCAGAAAGCCACTAGCAGCAGTTGGACTCGGTTTCACCTTCTGGCTGAGGATACTTCGAAAGCGAACAGTGCAGACTTTTTACGACTTTGGAACAACTCGTTCATCATAAAAATATGAATATTTTATGATGCTACTGGAAAATTCATTAGTTTTATATTATTTTAACCTGGCACTGATGCTACCCTTGTATCGGGATTGGCGAGCGCAAGTTAAATGTAAAAAGTAATTTTGTGTCTGCATTACCAAGTCTAAGGAAAGGTGGTTGAAAAAGTACTCTCACCATTCAGATAAAAGACTATCAAAAGTTTAGTATGCATCATTTGAGCATCTGTCAGCGAGGGTTGCACCGTGCTCTAACTACTTATCACCACTTAATCATCTTTCTAATATACAGTAAACTAGGATCCAATCGTGCCTTAATTGAACAGGCACAGGAAACACACAGGAGATAACAAATAAAAGCCCACCTGTGGAAGTCTTGCATCTCTGGATAGATATTCCAAGTAACAAACAACCTGCAAAAATAACGGAAAATCCAGAGGTCTTGTGTAATTTAGCCAAGTAATCCCGGGACCCACCCACCTGGCGTTGATTTGGTCTTGATGTGTGGCATCAAGACTTAACCTCTTTCCCGCTGGGCTAATTCCCCCGCTGTGCGCGGCGATAGGGGGGCGCGCGCACAGCGCCGCCGTGTTCGTGACGAGCTCAGCTCGTCATGCAGCACGGTGGCGCTGTGCTCATGACGAGCTCAGTTCATCATGACCACGCCCATTTTAATAGAACGCTCAACACATCCGGGGAATAAGCCCCGCGTGTGAGCGCCGCGCGTGTCATGACGAGCTCAGCTTGTCATGCACTCAGCGGTACCGTGACTCATGACGAGCTGAACTCATCATGAGCACGGAAGAGATTAAGAGTTACACATCAAGGCCAAACTGTGGCCAACCAAGGGGCATATTTACGAGAGGCTTACTCCGCGTTGGCACCATGCAACATGGTGCATGCGCGACGCAAACTTCTACAACAGATTTATGAAGCCACGCAAAGCAATTTTGTGTGACTCTGAGAGGCTTCATAAATCTGGAGTAGTGAAACATAGCTCCAATCGCAGCATTGCGCTACTCTGCACTGAGTAGGCGTTTCATGGGGGTTGCGTGGGTGTTCCCATGCAACTCTCACGGATTTTGACACATTTTCAGATTTACAAGAACCTGGGAATGCACCAAAATCTTACGCCTTCCCAGGGGTGGAGTAACGAGGAGAAATAGCTTTATTTCTCCTTGTTACTTCTATGTGTGCTGCATTTTGCATTAGTGGAATTTGCCTCCCCGTATTGTTTTTGTGCAGGAACCTGTCCCTTGCAGCACAAAAACGATCCTGTCTGCAATGCAACACTATGTGTTGGTGCTGGGCTGGCAAAACGGTGCCAGCGCAGGGACAAGGACAGGAATGCATTGTATTCTTTTACATACGGTGCCTTCTGGCCCTATCCCTGTATCACAGCACAGCAAGGTGACCTGATGCGCTTAGTGACTTTTTTGTACATATACCCACAAGTGTTCATCAAATATAACTCAAAATCTGAACGTAAGCAACTAAAACCAAAACACAGTCAAACAAATATTACAAACCTACTCAGTCACTGGAGGAAGGCACCTCCAACAAAGTTCAATGAAGTATTCAACTCCAAAGATCATTCACGCACTTCACAAGACCCAGGTCTCAACCCTCTCCTTGATTCTCTTAGGAACAAAATCATCAAAATATTGGTTGATAGCAGAGCCACACTACTCAATAAATCAGCTTGAAACCAGACAATAAACTGTACAACATGGATCTGGCCAACATGAAAAGACAAGGTTGAAAAGTAGAACAAAAACGGAGAAAAACTCTAGCAAAGATCAATAGAGGACTTTGCAAACCCCCTTGGAGGGATAATCAGAGAGCAGCACAGAAGGCTGAGAAAGCCCATTACTCAAAATATACATTGTTGCTAATTCAGAAATACTTCTTGCAAAACACACTTGCACAAAATAATACGCATAGATTTTGCTCTTCCTCCACAGAAATACATTGACCGTGAGTGTAAAGTTACCCACTATTATTGATAACATATGCAACAATGACAGCCAGCTGGCATGGGCATAAAGTGAATGAAGCACTATTATGATTATCATTGTTAATTTAACTAATGGTAGTTACTGATTAGAATTGATGATTAGTATCTCAAGTGTTCTTGAAAACTGTCATCTGTGCAATACATTCATCTGGCCAGAATGACCATCAGCATAAACATCAGTTCATTGCATCATTTAACCAGCATATTTTCAACTTCCCTCTTCTATGTAATTAGAGCTTTTCACCATCAGGAAAAATTAAGTTCTTTTTCTTAATAAAGAAACCCTCTGTGCTCGAGGCTTTCTGTGGGTGTTTTGTTTATCCTATTGAAATTGCCTTCCTTTTTCCACTCTCATCCATTAAAGATAGAGTGCAGGAAGTCATGTGGAATTGAGCATGCACAAACCTCAGATATTAATACTCATAAATTATCTTGCACATGTGAAAATTCAACTTGTGTGGATCAGTTGGGGCTAGAATGTGATGCCTTCCTGGAAAGGAAAATATAATGTTCAAGCTTTTAAAAGAATTTTTTTAAACCAGCACTGGCGAGTCAAGGATATAGCTCTGTGGCAAATGTTAACAGGAGGTATAAGTATTTAGACCCTGGCAAGGGGCCTAGCTTCTGGCCAGGTTGAAGCTTTCTTATGTTACACAGATTTGTAGAGCGCACTCTCAGTCGGGATGGTATCCTAGCACTGAGCAGGAGTGACTCTAGCCACACCTAGGGCCTAGTGGGATTACTCGAAGAGCCAGGGGGCATATTACCAACAAATAGCGATATTTATCGCCAAGTAGGGTTAGCAGCAATATTTTTATCGCCACGCATCACCGGTTTTTATCGCTGAGATAACTTGCTATTAGCAAGGTTTATCTCAAAAGCGATAAAAATCAGGCGAAATGCGTGAATATCGCTGAGAATACAGCGATATTCACGCATTAGCGACGAAATGCTCTTAGCCATGTTATCCACCTCCCATTGGATAACATGGCTAAGAACTGGTCTGAGCAGGCGTTGGTTTTTGGCAATAGCGGGAATATTTCCAACGCTACGCCTGCCTTGCTAATAGGCAATAGCGACGTTAGTGACTGCTTTCAGTCGCTAACAGGTTGGGTACGCCCACTTTGCATGTCAAGAGCGATAAATATCGCTGACATGCAAAGCGGGCCCCAAACTGCTCGCTATCGCCTAAAAGCTGTCGCTAACATCAGTTAGCGACAGCTTGCTAATAGAGCAATAGAATTATCGCCGCTTAGCGGCCGAAAACGGCCGCTAAACCGGCAATAATTGCCTATCGCCACCCTTGGTAATATGCCCCTCGGTCTTTAGCTTCAAGCGGAATTCAAGAAGTGAGGAAGAGGCTCTTATGTGTAACGAAGGTCATTCCATGCTTTGGAAGCACTGAAGGAGAAGCCTCAAGCGTCGGATCTGGTTTACCGCAAGCGTGGAATCTGTGAAAACATGCCTTCCCTCTATTCCTCCCTTACAGGAGGCGCCCACCCGATTTGAAGACTCATGCCTGGTGGGGATCTTCTTTATAGAGGTGGACTGAAGAAAGGCCCCATGTATTTTCACCTGTTTTATATTATTTTTGCTTTTTTTAGAACGTTATGCCTAAAGAGTGAGTATCTTTATGCACAAAAAACTGGCTTCCTGAGAGTAGAGGGGTGGCATTTTTTATTTCCCATGCCCAAGATTACTATTGCTTGCATAGTGAACCTAGGCAGGGAAAATATGCATTGTTAGAATCGCCCCTAAATAGGGTGATTCTCTCAGTGCCTGAAAAGCTGGGACAACCTGCGGATGGGTCACTGCCTTTCATTGACCATCGGCGGAGCGAGTGGTTGCTTAACAGATGGTCAAACTTTGGTTTTAATGGAGAACCCACGATTTACACTGGCTCCTCCATACACTAAGTACTAAATGGCCAAATGGAAGCAATGACTAAACTTGAAATGGAAATCTGGTGCAGCGTTAGATTAACATAAAAAGGTGTACTGACGAGGGAAATCCTTAAAATAAATCAAATAGCATCAAATAGAAAGCATAACTATTAAAACTGTGTGAAGATAAAGGAAGGAATAGCACCCAGGCTTTAAAACGATTTGTTCTTTTTGCTTTTGTCGCCGTTAGTGGGAAGGATATGCTCAGAACTGGCTCATGTGCTCACTGTACCGCTGGATTCAAGTTAGCCTGGCTGATGAGCTCTGATACCCCAAAACAGGTCCCAGGATGCATGTTTCCGGTCGAGGGAGGACCTAGCCTGGCAGTTCAGGCTGGACTGTTCGCATGAGGAGCCGGGTCAGGACTATGTAGCTGGGTCCAAACTACAGTGGCATTATGAGCAAAAATATGATGGATTGAACCTAGATCTATGACTCAGGGTGAATGTTCGATTTGTTCAGCCCTCCGTCCATCTTTTCTTAATTTTACTATTAAAAACTATTCGAGACATCTACCTTCAAGGTAGTAGGTTAAGACCATTCATTTAGCAAAATATGGATATGTAGCCCTGTAAAGTGTTAATATAGGTACACAAATGTATTTTAATTTTCATTTTGAATTAGAGTCCTATGCCTTTATCATGAGGTCTCACCTGCCAGCAGCACATGTGTGCTGTCACTTGCAGAGGTATTGTTTACAATGAAGGACTTGGAGCCATGCCTATTGATTACCATTCATCACTCTTCTGTGCTGCCTCCTAATTGGCCGGCTCGTGCCAAGCATCACTTACTGTCTCTTCTCTTGAGTATGGACCAAGCACAGATTGATTCATCTTAATTAGTGTCCATTCGCTGCTGGTTAACTTGGCCTATACAGTTGATAGAGTTTAAACACCAGTCTGTTCCCAGGTGTTTGTCTGGTCAATGCAAGGCAACACGCAAGAATGATTGCACAGTTGTGAAATATAGCAAATTGCTTTAACTGTTGCCATGGGACTGCATCCACAAACATTGCGTGCCAAGCTTAGCTGCCACAGGACAGTCAGCTGCACGCAACTCGCAAGAGTAGCTCAGGTAGACGGCTCAGTGGTAGACATGACTAAGAGCCATGCTGGTGGTGGTGTTCAGTCCCCATCCAGCTGTACTACCAAGCTTCTGGGAATATGACCCGTCCATCATGGCCACCACAATTAGGAGCCAAGGGACAGCAGTTCTTGCTGCTGCTTTCCCTTTTCTGTGTTCATGATCATTGCTACTGACTTCCGATAACTGCAGCGTAGCATGGTTGACAGAAGTTTTATAATTGGCTATAGAAGGTGTTCTCCTGACTACCATGGACATGATTTATGAAACAAGGCTGCCCAACTGTTGCTTTCTTTTCATGAGAAGCTTATAATCTCTGTATTATTCTCGGGTAAAGCTTGCAAACTCAGAATGAGTCACCTTGACTTAACAAATAATGACAAAGTCAAAAGGTCTTTTCTACGCTAGATCTATTGGCTTTGTCAATTTCTTTTAGCCATGTTGTACATTAGTGGGGCTGCTGTGCTGCATGCCTGAAAGTAGAAAAAAAAAGCGAGATGACGCGGTCAGCACAGGCACTGTTATTAAACTAATTTCAACGTTCACCCCTACTGCACAGCAGCCCGCTGCTGTGCAACATGACTTATAAAAACAAGGACAAAGCCAACAGATCTTGCATATGCGAGGCCTATTGGTTTTGCCAGTGCTTGTTTGTTGTAGTCATAGTTTGAGTGAGTGGGTGACCTACTACGTAATGGAGAACACTACTGTTAAATACAAGAAAATGCAAAGTGCATAGTCGATCATCAAATACCCTGGGTTCAATTTGTTGCCTTTAGGGCAATACATTTCCCAGATGTACAAATGGTTAGTGGACACAAAACAAACATGCCTGAGGCCCAATGCATCCCTTGGATATCTATGGAACACCACGAGGAGTCACTGAAGAGGTTCCAGATGTGCCTTCTGCAAACATGCCATACAGTCTAGCCTCTCTTTCATCAAGAAAGAAAAATACATCTCCATAAGGGAGATTCATGAGTGCCTAGCAACAGTAATACCAAACAGTTATATCAAACATGTAAGACCCTGTGACATACCACACATTTTATTAAAATCTTAAGCTAAAGTTCCTGAGGGGACCAGGAGGGGAAAAAAGGAATGAATGCGGGAGGCGATGGTGGGGGTTGTTTGAATGCACAGATATACAATTAGGTGTAGAGATCCTAGCTGTGTCCTAGAAAGCAAAAGTAATGGACATCAAAGCTTCATCAAATTATTATTTGCTGTAATGTAGATGAAACTCTGATAAGACATCCTTGTACAACTAGTTCCTTTCACTTATAGGACAGTTCACGAGTTCACATTTGGCTAAGTCAGTACATGACAAACAAAGTTATCTTAGTAGCTATTAGCTGTATATCCGTTATGTTGCTCCATTTTATGAAGGGCTCAGTTGCCATTAGCATTTGCTTCTAATTTATGCAACTACCCCAGAAGATTTATTTAGGGAGGGACCAGGATTTCAACTGTGCATGAGTGATGGCATGTGGTTATCATTCAGACGCAGGGAGGGCATTCCACAGGGTGGCCACCTGAAGAGAATATTCACGACCACCCTGTATCGAATCAACAGCTTCTGCATCAGAACTCGAGTGGGTAGGAGTAAATCGCTGAACGTGAGCAGTAAGAAATGAAGGGCTCGCCTTGGACTGGCTTTAGGGCAATGTATACAGATTTAGAATGTTTGGCCTGCAATCTAAGAGGAGAGCGACCGTTACACCGCGGTATGTTTACTTCTCAGGCATTACAACACAAGTCGTTACAACGACTTGCGCTGGATGGCGCTCTAAGCTTAGGAATACTATGATTTACTATTCCATCACCTTCCCTACTGTTACGGAGGCTGGAGTTGTAATAGTAGATCATACTATTCCTAAGTCCAGCGCCCTCCAGCGCAAGTCGTTGTAACGACTTGGGGTGTAACGAACGTGATGTAAAATACAGTGTTGTGAATGTATGCGGTGTAACTTCCAGGCAGGTCAGTGTAGCTGACCAGGTACTGCTATCATGTGTTAGAGCTGCCTGTAACTTTTGGCAGGATGAGCCGTCGTATTCTTTAGTGCTGCATTTGACTGACTAAATATTGAGGCAGGCTAAGGTATTAGAAGTTGGCAAAAGCATGACTTAGAAATGGCCTCAATCAGTGCCCGTAAAAACAGGGACGTGTCAGTCTGAACACACAAATCCCATACTGCCTCCACCTGACGGGGGCACCGCCCTGTATATTAGGTCCATCATTGAAGTAATGGGGTGACCCTGTGTTCCTCAGAACCTGGGTATTGCTAATATGGTAAACAGTTGGGTAGTACAAATTCTTTGTTCAGAGTAATTCATACAATACAGCAGATCAATTCAAGTCACTTTCAACAAAGGAATTTTGAGAAAACAAACACATGATACCACAAAACACTGTAACGTTAGTTGTCAAACAATGTTTTACTCTTTTCTTATTCAAAAAGAATTATATATGGCTGTCACATGAACAATTTAATATCGGCGAAATGGAGAAAGAGACTGTTGTGAATTTAAGTGCAATAAGGTGACAAGGTGAAGTCAATAGTGAACTATATACATGACATATACAAGTGACATATATAAATGGATCCTATTTAATGGTTCTGTCTTGTATCTAATTTTGTGGCATGGATTCAAATGACCCAAAGGGATTTCTAGAATTGGGTCAAGAAAACGGCTAGGACATGAACAAAGATAGCGTTGACGTTTCGACCCAGAGGTATGCGTAGTTTGGCATGCATCACGGCGGGTCTTCTTCATGACTGTGAAGACAGATGTGGGCAGCCAAGTGATTATGTAAGAAGTGTATGATGAAATTAGGAATGCATCATTAAATGATTCCTCAAGTGATGCGGGGATCCTGATTAGATATCCACCTTCTGGTGTAAATCTTGGATGTGTAGTAATAACTTGAAGCACAGAGGTAAGAAAACATCCACCATCCGGTTGGAGTCTTACAAAAAAAGTGAAGAAATGATTTTTTCAAACTTTATGCCACCAAAAGGTTGGACTCTTGAGCGGTGCAATGAATGCCGGGGATGGAGAAACAGATTCAGTGCTGGATATTTGGTCAGCACTCTGCAGACCTGAGATGGGTTTATCATTATTATTCAGTGAAAAATAAAAATTAGATTCTTGGAAAAATTTAACTTGAGATAGTGAACTGTCACCCATGAATGTATGGCTACAAAACATGATGGTAGGAATTGGGAAGCCCGTCGACCAGGTCAGAATAAAACCTTCATCTTATCTACGTAAGCAAAGAGACGAAGGCCAAAATCAGCTGAAAAGAGCTGTGCATGAAGATGAGCCCTAGAGAGAAGAAAAGGTGAAAGGGCCACACCTGAGAGTGGCCAGTCAGGAGGAATATACATTTCATGGCAGTGCCCACCACACCCATGTTGTGTGGCATTATTCAGTCTGTTGAAAGCCGAAAATAATTCAAATTGTATGATGACAGAAACAGGCCGGGGGGTGGGTCCATCCAGGCCAACAAATATGGTCTTTTAAGGCTCAGAAGCCTATTATAATGCAGTGGGACATCAGTTGAGGTTACATGTAGGATACTATATTCAATGTATCTTCAGCTGACCACTATGGTAACTTGTTTTACCAATCTAATGTTGGTGTGTAATTCACTAGAATGTTGCTAGAGTTTCTGAATTATTTAAACCTAATTCTGATCAGTGTTCTTTACATTATCTAGTGTACAATACCCATTACCATTCTTTTTGGTACATCCGACATCATAGTGTGTTTATTTTAAACGTTCACATTCTTTGAGAAATTTAGGTTGACTTATTCTGTCTGTTTTTTAGTCTTATCTGATGTGTGCATGCTAACGCATTTTTTTGCATGTCCTGTACCGTAATAAAATTACATTTAAAAATACACCACTGTTGTCAAGAGAGTGACGAAGCTCACCCAAGAGAACCAGAAGGAAGGGTTCTGTACCTCATTATGGATGAAACCCAACCAGGAAGCGATGAACAATTACATTTAACGCCCCGGCAAGGTCTGGAAGGTTCGAAGAGGCCTGGTTTTCCTTGAGAAGATAAATCACAATTGAAAATATTATCGAAGCATATATGTGATGCAACAGGTGATCTGTCGACAAACGATGGATGAAAGTATATCCCCCGGTTGGAAGTAGGTGTAAGTCATTTGTGATTTATTTACAAGCATACCTTTTTAGGTCCAGCTTGACAGAGCAGCTGTCTGGTGAGCTATTGATAACAGTTCTTTAAAACAAGCAGAATGGGACTCTGCGCCGTCCAGAGGAGTATATCGCTCTCACGGTATGTTGTTCACTGTTGATATATCACTCCGCCTCCGGTGCAGTGCTTGCATTGCACTGCATGAGTAACTATTTTACATCTCAAAAGTACTCACTCTGTGAATCAAAATAAATTACATTGTCCTGACCATGGATAGAGTCAAGTGAAGGGTGCTGCTAAAGTTTACAGTGGAAATAACCACATTTTATATTTCCTCAATGAGCGATGGTTAGTGGTTGAACGAAGCCCAGCGCCTGATAAATTCCAGACATTTGCTATTAGAAAGGAGAAGGAATGACTACTATGAGATGCTCATTATATTTTGGGGATTTGAAGCAGATGACCAGATGAAGAAAGAAGAAGGTGAGTTGGATGGTACTGGAAGAAAAGAACCTTTTATGATTTGAGGACTTTCTCAATGAAGAGCCTTAGTGCCAATGCAGATCTACTTAGAAAGAGAGAGTTTGCATATGAGTAACTAGTGAAGTTGGACATGAAGAGTGGAGATAATAAATCACTGGGAGAGACCTGTTAATAGGTCTTCCTCGTGGATGGACGGCAGCATTTTGAACCAACTGAAGATCTGAACCCGGTATTTGGGAGCCCTAATTATAAAACATTGCCATAGTCTTGAGCTGAAGGTGGCAGGAATTCCCACAAATAGTTTCTTCTGGAGAAAAAAATCTAACATTTTAAAACTATTTTTATAACTCTCAAGTTTAAAAAGCAGGTGGAAATGACTTTTAAAACTTGAGAATTCAAAGAGAAATCAATGGTTAAACACTAATTTACAGACTTTGGTGAGTGGTTAAGGAGAAGGGCCATCACTGGTAGGCCACCAGTAGAAGGATCATATTGATAATTTGCCTCCTATGATGGAGTTCATCTTGGGAGCTACAGTGAAGAGACATTTAGACTTAGCCATAGCAATTTAGTAGCCCATCCTAAGCATGTCTGAACATTACCTGCATAATACTTCAAGCCGGGACCAAAGGATCTGATAAGTGTGGCTAAGGAATATCGTATACATAAAAAACTGTTGGGCTAAGGGAATATCTTGGTGGATAGCTTGGTGGAACACCACATGTGACATTTTTGAAGTCGATTTATAAGGTGGAAGAGAACAGCTAGGATCTGCCCTCCGAAATGAAGTGAGTCAGCCGAGGGCCTTGTCACAGATACCAGCCGCATGCAGCCTGTGAAGTGGGGCGCATGGGCATGGTATCAAAGGCTGTCTAAAGGCCTAGTAGAATCAGATTACCAGTGCTGGCCTGCTCTTGAATTAATCAATGCTTGCTTAGCATTAGATATTAAAGCCAGTTCTGTGATGGAAATAAAGTGCTACACAAACAAATGATGGACGGAATGCTGGATAAATTATACATTCACCCCCAGTCAAGAGATCTGGGTTAAAGCAGTAGTTTTTTTGCTCACCATGCCACCCAGTTTAGACCCAGCAATATGCAAATCGGTCTTGACCCTGTACCTCATGGGAACAGTCCAGTCTGGCAGTTCGGGCTGGACTGTTCCCAATAGGGGCAGGGTCAAGACCGATTTGCAAATGGCTGGGTCCAAACTGGAATGGCATGGTGAGCAAAAAATCGATGGATTTAGGGCCAGATCTCTGTGCTGGGGTGGATGTATGACCTTGTTCTGCATTCTGCCCATCAATTGTTCTTTTTTGCACTTGTCACCCCGAGTGGGACCGGTATGCCCAGACGTGGGTCCCATGCTCTCCATGCCACTGGAATCAAGCTATCCTGGCTGATAAGGGCTGAAAGCCCGAAATTGGTCATAAGATGCTTGTTTCCAGTCCAGGGAGGACCTGGCCTGGCTGTTCGTGCTGGACTGTTACCATTGGGCGCAGGGTCAAGACGGATTTACATATTGCTGGGTCCAAACTGGAATGGCATGGGGAGCAAAAAAACGATGGATTTAGGGCCAGATCTCTGTGCTGGGGTGGATGTATGACCTTGTTCTGCATTCTGCCCATCAATTGTTCTTTTTGCATTTGTCACCCTGAGTGGGACGGGTATGCCTAGACGTGGGTCCTGTGCTCTCCATGACACTGGAGTCAAGCTATCCTGGCTGATGAGGGCTGAAAGCCCGAAACTGGTCATAGGATGCTTGTTTCCAGTCCAGGGAGGACCTGGCCTGACAGTTCGGGCTGGACTGGGTGCAGGGTCAAGACTGATTTGCATATGGCTGGGTCCAAACTGCAACTGCATGGTGAGCAAAAACAGGTAGATTTAGGCCCAGATCTCTGTACTGGGGGTGAATATATGACATTGTTCTGCATTCTGTCCATCGGTTGTTCTTTTTGCATGTGATGGGAATAAAGGTCAGCCTGAGCTGTATCTAAGACAGTTTCTTTTCAGAAAATACTCAGTCAAATGCTGATGCTCTCCCTAATCAGCTTCTTTGGAAATAGATACAAGAGGATGAAAGTGGCTGCACATACTTGGGTCAACAGAGGGCTTTTTAAGCATTGAGAGTACACAGGCTCGTTTGCAAGTTATAGGAACACATGCAGTGGTGAAAGAGCAGTTGTCGACAGCCAGGTGGAAGATAGAAACTGTGCAAGGATCTGAGGTGGGCACAGATTTTGTTGCCATAGTTGGAGACTTTGTGGTGCTAGGTGATAAAGATACAAATTAAGTGAGAGTTGACTCAATTTTTATGGTGCGTGAGCTGTGTGATAAACTCACCACCAAGGGCAGTAAAGAATGTGTACTGATTTAATTGAATTTTGGTGCTATAGTAGGCTGCAACAGTTTCACAGAATTCAAAGGAAGGACGTATGTATCTTGGTTTGTGAGGATGCAGTCTTTGGTTGAGAGAACTGGATTTGCCTGAATTTGCCCCATTGGAGAGAGGTTGCTCCTTGATGAGCCGGCACGAAAGGCCGTCCCTCTCACTTATAAGGCGCTAAACAATAAAATGCTAGATTCACTGACTAAGTTGAGGGCCAGATGGGAGGCGGACGTGGGAGAGTTAGAGGATGTCGACTGGAAGGCGGCCCTGATGCACTCGAGAGAAGTGGCTATAAAGTCACGACTGCGCCTAATCCAGCTTAAGGTAATACATCGGGTGTACTATGGCTGGGACCGACTTCATCGTATGGGGAGGACAGCCTGCATGGACTGCTTGAACTTTGGGGATGCTACGGGTAGTTTTATGCACACAATATGGAGTTGCACAGCGATTCAGGCATATAGGTCCCAGATGGTACAGGAGCTTAGCCAGGTGCTGGGCACAGTCATCCCTCTTGACCCTAAATACGTCTTACTGGGGGTTCCAAGAGATGTGAATGTTCCGAGAATGTTGCTTCTTTTCTGTAACCTGGGGCTGGTGGTGGCTAAACGTGATGTGGCACGCCGCTTGGGTGTCCTGGAGGTCCCTACCATGACTGAATGGAAATCAGGGATAGATCTCTATATGGCAGCTGAAAAGGTCACGTACAAGAGTAGGGGTTGCCAGGGGTTGCCCTCATAAATTCTTTAAAGTTTGGGGAGGGTGGATCAAGCAATACACAGAAATGTACTGTAGCAAAGGGTCGGATTAACTCCTCTTTGAGGAAAGGAAGGTTGTGAAACATCCCCCAGACATTGTGGGAGTGTCAGGGAAGGGGGTTCTCTGCACACAACAATGTTTCCCATACAGAGGAAAAAAGGGAAAAAGAAGAACGTACAATTGCACATTGTGCTGGCTTTCCCAATGGACTATTTTACACAGGAGACTACCAACAAATAAAAAAATGTCACATGACTTTCCCCGTAGTATGCCTGAAAACTGTGACTAAACCTTTACGACATACTAACGGGAAATTTTGTGAATTACAAAAAAGTGTAAATCTTTACCTGTGCCTAGCTCTACGTCTCTGGCTATAGCTTTACTACCTACTTTGTAGATCAGATTTTTACTGTGTAATATAGTCACTATGTATTAGTTCCTTCCTACTTTGTAATGCACAATGACTAGTCACTCACTTTTAGGTCTGTAGAATATCTCCAGTTATATTACTTTTTTATGGTGTCGATAGTGATGGGGTAATCCTCTCTCTCTCATAGCAAAGGTTCTTGGTTCTTTTGTCCTAAATATTTTGAGTTCTCTGCATAGTGGTAACTATGTTAGCTGTGATGTTATGATAAAATAAATATTTATATTTTGCTGTTGATACAATATAACACAGGACACTCACTTTGGCGAACATGGACATTTTACCTAAGGTGTCATGTTTGTTAAGTTTGAAGGGCACAGACATTGCAACCAAGCCAAAAGGTGTGCAGTGCTGGTAGCATAAGCATTTGCCCATACCAGTGTGTTTGTATGTAAACTTCTTCAAGCTATTAACCATCTAACCCGCAAATTGCAATTAAGCAAGCTAGTGAACTCTCCTGGGCGTGGTCCTATTTATTTACAAATAGTACTCTTCTCGGAGGGGGGAAGGTGGTGAGTGGATGGTGTTGCTCCCTTGCTGCCTACTGATGCTGCCGGATCTCGGTGGCTGAATCCTGCATCATTATAGGGGTGATCTCCAATGCAGGAAACTGTGCTGCTTGGGGCATCAGGGCAGCCTCATATACTATTCATGTTTTCAGCTTCTCTAGGCTGCCTGCAGTCCTGCAAACACCATGGCACAGTCCCGCACAAGCACACTCTCTGGAGGGTAGGCAGGATGATTGCCAGTGGCGTCTGCTCCAGCCTCGGGAGATGCTCTTCGAGGTCCTACAAGTCTCCAAAGTGCAGTGGAGAAGGGGCATGTCTCCTGAGTTGGCCACCCCATTATTAGACTGCTGAAATAAGACACAGCGACCAGCCTGCTTCAGGCATGTGCAGAGGATCCGTCCGAGAGGGCAGAGAGACACTTCCTGTGGACTTTGTGGATATCTTAATGGAGGCAGCCCTACTGGGGGAATTGGATTCATCTACATCAGCAGCTTCACTGGTAGTCTGTTGCAATGTTGCAGTGGGAACCACCATATTTCAACAAGGTAACACTGTATCTTATACCACTGCTGCTGTTCCCCCTTCTGTTGTTCAAACTGCTGAGGGACAGCTGACAAATAGTGTGAGGTCGGAATCTATCCTAACACCCAAAGGGGCATCGCAGGGAAACGGAGAGACTGAGACTGAACACATAGCACAAATGGCAGAGCATGGGGAGATATTGTCAGCTGTTGCACCCTCCCCAATGAGACAGCATCAGATGTAGCACCCATGCAGGCAGCTAGCCTGCTGCTTGATAGCATAGCAACACCTCAAGATGCTCTCATTCATAGAGACATTTTCTATGCATTGGTTCTGGCTACAGTTAATGCTGATGCTGATGCAGATGAGGAGGCCATGCAAAAATCTAGGGCCCCACCATAGGTTGCACTGCTTACAGTCGACACTGCGCGGGTAAAGCAAGGCATGCAGCTAGCTCAAAGAGGTTGATGCAATACAATGAAAGACAGGGACTCACCAGGAGGTGTACAGCATGGCAGGTCAGCAAACTCACACATTAAAAGCATGAGAAGCAACACTAAGGGCAGTCCTTTGTGGAAATGGGTTACCTCTAAAGGGGAGGTAAAGGCTCTAATTTCATGGCTTATCACTGCGGGCCGTTTTTCAAGGAGAAGAAATTTGTCGGCATATCCTGAGTTGGTTTAACAGTCTAAGACTCCCATTAGCCCTGACCTAAGCCTTGACTTAAGTTAAATTCAGGAAAAAGTTTTGGTTCTTTTGACAATAGCTTCTCAGGGTTCAACCCCAGCTGCATCAACTAGCACCCTGATGTCTGGGGGCATACAGGAGCCATCACTGTCAACAATTATGCAGCTTATGCAGGTACAGCATTCAGACACTGCAACATTTGGCCCAAATAAGATCAGACAGTCAGATATTGCAACGGTCTCTGGCAGAGGTGACCAGCACATTGGTAGTGTTTACTACAGAAATGGTGGAGCTCCGGCATCGGGTTGCAGAGGTTCAGGAAGTTGGGTCAGCAGCCATTAAGTATACTAAGAGTCACAAGGGTCAGCTGGCGCAGGTCCAGTCCAAAATTAAAGACCTCAAAAACCACCAGCGTCATAATTTTTTGAGATTTCTGGGGATACCAGAAGGAGTAGAAGGAGATGATCCACAGCAGTTAATCATTTAGCTGTTTGGAAAAGTGTTCTTAGAACTAGAGGACTGGGATATGGAATCCCAAATTCAGTGGGCACATCGCCACCCTGTAGTTCTGAACCTTGCTAATGCTAACACGATGCACCCTCTCCCGATCCTGATATTTGTGGTCAATTTTCTACCTAAGCAGGACACATCCCTCAAAGCCCGCCCCACCACTCCTGTTGTAGTTGACTCAATGTATGTGTCCGCATGATTGAACTTATGTAAGCTCACTATGGACCGTAGTTGGCAGTTACACTAAATGATCGACCGATTGAAAGTGATTGGGCATAGGATTTCCTTCAGGAACCAGCCGGATTCAAGATTCAAGATTATTAAGGGCAGCTGGACACAGTTTTGTTATACTGATTTAGATGCAGTGCAAGTTTTAAGTCAATGGCAGGGTCCACCTGCGACTGTCTAATATGAAATATTAGGGGCTTCACCGTGTTTCTATGCTCAATCGCCTGCCGAACTCAGGTCTGATCCATGCTTGAAATGTCTGAATAGGTTTTAATATGCATATTTAATCCTTCCTTTTTTTCTTGTTTTTTTCTCCTCCTATTATCAACCTTTCTCTCTACTTCTTTTTCTTACTATTTGGGTAAAAAAGTTCTCCTTTATTTTTTGCTTTTTGGGGGCGAGGTGTGGAGGTGGGCAGAGGTCCTGTTAGAGATCACACAGCACTGTAACTCCATCTGACGGCACATGGGTGGGATGATTCCTTTCCTTAGACGTGGAGGGAGGGGGGACAATGGAGGTAGGTTGAGGGTATAGCTCAAAGTTTGCTTGCTGGTGTTCTGTTTGAGGAAGGGATGGATGGTGAGGGGGTGCTTGGGGTAAAAAGAGTCAGAATGGCCATAATATGTTATCGAAAAGGGCAGCTTGTCATGGCAGACACTCGAGACATTACTATGGGATGGCTTAATTGAGCATCTATCGCCTGTTGTGATGGATAAATTGAAAATTATGTGTTGGAATGTTGCTGGCCTGAACCGCCCTATGAGGCGATTCAGGCCATGAGAGGAGACTATGTTGTACAACCCTCAATTATCATGCTTAACAGAAACTCACTTAGCATATAAGGATCGACTTCCATAGCGGCACCTTGGCAGTCTGCTTTTATCTGGGGGTTGCTATAATGTTGGCTAGGCACTCTGAGGTTAAGGTTCTTAAAATTGCAACTGGATTAAGGGGGAGGAGAGCGATTGTTCAACCCTTACTGGGAGGTCGGAAATTTGTTACTTGTACAGTATATGGTCCAAATTGTGATGATCCTGGGATATTTGATTTGCTATGCTTAAATTATTAGGCTCGTGGTGGATTTAATATCGGTGGGAAATTTCAATTGTGGAACAGACTATGGGTTGTATTCTACTAACCGAGCTTCTCACCCTTGCATGACAAAACGAAGGGCATCTATCTTAGAACTTGCCTGTTTGCATGGGCTGATCAATAAGTGGAGGGCCTTGTACCCTGTTAATCCAGTTTAATTTACTTTCCCACGTCATATTCTCTCTGATTGATATTATTGAACCTATTTAGGGTGTTTATGAGGTCAAATAAGGGAACCACTCCTCCACTAGATGTATAGGATGCAATGAAAGAGTTGATACGTGGAAAAACGCTGTAATTAATTCTTTAAAATAACAAAGCTATGCTTGAAGGTGGTAACCGGTACAAAAGGGGGTGGTGATGGACGGAGCATCTGAACCAATCAAACACTCACACCCAGTCAAAAGAGCTGGGTTAGATCCATCACCGTTCTTTAGCCCACTCTGCCACCCCAGTTCAGACATGGCTATATGCAAATCAGTCTGACCCTGTGCCTCATGGGAACAGTCCATCCCGAACTGCCAAGCCATGCCTTCCCTGGACCGGAAACAAGCTTCAGAGGACCGGTTTCTGGCATTACAGCCGTCTTCAGCCCGGCTTGCTTGAATCCAGTGGCAAAGTGAGCAAGGGAATCACGTCTGAGCATACCCTGCCACACTTATGGCAGCCAAAGCGGTACAAAAGGGGGTGGTGATGGACGGAGTATCTGAACCAATCAAACACTCACACCCAGTCAAAAGATCTGGGTTAGATCCATCACCGTTCTTTAGCCCACTTTGCCACCCCAGTTCAGACATGGCTATATGCAAATCAGTCTGACCCTGTGCCTCATGGGAACAGTCCATCCTGAACTGCCAAGCCATGCCTTCCCTGGACCGGAAACAAGCTTCCGAGGACCGGTTTCTGGCATTGTGTGGCAGAGTGGGCTAAAAAACGGTGATGGATTAAACCCAGATCTTTTGACTGGGTGTGAGTGTTTGATTGGTTCAGATGCTCCGTCCATTACCACCGCCTTTTGTACTGCTTTTGGCCACCATAAGTGTGGCAGGGTATGCTCAGACGTGAGTCCCTTGCTCACTTTGCCACTGGATTCAAGCAAGCCGGGCTGAAGACGGCTGTAATGCCAGAAACCGGTCCTCGGAAGCTTGTTTCCGGTCCAGGGAAGGCATGGCTTGGCAGTTCAGGCTGGACTGTTCCCATGAGGCACAGGGTCAGACTGATTTGCATATAGCCATGTCTGAACTGGGGTGGCAGAGTGGGCTAAAGAACGGTGATGGATTAAACCCAGATCTTTTGACTGGGTGTGAGTGTTTGATTGGTTCAGATGCTCCGTCCATTATCACCCCCTTTTGTACTGCTTTTGGCCGCCATAAATGTGGCAGGGTATGCTCAGACGTGAGTCCCTTGCTCACTTTGTCACTGGATTCAAGTAAGCCCGGCTGAAGACGGCTGTAATGCCAGAAACCGGTCCTCGGAAGCTTGTTTCCGGTCCAGGGAAGGCATGGCTTGGCAGTTCGTTCTGGACTGTTCCCATGAGGCACAGGGTCAGACTGATTTGCATATAGCCATGTCTGAACTGGGGTGGCAGAGTGGGCTAAAGAACGGTGATGGATTAAACCCATATCTTTTGACTGGGTGTGAGTGTTTGATTGGTTCAGATGCTCCATCCATTACAACCCCCTTTTGTACCGCTGAAGGTGGTAACCAGCAGCAGCAGCAAATAGTGGAGCTAGAGCATCAGCAGTCCTGCCAAATACCACACATCAGGCGTTAGACTATAGCGCCATGCCATTGGCATGCAACAGCAATGTTCTCCTCAGGTCAACGTTCTGCAACCCCCTTTGTCCAATTGACCCCTTGCCTCTGCAACTGACACCTTTTCTTCCCGCAGCATCAACATTCCGTAGATGACGTCATTGTAGCTCAGCACCTCCGGGGCGGGCACCAGAAACTTCCACACAACAGCACGTGCGCAGAGTACAGACATTCAACAAAGAAACCATGAGAGGCAATCTGTTTGGAATGCAAAGCACCGCATACAGTTTCACAGACCCGAAAAACACTGGTACCCACTGTGACTCAACAGTACTCCTTGCACTTGGATTTCTTTGAGTACTAGAATTGTTACCCTGACCGGGGTTACGGTAAAGCATCACAACGAATATGTTTAATCGATCTTACCTATGTAGTAACTGTTTGTATTGCTAGTGATTAACAGAAAGGCTTAATATGTTTATGTACATTTCGGACAAGCACTGAATTCTTCAAGTGTCTGCCCTATTTCTGAAAACATTTTTTAAAAATAAATATTTGCTTTATACATGTGGATCAAATAATAATATGTGCTTTCACATTGTATATGTTCTCTTTATATTTAATGATACATTTTATTCGGAATGACACTCAAATATTACACCTGAAACTCATTAAAATACTTTGTGGACATTTAAATAGGTGTGTACATTCCTAAACTAGCTTCACTATCACTGGCAGTTTACATGTTACTTATTGAATGCTTTTATTTGGGTCACTAAATGCAGTTTTATATAATCTTAATGACATAAATCTCCCTTTTCCATCTGGACTACAGAGTCTAGTGTGTTTTGATCCAGGGATGTTCAGCATAATCTCTGGTTCCAACATCTTGTATAAATCTGAATTCTGAAAGCCATCGGTAGCCATATTTTTGTAGCGTATGTCATATCTTGTAAAATCATTTAAGCCTTCAGCAGTTCTCAGTCGTCTGTTTTAAGTTAGCCGAACAAAATTGTGTATTGAGAGTAAGTGAAAACCCTAATATTAGTCTTCTGTAGGTAATCCGTAAAATTACATGGATGTTTTATGTTGAATGTATTATTACTAGAACCTTTATTTTTTTGTAGAAAGCAACACAGCCCTCAGGTATGTACCATATAGAGTCTGCTAAACGTTGCCGACGTATGTGAAAGGGTGGTGGTCTTCAGAGTGTCTCAATCAATCCTGTGTTTCCTTCACACACCATTCTTCTGATTCTGTGATAGACACTTGTGCCCTTTTCCCTTCACATCTTTCTGAAATCCTGCATCTACCTATCTCACACTTCATCTCTTTCCTCTTCACCAAGGTCTATTCACTCTCTCCTGTATGTACTTCTTCACATCTCCTTCAGTTCGCCCTAAACACTCAACACGTCTCCTGACCTGTAAGCACTGCATTTTCTTTTACTTTTCCATGTCAATATGTTTGCATATGCGTTTGCTCAGAATCACAGAGAGGCCAAGGATTGGGTGCCCATGTAATCTGAGCACTTTTTTTACTCAGTAACAAGCACTATGGGAAATCCGCACTATCTTCAGCCTCTGCTCCAGAACTCTCAATCCTGTCCAGTTGTAAACACCTTTAGGTAATTCAGTTCAAAGTGTACACTATACAAAAGTAGTATGCTTCACACAAAAGGACAGAAACAGAACATCCAAGAAATAACAAACACTCCTAGGGAATAGAAGATTACCTTAATGTGTTGTTCAAAATATTAAGGATACGATTATCGAGCCTGATAGGCAACCATTTCAATGTTAGCTTTTAATTACTACCGGGTCTGAGAAACAAAGGGACCAAGCAGACTTAAATCTATTGTCTCTGTCACACTACCTCTATTTTTTTACTCTGTTCACCACTTTCCCTGTTTCTGATTGTCAACAAATTTGTTATTTACTATCTGCTGGTTTTTCTCTCTCACTCTTTCTGGTTTTCTTTTTCTCTTCAGCTATCTACTTACCACGTTTACAAATATATAACTATGCAAACAATCACAGTTATAGAGGACAAAACACACACACACACACAATATAAGACATCGTTCGTAGTAGCAGTCGAGATATTCGGAACCACGTCACTGATAAACAATAATATGTCTTCACTGTAGCATTTGAATCAACTACTTACTATTACTTTCCTCCTTTATACAAGACGGACCCAACTAAGTCAATTCTCCTTGCAAGCAAATTTTCTTCTTCTCGCCTGTTAAAATGAATCTCAGAAAAACATAGTAATTGAGTACACTTTTTCAGTGGTAGCTTGCATCTAAGGAGGGTGGTGAAGTACAAGGGGGGACAAAAATAAAAGTAAAAAAATGAGAAAAAAAATCCCACTTACCTTCTATGTTTAACGTCCTCCTCCTCCTCACCTGGGTCTACTCCAGGCAGGCAGACAGGCTCCAGGAAACTGCAGTAACCAATACTGGCTCTGCTCTCATGCTGCATGACAGCAGTGCCAGGATTGAAGGGAGCAGCCTCTCTCGCCGCTCCTGAGAGCACTGGATCCCTATGCTGTCCCTAACCCAGCTGTCTTAGACAGCTGTGTTTGAGAGGTTCCAAATGTGCATGTTTGGCTGGCTGTTGTAAGGCGACCACCCAAAAGGACGTGCACAATTTAAACCTAAGTGCCCTGCCTATTACTGCTTTCAGAACGCCCCGCCTCCCGTCCTGTTGCTTGGCTCGGGTTGGGTTTTGAAAAGTAAAATGGTAATTTATTATCATTTTATTTTTCTATCCATGGGGCCATTTTTTTTTAGTTGGGCGACACTCCTCTGCCTTAATGGAGGAGCCACCCATCCACTTTTTATTAGCTGCAATATGCAGACAAGCAAACTGGCTTTCTATGCCCTGTACTTTAACCACACACCCAAGAACTTTCAACCAAGAAACAGTGACTATTTTAGCATACAGCCACGTCTATATTCTAATTAACATTAAGAAATGCATACAGAAGCCATGCCACATATATCACAAACCTAGACCTGAATAGAACATTTTGAAATAAAAATTTGTAAAGGGCGATCTGGTGGCTTCAGAATTTCAAATATACTATCTCCTTCCACAAGTATTCAGTTAATGCATGTTCAGTCCACAGAGGCACAGCAGCATTTCTCCTAAGTCAGAAGTGACAATCTACAGCTACTGCAATTTATTGCTGAGATCATGGGGAAAGTCTCTGCTCTTACAGCACAGCAATGAGTGGTTGACACAGAAGAGGTTGCGATGGCCTCAGCAAAATATCAATCCAAGATCATGAGAATCATCTTCTCCAGCTGCAGGTCAAGATGAAGATTTGGAGTATTGCCAGTGGCATAATAACTTATGGGTGATTGGAATACCTGAGGGGAAAGAAGGAGATGATCCCGACAATTTATGATTCAATTGTTTATGACGGCCTTCCCATGGCTGTCAGACTGGAAAATGGACTGAGAAATTCAACAGGTTCATCGTGTTTCACCTCAACGGGACACTATGAAATCAGATAAACCATGCCCTCGGCCACTACTAATATATAATAGCAACTACTTATTACTGCAGGTGATTTTTTGGGGGGAGGCACACCCTGTAGATCCCATTACAGTGGATGCAGTTATTATTCTATATCCACTTGGATCTCTGTACTACATGGATAGACGTTGGCGGCTCCTGCAGATGATTGATCCACAAAAGGCAGTGGGCACACTGGTTTTTCTCCATGAACCGTCTCTGCTTTAGATCCTTAGGGACGGTCCTTATTGTTTTGACAGTTCATTGGTGGGATGATTTTTCCCTTTGACTGAGGTGGGCTTTTGTGTTTGTTGGGTGCATGCCACCTATGTTGGATTTCCTGCTATTTTGTTTTTTGGGTCTTTAGAGTGGGTGGGTAGGTTGCTGAATGGAAGGATGGGTGGCTGTGTGGTTAGGCTGTGTGGCTGGTATTTCAAACTAGTTGCTATGATCACATATGCTTTAGATTTTTGTACATACATCATCATGATATTATATTGATGGCCGGCTCGTTGGTTGTAAAGATACTATGCACCAGTTAAGGTTGATGTGCTGGACTAATTGGCATACAAAGATTGATCCCTCCACAAGTATCTTGGTTTGGATCTTGTTATCTTCTATACGGGGTTGCAATTTTTTGTACTAGACACTTAGATTACCTGACTCAGAGGACAGCCTCTGATCCTAACGGTAGGTGGGCGATTGCTCAGATTGATGTTCACTCTAGGAAAGTTACTGATGTCACGATGTATGGGGAAAATGTTGATGATTTTGCTCTCTTTGATTGGTTAAACCTGGAAATATGGAGATATACTTCTCATTGGGGATTTTAATGAACTATGAAGAATACACTACTAATCGGGCGGTAGGTGGAAGATGAAAACAAGAGTTGCCATTCGCAATCTGGCACAGATTCACGGTTTAGTCAATGTGTGGCGTACTGTGCATCCCAGGTGTCCTGGCTATACCATTTTCTGTACCACACAGGCAGTATTCACAGATTGAGATGGGTTTTACAGTCCGTCTGTCCTAAGATTACCTCTGATCACAATCCACTCCTGTTGAACTTACAGCTTCCTGCCTATAGTAAAGAAACTCAGGGTTTTAAATTTCTTAGACATTTTTCTATACATTTGCACAGATGAATGATTCCCTCAGGGAATGTATTCAATTTAATAATGGTTCTGTTCCACCTCAAATAGTCTGGGACCCAATGAAGGCTTACATATGAGGCATTACATCCCACTTTATCCTGCAGGCTGATAGATTACAGAAAGATGAAGCTGTAAATGTCGTGCCCAGCTTTGTGAGGCTGAATACCAGCTTTTCCAAGTAATTAAGGATATAGGTCAGATGAGCCTTCTTTCTTTTGTCTACACTAGTGAAGCTTCACTGTAAGTTGGATCGAAGACTGCTTGAAAAAATCGCAACCAAGTATCTTAATCATAGGGATACATGGCACCGCTCGCCAACATCGCCAGATTGCACGACCTCAACAGCGTCTCACTTGCCGACGACACCCAGCTGATCCTCTCCCTCACTAAAGCCCCCACCACCGCCAAATCCAACCTCCACGAAGGAATGTAGGCCATCGCCGAATGGATGACGATCAGCCGCCTGAAACAGAACTCGGACAAGACGGAGGTCCTCATCATCCGATTCACCCCCTCCGCCTGGGAAGACTCATGGTGGCCGGCCGCACTGGGAGCTGCACCGACGCCCACTAACCACGCACGCAACCTGCGGAGTCATCCTGGACTCCGCATTGTCAATGACCCAGCAAGTGAACGCTGTCTCCTCCTCCAGTTTCAACACTCTCCACATGCTCCGCAAGATCTACACATGGATCCCCACTGGTACCAGAAGGATAGTCACCCAGGCCCTCGTCAGCAGCAGACTAGACTACGGCAACGCTCTCTAGGCAGGAACATCAGCCAAACTCCAGAAACGACTACAGCGCATACAGAACGCCTCAGCATGCTTCATCCTCAACATCCCCCATCCTCAACATCCCCCGCCACAGCCACATCACAGACCACGTGAAAGACCTACACAAGAGGATCACCTTCAAGCTCCTCACCCACGCTCACAAAGCTCACCACAACACTGGACCAGCGTACCTCAACGAACGACTCACCTTCTACACCCAGAACCGTCAGTTTCACTCCCCTGACCTCACCCCCGCATCCGTCGAGCGACCGCCTGCAGCAGATCATTCTCTTACCTTGCAGCAAAAAACTGGAACACCCTCACCATCTGCCTACGACAGACCCAGGACCTGCTGGCCTTCAGGAGACTCCTCAAGACCTGGTTGTTCCAGCAGTAGAAGCACCCCCAACCCCCGCCCCCGGCGCCTTGGAACCCTCATGGGTGAGTTTTGCGCTCTACAAATGTACTGATTGATTGATTGTAAATATGGGCACGCCCATTGCACCGCCAATGCATCTAAAAATGACGCACAGGCGGCGCAATGGACTTGTAAATAAGCCCCTTTGGTTCTTAATATATAGTAGTATATTGTCTCTATGAATATTTAGCAAAGTAGCTTGGTTGTAAGATTTACAGTGGACAGTTCAGTCTGGCTCTACAGAACAATAGGAAGCTGACTCTCGTCACTGCTTTGCTGAATTTACTTTGTAATAGCCTTGCAAGTGTGCGGCTAAACCTGTTCCTCTCACCCCATTGTCTTCCTTTGGTTTTCACTCTATGAAGTTAAATTCTCAGTTGGCTGCTTCCCTGAAATCTTCGTCTCCTGTTGTATCCTGTTGTTTCATGCTACAGATACAGGTCCATCAGCCTCGTGTACTGTTTATCCAGCATTCCAAACATAAATTTAATTACCCCCATTATCTTTAGCTATTCATGCCCCTCTGTGTTAAACTTTAAATGCCACACGGTGGTCTGCTTTAGCATGATTGCTCTCTTCTTCCAATGAACAATTTGATGTGTTCATCATTGAAACCATATCCATCAGAGAGGCACTTTTAAGCCTCTAAGTTCTAACACTGTTGTAATTCAGTATAAACTTTAACTGGAGGAGGACCTATGAGTCATCAGACAATACTTTTGAATTTTGTCAACCTGTAGTCATCAGGTAGCACTCAGTTGAAACCAGTATATGCTCTATCCTTGAGGATGCATCAGGTAAGGTCGAATAATACAGAATGTCTCCGTTCTGGGTGCACCCGTTGCTTAACTTCAAATTCATGGATTTCTTAATATAGCAATAGTACTTTGGTCACTTGCATTGAGTTTCTTGCCGTGTCCATGCATCTGTAATGGTACTGAAATCACAGCATGGACAGAGATATGCTGATTTTCCAGCACTTTCCCATAATATCTGTGTAAATGTTAGTATCAACAAAGCTTGTGTAGATGCATTGATTAGAGTTAAAACCTCTCCTACTACATTTCCAACCACCATGGCTTACCTTCCATCATTATCCTTGATAGTTTTCTCAACCTTAATCCCCATCGAATGAAGAATCATTGTTATCACTCCTCTGGACTATATTCGAAAAAATGTAAAATACCCATTTTCCACTTAAGCCCTTGGGTGCCATGGTCAACAGAAGGCTCTCTTGAAGCACAGGAAAGAGAATTTTTAGTTCTGGTATATCATCATTTTTTGTAGCAAGCTATTGAAGCCCCTCATATTCCAGTTGAGCAAGCTAATTTTGAGCCCCAGGACAAGTCAGTGTTCAGCATCATCTCCCACTATGTGACATATTAAAGCATGCAGTGTGCATGCGAGCACTAAGGGTATTATTTTTAGTCAACATTTGGGTTATGAGCCTAGACCATGTGATTCAGACCTATGCCAACAATTAAATCCACTTTCCTCACTTCCCACCAGCCCACTTTGAACCCACCCCAATTATCTGTGCTTTTCTCTTCCCCTCTATTCCAGTCTATTTATAGGAACATGATCCACAAATGTACTCTACTGAAAAATGGTGTGATAAAATATAGGGGTCACTGATCAACTGGCCACAAACGGATAAGGCAGCCTTTATCTTGTTAAATAGTCTAGCCATTTTCTTTACCTTATTTACCTGTATGAGTGACAAACAAGCCACCTACGCAAGTTCTGACCGGGCCAGTAAAGGGGACTTCACTGACATGTAGGATTATGTAAGCTACCCTAAATTAATATGTTTAAAGAAAAACAAGCTGCAGTGGAAGGTCAATAGTAACATTGTCACCACCTATGCTGGGAGAGCTGTGTGATCAATCCTATCCTGCAAGGATGACTTCTTTTTGCTTTGTATTCTCTGTATATGTCTTTCTGTGAGGTCCAGGTACTTTTCTAGTCAGCATATACCTTTCACTTTTTTCTTGCATCTTCTGCAGCACAAAAGTTTAATTTCCCTGCCACCTTGATTATCGCGTTAGCTGGAAAAAGGGAACGGGTAACCTCTTCTACTAGCCAAATGATTCATTTTTGAGAAGTTATATACATGGAAGGAAACAGGATTAATCAAGGAAACAGAATATAGATGAAGGTAGAAAATCCCTGCTTTCCATTCTCGTACATTCTACCAAAAATACAGAAGTCTAGAGTTTCTCCAGCAGGATGGCCAATTATATCTGGTCTGGATACCTTGGCTGAACATCTCTCTGAATTTATAGACTTGTTCTTGAAATCTTTAGTTCCTAATCTACCTTCCTATATAAGAGACACCATGAATATTTTGAATAGGTTGACTGATATTGTCTGGGACTCAAACATGATATTTGTCTCCCTGTATGTTGCTGGTCTGTATACCTGTATCCATAATTCTTTCTGATTCTACTTCTCCCTCGTTTTCTGCCCCTTTGCTGTCTGTTTTTTACTGCCACTGCTGCCGCCGGGGCCCCTCCTCTGTGTTCCTGCTCCCGCCTCCCAGCTGTCCTACCCTCCTCCGACCCCTACTTAATGGCGGCCGCTGCAGTCAGGATACTGCTCTCCCAGCGCACAGATCCACCGTGAGTGCTTCTCCCCTGCACTGCCGCTGACTGAGGTTCGAGGCCTCTCTGTCTCCTGTTCCCACCTATATCCTCTGTCTCCTGTTTCCTCCTGTATCCTCTGTCTCCTGTTTCCTTAGATGTGCTTATTTTCGCCACTTTTCCACTTTTATTTCTTACTCTCTGTCTCCTCTTTCATTTGATTTCCTTTTCTCCATATTTCTTTCTATTTTTACTTCCCCTGCTTTTTCTGCTCCCTTTGCTGGCTGTTTTTTCCCCACCGCTGCTGCCCCTGCGGCCTTCCCGAGTGTTCCCGCTCCTGTTTCTCAGCTGTTCCACACTCCCCCGACCCCTACTTAATGGCAGCTGCACAACTGGTGCACTAAAGGTTTGCCAAAAGCAAGTCCGTCTGCGCCCGTCCGTGACCCGACTGCGACCAGCGCCAGGAACCCTAGCACTCAGACCCATCAGCGCTACAACTCCTCAGCTCTCTAAGCACTCAACGGTGGTAAGAAGAACAACTGCAAGCTCTCTTCACCTCGTGACACCCATAGACCTTTCACCTGCTGACACTGCCACCACTCCTTCACCTTCGCCGAGGCCTAGGACCCACCTCCACCCTCCAGCAAAAACTCCTTTGCACCATAAACCTTGCAATGCATCCTACTCAACGTTCGCTCCCTCGACAGACACGTCACAGAAATCTGGGATCTCCTCGACAGCACCACCCTGACATCGCTTTCCTTACTGAAAAATGGACGAATGCCGCCTTTGGACCTGACATAGCAATCGCCGTCCCCGAAGGGTATAAGATCACACCTAAGGACTGCCCCAACCGCCTCGGGGGAGGCATCGCCATTGCTCACAAGTCCAACCTCCGTCTTAGCACCTACACCGACAGGCCCACAGACCTGATGGAACACCTCCACTTCAAGATACAGACCAACCTGTCCACCACCCTCCAAGGCACCCTCATCTACAGACCCCTCGGACCCCGTGCACCTTTCTCTGACTTCATTACAGACATCCTCACCCCGAAAGCCATCACCTCCACCGACTACAATTTACTGGGAGAGATCAACTTCCTTCTCAACAACATCCAAGACTCCAACTCCACATTCCTCCTGGACAACCTCCACAACATCGGACTCCAACAGATCGTACCAGAACCCACGCACTCAGCAGGATACCCCTCAACCTCATCTTCAGCCACAACTCTGAACTCCCATGGGCAGACCATCGCTGTGTCCATTTCACCTTCAAAACAAACATCACCCGTAAACGTCCACACCAGCTCCAGCAAAGGAATCGGAACAAGATCTCCGATGACTCACCACCGCCCTCAGCAACTCTGCTCCCACCACCACCACAGACGATGACCCAACCACAGCCACCCACACCCTACACAACTAGGTCAACGACTCCGCCAACACCATCGCCCCCCCTCAAGAAACCTTCGAACCAACACACCAAAAAAGCCAGCTGGTTCTCCACCGAACTGCAAGAATCTAGACGAACCTGCAAATATCCTGAGAAGTTATGGAGGAACTTCAAAACCACAGCAGATCTCGACAACTTCAAAACAGCCACCACCACCGACCACAAACTCATTAGACATTCAAGGAAGAAAGCACTCCAGGACAGAATCTGCACCCATGCACACAACAACAAAGAACTCTTCAGCATCATCAAAGAGTTTTCCCAACTCAACAGCGAGACTACCAACATCCCACCCTCCCAGGACCTCTGCGACAGACTCAGCGCCTTCTTCCATCACAAAATCAAGACCATCCATGACAACCTGGACGACAACAACCTACAAGCCGAACCCACACTAACTGTTCCCTACACCACGCAGTCGACACTTAACAGCTGGACCACCTTCAGCATTGAAGACACCCTGAAGACGCTGAAGTCAACCCACTCCGGGGCCCCCACTGACCCCTGCCCCCACCACATCTACCACAGAGGCACAGACTTCTTCGCCCTGAGCTTCGACAAATCATCAACCGCTCCTTTGAGACTGCCTCCCGCCACGCCGAGATCAACCTTCTCCTGAAAAAACCCTCGGTCGACCCCACTGACCTCAAGAACTTCAGACCAATCTCCTTACTACCGTACCCGGCGAAAGTCATTGAAAAAGCTGTCAACAGTCAACTTGCCGCCTTCATAGAAGAAAACAGCATCCTCGACTCCTCCCAATCAGGCTTCATGAAGAATCACAGCACTGAAACCGCCCTTCTCGCCCGACAGACGACATCCACTCCCTCCTTGACAGAGGAGAGACTGTGGCCCTCATCCTCCTGGTCCTCTCCGCGGCCTTCAACACAGTCTCTCACCGCAACCTAGACCCGCAGACTCCACGAAGCAGGAATCTGGAACAAGGCCCTCAACTGGATCCACTCATTCCTATCCGGCTGAACGCAGTGGGTCAGACTCCCTCCTTTCCTCTTGGAACCCATTCCGACCATCTGCGGAGTCCCCCAAGGATCCTCCATCAGTCCCACTCTGTTCAACATCTACATGGCCCGCTCACATCCATCGTCCAATCACATGGACTCAACATAGTAGTGTACGCGGACGGCACCCAACTCATCCTCTCCCTATACAATGAACCCAACATCTCCAAACACAACTTTCAAGAAGAATGGAACTAGTCACCAGGTGGATGAAGTACAGCTGCCTACAACTCAACACGGACAAAACCAAAGTACTCAACATGGGCCCACACCCTGATGCCTGGAAGGGCACCTGGTGGCCCCCTGCCCTCGGGAACCCTCCCTCCCCATCGGACCAGGCTTGCAACCCCGGAATCATCCTGGTCTCCAAACTCAAAATGGACCGCCAGATCAACGCTGTCACCTCTTCCTGCTACAACACTCTCTGCCTCCTCTGAAAGACCTTCAACTGGATTCCTCTTGAACACAGGAAAGCCGCCACCCACGCCCTCATCAGCAACAGACTGGACTACGGCATTGCACTCTACACTGGGATCAACATGAACCTCACCCTCAAACTCCAGAACATCCAGAACGCTGCTGCCTCAAACTACCGTGCCACTGCCACATCAGCCAGCACCTACGAACACTACACTGGCTCCCCATTGAGAAGAGAATCACCTTCAGGCTTCTCACCCATGCCCACAAAACCATCCACAACCATGGACCCGCCTACATGAACCACCGCCTTTCATTCCACACACCCCAAATATCCCACCGCTCAGCCCAGCTCTCTCTTGCGACAGAACCACGCATCAGGAAGACTACAACAGGAGGACGCTCCTTCTCCTTTCTCACAGCCAAGGCATGAAACACTCTCCCTCTCCCCCTCCGACTGACACCAACACCTCAAGACCTGGCTCTTCGACAAATAATCAGGAATATCCAGGAGCTGCGTGCTCCCCCCCCCCCAGCATCTTGAGATCCTCTCAGGTGAGTAATTGCTCTCTACAAACTCTTGATTGATTGATTGAATTTGGACTCAAAGCACTGAGTCACTTTTTGTCAAGTTGGAGTGCAAGTGTATACGAACAAACAAATATGCTGGTCGTAATGGCGGACTTGATTTTGACCAAAACTTTTTTTCCTGTTCAATGGGGAATAACACCATCAAATCCAGGGGATAGTGATGGGGTGCAGGTTTGCACCCTCTTATGCCAACATCTTCATTGGTTGGTTTGATAGGGTTCATACTTGGGCCTCAGTGGTGAGTGAATGGATGGAATACAATCTACTTCTGGGGGTGATTCATAGATTATCTCCTCTTGATTTGGAAGGGGTGCAGGGAACAGTTAGAAGAGTATGTACAGTATTTGAATACCAAAAGTTATACTGTACAGTTTACTATGTGCTATGACACCAGTAAAATCAGTTTTCTTGGTGTGAACCTGTATGCTAAAGGAGCTTCAATCCAGAGTAAATTGCATAGGACATCCACTGCCACTAATAACATTCTTCGTGCTGGTAGTTCCCTTCCCATTTGTCATTAAGGGAATCCCTTATGGAGAAATGACAAGGCTAGACGGACTGTAGAGAGGACCAGAATTTTGAAGATGGAATCCCTGATATGAGAAACAGGTTGAGTGCACAGGTGTTAGATGCACTAACCTAAGATATCATAAATCCAGCAGGAGCAATGTCGTGCTTGTACTACCATGACCTGAGCTCACTGTGATGTGGACTGCATTTCTTCTGGCCTGTGTCACAATGAAGAGAATAGGACAAAATGATAAAAATATAAAATCTGGTCAGTTGGCTCACTGGACACCCTCGTCTGTGGTTGCCAGGTAGGCAACACTCTTGATGGAATACCGGGGGGCGTTGAGGATGTGGTGCACACTGTGATATAAATATAAACAGAATTACCCAGAGATCATGAAAATGAAATGAAAATGGTTTTTATAGAGCGCACATAGTTGCCCTGAGGCGTCCAAGCGCTAAGACTGAGGGTGTTGTCTAACGAGGCGTAGAGCTGGGGAGGGCTTTACTTATTAAATAGGAATGTTTTTAGTTGTTTCCGAAAAGATGTCAGTTCCGGATTGGACCTTAGATGAAAGGGGAGAGCATTCCATAACCTAGCGACATTGAAGGAAAAGAACGACCTCCTGCTCTGGTTCTTCTGACCTTGGGCACTACGGCCAAAAAGGCGTTGGCTGATCGTAGTTGTCTGCTGGGATGATACGGTGTGACTAGAGGGATGTTGATTGCTGGACCGGTTTCCCAGAAAGCCTGATGGGCAATACATAAGGACTTGAAACTAATTCTGTCCTTAACAGGAAGCCAGTGCAGTTTTTTCAGGCCGGGCTTAGCAGACATCCTGCGAGGGATTTGCAGTAGTGTGCAAGCGGCGCAGTTTTGGATTACTTGCAGTTTCCGCAGGGTAAAGTCAGGAGCTCCTAAATACAGAGCATTACCAAAATCCAAACGTGATTGGATCAAGTGTGGTAAATAAATAAATAATACCCTATTTTTGACTAGACATATATCATAACAGATAGCTCAATAAATAAGAGTCAAGATTCGAGGTAGTAGGAGTTTTGCAGGTTTAATACAGCATAAGGACAGGAACAGGACAACCTGCATAGGAATAGGATGACAGGGTGACAGGGCCCAGCAGCTGCTGGGACTGGATCTGGGATGAGCGCGCTGACTTTTAATAACAATACATGAGCATATATACATAACGCAAACACATAGCATTACATTGCAGTAGGCGTAGCAGTGGGTGGAGCAGAAGGTGTGACGCGTAGCAGTCGCGAAAGATAAGGGTAAAAGTAGGTGTAACGGGGCGTATACATAGACATGTGGTGCAGACGTAACAGGATATGTCATGAATGGGGCGGAAACCATGGAGGGGGCTACCTAAGGAGCCGGGACCTCTAACCTGATGGTGCGCGCAAACTAGCAATGACGTATCACTAGGAGAAGCTGGGGGCTATGAACTCTGTGCTAGGAGCAGAGACTGAAGTCTGGAGAGTCGGAGCGACATGTACCTAAACCCTATCTAGTATCTGATGTTTAGGGAACATGTTGATATGAACTAGAAGTTAGGAGGGGAAAGGCTAACTTGATTCTAAGACTGGACCATGCATTATTCTACATGTAGTGCGTGATGAAGAATATGAAGAATATGAAATGACCATTAAATGCAGTATTTCTCTAACGTGGAGACGTGAAGGCTAGACAATGACGGAAACTATTGATGTACTTCAGTAGCTTTAGGAATGCAGGGAAGGAGGACTGAACTGATAACTGGACTCATAACATATTCTTGGCAGACTCAGAGACTGAGCCATGCTGGGCCGGGCACTGCGAGGCAGGAAGTAAGTGAAGGGTCGAGGATACAGGTGGGGGCTGTATCGCTCCTCAGCGAGGCTTCAGGAGACAGGAGCTGAATCTGGTGTCCGGGCCCTTTTGAGGCCTAGAAACGGGGACTTTATAATGGAATAACGTGCACACTGAGAAACGTGGCAACGTAGCTTTACATAGGCCTGATATTCGTAGTATTCACGAGGACTAGAAACTGGCATATTTGGCATATTAGAGGTGGACACAACTGTAATTGCGTCATTAATCAGACATGGGGAATAACATATGCATATTTAATCATGCACACATAACATATGATGGATGACACGTAGGGACACAGAACATGGCAAAATTTACTTTTCCACATTCCCTCCTTGTCACTACGTTCCCATCAGGAAACATCAATATTCATGATACCATCTATCATTTCATACAGTATCATTTGCTCGTCTCGAATTATCCTGGAACGGGATTTAGAACGGGGCTTGGGACTAGGAATACAAGAGGTAGCACAAATGCCGCAAATCGCAGGGCCACATTGTATACAGAGGCAGCAGCTGAATATGATCGCTACTGCAATACCTAGAAAGGACAATATTTTCCATCCCCATGCGGAAATTATATTCCAGAACCAACCGGACCATGTCCAGGTGCCTGGATCTTGGTGTAACAGATGGGCAATTTTATGGAGTCTGGTTATAGCGGAATAGACAGACGGCGCGTTATTTGGAATGAAAATGCAGCAACTAGATCCGATGACTCTACAGGCCCCGCCCCTATCGGCCAGTATGACGTCAAGGACGAGACGATTCTGTAAAACGACAAATCTCATAGCAGATTGCTCTTCAGTTAAGTTACCTAGAGCGGAGGCAGTCTCATTTACTACAGCTTCAAGGGTTCTGGTTAACCTACGGATTAGCTTACTATTCTGGATAGGTCCTATAAAGAAGAAGAAACCTCTATTGAAATCTGTATACTGTTCTAGAGCAGTTTCAGTATAATCGACAATTGGGGACTCGATCTCCCTTCTATGTCTAATGTGTACTAGATGTGTGTTTCTATGATAATCAGATGGGGCTAGGAAAACTGGTGGCAGTAGGAAGGCAATGTAACAGGTTCCCTCCCAATCGAGGGGCAGACGAACATATGCGGTCTGACCACAAATAAAATATGAATGACGTGAAGCTTTGAAAATAGATTTCCCACTGTCACTATACTTGACAATAGTAGTACAATCACTATGTCCTATTTGTACGGAACCATTATTTCGGACACATAATTCGCCTTTGACTGGTAGTACTGAAATAGCAGGTAAGTCTGGAGTAGTAACAGACTGAACATTCAAGACCATGAAATTCGACGAATAATTGCCTAAATTATACACTTCATTTTCTAGATCTAAACCTGTTCGGTGAGGGAGACCTTGCTTGTCTGGGAAACATGTACTGTTAAGAAAAGACATATCTGTTGAGGATGACGTTAACGTGGACCATGCTCCACACGAACCATTATGTGAAAAAGGATAAGGAAAGAGTGGCAGAACTCCCTTCGGCGTCTGGAAAGGGGGGAGTCGACCACATACCCAACAATTAGTGGCATTGCTGGTCTGGTGTGAGTAATGTAACATGCGGATAAAAGTATTGTTTCGCATAGCGAGGCGGTAAGAAAATTCATGAGGGGGCAGATCACTAAACGTGTGCTCTGCTGTAACATTAGAAGACTTATTTACATGTGAAACTGAGAAACACAGATAAAATGCATAACTAGTGCAGGAAATCATAAGGCTGGAAAACAATATGAAACATAGAAAAACGATACATCGGATTGAGTTTTGACTAACTCTCTCACTATGGGGGTCTATTTTATACATGTCAGAAACAGTCTAACTGTTTCACCTAGGGGAGGACTTAGACAATCAAACTGACTGACTCATTTTACTAGACCGTAGTTTTAGCTTGTACTCCTGTTGCGGAGTTTTCTCTAACAGGGGAGGGGTTGTAACAATGTCTTTTGCGGGACAGTCCTTGAGAACAATGCCTTGGCAATCCTTCAAATCCTGGGAAATGTTCTTTAAGACGGGTTTTAGTCCATTAAAAAGTTTGACATGAGAAAGGTGCACCCAGCCTTTGCGTCCTTCCAACTTCACGGCTGTACGGGTGGTGAGGAGGACCTGTCGGGGCTCTTTCCAACGAGGCTCCAGCGGACTTGATCTGTCAAAGTTGCGGACCATCACCATGGATCCTGGAACGATTTCGTGCGGTGCCACCTCGGTATTGTCTGGAAATGCGGCGGCAACCTGTGAACGACATGAGTTGAGGGCAGACATCAAGGAAGCTAGGTAATCTGTCAGCATATTACTTGAAACATCGGTAATACTTCGGGGTCTAGGAGTACCCCACATATTAGGGGGGCGGCCGAAAACGACCTCGTACGGGGACAGACCTGATCTGGAATGTGCGACCATGCGCATGTAAAACAGAGCGACTGGCAGAGCTACTAGCCAGTCCACACCTTTCTCTTTACATATTTTGGCGATACGGATTTTCAGAGTCTGGTTATGTCTCTCTACGAGACCGGCTGCTTCAGGATGGCGTACACAATGAAACTTCCACTGGTACCCTAACAACAGGGAAACATGCTTCATGAGTTCAGATGAGAATGGCTGACCGTTATCAGAATATACGACTCTAGGGAGTCCATAACGAGGGAAGAATTCACGAACCAACTGCTTGGCAGTGGTCGTGGCTGTGTAATCTGGGACTGGATATGCTTCTGTCCACCTGGACAAAGCGCATACAACTACAAGGACATACTTGAAACCTCGACATCGCTCCATCTGAATATAATCCATCTGGAGGACTTCAAAAGGGTGGTCAGGGGGCTGGAATCCACCTTGTTCCACCGGGACACTTTTACCTGGATTAAACTGACAACATATCATACAGGTACGGACTTTCTGCTTAGCTGCAGCTCGTAAATGCTTGTTGAACCAAATGTTCTGGATACTATCTAACATAGCTTTTTCCCCTAAATGTGCTGGACTATGTGCGGTATTGATAATGACTTGAACCATAGAGTCGGGGAGAAACCATGTGGCTCTACCCTTCGTTAACCATCCTTGATCTGTCTGGACCCCTCCTTGTTCGGACCATTTCTTGATTTCATCGGGAGTAGCATGTAACTGGATATCTATGACATCTTGAGTAGGGTCCTTAACTGTCATACATGTAGTCGGATCTGGAGTATGTGTCATGTTAACTGGAATGTCTAGAGTCTGTGCTGTAAGCTTGGCTGTGCGATCTGCTAGATCATTACCTTGGGAAATAATGTCAGTGACCTTCGTATGTGCTTTGCACTTCATGATAGCGATAGATGTCGGTAAGTGTATGGCATCTAACAGAGCTTGAATAAGGAGACCATGCTGAATCTTGGTTCCATGAGAAGTCATGAAACCTCTCTCCTGCCAGAGCACTCCGAAGTCGTGTACAACTCCAAATGCGTAGCGTGAATCTGTGTAAACATTAACTTTCAGGTTCTTGGCGTGTATGCAGGCTTGTGTCAGAGCAACTAGCTCTGCTGCTTGAGCGGACAGGGTATCAATACGGTGTGTCTCAATAACTTCAGTTTCAGTAGTCACTGCATACGCGGCGACTAGTTCTCCTGTACTAGTTCTCATACATGAACCATCCACATAAAGTGTCAGGTCGGGATCTGGTAACGGAGTATCTGTCAGATCTTGTCTTGGCTTTGTCGTAATGTTAACTACTTCCACACAGTCATGTGGGTCAGGATTCGAAGTAACTGATGGTAACAGTGTAGCAGGATTCAGGATGTTGCAGCGTCTGATTTCTATGTGTGGCTGGAACAGTGTCAATTCATAACCTGTTAAACGTGCAATTGTCAAGTGCTGAGTTTGTGTTCGATTTAGAAGAACTTCTACGGAGTGTGGAACTTGTACTGTCAGGGAGTGTCCTAAAACTATGGAATCACTTTGTCTGATAGCTAGTGCTGTGGCTGCAACTGACTTGAGGCACGCAGGCAAAGCCTGGGCGACTGGATCTAATGTGCTAGAAAAATAAGCACATGGCTTGTTTTGTCCTGCTTGATCCTGTGTGAGAACAGATAATGCTGTACCTTCACGTTCTGTGACGAAAAGTGTAAAAGGCTTACTGTAGTTCGGTGTGGCTAGAACTGGAGCTTGGCATAAAGCTTTCTTTAACTCGTTGAAACTAAGTGTATGTTCAGATGTCCAAGGGAGAACAGTCGATACGGCTGCCTCCTGTGTCGTTAACTGTATCAGTGGCTTGGCTAGAAATGCATACTGAGGAATCCATTGTCTACAATAAGAAGTAAGGCCGATAAAGGCACGTACCTCCTTCTGGGTCTTGGGCTGAGGAAGACTCGCTATTAACTGGATACGGTCTGGTGTCAACTGCCTACCCCTCTTGGACAGTAAGTGTCCTAAGTATACCACTTGCTGGACACAGAATTGAAGTTTAGAAGGGGACACCTTGTGCCCCATCTCGGCTAGGAAATACAAGACTGTAAGGGATGCTTGCTCGCAAGCACGTTCAGAACGGGCTGTGATCAGTAGATCATCGACATACTGGAGCAGGGCAGTGTCAGTTGGCATGTGAATGTTGTCAAGTTGTCTCTTAAGTGCTTGACTGTAAATACTAGGACTTTCTGTGAAACCTTGAGGAGCGCGTGTGAACATATAGCTCCTTCCATTTAAACAGAATCCGAAAAGGAACTGGCTGTCTGGATGAATTGGAACACTAAAAAATGCATTCTTGAGGTCGATTACTGTAAAGAACATGGCTTCGGAATCAATGGCTGTCAATAGGGAAGAGATATCTGGGACAACTGGGTACTGCGGAATAATACATTTATTAAGTTCTCGTAGGTCGATCACTAATCGATATACTGGGGGTGCATTTGGATCAGTACGTTTCATGACTGGAATGAGCGGAGAATTACATACGTTGGAGTCAGTTTCTACAACCACTCCTTGAGCGATGAGCTCGTCAATAATTTTGGATAAGGCTGCTACAGCCTCGGGTGGCAATCTGTACTGTCTGATTCGTGGCAGGACTACACCTGGTTTGAGAGTCACACGATGGGGTGTGATTTGCATGTACCCTACATCAGTTGGACCTTGCGCCCATAAATGCTGCGGAACATTAGACAGTCTTGGATCAAAATCACGTAAAACATAGTGACCCTTAAAGTCACGTAGGAACAGACGTATTCCCTCTGGGGAACAACATATAACTGCACCTAGCTCTTTCAGTGTTTTAATGCCTAATAGATTTTCTGGACATGACTTAGTAAGTAACAGATCAGTAGTGCGGGACAATGGACCTACTTCTAGAGTGACTGGCTTTGAAATCTCATTTACGATAGGTTTTCCTGAAAATCCAAGGGAAACATTTCTTGAGCCTGAGAGCGGAGCCCCTGGAACTTCGGCATGACTAATTGTGGTCCTACTTGCCCCTGTATCAATCAAAAACTTTCTGTCTTTCCCTAATACTTGACTATGAACATAGGGACCTTCTTGATCTACAGGTATCTCGATGAGAGGCAAGCCTACCTCCCTCTCTAGGCTGTTTCATGAATACTGCTGGTACTCTGGATACTCAGACTGTGCATACTGGTACATCTGCGATGTAACATGCTGTGTTGCAGCAATAGGCTGCGGTGCTGTAACTGTCTGTTGTGCATTCTGTGGCTGAGGAGTCTGTGAAACTTGTTCTTGTCTAGGCGGACGTGGTCTTTCTTTAGTCTTACCAGTAGCTATGTTGTGTTTCAGAACTGCACACTCATTTATAAAATGACCTGGCTGTTTACAATAATTGCAATTCCCTTTAACGGGAGCTGCAGGATGACTGGCTTGATGCGGACCCCTCTTCTGACTGTCTTGAGGAACAGATTGTGCAACTAGTACTTTCATTTTCGTGTCTTTCATACGTTTTCTCTCGTGTTCTTGCTCTTCCCTGATTCTATTCTGGTGGTACTGGAGCATCTGGAGCATCTGGGACGGAGTATTAGCTTGCCAGGTGCTTTCGACTTTCAAAACTCGATTTTTAACTTGTGGGCTTGAATTCTCGACTAATTTAGTAACAAAGAGATGAGGGTATGACTCGCTACTTGTCTTGAGGCCACTATTGATGCTAAAACATTTTTCAAATCTAGAATAAAAATCACTAATATCCTCATCTTGTTTCTGTTTACAGGCTGAGATTGCATCCCAGTCTTCTTTTCTAGTTGTCAATAATCTGGGTAAAACTTGAATCAATAATTCTGGTAATTCTTTACATTTCTCTCCTAGACCAGTACCTGGTACACGTGACTTGTCTTCAGCTTCTAGAACTGCCCAATCGATCTTTTTCTCTCCCACCTCCCATTCTTTTTCCTTTAGCTTTTCATACACCCCTGCGGGCAACAGGACCTTTAACATTTTAATGATATCTGGATAAGTGTATTCTCCCATACGGAGCATGTCTTTTAATTCTCTATGGAACCCTGCTGGATCTTTGTCATGACAGGGAATTAATTTCTTCATCTCGAGGAGTTCCATCTTTGTTATTGGAGTGTATACAAACACTCGTTGCATTTCACCGTCCTCTGTCTTAACTGGATGCACTTCTCGTAACGGGTTCTGTCTTTCCATGTAAAATGGTTTACTTTCTGGGGGTGAGACATGAACAAAATGCGGGTTCAGAAACGTTCTATATTTGTGGCGCTGCTCTAGAATGACACTAATTAAGTCGGTACCTAGACCTTTCCATCTATACTGGAGTAACTCGTTCAGGATATCGTGTAACGGACCTGGATCAGAGTGCTGACCCTCATACAGAGTAATGAGGTGCTGGATCATATACATACCCACCAGTCGCTGCTCGGCTGGGGGCAATTTCAGAAACATTTGTGCCACTATTTCGTCTGGAAAAGTGGTAGAATCAGTAATCCATCGGACTGCTGATCGGGCTAGTTCCTGTTCATGCATGGTACTTAACTCACTGTAACCGATTCGTGATTTCAGAATGTGATCGGTAGCTTGAAACACTTGTTCTAGGGAACCTTGTTCTGGTGCTGAATGATGGAAAATTGACTTGTGTTCTAGGCGTAAATGGCGATCTGGAAATCTAGATTTTCCTACATACGCTATTCTGGCGGGATTCTCGTCCTCTACCTCTTCAGTATCAGAGTTACTTTCTTTCTCGCTTACTTGTGCTGCTTTACGTTGTTCGTGTATCTTTATTATTTCTCTACGGATTTTCTTGTACATACTCTCCATAGCACTAATGGTATTGTGCTTACCCTCGGCTATATTATCACTCCACTTTGTCAGGGTTTTCATTTCGGCCGGATCTTTAGACGGGTAATCTTGTTCTCTTATTAGACAGTTAATTAAAAACTTTAATATCATACGCTGGATCTCAGCTTTCCTTTGAGACATGGCATCACTAATACTTTCTGGATCATCCCCTGTACGGATGAAACGATATATTCTGTCTAGATCTTCTTTCATATTGGGTAGGGTGACTAGATACTCGGTCACCCTCCTTACGCGTACTGAATATAAAACCATATTATTCTCGCCTGGGACTGGGTCATAGGCACATTCGCCAAGGGCTTGCCTGATTTCTGCAACAGACTTATTACTCTTGGGAGTACGCTGTGATGCTTGAGCATGTAATTCGAGTGCTGATAAACGCTTGCGTGGCGGCGGGGTTTGAGGAGGACCTCCTCCTGCGGCCCCTAGACTAGAATCGTCGACTGATATTCTTCGTGGTGGAGCGGGAAATTGAAATGCTGGCTGGACCGGGGGTACCGTAGCAGGTACTGCATGGGGTGCCCCGGTGTCTGGAGGAGCAGGATGTGCCTGATTTACAGGGACTGGCGGAGCGCGAACAGGATCTGCATATTCCGGGACTGTGTCGTCCAGATAGGAAGAAATAAAAATATCAGCTGCGGTCGGTTTGTGACGTAGCTTGGTCGGAACTAGTGGTGGCGGGAAATTACTGGATGCCTCCGGGGTCGCTTTTGGCAAGCCCTCGGCAAGAAGAGGATACATACCCTTAATAAGGGCATGCCTCTGTCTGTCTGACTGTTCGGCTTTGACTTGTTCACCTATCTCGATTAATTCTTTTTCTTGGGCTCGCTCTAAGGATTCTCTACTTAATTCTGACTTTCTGATTTCTTTTTCAGTTCTTTTATGAGCTTCTTTACGCCATAACTCGATGGCATCTTTCTGTGACTGTCTGGCTTTCTTTTTCCATAATGCTTCTTCTACTCGCATGATGCATTCGGCATCCCATGTACCCGATACGGGCCATCTATACTTTCCTTCTAACTGTTTGGTATACTCCACCCATAAGTCTAGATACAATATGGCACTTATGCCATGTTTCTGATACATAAAGTGACCTGGACTGTCCCTGGGCGGGACGGGAACTGCTGCTTCCAGCAGACCCTTTCTAGTTTTTAACTGACGTAACTTGGAAAATATGGGCATGACTGAACTGTAATCTAGACACAATACAATACACAATGAACACGATACTTATACCCCATTCATACCACGACATTGAAATACATGAAAAACATTTAAAATAACAGTTCGAACAGAATACTACCTGGAAATACTGAGAACAGAACACATAAATTTTCTCGAGAACAGAAACTGACTAGAACAGAAACTAGATGCACTGCTGAAACAGTACGAAACTTACCGGTCTCATAAAGAGACACGTCAGGACCCGCATCCACCGAAGTGGACACTTCGTTTGTGGGACTGTGTACCACCAACCCACAGACCAGAGTCAATTAAATTGACCCTGTCTAGATACCACCCCAGTAACGGTACTCACCGGGCAGCAAGAACGGAAGGCCTCAGACTGGACTGGACTGCTACGACGACGGACGACAAACTTCGGACTTCGGACTTCAGTTACGGGTGGACCTCCGGATACCTCGGACCTTGGACTCTTGGCTTGGGCTCTGGTCGGGACTCGCCACGTTCCTCCACCGTCTCGTCTGGATGCTGGACCGCCTCCTCCGTCTCCTCCGTGGGCCTGAGGGATACTTGAGCAGAAATATCTGCCACTGCGCAGAAGAGTTCCGTCACGACTGCAGAGGGTCAGGGGGTCGGCGTGGCTTCACCGACGCGTGGGGAAAGGGCAGGTCCCTATTCGGGCGCCATTATGTGGTAAATAAATAAATAATACCCTATTTTTGACTAGACATATATCATAACAGATAGCTCAATAAATAAGAGTCAAGATTCGAGGTAGTAGGAGTTTTGCAGGTTTAATACAGCATAAGGACAGGAACAGGACAACCTGCATAGGAATAGGATGACAGGGTGACAGGGCCCAGCAGCTGCTGGGACTGGATCTGGGATGAGCGCGCTGACTTTTAATAACAATACATGAGCATATATACATAACGCAAACACATAGCATTACATTGCAGTAGGCGTAGCAGTGGGTGGAGCAGAAGGTGTGACGCGTAGCAGTCGCGAAAGATAAGGGTAAAAGTAGGTGTAACGGGGCGTATACATAGACATGTGGTGCAGACGTAACAGGATATGTCATGAATGGGGCGGAAACCATGGAGGGGGCTACCTAAGGAGCCGGGACCTCTAACCTGATGGTGCGCGCAAACTAGCAATGACGTATCACTAGGAGAAGCTGGGGGCTATGAACTCTGTGCTAGGAGCAGAGACTGAAGTCTGGAGAGTCGGAGCGACATGTACCTAAACCCTATCTAGTATCTGATGTTTAGGGAACATGTTGATATGAACTAGAAGTTAGGAGGGGAAAGGCTAACTTGATTCTAAGACTGGACCATGCATTATTCTACATGTAGTGCGTGATGAAGAATATGAAGAATATGAAATGACCATTAAATGCAGTATTTCTCTAACGTGGAGACGTGAAGGCTAGACAATGACGGAAACTATTGATGTAGTTCAGTAGCTTTAGGAATGCAGGGAAGGAGGACTGAACTGATAACTGGACTCATAACATATTCTTGGCAGACTCAGAGACTGAGCCATGCTGGGCCGGGCACTGCGAGGCAGGAAGTAAGTGAAGGGTCGAGGATACAGGTGGGGGCTGTATCGCTCCTCAGTGAGGCTTCAGGAGACAGGAGCTGAATCTGGTGTCCGGGCCCTTTTGAGGCCTAGAAACGGGGACTTTATAATGGAATAACGTGCACACTGAGAAACGTGGCAACGTAGCTTTACATAGGCCTGATATTCGTAGTATTCACGAGGACTAGAAACTGGCATATTTGGCATATTAGAGGTGGACACAACTGTAATTGCGTCATTAATCAGACATGGGGAATAACATATGCATATTTAATCATGCACACATAACATATGATGGATGACACGTAGGGACACAGAACATGGCAAAATTTACTTTTCCACACAAGCACTGTATCACCATTTGTTTGGCTTCGAAAGGTAGTAGGGGAAGAATTTTCCTAAGGATTCTTAGTAGGCCGAAGCAGGTGGCGGCTAGCCTAGTTGCCTGATAGTCAAACATCAGGGACTTGTCAAGCCAGATTCCCAGACTCTTGATGACGTTCTTAGGTGCTGGTGGCGGGCCTAGATTGGAGGGCCAAATAGAACTGATTGTTGCTGGAGCCGAACTTCCCAGCAGCATGAGCTCTGTCTTGTCTCCATTAAGCTAGAGACAAGACAGAGTCATCCAGCTTTTTACTTTCTCCAGGCAACCCACCAGGTCCACCTTGGCTGAAGAGTCATTTTCCTGTGCCAGGGAGACCACCAGCTGAGTATCGTCCGCATAGGTAACGATTTTAATACCATGCGGACGGACGATCTCAGCCAGCGGTCTCATGTAGACGTTAAATAACGTCGGGCTCAGGGAGGAGCCCTGTGGGACTCCACAACCCACTGCAAGTACTCTCCTGGCATCCCACTACACTTTAGTATTTGTATTACCTTTTCGCACAACCCAATCAGCATGTAGCCTAGGATCTTAAGGCCATAAGGAGCGAGGGGGTGTCAGTATGCCGCTTCTCTTGGCTTGGAGTGTGTGAGACAATTGTTTTAAAGCTTCACTGTGGTGTTACTTTGTTTTTAAACTTACGCTGTTATTGAATTTGAATTTGAATCCCATCACACATCTCGGGGAATCCCGGTGGGATACTCTAGGCCGCCATTTTGCTAAGAGCGCGCTCTAGTTGTCGGGTGGGCATTCCTACTTAAAATATGCATGCTGCACGAACGCCAGAGCCATAGGAGCGAAGTGGTGTCAGTATGCCGCTTCTCTTGGCTTGGAGTGTGTGAGACAATTGCTTTAAAGCTTCACTGTGCTGTTACTTTGGTTTTTAACTTACGATGTTATTGAATTTGAATCCTTTTTTTAAAACTAAAAACGAATGCTCACCTCCCTTCACGCATCACACGTGGAGAAGTGTGGCTCAGGGGTTAGAGGCAGCAGACCCGGAAGCTGAGATCGGTCCTGGACCAGGGTTCAGTTCCCCGCCTCGGCGGGTCTTGGGCTAAAAATTCCACGGACTCGATAATTCTCGCCCCGGTGCCTCCTCGACTCACGGGTTCACACTCTGCGACTCTGGGCAATAGCTTGCTTAATCTCCACAACGGCCCCTCGCGGCGGGATGCCTGACTTTCACCTTGTGGATACCCTGATATCTCACAGGGGAATACCAGGACGGGTTCCCTAAGCAAGCGCCGGGAAACCCACTGCGGGTAGCTGTGCGCTATATAAGCTCAACTACATTTACATTTACATCACGGGGAATCCCGGTGGGACACTCTAGGCCGCCATTTTGCTGAGTGCGCGCTCTAGTTGTCGGGGGGCATTCCTACTTAAATTATGCACTCTGCGTGGACGCGCCGCTGGTGTGCCAAAGGCCGCCTAAGGCAAGCCCCTCTGCATCCGTCCGCATCCTGGAAGCGGCCAGCCCCAGTCATGCTGCTTGTTTTTTGCCTGAGCTGCCGAATGACCGCCTGACTCTGAGCCATGCAGAAATAATGACTATTGGCTCCCATATGAGCAAATGTTGCCAAGAATGGATGGTTTTGGACAACATTTCAAATACATGCCAGCTGTGCAACTACTGTTTTAGGCAAACCGTGGGTTCTAGTCTTCCCGCCAATCGTGACTTCGATATAGTGCTGCATCGCTAACTCTTGGCCCGTCTCTCTAATATCGGAATCTCTGGTCTGGTGTCGGATTGGATTGAATCCTCTTTAGAGAATAGATCACAGCAGGTATGGCTGCCCCCATTCTCTTCAACACCAAGAAAGGTGAACACGGGAGTCACCCAAGGTTCAACTTTGAGCCCCCTTCTCTTCAACGTATACGTCAAGCCAATAATCTATCTGGCGGAGGAGCTGGGCGCAAAGATTATAGCTTACACTCATGATACCCAGCTCCTCTTTACATGGAAGGAAAACAATATGTCCCCTGACTTAGCTAAACACTGTCTTGCAGAAGTTTTTAAATGGCTAGCTCACGCCCAACTCAAATACAATGAGGACAAGCCTGAGGTACTCCTCTATGGGTCCTTCCCTCCGCATTTCAGGGATGACCTTTGGCCAGTGGGTTACCCCGTGACTAAGTCAACGTGGAGTCCAGTGAAAAATCTTGGGGTCTGGTTTAGTGAGGACCTCAGATTCTCTCCGCAGATAAAAAAAAAAAAACTGTCCGGCGTGTGCTTTGGTACACTCAAATTACTTAGGAAATTCCTGCCATTGCTTCCCAGATCTGCAAAGGAAATGGTGACCTGTGCTCTCATTCTATCGCGCTTAGACTACGCCAATGCCTTATACATCGGCCTTGCTGGCTACTAGCTGAAAAAGCTACAGACCGTCCAGAATGCGGCAGCAAGAGTGCTGCTGGGCATCTCTGGTAGGTCAAGTACAAAGCAACATCTCCGGGATTTGCATTGGCTCCCGGTGGGACAGCGTGTCCTGTTTAAGGCTCTCACCCTTGCCCACAGTGCCTTTTACAAATGCGGGCCCCTGTATCTCAGGAGACGCTTTGATTTCTATGTGCCTCACAGATACCTACGCTCCGCAGGGAAAAGCCTTGCTGTTATCCCTTGCTACCGCCTTGCTAGAATAGGGGGCAACTCCCTTTCATTCAAGGCGGCTAAAGCCTGGAATGGCCTTGGTTACGAGCTGTGAAAAACTCAAGACCTTAGGCTGTTTACAAAGCAGTTAACTAACTCCCAGCCTATGCACATGCCTCTCTGTTACCCTCAAACTGGCTTTCGTGCTGGAGCACTTGTGATTATCCGTGCACGCTACAAATGTCGGATAACATAACATAACATCTTGACTCAGGAGGATGGCAGGCTGAACAATTGCCTAAAGGAATGGAGCTGTTCTCTAATCTTAAAGTACTTTATGCACCTTACACACGTGCCCGACAACAATGAACTGTCCAGACCAGAACCAGGTAAACCTTCGAGTTACTTCACCCTTCAACTATCCCTGATGGCTATCCCTAAATATAGCAGCAAGCTGGGCAGGAGATACTGTGGGCCGTGTCATACGCGTTAGCAGTCGTAGTCCTGTATCTACTGACTTATTACTTTTGCCTACAGCTGCTGTGGGGGGGCGAGGGGAAAGGCGGGCCAGGCCGGCGATCAATATAGCCGCACGGCACTGAAGCTCCGCATGCTGGTTCCCGATACCTCAGGATTGCCCACATCTGCATTTGGCGGTATTAGATTAGGGGGGGGATTGGGGGTGCCCGATGGGTGGATAGCCCGCGTCGGGGCAAGGATGTCACTTCCCAGGGCTTGTAATGCCCAATGCTAAGTGCAGTGGTGCAGCGGACCCAGGGCTGCCTTGGAGGCCCCGCGAAGACAGGGGTGCGGGCGAGTTTGAGGCCAGGGCTATCGAGCCCTGCTGGAAACTTGCTGCTCGCCCAGTGCTGTGTGGATGCCTGGAGCTGTGCTGGTGACCTTGGTGCACTGATAGGCGACTGTTTGCCCTTGGAGACTACGAGGGGCAGGAAGGCCCCTCGCAGACCTGGAGCAGGGCTGAGAAGGAGGTGTCCCGAAGCCGAGGAGTGTAGCAGGGCCGACCATAGTGCCAGACCCGGCCTTCGTTTACTGTGCTGGTGTGGGGCTGCCGCAGTTGGCCAGTGGCAGTCTGTTTCTGCTGCGAGCTGAAGTCAGCAGGTGAATGGTAGCCAGACTGGGCGAGGGGTGTTGGGCAGTGGCGCTTTTCGGGACTGGGCTATGGGCTGTGGTCAGGGGCGGATTGGCACTGCGGGCATTCGGGAATCGGCCGAAGGACCGCTGTTTCAGTGCCCTCTGTGGGCCGTTTTTTTTCTCCCCTTTCCCAGTCCACAGAGAGTGCTCTCTGCTGACTGGGAAAGGGGAGAAAAAAACGGCCCACAGCACGGAGACAGAGACAGAAATGAAAGCGCTTCACTGTGCAGGCCATACAGCGATTATCAGCTGTGGCCTCTACTGCACCCCCTGCCCTGCAAAGTAATCACGCTGAGGGTGGCTGGGGAGGGGGTGATTGTTCACAAGAATCGGCCTCCCTGGGGGCCAGGTGTTTCTCAGGCCTTTTGAGCCATTTTCACCATGGCCCCCCTGGGGCCCACGCCACGGAAACAGTGATAGGCTTAACACCTCGCCCACAGCCCCTCACATTCAGGGCACAGTGGGTGAGGAAGAATGGGTTTGGCTGTGGGGGCCAGGTGATGTTTTGAAAGCGCACAATCTTCACCTTAGGCCCCCCCCCCGCCCCCCCCCCCCCCGCAAGAAGTTTAAAAAAAAGGGTTATAGTTCTTTCTCTGTGTCATCATTTTAGAACTGATGCATTTTCAATATTACATTCAAGGAAGTCATGTTTGCAGCTTTTCTATTTTATGCAACTAACAACCATTGACAAAACCTATAGTTCTGGCTTGTTGTAGGTGTAACATTACTTGCTGTATTATATATCTGAACGCAATGACAGAAGCAGCAAAATACCAGTCGGGCGGCACACTATGCTAAGCACAGATTTGTAGCTTAGGTGTTTTAAGCTACGCCCATAATTACATTGAACACCCCTTTGGAGAGACCCCTCAGTTTTGTCATCCCACTTAAAGCCCTGGAAACAACACAATGTCACAGACACCTCAGGGCCTGGCACTGTGCATCATGCATGACTCATGACTTCCAAGGTTTCAGATTGACTATGTGCAGGGGCATCTTGAACGCCTCCCTTTGCTTTAGGAACTACAGCAAGGGGTGAGTTCCTGATGAGTCTCTTCTGTCTGCAACTCTGCGTACAAAGGCTCAGCTCACAATTATTGTGAAAAGGTGGGTGAGAGAGTAAGTGAAGGGATGGCTGGATGGATCAGTGAAAGGGTGAATGGATGAATGAAAGGGTGAATAGATGGATGATGAGAGAGAATGGGTGGATGGGTGAGTGAAATGATGGATGGATTGATTAATTGATAAGTGAAAGTGTGAATGGATGAACAGATGTGTGAAAGGGTGGCCGTAAGGATGGATGAGTGAGTGAAAGGGAGGGTACATGGGCAAAAGATTGGATAGATGAGTGAAGGAGTGAAAGGATGGATGAGAGAAAAGATGGATGGATGATTGAAAGGATGGATGAGTGATAGGGTCAATGGATGGATGCATGAGTGGATGAGTAGATGGATAGTTGGGTGGATGGAAGGAAGGATGGATGGCTAAGTGAAAGGGTCGATGGAGAGAGAAAGGGAGAATGGATGGCTGAAAGGGTGAATAGGTGGAAGGATGAGTGACTGGGTGGATGGATAAGAAAGTGAAAGGATGGCTGGATGGGTGAGAGGGCAAATGGCTAGATGGATGAGTGAAGAGATGGATTGGGTGAAAGGGTTGATGGAGAGAAAAAGTGAGGATGGATGTGTGGATGACTGAACGGGTGAATGTGTCTAAGGGTGAGTGACTGGGTGGATGGATGAGTAAGTGAAAGGGTGGCTGGATGGGTGAAAGGGTAAATGGATGGATGAGTGAATGGATGGATGGGTGGAAGAGTGGATGAATGGGTGGATAATGGGTGGATGAGTAAAAGGGTGGATGGAGGGATAGATGAGTGAAATGATGGATGGAAGAATACATGATGGATAAGTTTGCAAATGGTTGAATATGTTTGGAGCTGGATTAGCGGCATCTTATGTTTGCCACTTTACATCTCACAATGACTATCCAAGCAGATCTTCCCGACCATTTCTCTCACCAAACATGCCTGCTCAGAACCATGAATTGTAAACAAAATATCAGACTGGACAACCCAGTGCTGTAACCATTTATATAGATTATTATCATATGAAATATCACAAAAAGACCTGCACAGTTGATCAAAGCTGCGTGCATACTGAAAAACCGTGAAGTGCACGATTGGTTCAACCTGATATAAACTTATTTTGACTAGTGCTTAAATGGTTGTCTATTTACTTACTTACATAATAATGCGCAACCTCCTCTGATGGGTCTGTAAAACGTACCTTTTGTCCAGAAGGTTTGTTCTGAATTTTAACCCTTTGTCCTGAATTTTTACACTCCCCATCCTGAATTTGCACCCATGCCAGTTGGTCACCCTAGTCCTGACACTCACATACAGAACTACAGAGTGTTCATCCTGCCTTTTCTATTTGGTTACTCTTGTAACCAGATGCACCACACTGCCAAGCTCTAACTCAAGAGGGGCCATCTAATCCCCTTGGCATCCCACTCTCCACAGGGCTGACCAAAGTAGGCTGAGTAAAGCAGTACTCAAAGCTACATCGAGTGTGCCTCAATTGTCATCCCACCGAATCCAGAAAATACTGCACTAGACTCAGTGCAGTAGGTCTTCCTCAAAGGTTTACTTGACTTGCCACATCCAGCACCCAGAAATGCAATGTGTTGCTAGCCGATCCCTTCCTCTGAAGCAAGAAGGAACCGGTAGGAACCATTTTGTTTACCATTTCTTTGCACAATTTACTGATTCATTTGTGTGCCAGTTAATAATGTAACTTTATTTTAAAGGCCTCATCCAAAATGCAGACAAGGGGCTTATTTCTCTATATGCCAAAAATATTAATTAGTAAGTTTTGGTTAGTTTTTGTTTGTAGTGTGTAGGTCTGACTGCACTCTATTTTAGGTCCTAGGCCAGAATGTGGCAACATGCTTGTGTGTTGATTTCAGGACATGTCTAAGACTTTGTGTAATGTGATTTCTCAAAAGAGAGCTGTTTAGCCTCATTCTATGCTAGGCCTTGTTCGAGGCCTAAGCAAAATTTGCAAACTTGGCACTTCTTTCTCTGTGCAGAAGAATTAACTTTTCTAGCATGTTCAGGTTAGAATTCCTTTTTGCAGATTTTATATCATTTTCACGGTTAATTGAGTAATCCTCAGTCTCCTCATGGCCCAGACTTGAAGGCAGCAACAGATGTGAATAAAACGGTGTTTTTTGTATATAGACATCACTTGCTGGCTGTGAAATAAATTTATGACTAGATTGTACAGATACATTTTTTCAGCATTCTTTACACCCCAGACTGCCTTTTCCTCATTTGTGAATTCTTACTTTTGTTATTACATGTTCTGTTCCCAGAGATTCCAGTCTTACCCTTTCTCCTTGACTTTGTACTAGATTTCTGATTTATGTGATGATTAGCTGGTTGGGAAAGAGTATCTAACGACCTTGTGCAGGGCGTTAAGACTGCATGTAAGTATTCAGTTATCAGACCTGCAGTGCTCCTAGTCTTTACCAATATTACTTGCTCTGTAAGCTTTAAAAGGCTTAATTTACTAAATATTTCTCTACGAATTAGACCTCAAAGAGTAACCAATAGTGTTTCATGAAAGGGCATGCCCCTTGAATGTGGGCCACGCCCCTTAACTGTAGGCCACGCCCCTTAACTGTAGGCCACGCCCCTTGAACGTGGGCCATTTTTTTCGTCAGTGCCCGGGCCAAATTGTGATCCCAATCCGACCCTGGCTGTGGTGTGAGGGAGGACTGAACCAGCGGCCCTGGTGTGCTGCCCTACCTCCATCCACTAGACAGCAACGTTGGCCTGCTCTGGGGTGATTAGACATGCCCCCCACCCAGCTGCCCTGATGGGGGGTCACCACTGAGAAGTGGGAGGCTGGTGAGCTACAGTGCCTCACATAATGGCTATATCTTGCTGAGGTGTGACTGCAGCTGGGTCAGAATGTTGGAGAGACTTTCCTGATCATAGTGCGGGCCTGGAGTGGCACCAACCTTCGGCTGACAGCGGTGTGGGCCTGGTAGGCATCAACATGGGTCGTGAAGAGCCTAAACAGCACAAGCTACAGTATGAGCGCACTAGGGAGCGAGAAGAGGCGGGTTCACCCCGAGAAATGGTAGGGGAGGCGGGAGGCTCTCTGGCGCTAACGCAGCCTGCTATGGTGGAAGCCCTGATGTCTGAGTCTGGGTGGGGTTTAAAGCTGTGGACTCAAGATTTAACACCCTATCAGGCAGAGTGGATGGCGTAGTGGAGTTCCAGGACCCTCAGCATGCTCGAGTCGAGGAGCAGATTTTAAGGTTGGAAGATGGAGCGACCACTGTTTCGCGATGCCTTGGGAAGATCGAGCGCCAGCTCAAAACTTGAGCCTTGAAGAATAAAGATTTAGAAGCACGGTCACGCCACAATAATTTTCGTATCACTTACATAGAGGAATCCACAGCCACTGGGAAAATGGACCTGTTTGTAGAGGAATTGCTTGTGGAGCTGTTTGGGCGTGTCTCCTTTCTATGGCATTCCTTGTGGAGTGTGCACATCGATCACTGGGGCCCAGGCCCACCCCCCCGGGGACAGCACTATGGGCAATCATCACACGATTATTCCATCTCAGGCACAGAGATACCACCATTTAACTGGCACACGAGCACGGACCAGTCCACTAACACGGCACAGTTCACTCTGATGGTGCAGTAGGCTCGCCGCAAGTTCACAGATGTGAAAGCTACACTCAAGGAGATGGGAATTCGGTATGGCATGCTTTACCCAGTGCGCTTATGTCTGGATGTACAGGGAAACCCTGTGTCTCCTAGCCAGTTGTGAAGGACAGTCCTGATTTTATTAAAGACAAGAATATGAACATTATCCCTCCACAGTAAATGTTTCTACCCTAGAAATGCAAGATGATCTAAGCTTGGATTATTCCAATTGCCATCCTCCAGGGCTTAATTGGCATTCTGATTTGTCAAGATCTGGAGTGCACCTGGGTGAGTACTACTCCGACCTGGAATATCCATCCTGGATGGAGACAGGACAGAAACAGGATGATTTGATCTGGCTGTGCATTGGTTTCTTTTCTGTTGTTTTTCTTTTTCAAAATTCCACACAGATTTAGAACTATGAGGCTGCATCAAGAAAAGAGAAGCTCGTTGTTTCTGGTCCTTACATACAGTGGTCATACTTGACTTTGATTTTATTTCCTGTGAAGTAATTGCATTATGGAATATGTAATGCTTGAATGGCTGTGAGATAAACAGTTAGACAAGATACTGCATAATATTTGCCTCCATGTCTTTTATAAAACAAGGACTCTCCTTCACAGCTGGCTTGGAGATTCTGCCGTTCCCTGACGGGGAACATCCATTACGACGCGGTTGTTACACCGCGCTACCATTACAACGCGGGCAATACAACGCAAGTCGTTACCGCGACTTGCGCTGGAGGGCGCTCTAGGCTAAGGAATAGTAGATTTACTATTCCAACACCTTCCCTACTGTACGTAGGATGGTGTTGGAATAGTACATTTTACTATTCCTAAGTCCAGCATCCTACAGCGCAAGTCGTGGTAACGACTTGCATTGTAAAGCCCGCGTTGTAATGGTAGTGCGGTGTAACAACCGCGTTGTATTGACATACAACCTCCCTGCAGATGAAGGCCAGGCTTGGCAGCCCTCCCTCTTAGCTGGCTCCTCTCCGGCTCTGTCTCCTTTCCTGCCAGCTTCACCCCCTCCTCTATGACATCTGTAATGTCGCTTCTGATATGTGGTAGCTAAAGTACTCATGTTTCACCTCCATACAGACACTTTACTGTTCTTTAGTAGCAGTGGTTGCCAACATGTAAACCAGAGGACTTCCCTCCATAGGTCAACTCATTCAATTACTGTTCCAATGATATGGCTATATGTCCGTTAGAAGTCTGTCTGTATGTCTGTTAGTAATATAACCAGAGGACTTCCCTCCATAGGTCAACTCATTCAATTACTGTTCCAATGATATGGCTATATGTCCGTTAGAAGTCTGTCTGTATGTCTGTTAGTAATATAAATTACGAAAGAAACAAATTGTTGAAATAGCTGATAACAGCTGAACTCCGTCCCCATCTCTTTATTCATGGTATATTCCAGGGACGGACCGGCTATTCTGCCACTCTAACATTTTCCCAGTTTGTTGAAGGTTGCTTTCTATGCTGGATCCAGGCCATGGAAGCCCTCACGGCATCCTTATTGATGACACTTCCTGCGCCATGAGCAGGATTGATCATTTGTGCCAGGTCTGATTTTAGGTAACCTGGTATATGCATCGTGGAAGAGCTACAACTGTCTATTGATATACCTAGAAAGGATGTATGACGTTACAACGCACACTTTTACAATGCATACCTTTACAACGCATTTTTTACAACGCAACATCCATTACAATGCATGCCATTACAACGAAATTTTAAAAACTACATTTACAACGCATTCCATTACAATGCATAATACCTTTACAACGCATACCATTACAACGCATAACATTACATTGCATGTTTGGTAAGTATTGGATAGTGTATGGGTAAAAATTACTATTCTAACTCCAGGGGGTGCAACAGTAGGGTAGTGTTGGATAGTGTAGGGGTAAAATGTACTATTCTAATTTCAGGGGGTGCAACAGTAGGGTAAATGTTGGATGGTAATGTTATGCGTTGTAATGGTATGCGTTGTAATGACTGCGTTGTAAAGACATGCGTTGTAGTGGTGTGCGTTGTAGTGTCATGCGTTGTAATGGTTGCGTTGTAATGGCATGCGTTGTAATGGATGTTGCGTTGTAAAAGTTTTGTTGTAATGGTAGTGCGTTGTAAAAGTTGCGTTGGCAAGGTTGTTTCCCAGCTAGAAATTGGAAAATTATAAATGTTAGGGGAAAGTCAAGTTAAATAAAAAGGCATTTTATTTAGGAAATCTTTTGCTTAAGAAATGTAAAACTATACAGGGCTTATTTACAAGCCCCTTGCGTCAACAGCACGTCACTTTTTCCCATATTAAAAGTGAGGCACCGGTGGCACAAGGAGCTTGTAAATAAGCACCCTGGACTCGGGTGTCTTCCAGCATTCTAGGTTAAACCCTAGTTAATAGAGGAAGCATGTAAAAAGTATTCACATTGACATAATCTGCGAATATGTATTTGTTTGGAGCAAAGGAACCAAGCACACAAAGGGGCTTATTTACAAATCCCTTGGGCGTCACTTTCAACTTATGAAAAAGTGGCATACAGGCGGATCCTTGTAAACAAGCCCCAAATATTGGAGTAAAATAGCGTTTCTCTGAAAAACATATCAGTAGATACAAATGTCACTTGTCAGTTTCTATATCCTTGCTATGATCAGCATGTGGTAAATCAAACGTTGTTAGACTACTCGGTCATACGCTTATTAAAATATAATCATATTTCGCTGAAATATGTAATAAAGAAAGCATGTCCAGGAAAATGAAAATTTGGCTCCGGTTCTTACCCCACGGCCATCTTGTAAACATTTAAGTTGGAGAAGGGTTTACCTCCCTCTCGAGGCCTTCAGAGCCGCAGTGGATACTCATTACAAAATTATGGGTTTTGCCTAGGAAAGCCAGGCCAAGCTTGACAGTTCATTCTGTTGCATTGGCATATCTGAGGGTTTCACATAAACAGCAAAAAGTGCAAATCAGCAAATTGTTAGTGACTGGGTTCAACGTCGGACCTCCAAAGGTGAAGCAATCGGGAAGGAATGTTGTAACCCTCCTCACCCCACCACACTCACAAAAAACATCCATATGGAGTCCCTAGTGCCTTCTGCAATTTTACAACAGAAGAAAATGAAATCAGGGATGCTGCGGGGAATGTTACTGCCTATTTAAAGGCTTTACCATGGAGCCAGCAGATTTTTGTATATGGACAACATACAGGCGCCATGTAACATGTTTGCTTACATATGGAAGTGAGCATTGGTGGCTCTCTGGTTGACACTCAGGCCTGGAGCCAAGTATTGCTCTTACCAGTAAGAAATCTCTGTGTACCATTTTGGAACCCAGAATAGGGAGACTTGCCATTTTATTCTGAGGGGGAATATCGTTTACAACGCGGTGTTTACACTGCACTACCTTAACAACGCTGCCATTACAACGCAAGTCGTTACTTCGACTTGCGCTGGATGGCGCTGTTGGTTAAGGAATATTGTAATTTTATATTCCAACACCTTCCCTACTGTTACGTGGACTGGTGTTGGAATATAAAATTATAATATTCCACAATTCGCGCCCTCCAACGCAAGTCGTTGTAACGACTTGCGTTATAATGACAGTGTTGTCAAGTACCTACTGACACCCATCCATTCTGAGAAGTGAAAATGGGTGGCGTGTGTACACTAGCGTGTATCAATATTCTGAACAGGTGCACCAACACAGGCACGGTGCTTATGTGTTCAAAACCTTTTTGGAGAGGTTGGCACCTGTGCGCCTGTCTAGAACATAGTTACTTTGGGACATATTTATGAGAGGCATGCGTCACGTTTGCACCATGCAAAGTGATACATAGATCACAAGCCTTTAAGTCAGATTTATGATGCCACACAAAGCCAGTTTGCGTGGCTTAAAAAATCGAGAGTAATGCAACATAGAGCAAATCACTGTGTTATATAAACAAAGAAGGAAGTACCGTCATTCGGAAATCAGAAGAGATTCCTAATGTGGTAGTGAGCTGCCAAAAGGAGAGAATTTATCCTTCTGTTAAAAACCCCTCACTCACCAACCTAGTGGTGACATGCTTCATCATCGGGGTCCACCCTGGTGGCCTAGCGTCACCAGGGTGTGCTACAACACCTGAATTACAGTGGAGCAGGTTGTGCGTGTAGGTGCAAAAAAGTGTGTTAAAAATTGTCCTGGTTTAACTTAATGGGAGAATAAATTTTAATGACAAGCAACTGGACAATATTAAAAATGTGAGGCGAGACACTATGAGGGTGTATTAAGGCCAAAAGTATCTCTTATGTGTATACTGGTCTACATGTTTCAACCGTGAAAGGGATATACCAGGTTTTCATCAGGACCGCTATAACAGGGAGCTGGACGGTATGTGCCCCCTAAAAGGCACACCCAATCCTAGTTCACTGTAACCAAGTTAGCAAAAATCGCTAAATGGTATAGGGACTCTAACCAGTTTGGTGAGCCAATAAAAAAGAACTCTGTTTCCAGTGTTTAGTTCATTGGAGGGCGGGAGGGGGTATCTCCACTGTTTGTAACGTATTAGTTATCTGGAGGTGGGACTGCCGAATACCTAAGTGCACCCTCCGCCGCCCTGCTACCCCCTCCCGCCCTCCAATGAACTAAACACTGGAAACAGAGTTCAGGGTATAAGAAGATGGACTGAAATGGGTGTGCAAATGCAGTGTGAGAGAGGCCGGTATGTGAGGTAGAGAAAGGACGGTGGCAGGTTAGAAGAGAAAGTGTGAGGCTCTTGCATTTAAGAAAATGAAGAGGATGCATGTTGAAAAGAGTTTGACTAGATGTGAGCAGAGAGGCCAGTGTGAAATACGAGAGTAGGGTCAATTTATGTGTAAGAGAATACTAGGTTGGTGCCTAGGCTGCCACCAGGGATGTCATTTTACCAGTACGAGCAGACAATGTGGTACCATTGCTAGAGTGGGTGACACAGAAAAATGTACCCTGAACTAGGGATGGCAAAAATACTTGTGCTGACCCTAGGTGGGGATGACAGAGATACATGTAGAAGAAAGAAAGAGAGCAGAGTATCTGAGAGAAAGAGTGGAGACAGAGTGTAACGAGTGCGGCAGAGGTAGGAAGAATACATAAAAGAGGTATAGAAGAGTGCGATCCAGGGGCAAGTGTGAATGAAGAGCATGAGGCCATTGAGAGAAAATGGTGAAAACACAAATGTAGGCGAAACAAGAGGAAATGAGAAGAGACTGAGAAAAGGTAAAAATGTAAGGGAAAGAGATGCACATGAGACAGAGGGAAAAAAAGATAATGAGAAAGAGGGAAGGCGTAACAATGACGCGCATTTTGAGATAAATCTGAGAAATGTGTCTCGTTCCATGGGTGTTGCGTGGGAACACCCACAGCAACACCCATGGAACGCCTTTCCACGCAACGTGCTGCGTGTGAAGGGGCCATATTTACATGGAGAGGATAAGACACGCAGGGTGGCTTTTCCTCTCCTGTAAATATGGAGAAGTGAAATGTGCCTCCAGTACTGCATAAAAAGTGACGTATTGGTGGAGCAGGGGGATTGTAAATCTGCCCCAGTGTGTTCTGGATCTGGGCTGCTGCAACCTGACATACTAGTTGACAGGGAAACAGGAATGAGGAGATGTGAAGTTACAGCCAGAGATGCTGATATTGGGTCTGGGGAACTAAGGGCCATATGTATCATCCTCACCATTTGCGATTTCTAAATAGCGAATTTTAAGGAATCGCTATTTAGAAATCGCAAAACGGTATGTATGTAGGAAATCGCTTATTTTTAGCGATTCCTACACATTCCTAAATTGCGATTAGCAAATTGCTAATCGCAATTTTCCCATTCATTTCTATGGGCCAGGAGGCCCATAGGAATGAAGGGGATATTTGCAATTAGCAATTTGCTAATCGCAAATTGCAAATATTTTCAAGGGTGCAGGGGTGTCACAAGAACACCCTGCTGCACCCCTGAAAATGACATGTGTGGGCATATGGCCCACATACATGCCCTAAGGGCATATATGAGCGTCATGTGCCACCTTTGAATTTTAAATAAATTGCATTTTCAAAAGAATTCGCAACTTACCACCAACTAGAAGTTGGTGGTAATTTGCGAATCCTTATTGTCATTTTTGCATTGATTTTTCGTTGATACATTGCATTTAAGGAATCGCAAAATTTGCGATTCCTTAAGTGCAATCGCAAAATAAGGAATGGCAAATTTTGCGATTCTTTATTTTGCTGCAAAATTGTTTGATACATACCATTTCTCAAATTAGCATTCGCAAAGGCCGAAATTCTGCGAATTGCGGCCTTTGCAAATGCTAATTAGCTTGATACATATGGCCCCAGGTTCGAATCCCGCTGTCACGTCAAAGTACTGTGAATCCAGAAAAGTCACTTAAACTCCCCATGCCTTAAAAACAAAAAAAGTATGCTCTCATCTAAAATGTATGCTTCTCATATAAAGCACTCTAATGGCCTTGGCCCAAGTTTGTGCTGTATAAAACTGCAACCAACATACTAATTAGGCCATGCACATAGGACACAGAGGCCGACGCCTGCCATATCCATAAAACACACAAAATCCAAATGTACGTGAGGGTACCTGAGTGTTGCGTGAATCTGGACTCAGAAGGTGGTGAGTTGAGGCCCACAGAGACAAGGGGAATCACAGCTGGATATATAAAAAAAGGTATTGAATGTTGCTGCATGTGCCGATCTAAGGGGTATATGAACAAGCCCCTATCGCCCTGGGAACATCACTTTTTAGGATGTTCCCACGGCGATAGGGGTTTTGGATTATTTACAAGGCAGTGTTAAGCTACTTAACCTGACTTAACGCTGTCTTGTAAATAAGGCCTCCTTTCACGCTATGCTTAGCGTGAAAGGGGAGGGCAATGGGTGTTGCTGTGGGCGTTCTACTGGAACACCCATTGATTCTGATGCTGCCTCCTATTTACAAGGGAGGCGTAAATAGGAGGCAGCGCCAGAATTAAGACCAGGAAAAACCTGGTTTTACGCTGGCGCAACATTTCATTTCTCTTTGTTTTTGCTGTTTTCAAGTGTGCTGTGTTGTGCAGAGTACATATGCCCCTAAGTGTTCTTGCATCTTTGTACCCACTAGTCCCCAGGTAGTTGCAGAGCTGGAGGACACATGCTGGGAGTCTCTACTTCCTACACAGTTTCAGAAGTCTGAAGTGTCTCTGCTGAGGCCCTCACTACACTCCACCTTTAAAGTCTATTTTGTGAACAACTGTTTCACAGGAAGTTGGTGTGGGGATCTGGGGCAGAGGAAGGAAGTAGGTTTCAAAGTTTTTTTGTGTGTATGAGAGACTGTCTACATGGATGTTCAAGAGTCCTCAGGATGCAGTGCTTGCTTTCCATTATTGCTGGGAAGATAGCCACTGGCATAGTATCCTGATAGGACAACTTCAGTCTTTAATTTGCCCGATTCTAATACAATTCTTACAGATGAAATTGCTTGTAATAAACGGTTTTGCAGAATAGCAGTATTGCAAAATTGCAAGACCTTACTATAATACACTATTATTAAAATGAGTAAGTGAATACTGTTTTATGGAACAATTCCCTTTAATACAGTCAGGTTAAAAGAGAAGACAGCAAGTTGTCTACAACTCAGTGGGACGGCTGCGAACAAAAGGCAAATAAGTGATTGAACACAGCTATCTACCTACAACCCTGAGCCCGACAACGTGATCCAGGCACATTTAGTAAAAACTGAAAAAAGGAGAAGAAGCAATCGAACATAAATCCCCTCCCTCCACCCCAAAGTCTCCTGCAATACAGTAGCTATGCAGTCAAAACTATGGCTATGGGAAAGGCCTCAGTGTAGGTGGGAAGATGCGAAAGCCTCAGGCCTTATCTAGGACTCTATGGGGATCATGTCGGGAAGCAAGCAAAGAATATGCAGGTAGTCCCGGCACGTCAATTCTGTAAATTCAAAGAAGAACATATGGATGAAGGGTACCCACAGGTCAGGGTAGGAATAGTTCCCCGGGTCCAGGGACATAGACAATTTCTCCTTCCTCAAAGTGAACCACAACTTATGCACCCATGAGGTATGGTCTGGGATCCTGTCCATGCCCCACAGAGAGAGTAGGACCTGGTGATCAGCCCCAAGGGCCAGAGCAATTTCCCTTACTCTATTAGAGTGTTATGCCCAAGTTAAAGGTTTCGGTAGACCCAGGAGGGTGTAAGCTTGGAATCTTGGGATGGAAGATTCAAAAGCTAAATCAATATCTGTCAGGACTGGTCTCAGAACCGGGTAAGTTTCAGGCAGTGCCATAGAAGGTGAAGCAGTGTTCACTTGCCCCCGCATATCCACCAACACTCCATGGTGCACCCTTCCTGATATTTCTGGAGTATCTCAGGGGTGATATACCAGTAGGAGACAATCTTATATGCAGTCTCAGTCCCAGCCATGTTATGTGCTGTGTGGTGTGTCCTATAAAAGATGTATGCCCATTCTTCAGCTGAGAGAGTTCTACCCTGTTACGCCTCTCAGCGCAAATGTCCCTTGGATTTAATTGGTGCCTAGCAGAGCATAGAGTTCAGTGATGAAGCATTTGACGTTGGTTTTGAGAACAAGCCATTTCTCGAAGGGGGTCATAGGCTGTCCTGCCCCTTGTCTGTTCCCCGGTCCAGTCACCCAATGTTGAAGCTGTAAATAGTATATGCGGTCAGATTCTGCCAGGGAATAGTCAGATTTTAGCTGGCCAAAAGGGATAAGTTACTTGGTGTCAAAGAGGCAGCCACTCGTTTACAGCTCCGTCCAACCAGCGTCGGAGTAGTTCTGGTTGCATCCCGGGGGAAGGTCAGGGTTAGCCAAGATTGGGGTCAAAGGGGAAGGAAATTGCATCAGGCCTGCTTTAACTGCTATGGAATCCCATACCTTAATTGTGGACTTGGGTAGGAATAAAGGCCTCAGGCCCTTTGTTTGTGGATGAGCCGGACCTCTTTCCAGATGTTGGAGCATGCAACCACCTAATCTTTTTTTTGATAAGCAATTTTATTGTTTTGACAATAAATAGGAGCAGCAAATCAGCATTGGACATTGAATATAACAGATCACAGTCAAATACATAAGCCTTCCATGATTTCAAGTCCCCTAAGGTGCAAATAGAAATGTAATTACACCCACTGCTTGACTATTCCATAGCACCCAACCATTTGCACCATACCCTACGATACTTTTTAGGACAGCCTCGCGCTTCGTACATGGATTTTTCTTGTGTAGCACACCAGTCCACCCTCCTCTGCCACCTCCCAGAACAAGGCGGATCTGGACATTTCCAAGCTGCAGCTATATCTCGCTTAACCACTACCATTGCCGTGTAGAAAAACAATTTTTCATTTATAGACCCATCCAGCCCCTCCGTAAGCCCCAGGAGAGAGTTTTGTGGGTCATGAGGGACTTCCCACCCCAGACCGTGCCAAATGGGGGCATGCCCACACCATGTGGAAAAAATCGGCCGGGTCATGCCCACACCTCGTTCAGGAAGCGCTCGGGTAAAAGCCTGACCGATGGAGGCATACAGTGGTGAGGTAGGCAGCGTGCAAATAGTATAGTTGGTCCAATCAGAGTTTGGCTGATGCGGTAACCATCTTGAGTGCCATGAGGGCATTGCGCCAGTCCTCCTCATCCAGAGCACCCACCCATTGCTCCCACTGGCTTCTAAGCCGGTCTAGTGAGGTCGGGGTTTTGTTAACCAGTGTCCGGTAAATGCGGGAGACACCCCCTTTCACCCGCTCACCCAGCATAGTCTGCGCTTCGGGAGGACTGTACTCCGGGATCCGCGTGTCATCCGATATGTGTACGTGAAGGGCATGTCGCAGCTGCAAATATTTGTAGAATTGTGTTGGGTGCAGGGAATATCAGGTTTGGGGGTCTTGGAAGGAGCGCGTATGGCCACTCGCCTACACATCCTCCAATTGCGAGATTCCTATAAGGTCCCATGATCTAAAGCCCTGCAGCCCGCTGACCTCTCGGAGCCAAGTGTCATGCCAGAGAGGCGTGCACTGAGTCAGCTTGTGTGTTTAAAACAGGGGGCATCCCTGTCTTGTTCCCCTCTGAATAGGGCAGGCCTACGACAAGACTCCATTGACTAGGACTTGCGCCCGGGGCTGGGCATATAGGACTCGTACCAGATCACGAAAGTGCTGACCAAAACCCATCTCTGCCAGCACATCCTCGAGATACCTCCAATCCACCGAATCAAAATCCTTCTCAAAATCCACAAGGATTGCCAAATAGGGGGCGAGCAAGTGACGGTGAGCCAAGGCCAGATGCAGCCTTCAGAGACAGTGTCGAGTTCCACGCGTGGGCATGAAGCCGCACTGGTCAGGGTGAACCAACATGGACAGGTAGGGCTTCAGCCGGTGGGCGAGAATTGTGGCATATAGTTTCACTTCAGTGTTGATAGGAGAGATGGGACAGTAGTCCGCGCAGCGAGGAGATGGCGGTTGAGATTTTGGGAGGACCATGATGGTGGCCATGTCCGTCTCGGGAGGGAAGGAACCCTTCTCCAAAGCCTCATCGAACAGGTCAGTGAGGCGTGGGACGAGAGTCTTGCGATAGAGGGCATAGTATACCTGGGGGAGGCCGTCAGGACCCGGGGTCTTACCCGACGCAGCAAGGGTTATTTCAGCGCTAATCTCTTCTCGGGAGATCGGGCGGTCTAAATTCGCCTGGGTGGCTGAATCCAGCTGAGGAAGGCGAGCGCCTCCCATATCTAGTAGGGCAGTGAGCGACAGTACCGGGGTCCTGTCAGCATAGAGCTGGCGATAGTAGGAGGCAAAGGTGTGAGCCATTGCCACCGGGGATCGGTGTGACGACCCGTCCATGTCTATTATTTCAGCAACCACCTGATCTCAAGGACCAGTGCCTCTCAGAAAGCAGACGGTTCCATTCCACCTGGAACCTTAGATGGGCAGCCTGGTAATAGCAAAGCAGTAGGGGCACCGCCAGGCCTTCCCCTTGTTTTATGTGGTAGAGCAGGTGTTTGTGGAGGTCCTGGTTTCTTCCTGTCTCACAGGAATCTTTCAATCTCCAGCTGAAGGGAGCGAATCGCATGAGGGAGTGGGGACAGAGGCAATTTCCAAAATAAGTAGAGAATCCGTGCGAGGATGGTCATTTTGACCGGCGCTATTCTGCCCATCCAGGAGAGTCAAATGTGGCTCCAGGTCACCACGCATCTGAGAGGTAAGGGCGGCATAATTGGTAGCCACTGTTTTAGAGATAGACCGAGCAAGCAAAAGGCCGAGATAGAATATTGTGTCCCCTATTCACTCGAAGGAAAATTGGGACCGCAAGGCACGTTTGTGAGGGGGAGTGACAGAAAGGTTCAGGATCTGGGACTTTTGCTTGTTCACCTTTAATCCTGAAACATCCTCATAGATTTGAAGCTCTATCACCAATGCAGGAAGCAAGGACATAGGTTCTGTAATGGACAAGATGACATTGTCAGCATACAAGATGATCAAATGATGGTCTCTGCCGAAGGGAATCCCAGAGACATCTGGATTGTCCCTCAGTCGCTGTGCCAGAGGCTCCATCTACAGAGCAAAAAGGTGAGGGGATAAGGGGCGTGTTGTACAGGAAATGAAGAGGATGATATACCACTGACTCTAACCAAAGCCGAGGAGCACTATAGATGCTTCGAACCGAGTTGCAGAACCTCACTCTGAAACCAAATTTCCGTAATGTCTTAAATAAATAAGGCCAATGAACACTGTCAAATTCCATTTCAGCGTCAATGTAGTGACGCAAGGCTTCTTTCCGTGACCTGTGGATCTTATCAATAGGATAGAGAAGGCACTTGGTGTTGTCACCACATCACCAAGTGCCTTCACCGCTTGGTATGGCTCAATCAAGCACAACATGAGGGGGTTAAGGTGGTGCGCTAATACGCTGGTGAACAACTTTGCATCTACATTTGGGAGGGAAATAAGTTGATGCGACCCACAGAGGGCCTGATCCTTCTTGGGCTTTGGAATTACCCGAAAACCCGCATTGAGTCAGTCAGGGAACCAGAGTCTGCAAAGGTGTTATAGAGCCGGGTGAACAGATTAGCTAATACCTGTCAGAAGGTTTTGTACAATTGCGGGCTAAAGCCACCCGGTTCTGGGGGCTTCAGTGGTTTTAGGTGTGTGATCGCCGAAATCACATCCTCAATGTGAATTGGTTGTTCCAAGGCAGTTGCTTCGGTATCAGGCAAGGAAGTAAGAACAATGTTTTGAAGATAACCCGAGGAATCCCCACTGAGCCCATCCGAAGCTGCATAGAGAGAGCCATGGAAGGCCTGAAATGTCATGGGTATTTCCTCACCAGAGCAAACTTCAGTTGAGGGACACGTATGGATTGTCTTCAATGATGGTGAGTGCACTTTGCTACGAAGGGGGTGCGCCAACATGCACCCTCATCGATTGCTTATGCTTGAGGTGTACTAATGTTTACGCCACCCTATCCACGTGCAGGAGTTTGAGAAGGAGCCAGGCTTTCTCAAGCTGTATCCACACCCTGGGGGCCCCGGTTTACTTGTGTTTGGCTTCGAGTTCCATAACAGTCTGCACCAAGCTTTGCCGTTTGTCATGGCGGCAACGATTTCCTGTGGCAGAGATGGCTATTAGCTCCCCACTTACCACTAGTTTCAGGGCTTCCCAAGTAGAAGCCAGGGAGGTCTCCTCAGTATTGTTGCAGCTTTGGTTAATAGACAGCCTGCAATTACTTCCATAGGGAGTCTATCATAGTTTGAGATTGTAACAGGGTATTCTGAAGACACCAAGCGGAACTCCTGGTGTGGGTCAAACGCAGCCAAAGAGATAGATACAAGGGGGCATGATCAGAGAGTGAATACAGCATGATAGGCGATTTAGACACAAGTGATAGCAGGGCAGGAGTCACCAAGAAGTGATCAATGCAAGCGTATGTCTTGTGTGCCGCCGAATACTATGTGTAGTACCTGGCAGAGGGGTACAGGCGGCACCAAATGTCCTGCAGTCCGCAGTCCCCGATCCATTGTAGCCCCTTGGTCGAGATGACCCAGTCTTGACAAAGTGCTGTCCAGAGTGGTCCATCACAAGGTTCATGTCCCCACCCACGATAGCTGCATCAGAAGTCTGAAGTACTGGGGCTAAGGAGCTCATTAGGAAGGATTCCTAGCAATCGTTGGGGGCATAGATGTTTGCCACGGTAAAGTGGAAAGTGCCCACCCTAGGTCGCAAGTCTGTGAGCCGTCCCTTTTTCCCTGCTATCATGGACAGAGTTTCTCACTTAAAACCTAAGACATGAGGACAAGAATTGGCACAGGAAACAGCGAGACTGCAATCTACAAACATCTTTAGAGAGTAAGTGGGTTTCCTGCAAGAGACAAACGTCACAGCCGGACTGTTCGAGTAGGGAAAATACCTCTGAACTTTTTGTGGGATTGATAAGGACTAGCACATTGAGGCTGGTAACCTTAAAGTCCCAGAAAATAAGGCAGGAAAGCAATATGCTGAGTAAGCCCCCCACTCCCCAATGAACAGTCAGGACCTAAAGCAATCAAATATCTACATCCACAGCTGACCACCAATGTGTGATCTGAATAGCTAAGATTAAGCCTATCTAGGAGAAGGAGCACAAATATCCACAAAACTACCCTAACTAAACAAGTAAGGGAACCAACTGTCAAGGAATATAGCAGTCCTTTAACCATGCAATAAAAAATGAAGCGTGGTCCTGGCTGTTAAGGCCATAACCAGGAGTGAGAGCAATGGGGTGACAAAAAGTCTCATCCACAATACTTGTACAGGGCTCCGGGATCTTCAGACCTCATCTCCACTTCACTTTCCCCCACCTGCCAGCTGAAGATGCATGGTATCTGGTGGCCCCAGGATTCAAGAGGCATCAACCCTGTCAGTGTCTCCTGTCAATGAGCCCAATACAAATTTCCCTTCAATCGCCATAGTATCTGGATCCAGACGCAATTTGTCAGGTGAGATCTGGTACCGCTGCCAACGTGAGTGCTTCCGAGCTGTCTGGCCCTGTGGCCCAGTCTGTCATCCCTCCGGGAGGGGGTCCACGACATCCAGTACTGGGCAGACCTCCGGCAGGGAGCGAAGCTGGTGGGGTTTGTCTTCAAACCAAAAGATGATCTGAAATGGATGTCTCCAGGAGTAGGAGATGCCGGCGTTTCGCAGAGGAACTGTAATCTAAAGGGTAATGGTGGCAGGTTTTGATATAATGACGGTGTGGGCTGTGGAAAAGTAAATTTTGCCATGTTCTGTGTCCCTACGCCTCATCCATCATATGTTATGTGTGCATGACTAATATGCATATGTTATTCCCCATGTCCGATTAATGACGCAATTCCAGTTGTGTCCACCTCTAGTATGCTATTTTCCAGTCCTCGTGAATACTACGAATATCAGGCCTATGTAAAGTTACGTTGCCACGTTTCTCAGTGTGCACGTTATTCCATTATAAAGTCCCCGTTTCCAGGCCTCAAAAGGGCCCGGACAACAGATTCAGCTCCTGTCTCCTGAAAGCCTCGCTGAGGAGCGATACAGCCCCCACCTGTATCCTCGACCCTTCACTTACTTCCTGCCTCGCAGTGCCCGGTGCAGCCTGGCTCTGCCTCTGAGTCTGCCAAAAGTATGTTATAGTTCCAGTTATCAGTTCAGTCCTCCTTCCCTGCATTCCTAAGCTACTGAACTGCATCAATAGTTTCCGTCATTGTCTAGCCTTCTCGTCTCCACGTTAGAGAAATACTGTATTAATGGTCATTTAATATTCTTCATCACGCACTACATGTAGAATAATGCATGGTCCAGTCTTAGAATCAAGTTAGCTTTTCCCCTCATGACTTCTAGTTTATATCAACATGTTCCCTAAACATCAGATACCAGATAGGGTTTAGGTACATGTCGCTCCGACCCTCCAGACTCTAGTCTCTGCTCCTAGCACAGAGTTCATAGCCCCCAGCTTCTCCTAGTAATACGTCATTGCCGGTTTGCGTGCACCATCAGGTTAGAGGTCCCGGCTCCTTAGGTAGCCCCCTCCAATGTTTCCGCCCATTCATGACATATTCTGTTACGTTTGCATCACATGTCTATGTATACTCCCAGTTACACCCACTTTTACTCTTATCTCTCGCGACTGCTACGCGTCACGCCTTCTGCTCCACCCACTGTTACGCCTACTGCAATGTAATGCTATGTGTTTGCGCTATGTATATAAGTTGATGTATTGTTATTAAAAGTTAGCGCGCTCATCCCAGACCAAGCCCCAGCAGCTGCTGGGCCTCTTTTCCCCTGCTGGGCCCCAGTTGTCCTGCTGGGCCCTGTCACCTCTGTTCTATGCAGGTTGTCCTGATCCTGTCCTTATGCTGTAATAAACCTGCAGAAACTCCTACTACCTCGAATCTTGACTCTTATTTTATTGAGCTATCTGTTATTCATTCATTCATTCAAAAATAGATCCGGTATTATTTATTTATATACCACATAATGGCGCCCGAATAGGGACTTGCCCTTTCCCCACGCGTCGGTGAAGCCACGCCGGCCCCCTGACCCTCTGTAGTCGTGACGGAACCATACCGTGCACTGGCAGATATTTCTGCTCCAAGTATCCCTCAGGCCCACGGAGGAGACGGAGGAGGCGGTCCAGCATCCGAACGAGACGGTGGAGGAACGCGGCGAGTCCCGACCTGAGCCCAAGCCGAGAGTCCAAGGTCCGAGGTATCCGGAGGCCCACCCGTAACTGAAGTCCGAAGTTCGTCGTCGTAGCAGTCCAGTCCCGTCCGAGGCCTTCCGTTCTGTGCTGCCCGGTGAGTACCATTGCTGGGGTAGTATCTAGACAGGACCAATCTAAATTGACTCCTGGTCCGTGGGTTGGTGGTGCCCAGACTCACAAACGAAGTGTCCACTTCGGTGGATGCGGGTTCTGACGTGTCTCTTTATGAGACCGGTAAATGTCGTACTGTTACAGCAGTGCATCCAGTAATTCTAGTCTGTTCCGTTCTCGAGAAATTCTGTTCTGTTTCTGTTTTCAGTATTCCAGGTAATATTCTGTCCGAACTGTTATTTACAATGTTCTTCATGTATTTTAATGTTGTGGTATGAGTGCGACGTGATTTCGTGTTTTCATTGTGTATTGTATTGTGTCCAGATTACAGTTCAGTCATGCCGCTCTTTTCCAAGTTACGTCAGTTAAAAACTAGAAAGGGTTTATTAGAGGAAGCAGTTCCTGTCCCGCCTAGGGACAGTCCAGGTCACTTTATGTATCAGAAACATGGCATAAGCGCCATAATGTATCTAGATTTATGGGTAGAGTATACCAAACAGTTAGAAGAAAAGTATAGATGGCCCGTATCGGGTACATGGGATGCCGAATGTATCATGCGAGTAGAAGAAGCATTATGGAAAAAGAAAGCCAGACAGTCACAGAAAGATGCCATCGAGTTATGGCGTAAAGAAGCTCATAAAAGAACTGAAAAGGAAGTCAGAAAGTCGGAGTTAAGTAGAGAATCCCAGGAACGAGCCCAAGAAAGAGAATTAATCGAGATAGGTGAACAAGTCAAAGCCGAACAGTCAGACAGACAGAGGCATGCCCTCATTAAGGGTATGTATCCTCTTCTTGCCGAAGGTTTGCCAAAAGCGACCCCAGAGGCATCCAGTAATTTCCCGCCACCATTAGTTCCGACTAAGTTACGTCACAAACAGACCGCAGCTGATATTTTTATTTCGTCCTACTTGGACGACACAGTCCCAGAATATGCAAATCCTGTTCGCGCTCCGCCAGTCCCTGTAAATCAGGCACTTCCCGCTCTTCCAGACACCGGAGTACCTGTTACGGTACCCCCGGTCCAGCCCGTCATACAAGTCCAGCCTACATTTCCATTTCCCACTCTGCCAGGACGTAGAGCCTCAGTAGACGACTCCAGTATAGGGGCCGCAGGAGGAGGTCCTCCTCAAACCCCGCCGCCACACAAGCGTTTAACGTTAGCCGAATTACATGCACAAGCATTACAGCGTACGCCTAGATATCAGTCTGTAGCAGAAATAAGAAAATCCCTTGCCGAATGTTGCTATGATCCAGTCCCAGGCGAGGATAATATGGTTTTATATTCATTCCGCGTAAGAAAGGTGGCCGAGTATTTAGTCACCTTACCGAATATGAAAGAAGATCTAGACAGAATATATCGTTTCATCCGTACAGGGGATGATCCAGAAAGTATTAGCGAGACTATGTCTCAAAGGAAAGCCGAGATCCAGCTCATGATATTAAAGTTCCTGATCAATTGTCTAATAAGAGAACAAGATTACCCGTCTAAAGATTCCGCCGAAATGAGAATCCTGACAAGGTGGAGTGATAATATAGCCGAGGGTAAGCACAAGACCGTCGGTGCTATGGAGAGTATGTACAAGAAAATCCGTAAAGAGATAATAAAGATACACGAACAACGTAAAGCAGCACAAGTAAGCGAGAAAGAAAGTATCTCTGATCCTGAAGAGGAAGACGAGAATTCCGCCAGAATAGCGTATGTAGGAAAATCTAGATTTCCAGATCGCCATTTACGCCTAGAACCCAAGTCTATTTTTCATCTAGCACCAGAACAAGGTTCTCTAGAACAAGTATTCCAAGCTACCGATCATATCCTGAAATCACGAATCGGTTATAGTGAGTTAAGTACCATGCATGAACAAGAACTAGCCCGATCAGCAGTCCGATGGATTACTGATTCTACCACTTTTCCAGACGAAATAGTGGCACAAATGTTTCTGAAACTGCCCCCAGCCGAGCAACGACTGGTGGGTATGTATATGATCCAGTACCTCATTACTCTGTATGAGGGTCAACACTCTGATCCAGGCCCGTTACACGATATCCTGAACGAGTTACTCCAGTATAAATGGAGAGGTCTAGGTACCGATTTAATTAGTGTCATTCTAGAACAGCGCCACAAATATAGAACGTTCCTGAACCCGCATTTTGTTCATGTCTCACCCCCAGAAAGTAAATAATTCTACATAGACAGACAGAATCCGTTACGAGAAGTCCACCCAGTCCAAGGGGCGGGTGGCGTAATGCAACGAGTGTTCGTATACACTCCGATTTCAAAGATGGAACTTCTTGAAATGAAGAAATTAATTCCCTGTCATGACAAAGATCCAGCAGGGTTCCATAGAGAATTAAAAGACATACTCCGTATGGGAGAATACACTTACCCAGATATCATTAAAATGTTAAAGGTTCTGTTGCCCGCAGGGGTGTATGAGAAGTTAAAGGAAAAAGAATGGGAGGTGGGAGAGAAAAAGATAGATTGGGCAGCTCTAGAAGCTGAAGACAAGGCACGAGTACCAGGTACCGGTCTTGGAGATAAATGTAAAGAATTACCAGAATTATTGATTCAAGTTTTACCCAGATTATTGACAACGAGAAAGGAAGACTGGGATGCAATCTCAGCCTGTAAACAGAAACAAGATGAAGATATTAGTGATTTTTATTCTAGGTTTGAAAAATGTTTCAGTATTAACAGTGGTCTCAAGACAAGTAGTGAGTCATACCCTCACCTTTTTGTTACCAAATTAGTCGAGAATTCAAGTCCACAAATTAAAAATCGAGTTTTAAAGGTCGAAAGCACCTGGCAAGCAAATACTCCGTCCCAGATGCTCCAGATGCTCCAGTACCACCAGAATAGAATCAGGGAAGAGCAAGAACACGAGAGAAAACGTATGAAAGACACGAAAATGAAAGTGCTAGTTGCACAATCTATTCCTCAAGACAGTCAGAAGAGGGGTCCGAATCAAGCCAGTCATCCTGCAGCTCCCGTTAAAGGGAACTGCAATTATTGTAAACAGCCAGGTCATTTTATAAACGAGTGTGCAGTTCTGAAACATAATATAGCTACTGGTAAGACTAAAGAAAGACCACGTCCGCTTAGACAAGAACAAGTTTCACAGATTCCTCAGTCACAGAATGCACAGCAGACAGTTACAGTACCGCAGCCTATTGCTGCAACACAGCATGTCACATCACAGATGTACCAGTATGCACAGTCTGAGTATCCAGAGTACCAGCCATATTCATGAAACAGCCTAGAGAGGGAGGTAGGCTTGCCTCTCATCGAGATACCTGTAGATCAAGAGGGTCCTTATGTTCACAGTCAAGTATTAGGGAAAGACAGAAAGTTTTTGATCGATACAGGGGCAAGTAGGACCACAATTAGTCATGCCGAAGTTCCAGGGGCTCCGCTCTCAGGCTCAAGAAATGTTTCCCTTGGATTTTCAGGAAAGCCAATAGTTAATGAGATATCTAAGCCAGTCACTCTAGAAGTAGGTCCATTGTCCCGCACTACTGATCTGTTACTTACTAAGTCATGTCCAGAAAACTTATTAGGCATTAAGACACTGAAAGAGTTAGGTGCAGTTATTTGTTGTTCCCCAGAGGGAATACGTCTGTTCCTACGTGACTTCAAGGGTCACTATGTATTACGAGATTTTGATTCGAGATTGTCTAAAGTCCCACAGCATTTATGGGCGCAAGGTCCAACTGATGTAGGTTACATGCAAATCACACCCCATCGTGTGACTCTCAAACCAGGTGTAGTGTTACCCCGAATCAGACAGTACAGATTGCCACCTGAGGCTGTAGCAGCCTTATCCAAAATTATTGACGAGCTCATGGCTCAAGGAGTAGTTGTAGAAACTGACTCCAATGTATGCAATTCTCCGATCATTCCAGTCATGAAACGTACTGATCCAAATGCACCCCCAGTATATCGATTAGTGATTGATTTACGAGAACTTAATAAATGTATTATTCCTCAGTATCCAGTTGTCCCAGACATTTCTTCCCTGTTAACAGCTATTGATTCCGAAGCCACGTTTTTCACTGTCATAGACCTCAAGAATGCATTTTTTAGTGTCCCAATTCATCCAGACAGCCAGTTTCTTTTCGGATTTTGTTTAAATGGAAGGAGCTATATGTTTACACGCGCTCCTCAAGGTTTCACAGAAAGCCCTAGTATTTACAGTCAAGCACTCAAGAGACAACTAGACAACATTCACATGCCAACTGACACTGCCCTACTCCAGTATGTCGATGATCTACTGATCACAGCCCGTTCTGAACGTGACTGCGAGCGAGCATCACTTACAGTTTTGTATTTTCTAGCCGAGATGGGGCACAAGGTGTCACCTTCGAAGCTTCAATTCTGTGTCCAGCAAGTGGTATACTTAGGACACTTGCTGTCCAAGAGGGGTAGGCAGTTGACACCCGACCGTATCCAGTTAATAGCGAGTCTTCCCCAGCCCAGAACCCAGAAGGAGGTACGTGCCTTTATCGGCCTTACTTCTTATTGTAGACAATGGATTCCCCAGTATGCATTTCTAGCCAAGCCACTGATACAGTTAACGACACAGGAGGCAGCCGTATCGACTGTCCTCCCTTGGACATCTGAACATACACTTAGTTTCAATGAGTTAAAGAAAGCCCTATGTCAAGCTCCAGTTCTAGCTATACCGAACTACAGTAAGCCTTTTACACTTTTTGTTACTGAACGCGAAGGTACAGCATTATCTGTTCTCACACAAGATCAAGCAGGACAATACAAGCCCTGTGCTTATTTTTCGAGCACACTAGATCCAGTCGCCCAGGCGTTGCCTGCGTGCCTCAAGTCAGTTGCAGCTACAGCACTAGCTATCAGACAAAGTGATTCCATAGTTTTAGGGCACTCCCTGACAGTACAAGTTCCACATTCAGTAGAAGTTCTTTTAAACCGAACACAAACACAGCACTTGACAATTGCACGTTTAACAGGTTATGAATTGACACTGTTCCAGCCACACATAGAAATCAGACGCTGCAACGTCCTGAATCCTGCTACACTGTTACCATCAGTTAGTTCAAATCCTGACCCACATGACTGTGTGGAAGTAGTTAACATTACGACAAAGCCAAGACAAGACCTGACAGACATTCCGTTACCAGATCCCGACCTGACACTTTATGTGGATGGTTCATGTATGAGAACTAGTACAGGAGAACTAGTCGCCGCGTATGCAGTAACTACTGACACCGAAGTTATTGAGACACACCGTATTGACACCCTGTCCGCTCAAGCAGCAGAGCTAGTTGCTCTGACACAAGCCTGTATACATGCCAAGAACTTGAAAGTTAATGTTTACACAGATTCACGTTACGCATTCGGAGTTGTACACGACTTCGGAGTGCTCTGGCAGGAGAGAGGTTTTATGACTTCTCATGGAACCAAGATTCAGCATGGTCTCCTTATTCAAGCCCTGTTAGATGCCATACATTTACCGACATCTATTGCCATCATGAAATGCAAAGCACATACGAAAGTTACTGACATTATTTCCCAAGGTAATGATCTAGCAGACCGCACAGCCAAGCTTACAGCACAGACTCCAGACATTCCAGTTAACATGACACATACTCCAGATCCGATTACATGCATGACAGTTAAGGACCCTACACAAGATGTCATAGATATCCAGTTACATGCTACTCCCGATGAAATCAAGAAATGGTCTGAACAAGGAGGGGTCCAGACAGATCAAGGATGGTTAACGAAGGGTAGAGCCACATGGTTTCTCCTCGATTCTATGGTTCAAGTCATTATCAATACCGCACATAGTCCAGCACATTTAGGAGAAAAAGCTATGTTAGACAGTATCCAGAATATTTGGTTCAATAAGCATTTACGAGCTGCAGCCAAACAGAAAGTCCGTACCTGTATGATATGTTGTCAGTTTAATCCAGGTAAAAGTGTCCCGGTGGAACAAGGTGGTTTCCAGCCCCCTGACCACCCTTTTGAGGTCCTCCAGATGGATTATATTCAGATGGAGCGATGTCGAGGTTTCAAGTATGTCCTTGTAGTTGTATGCGCTTTGTCCAGGTGGACAGAAGCATATCCAGTCCCAGATTACACAGCCGCGACCACTGCCAAGCAGTTGGTTCGTGAATTCTTCCCTAGATATGGACTCCCTAGAGTCGTATATTCTGATAACGGTCAGCCATTCTCATCCGAACTCATGAAGCACGTTTCCCTGTTGTTAGGGTACCAGTGGAAGTTCCATTGTGTACGCCATCCTGAAGCAGCTGGTCTAGTTGAGAGACATAATCAGACCCTGAAAATCCGTATTGCCAAAGTTTGTAAAGAAAAAGGTGTGGACTGGCTAGTAGCTCTGCCAGTCGCTTTGTTTTATATGCGCATGGTCGCACATTCCAGATCAGGTCTGTCCCCGTATGAGGTCGTATTCGGCCGCCCCCCTAATATGTGGGGTACTCCTAGACCCCGAAGTATTACCGATGTTTCATGTAATATGCTGACAGATTACCTAGCTTCCTTGATGTCTGCCCTCAACTCATGTCGTTCACAGGTTGCCGCCGCATTTCCAGACAATACCGAGGTGGCACCGCACGAGATCGTTCCAGGCTCCTTGGTGATGATCAGAAATTTTGACAGATCAAGTCCGCTGGAACCACGTTGGAAGGAGCCACGTCAGGTCCTCTTGACCACCCGTACTGCCGTCAAGTTGGAAGGCAGAAAAGGATGGGTCCATCTTTCTCATATTAAACTTTTCAATGGATTGAAACCCGTTTCTAAAAACATTTCCCAGGATTCCCAGGATTTTAAAAACTGTCAAAACATTGTTTTAAAGGACTGTCCCGCAAAAGACATTATTACAACCCCTCCCTGGTTAGAGAAAACTCCGCAGCAGGAGTATAAGTTAAAGCTCAGGTCTAGTAAAATAAGTCAGTCAGTTTGATTGTATAAGTCCTCCCCTAGGTGAAACGGTTAGACTGTTTCTGACATGTATAAAATAGACCCCCATAGTGAGAGAGTCAGTCGAAGTTCAATCAGATGTATCGTTTTTCTAAGTTTCATATTATTCATCAGCATTATGATTTCCTGCATCAGCTATGCGTTCTATCTGTATTTTCCAGTTCCTCATGTAAATATGTCTGCTAATGCTACAGTAGAGCACACGTTTAGTGATCTGCCTCCTCACGAATATTCTTACCGCCTCGCTATGCGCAACAACACATTTATCCGTATGTTACATTATTCACACCAGACCAGCAATGCCACTAATTGTTGGGTGTGTGGTCGACTCCCCCCTTTCCAGACACCGAAGGGAGTTCTGCCACTCTTTCCTTATCCATTCTCACACAATGGTTCGTGTGGAGCATGGTCTACGTTAACGTCATCCTCGACAGATATGTCTTTTCTTAACAGTACATGTTTTCCAGACAAGCAAGGTTTCCCCCACAGAACAGGTTCAGATCTAGAAAATGAAGTATATAATTTAGGTAATTATTCGTCGAATTTCATGGTCCTGAATGTTCAGTCTGATACTACTCCAGACTTACCTGCTATTTCAGTATTACCTGTCAAAGGCGAATTATGTGTCCGTAGTTATGGCTCCATACATGTAGGACATAGTGAATGTACTACTGTTATCAAGTATAGTGACAGTGGGAAATCTATTTTTAAAGCTTCACGTCATTCTTATTTTATTTGTGGTCAGACCGCATATGTCCGTCTGCCCCTCGATTGGGAGGGAACCTGTTACATTGCCTTCCTACTGCCACCTGTTTTCCTAGCCCCATCTGATTATCACAGAAACACACATCTAGTACACATTAGACATAGAAGGGAGTCCCCAATTGTCGATTATACTGAAACTACTCTAGAACAGTATACAGATTTCAATAAAGGTTTCTTCTTCTTTGTAGGACCTGTCCAGAATAGTAAACTGATCCGTAGGTTAACAAGAACCCTTGAAGCTGTAGTAAATGAGACTGCCTCTGCTCTAGGTAACTTAACCGAAGAACAATCTGCTATGAGATTTGTCGTTTTGCAAAATCGTCTCGTCCTTGACGTCATACTGGCCGATAGGGGCGGGGCCTGTAGAGTCATCGGATCTAGTTGCTGTATTTTCATTCCAAATAACGCGCCGTCTGTTTATTCAGCTATAACCAGACTCCATAAAATTGCCCATCTGTTACACCAAGATCCAGGCACCTGGACATGGTCCGGTTGGTTCTGGAATATAATTTCCGCATGGGGATGGAAAGTCCTGTCCTTTCTAGGTATTGCAGTAGCGATCATATTCAGCTGCTGCCTCTGTATACAATGTGGCCCTGCGATTTGCAGCATGTGTGCTACCTCTTGTATTCCTAGTCCCAAGCCCCGTTCTAAATCCCGTTCCAAGACAATTCGAGACGAGCAAATGGTACTGTATGAAATGATAGATGGTATCATGAATATTGATGTTTCCTGATGGAAACGTAGTGACAAGGAGGGAATGTGGAAAAGTAAATTTTGCCATGTTCTGTGTCCCTTCGCCTCATCCATCATATGTTATGTGTGCATGACTAATATGCATATGTTATTCCCCATGTCCGATTAATGACGCAATTCCAGTTGTGTCCACCTCTAGTATGCTATTTTCCAGTCCTCGTGAATACTACGAATATCAGGCCTATGTAAAGTTACGTTGCCACGTTTCTCAGTGTGCACGTTATTCCATTATAAAGTCCCCGTTTCCAGGCCTCAAAAGGGCCCGGACAACAGATTCAGCTCCTGTCTCCTGAAAGCCTCGCTGAGGAGCGATACAGCCCCCACCTGTATCCTCGACCCTTCACTTACTTCCTGCCTCGCAGTGCCCGGTGCAGCCTGGCTCTGCCTCTGAGTCTGCCAAAAGTATGTTATAGTTCCAGTTATCAGTTCAGTCCTCCTTCCCTGCATTCCTAAGCTACTGAACTGCATCAATAGTTTCCGTCATTGTCTAGCCTTCTCGTCTCCACGTTAGAGAAATACTGTATTAATGGTCATTTAATATTCTTCATCACGCACTACATGTAGAATAATGCATGGTCCAGTCTTAGAATCAAGTTAGCTTTTCCCCTCATGACTTCTAGTTTATATCAACATGTTCCCTAAACATCAGATACCAGATAGGGTTTAGGTACATGTCGCTCCGACCCTCCAGACTCTAGTCTCTGCTCCTAGCACAGAGTTCATAGCCCCCAGCTTCTCCTAGTAATACGTCATTGCCGGTTTGCGTGCACCATCAGGTTAGAGGTCCGGCTCCTTAGGTAGCCCCCTCCAATGTTTCCGCCCATTCATGACATATTCTGTTACGTTTGCATCACATGTCTATGTATACTCCCAGTTACACCCACTTTTACTCTTATCTCTCGCGACTGCTACGCGTCACGCCTTCTGCTCCACCCACTGTTACGCCTACTGCAATGTAATGCTATGTGTTTGCGCTATGTATATAAGTTGATGTATTGTTATTAAAAGTTAGCGCGCTCATCCCAGACCAAGCCCCAGCAGCTGCTGGGCCTCTTTTCCCCTGCTGGGCCCCAGTTGTCCTGCTGGGCCCTGTCACCTCTGTTCTATGCAGGTTGTCCTGATCCTGTCCTTATGCTGTAATAAACCTGCAGAAACTCCTACTACCTCGAATCTTGACTCTTATTTTATTGAGCTATCTGTTATTCATTCATTCATTCAAAAATAGATCCGGTATTATTTATTTATATACCACAGGGCTCTGAATTGGAGTGGGTGGACATTATGGGGCTTGCACAGAATACTCTCCTTCAACTGAAAATTGAGGATGCATACTAAAATGTCCATGAGAGGGCTGTTATCCGGTTTCAGTGGTCCCACCCAATGCACCCGATCCATCTTTATCTCCAGTTTGTCCGAGGTCCCCAGGACGTGGTGAAAGAAGACCCGACATACTCTACCATGTCGGTCACCTCTGTGATCGTCGGGACTCCATTGGTGCAAATAATATTATACATTGAGCGATTTCTAAGTCCTTTGCATGGGCCTGGAGGCTGATTTGTTGTTCCTGAAGCTGGAGCGCCTCTTGCTGCAGTAAATCACCCTCTTCAACTCGACTGGAGTCCTTCTCTTCGAGAGCGGAGAGCCCGTCTCCTACCTCCTCTAGATCTCGGCGTACCTCCTGCAGATTCAAGCAGAGATTCTTTTTGACCATCTGCAGGTCCTTGAGCAGGGGACCAGAAAGGAGCAAGCCACTGGGCCCTCCCCCTCTACGCTCTCACGGGAAGCTCTGAACTTGAATCTGATGCCTTGTCCCCTGGTGGTGCCCTCATTGGGCCTCAGCAGCATATCTCAGAGAGAGCGGACCTTCTTTGTCCTGGCCAAAGTCATGACCATGTGCTAGATGTGTGGAGGGCCCCGGAGCCCTCGGAGCAATGGAGTCCTGGTCCAGGGAGAGGGGCATCTCCAAGAAACGAGGCATCACCAGAAGCACTTTGAGAGTAGTTGATCAATAGCCCAGCCCCTCCGGTGTGTGCTTCAGCAGTCATCACAGAAGGGGCGTGCTGCCAGCCAAAGACATAGATGTAAGTGGTTGGCCCCATGCTCTGAAGGTACCACATCCATGGCTCAGAACTACCAGGCTTTCCCGGCCCCCCTGACACTCAAGTGATGATCTCCAGCTCCGTGGGGAGGGCCAGAAACCGCATGGTGGACAGCACTCACTGCCTGGAAATTAAGTCGGTCTCCTCTCTAACCAGGTCAAAAACCTGGGCTGGTACCGCTGAGCAGGGAGCCAAGAGGCCCCAAGCAATCCTCCTCCTCGTCTGGACACACCTTTCAATTAAAGCCCCTCTGAAGCGCCAGCTAGGGTAGTCTAGTTCCGGGGGCAAGGAACGTGGAGTAGATGTTGCACAGGGCTGCGGAGGGCGAGGGGCTCAAATCTGAGGAAGCAGGTGGTTTATTGGTCCCCCCTCCAATACAATGCCATCAGTAACTGGGCTGCAACAACGTCAATGGGGCCCCAGAGGACCCGCAAGGGCCAGATCCCCATGCCGCCCCAGTCAAAGCTAAAAGCTGTTGTGCCTTTTGTGGGAGCTGCTCTAGAATCCCCGTTGTATTCCTCTCACAGGGCAGCTGCTGCGAGCAAAGAGGAAGGCAATTGCCCCCAGCCGCCACACCTCCTCAGGAGCCCTTGGATGCTCATATGGCCTACTCCCATCTGGGGAGTCATCGGGACTGCCTCACCCCACGCCGGGGGCCACTAGGGGCCTCTACTGGTCACTACAAGTGCAGGAGGCTGCCTGGCCAATCCACTGCAGGGCACTTGATCCATTGGCACCCGACATGAAAGTCTCTGCATTGGCTGCTAACATTCACCGTCCGCCATCTTTTTGCCCGCAGGAGTCGAAATCTTTCTATTTCTCAGCTGCATCTGGAAAGCCGACATTTCCCACGGGACACTCACCTTGTCTCAGTAATGCCACCCCAGTACCCCTACTCTGCACAGGCCATAGGGACAGACTATCGCAGCAGGTGGGCGCTAAACACTGCTTTATTGGCGGCGAGGATGGAGCTCGAAAAGCACATCCTAGTCGCCCACCATCTTGGCCACGCCCCATGATTACTGTTTAAATATGCTTTAGTGCTCACATACTCTAAGGAATATGTTTTTCTGAATAAGAGAAACATAGATGCAACAGGGCACATGCATCTCCATTTCCAAGTATAGATAATGTTTCTGCTGTATAGCATTTTGTACTGAATATTTGATATTTATAAACCCATCAATACACAGATGATATCTACCAATACACAAACCGCTCGCTAATAATTAATTTATTAGAAACAGACGGATGAGAGATCTGCAAAAGGAGACTCTCAGCTTGTGATCAATTATCTTTGCAGACTAATGACGTAGATGGCCACAGCCCAAGGACCTGGAGTTGTGGATGTGGGACATTAAGGCTGCTACGTACCAGTATCAGGTGGGACAGAAAGAGAACTAGCAGAGTTAGAGGAAAGCTAATTTGTCTAAAAACATGCAAGGTTAGTGTAGCTCGGCAACCAGGATTAGACTGTGGGTTTCCTGGTGACGCAGTTTACAATGATCCACAATACCACATCCTCACAATGATACATCTTTAACTTTTTGTTATGCTATAAGATGTTTATATAGCGCCCATTCAAAACCTTTACATTTTTTGTAAATTTGTGTGAAAATGTTGCGGCAAAATTCGCTACCTGGCTTAAAGTTCACCAGGCTCTGATAGATGTTAAGAAAACACAGATATTGTTAAATGCCTGCCTCGTAACCACACCCCAAACACACCCTTAATTGCCTCTAAAGGCCCTCCAAAATCAGCTTGGTGACTACTGGCATTTATTTTTTCCCAATTAAAGCACTGAATATAGGTCTGAGTTTAACAAAGGGAGAACATAAATGACGACTTGAGGGACACAATCTCACCAATGACCAAGAATCTACAACCAGTGGACAGTAGTACTCCCTGGTTTTTCCCAGTGCTAGATGTAGAACCCATTGATAAAGAATATCACACTATAAAGGTGAGGATTCATCATCCTATGTAAGTAAATGGATGTATGGTATTTCAATGGAAGTATGGCTGTTTCTTCCAGGAGTGTTGCACTTCTCGTGTGTGTTTATGTCTGTACATGGAGATCTTGCAACAGCCCTTTAACTCCTTTCACTCCCTCCTTAATGTGTTAGCTTCCTGCATTGTGCCTATTTTGTATGTGTGAGAGACTTGTGTCATGTGCCTTCAACTTCGGTGACTTGTGGCTTTTTTATTCTGTGTGTTAGGATAGGTTGTGCTGCTGTTTCAATGTAGTATCTTTGTTGTGAAGTGATGCTCGGTATCAAACTTTCCACTACACAGAAGACAAAACGATACGCTTTGGCAATGCTTGATTAAATACAAGACATCTGTGAAAGAGTGAACCCTCACAAACTATGTGAGCAGAGTTTACATTTGGTATTATGTGTGCACCAAGCAATTTTTTTTAAATGGACTAAATGACCTTGTAAAAATGTAAAATATATCTGGTAAGTGACTTAGGGCCAGATGTAGGTGGCCCAATACCGGTCGGTAACGGGATGTGGGGGAGGATTCGGTAAATAACGAATCGGTATTTACCCATTCGGTATTTATCGAATCGGTAAATGACATGTAGGAAGCACTCTGAAAAGTACTTCTGTGCTTTAAGGATTCGTTATACACCACCAACTATTAGTTGGTGGTAAACAACGAATACATGTGTAAATGCAAATCTGTGCATTTACACCTGTGCCATGTGACAGACATACATGCCCTTAGGGCATGTATGTGTGCCACATGTGCACACAAGCACTATTCAGGGGTGCAACAGGGTGTCAAAGTGACACCCTGCCACCCTTGACTCTTTCCCTATTTTACCGAATCGGTAATTACAGATAAGGTAATTGACATTCATTAAATGGCAATCACCGAATCGGTAAATACCGATTCGGTAAATACCGAATCTTAACGATTCGGTAATTTTTACCGAATTATTAGCTACATAGGATTTACCGATCCTAAAATACCGAATCGGTAAAATTCGTTTTTTTAGCATCGGTAAATCCTATTTACCTACAACTAGCCCTAAAGTCATACATAACAACTTAGGCCAATTCGGGCATAGTAGCCAACAGCACTTTGCATGTTGAGGTTTTAAGCTCATAATGTCAGCATTCAAAGGAAAACAATAAATCTCACAATGCAACATTCTATTGGTTGAAAAGCCAGGAACAACAGATGGTTTTAAATGCAGGGCCACTGGACTTATGTCACAGTGGAGGACTTAATTGTGTGACAAGGTCGACAAACGTATGCAACCTGGAAGGGCAAATTGCATGACACAAGGCGGCATAATAAGAGGCAGTATTATTTCTTTATTTTGACATTTCAACAACTATTAAGTGCCTGGGCAAGGATGCACCGCATTAGTACCAGTTTAACACCTTCATACAAAAAGCAGCAACTGAAAGGTGACTGGCTTAATTTTGCAAAGGAGCAGCCATTGCTCAGAATTACATGTGGGTCTTTTTGTGTAATATTGTTTGGTCTATTTGAGCTAAAAATAGAATTTCTTTTTTGAAAAAAATTCAATTCATGCAGCAGAAGCTGCATTATGTGGCAAATAAGGAAAGTTCATGATTATGTAGAAAACGCTGTAGCTGCAGAAACACAGAATTCTAGTGGCTCTGATTATATGTCAAATAGCCAATTGTCAGACTTATCCAATGTAAAACAGAATTTAGTTCCTGACTTTCTGCCTTTTTTTGGGTAGGGAACCAAGTGTTAAATAACCCAGTTGGCAACAGGACAGACAGAAGGCCTCATTTATGAGGTTTTGCCGTAGGAAAGCGCAGTAGGCATTTCTGCTGCGCTGCCCTATGGCAAAAGAAAAGGGCAGGAATGCGCCGTGTCTATAAGATACGGTGCATTTCTGTCCTTTTCCCCTGCGCCGGCGCACAATGGGCTGCCTGCACCAACGCAGGCCCCTTTGCACAATGGTGCAAGGATGCCTGCGTTGCGGGGATGATTATTTTTGTACAAGAAGGGAAACCTTTTGGTACCAAAAATATCACGAGATGCTTTTCCTCTTTCTATGTGTGCTGCAGTAATTTTTGCTGTTTCCATGTGTGCTGCTTTGTGCAGCACACATAGAAACAGCAAAACACCATTGAGTGTCCCTTCCTGCGCATAAACTGATGTTTTGCATTACGCAGCACACATAGAAGTTCCGAAACGCCATTTAAAGATTGTTTAATGCGCAGAAGGGACACCATCTTTCCTGTCAACGCAGGCACCCTATAGTGCAAGGGTGCCTGCGTTGGCGATAGGCAGCAACATTTAGTGCCAGCGCAGGGGGATATGCAGGGCTGCACCGTATTGTTGTAAATATGGTGCAGTCCTGTGTTTCAGAAGTGGCAGAGTGCAGCGTTAAGCCAAGGAGGCTTCCATTGTAAATATGCCCCAATGTGTTGACACCTGTCTTCCTCAGCCGATCCTCGGCTTAGAAATTTGTGTGAGTTTGTTGAAGCCTGAAAGGGCCATACCTTGAACAAGTGCAGCAGAAAGCAACTAAAAAGTTGTCTTTTCACTCTTTAAATCTGTCCCTAAACATTCTCTTTCTTTCTAAACTAGCACTGGGACACTACCTGGACTAGCTGTGTGCTTTAAAAATCCCAATGTTCATCCATTGATGCAGTCATTCATGTGCTAGAGGAGCTGCCCTTCGCTGGCTATCAGTGGGTGGGTGTGTTGGCTTTTGTAGTCTTTTTTACTGTTGAAAAGTCTTTGAATCAGGTTTTGTGGCTGCAAAACCCAGTCCAAAGACCCTTTTTATACGATGGAAAAGTCTTTCTGAATCAAATAGGAGGTTTAATGAACCTTCCCAAATTGCAAACAAGTAGGGGAGTGAAAGAGGTGATCCCTTGTACTTTGCCTATCATAAAAAGTGTATCAATGTTTTGTAAAGTCAATTGCAGTGGTAAACCATTGACCAGTTACAAACTCTGAAGTTGTGGTGGTAATTGATTCACAAAGGTGAAGCTGTCCCTATGGGCGAGCTTACCCTTTGCAAATTGTGTTGGATGGTTTGGAAGAGCCAGCAACGGTACAAGGGATCACGGTCTGTGCTCCACTATGAGTTCCAAATGGAAACATTTTTTTTAAAGCAACAACTGTCTCTCTAATGGATGTGCGCTACTTTAAAAAATGTCTCCTGTTTGTGGAAGCAAATGCAGGGATGTTGGCATTCACAGCCATTCACAAGGGTCAGAAAAATATTTGAGATATATTGTTTTCTTCTTTGGACCTGATTCTGATGCGGTTAGGAAAGCATTCCATCCTAGGGTCTCATTCTGATGTGGTTAGGATGCCTCCTAATGGCATTTGCTCCTTTCAAATCGGATCGGGAACGTGTCTTCCCGACAAAGAGCCCAATTATGATGCGGTTAGGAACATATGCTCCCATTAAAGTCAATGGGAGTCCAACCAAATCGTATCTGGAAGCATCCGGATGCATCATGCTCCGTCGGTCGGATTCTCCCGATCCGAGTGGGTCAGAAACCATTTCCAACCCACGTTAAAATCAGTCCCTAAGTTGTGACATTCACTAAACAGAATCATACCTAAATACCTGTTGATGCTAATGTTTACCATTGTAGAACTATAGCTATAAGACTCACTGCAACTAGAAATTCTGAAATTGAAATGCCATTGTATTTTTAGGATCCATCCAGGAAAATACGACCTTTACATGATAAAATTATACTATCTGAGGATGAGTGTTTGTGGATCTCCTAGATCTGAAGCTATGCCTCTGCTCGGCATCTAAAAGGGCCTAAAAGGGACTTAGACTTCACTGCAAGAGAAAATCCCCACATAGGTTTTCATGGAAACTCATTTAGAAGGACAGAAAGCTTTCATATCCAATGTCAGGTAAGATAAGAGAAAATCCTACAAAGGATTTATGAACCACTTGACCCTTGATATACGAGTTAGTAATGACCTGGAGTCAGTCTTATAATGTCCCCAGCAGGAGTAAAAAACCTAAGCACGTTAAAGGAAGACATACTGATATGATACAGGTGAATGTTTGCTAAAAGCTCTGCTGAGTACAATGTATACCAAAGCACCATATTAAAGAGTAGAACATCTAAACTTTGTTAGATATGGATCCTGTGTATGTATTGTATAAAGATAGTGCCACATCTATTCTAGTGCATGAGATATATACAACTAATATTAATAGGGTTTTGGTTCCAATCGACCTAAACAATCTGTAATGAATTTCAACTGATTTCAATATCTCATATAGGTCTGCTACACAACTTAACCTTCTTCTATATGCGGGATACCACTGTGTACCCCAATTCACAAATGTTGTCATTGTGAGCCCCTTTGCATTAGAAGACACCATTTAACACACCATCTCTCTTCCTCCCATTGGTCATCTCCCCAGGTTTAATTTCACTCCCCATTAACACCCTTGCCATATTTTATTTCTCATCTACTTCCCTTGATGCTCCCAAACCATCATTTAACTGCCTTCTCCAGGCACTCTCTTATCTGTTACATAGCCCAATTGCTTCCCATCAAACATCCTCTTCCTGCCATTTCAATTTATTAATAATAATAATAATAATAATGAATTTTATAAAGCGCATGGTTATGTCATCTCGGCGTGTTCCCGCGCTGTAGTGAGAGAGGAGGGGGCAGCCCAGCCTGCGTTACAAGGCGGCTGCGGGATTAACTAGCGAATACATGGGTTTTAAGCCCCTTTCTGAACTTAGCTTCAGAGGTCTCCATCCGGAGTTTTAGCAGGAGTTTATTCCAGTTCTGAGCTGCCAGGATCGGAAGGATCTGCCCCCCATTCTGACTTTCTTTTTTTTTTTTTGGTAACTCTTTTTATTGATAAATAAAGGAAACAAGAAAAAACAAACAAGGCAATAAAACAATATACTCGGTGTGTATTCAAGGAGGAAGGGAAATGCATTACAGTAAAATACAGGAGATAGTCTACATAGGTGGCGGGCCGAGGCAGAAGACCCAAAGTCAAAGAACATACAAAGCTAAACAATACTAGGAATGTTGGGTCAGGGGGACTGAGGAGGATCAGGTATCTCTGTGAGGGGAGGCATGCATATATCTACTCGGTAGGAGTTCCATTGGCCCCAAATTTTACCCCATTTCTTGGGTCTACCCCGTGCCACATACACCGTCTTCTCCCTGAACATGCACCAATCCATGTTCTCTTTCCATGTCACAATCGTGGGGGGCCTTTGGGATCCCCACAGTTGTGCAATGTCTCTCTTAGCAATCATATTTCCAAGGGTCGCCCATCGTGTCTGTGACACGTCATAATCATTCGGCTCCCACACGTTTAACAAACAACGTGGAGCTTCAGGCAACATCGCGACACCCGTGACCTCATTCATCACAGCATGCACGCGATTCCAGAATATCATAACCTCCGGACATTCCCAAATTATATGAAGAAAGGTACCAAGCAGACCACAGCCACGCTTACATAAACCATCCGTCGAATAACCCATACGAATAAAGCGAGGGCCAGTAACATAAATCCGATGTAGGATCTTAAGCTGGACAAGGCAGAGACGGGCCGGAATCGCGACCTCCTTAGGTGAGGATAGCGCCGATTGTCAGTCCTCGTCATCCAACTCTATACCATCCTCAGTCCAGATTGTCCTTAGGTGTGTGAGCAGGTTTGAGCGATCGTTGATCAATTTCTTGTATATCAAAGAAATGGTGCTATCCGGCACATAACCATCTAGCACCCGATCTTCGAGGGGAGAGGATTCCGGAATGTCGCCACCCCTGGGAAAACCGAACTCAGCGCATGGTGGATCTGTGCATAGCAGAAGAATTCCCTATCACTTAGCTTATATTCTATCTTCAATTCTGCAAAAGTCTTTATCCTGCCCTTAACCCAGAGATCGCCCACTCTACAAATACCAATCATATCCCATTTCTCAAATCCTTTCGTCTTCCACAGGCAACCTAATTTCGCAGATGCATAAAGCGGAGTCACACGGGTCAGTCGATCCCTCCATCCCATGGCCGCAGTCGCACAATGCCACACTCGTACTGCTATCCTAGTGGGTCCCGAGAGCTGTGTTCGAGAAGATCCAGAATAGAGCGCCCTATTATAATCACCACCCGGTAGCAGCCACTTATCCATTTCGAACGCTGGATTCAAAGCAGGACCATACATCCCATGGTTGATTGCTGCGAGCTGAGAAGCCCAATAATATCGCCTGATATCCGGAAGTGCTATACCGCCGTCATACCAGGGAAGCGTTACCTTGGGAAGAGCGATACGCGAACGCCCATCCCATATCAACTGCCTCTGCAAGGTCTCCACCTCCCGGAAATAACTCGCCGGAATGACGTCGAGCGTATTCTGAAGTGCGTACAAAAACCGCTGCAAGGACATCATTTTAAAAAGAGCTGCTCGACCGAAAGGGGATAACGGCAACTTACGCCAGCCCACCACGTCAGATCGTAAACGGTGAAGCGGAGGAAGCAGGTTACGATCGTAGCGAACCGCAGGGTCCAATGTTATAAAAATTCCCAGATACTTAAAACCCGTCTGCGTCATCTGGATAGGACATCCACGCGGCAGAAGTGGGACGCCGCCCGAGAGCACATATATGCAAGACTTGGTCCAGTTAATCACTAGGCCGGAGTTTCTTCCAAACGAATTGAGCACATCAAACAATACATTCAGCGATTTTTGAGGCGCCGTGAGATACAACAAAATGTCGTCTGCATAGAGTGATATGCGATCCTCAAATTCTGGAGTCCATTGTATGCCCTACATCGAAGGCTCCCACTGTAACCAGGCAGCAAGAGGTTCCAAGGCAAGGGCAAATAGAAGCGGGGACAGCGGACAACCTTGCCGCGTACCTCTCCCAAGAACAAAGGGCCTAGAGACCCGACCGTTAACCACAACCTGTGCCAATGGTTCCTCATACAGAAGTTTCACCCAACCAATGAAACCAGGGCCAAAACCAAACTTCGCAAGAGCAGCCCAGCGGTACGGCCATTCCACTGTATCAAAGGCCATCGTAGCGTCCAAGGAAGCCAAGATGGCCGGCTCATGCAGTGAAGTCGCTCTCGCAAGAACACCATGCAAGCGCCGCAAGTTCAATGCTGTGTTGCGACGTGGAAGGAACCCAGATTGGTCCGGATGAATCAGGTCACTGATTTCCTTTAGCAAGCGGTTTGCCAGCAACTTAGCAAGAATCTTAGGCTCAGCATTGAGGAGCGAGATGGGCATGTAAGACGCACAGCGATCCCGTGGTTTCCCTTCCTTATGAATCACCACAATGGTCGCAAGACGCTGATCACGAGGAAGGGAGCCGATATCTCGCGATGCTAGGAACATATCACGAAGATACGGCGCCAGTGTGTCAGGGCGCAATTTGTAAAGTTCGATGGGAAGACCATTATCACAGCGACAAACCCTCAAAAAGAAGTTTTCAGAGTCCTAAATGAACTTAAAAAAGTGAAAGAACAGAGGCCGGAGTTCACTCTAGAGGACTGCCAGAGTTTTCAGAATTTTTTCACCAGCAAAATTGCGGATCTTAATTCGGAAATTGCCTGCACCCCTATACATGCCTGCCCTCCACTGACCACGTCGGCCAAAAAGCCGGTGGCTAGACCTCTGGAGTTTCTTCCCCCCATTATGAAGGAGGACCTGCCCAGGCTTATCGGGAGAGTGAAGTCGGGTTCCCAGGCAGATCCTTGTCCCCCTGACGTTTTCAAACTGGCTATGCCAGGAATTGAAGAGGAGGTATCGAATCTCTTGAACTCCTCTCTAGCATTAGGAAAGGTTCCTAATGCCTTCAAGGAAGCAAGGTTGATCCCTCTGCTGAAAAAGCCTGGGGCAGATGTGAAATGCCTAAAGAATTTTAGGCCTATCTCCCAGATCCCTTTCCTGGCCAAGGTGTTGGAACAGCACGTTTTGGCCGCCCTTTCGGACCATCTAGAAGGGAATGGCCTGCTGGAACCTAACCAATCTGGGTTCCGTGCAAACCACAGCACGGAATTGGTCATGCTGTCCATCATAGATGAGCTTCGAACTAGGGCAGATAAGAGGATACCCGGCGCCCTGGTGCTGTTAGACCTCTCCGCGGCGTTTGACACCGTCAGTCACAAACAACTGTTGACGCGGATGAGAGACTTCGGCATCCGGGGCACAGCCCATGCCTGGTTTGCTTCTTTTTTACAAGGGAGAATACAAAGAGTTCAGTTGGGAGAATTACTCTCCACGGCATCACCAATCTCTTGTGGAGTGCCACAGGGGTCGGCTTTGTCGCCCTTGTTATTTAATATATACCTTCAACCACTGATTGGACTCCTGAATCAGATGGATTGTCAGGTATATAATTACGCTGATGACACCCAAATCATTATCCAAATGGATGATGGGGCACCAGCTAATCTGCAAGCCATCTTGAAGCAGACAGCTAACTGGATGTCACTGAATTCTTTAAAAATCAATCCGGAGAAAACGGAAGTTCTACCTGTTACCATCGCCGGCAACCCATGGCATGATGGATTCTGGCCGAGGGAACTTGGACCGCCCCCGGAGCCGGCAGTGGCTGTAAAAAGCCTTGGCATTTATGTGGATGATAAGCTCTCCATGCGGAAACAGGTCACCACGGTGGTAGGAACTTGTGTTGGCATGTTGCGTCAACTTAGGAAGATCGCGCCATTACTGTCCCATTCTACCCTGCGAAGGGCGGTCTCTGCTATGATCCTGGCAAGACTGGATTATGGTAACTCGCTTTATTTGGGCCTACCTCAAAAACTTTTGGATAAACTGCAGTTGGTGATGAATGATGCCGCCAGGCTCATTCACAAGAAACCCAGGAGCACGCATGTGTCCCCACTCATGCGTGAGTTACATTGGCTCCCAGTAAGGCAGAGGGTGCTTTTTAAAGGGTTATGTATTGCACATAAATCCCTTTATGGTAAGGCACCTAGTTACATCAAGACTCGCCTGACCCCATATACACCGTCCAGGGTGTTAAGATCTGCCGAAGCAACTATGCTCACGCAACCCCGGTTCAGATTGGCGACGGTGGGCGGTCGTGCCATTTCCAACACCCTTCCAGGGGTCTGGACCAGTCTACCGGTGAACCTGCGCAAAGAACCCAATTTGCTGACTTTTCGGAAGAAGCTGAAGACGGTTCTGTTCCAGAAAGCTTGGGGAGGGCTATAAATCGCCTGTAGTGTTCCTTTTGGTTCCTGTGGTGTTTACTGGACAAGCGCTTAGAGACCCCTGGGTTATATAGCGCTATATAAATCGAAAGAAATAAAATAAAATAAATAAATAAATTAGGGCCCATAGCATTCCCGGAGCGAATAAAGCGGATAGCGAGAGCCACCTCGTCAACCGAGAGCGCTGCATCCATCAAGTCCCTGTCTGAGTCCGACAGACGAGGCAACGCAATATCTCGTAACAGCAAATGAGAGTCTTCCTCAGGTCTTTCAGACACTGGGGAATACACATCTCGAAAATATTCAGCAAAGCACTCAACAATGCCAACAGGGTCAGTTACTCGCACGCCATCAAGTCTCTCAATCACTGGAACCACGCGACTCGCCCTCTCCTTTCTGTCCAACCACGCATTCAGTTTCCCAGCCTTGTCGCCCACATCATACAATCGTCCCTGCTGCTAGCAGCGTCTGTCACCAGGGCCCTATAATCAAGTTGCTTGAGACTGAGCACATGAATGGGATCACGAGTAACACCCCGCTCCAAAGCGCTCTCCAGCTCAGCAATCTCAGTCTCAAGGCAGACCACTGCCTCATTTTTGCTTTTCTTGGCGCTCCCAATTAACGACAGTGCCTGCCCACGGATGACCATCTTAAATGCCTCCCACAATGAAACAGGAGAGGACACAGACCCCACATTCTCAACAAAGTACAGATCTAGAGACTTAATCAGTTGAGCTTGGGTTTTAGGGTTACGGAGATACCAAGAATTAATCGGGGCCACCCGTCCCTCAGCACCAGTATGCATATTTATCTGAAGCCACAGAGGGGAGTGGTCCGATATGCCCCGAGCCAGATGTCTAACCTCCCAACTGATGAGGACTGGGCTGCCGGCATCAAAACATAGTCCAATCTGGAAAGACTACCATGTGCACCCGAGTGAAAAGTGTACTGCGCCTGTCCTGGATGCAACAATCTCCAACAGTCTACAAGTCCCAGTGTCTCCAAGAAGCCACTCAACCAAGACTGTGCCCTCGTAAGATCTCTGGGGGGGTAGCGATCTTCCCTCCCGGAAACGACAGAGTTGAAATCTCCACCCAGTATCAGGACACCATCCGGGAGCCCCAAAACTACGCGTCCCAAATCTGCAAAAGTAGTGGTCGTAAACCAGGTGGGACGTATACAGAAAGCAGCGAGACTGTTTTCCCCTCCCACCTACCAGTGAGGGCGACATAACGCCCCCTATCATCAAGGACTATGTCATCGATTTCCAGGGGGAGAGAGTTCCTGACTAGAATACCCACTCCCCTAGAACTAGTGGTGAACCCAGAATGTGCAGCGAGACGATATCCCCGCCTGTTCATAGCGTAACAAGTGTTTCCAATCAAGTGGGTCTCTTGCAATAACACTACATCAGGGGAGAGGCGTCGCAACGTTTGTAACACTACCCCCCTTTTTATCCGATCCCCCAACCCGTTAACATTCCAACACAGTAGCTTCAGCCCCCTACCCCCCATCCCAGCCACCGATGAATTCCCACCCCATGTCGAACACTACACCCAGATCCAGAATTAAAACAATACGTTGCCTTGCGAAAGAAAAGAACATACCCAGTACACTCCCCTCCTCCCCCCAACAGAATCCTGGTACAACTCCCCCCACCCTGCACCCCTGCGTTAGACTCAAAAGCCACCCCAACTTGCAGTGTGCCTGTCGCCCTAACAAAAAAACGAATCTACAAAAAGAAACCCAGAGGAGGAAAGGGTCCCATTCTCCCCCGCCACCTCCAGGTGTACGCTTCAAAACACACAATCATGAAAGTCAGCAAACCACAGTTGTCTGTTGTACACATTGTCCGGAATCCGGGATCCACTGCTCATTCTTGCTCCAACAGGCCACCTTCAGCTCCACCAGAATGTTCCGTGTGATCGCGCCGGGTAGGCAACGTGTCCAGCCAGTCACTCACCCCCTCAGGGCGATCAAAAAAGAGCGTCCGATCATCATACTCAACACGCAAACGGGCCAGGAAAAGCATCGCATACTTCAAATCCATATCTCTCAATCGCCGCTTCACCCCCTGAAACCCCATCCTTTGCTTCTGAACGGATTGGGAGAAGTCCGGGTAGAAGTTCACCGTGGTGTTTTCAAACTTCGTGGGGCCGTCCACCCGTGAAGCCTGCAAGATGGCGTCTCTGTCCCTGAAATTAAAAATGTTAGCAATGATCGGCCGCGGAGGGAAACCCGGCTTCACCTTTCCTCCCGGCACTCTGTGTGCACGTTCCACCGCAAAGAATTTACTCAGGCCCTTGGGGGTGAGGTAGTTGAGGATGAGGTCCTCGACAAGGAGATCAGTGGTCAGTGTTCCAGTATTTTCAGGGACCCCAATAATACGTACATTATTGCGTCTTGCCTGACCCTCAAAATCCTCCAGTCGACGAGCAAAAAGATCGTTAGAGGATTTCAAATTGCGAACCTCTGTCTGCAAGTCGGACATATCCGTCGTGAGGCTGGAGGTCTTCAAGTCTAAGGATTTGAATTTCTCATTAGTCTTTGATAAATCCGTTCTAATGAGATTGACGTCAATGCTTCAGGGCAAGAGCCTCGTATTGCTGGCCGATGGATGTCTTGATACCGGCAATGGCGCCCATGACATCTTGTAGTGTTAAATCAGCCGATACAACAGGATCTTCAAGTACCTCCTCCCGGGCTCTAGGTGTACCACCGGGGGACCTCTTAGGTTGGGTATAACGGTCCATGACATTCGTTTGAGTTGCACCTCCCCGGAAAACGGTCTTGACTTTTCGTATCTCGCCTTCGGGCTTGCTCGTCATGGTAGGCTGCGTGCCCCGAAGGGGCGCTTGAGACTTGGTAAAAATGGCTCCTCAGAATTCACCCACGGGGTCACCAAAGGCAGATTACAGCCAGTATAGTGCTGCAGCCACGCACTCGTTGTTCCCAGGTATATGTTGAAGTCACGGGGTCTAGCTGCGCCCAAAGCCGGTCTCGAGGTAGAACAATGCCAGTGACCAAAAACGAAACAGAAAGTCAACTCTAGGCTGTGGTCGGAACCCCGCCAGCCGATGTTGTTGAATCACTGCCTGGGCACAGTAACAACTCGAGCCCCGGGTGTCTCCACGGGATAGGCCGCAAAAGTTCGAAGTGTCGTAGCGTAGGATCCCGAAGCCCATATCAATTTTTGAAAGCAGCTATTATATCAGCTGGGCCGCGTCATCAATAACCCATCTTCGTAATCAGGATATAGTTCAGGATAGATGCAGGAGGCGGCGAGGGTTTCGGGAGCCCTGTGCTCACGCGGCCATCTCGGATGCGCGCAAAGCTCCTCCCCCCATTCTGACTTTCTTTACCCTCTGTACTGTTAACAGACCGGTCCCACTTGATCTCAAGGACCTCCCTGGAACATAGCTAGTAACAAGATCCCTCGGGTAGGCGGGACCAGATCCCTTGGTATTGCGATGGCAAGTGCAAAGTGCTTTAAACATTACTCTTTTCCTTACTGGGAGCCAGTGCAGGGTGTCGAGGGCTCTTTTAGAGGCAGCCCTCCTTGGCTGCATGCGAACAAGTCGTGCAGCAGCATTCTGCATAACCTGCAGTCTATTGAAACATTTAGCAGTGGCACCCAGATAGAGTATGTTGCCATAATCCATACGAGATGTTATAAGGGCATGTACCAGCGTCTTTCGTGCCTCTATCGGCAGGAGATCCATTGTTTTGCGTAGGCTTTTTAGGACTCCAAAACATTTCCCTACTACGCGCCTGGTGTGCACTTCATAGGAAAGAGTGGGGTCAAGCCATACCCCAAGGTTTTTCGCCTGGGTACATGGTGTAGGTGTCGGGCCCAGACTACAAGGCCACCACGCCGACGTCCAACCCGCCGGATCACCCTACCACAAGCACCTCAGTCTTGTTGCCATTTAGTTTCAGGCAGTTCTTAGCCATCCAGGAGGCAAGCTCCTGCATGCATGCCCTGAAATTAGAGGCTGCCACGTCAGGTGCCCGAGACAGGGAGATCACCAGCTGGGTGTCGTCAGCGTAAGAGACGACCTCCACACCAAAACCCTGCGCTATTTCCGCCAGCGGTGTTACGTACAGGTTGAACAGGGTAGGGCTCAGTGCAGAGCTTGAGGCACACCCTTCTCAAGTTTAAAATCCTTGGAGTAGTGTGCTCCCTATCTAACTTGAAAGCTGCGTTCAGTCAGGAAGGACTTCAGCCATTTCAGGGCCAGGCCCGAGACACCGCCCTTGTTCAGGCACTTTCTCAAGGTTTAATGGGCTACAGTGTCGAAGGCGGCACTCAGATCTAGCATAATCAGGGCCATAGTATGTCCGGCATCGGCCCCCTTCCTGATGGACTCTGTGGCAAGCAGTAGTGCGGTCTCCGTGGAGTAACCAGCGCAAAAACCCGATTGAGACGGATGTAGGAGACTAGTGTCTTCAATATAAGTCATGAGCTGTTGGTTTACCACCTTCTCAGCTAAATTAGCTAGATATGGCAAAAGCGAGATAGGCCTGAGATTCTCCAGTATGTCCTGGCTGATGTTAGGCTTCATCTGGAGTGGTAAAACAACAGCTCTTTTCCAGCTCACTGGCACCGTATGTGATGTAAGCGAGAATTCTAGAACATGCCTAATGTAAGGTTCAAGTATCTCCATACTCTCGCCCAACAATTTAGGTGAGGCGGGATCTCTCGGAGAGCCAGACTTAATGCTGAGACAGATTTTACTGAGCATCTCCGAAGGAGGGATGGTAAAATTGCTCAGTGTCTGACCCGTGACAACTTCATCCGCTATCTCCTCGAATTCCAAACCCCTCCTTACCGTCCCAGAAAAGGATGAGTAGATTTTCTCCACTTTTCCCGAGAAATAGCTCGAAACCCGGTTACAAGACTCCACCGAGCCTTCTGTTGGGGTGGCCCTGATTGAAATGGAATAAATCTCCTTATAGACTTGAAAGAGCTCTCTAGTAGAGTTCTCTGTTGTCCCAATTCTCGCCTAGTAATAAGTGGCTTTAGTCCGTCTAATAAGACCATAGTTTTTTTTCTGTGCCACCTTATACTTTGATCTATCTTGACATGGGAGTTCCTTTCTCCACTGCCTTTCCAAGCGTTTGCATTCAGCTCTTGCATCATGTAGAGCGGAGGTAAACCAGGGTGCAGATTTATGAGCCCCCCCGTCGATTTACTAGGGAGTAGCGGGGCCACCTTATTAAGAGCATTAGCTATCCACCTTTCTGGATTAAGGCAGGCGGTTTCGCTATCTGAGCCCCCTGGGGGCCCTCCCAGAGTCAATGCCTTATTAAAGTCCTCTCACACAAACTGTTTCCATTTCCTGCGTTGATGTTTGCAGGTAGTTTTTTCCTGCATTCCCGTCTCTGGTACTCTCACTACAAAAGGGACCAGAAAGTGATCAGACCAAGGGATAGGGATGGGAGTGGTTACTTCTATATTCTCCAAGCTGGCAAACACAGGATCGAGTAAGTGCCCATGCTGGTGAGTAGGGGCATTTGATTTAAGGCTCAATTGAAACGCCCTAAGATCCTGGCATAGCTCCGAGGCCTTTATTTCCATGGGATCCTCCAAATGAAGATTAAGGTCACCTAATACTAATAGCTTGTCATGTCTTAAAGCTAGAGGGGCAATACCATCAACCAGACAGGATAAAAAACATGTAGGGGGCCCAGGGGGTCTATATACCAAGAACCCTTTTACAGTGAGGTTAGGGTTAATTGTAATTGAAAAAAGGCCTGCCTCACTTTCACATATCGTAATAGTTTCAAGAGAGCATTCAATGGGGGTTTTAGAAATAACCGCTATTCCCCCTCCTCTCCCTGTGGCTCTATCTATTCTGGCTATCATATAGCCTGAGGGGAGTGCCTCAAGGATGTCGGTCTCAGAGTCAGCGTCAAGCCAGGTCTCCGTAAGAAACAGTAGATCCAGCTTTCTATCCAGGAGCATGTCAAAGATTTCACTTCTGTGTTTACTAAGGGATCTACAGTTTAGTAACCCCCCCAGAGTACCCTGCTCTCTGAACGCACAGTGTCTGCAGGCTCCATCTTTGATAACCATCACACTGTGCCTGCGGTCCCTGGCTATGTGCGGGCATAGTCCACGCAGTTCTGCCGCATTATATTTCATTCTTGCTACTGCTAACCGACATGGGGTACTGGCCCCTGCCCCCATCCGGCCACGGACGGGCGCAGATGCGCTTGCCTTTGGCTGCGCGGTCGTTTAAGCATCCTTCTTTTCTCCCTCAAAGCCTCTACAGGTCGAGAGCACTAGACCGCTAACCGGCCCCCCAGCCCACCGGAAGTGTCTGTCTCTACCCTTCCACGCCTTCCGCGCAACGGTGCTAATCACCGCGTCGGACCGGGGCAGGAAGGAGGAAATCGAGAGCAGCCTTCAGGTCAGAATGAGCAGCCCCCCAATCAGGTAAGCTTCGGATGTTTTTAAAAAAAATTTAAATTCTTAAAATACAGATGACCCACAGAATTGCAGCAACACGCTACAAACAATTATTTTAAAATCATTAGCGTAGTTCAAATCAAACGCCGTAGGCAGCAGCTCAAGGGAACTGCCACTGCCCACTCACCACAACGCGGCCGATCTCCAAGTGCCTTTTATCCCTCAAAGCCTCTACAGGTCGAGAGCACTAGACCGCTACCGGCCCCCCAGCCCACCGGAAGTGTCTGTCTCTACCCTTCCTCGCCCTCTGCGCAACGGTGCTAATCACTGCGTCGGACCGGGGCAGGAAGGAGGAAATCGAGAGCAGCCTTTAGGTCAGAGTGAGCAGCCCCCCAATCAGGTAAGCTTCGGATGTTTTTAAAAAATGTTAAATTCTTAAAATACAGCTGACCCACAGAATTGCAGCAACACGCGACAAACAATTATTTTAAAATAATTAGCGTAGTTAAAATGAAATGCCGCACACAGCAGCTCAAGGGCACTGCCACTGCCCACTCACCACCATTTACTTTTCCTACCTGTCCTCAAGAACTATATCTCTTCTCCCTCCCTTGCTCAATCATCATATTCAAAGGCTTTATTCTCCAATTGGTGCCTAGACATACAATAGCATCCACCTGACTCTGGTTGGAGGAGACATGATGTTTCAACAAAAAACACTGTTATACAAAACAAAAATATTGTGCTAAGAATACCGGGATGTCAAAAATTATGTTCCACGCCTCCGAGTAGCCGGCTGTGACCCGTGATCCAAGGACCCGCCCCCAGGAATGGCGGAACGGACACGGACAGTGTCAGACGCGAGGCTGAGCTAGAACTGCCGCGTTTTCTCTTTTCTCGCTGCGCCGTCTCCCGCGGATGAATGCGGACAGACCTGGTGGGGGCGCCTTGACTGTTGGAGCGGATTGTAATGGATTTCCAGGGAGCTTCCGCGAGTGCAGCGTTCGCGTGACACGCTGCTGAGGGTGCTCGCTGTCTCTTCTGATTTAGCCCTTGCTGCACATTGCACTTTTGGAGCAGATTGTAACGGATTTCCAGGGAGCTTCCGCGAGTGCAGCGTTGGTGTGTCACGCTGCTGAGGGTGCTCGCTACTCTTCTGATTCAGCCCCTGCCGCACTTTGCCTCGTTTTCTCTGCCGGTACTGCTGGTATTGCGGGTACTGCTGCTGCTGTTTTATTTCACCTCAGCCTGTACTTTATTTTACTACATCAACGCTGGTTGCTCGCTGACTCTTCTGATTCAGCCCCTGCCGCACTTTGCCTCTTTCTCTCTGCTGGTACTGCTGGTACTGCCGGTACTGCTGCTGTTCTATTTCTGCTAAGCCTGTGCTTTGCTTTACTTGGGAAAAGCTGGAATTGAGGTGGATTGCCCGCCAGTAAAACAGGCAGGTTCAGCTGCTACTACTGCTACTACTGCTATTACTGCCCCTAGACTGTCAGATGAATTCTAGTCCTGCGTGGGACTTGGGTGCACAGTGTGTAATGTCTGATAAATACTTGTGGCTTAATTTGAACAACGCTTTTCACATAACCTTGTTCTACTGGTACTACTGCCTTCAGACCGGGGCATAAAATCAAAACTCTGCAGCAGGATTTCTTGGTTCACAGTGAGTAGGACTTAAATATATTTATTTCTAAGTGGCCTTATCCTCTTGGGCAAGGTACAGAAGCTCAGAAGCATAGGGGGGAGAGAGCAGCGGTTGCAGGTAAAAAAGTTAAAAAGGGCTACAATGGGCAAACCACAGAAGGAGGGTGAAGAGCCCTCAAAACTGAATAAAACAGAATTGGCTGCTCGTCTGAATACAAAGACTCGCCTTGCCCTAGCCAGGAAAGCTGCTCAAAAAGCAGCCAAAGATAAAGATAGAAATAAAGAGAAAAACAAAGAAGAAAATTCTGCGGAAGATACTCTTCCTGAATCTTCAGATGACGATGGGCTTCTTTCATCTTCCTCTTTAAATGTCACAGAGCCTAAGAAAATAGCCGCGGTCTAAACAGTCATCTTAAATGAATCTCTATCCCCCAAGTCAGCATCACCGATGGCAATTTCTCCTCCTATAGTCTCAGAGATAGCATCTCCCGACTTAGTAGGGAAGAATATGAATGGATCTGGCGGTATGGGAAGCAAGGAAAGGAAGGATTTTCCTCTTTTCGCTAAAAGAACTACCCCAAAATCGAACATCCATCAGGCTTCGATGGCTCCTGTCTCCCAGGAGGAGCCTGCTTCTATTGCGTCGTTTAAGGACACAGGTCCATCTGTTTCATCTTTGACGCAGTCCCATGAACAGAGACCGGAGTCTTTACTCATATCCCCAGAACAATCCTCGCAAACGGTGCCAGATGAGTTGATAGATGAGGGGACATCTGGCCAAATCTCCTCTCAAAATCTGAGTAGGCAAGAGGGTGCACAGGTACCAACAGAAGAGGAGACCCAGCTGAGCATTAACAAGAGCCCAAGGGTTATGAACGTAGATCCTGAAGCGGATGAAACAAATCTATCTGGGACAGAAGTTAGATATCAAATGGATATCCGTGAGATGCTGAATCTGATTTTGGATGAAATACGCGAGATAAAGCAAAACCAACAAGTAGAGATAGCTACTCTTCACTCCAGAATGGATAAATTTGAGAAATCGATGTTGGCTTTTCCCAGTAGACTGCAGGAGGCGGAGACAAGGATCTCCGTCCTCGAAGACAAGGTGAATTTGGTTGTGGGAGTCAGCAAAGAAGAAGGTCTCGCTAGAGCACAAACTTGAAGAACTTGAAAATCACTCGAGAAGATCGAATCTAAGATTAGTAGGGGTTCCGGAGGGAGTGGAAGGTTCCGATACTATCCAGTGGGTCTACAGCTTTATTCATCAAGCAGTTCTTCCCGAGTTTGAGGGTGATTTGACAATTACAAGGGCTCATCGGGTCCCAGCACAACATTTTGCAAATTCTCCATTTCCGAGAACGATACTCCTAAATTTTGCTGATTTTAGGATTAAGGAGAAGATTCTGTCCAAGGCCTATCAACAACGGAAGTTCCCTGTGTCAGAAACAATAAAATGCAGGATTTTTCCGGATATGACTGAGTGGCTGCCAAAAGGCGCAGAGAGTTTGTTAAGATCTTACATTTATTAAGGCCAATGGCTCCCAAGCATCGATTGCACAGCAATCAAAATTGAAGGTTTTGGTCAAAGGGAAGTTCTATATGTTTTCTGATATTGAAGATGCACGATCCCTCCTCAAAGAGATCTCTTCTGGTTCTAATGTTTGAAATGGAAAGAATGTTTTCTCTTATATGTCTGCCCGATCAAACAAAAATTAGAAAGAAGGGGGCGTTCCAAGGTTAACGGGTTACAACAGGGTGTAGCAAGAGGACACCCAAAGAAGAAAGAAGAGGGAGGAATGTGGGCAGCGTGGATGGGGAGGGGGGCTCCACATTCCGGGGGGGGTCAAGGGTGGGGGGGGGTAAACGCAGTAAAAAGGAACAAGTGCAGTAGGTTTTGTAATTTGATTTTTATCAATGTTTGGTACGGAATATGTAGAAGAATTTACAAGCCTCTAGATGAAATGTAATTCATGTGATATACTGTCCATAAATGCGAACGGTTTGCTTAATAAGCAGAAGTATGGAGCTTTACTGAAATGGGTAATAACTCTTAAACCGCAGGTGGTCTTTTTTCAGGAGACGCATCTGAAAATAAATGCCCCAAAGTTGTTCTTGCCGAGATATTTCTCTCATGGGTTCTTCTCCTCAGCAGGGATTGCCCAGAGGGGAGTTGCTATTTATTTTGCAAGGAACCTTCCTTGGGAAATCCTTCAGGTTCAAAGAGACTCTAGAGGTAGATGGCTTTGGGTTGCAGCGAAGCTGTTGGGAAAAATATTTAACTTTGTGAACTATTATGGCCCCATCCTCGATGATATCTCGGGCCTGTTGGAAATTAGTGAGGTTTTAAGGGGCACCACAGGGCAAATCATATTAGGAGGAGACTTCAATTATATCCAGAATTTGAGGAGGGATGCTTCTAACAAGAACAAAAGGCAATTAAAACCTAAGACAAAATGTGTGTTTGAATCACTCCTGGCAGAATACCAATTGCGGGATTCCTGGCGTTCTTTGAATATAGATAAGGAGGCCTATACATGCTATTCTAACAGGTTTCAATCAGCATCCAGAATAGACTTTTTTTTTTACTTCTAGATCACTTCAGATCTCTAGAACTTTGATAGGATGTAACCCTTTTCGGATCATGGGAGGGTTGAAGTTGAGCTTGTGTTAGGAGGAATGGAAGGGGAGCGCCCCAGGTGGCAGCTGGATCGCACCCTTCTTCAGAACAAGGATTGGGTTTCAGGGTTCAAGGAATGGGTGACAGAATTTTTTTCAGTGAATAAAGATTCAGCTGAGCCTTTTTCTGTATGGGGTGCATTCAAAGCAGCTGCCCGGGGGCAGATCATTGCGTTTTCCAGCAATAAGGCAAATGATCGCAAGCGAAAAATATCCGCTCTTCAGAGTGCTGCCGAGAGGGAATATGCTCTAAAACTTAATCAACAGACGAATCAATGGGAGCAGGCTAAAGCTCTATTAAGGGTTTTTTTCACCCTAGAGGAGATAAATAGTTCAAAGGCCTTCCAGCAAAGGGTCTACGAATAGAGTCAATTGGCGGGGAAGCTTCTGGCTAATTCTATTAGAAAGAAACAAGAGTCATCCATCATTTTAGAAAATTCGAGATCCTCAAGGTGGAGTAGAAACACAGAGTGAAGGAATCGCGAAAATATTTCTGGATCACTATGAGAGAATTTACTCCACGGAATATCAGGTGGAGGAAACAATGATTCAGGAATATTTTGTTAACCTAGAAATTCCTAAAATCCCCGATTCCCGAAGTAATCAAATCGGGTGTGAAATAAGCTCCATCGAAATTCACGACAGCATAAAGGCAACATCGGGAGCAAAGGCTTCCGGACAGGACGGGTTCCCTATCGAATTTTAAAAGGTGTTTACTAGGGAACTTGAAGAACCTCTGAAAAATGTATTTAATCACATTAGATTAGGTGGAAAAGTCCCTCCAGAATTCAAAGAATCCACAATTATTAGCTTCGTCAAAAAGGATAAAAACCCAGAAGATGTGGATTCTTATAGACCGATCAGCTTGCTGAACTCCGATTACAAGTTACTTATGAAAATCTGGGTGCAAAGATTTGTGTTAGCGGCTCAGGAGGTAATCCATCAAGATCAGATGGGTTTTATTGCGAGTCTATATATGGCAGCTAATACATAATTTCTGATACAGGCTTTAGATCATGATGCAGAAAAGGCATTCGATCTAGTTAATTGGTCAGCGCTTTTTTTTTCTCTGGGCCATTTTGGATTCCCTGCTTCAATTATTCAAATGATAAATAATATCTATGAAGGGGCATCAGCCCAGATAATTATCAATGCTAAACAAGCTGGGAAGATTAAAATAAATCGGGGAACTAGGCAAGGTTGCCCATTGTCCCCCTTGCTTTTTATTTTCTTTATCGAACCCTTAGTAACAAGAATAAGGAACAATGTTACTATTTTACCCCCCATCGTCGGGATAAAGCACTTCGGGTGGCTAACTACAAGAGAATGTCTTTTTTATCATGCTGGCTGGCGTATTATACCCCAGAGGCCCTGGAGAGAATGTTCCCGGAAGTCGAGAATAAGTGTTTTAGATGTAAAGCTATGGGCCAGGGAGGATGGTGTCATATCTTCTTTTCCTGCCCGAAGTTGGAATCTTTTGGGAAGTGGATATTCGTAGATATGGAGCTGGCAACTGGGAAAGTATTTTTGCCGGAAGCAGAGGTGGCCCTGTTTGGCATATGTAAGGAGAGGAGCAGGTTTAACAAAACAGAAGAAGTATTTATTTTTATTTCTTGTGTAGTTGCACTGTCTTTAATCCTTCAAAATTGGAAATCTATGGTGATTCCATCACAGTTAAAATGGTTCTATAAAATGAGAAGAACTTGTAATTTCAAAAGAGCTTATGCAGGCAGGGTGGGAGCCATTGCAAGATTCGAAAGAAATTGGAAATATTTTGAGAAACTGGAATTGTTGAAGGGAAGTTGATGAGGAGGGAGAGGAGAATGTGAATTTTTGCACTTTTTTTGTAATATTGCTGCTTCATAATAGCTGTTTTTGCACTATATTGCACTAGCACTTTAAAATTGCACTTTATTGGATTATATCTCCTCTTGCAGTTGCACCTTATTGCAGTTTTTGCACTTTTTGCAGTGGTATTGTTTACTTAAAATTGCGGTTTTTGCACAAGGGCCTTGTAAGTTTTTATAATGGTCTCTTTCCCTTTTAATCCTCTCTTTTTACTCCAGTTTTATCTCTTGTACATTGTCAGAAAATTGTCTAACTGTTAAAAATTTGATGTGAACAATGTCTTTTTTTCAGTTCTGTACCAATGGTTTCCTATTGCCTTGTTCAATAAAAAAATTATAATTTTTTTTCAAAAGAAATTATGTTAGACAGAAACATCGAAGGTTAGAATATCATTTAGGTGTTTTTTTATAGCATTGTCAAATGTATCGAATTCGAAAATATCACTATATGTCATATTGTTTGTAAGTTTTACTTTGTATGTGATTAATTGTAGTGTTTGCTTTATATGTTTAATATTTTTTTTATGTTTACTAAGATAAATTATTTTTAAAATGTGTACTTTTAGTTGTATTAAAGTGTAAAAATAATGTATATATAATTGTTTTTTGTAGCAGGATTTTGAGTTATTAGGGGATAAGGTTGGAGAGATTTTTAAAAAGTTTATATCTTAATTTAAATGTAATGTTAATTATTTTAATGATATGCAAATGAATGTTGCAAAATGTATACATTAATTTTTTATATTCATTTTTCTAACAGTTTATAATGATTTTGAATGCACATATTAGTTATATTAAATGTACAACCTTTCAATAATTATTTCAATTATAACAAATTGGAATATTTAAAATATATGAAAAATAATTTCAATAATGTAAAATATTTGTAAATCTTTAAAATATTTTTTATTTAATGGTTTTGTAAATCAATTTTGATAAAATTCAAATTATTTCCATGGATTTTTTATTGTTGACAGTTCTAAAGCTATATTAAATAAATTGTTTGAAAATGGTTTAATTTGTATACTAAGTTTTAGAACAGTTTTCTAATTAAATTATGAAAATAGAATAAATATGTATTATTTATAATGTATATGTAATTGTCACCCCTTTAATGTCCAACACCCGCGTTGAATTTATATAGACTGGAGTGGAATAGAAACTGCCACCCCTAGTATATGTTACCCCTTTATTGTCTAATACTTTCTTCAAAATTGTTCATGTTGGAGTAGGAATAGTAATAGTGATTGTCACACCTTTAGTGTGCAACACCTTCCTCAAATTGGTATGGATTGGAGTTGAATAGTTACACCGTTCGTGTCCAGCACATTCCCTAAATTGGTTTTGATCGGAGTGGGAATAGTAAATATACCCCGTTAGTGTCCAACACCTTCCCCAAATTGGTTTACATTTTAGTGTAAATAGTAAATGTCACCTCTTTAGTGTCCATCAGTTTCTGTCTAAGGGTTCACATTGGAGCGTGATTATTTAATTTAATAATTTTAGTGTGATATAAATGTCTTATTGTAATTCTAAATACTAGCAGTAGTTTATGTATTTTAATTAGTATTTTTTGTGTTTAGAAAAATATTTTTAAAAGTTTTTAGTTGTATATTAGTAATAAATAAAATTATGAAAGACAAATCTTAAATGGAATAAACATAAGTAACTCATGTTTAAAGTTGTATTTATATTTGTATAGTTTATTTATTGTAGATTTTTAAACATATATATTTCTAATAAAAATAAACATTTATATATAGATGAATAAAACTGTTTTAATACAATTGTATTATTAAATAAACAGCGAAAATTATATTTAAATAGTACTGTACGTATGTTGTAAATTTTACATTTGTTAAATGATTCTCATATACATATTTTCAACATAATTTTTATGTAACTTTTTTCTATATATAATAATTGTATATTTTTATACTATTATTTAGTTTATACTAAACCATTAAAAAAAATTGCACATTTTTTACCTATTTTCCCATTAATTTCTAGGGGAGACAGTCTTTTTTTAGCTTTATTAAGTGGCCATTTTCTTACTGCTATCTTCTATTTTGTAGTCTATTTGTGTCATTTTTTTGACTGCTTTCCAGGATCCATGTTGCAGTAAGGTGCTGCTATCCGTCAGAACAGTTTAGTTCTTTATAAATGGAGTTTTGCGGGTAGGGGAGGATTAGAAGTTAGTTATAACATTTGAGGGTTTTTTGTTAATTTAGTTGTATTAATTGTAGTGTTTTGAACTAGTGTTTAAGTTTGGCTTTTCGTACACAGGTGTAGTAATGTGGCAATATGTTATATTATGTTATGTTACTTGCTAAATGATGATTACGTGTAATTTATATGTGCTTTTTGGAATGTAATGCTTTTTCTGTTTTCTTTGAAGGATTTTGTCTATGTTCGTGTCCTCTGGCCATTGGAATTTACCATTTTTTTAAACGAAATCTCTTTTGGTTTAGAAACAATATATTTCACTTTGATTTCCCTTTCTTTTGAGTTATCATCAGCGTTTCTTTTTTAAACACCGTTTTTTATGGCTCCTAGATACTTTAGATTACTTTGAGACCTCTCTATTGGGTTGGATTTATTTTTGTCTTTTTTGGGCATTTTGAATAACCTTTTTCCTGGTTTTCATGGATCATACTTTTTGACTAAGTGGATCGAAAGAATGATCTGCAGTTACAGAACAGGATATTATATTTGTTTTATTTGTTTTGGGTGGGAAATTTTATATTTTATCATTTGTGTAATTATTTTGTGATTGTTATTGGGAAATGTGTATTTAATGTTTTCTAATTTTTTATGTACTGGATTGAGTTTGCTCTTTGTATATATATATATACGTGAACAAGGCTTCTCGAAGCCGAAACATGTTGTAGGTGAAATAAACACCCTTGAACTCTGGATTGTCTGGAGAATTCCAAATTAGTACGCTCTCAGCCATATGGAATACGCCAGACAATCCAGAATTCAAGGGTGTTTATTTCACCTACAACATGTATCGGCTTCGAGAAGCCTTGTTCACGTAAGTGAGTGCACTTATAAAAACAACTGATAAAGCTTTGTGCAAGTCATGGACATAAACATAGAACTTGAAAATTCATACACACGGCAGGGGAATAGCTGACATCTTTGAATGTGCAAAGCATCATGTTCGGAACAGTTGATGAGGCAAATGCCACATGAATAAAAGTGAATATAATGAAATGAAAATGTAAGATTCACAACTTACATTTTAGTGCAAATACACTTCGGATGACGTTCAGTGTTACAGTCTCAAATGTCAGACAAATCGGAAAGTGTAACCCAAAGCACGTGTTGAGTGCCGTTAACTGATACGTGAATGCATAAACAAAGGCATAATCAACTTGACATCTGAACTCCCAAAGATACAATAGATCAAAGCGACTAGACATGTGAGATTCAAAATAGTGGTCGCAAATACACATAAAAAAACAAAACAAATTTGGAATAGATCCACAGCCTGTATGCATATACTGGACAATGTGTCCAAGATTAAACATGCAGAAAGGTCTTCCTGCTTGAAAAATTCAAAGCAGCTGGTTGTTGCGTAAACGCATGTATTGCAGCGGCCCAGAAATTATAAGCCACGACAATAGGGAGCCCTAATTTACCAATTGTAACATTAGCTTACATGGGGTAGAAGAATGGGAACATCTCGTTACTACGTAAAATACGCATGTTCCGCTACTCAGGGGGATAGTATGAATGTACTTTGCCTCAGTCAGGCTCAGTGATAATGAGTCATGATAAAATACAGCCCTCACTAACCAATGGTCACGAATGCTCCAAGGGCTAGGAGAGTGAAAACATCAAGTTTTGCCACTCATAGGGGTAGCACATATGTAGAATGCCTCTGTCCTGCAGAGTGATATTTTCATGGGTTATCACAGAAAGTAATAAGTGCAAACGCACAAAATTCTGCCGCAAGGTCGATAGTACTTGCCACAGTTGCCCATCAGTGAAGGCGTGCTCGGTGATAGGAATGTGTCCTACGGTAAGCAGAATGCAACTTCCTGCAGGGAGAGGCGTGAGTCTTCAAATATGGGGGACAAAAGGGGCACATCGTTTCTATTTTAAACATCTTGCCAGACTGTAAAGCAGCCTACTAAAGGTATTAATTGAAGACAGCATGAATTACAAACTGACATTGAAACTTACTCAAAGCTAATAATGTTTTAGCGCACTAAGGACTTCAAATCCCATAAAGCATCAAGGGGCTTGCAATCAGCGAACGCCCACTGAGGGGTTTGTACCAATAATATAAACCGGATATGCTAATTAGTGCGTGCATCCAGTGCAGTTTGTGCAGCCCATGAAGAAGGGGCATGGTGGCCCTGAAACGCGTCAGCAAAATGAAAGAAATACGGAGCATGAAGGCAAGATGCAAGTGTATGCTGAAGAGCGAAACGTTGTCGAGTGCTCTCAGAATGCTACGGGACATTTTTGTTGATTGAGATTTTCCATACGGCGGCCCAGCCGTGCTGAGAGGCACCATCACCTACGGGAAGCAGAATGCAACTTCCTTCAGAGAGAGGCTTGAGTCTTCAACTATGCGGGACTCTGGGGCACATCTTTTCTATTTTAAACATCTTGCCAGACTGCAAAGCAGCCTACTAAAGGTATTAATTGAAGACAGCATGAAATACAAACTGACATTGGAACTTACTCAAAGCTAATAATGTTTTAGCGCACTAAGGACTTCAAATCCCATAAAGCATCAGGGGGCTTGCAATCAGCGAATGCCCACTGAGGGGTTTGTACCAATAAAATAAACCGGATATGCTAATTAGTGCGTGCATCCAGTGCAGTTATGGCAGCCCATATATATATATATATATATATCCAAACGAAAAGGTTGCCCTTGAGGAAACGCCAACACAGTGGGTGAATATCTCCATAATTTATTTTAGGCAGCAGGCACAGCATAACATCTCTCTCCCACAAAAAAGGCCAAATGCATTTCGGGCTCCCGCCCTTGCTCACTGGCTGTTCACAGAAACATCGGCAGCTGTGTGGACTCAATATCAATACACCCCGCCCCAGTGGGACTTCTTGCCTCAATGCTTGTTGGGTGTTGTAGTCCATAAAAACCATTGTTGGTGCTGATAGACATTCATGTAAAGTTCAACTTTTTTCCCAAGTGGGTTCCATGGGGGAGATGCACCTCAGTACCTGCAAGTGTTCAGTCCCAAAATATCGGAATCACCAACTCCTCATGGCACCCGATTCTTCAAGTGCCAATGGACCGCTAGTCAGGCGGCGGAGCGTTTCCGCGACGAGGCGCGCCGCATTGTATCCAAACGAAAAGGTTGCCCTTGAGGAAACGCCAACACAGTGGGTGAATATCTCCATAATTTATTTTAGGCAGCAGGCACAGCATAACATCTCTCTCCCACAAAAAAGGCCAAATGCATTTCGGGCTCCCGCCCTTGCTCACTGGCTGTTCACAGAAACATCGGCAGCTGTGTGGACTCAATATCAATACACCCCGCCCCAGTGGGACTTCTTGCCTCAATGCTTGTTGGGTGTTGTAGTCCATAAAAACCATTGTTGGTGCTGATAGACATTCATGTAAAGTTCAACTTTTTTCCCAAGTGGGTTCCATGGGGAAGATGCACCTCAGTACCTGCAAGTGTTCAGTCCCAAAATATCGGAATCACCAACTCCTCATGGCACCCGATTCTTCAAGTGCCAATGGACCGCTAGTCAGGCGGCGGAGCGTTTCCGCGACGAGGCGCGCCGCATTGTATCCAAACGAAAAGGTTGCCCTTGAGGAAACGCCAACACAGTGGGTGAATATCTCCATAATTTATTTTAGGCAGCACGGACAGCATAACATCTCTCTCCCACAAAAAAGGCCAAATGCATTTCGGGCTCCCGCCCTTGCTCACTGGCTGTTCACAGAAACATCGGCAGCTGTGTGGACTCAATATCAATACACCCCGCCCCAGTGGGACTTCTTGCCTCAATGCTTGTTGGGTGTTGTAGTCCATAAAAACCATTGTTGGTGCTGATAGACATTCATGTAAAGTTCAACAGCTGCCGATGTTTCTGTGAACAGCCAGTGAGCAAGGGCGGGAGCCCGAAATGCATTTGGCCTTTTTTGTGGGAGAGAGATGTTATGCTGTGCCTGCTGCCTAAAATAAATTATGGAGATATTCACCCACTGTGTTGGCGTTTCCTCAAGGGCAACCTTTTCGTTTGGATACAATGCGGCGCGCCTCGTCGCGGAAACGCTCCGCCGCCTGACTAGCGGTCCATTGGCACTTGAAGAATCGGGTGCCATGAGGAGTTGGTGATTCCGATATTTTGGGACTGAACACTTGCAGGTACTGAGGTGCATCTCCCCCATGGAACCCACTTGGGAAAAAAGTTGAACTTTACATGAATGTCTATCAGCACCAACAATGGTTTTTATGGACTACAACACCCAACAAGCATTGAGGCAAGAAGTCCCACTGGGGCGGGGTGTATTGATATTGAGTCCACACAGCTGCCGATGTTTCTGTGAACAGCCAGTGAGCAAGGGCGGGAGCCCGAAATGCATTTGGCCTTTTTTGTGGGAGAGAGATGTTATGCTGTGCCTGCTGCCTAAAATAAATTATGGAGATATTCACCCACTGTGTTGGCGTTTCCTCAAGGGCAACCTTTTCGTTTGGATACAATGCGGCGCGCCTCGTCGCGGAAACGCTCCGCCGCCTGACTAGCGGTCCATTGGCACTTGAAGAATCGGGTGCCATGAGGAGTTGGTGATTCCGATATTTTGGGACTGAACACTTGCAGGTACTGAGGTGCATCTCCCCCATGGAACCCACTTGGGAAAAAAGTTGAACTTTACATGAATGTCTATCAGCACCAACAATGGTTTTTATGGACTACAACACCCAACAAGCATTGAGGCAAGAAGTCCCACTGGGGCGGGGTGTATTGATATTGAGTCCACACAGCTGCCGATGTTTCTGTGAACAGCCAGTGAGCAAGGGCGGGAGCCCGAAATGCATTTGGCCTTTTTTGTGGGAGAGAGATGTTATGCTGTGCCTGCTGCCTAAAATAAATTATGGAGATATTCACCCACTGTGTTGGCGTTTCCTCAAGGGCAACCTTTTCGTTTGGATACAATGCGGCGCGCCTCGTCGCGGAAACGCTCCGCCGCCTGACTAGCGGTCCATTGGCACTTGAAGAATCGGGTGCCATGAGGAGTTGGTGATTCCGATATTTTGGGACTGAACACTTGCAGGTACTGAGGTGCATCTCCCCCATGGAACCCACTTGGGAAAAAAGTTGAACTTTACATGAATGTCTATCAGCACCAACAATGGTTTTTATGGACTACAACACCCAACAAGCATTGAGGCAAGAAGTCCCACTGGGGCGGGGTGTATTGATATTGAGTCCACACAGCTGCCGATGTTTCTGTGAACAGCCAGTGAGCAAGGGCGGGAGCCCGAAATGCATTTGGCCTTTTTTGTGGGAGAGAGATGTTATGCTGTGCCTGCTGCCTAAAATAAATTATGGAGATATTCACCCACTGTGTTGGCGTTTCCTCAAGGGCAACCTTTTCGTTTGGATACAATGCGGCGCGCCTCGTCGCGGAAACGCTCCGCCGCCTGACTAGCGGTCCATTGGCACTTGAAGAATCGGGTGCCATGAGGAGTTGGTGATTCCGATATTTTGGGACTGAACACTTGCAGGTACTGAGGTGCATCTCCCCCATGGAACCCACTTGGGAAAAAAGTTGAACTTTACATGAATGTCTATCAGCACCAACAATGGTTTTTATGGACTACAACACCCAACAAGCATTGAGGCAAGAAGTCCCATTGGGGCGGGGTGTATTGATATTGAGTCCACACAGCTGCCGATGTTTCTGTGAACAGCCAGTGAGCAAGGGCGGGAGCCCGAAATGCATTTGGCCTTTTTTGTGGGAGAGAGATGTTATGCTGTGCCTGCTGCCTAAAATAAATTATGGAGATATTCACCCACTGTGTTGGCGTTTCCTCAAGGGCAACCTTTTCGTTTGGATACAATGCGGCGCGCCTCGTCGCGGAAACGCTCTGCCGCCTGACTAGCGGTCCATTGGCACTTGAAGAATCGGGTGCCATGAGGAGTTGGTGATTCCGATATTTTGGGACTGAACACTTGCAGGTACTGAGGTGCATCTCCCCCATGGAACCCACTTGGGAAAAAAGTTGAACTTTACATGAATGTCTATCAGCACCAACAATGGTTTTTATGGACTACAACACCCAACAAGCATTGAGGCAAGAAGTCCCACTGGGGCGGGGTGTATTGATATTGAGTCCACACAGCTGCCGATGTTTCTGTGAACAGCCAGTGAGCAAGGGCGGGAGCCCGAAATGCATTTGGCCTTTTTTGTGGGAGAGAGATGTTATGCTGTGCCTGCTGCCTAAAATAAATTATGGAGATATTCACCCACTGTGTTGGCGTTTCCTCAAGGGCAACCTTTTCGTTTGGATACAATGCGGCGCGCCTCGTCGCGGAAACGCTCCGCCGCCTGACTAGCGGTCCATTGGCACTTGAAGAATCGGGTGCCATGAGGAGTTGGTGATTCCGATATTTTGGGACTGAACACTTGCAGGTACTGAGGTGCATCTCCCCCATGGAACCCACTTGGGAAAAAAGTTGAACTTTACATGAATGTCTATCAGCACCAACAATGGTTTTTATGGACTACAACACCCAACAAGCATTGAGGCAAGAAGTCCCACTGGGGCGGGGTGTATTGATATTGAGTCCACACAGCTGCCGATGTTTCTGTGAACAGCCAGTGAGCAAGGGCGGGAGCCCGAAATGCATTTGGCCTTTTTTGTGGGAGAGAGATGTTATGCTGTGCCTGCTGCCTAAAATAAATTATGGAGATATTCACCCACTGTGTTGGCGTTTCCTCAAGGGCAACCTTTTCGTTTGGATACAATGCGGCGCGCCTCGTCGCGGAAACGCTCCGCCGCCTGACTAGCGGTCCATTGGCACTTGAAGAATCGGGTGCCATGAGGAGTTGGTGATTCCGATATTTTGGGACTGAACACTTGCAGGTACTGAGGTGCATCTCCCCCATGGAACCCACTTGGGAAAAAAGTTGAACTTTACATGAATGTCTATCAGCACCAACAATGGTTTTTATGGACTACAACACCCAACAAGCATTGAGGCAAGAAGTCCCACTGGGGCGGGGTGTATTGATATTGAGTCCACACAGCTGCCGATGTTTCTGTGAACAGCCAGTGAGCAAGGGCGGGAGCCCGAAATGCATTTGGCCTTTTTTGTGGGAGAGAGATGTTATGCTGTGCCTGCTGCCTAAAATAAATTATGGAGATATTCACCCACTGTGTTGGCGTTTCCTCAAGGGCAACCTTTTCGTTTGGATACAATGCGGCGCGCCTCGTCGCGGAAACGCTCCGCCGCCTGACTAGCGGTCCATTGGCACTTGAAGAATCGGGTGCCATGAGGAGTTGGTGATTCCGATATTTTGGGACTGAACACTTGCAGGTACTGAGGTGCATCTCCCCCATGGAACCCACTTGGGAAAAAAGTTGAACTTTACATGAATGTCTATCAGCACCAACAATGGTTTTTATGGACTACAACACCCAACAAGCATTGAGGCAAGAAGTCCCACTGGGGCGGGGTGTATTGATATTGAGTCCACACAGCTGCCGATGTTTCTGTGAACAGCCAGTGAGCAAGGGCGGGAGCCCGAAATGCATTTGGCCTTTTTTGTGGGAGAGAGATGTTATGCTGTGCCTGCTGCCTAAAATAAATTATGGAGATATTCACCCACTGTGTTGGCGTTTCCTCAAGGGCAACCTTTTCGTTTGGATACAATGCGGCGCGCCTCGTCGCGGAAACGCTCCGCCGCCTGACTAGCGGTCCATTGGCACTTGAAGAATCGGGTGCCATGAGGAGTTGGTGATTCCGATATTTTGGGACTGAACACTTGCAGGTACTGAGGTGCATCTCCCCCATGGAACCCACTTGGGAAAAAAGTTGAACTTTACATGAATGTCTATCAGCACCAACAATGGTTTTTATGGACTACAACACCCAACAAGCATTGAGGCAAGAAGTCCCATTGGGGCGGGGTGTATTGATATTGAGTCCACACAGCTGCCGATGTTTCTGTGAACAGCCAGTGAGCAAGGGCGGGAGCCCGAAATGCATTTGGCCTTTTTTGTGGGAGAGAGATGTTATGCTGTGCCTGCTGCCTAAAATAAATTATGGAGATATTCACCCACTGTGTTGGCGTTTCCTCAAGGGCAACCTTTTCGTTTGGATACAATGCGGCGCGCCTCGTCGCGGAAACGCTCTGCCGCCTGACTAGCGGTCCATTGGCACTTGAAGAATCGGGTGCCATGAGGAGTTGGTGATTCCGATATTTTGGGACTGAACACTTGCAGGTACTGAGGTGCATCTCCCCCATGGAACCCACTTGGGAAAAAAGTTGAACTTTACATGAATGTCTATCAGCACCAACAATGGTTTTTATGGACTACAACACCCAACAAGCATTGAGGCAAGAAGTCCCACTGGGGCGGGGTGTATTGATATTGAGTCCACACAGCTGCCGATGTTTCTGTGAACAGCCAGTGAGCAAGGGCGGGAGCCCGAAATGCATTTGGCCTTTTTTGTGGGAGAGAGATGTTATGCTGTGCCTGCTGCCTAAAATAAATTATGGAGATATTCACCCACTGTGTTGGCGTTTCCTCAAGGGCAACCTTTTCGTTTGGATACAATGCGGCGCGCCTCGTCGCGGAAACGCTCCGCCGCCTGACTAGCGGTCCATTGGCACTTGAAGAATCGGGTGCCATGAGGAGTTGGTGATTCCGATATTTTGGGACTGAACACTTGCAGGTACTGAGGTGCATCTCCCCCATGGAACCCACTTGGGAAAAAAGTTGAACTTTACATGAATGTCTATCAGCACCAACAATGGTTTTTATGGACTACAACACCCAACAAGCATTGAGGCAAGAAGTCCCACTGGGGCGGGGTGTATTGATATTGAGTCCACACAGCTGCCGATGTTTCTGTGAACAGCCAGTGAGCAAGGGCGGGAGCCCGAAATGCATTTGGCCTTTTTTGTGGGAGAGAGATGTTATGCTGTGCCTGCTGCCTAAAATAAATTATGGAGATATTCACCCACTGTGTTGGCGTTTCCTCAAGGGCAACCTTTTCGTTTGGATACAATGCGGCGCGCCTCGTCGCGGAAACGCTCCGCCGCCTGACTAGCGGTCCATTGGCACTTGAAGAATCGGGTGCCATGAGGAGTTGGTGATTCCGATATTTTGGGACTGAACACTTGCAGGTACTGAGGTGCATCTCCCCCATGGAACCCACTTGGGAAAAAAGTTGAACTTTACATGAATGTCTATCAGCACCAACAATGGTTTTTATGGACTACAACACCCAACAAGCATTGAGGCAAGAAGTCCCACTGGGGCGGGGTGTATTGATATTGAGTCCACACAGCTGCCGATGTTTCTGTGAACAGCCAGTGAGCAAGGGCGGGAGCCCGAAATGCATTTGGCCTTTTTTGTGGGAGAGAGATGTTATGCTGTGCCTGCTGCCTAAAATAAATTATGGAGATATTCACCCACTGTGTTGGCGTTTCCTCAAGGGCAACCTTTTCGTTTGGATACAATGCGGCGCGCCTCGTCGCGGAAACGCTCCGCCGCCTGACTAGCGGTCCATTGGCACTTGAAGAATCGGGTGCCATGAGGAGTTGGTGATTCCGATATTTTGGGACTGAACACTTGCAGGTACTGAGGTGCATCTCCCCCATGGAACCCACTTGGGAAAAAAGTTGAACTTTACATGAATGTCTATCAGCACCAACAATGGTTTTTATGGACTACAACACCCAACAAGCATTGAGGCAAGAAGTCCCACTGGGGCGGGGTGTATTGATATTGAGTCCACACAGCTGCCGATGTTTCTGTGAACAGCCAGTGAGCAAGGGCGGGAGCCCGAAATGCATTTGGCCTTTTTTGTGGGAGAGAGATGTTATGCTGTGCCTGCTGCCTAAAATAAATTATGGAGATATTCACCCACTGTGTTGGCGTTTCCTCAAGGGCAACCTTTTCGTTTGGATACAATGCGGCGCGCCTCGTCGCGGAAACGCTCCGCCGCCTGACTAGCGGTCCATTGGCACTTGAAGAATCGGGTGCCATGAGGAGTTGGTGATTCCGATATTTTGGGACTGAACACTTGCAGGTACTGAGGTGCATCTCCCCCATGGAACCCACTTGGGAAAAAAGTTGAACTTTACATGAATGTCTATCAGCACCAACAATGGTTTTTATGGACTACAACACCCAACAAGCATTGAGGCAAGAAGTCCCACTGGGGGGGGGTGTATTGATATTGAGTCCACACAGCTGCCGATGTTTCTGTGAACAGCCAGTGAGCAAGGGCGGGAGCCCGAAATGCATTTGGCCTTTTTTGTGGGAGAGAGATGTTATGCTGTGCCTGCTGCCTAAAATAAATTATGGAGATATTCACCCACTGTGTTGGCGTTTCCTCAAGGGCAACCTTTTCGTTTGGATACAATGCGGCGCGCCTCGTCGCGGAAACGCTCCGCCGCCTGACTAGCGGTCCATTGGCACTTGAAGAATCGGGTGCCATGAGGAGTTGGTGATTCCGATATTTTGGGACTGAACACTTGCAGGTACTGAGGTGCATCTCCCCCATGGAACCCACTTGGGAAAAAAGTTGAACTTTACATGAATGTCTATCAGCACCAACAATGGTTTTTATGGACTACAACACCCAACAAGCATTGAGGCAAGAAGTCCCACTGGGGCGGGGTGTATTGATATTGAGTCCACACAGCTGCCGATGTTTCTGTGAACAGCCAGTGAGCAAGGGCGGGAGCCCGAAATGCATTTGGCCTTTTTTGTGGGAGAGAGATGTTATGCTGTGCCTGCTGCCTAAAATAAATTATGGAGATATTCACCCACTGTGTTGGCGTTTCCTCAAGGGCAACCTTTTCGTTTGGATACAATGCGGCGCGCCTCGTCGCGGAAACGCTCCGCCGCCTGACTAGCGGTCCATTGGCACTTGAAGAATCGGGTGCCATGAGGAGTTGGTGATTCCGATATTTTGGGACTGAACACTTGCAGGTACTGAGGTGCATCTCCCCCATGGAACCCACTTGGGAAAAAAGTTGAACTTTACATGAATGTCTATCAGCACCAACAATGGTTTTTATGGACTACAACACCCAACAAGCATTGAGGCAAGAAGTCCCACTGGGGCGGGGTGTATTGATATTGAGTCCACACAGCTGCCGATGTTTCTGTGAACAGCCAGTGAGCAAGGGCGGGAGCCCGAAATGCATTTGGCCTTTTTTGTGGGAGAGAGATGTTATGCTGTGCCTGCTGCCTAAAATAAATTATGGAGATATTCACCCACTGTGTTGGCGTTTCCTCAAGGGCAACCTTTTCGTTTGGATATATATATATATATATATACATATATATATATATGTATATATATATATATATATATATATATATATTTTTTTCACTGAAAAAACCATAGGTTTCACACCAGTTATAGTTAGGAATTAGCATTTGAAAAACCTAATAAATTCACTGAAAAAACTGTAGGTTTTACACCAGTAATAGTTAGCTGAAAGTTTTACTCGCATAAAACCATTGAAAGATAAAACCATTTGAGATGTCATCAGTGATGTCATGAGTGAAGTCACTGACCATGTCATGAGTGATGTAATATGTGACGTCATCAGCAGTGCATTGCACGCGCAAGTTATAGTGAGTCCAACTATAACGTGGGAATTTCAATGGTTTTATGCGAGTAAAACTTTCAGCTAACTATTACTGGTGTAAAACCTATGGTTTTTTCAGTGAATTTAATAGGTTTTTTAAATGCTAATTCCTAACTATAACTGGTGTGAAACCTATGGTTTTTTCAGTGAATTTCATAGGTTTTTAATAGCAAATATCTATAGGTATGAAAAGTAATAATTTTTGTAACAAATTTTAAATTGTGTAAATATGTTTTTTTTTTTTTATGTTTGCCCCCGGGCGCTCCCGAGGCGTGTACCGGTAAACGTACGGGTAAGCGCAATGTTACGAAGCGCTCCGCGGCATGTACCGGGGAGCGTCCCGGGAGCGCTATTCCCGCGAACGAAAACAACATCATGACGTTTCGCGTCGTCGCGTGATGCGTCATATGACGCACTACGTAAGCGCACCCGGAAGCACGCGATCGCATACGATCGCGCAACGTCTCGACTCGCTTACGCGATGCGCCCCGAGGTGCGTCCTGGGGCGCGCCTACGGGCACGCCCCGGGGCGCATAGCGTAAGTGCGTCGGGTCATGTGATCTGAAAATAACACTTTACATTGGGGCAGATCAGTTTTGGTTTCCAAATGATGAAAGCTTGGATCATGTGACTTGAAAATAACACTTTTCATTGGTACAGAACACTTTTGTTTTCCAAATGATGAAAGCCCCCTCCTTTTTTCATTATTCTGACTTTGTCCTTTGACTGAGGAAGACCTGTTTCGAGTTCTATCTCAGAAAATGGCTACAGTAGTATCAACAGCTGGAGCATCTGGTCCACCACCACCACCACCACCACCATCTAAAAGACCACCAGAAAATTACGTTGGTGGTCAAGATGAAGAGGAGGAGAATGATGAAGAAGAGTCACAGAGAATGGAGTTCCTGCCGGAAGATAAACAGCCCTACAAACCCAAAGAACACTTTATATGGCAGTTCTACAAACTCCCAAGGGGTTTTAAAAAAGTCAACGCAGCAACGGTGACTTGTTTAATTTGTGATGCTGAGCTATCCAGGGGGAACCCTAACAAAAAGTATTCCTTCGGGAATCACAGGATGATTCGCCACATGACGCGTGCGCATCCAAACAACTACTGTACTCCAGAGTTAAGGGACCTCTGCAGTAAACTACCCCCATCAACGTCTGGACGCTCAACATCAAAACAACCCACTCCATCGGGTTCGGGAGCAAGAGACACATTGGCTACTATCCAACCTAAGTTTAATGATTACAAAATTTTATGCAGATATTGCAACAAGTTACTTTGCTATGGTGAGCAAAGCATCGAACTTATCATGGTTGCTGGTGATAACCATAACTGTCCATTGAAACCCTAATTTTTCCTGATTTTTTTAATGCTCCAGTTGAGCCATTTACAATTCCCTGTTTTTTGTTTATCCCCATAAAAAATACAAAAAAAATATAAAAGTGTTCAGAAAAGCCAAAAAAGTACAAAATGTTCAAAAAAACATAAAAAAATATAAAACAACAAAAAGAAAAAATAAACAGTTCTTTTTAGAACTACCTTTACTTTATAAAAATAAACCTATATTTTTAATGAATTTGTGTCAATCTTTTTTCAGCAGGGTACGCTACCGGTACGTGCACTGGAGCGCACACCGGGGAGCGCACCCCAAAAAAAACGTTAAAAAAAAAATTAATGAAGGAGTTAGCATGAGGGAAGAACACAGAGAGAATAATGTTAAGACAAAGAGAGCTACAGGATGAACACGATTTAACCTAGCGTTAAGAAAGTGCCTCTACTGACACCCGAAAACACCCGGCAAACTTAAAGCCCTGAAACTATTTTCATGTCACCTTTCCCTTTCCACCTTTAATTCTTATTTTCAAACTACGTTTCCTTTCCATCACACACGATTCTTTTTCGGTGTTCCACATTCAACGTTTAGACACTTTACCCTTTTTAGTCAGAAGCTGCACCTCCAACATGCTTAATCTATGAATTAATTACTCTATCTTTCACGCTTTTTCAATGTTTAAATTCCACAGATTTTTTTTTCACAGAAATACATACCACCGGCTCAGTACCTCTTAGTAACATGAAACCAAGTTGCTCCCTTTTACTTACTAATGCCTTAGAGACGGCAAAAAATTATATTTGTATAGATATGAGCGTACTGAAACATGGAATTAGTCCTTCACATCCAGGCACTACCAATGGCATGACTTATTTAACAGGAAGCGCTGTAATATTGCATGTGTTCACAAAGGTACACCGGTGCCTGCTATAATGCCGACCTTTACCTTATTGCTCAACAGTGCTTATTTATTTACAAAGAATGAGAATTACTATGAGTTTTTAAACGACAAGCCTTACTCTGTAAAAGTCACTCTACATATGCCTCTCTATAAAAATGTAGTTTATCCACCCCCGCATGGGAACCTTGATGTTTCCAGCTGGCCGCGAAATCCGACCTTGAATTCAAAGTTCCATCCTAAGACTTGAACAACAGCCTTATTGTCACAAAATGAAGTTACCTGAGCATCTGTTCAGAAACATATCTCATTCACTTAGCTAACACTCGCAGAAAACTGCATACCTAATTAAATAGTGACCTTCCTTTACAATTTTCTGAGGTGACTCCCATAATCTTTAACGCTCCTCCACTTCGTATCTGGGCTATTTTTTTTGCAACTACTAACCAATGGTTTGCTGATTTTTTTGCACCAAATTATTTAAAGGCATTCTGCTACTCTTCACTCGATATTCTCTGACCTATGTTTCTGAACTTCCAGATCTACTACCAGCAGCTGCTACTTTTCTGTTCCTATTTTCTTTATTACAAAATGGATGTCCGTCCTGCCTTCGCAAACGAGCTGGAACACTTAGAACTGTTTCGCCACAGGATGCTTGACCAGTATGGCATTCTGCCACTCGCGACTTTGAGTGCATCATATGGATTATCATTTCGATTTTCCTATTTCACCTGTGTGCAGCCTGTATTTCATTGCCTGAGCTATGATTTCATGTGGGCCCTGGACTTATGTCTCTGCAACTCGGTATCTCCTGAAGTGAATTACAATCATCTCATGAATCCGTTAATCGATCATGAACAGCTTTGTTCCGACGGAGGGATTATGGCCTTTGCAGCGATACATGGAGTTCTGGGTCATTGGAATATATTCGCAGCGGCACAAGATTTCTTGGCACACAGCTACATTGAAAATTCACCGAGTTGTCCTCTGATGGTACTAGAGGCTCCGATGATTAAAGAACATGTATGTTCATTTCCTCTTTTCAATTGGATGGCTGACTTGTTTTCGGACGATAACAATGACTTCCTTTTAGAAGCGGTTGCCACTTACTTTGCCTACTCAATGCAAGGATGACTGTTATGCAAGCCATTGACGTCTTAACTGTTTTTTTCCCTCCCAATTTTTCATATTATTTTTCTAATTTGTTTTTTTATATAAACAGAACTATTGGCTTTACTAACAGTGGACATTGCAATTTCGTGCTGGTGAGATTTTCCTCTTTTATGTGCAGTTAATTTTTTTTCCTCACCTACTCGATTTCGTTCAAAACATTTCATGGTGCTCTAATTTCAACAAATAACTCACTTATGTTATCTTATCTTATTTGAAACATTTTCGAAACAAGGCTTGGTAAAATATGGTTAAATGTGCCGTGATAAATGTGTATAGTTACAATGACTTTTTATATGGTTAAACGCCATTTTCCCTTTCTCTCCTTATTTCCGCCTCACACACATGTGCTGCTTTTGTTTTCTGCCTAGTGAACTAATTTTGATTCATAACTGAAAAGTATGTGATTACACTGATATTACCCTTGCTTATCGAGCTGTATGTGACATCGAGTACTGAAACCTTTCAAAAAATTATCTCAATACAGTAGTTGTTCTGAACACTGATTTTCGAACGTCCCTGCAGATAACATACATGCACCTCCACCCAAGTTCTCGCTTTTGGCGCGTTTTTTATTTCCTTACACAATACCATACATCAAACTTGATAGTGCTTCGTATGCAGAGAACTAACTGTTATTGAGGTGATATCTAACCACTAGTATTTTTAAATATGATTACTGAACTTAAAATCAAAAGACACCTTCTTACATTTAATATAATTTAATATATTTGGTTAGCAGGCTGTACAATATGTTTTTTTAAACCTTATTCATTTTCCATCATACTATACTTCCACCATTTATGTTGTATGGACTAGTAACTATGCCGATTACTTTGTTTATAATATCTTTACTCATATTACATAATAAACTTTGCTTAAAAGCACTGCATCATTGAATAATTATTTCAAATATATACGTTCACTCTTTTAATCCACAGTCACAACTGAATTTATTGTATACTAAAACGGTATTCATGTGTTTGACGTAATCTCAACTGTACTCACTTCATGTTTTCTTTTCTCAACCTGATTTATTCATGGTGCAACCCGCTAGCCTGCGACGGCCCGTCACGCCTTTGTTAGCGGGTCGTGAACCATGCAAACAATCGTACCTCTGTGTAAAAAAAAATGTATTGCTGTAACCAAGCACCGCCGCAGTTGTGCTTCACTCAGACTGATAATCCGAGTTGCAAATTGCGAGTCGCTAAATGAAATGTACAACAGTGTGTTTAACACTGTTTGGGATTCTCAATGGGGTCGCAAATTGCGGGGCTCATTAATATTAATGAGCCTCTCGCAATTTGCGAGCCCATTGGGAATGCTCGCCCTCCCAGGGATGGTGGCCTGCTGGGCTCAGCAGACCACCATGTCTAGAACTGCTTTTAAATAAAGCAGTTTTTAAAAAAAAATGCAGCCCGTTTACCATGCATTTAAAAAAAAAAAATGAAAATGAAACGTTTTAGTTTTATTTTTTAAGGGCAGGCAGAGGTCCCTGGGACCTCTGCCTGCCTGCATTTGCAAAGGGGAAGGGGTCCCCTGGGGACCCCTTCCCATTTGCGAATGCATTAACATCTACTTGAAGTAGGTGGTAATTGCAAGTGTTTTACGACCGAAAAACATTTGTACATGGTTTTGAGACTCGCTATTTACAGAGGTGATGGTGTGCACTTCTCAGATGAGGGGAATAGCATATTCCTCCTGAATTTAAGACTGTGCATTGGAACCTACTTATAGGTACCTAAATCAGCCACAGAACCCAAAAGCTCTTTTCAGAGCTACCCTACCTCTAATCACTCCAAATGATTATCTTTTTCTAACTTTTTTCAGTATTTTTCACCAAAGTACGCTCCCCGGTACGCTACCCGTGCGCGTACCGGGCGCTCCCCCCGCGAAAATTTAAAAATATATATTTTTTTTCCGCCTATATGGGCCTCCTAAGCCCCCCTCAGAAAACCTAGGGGGTGAGGGAGTGCCTACCGTGCCCCCTTATACCCATTCCCCACGTTGTTTGTCCGCCATTTTCTGTCTCAAATCTACCGAAACACAAAATGGAGGACTCCCGTAGCGCTGCCGGGAAGCGCTCCCAGAAAATGTTAAAAGGTAATTTACATAAAAACCACTGGAGACACTTTCACCAAATATAGAATAGCTCATACTACATACCAATCCTACCATTTTCCCAAATTTGATGGAATTCCATTGAGCCATTTAGCCTGTAGACCTCTTTAAATATCCTGAGGTAAATAACCTCACAAAAACACATCTGAAGTGTTAGAATTGACAATCAATTAAAATGTTACTTTCATTTTCTACTTTTTTTTCCTGACATTTGATTGGTTATGTACATGAATATATATAAAGAAAGAGAGGGAAACACAGCCATTTTGACTACTACTTCCTGGTGTACATTTCAAAAGGATTTTCACTAATAACTTCAACTTCTTTTTAAAGGTAAGTTGTTATTTTCAAAACTGAAGTATATTGTGCACTTAAAGTTAATATGGAAAACTTTTTCTGATAGTTAGTAAAAAAGTCCACATTTGTAAAGCGCACAATCACCCGTAAGGGTCTCTAGGCGCTGGGGGCCGTCGGGAAGATTAAGCGAGCTATTGCACTGAGTCACATGGTGCTGGGCTAACCTGCCGCCGGAGCCGGGGATCGAACCGTGGTCCCCAGATTCCAGCGTCAGTCGCCCTGGCCGCGGCGCCACACCTCTTCCTTCAGAGGGATAGTTATATACTATCCCTCTGTAATAGTTATAGATTTAGATAGACTTCTCTGTTATAGTTATGGATGGATTTAGGCTTGTCTTGTATAATTATGAATTTACTTAGGTTTCATCACATACACTTTTTTATATTTCTACTTCCAGTCTGATACCATACACTGCCCAAAGATAAATTCACTGTTAAAAACTACCTATCTAAACTTAAACCCAACAGTGCCCTATCTCTACTGACATATATATTTTTTTATGCAAATTTCAGCCAAAATGGAATGAGAACACAAAAAGTTTCATTTGAAATTGTCCTTGCAAACAACAATGAAGAAAACATTGAACCAAATGACATTGAATTCATGGACGAATCACGAGACAGTCAAATGTTAGAAGTTATGTTCATTCAAAATGACAACATTTCGGACAGTCAAATGTTAGACGTTATATTTAATTTGGAAAATGAATCTCATAAATAAATTTATATTTAATAATTCGAAAATTGTTTGAGACATTATTCATTTTTATATGTAATTCTTAAACTAGTACCAAATTGATTATAATGGAAAGTCAGACTTATAGTATACTGTGCAACTTTTTTGTGTTACATAGTTATTTTGCTCATAGATACTTCCTTTCTCCCACTATATTATCTCAAATGTGTATTTGACATTTTTTTTTCATCTCCTGCCTCCATGTTCTTTCTGCTTTCCTGACGGACTATGATATGGATTCCATATAGCACAATAACTTCTGTAACAACATGCAAGATATCTACAGAGGAAACGGTGTACATTAAATTTCAGACTCAACATTGGTACCTACATGTTGGTACTTAAAACACCCAAACAACACAACAACTCTATGCAGAGCTACCCTACCTCTAATTACTTTGAATTATTATTTTCCTGTTTCACTCTGTTTTCCCCGTAGTACGCTCCCCGGTGCGCGTACCGGGCGTTCCCCCCGCGAAAATCGAAAAAAAAATTATTATTTTTTTCGCCCCGCACGACCCTTTTATGGCCCCCACATCAAACCTAGGGGGTCAGGGGGGGCTACCCTGCCCCCTTTTGGTAATTTCCCCCTTTGTTTTTTGCCACCTCTTGTGTCCCGATCCTACCGAGACACAAGATGGCGGCCGCTGCGGACTGTTTCGAATGTTTACAGACACCCGAGAACCAATCAGCTTGCCGTGCGCAAGTCGCGTAGCGCGCCCGGAGCGCTCCCCGGTACGCGTACCGGGGCGCTGCTATAGATATATAATTTTTTTTTAACCTAAATTACTCAAAATCCTCTGGAGCACATATCTTGAGACATAGCAAAGGCACATCGGGCTACCAGTCCCTACAATTTTGCCAAGTTTGTTGCAAATCCATTCAGCCATTCGAGCTAAAAGTGCGACCGACCGCCCTATGAAAATTAACATGGGGAAAACACGTTTTGGGACCCCCCTTTTATCTCGGCCCCCGCTTGACGAATCTCCCCCAAACTTTCAGGGAAGGAGCAGCGCGCCATGGCAAAGTTGCTGAAAAATTCAGGCAGATTCCTCAATCGGCGCCAAAGTTATTCCCAATAGAATGTTGCGATTTCCCTATGGAAATCAATCCTAACTATAACTACCTACTGGCGACCGCCAGTAGGTAATTATATATATATATATATATATATATATATATATATATATATATATATATAATGAAACAAAATGCCCAAAAGCTCAAGGACACACTCGTGTAAGACTGCACCAACTTCAACAGAGTGAGAGGCTGTGCGGATCGGAACTATGCCAAAACCGATGGACCGGCACAGTGGATGTGAAAATATTGACCTGCTCAGCACTCTGGGGGCCCGCTAAAGGTTGTATGCAATGCTGAAACTTATGAATGGTGCAGGGTGTAGTGTAGTTGCTATATCCCTGATAGGCTCTGTGGATTGGAATAATATACACTATAGTTTTGACATAGGACTGAGGTCAGTATGTCTCTATCAAGTACATTAAACTTAATTACATGTGAGTGCCAGCTAACTCAGAGGTCACTAGAAACTTCTCGAATAAACAAGAAGGGATTAGGTTCTGACAACCGCATAAACATGACAACTTTGTTTCCCTTAGAATCGGAACAGTCTCAGAATCGTGGAAACATTAGATAACAGTTTCACTCAGTCAATCATGCATGTTTCGTTTCTACAGAGTTACACAGAAATACATAGATGGGCGTTTCAATAAAAAGGGTTTATTGAACAGTCTCATTTCTCATGCAAGAGATATGAACTGCTAAAATCGTAAGACAGAATGCAAAGTATAATACGTACAGCGTTAGCAGTAAGATAAAATAATACTGCAATAGCATGGTTTGTAGCTATGACATATACTCATAAAAATACATACATAAATAACACAGGCTAACATGTGAATACTCATCTGGTGCTTTTAGCTAGTTCTACACTAGTGTACCTAACTTAAGTGTAGTACGATGTAAGAAGTAGGTGCTGTTTTTCTATAGTCTAGTTGGGCTATAGTTTAGATTGGTGCTGCCTGGATTTGCCAAAAGTCCCTCTACGTTCTAGTCTACTCCATACCTTAGAATGAGAGAGGTTGGAATCTCTTTCCATTTCTCGATCTCTAACACCCCGCAAGGGGAGTCAGAAACACTGGAGCTGTATTATCTGCGAGGAGGATGACAGTGTCTGGTCAGTGCATCAGGCGAGGATTCGATTTCCTTCTGAACTTGCCGTGGTGAGCCGTGTTGTGCAAGTATGCAGCCAAACCATGGTTTGCCATGGCAAGTGAAGGTATATTTATACCTTGAAGGTGTTTAGGAACGCCAGTATTGACGTAAAAGTCGGGCAGAGGAACGTCATGAATGAAACCCTAAGGAATAGATGTTTATGCATAATAAATGAGTAATTGGAGAAATCAATAATCCAATTTATAAATCCTGATTTATGCCCTTATCGGGCTACCAGTCCCTACAATTTTGCCAAGTTTCGTGGAAATCCATTCAGCCGTTCGAGCTAAAAGTGAGTCCAACCGCCCTATGGAAATGAAGGAAATGAATGGGTAATTTGTAATTAGCAAATAGCTAATCGCAAACTAGGAATGGTAAAGAATCGCTATTTATTCCTTAAAGTTCGCTATTTAGGAAATGCAAAAAACTTTGATGATACATATGGCGGTTCATCTCTAACAAGATAAGAAGCATAGGGATACATTTATGATCACTGGCGCATCACCAGGGATGTGTTAGTCATTCTGTGCCGCTGTTCCGTCACCTATGGTGTGCTGCATTTACAATGCGGCGCATCATGGGGCAAAAACAGCACAGATGCGTGATGTATCTGTGCCGTAAAGGTGGCGCATTGCTGGAGTTGTATCGCAAGTGTGATGAAGCTCCAGCAAGGGTCGGGGGTGCCCCTGTCGCAGGGTTTCTGTTCTCACACAGAACTGTGGACAGAGGATTGGAACCTCGGCGAATTAGGGTGTCCCAAAACTCACGTTAGTAATCAAAAACTCCTTAGCAAGCTAGGTACAGTGTCACATTGGATATAACAAACTCTCAATGTTTAGACAATCCAGAATATGAACTTATAGTACCTCAGGATACGTGGAACTCATGAACAGTCGGTCGTTATATATTTCTTAGAAACCAGAACATGGAGTTAAGAAGAACACATGTGTATTTGAAATGTTTATTTACTAATGCCGTCTTCTCAGGCGTAGTATCTTAGATAATACAAGTACACATATTATCAGTAGCAAAATTAAGAGCATAGTTACTAGTACATAAAAAGCGAATGGTGATAGTATGTTAACATGCTGTAAATGAATAAGAGTTAGCAACACTTATAAGCAGCCGCGGGCCGTGGAGGGAGTTACGGTGAGGCAGGGAGGCGGGGAGGGGGAGAAGCAGGGTGGAGAATACAAGTACACATATTATCAGTAGCAAAATTACCAGCATAGTTACTAGTACATAAAAAGCGAATGGTGACAGTATGTTAACATGCTGTAAATGAATAAGAGTTAGCAACACTTATAAGCAGCCGCGGGCCGTGGAGGGAGTTACGGTGGGGCAGGGAGGCGGGGAGGGGGAGGGGCAAGGTAGAGAGGGCTCCACCCTGCTTCTCCCCCTCCCCGCCTCCCTGCCTCACCGTAACTCCCTCCACGGCCCGCGGCTGCTTATATCTCACCCTCCCTAATACACATATTATATTATTTGCTAAGAAGGTCTCTTTGTGTTGGTTTAGGGCGTGCCCATACTTTAGTGTCTTAGATTTGAAGGAATCACATCAGCATACACCAGCTCTCTCTTCATGTGAACCGCATCAACTGTTGTGTATGTGTGTTCGGCAAAGCAATATAAAACCCGCCTCATGCCCAGAATTGGCAGAAGTTGCACTTATGTTATGAGTATGAAGTCGTGGAGATCAGACCTCATAACAATTCTGTATCATGTTGTTCTTGAAACTTTAGCACTCGCTGTACAGATATAGTTTAACAAGCAAAGCAGATAGTAGAGCAATAACATATTATTCTCATGTAAACCACGATGAACTACTAGGTGGAAAGCTAAAGCAACAACTAAGTGTCGTGTGCAGAAGTTGCAAAAAAGGAAAAATGGCGTTTAAACCGGTAATGAGCCCATGCTAACTTAACACGGTGTAAAGATATCCAGGACCTAGATGACACCTCCCCATGATCCGGAAACGAACTGAATAAGATAATAGAAGTGCCATCTCATGAGAGCAGATTGCAAGTTTATATGTGGACGGTCCGCAAGGTAAAGCATTAAAAACTAGGAAAATTTAATGCTAAAGAAAAATAAAACAGCCAAGTACTTTATCGAGTCTTAAGCCAATAGGCAAGGTAAATAATAAAAACTTGACAAATAAGTCAATGAATTGTCAATGAAATGCTAGTACTCAGCATATCAAACATGAAAAAGGTCTATGACATAACTGTGTATGCAAAATAAGCTGCAACAGCCTCCAATAGGAAGTCACCGTCTTCATCCGAAAACAGTTCAGCCATCCAATTTAAAAGCGGAAAAGAACATACGTGCTCTCCCAGCACCGGATCCTCTATCACCATCAGAGGACAGCTCGGTGGGTTTTCAAGAAAGCTCTGTTCCAAGAAAGACTGTGCTGCCGCCAGTAAATTCCAGGGACCAAATAGTCCATGCATCAATGCCACAGCCATAATCCTTTCGCCAGGACAAACCAACTCGTGAGTAATGATAGGAGTCATCAGCTGATTAAAGTCGACGTCAGGAGAAACCGGTCCGCAGAGACACAAATCAATGGCCCAATCGAAATCACAGGTCAGGCAGTGAAATACAGGCTGGACACAGGTGAAGTAGGAGAATCGAAAAGATAATCCATATGCCGTGCTTAATATCGCCAACGGCATTGTGCCATAATATTCTAGCATGCGATTGCGGAACAGTGTCAGCAGCTGCAGGGTGGGAGGTTGCATAGGAGGGACATCCATATTTAAAAATGTAAAAAGGCACAAGAGCGTCCGCTGGTAATGCAAGTAAAAATGCCAATCCACGAACCAGAGTGGAGAAAATAGAATGAAAGGAAGCAGGGATGACTCCAAAGATTTTCTCAAATGAAGTCACGAGACCACTGGTAACAACTTTAAAAAAGTGCGCCAGGGCCTTTGTGGAGGATGCGTTAAAGATAGTCGGAACCATCTTGCTGAAATTGAAAGGCAAATCTGAATTGAAAAGGGTTGCACCTCTGTACGGGTGTTCGCTATGTGAAGCACGAAAGTTTCACGGGCCGAACTCAAGGCCACCTCTCTCTGAGACAAAAGAGCTCTTATTCTTGCCATGCCGTTGAAATCTGTCCCAAGGTTGGTATTTGTGGCCAGATTGAAAACTCCCTATGTTCATGTGTGGGAGGAAATAGAACATTTCTGCAGCAAATAACCCGTTCACTTACTGTTACGATAAAAGGAATACTTTTAAATAACTCAGAACAATCTTCATTATTGAGCATCAAATAACTACCATTTGCCAACAACTTGAACGTGGGGATGATAGCAGGAACTGGCGTGCCTTGCAACACGCAAGCCATATTTGGTCGGTGTTTGTTGCATGAACCGTGTAACTGTATGTGCCTACACATTAGTGAATGATCTGGCGTCTCAGTGCATTCCTCTCCATTCAGATAAACTTCTTGATCATCTTTGAAACATCTGTATGTGTATGGAAGCGACCAGACCTCATGAAGAAAAGCACTACCTAAAGGTTCATAACGACCTATTGGTATATATTTCATACAATTTGAAAACTTATATAAAGCAAAAGGCAGCGTTATTAAACCGTGGATAAGGCACGTTGCCAAAAAACCCGCAATCCTCTGCTGATGATGTCACTGAGCATGTCATGAATGATGTAATATGTGACATCATCAGCAGTGGATTACGGGTAATAGTATCTCTAGTTTACTCCCCTATAGCTGTCTTTCTTTTAACATAAGTGTCTGTTTCCTTCCCTTATACTTACTGTTTTTGGTTCGCTTCCGGTTCGCGTACCGGCGAGCGAACTGGGAAGCGAACTAAGAGAAATAGAGGTTGGCACAGTTCCAAATATTGTACCAATTTTTTAATAACGGGGAGGTAGTTCTGAAAAGAACTTTTTTTTTTATTGTTTTTGTTGTTTTATATTTTTTTTATTATTTTTCGGAACATTTTTTTACTTTTTTTGAATTTTTCTGAACAGTTTTATATTCTTTTGGGTTTTTCTTGGAGGGGGCAATGAAAACGATTCATTGTAAAGGGCTCAACAGGAGCAACAAAACAAAAAAAAAGTATTTATTATTTTGGGCGTTTCGTACAAACTTGCATATGATAGTCAATAGCTCTGTTGATCAGAGTGATGCTTCTTTCTCCGTAGCAAATGAATCCATCGCAATATACGCAGGTGTGTTTTACTTCACCAAATCTCATTTGTATATTTGGCACCATCTGCCTGCCCTCTGGTCCCGTTACTTCCGGTACAACAGATCTTCTGGCCATAATAGGGAGATTATCTAGGTCGTTCCGAAACTGTGCAGCACTGTAGTTGTTAGGATGCCACCTAGTCATATGGCGACGCATTGTGTAGTTTCCGAAACTGTATTTTTTCTCGGTTCCTCTGGACAGTCTATCTTGACATATAAGGCAAGTTACGTATCTTGCATTTACTTTTTTCTGACCTTTGGGAATTTTAAAAAATTGCCAAATGAAGTTTTCTTTCCGGTGAGACGTCCTGGGCTGCTCAGGCAAAAACTGCCTCTCTTCGTGCTCGTCGTCCTGTTCCTCTTCTTCCTCTTCTTGTTGAATTATAACTTGAGCAGGTGGTCCACTCTTCCTTGGATGTGGTGGAGGTGGTGGGGAAGCACCAGCTGAAGCTACTAAAGAAGCCATTGCTCAGTGATCACAAAGGGTCTTTCTCTCACAATGATGAAAGTCAGAGTGAGGAAAGAAGGAGGGATTTTCATCATTTGGGAAAAACAAGAGTTCTCAACCAATCAAAAGTGTTCATTTTAGATTATATGACCTAGTCTTACATCATTAGGAAACCAAAAGTGAAATGAACCAATGAAAAGTGTTATTACCAAGTCACATGACTTGCTGTGTTTACGTTAAGCGCTTTGCAGGGCCTCCCGGTTTGCTTCCAGAAACCTGCGCTTTGCGACTCGCTTCGCGTACCAGTTCGCTAACGTAGCACGTCATATGACGTATCACGCGAGAACGTGAAACGTCATGCGGACGGGAGGCGTCACGATGTTGTTTTCTAACGCGGCACTTGCGGTAAAGAAACGTTTACCGGCTCGCGGTCTATTTCGCGGCATCAAGGTCAGCTAACGGGAAGCTTCCCGATTCGCGAAGCGGGAACGAAGAAAAAAAAATATTTAAAAAAAAAATTATTCATAAACATATAAAATATATTTTTGGATTTAAAGAAGAATACATTTTACAGCTACAGATATTAGCTGTTAAAAAACCAATGAAATTCACAGAAAAAACCATAGGTTATAGACCATATATAGTTAGGAATTAGCATTTACAAAACCTTGAAAATTCACTGAAAAAACCATAGGTTATAGACCATATATAGTTAGGAATTAGCATTTAGAAAACCTTATTTTACTCACACAAAACCATTGAAATTCCATATATAGTTAGTTGCACTAACTATATATCGCGCACCCGCAATCCACTGCTGATGATGTCACATATTACATCATTCATGACATGGTCAGTGACATCACTGATGACATCACTGATGACATCTCAAATGACATCACTGATGACATCACTGATGACATCTCAAATGACATCACTGATGACATCATGACACACCAATACCAGTTACTACATACGCACTCACTGATTCCTACGTCTACACACACATTCACTCATTCACCCATACAATCACTCATACATACAGTCACTCATTATTACAACACTATCATATGCACTCATACGCCTATGCAGACAGTCACACACTGCCACTCATCCATGGAGTTACTCACACACCAAGTCAGTCCTGTAAAGAATCAATCACACTTCCATTTCTTCATCTATACAGTTAAACACAGAACACCATACTTCAGTGACATCACTGATGACATCACTAATGACATCTGAAATGACATCACTGATGACATCTCAAATGACATCACTGATGACATCATGACACACCAATACCAGTTACTACATACGCACTCACTGATTCGTACGTCTACACACACATTCACTCATTCACCCATACAATTACTCATACATACAGTCAGTTATTATTAGAACACTATCATATGCACTCATACACCTAGTCAGTCCTGTGAAGAATCAATCACACTTCGATTTCCTCATCTATAGTTAAAGACAGAACACCATACTTTTCACACATATACTAACACATACTTACTCTCTTATACAATCACTGATACAAGTACACATTGATATGCACAGAGTCACACACCTCCCAGCCAGCCACACACACACTCAGTCTTCCATACATCCACTCATTCTTCAATATGTAAAACGTATTTAAACTTTACAAAAACACACAGACACTAGATGATGTCATCAGTGATGTCATTTGAGATGTCATCAGTGATGTCATCAGTGATGTCACTGCCCATGTCATGAATGATGTAATATGTGACATCATCAGCAGTGGATTGCGGGTGCGCGATATATAGTTAGTGCAACTAACTATATATGGAATTTCAATGGTTTTGTGTGAGTAAAATAAGGTTTTCTAAATGCTAATTCCTAACTATATATGGTCTATAACCTATGGTTTTTTCAGTGAATTTTCAAGGTTTTGTAAATGCTAATTCCTAACTATATATGGTCTATAACCTATGGTTTTTTCTGTGAATATATATATATATATATATATATATATATATATATATATATATATATATCACTGCTCCAAATTGCCCCTCGGCAAAGGTGCACCCTCCAGCAGCTCGCACAACGGCGTTCACCAGGCAAGGCTTGAATTCGTCCTCCGATAGGATTCACAGTTCTTTAGCCGATCATTAAGAAGCCTGACGCGTTTCTGAGTTAAATACTCTTCATCAGAGGCTCGGCGAAAGTTCGTGCTATGACACGCCCATATTCAAAATAAATTCCCCACAGATGGGTTTCAAACGCAATGTTCACTGGGCTTTGTAGTCTGTGTCACATTCATAAATCCATAGATGGATGCACGATGAATTAAAACTGTCCATGAAAGCCCTGCATGGGCCTCGGCGACTCTTTCCAAGCCATAATCCTGTCAGCTACCGGATCCCACATGAGACTCCGAATATTCTGAGCCTCGGGACCCCCAGTCATCACGGGATGGTGCGCCTTTTTGCGGCTGGGCTGCCGCGTATAATATCACTGCTCCAAATTGCCCCTCGGCAAAGGTGCACCCTCCAGCAGCTCGCACAACGGCGTTCACCAGGCAAGGCTTGAATTCGTCCTCCGATAGGATTCACAGTTCTTTAGCCGATCATTAAGAAGCCTGACGCGTTTCTGAGTTAAATACTCTTCATCAGAGGCTCGGCGAAAGTTCGTGCTATGACACGCCCATATTCAAAATAAATTCCCCACAGATGGGTTTCAAACGCAATGTTCACTGGGCTTTGTAGTCTGTGTCACATTCATAAATCCATAGATGGATGCACAATGAATTAAAACTGTCCATGAAAGCCCTGCATGGGCCTCGGCGACTCTTTCCAAGCCATAATCCTGTCAGCTACCGGATCCCACATGAGACTCCGAATATTCTGAGCCTCGGGACCCCCAGTCATCACGGGATGGTGCGCCTTTTCGCGGCTGGGCTGCCGCGTATAATATCACTGCTCCAAATTGCCCCTCGGCAAAGGTGCACCCTCCAGCAGCTCGCACAACGGCGTTCACCAGGCAAGGCTTGAATTCGTCCTCCGATAGGATTCACAGTTCTTTAGCCGATCATTAAGAAGCCTGACGCGTTTCTGAGTTAAATACTCTTCATCAGAGGCTCGGCGAAAGTTCGTGCTATGACACGCCCATATTCAAAATAAATTCCCCACAGATGGGTTTCAAACGCAATGTTCACTGGGCTTTGTAGTCTGTGTCACATTCATAAATCCATAGATGGATGCACGATGAATTAAAACTGTCCATGAAAGCCCTGCATGGGCCTCGGCGACTCTTTCCAAGCCATAATCCTGTCAGCTACCGGATCCCACATGAGACTCCGAATATTCTGAGCCTCGGGACCCCCAGTCATCACGGGATGGTGCGCCTTTTCGCGGCTGGGCTGCCGCGTATAATATCACTGCTCCAAATTGCCCCTCGGCAAAGGTGCACCCTCCAGCAGCTCGCACAACGGCGTTCACCGGGCAAGGCTTGAATTCGTCCTCCGATAGGATTCACAGTTCTTTAGCCGATCATTAAGAAGCCTGACGCGTTTCTGAGTTAAATACTCTTCATCAGAGGCTCGGCGAAAGTTCGTGCTATGACACGCCCATATTCAAAATAAATTCCCCACAGATGGGTTTCAAACGCAATGTTCACTGGGCTTTGTAGTCTGTGTCACATTCATAAATCCATAGATGGATGCACGATGAATTAAAACTGTCCATGAAAGCCCTGCATGGGCCTCGGCGACTCTTTCCAAGCCATAATCCTGTCAGCTACCGGATCCCACATGAGACTCCGAATATTCTGAGCCTCGGGACCCCCAGTCATCACGGGATGGTGCGCCTTTTCGCGGCTGGGCTGCCGCGTATAATATCACTGCTCCAAATTGCCCCTCGGCAAAGGTGCACCCTCCAGCAGCTCGCACAACGGCGTTCATCAGGCAAGGCTTGAATTCGTCCTCCGATAGGATTCACAGTTCTTTAGCCGATCATTAAGAAGCCTGACGCGTTTCTGAGTTAAATACTCTTCATCAGAGGCTCGGCGAAAGTTCGTGCTATGACACGCCCATATTCAAAATAAATTCCCCACAGATGGGTTTCAAACGCAATGTTCACTGGGCTTTGTAGTCTGTGTCACATTCATAAATCCATAGATGGATGCACGATGAATTAAAACTGTCCATGAAAGCCCTGCATGGGCCTCGGCGACTCTTTCCAAGCCATAATCCTGTCAGCTACCGGATCCCACATGAGACTCCGAAAATTCTGAGCCTCGAGACCCCCAGTCATCACGGGATGGTGCGCCTTTTCGCGGCTGGGCTGCCGCGTATAATATCACTGCTCCAAATTGCCCCTCGGCAAAGGTGCACCCTCCAGCAGCTCGCACAACGGCGTTCACCAGGCAAGGCTTGAATTCGTCCTCCGATAGGATTCACAGTTCTTTAGCCGATCATTAAGAAGCCTGACGCGTTTCTGAGTTAAATACTCTTCATCAGAGGCTCGGCGAAAGTTTGTGCTATGACACGCCCATATTCAAAATAAATTCCCCACAGATGGGTTTCAAACGCAATGTTCACTGGGCTTTGTAGTCTGTGTCACATTCATAAATCCATAGATGGATGCACGATGAATTAAAACTGTCCATGAAAGCCCTGCATGGGCCTCGGCGACTCTTTCCAAGCCATAATCCTGTCAGCTACCGGATCCCACATGAGACTCCGAATATTCTGAGCCTCGGGACCCCCAGTCATCACGGGATGGTGCGCCTTTTCGCGGCTGGGCTGCCGCGTATAATATCACTGCTCCAAATTGCCCCTCGGCAAAGGTGCACCCTCCAGCAGCTCGCACAACGGCGTTCACCAGGCAAGGCTTGAATTCGTCCTCCGATAGGATTCACAGTTCTTTATATATATATATATTACCTATATATAGTTAGGTATATATAGTTAGGATTGTTTTCCATAGGGAAATCGCAACATTCTATTGGGAATAACTTTGGCGCCGGTTGAGGAATCTTCCTGAAATTTTCCTTAACTTTGCCTCGCGGCGCTCTGCTCCTTCCCTGAAAGTTTGAGGGGGATTCGTCAAGTGGGGGCTGAGATAAAAGGGGGGTCCCAAAACGTGTTTTCCCCATGTTAATTTCCATAGGGCGGTTGGACTCACTTTTAGCCCGAACGGCTGAATGGTCTTCCACCAAACTTGGCAAAATTGTAGGGACTGGTAGCCCGATGTGCTTTTGCTATGTCTCAAGATATGTGCTCCAGTGGTTTTTACGAAAATTTACTTTGAAAAAATATATATTGGGCTACATTGGGCTATATATATGTTAGAGCCCAAATGTAGCCCAATGTAGCCCAAAGATGGCCACCAGAGACAAAAAAAAACAAATGTAGCCCAAATATCAGCCAGATGTAGCCCAACTATAGCCCAATGACAGAATGTCCCAGAGTGTTCTAAAGAACAACTAGAGCGCTAACAGTCTTACTTATGACAAAAGTATGGCACACCTGAAGTCATCTTGATTGGAATAAAGTGTTAACACTTAAAACATTTAATTTGCAAAGGAACAAAATGAGGGGGTTCATGTTGCCATAGAAATTATGATTAGTGCTGAAGAAAGAAAAATTAGGGCACATTTTGAGTGACTTCTCAAATCCTCTTATATTTCATTAAAAAAATTCTGATATGCAGTCTCCCAAGATGGCCACCAGAGACAAAAGAGCCCAAATGTAGCCCAAATATCAGTCAGATGTAGCCCAACTATAGCCCAATGACAGAATGTCCCAGAGTGTTCTAAAGAACAACTAGAACGTTAACAGTCTTACTTATGACAAAAGTATGGCACACCTGAAGTCATCTTGATTGGAATAAAGTGGTAACACTTAATACATTTAATTTGAAAAGGAACAAAATGAGGGGTTTCATTTTGCCATAGAAATTTTATATATGTATATATATTCACTGAAAAAACCATAGGTTACACACCAGTTATAGTTAGGAATTAGCATTTAAAAAACCTTTGAAATTCACTTAAAAAAACCATAGGTTTCACACCAGTTATAGTTAGCTGGAAATTTTACTCGCATAAAACCATTGAAAGTCCCACGTTATAGTTAGTTGGACTCACTATAACTTGCACGTCTGCAATGCACTGCTGATGACGTCACATATTACATCACTCATGCATATATTTAAATATTTAAACATTACTCGCTAATATATGTATTCACTAAGATACACTTAATAAGCCAGTTAACCAATCAATTTTTTTTTTAAAACACTGAAAAAAACCATAGGTTTCAGGCCTTATAGTTAGGAATTAGCATTTAAAAAACCTTTGAAATTCACTGAAAAAACCACAGGTTTCAGGTCTTATATAGTTAGGAATCAGCATTTAAAAAACCTTTGAAATTCACTGACAAAAACATAGGTTTCAGGCCTTATATAGTTAGGAATTAGCATTTAAAAAAACCTTTGAAATTCACTGAAAAAAACATAGGTTTCAGGAGTTATATAGTTAGGAATTAGTTTTTAAAAAAACCTTTGAAATTCACTCAAAAAACTATAAGTTTTAGTGGTGTTATAGTTAGCTGGACATTTTACTCATACAAAACCAATGAAATTGCTCCTATATAGTTAGTTGTACTAACTATATTTTGCGCACCCGCAATCCACTGCTGATGATGTCACATATTAGATCATTCATGACATGGTCAGTGACATCACTGATGACATCTCAAATGACATCACTGATGACAGTATCCAGTGAATGTGGTTTGCTTCGTTATTTAAATAAGCATTATATATATAGCAATTTACATTGAAGAATGAGTGGATATATATAAATAAATATTTGGATGGAGTATTTAGTAGCAGTGTAATTGACTGTTTACTTGACCAATTTATAATGTCTAACTATAACACCACTAAAACTTATAGTTTTTTGAGTGAATAAATGTTAGACCGAAATGCATTCGTCGCTGCTGACGTCATCCTGAATTAAAGCGAGCTGTTCCTTCAAAAATCCCCGCTGGCCTCCTGTCTTCTTTTCAAGAAGTGCGTGTTCATAGACTGTGCGCCAGCCAGAGGCGCAATTCAGAAAGGCCCTGACACAAGAAGCGACCCGACTCTTTACTGGCTTTTCGCTGTTCTAGCGTTGTATGCAGTTGAGGGATCAACAAGAGCAGGTGTCCGCCAGGAACCGGATGCTGTAGCGCGAGGAAGGAGGTATTACACTTCCATGAGCAACACGCCTCGCATTTGGCAGCTCTCTCGTATTTCTCGCATCAAGGAAATGGCTGTGGCAGTATTGCGGGGACAAAGAGGAATGACTGCGGACTTTGGGGTGATGTCAACTGTCCTTTCCAACTCACCTGTGACAGCACGGACCCACAGTCGAGCAAGTTCCCCCTCACGCCACTTACCAGACTGTTGCCGGGAAAGTGCATGCTGGGAAGCGTAGTTCCTTTAACCAACTGGGAGCTGCGCAGGTGTGCCTATAGCATCAGAGGGAGGAGCAAGTAGTGCAGTCGAGTATTTTACGCAGTGTGAGCAGCATTTGAAAAGGACATAGCATTGGACGCTGAGGAAGGTCTGTTAGACCGAAATGCATTCGTCGCTGCTGACGTCATCCTGAATTAAAGCGAGCTGTTCCTTCAAAAATCTCCGCTGGCCTCCTGTCTTCTTTTCAAGAAGTGCGTGTTCATAGACTGTGCTCCAGCCAGAGGCGCAATTCAGAAAGGCCCTGACACAAGAAGCGACCCGACTCTTTACTGGCTTTTCGCTGTTCTAGCGTTGTATGCAGTTGAGGGATCAACAAGAGCCGGTGTCCGCCAGGAACCTGATGCTGTAGCGCGAGGAAGGAGGTATTACACTTCCATGAGCAAAACGCCTCGCATTTGGCAGCTCTCTCGTATTTCTCGCATCAAGGAAATGGCTGTGGCAGTATTGCGGGGACAAAGAGGAATGACTGCGGACTTTGGGGTGATGTCAACTGTCCTTTCCAACTCACCTGTGACAGCACGGACCCACAGTCGAGCAAGTTCCCCCTCACGCCACTTACCAGACTGTTGCCGGGAAAGTGCATGCGGGGAAGCGTAGTTCCTTTAACCAACTGGGAGCTGCGCAGGTGTGCCTATAGCATCAGAGGGAGGAGCAAGTAGTGCAGTCGAGTATTTTACGCAGTGTGAGCAGCATTTGAAAAGGACATAGCATTGGACGCTGAGGAAGGTCTGTTAGACCGAAATGCATTCGTCGCTGCTGACGTCATCCTGAATTAAAGCGAGCTGTTCCTTCAAAAGTCCCCGCTGGCCTCCTGTCTTCTTTTCAAGAAGTGCGTGTTCATAGACTGTGTGCCAGCCAGAGGCGCAATTCAGAAAGGCCCTGACACAAGAAGCGACCCGACTCTTTACTGGCTTTTCGCTGTTCTAGCGTTGTATGCAGTTGAGGGATCAACAAGAGCCGGTGTCCGCCAGGAACCTGATGCTGTAGCGCGAGGAAGGAGGTATTACACTTCCATGAGCAACACGCCTCGCATTTGGCAGCTCTCTCGTATTTCTCGCATCAAGGAAATGGCTGAGGCAGTATTGCGGGGACAAAGAGGAATGACTGCGGACTTTGGGGTGATGTCAACTGTCCTTTCCAACTCACCTGTGACAGCACGGACCCACAGTCGAGCAAGTTCCCCCTCACGCCACTTACCAGACTGTTGCCGGGAAAGTGCATGCTGGGAAGCGTAGTTCCTTTAACCAACTGGGAGCTGCGCAGGTGTGCCTATAGCATCAGAGGGAGGAGCAAGTAGTGCAGTCGAGTATTTTACGCAGTGTAAGCAGCATTTGAAAAGGACATAGCATTGGACGCTGAGGAAGGTCTGTTAGACCGAAATGCATTCGTCGCTGCTGACGTCATCCTGAATTAAAGCGAGCTGTTCCTTCAAAAGTCCCCGCTGGCCTCCTGTCTTCTTTTCAAGAAGTGCGTGTTCATAGACTGTGCGCCAGCCAGAGGCGCAATTCAGAAAGGCCCTGACACAAGAAGCGACCCGACTCTTTACTGGCTTTTCGCTGTTCTAGCGTTGTATGCAGTTGAGGGATCAACAAGAGCCGGTGTCCGCCAGGAACCTGATGCTGTAGCGCGAGGAAGGAGGTATTACACTTCCATGAGCAACACGCCTCGCATTTGGCAGCTCTCTCGTATTTCTCGCATCAAGGAAATGGCTGTGGCAGTATTGCTGGGACAAAGAGGAATGACTGCGGACTTTGGGGTGATGTCAACTGTCCTTTCCAACTCACCTGTGACAGCACGGACCCACAGTCGAGCAAGTTCCCCCTCACGCCACTTACCAGACTGTTGCCGTGAAAGTGCATGCTGGGAAGCGTAGTTCCTTTAACCAACTGGGAGCTGCGCAGGTGTGCCTATAGCATCAGAGGGAGGAGCAAGTAGTGCAGTCGAGTATTTTACGCAGTGTGAGCAGCATTTGAAAAGGACATAGCATTGGACGCTGAGGAAGGTCTGTTAGACCGAAATGCATTCGTCGCTGCTGACGTCATCCTGAATTAAAGCGAGCTGTTCCTTCAAAAATCCCCGCTGGCCTCCTGTCTTCTTTTCAAGAAGTGCGTGTTATATATATATATATATATATATATATATATATATATATATATATATATATATTTTCACTGAAAAAACCATAGGTTTTACACCAGTTATAGTTAGCTGGAAATTTTACTCGCATAAAACCATTGAAATTCCCACGTTATAGTTAGTTGGACTCACTATAACTTGCGTGTGCAATGCACTGCTGATGACGTCACATATTACATCACTCATGACATGGTCAGTGACATCACTCATGACATCACTGATGACACCATCCAGTGAATGTGTGTATTTAAAAAAAAAAATTATATATGTATATGTAAAAGTTGATGGAAGAATAAATGTTTAAATAAGTGTTTACATGGATGTTTTTTTAAAATGGATTGGTTAACTGGTTTATTAAGTGTATCTTAGTGAATACATATATTAGAGAGTAATGTTTAAATATTTAAATATATGTATTAGTGTTTCACTTTGTGTATAAGTGGCTGCATGGGTTGGTGAGTAGCTACATGTGTATGTATATGGGTTATTAGATGTTTTTCTTAGTATCAGTATGAGTGTTTGTATGGTTTGGTGGGGGTATTACTTAGGACATACATGAATGAATGACTGACTCTCTCTTTGTATGTGTTTTTAAGACAGCATATGTGCAGGACTGTATGGGTGGATGAGTGTGTATATGTGTGTGTTCGTGAGTGAATGACTGTCTCACTAGTGTCTTTATCAGTAACTAAATATGTTTTAATGTAGTATATGTGAATATTGATGTATATAAGTGAGTATATGTGAGAGTGAGGGATTGTAAGAGTTCCTGTTTAAATTAGTATGTGTTTCTATAAGTGATTGTTTAAGAGAGTATGCATAAGTTTCCTTAGAAGTAAAGTGGTAGTGTGTGTATAGCTATATATGCAAATAAATGAATGTTCAATAGTTTATTTGCATGTGTGAGTATGTGTGTGAGTAACTGTTGGATGACTGTCGGTGTGTAACAGGATGTATAGGTGTATCACTACATATGATGAGTGAGTATATGAATGAGTGACTATATAGAACTGTTGGTGAATGAGTGCATGTGTATGTAGATGTTGGAAATCCTCTCCAGGGGCAACCCAAATAAAAATTATTCCTTTGGGAATTATACAATGCTCCGCCACATGGAGAGGTGGCATCCTAACAATTTGGCACAGGCTGAGGTACAGGACATGCTTCAGGAGAACAGAGATCCTCAGGCCAGCACCTCCACAGGTGAATTTTCGGTTGCAGAACCAGAAGGGCGCCAAATGATACCAAACATCCCAAAACAATTTGGTGAAATAAAGATGGTCTGCATTTTTTGTGGAAAGACCCTCTGCTACGGGCAAGTAAGTATTTCCCTCATTAATGATGCTGTAGACAACCACCACTGCAGCAAGAAAAGAAAGCAGTAGCTTTTTTTTTTATTTTTTGCTCCTGTCGAGCCACTATTAATTCCCAGTTTTTTGTTTCTTCTCTAAAAAAAATATAAAATTGTTCAAAAATACAAAAAAAAATGTTCAGAAAAGCAATAAAAAAAATATAAAACAACAAAAAAATAAAAAAAAGTTATTTTCAGAACTACCTCACATTTATAAAAATTAAACCTATATTTTTTAAGGATCTCTGTCAATTTTTTGTCCTTAGGGTACGCGTACCGGGGCGCGCCCCCCCCCCCCAAAAAAGAAAAAAAAAATTAATGAAGCAGTTAGCATGAGGAAAGGACACAAAGAGAGTTATGTTAAGAGAAAAAGAGCTACAAGATGACCACAGAGGGATTGTTTATTACATAGTAAAAAATAGAGAAGGTGTAATTGGATGAAAGTGAAAAAAAGTAAAATGACTAAAGGAGCGAAGGAAAGGAAGAGAGAGGAAGAACACTAAAGTAGAGATAGTGTGAGACTGTGATTGGCTGTTAAAAGAAAAAGAAAAGACAGTAAAAAATGGAGAATGAAGGGTAGTGGCGGAACCATTGATAAATGAAGAACGATGAAGGAAAATGAGAAAAGACCAGGTAGTATAAGTAAAGAGGGGTGGAAGAGGGAGAAAAATTATAGGGAGTCAGTGGGTGTAGGTCGGAGTGTGGGTGTGTAAGGTGTGTCTGTGGGTGTGGTTGTGTGGAGTGTTTCGGTGTGGGTGGAGGTGAGGGTGTGTGAAATATGTGTGAGAAGTGTATGAGTGTGGGGTGTATATGTGTTCGATGTATGTGTGTGTATGGAATGTGTGTGTGTTTTTGAGGAGTGTGTGTGGGAGGTTTTTTTGTGTGTATGAGGTGTGTGTGTGGTGTGTGTGTGGGGTGTATGTTACAGGTGTGTGTATGTGTTGGGAGGGGGATGAGGTGTATGTGTAGGAGTAAGGTAAATAATTAAGAAAAAGAGAATGAGTGAAAAAGCAAAGGAAGGGAACAGAGGGTAAGTGAAGTAAAGTATAGGGATCAAAAGAAGTTGAATATGAGAGGGTAAATAGGGAAAGGGGAGTAAACATGTAGAATAAGAATAAGTGAGAGAAGCAGAGTAAAGACACAGGAGTGAGGTAGGTTGAGAAAATGTTAGTGACCTTAAAGCAAAGGGTGATGACAAACTACATTTATTTAGTCATACTTACCATATAATAAATGTAACTTTAATTTTTTTAACTTTTTTACTACAGTTTGTATCTGTGAAAGAGAGAAGAAAAAATAAGTTATAATTAGTAAAATATGTATTTTAAATTAAAAGATACAAATGAAGAGGTTAAAAATCATAACACTCTATTTAGAAATAAAGTTAGAGTGAAGGACACAGAAAGGGAAATAAAATAAGGTAAAAGGACAAAAAGAGAGAAAAAGAAATAAAAGGAGAGCAAATTACAAAGATTAAGGCATATAGATTCACTGACAAAAAGAGAGAGAAGAACAGAGAAATGAACTGAAGGTAAGAAAGATACTAAAAAAAAATGTGAGTTAGCAAAACTAAATCAGGAAACAGAAGTACGTAAAAAGATAATGACTGAGACAGAAAACAGTCTAATTAAGGATGCATTTAGAAAAATGAGGAATAGAAGATAACTGAGAGTAAGTGAAGAACAGTGATAGAGTGAAAGGATGAAGGGAGACAGGATAATATACAACGATTGAGGGAAATGGACGGAGGAAGTTATAAGGTAGACACACTAAGAGAAAAACTGAGTGAGGTGGAGTACAATGAGTGAGAAAAGAAAATGAGTAAGTGAGCAAAAAGAAGGAAAGAGAGGAGAAGACGACTAAAACAGTGGTACTGAGAGAAAATAATTTGGTGATGAAAGTAAAGAGAAGGACATTGAAAGAAAGGAAATGAGGGATAGTAACGGAACCAGAGTAAAAGAAATGGGATGAAGAACGATGAAAGAGGAGCAGTGAAGTTGTTGTAAAAGAAGTGATAGAAGGTAGATAAACACAAGTGAAAATAACACAAGTAGAGTGAGGCACTGAGCACATAGAAGTAGTGAACGAAATATAGAGAGAAGAGGTCAAAAAAAAGGAGCAAACAAAGATAAGCTAGGGAGAGTGGGTGATTTATAGTGATAGAGTGCAATAATACTGCTGAGTGAGTAAACAGGAATTACTAAAAGAGCAAAAGAGGAAAATACGGAAAAGAGAAGTAAAGCAGAGAGACTGAAAGCTGAAAAGTTATGCAAGGGAGAGAGGGCATGCAGACAGTTGATATGAGAATGAGGGGTTGTCAAAGTAATAGAATAAAGGAACGGGGTTACAGAGAGTGAGAGAAAGACATTATAAGTGAGTAAAAAGAGGTGAAAGAGGATGGAAAAAAGAAAGTGAGTGTCAGAGAATGGGAATACAATTTAATTTACACAATCCAAACCATAGAATAACTTCTACAACATGTTACATAGTTTATTTTTGCTGTTCTCAGAATATATTGAATTTCACTTAAAACAGTGAGTTCAAATTACTCATCATATCACAGCGGGAAAAAAACACAATCTAAAAGATTGTGTTTTAAAAAAAAACTTTGATACTGACAAATGACAAATGTACGCTAATCTTTGATTGACTTACTTTTCCTTGAGGCCAAATACTGTATCATGGAGGTCCTTTCCTCTTTCCAAAGTACTTTGCTGTTCACTTAAAAATCCTTTTCATCGACTTTCTACAAGAAAAGCTCCAAGAACATCTGAAATATTTTCAATATTTTCATATACTCCTTTTTTTCAGTCATAACTCTTTACTCATTCTTACACCTCTCCATTTGGCCAAATAGTGTCAGATGTATGAGTATATATGAGTACTCCTCCCGTCTTCATAGACCAATTACCTTTAACTAAATTTTGGTTGTAAAAACACTAGGTATGAATTTATAAAGCCAAAAGGCAAACGTTGTTTGAAAGTCAAATGAGTGTCGTTACATTGGGTCCAACCTTTAGAAGTTTTTATATAGCATATGTAATGCCCTGATGTTGGAGAAGGACCATCATGAAAAATAATAGCTACAGGGATGTCGCAGGGATAAGACTGAGGCAAACGCTTTCACATGGAGCTTCACAATTTTACAAAATACAATTCCTCTATGCAAACAAACTCAATATGCTGCCTACAGTGAGTTAACACAGGTAACATCATTGTAAAGAGTCAAATTGACACCTGTGTCTAAGAATGCAGAGGGGGATAGGCCTCATGAAGCCTAGTCCACTGCACTCTTAGACACAAGCCTCACATCCTACGCTCCCCAGGAAAGCCCAAACATGTACCTTTTTGCACCATATTTAAAAAGTAACACATGTGGTTAGATGCGTCACTTTTTAAACCTCTGCGCCACATTATAATCAAAAATGTAAAAACCATTCATTTTCCACAAAATAGCACAGATCCTATGTACAAATATCTGCCTCACAGCAGATAAGACTGAGGCAAAAGCTTTCACATGGAGCTTCACAATTTTACAAAATACAATTCCTCTATGCAAACAAACTCAATATGCTTCCTACACTGAGTTAACACAGGTAACATCATTGTAAAGAGTCAAATTGACACCTTTGTCTAAGAATGCAGACGGGGATAGGCTTCATGGAGCCTAATCCACTACACTCTTAGATACAAGCCTCACCACCTACGCTCCCCAGGAAAGCCCAAACATGTACCTTTTTGCACCATATTTAAAAAGTGACGCATGTAGTTAGATGCGTCACTTTTTAAACCTCTGCGCCACATTATACTCAAAAATGTAAAAACCATTCATTTTCCCCAAAATAGCACAGATCCTATGTACAAACATCTGCCTCACAGCAGGGATAAGACTGAGGCAAAAGCTTTCACATGAAGCTTCACAATTTTACAAAATACAATTCCTCTATGCAAACAAACTCAATATGCTGCCTACACTGAGTTAACACAGGTAACATCATTGTAAGGAGTCAAATTGACACCTGTGTCTAAAAGTGCAGTCGGGGATAGGCCTCATGAAGCCTAGTCCACTGCACTCTTAGACACAAGCCTCACATCCTACGCTCCCCAGGAAAGCCCAAACATGTACCTTTTTGCACCATATTTAAAAAGTGACGCATGTAGTTAGATGTGTCACTTTTTAAACCTCTGTGCCACAATATACTCAAAGATGTAAAAACCATTCATTTTCCCCAACATAGCACAGATCCTATGTACAAGCATCTGCCTCACAGCAGGGGTAAGACTGAGGCAAACGCTTTCACATGCAGCTTCACAATTTTACAAAATACAATTCCTCTATTAAAACAAACTCAATATGCTTCCTACACTGAGTTAACACAGGTAACATCATTGTAAAGAGTCAAATTGACACCTGTGTCTAAGAATGCAGACGGGGATAGGCTTCATGGAGCCTAATCCACTACACTCTTAGATACAAGCCTCACCACCTACGCTCCCCAGGAAAGCCCAAACATGTACCTTTTTGCACCATATTTAAAAAGTGACGCATGTAGTTTGATGCGTCACTTTTTAAAGCTCTGCGCCACATTATACTCAAAAATGTAAAAACCAGGGATAAGACTGAGGCAAAAGCTTTCACATGGAGCTTCACAATTTTACAAAATACAATTCCTCTATGCAAACAAACTCAATATGCTTCCTACACTGAGTTAACACAGGTAACATCATTGTAAAGAGTCAAATGTATTTCTTTAAACATGCACACATTCTTTATTCCTTTTAAAAAATGTAAAAGCCATTCATTTTTCTCAAAATCGTTTTTGACATCACATTTAAAAAACACTGCACAGATCCTATGTACAAGCATTCCATGTCACTACTAAAACTTCACAATTTTACAAAATACAATTCCTCTATGCAGTAAAAACTTTTTACCAAGCATTATCAAAAAGCATGACACAAAGCAACATTAAAAAACCACAATGTGCTTCCAAATCTTCTCCATAGAGTATACAAGTCTCTATGTATATTAAATGAATCATAACTCACCTTTACAAATGCTTTAGGAGATTCAGAACAGTGTCGGATTCACACACCAATATTTCTTTAGCAGAGCAAAAGGTATGTTCTCCAGGCACTACAAACCATAAAGGCACAGAAAACCTCTAATTCTACACACATATTGCTCATGGTAACCAATCAAAACTCTTCCCTCTGTATTTTCAAACCAACACCCTCCCCCCCCCTCAGCCCTTTCTACCTGTTACCATAGCAACTCCCTCCTCACTGGGCTCCCAGGGTTAAAAGTTTATTCTACAATGTTGCAAATCACCTCTGCAAGGATGTTTGACCTGCGAATACACCAGCTTATCTGGTGCAAGGTTTCTTTAAATGACTTTTTTTTAACCATTCAAATTACTTCTTACACAGAACACAACCATGCACTCTAACTTTCAGATTTCAACTATCTCATTCTACCAATCATTGCTTGTGATTCAAGAGCACTAAAACTCCACAGTTTTTTTTTTTTGCAAACTCCTATTGTTCCAACTGCCATTTCTTTTCCACACTTCATCTGACTGCATCAGAATCTTCTCTCACCATGTATTCTGTCTGGATTATTGGACATAGCTATATCCACTGGGCTCAAAGGTATGCAGCTACCAGAAATTTTCACAACCTTGACTTACCAAATGTGGAAATTAAATGGATTGGTCAGAGAGGATTGAAATGTCACCAATTGATACCATTGGTGAAAACCTTTTTGCATTTGCCACACCCTGAAAAATAAAAAAAATGTTGTTTTTTTTTTGCCTATTTGAGCCTCCTAAGACCCCCTCACGAAACATAGAGGGTCAAGGAGTGCCTACGATGCCCCCTTATACCCATTCCCAACGTTGTTTGTCCTCCATTTTCTGTCTTAAATCTACTGAAAACAAAATGGAGGACTGCCGTAGCGCTGCCGGTACGCGTACCGGGAAGCGCACCGGGAAGCGCTCTAAAAAAATGTTAAAAGTTAATGTACATAAAAAACACTGGAGACACTTTCACCAAATATAGAATAGCTCATACTACATACCAATCACTACCATTTTCCCAAATTCGATGGAATTCCATTGAGCCATTTAACCTGTAGACCTCTCTAAATACCCTGAGGTAAATTACTTCACAAAAACACATCTGAAGTGTTAGAATTTACAACCAATGAAAATGTTACTTTCATTTTCTACTTTTTTTTCCTGACATTTGATTGGTTATGTACATGAATATAAATGAAAAATGAGAGGGAAACACTGCCATTTTGACTACAACTACCTGAGGTACATCTTGAAAGGATTTTCGCATTTTGTCTTCTTCACCTCTCTGTCAAGTAAGTTGATAATTTGTAAGGGGCACTTTAAGTTAATTTGTAAAAACGCTTTCTGATAGTTATTTACTGTCCCTCTGCTATAGTTATAGATAGAGATAGGCTCCTCTGTTATATTTATGGATTGACTTAGGCTTCTCTGCTATAATTATAAATTTACTTACGTTTCTTCACAGGCACTTTTTTATATTTCTACTTCCTGCCTGTTACCATACAGTGCCCAAAGTTAACTTCACTGTTAAAAAATCAAAACTACCTGTCTGAACTTAAACCCAACAGTGCCATATTTCTACAGATTTTTTTTTTTTAATGCAAATTTCAGCACAAAAATGGAAGGAGAACAGAACATTTCCTTTGAAATTGTTCTAGAGATAAACAATGAAGATAACATTGAACCCAATGACTTGGAATTCATGGATGAATCACGGGACCATGAACTTCTACAATGTGTAGAATCTGTGGATTTGTTAATTCAATATGAGGACGTTTCTGACAGTCAAATGTTGGAAGTTATGTTCACTCAAAAAGAGGACATTTTGGACAGTGAAATGTTAGACGTTACATTTAATTTGGAAAATGAATCTCAATTTTTTTTTTATATTTAATAATTCTAAAATTGTTTGAGACATTATTCATTTTTATATGTAATTCTTAAACTAGTACCAAATTGATTATAATGTAAAGTCAGACTTATAGTATACTGTGCAACTTTTTTGTTTTACATAGTAATTTTGCTCATAGATACTTCCTTTCTCCCACTATATTATCTCCAATGTGTATTTGACATCTCTTTTTCATCTCCTGCCTCCATGTTCTTTCTGCTTTCCTGACAGACTATGGTATGGATTCCATATACCACAATAACTTCTATAACAACATGCAAATTATCTACAGAGGAAACGGTGTACATTGAATTTAAGACTCTGCATTAGTACCTACATGTTGGTACTTAAATCACCCACACAACACAACAACTCTATTCAGAGATACCCTACCTCTAAGCACTCTATTATTTTAGTGTTTCACTTAGTTTTTCCCATGTGTGGGGGTGGGGGTGGGGGAGGTGTGTGTAGGGGATGTGCGGGGTGTGTCTCTGAGGTGTGTATGTGTGTGTGTGTGTGTCTGGGGGGATGAGGTGTATAGGTGTGTGGGGTATGTGGGTGTGGGTGGGGATGTGTAAGGTGTGTGTGTGGGTGTGGGTGTGTGGGGTGTTTTGGTGTAGGTGGGAGTGTGGGTGTGTGAAGTGTGTGTGGGTGTGGGGGGTATGTGTGTAGGATATGTATGTATGTGTGGGATGTGTGGATGTGTCTGTGAAGTGTGTGTGTGTGTGTGTGTGTGTGTGGGGGGGGAGGTGTGTGTATGGGATGTGTGGGGTGTGTCTGTGAGATATCTGTGTGTGCGTGTGTGTGTGTGTTTGTTGGGAGGGGGGTGAGGTGTGTGTTTGAGTGTGGGTGTGTGGGATGTGGGTGTGGGTGTGGATGTGTAAGGTGTCGGTGTGGGGTGTTTGGATGTGGGTGGAGGTGTGCGTGTGTGAGATGTGTGTGGGGAGTGTGTGGGTGTGGGGGTGTGGGGTTGTGTGCGTGTGGGTGTGTGTGGGACGTACTTGTAGGTACCTAAAACAGCCACAGAACCCAAAAGCTCTTTTCAGAGCTACCCTACCTGTAATCACTCAAAATGATTATTTTACACTATTACTTTCACTATTTTTCACCAAAGTACGCTCCCCGATACGCTCCCCCGTGCGCGTACCGGGCGCTCTCCCCGCGAAAATCGATTTTTTTTTTTTTTTTTTTTTACCCGAGGGACCCTTTTATGTCCCCCACATCAAACCTAGGGGGTCAGGGGGGGTCTACCCTGCCCCCTTTTGGTTATTTCCTCCTTTGTTTTGACCACCTCTTGTGTCTCGATCCTATCGAGACACAAGATGGCGGCCGCTCCGGACTGTTTGGAATGTTTATAGACACCCGAAAGCCAATCAGATTTCCGTGCACAAGTTGCGTGGCGCGCCTGGAGCGCTCCCCGGTACGCGTACCGGGGCGCGCTTACAGATATATACATTTTTTTTAACCTAAATTACTCAAAATCCTCTGGAGCACATATCTTGAGACATAGCAAAGGCACATCGGGCTACCAGTCCCTACAATTTTGCCAAGTTTGGTGAAAATCCATTCAGCCGTTCGAGCTAAAAGTGCGACATTAACATGGGGAAAACACGTTTTGGGACCCCCCTTTTATCTCGGCCCCCGCTTGACGAATCCCCCCAAACTTTCAGGGAAGGAGCGGAGAGCCGCGAGGCAAAGTTGCTGAAAAATTCAGGCAGATTCCTCAACCGGCGCCAAAGTTATTCCCAATAGAATGTTACGATTTCCCTATGGAAATCAATCCTAACTATAACTACCTACTGCCAACCGCCAGAAGGTAATATATATATATATATATATATATATATATATACTCTGAAAACACAGACCCTGGTGTGCAAGTCTTTATTGTCCATGGTGGATGTACCGGGAGAATCTTCGAGGATTTCTGTTTCTGGAGCCCAAGACCCTTCAGGGCGGCCTCATTGAGAATGGGCACGGAACATCCCACAAGAGCACTTGCCATGCAAAACAATGTTATGAGGCCCAATACTGCCACTCAAGCTCTTGCACAGTCCTGCAGCGCCATTTTCCCTTTTCCTAACGTTTCAGCTGGGTAACCTTGATCACAGGAGGAAGGAGAAACTGACGTGCGCTTTGGCATGCTATTTCAAAGGTTATTTTTAATCACGTGACTTGGCTTGAAAACATCAACTCCCACAGTGTGATGTAATAACAAGATGTGAAAACTGGAAGTCCATTTTTTAGAGTCTTGTGGGACGTATATGCTCAATATTTGCACTGATGTTCAAGTGGTTTAAAAATGTAAAAGCAGTCAGGTGAACATGCCGCAGTGTTTTCATTCTGCGTGTGACCAGCAGAAACTCTCTGTTGCACCATGATCTTCACAGGAATCATCCTGTTCGAATCCCTTCCACACGCATCCCATTTTCGCTCATTAGCATAACCTCTGTAGGTTGGGAGCGTGAGTGAGTCAGGCTCCTCAATTGATATCCATGTACATATTATTTTATTATAGCAGTCTTAATTAAGATTGGAGTTTTATTTAATGTTTTGACAGATATAATCTAATAATATGCTTCTCATTTATATAAAAGGTCATTTGTCAAGTTGATAAAGATTATGTTATAGTTTTTTGGGAGTTTTTTAGGGTATTGTTTATTTTATAATATGCTTTTGGCTATTATTACTAAGGGCCTGATTATGAGTTTGGCGGTGTGCCAGTGGGCTGCCACGCCAGCGCCCTGCTGCCATGCCACCAAGCCCTGCCGGATTCTGACTGGAATTCAGGCTGGGTGGTCCTGCTCTGGTGGTCCCATCGCGGTGCTGTGCTAAGACTCATAAGTGAGCCATAGGAAGGCATTGCCTTGGGACTGCAGAACTAGGGGTGCATGCAGATAGAGCCCCCCCTCTATGCATCCCCTGGCCCTGAGACAACAGGGGATGCATATAGTTCCTCACCCCCACACTTTTCATGGTGGGCTTACCACCATGAGAACTGTGGTGGTGAGGAAACTCCTAATATGCTTGGTGGTGCCGCAGCAACACCCCCAGCATATTGTGGGCCTCCACTCACTGCAAGACCACCAGGGATCGTGGATCCATGGCGGTAGCAGCGTTCTTGGAATACCGCAAGTGCAACGGACCATCAAACCCATAATTAGGCCCTAAGTTATCTACTCCTTTGTTGGTTATGAAGAGTTTGACTTTAAATTGTAGCATGCTGTATATTCTTTTGGTTTGTTTGATAAGTTTAGGTGCAATTTGGGTTACAGATCACTCCATTTGTAGTTGATGGTAGCTTTGCTCTTTTTGTAATGCTTCTATAAATTTAAAGAGTGCAGGTTGGGCTCTGCCTAGTGTGGATTAGAAGGCATTGAGCCACCCGTCAACTATGTTGTTTCTTTTTGCTTACTGTGCTAGGGTGCTATCATAGAAATTCAACCATTGTATTTGGACTTTGGGTTGGCATCTGTGCCTGGTGTAATGCTGTCTGCCAACCCAAGTATCTTTGAAATAGTCAATTAGGGGGATTAGTTTGTGTTCATTTTGTTGGTAGAATGAGCTTTCTATTAGTTAATTGTAATTGTTAGCTACCTCTGTGATAGGGCATAGGCTAGTGCATTCTTTGTTTAATTCCAAAGGCAAATTGACTCTTTGTAGCATAGTTACACTTACTGCAGTTTGCAGGGGATGGCTCAGTGAGCTTTGATTGAAATGGTAGTAACAGCTGTGTATAGCTGTGTAGGTAAAGTTTTAAGATAGCTTAAATCATGGCTTGTTCAAAGTCCATGATAATGTTTTGTGGGTAGTAGTTATTTGTTTTATGTTTAAAGTGGGTTAAGAGTTCGTAGTAAGTGCTACTATGTTTATTTGGTAGTAGGATATATATATGAAAGGGATATTTGTGTTTTGATATTCACCATGCATGGTGTATATCTGAGTGAATGGTCTGGGACACATTTTGAAGGTCCCATCCATCATCCAGGTTTGACAATGTTTTAGTACGTTATCTTCTATAGAAAGTATTAGGATTTGTCTATCACTGTTTAGGTTGTCATACAATAGGAAGGGTTCCTCATTATGTGTCATTTTTAAGTGTTCAGGTATTTCTATACTATGGGCCAGGATGTATGGCGTGTGGCTTTTTTAGCTCATGGACTTAAACATTTGAAAGTAGGCATAGGTGTAGTTGGCATGTGATAAATTTAGGGACTTTGGGAAGTATATCTTCTAAGATTGTGGTTGTGGGCCCCTGGGAAATAGTGCTTTCCTCTCTTATGTCCTGCAAAATTGCCCTTACTTCTATTTCTGTCACATTTGGGGGTGGTTGTGTTCCCTTACATTAGTTACAACATCATCTTTTGTAGTGGCCCTCATATAGCATGGATTAAAATAATATTTGGTACATTTCTAATTAAAATTTGAAATGATGCACTTTTTTGGTTGTAGGTGTAACCCAGGTGACTTAGTAATTGCTTTCCTTTCTGTAATGTTATGTATCTTTCTCTTTCTGTCATTGTGTCTAAGAATAGTGTAATATTATACATAATTTCAATTTTAAAACCTTTATACGTTTTTTATTTACATATAAAATTAAGCAACTACTTTGATAATTGAATATATGTTCCTCTTAGATGTTTCACACATTTTTGTAACTTTTTCTTTGTTTATTGTTTGGTAGTTTGTAGAGTTTAAAGTCATTAGTTTTTTTATCGCTTTTGGAGCAAGTTTCTATTTTATAATAATTTATATGTAGTTACTTTTTATGCCTTTTTTTCTGGTTTGTGACTTGTATTGTTTTTGGCAAGTTAGATGTTTTTTTTAGTCAGTATATGTAAAGAGATAGAAGTTGGCGAGTGTTTTGTTAAATAATTCCTATTTTAAAGTCATTATTTTAATTACAAGTTTTAGTTTAAATGTGTCATTACTTTGCAAGGTAGTGGTCGGGCTTTGTGGCCCCCCTTCCATATTCAATTTTGCCCCTGGGAGGTGGGAGAGAAGTAAATTAGTCAGGGGTTGAGGTGACTGTATGAAAACTCACACTTGCACCAATGTGAGCAATTTTAAAATTCACGCTTGCACCAATGTGAGCAGTATTAAAATTACCTCAGGCGGTACAACGCATGCTAGGGACCCAATGTGGTAGGTATGAAGCAGTCCAGTCTCAATTGCTACGCAGAATTGGGTGATGTTGTAAGTGAGCGTGCGTTCCCTATAAGTGACGTCTATTTTGCACTAGGTAGGTAAAAAAATCTTACAGAAGTGGAACACACAGAGAGGAATAGTGACCCATCCAGGGCCTCTAGATTGTGCATGGACTGCAGGGTTCTGGATGGAAGGTTCTAGGGGAACAAGAAGGAATAATGAGGTAGAGGTGCCAAGGGTCACAGAACCAGATTAGCACCGGAATCATGGAAACGCTTACCGGGAATGGGTTGAGGGGGAGAGCAAGGTCTCAACCTCTACTCGCTCCGTGAATTAATAGGCATAGGGATGAAAAAATAGTAGTAGAACGTGAATGCTGAAAAGGAATTAGTACAGAAGATCGATCAGGTTTGGAGGGGCTCGACGATGGAGCAACTTTTTTCCCCACCTTTCCTTTGACCTTCTTACCCCTCCCCTCACCTTATCCAGGCAATTTCTCAGGCATTTCGATTCACTAGTCCTGATGATGATCCCATAACGGTTGTTGGGGATCGAAAAGTCGTTGACAACTACATCTTAACTCTAACTGTTATTTATGATTTATGCGGAGTACAAGATGATGTTTTCATTGTGACTACTGTTATTGCTCATTTCACTAAGAAAGTCACTCTTAAGTTACATGCCTGAGGTAAGGAAATCTTTTGATTTCCTGAAACCCCATCACTTCCTGCTCACTTTATGTGTTTGTATTGTTTCCTTGTTTTTTTTTGTTCGTTAAATAAATCCTAACATTGTCAATTTGGACAGTAATAGACCCAATCCTGATTGAAGTTTTGTGGCTATCATTATGTATCTCGCTTGAAAGGGACCGCTGTCTCTAATAACTTCTAATAACCCTTGGTCCCTTCTGACTATAAGGGTTTCCTTGTTCTGTGTATATAAACTTTCTAAAAGTGGCATTTTCAGAATTGTGACTTTACCATTAAAGAGGAATTTGAATTACAATTTATTTGGGCTGCAACTCGAGAACCATATTGTTTTCCAATCAAAGGTTAGCACATTTTACATAGAATAAGGTGACCAAATGTTATTCAATGGAAGAGATAGGCCTTACAGAGGTGAAAATGAATTCAGGTATTTTTCACCACCAGGACATGTAAAACTTAAAACCACATCTCTACTTTTCAAATGCAATGTGCCGTGCCCCTGGGGGTGACATACGTATTGAAAAGGAAGGTTTTGGCAAGACCAGATCCAATTGGTGTTTTAAGAACTGCACTGCGGGCTGGAATGGCAGGATTGAGACATGTTTTAAGAGTGCGGGTTAAGTTGGTTGCAGAATGAGTGTCGCAGGCCCACGAGTAGTATTTAATGTACAGGCTATAGTTACATGTAGTACCATTTACATGACTTTCACAAGTAAATCAAATGTGCCAATCAGGTAAAAGCCATTTCTACCATATTTAAGGGGAGAGCACAAGCACTTTATCACTGGTTATTATTGGTAAAGTGCAGAGAGTTCTAATGCCAACAACACAAGATTCATCAACAGAAGGCGCAAGTCTGGGCAGACCCTACAACATGGGCCAAGTCGAACATGACCCCATCCTCCAGCTAAAAGCTAGGGCAGACTTATCAATACCGTGATGGACTTAGGCAATAGAGCATGTCTGATTGCTCAATTTTGTAGAGGCACTTTGTCAGTTCTATGCCCATCAAAGCCTAACTGTATCCCTCTGGCATTATCCTTCAGGGACACTACACAAGCCAATGGAGAACCCTTCCCCACATCTTTGGACCCCGTCTGTGAAGCCCCTGACCTTAATTTGTTCACAGATGCATCCCAGTAGACATACAGTGCCACCATGGCCAACAAGGGAAAACTCTGCCCATAAAGACAGCAACCACCATAGGCTACTGAAATCTGTCAGTTTGAAGAGCCAGGCCAACGGGCCATCAATACCAGTGGAGGCTCCAAGCAAAGGACTTAGGCAGGCCTCACTTCCAGCCTGGGGGCTGGCAAGGAGGCACCCTACTTCCAAATTCCTTCCCACCATTCCAGGAGGGGTGGTATCCTGAGAGTGGCCTTTCAGCCCAGGTTTTATACTCTGAGACTGAGCAAGTGCCTGGGAAGCCAGAACTTACAGGGTGAATCACCAACCCCTCAAGGATGACACACTCTGTGTCATGCAGGGGTCTTCTGGTGCAGGTTTCCAGCCCTCTGTGTCTGTGAGAGTGCAGGGACGACCTCAAGATCAGTCTCACCAGGGTCAGTCTTGGCATGATCTTGGCATGATCTGTTCTGTGTCACAACCTCCTGCCCCTCCAGCGTGGCCTCCATACTCTCCATTTGGGAGTAGTATCCCCACATGGTCTCAAAAACATAGCTGGCATTTGTGTTAGAACCATTTATGCAACCTTTCAATACTATCAATAATCTCTACATCACACAAGCTATCTAATTCCATCCTCAATCACTCACTATGACCCAAAGGCACTCTTCTAGATTCATATGCTGTTGTAATAGATCCCTTCTCAAGCATTATTTTGTGCATGAATCCCTTGAGCTTCCCTAACCTTTCAATACACTTAGGGACAGAGTTATCAAGAGCTTGCATTGCCAATGCAAACCCTTACGTCAGATTTACTATGCCACACAGAGCCACCTTGGGTTAGTCTAAGCTGGGAAGGTGGTTCACAGGTGGAGCGCGGGTGTTCCAACACATCAACTAATGTTTTTCGGGGCATTCCCAGAGTTACTTACACTAGTAAATCTGGGAATGTGTCAAAAAGCTATGACTTCCCAGTTGAGACATACGAAGGAGAAATATCTTTATTTCTTCTCTGTATTTCCTCTTTCTATGTGTGCTGCATTCTCTAGCATAGGCACCCTTGAACCATGGCACAAGGATACCTCCATTGGCGGTAGGCTACACTCAATGTGCCAGCACAGAAGGAGATCAGGAATGTGCCATATCTTAGTATATATAGCACATTCTTGCCATCATCAAAAACAAACAAGAATAAGCTAGCTACCATAAGGCCTGATTGTCACAAATGTCATTCACTCATGTTCGAAGGGAACCTTTAGTTTATTTAAAATAACTATCAGCTATTAACCTTGTTGGTGGCATGCTTCATCTTTGGGTTCCCACCCAAGATGCCTAGCACATCTTAGCTGTGCTGCGTTGCCTGTTTACAGTGGAGCTGGATTTTTATTATGTGATTGTTAATTTTTGAGTGGTTTTAAAAATACCTCAAGGTTGTACGTACCAATCGAGATTTTTATTAATGGATACCTTGGGTAGGTAAATTAAAAACAGTGGATGTAAGGTGGTCTCATACATCACGGTGTGAAGTCGTCATGTTTCAGTTAATTATGAGTGCTATTAAGTCACTATGGCTTTCTTCAGGGCCAGGTGTGCTAGGAACTAGCCGAGTGTAGTGTGGGCAGGGCATGCGTACTAAAGCATGTGCTCAGTCCCCTTACACACAGGGCTTAATACTATAATTACATGCTTTTGACAAGACTCACCATGCCGTTCCGTTATCTCATGTCTTTCTTTGCCAGAGGCGTGGTTCATTGATGAAGAACATACTCTGATGGCAGGGCCCGTGCTGTGCAAGCACATGTGCAACACAAAATCATAAAATCAGGGGTTGTGTAATCGTAACATGCAAATTTTGCTTAAAAAGTGATTAACAGTGTTTAGTCCTGTCTAATGCACACTTATGTCGCGTGGAATTCCTGCCCACTCCACTTTATGCAGCACAGAGGGTTTTCTTGCTGTGTTGCCTTGCAAAAAGAACAATTGATGGGCGGAATGCGGAACAATGTCACACACTCACCCCAGTCATAGATCTGGGCCTATATCCATCATTTGTTTTGCTGACCACGCCATTCCACTTTGGACCCAGCCACATGAAAATCAGTCTTAACCCTGGTCCCCATGGGAACGAACCAGCCTGTACTGCCAGGCCCGGTCCTCTCTGAACCACAAACAAGCATCCTAAGACTGGTTTTGGGTTATCACCCCTCATCAGACAGGATAGCCTGAATCCAGTGGCATGGTGAGCACGGAACCCACATCTCCCGTCCCACTCGGGGTGGCAAACAAAAAAAGGAAATTGGCTGACTGAATGCTGAACAATGCCAAACCCTCACCCCAGCCAGGGATCAAGGCCTAAATCCATTATTTCTTTGCTCACCACTGCATTCCACTTTGGACCCAGTCATAAGCAAATCAATCTTGACCTTGCTCTCATTGGTAGCAGTCCAGTGTTGCGTCAAATATTTGTAAATCTGCCCCTCAATTTTCTAGGACATCTTCAATATTAAACTATCTCTCACCACCTATATCACCTCTTTGGTTTCTACACCTTCCAATATAAGGTTTTCCACATTTTTCCAGCCGCATGCAAACATTTTTGGTGGCAGATGCCCTAATGTCAACCCCTGACATTTTCCTTACATAATTTTCTCCTGTTAGAGAATACTGGGATCACAAGTCTGTCATTACCCTCATCTCCTTACCATTAACCTGGATGCCACAAAAGCCTTGTCCAGTAGCTGCTACGTTAACTCCTTTAGCATTCATTATCATTATTAAATAGCTCTAATTTTAACCTTGCTAACATCCTCCTACCCTGCCATGTTGCTAATAAAAATTGTTACTACCTAGAAATTCGAAAATCTGGGGAAAGTGCTCTTTTTGTTACATCTAAAACATACTTGGGACCATGAAAGACATTGTTTGGAGTGTCCTGCATGTGCCCTGTTCCCACATCTGAAATATTATCCTATATAACTCCCTCTCATGATCCTCTTCCTTGATACTGGTATTGCCTTTTTCATTACTGTTATTCATGCACCAATGACCTTTATTTTGTATATTCCACACCACCAATGCAAACATTTCCCTCATATAGATGTTGTAGATGTTGAAATATTTTCTGCTCCGTGCAGTGTCTAAGGCAGCTTCTACTTCAGAATCTTCGGTTGAATGTAATATTTCCTGAATATCTCTGCTGTTAGTCTTTCAGTCAGTCAGTCAGTCAAAAAGCTTTTATTATCGGTTAATAACCATAAAAAGACATATTTACACATATACAAGTAAAATAAGAGTATTTACAATGCTAAAAATCCTCAAGGGATACTAAGTCATACAAATGACATCAATGGCTCAATATGCAATACAATGAGACTCACAGTGGGGCACCCCAAACAGTTTGTTAATGTGAAGCCTCCCAACAACAGTCAACATACAATCCCAGGGGCAGTAGTCAATGGTTTTACATTTTTTAATATTTCACACCTAGAATACCACATAGACAGAAGGAAACTTGCTGTTGCGAACACTGTCAAAGGTGTGGTATCAACTTTGAGAATTCTAAAAACCTCCCTGTAGTCCCTTAAGCCCCTGGACTTACAGAGTTGGATGATCCACTTGGCTCTCGCCCTTGAGTACGAGGGGCAGAAGAGCAGAACATGCTGATCCGTCTCTCTGCAGGCCCGTACACCCTGGGCAAGAGCTCGCTTGTGGTGAGGCTTTTGACCACTTATAAGTGAGGCCCCTAAGGGGCAATGAGCCGTGCCTAAACTGGATGTATAGTTTCGTAGCCAGGGGAGGCTGGATGTCATCCAGAAATTTCTCGAATTTGGGAAGGGCCTTAATGTCTACAAAGTTATTAGTCAGCCTGCCCATAGAAGAGTTTGATAGATTAAGAGCAGTACGGTGCTGTTTTAGTGCCAAACTCAGGGATTTTTTGGAGAGCAGGGGACAAGCCACCTCTGGGGAGGACCACAAGTCCCCCATGCCGAGAGCCTGGGAGAGGTGTTTAATGTGCTTTGGCCAAGGGATCTTCCCCACGCACCCTATGGACAGAAGATCCCCAGGTCCTCTCTGTAGCTCACAAGCTTCGGAGTGGACCAGAGTCGTCTCCAGTATAGTAACAGACGGTTCGAGACAATTTCCTGGATAGGCACTAGACCTAAATCCAGCCTAAGGGGAGTTACAGGGGTACTCCGGGGAAGTCTCAAAAGGTGCCTGAGGAAACTATTCTCAGTGAGAGATAGCGGGGCAGCGCTAACATGCCCCCATAGGTCCGCACCATAGAGCTCACCCCCTCTCGCCTGGGCTTTATAGATTTCAACAGGCGGTCCCACCAATTTAAGGGAGGTCTCATTAAAAACCTTTAGGATACTGCCTGAGGATTGGGCCAACTTCAAATTGGCCTTGGCCATGTGAGAGCCCCAGTCCATTCTATCATTTAGGGTAACCCCCAGGTAATCAAATGTGGACACTCGGTTCAGGGCCATTCCATCCAAGTGAGGGTGGGGAAAATTGTGTTGTTTCATGTTGTAGACCATGTACTTAGTTTTAGAAACGTTAAACTCCAAATTCCTCAGTCTGCTAAAGCGGCAGAAGGCTTCCAATGTTCGCTGGATACCCCCAGATGACTTTGACAATAGGAGGGTATCATCAGCGAACAATAGGGCCGGTATTTTCCGCCCAGCTAGACTGGGAGAGTCCAGGTCTCTAGCTCCCAGTAAATGTGCAATCAACCCATTGAGGAATAGTGAGAAAGAAGAGTGTAGGGGATAGAACGCACCCCTGCCTCACTCCCGTTTCCACCGGGAACGGAGCCGACAGCTCCCCACCCCTCCCAATCCTCACCCTTGCGTACATACCCTGGTGCATACGTTTGAATAACTCGCACGGGTAGGCTGGGGTACCCATCTCAAGTAGTATTGCCGAAAGCTTGTCCCTCTGAACAAGGTCAAATGCGGACCGGAGGTCCACAAAGATCAAGTACAAACTACCCGCCCCTAGGGTAACCGTCCTCCAGTATATCAGCTGTAACCTGAACAGTTGGTCGGTCATAGAGACCTTTGCCCAAAATCCTGCTGTAGGGAGGTTAGGATGTGATGGTCGTCCATCCAACTCTGCAACCTAGTTAGGAGGACAAGGGCAAAGAGTTTCTGGAGGACGTCGATCAAGCTGATGGGGCGGTAGTTGACCGGGTCCAGAGTGGAAGCTTTCTTATAAATGGGTATGATTTCTGCTCCTAGCCATGTCTGGGGAATATCCAGACCCTGCATAATGGCATTAAAAAATACACATATATAGGGAGCCCACACCCTCTGCTCACTCCGGTAGAGATCACCGGGAATCCTATCGAGGCCCGGTGCTTTCCCCACAGCCAAGCTTTTAAGTGCCACCTTGACTTCCAAAAGTGTGCAGGGGTAACTATCATGTTCCATACCCTTCAAATAGGCTGGTTCGGGTATACTTAATTGGGCAGATGCATCAACAGGAGGATTCAAGGGGCTAAGTGAATAGAGGGGCTTAAAGTGGGCAAGCCAAACGTCTTCACTAAGGTTAGGCGTAATAGCAGACGTCCCTGCCGCCGGTCCCCCACGGACCAGATTCCAGAAGCACCTATAGTCATGGGCATTGAGCGCCGCTCTGACTTTTTCCCATCTGTCAGCCTCCCACTCAGACCTGGCCTCTGTAGTCCGTTTTTTATAGGTTAGCCTAGCATTTCTGATGCTCCAAAGGGACCTCAGTTTCACCTCCTTTACCAAGGCAATTTTGGCCGCCCTTCAGTTTTTGTTGAACCAATGATCATACTTGGTTACCCTAGACCTAGCGGTCTTGGTGGAATAGAAAAAATCAGCCAGTGAGATAAAGAACGTATTATGAGTGCGCTGCAGGGCCAGGAGATAAGAGGGCTCAGAATTGCAACTCAACAAGTCACTGACCACTACAAAAGCACCTACAACGTGATTATATATCTCAGCTATCGAGTCTGGCGCTAGCGCCACTTTCGCCCACCTAACGTGTCTGCCGCCCGCCATTTGGAGCAAATTCACTTTACTGGGGGTCTACGCTTCTCCCTGTGCTTTTTGATATCCCAAGCAGTTAACCAATTCCAGTGACAGTAAGTTATGGTTGCTATCGACCCTAGGAATTACAGAGAAAGCTTTTGCCCAAAATTCCACATTAACCCGAATATAGTCGATCGTTGTACTTTTCCCTGGTCTATTGAAAGTACAAAGACCCGGGATATCTGGGAGGAGTCTGCCATTGCAAGCCCCTAGAGAGTAAGTTACAACCAAGTTATTGGTCGCAAGAGCCAAGGGCAATAAGCACTTTTCCGGGTACATGGAACATTCAGGGATAAGCCAAGTCTCATCCTTTTCCGAAGTAACAGGAGGGATCCCCATGAGCGGTTCAAAGTGGCAGTTGAAATCCGCACCAATAATTTTGTGATAAGACAAAGGGAAGGAGAGAAGGAGTGCCTCCAGAGCCTCTAAGATGGATAATCCCAGCTGATGGGGGTTGGGACGTAGATAGATGTTAATCACTGCCAATACCATGCCATCCTTGAAAGTAAGTAAGATACAGAGGATATCTGGGCAATGCGAGTCAACTACTTTGACTGAGCACCGCAGGTGGACTGCCACCGAAGTACATAACCCTCCCGATGGTCTTCCCCTGGTCCCTGCACTGTCGCTATGTGATAGGAAGCAAATCCTACCCATATAGGGGCAGACAGGAGCCAGGTTTCTTGGAATAAGCATAGTTCATAGCCATCCATCAGCTCTCCCCACTCCGGATTATCCAACTTCGTCCCCAGCCCTACTATGTTCTAAGACCCAAACAATGAGCGGCGATGCGATGCTCGCACTAGGGGAACTTCCATAGTATGCAGTGGGCCAAGGGGTGTGGTTAAGATACGTGGATATATGTCCAGCACCCGCCCACCTCCTATAGGGCCAGAATTATGGAATGGTAGGAAGGTCAATGTGGTGGACACCATAGGACTAAAAATCGGTTTTGTGAGCCCTGCCTTGCCACTTAGACCTCCCACCACCTGACTCCCAGATGAGATCGTGGCCATTGTATCAACGCCCTGGGGTGATAAAAGTCAATCCACATTACTCAGGGCCCTATATCTGTTACCCACTGGGATGCTATAATCTAGTTCATAACCACCATAGAAAAAATAGGGTTGTTCCATCCTGGTTGAACCCAAGGTTCGTGGGTTAGTCTTTGAATTAATTGATCTCAGATAATCTCATCTTTTTGCAAGTTACTAGCAGCTGGTTCTCCAGATTTCTGTGCTTGTTGCAAAATATGTGACTCTCTAACCCTAGATTTTTCTCTGGATTAGATTTATTGTCTAATATCTTTATTAGGGTTGCGTATTCATCTATTACCGCCATAGTATCCCCTTCTCTCCTGGTGTGACTCCTAACTTTTTTCAGGGATAGTGTTTTCAAAATGCTCCTACCCTCAGGGTCCAAGATTCGAATCAGTTTCCCTTTTTTTTTTTTTTTTATATATTTTTATTAATTATAACACAAGAGTAAAAATATACATATCGGGCATCATTCGGAGGAACATATCGTAATGGTGGACGGGCAAATCAATTAAGAAAATACACAACAATTATAGGCATCTGAAAGACATCAATAGCAGCGTAGGGCAGAGGTGAAACAATACGTTACAGTTAACCTAAGCAAACATCAGCGAGTCCCGCCCACCCAGAATACAGGATATGAAGACCAGACACTCGATACCCAAATATGATGAATAAAAATCAGGAGAATACGCCATATCTCTTGTGAAGAAGGGAAAAGGGAAAAAGAAAGGTCATAGAACAAAAGAAAGGAAAAATAACAACCCCCCCTCAACCCCCCACCCTGCACCCCTGCGGATGGCTACGACCTAACCCACTAGCAGCGTGCCTGTCGCCCACTAAACTAACCCCAAGGAAGGGAATAGATGGAGGAGGGAATGTCGTAAAAGCAAACACACCCCCGGTCTCCCGTACCCCCCGCCAGCAGTGACCACCCCGAGATATAATCGAACCAACATTTAGCAAAATATACAAACCAATCGGGGGAGTATAACAAAGCACCACCCAACTCCCAGCACATTACATGTGGCAATCCCGGCATTGAGTCAAGCCATATTATCAAGTCCAAGCCCTCAAGTTCAACCCTGACCAGTACGGTATTTCGGGAGAGTCTCTTTCACTCGAACCACCATCACAAAGGAAAAGGCGGAACGTTCATTAAAGTTCACATCAGTGTTGCAGGATAGACAAAAGGATAGAAAGTCACGATAGCCACAAAACGATTGAGGGAATGTGTCCAGAAATAGCAAATCCCCCCAACAGTCACTTTGGAATTTGTCACAGCACAGAAGACTACCATATCTGTACGGGGCAGCAGCAGGATCGAGCAGGGAACGATAGCGACAATCACGGGCTCACTGAGTGTGAATTGGGGGCCGACAAAGCACATTGAATCCAGGTTCTGCCCGGGGACCTCGATCTCAGGCGTACATTGCACCGCTGGTACCACAGATGTATTAGGACTAAACGGAGAGTCGTGTGCTGGTCCCAAGATACTGTCCACTTGCACGATCAGTATCCGGAATACTGCGGTGGATTGTGAATGGAGCGCCTCAATGGCGGCCATGACGGCCTGTAGCGATGGCGTACTTTCCGTCCGCCCCATCTCCTCTCACGAAGAGGCAGAGCAGGATTCGAATCCCGGAGGCCGGCTTCTCCGGGGTAACCGGCCACGCAAATCCGAAGACAATAATGGGCGCTCTCCGTCGTGCCAGATCGACACCTTCGCCGGCAGCGAGGGCCCCGGCCCGTCAACCCCGGGAAGGGGCAGGGTCTCCGGGTGTCGGACCCCCGAACACGGCAACCGGTGCGGTACGCTGTTGTCTCCACGGTGTAGACTGCTCACAAAGTCAGCATCAAACAAACAGTTTACGATGCACTCCGGGGGACCGGGCCCAGTCCAGGTCCAGCGGCCGTTGTTGATCAACTCCAAACCGGATAGGCTAGAAATCGAGGCCCCGGCTTCCACACGATGTTAGGCCGAGAATGGGAACACGTCGTATCTTTGGCATCCAACAAGATAAAAAGCTCGGGATTACACCTTTAGAAGCAGGAACACTTCACGAACCCGGGAGACTGGTGCGAATTCAGGATTGAGAACAGGATATACTAGCTGCTGGCGGAGGTCGACGGAGCCGGGAGCGTACGCGGCCATCTTGATTGCTGGCGTAGCTTCTCCCCCCTTTTTCTTTTTTTAATGTAAAAACACCACCATCTATTGCTTCAATGTATGCTTCAAAGACCTTCCAATATTGTAATTTTAAAGGAGGTATGACTAAGTGTGGCGGCCTGGAATGACTGGAGGGGACACGAAAGGAAGGTAAAGAGGGTTTTATTGGTTTTAGTAATCGCCTTCAGCGCACATTCTGTAGTATGGGAGAGGGTTTCAGTGTCCTTCTTTTCTGGGAAGAGACGTTCCTTCCAGAGTTCCAGTCCTTTTCTTCCCCTCTCCATGGTGCTTGTGGGGATTTGGGCACCGGTCCGGATGTCGTTACAACCATGAAAAGAAAATAGACTTGCTTCTGTCGGGTGCCCAATATATTAACAGTGTCAGGGAAAAGGGGGTGAGGAATTCACAGATGCACAACCCATTAAAGCCAAAAGAATGCTGTAACGTAGTGCCGAATGTGCTAGGGGAAGGGAGTGACAGGTCCGATCGAGTGGTGTTTCAGGGTGGGTTAAAACCCTTTCTGCCCGCCCAGTCTGCAATACGTGAATGTACCTGGGAAAGCCACGCTTCCCCTGAAGCGTGGCTGGGCGACGCTATCGCAATCGTTAATCGCAATTAAGGAATTTTAAGAAATCGCTAAAAAATAGCGAATTTCTACATACATCCCAATTTGCAATTCTCAAATAGCGATTTCTAAAAAATCGCTATTTGGGAATCGCAAATGATGGTGATGATACATCTGCCCCCTGATGCGCAGACAATGAACTCGATAAGACATCTGATGCAACATCAGTTTGAGACAAGTGCCTTGTTATCTCTATTTCAAGGTCAGACTCTGACAAGGACATGAACAGTGTGGTCTGGATTGATATGTTTTCCCTTATTTGTTTATAAGAATGGGACTATGACTGGCGTCTTGATACATGTAGGCTATGTCAGACATTCCTAAGTTTATGTCAGAAATTCCAATCTCAAGATAAGATATAGTATAAAAGTCTCTTCAATTGACCACTTGTCAAGCGAGGTCCTTCATCCCAGGTTATAATGCAAAATAGTGCCAGAGAAGATCTTGACTGCCAGAGAACCTGGATGTTGCTGCATTGCGCTTTATGCTGATACCAGGCAAAATACAGGAGGAGAGGAGCTGATGCAACATGTGTATTCCTTTTGCAGGGAACACTGTCTCTCTGACTTCTGATAAAGACAGTGCTGTGCTGCAAACAGGTATGCAATGTTCTTTTTATTCTCATTGTTTGCAACATACAACAGTGCTGGTTTGATGCTATTCTGTGAGGTTATTTTAGATGTACTAAAGCAATAGGTTGAGAGTGTTGTAATCAGCAGTTTTGTAAATAGAGGCCTCTTCTTAGTGCAGTTTGTGTGAGTGTGATATTGTAAAAAATGAAATTAGTTTGTTTTCAGTTACCACAGCTTCCCTGGATCATTGTTTAGGGACTGTTAATAACCCAAAAGCATTGACGCCAATTCAACTATGTATTGGACGTGTTTCTGCAGGGCTACAACAACCTGTTCTTCACATTCCAACTTTGGTCCATTGAACTAAGTTCACTCAGGTCACCCATGGATGTGAAAACAAACCTTGTAGAGGGAAGCCAGAATCTTTGTTTATGCAACATAGCAGAAATGAGAGCAGACCTTAAAAAGATTTATGGTTGTCTCTCAAGAAGATAGAGAAACATTCCAGAAAGCCATGCAAGCCCAATTACAGAAACTAGAGTTGCCAAAAGCCAGGACAGAGCCATCGGAAGATGCACTGATGTACTAGGGCAACAGATGAGCTATATTGCCTTCCTCTGAGTGGTGTTACAAAAATCCACCACTGGAAAGGACCCACACTTCTTTTTTAATAACTTTGAGCAGAATGGCCTACAGATCGTTGGGGGCAAGATTCGGGACCCTTATTAACTGGTGAGTTATAAACTACATTTCAAGCTGCTAACCCAAGGGGCCTAACAGCCTACCCTGAGATGAAGAAAAGTATTTTGGAAAGACTTGTGGTAGACCATGAAACCTATAGAATTAGTCTGAGTCAGATAAAGGAGGTGATGGGAGAGATATCCTGAGATTTGTTCTATTATGCGAAAGATCTAACAGATAGGTGGCTAAAAACAGAAACAGCAGCTAAAGAAGAAATATTGAAGAAAGTTTATTTGGAGCTATTTTTTAATTCTCTGCATCCACTTGTACAGAAATGGATTGAGCAACATAGTGATTTAACACTGGAAACAGCAGTTGCAATTGTGGCGGTACCGACCCCTACAACTGAAGGATTAGTTCCTCAACTATCTAAATCTTTATCTTGGATACCGATTTTGTCAAGTTTCGGTCATTTTATCTAGGAAACCTTTATGGAAGGAGACCCCTCTGGGAAGAGGCTCCTTATGCAACAGACCCTCTGGAGATCCTATCTACACTCAAAGAAAAGTTCACGTTTTAGGAGGAAGAATAAACATCATGGTGTGCAGATCCTTTCTGTCATAGATGATACAGCGATATGGGAGGCAGATATACGTTTTCTGCAGCATAATGGGAGGACCCACTACTTCAAGAAGCACCAGTGAAAGCTAAGGAAAAAAAGACCCAGAGGACGTAGGTCCCCCAATTCTTTAAAAATCATGCACTATTATACAGGAAAGAAGGGAAAACATCACCCTATTCAGCTACTGATTCCAGAAGAATTACGAGATAAGGTCATGATTTTGCCCATAGCCATCTGTTAGGGGGACACTTTGGGAAAGAAAAGACAGAAAAGGCAATATTAGAAAAAATCTATTGATTGGGTTTATGTGCCCACTTGAAGAAATATTGTCAAGAACGTGAGATTTGCCAAAAATGCAGTCAGTATTAACTGCCCAAGTCTCCCTTACAGCCTTTACCTAATATAAAGGAGCCTCCCTCCTGGGTGGGGATTGACCTGATAGGACCTTTGATACTCTACAAACATGGGTTAGATTTGTGTTGGTGATGGTGTATTATGAGATGCTTTATCCTTGTATTATGAGATGCTTTATCCTGAGGCAGTCCCACTGAGACAGCCAAATACCACATAAATAGCCAAGGTGATGATTGTAATATTTTCTCTGGTGGGTTTTCCAAATAATAACAGATCAGGTAAGTACATTCACATCACAAATAAAGGTTCACATTTGTTCCCAAGTGGGTATTAAACACATATGTACGGGGCCCAATCATCCACAAACAGACAGTATTGTGGAAAGATACAATTCCTACTTCAAGCTGAACTTGAAAAATATTTCTGACTAGAAGTCAGGTGATGGGACAAAATGCGTCCTTTGACCTTGATTGCCATTAGCTGTGGTTACAAAAACTTCTCTGTCGTTTTGAGAGATTCTGCTCCCAGAGGGGTCATGAGATAAATGTAGACAAAACTAAATTTATGATTTTAAATCGCAGTCATTTTACTGAAGCTAATCCCAAGCTAAGTAATGTTCCCCTAGAACGTGTTTATGTTTTTGACGACGTGGGACTGACCCTCACCGAAGAGTTTGATTGGAGATGTCATACTGAAAAGAGAAGGCTTAAATTAGCCCAACATAGTGGGCTATTAATAAGAGCACAAAACAACTCACATTTCCATCCAAACACCTCAGCAATCCACATCTCCAAAATCCAGGTAATACGAGCTGCCTTGTATGGGGCCTAGCTATGGGGGCATAAGGATATTTCTGTTTTGCTAGTTAGTGAGAGCTGCTTCCTACATCAGCTATTGGGACTACTTAATAGTACACAAATACTACCACTTAGACTTGACCTAGGAGTAATGCCTATTACTGAGGAGGCGGGGATCAGGCCCATACTATTTTGGAGATGATCTGGGCCTCCCCATAACTGCACTTCTATGGAGCTGGCAGCAAAGACGTGCTCGGGATCCCAGGGTCGAAAAGCATACCTTGTGTAGAATACATATAAGATACTTTGACCAAGGTAGGGTGTGTGGATCTGTGGACAGAACCGGAGGCTGCTCTGACAGTTAGTAAAACTCTGTTAAAGAGGAGGTACCGGCAACACAAAATGGATCGACTACTGGCACCCTGACCAACTCTTTTCTTAAGATCAAGGTATACTATAGCTTGTAACAATTTTTAGACGAAATAGAGCCTTCTTTGGCTTGAAAGTTGTATTTGCAGTTCCGATACAGCAGTCTTCCAATAGCCTTTTTTACTGGCAAATAGGCAAGTAAACAGAGCCCTACAGGATACATCTGCCCTAGCTATGGGCCGATGGGGATCCGGAAGTGATTGTTTGTTTTCTGCCCAGCCTATGTTAAAAGCAAGAAAAAGTGGATCATTCCAGATCGTTGGCTTTTGGGTGATTTAGGGATTATCAAATAGCTTTTTGCATTTTAAAAACTGAGGTTAGTCAAAGTCTGGTTTTCAATTGCAATATGGAGGTTTAGGCAAAAGATGTGCCTCTAAATGGTTATTTGTTTTAACTATTGTATTATATGATTTATAACCAGTTTTATCTTGTCATATGTATACCGTATTAACTCGCTTTTTAATACTCTATGGAGTTTAATTCATGCTAGGTAAACGCGACCGTCGATAGAGGAGTGTGGAGCTGATATGTGCCCACTGTGACGAGGATTGTGACAATTTTGGATTACTTAGAGAATGTCACACCGCTAACTAGGAACGGAGTATACTGAATTATATTGGACAGAGAATCTGCTTTAAGACTGAGACTATTATTACGATTGGTTTGGATTGAAGAATTTGTTTTTTGCAACAAGGATTACGAATTACAACTACTACCATTAAGTTTAATGCCCTGAAGAAGTCTGTATATCATATACTGATCAGACGAAACACGTGTTGGCTGGTATTTGTCGTACATTGGATGAAGAAATCTGATGAAGAATTATTTGGAATAAAAGAATTTTGAACTTCAAGACCCTAGAGACTATATTTGAGAACGAGTGCTTGGTGGATATTTGCTTACGTTCAGTCATTTATGACAATTACTGAGTAGTGGTAACCTACTCGCTCCGCTTTGAGCACCAATTGGACCTGCAACTGTATTTACTGGCTTATACATGCTGTGCGCTTCATAATAACTGTTACCATCAAATTTTTAGGTAATTTTATTTGTCTTACTTTCATAGCACATAGTCGCAATAAAGTTAATAAAGTAAAAGTAAAGCCATTAGTTGTGAAGAACAGTAAAGTACAGCCAACTCCCTGTTCGAGATGCTGTTTGTGTGGAACCTAGAAGAACCCTGTAGAACCTGGCCAAGGAGACATGGGAAAGAGAAACAAATAAATCTAGAACCATTCTAGAATATGTGGCAAAGTTGAAAACCAGATTAGGAAAAATTTAAGAAATTGTGAAACGGAATTTAGAAAAGAAGCAACAAAAGCAAAAAGATCAGTATAGTAATAAAAGCAACGGTGAGGATATTTCATCCTGGAGAATATATTTTTCACCTGTTGAAAAGCTCCAAAAACAAAATGCTCAGTGAATGGCAGGGACCTTATATAGTATTGGAAAAGTAACCCCGATGATGTATACAATAGACGTTAATAAGACCCATAAGGAAACCCAAGTATACCATGTAAATCATCTGTGAAGTGGGAAGGACCACTACAAATAATAATGGTGGAAACTCACGAGGAGGAGACGTAAGAGTTTGGATATATTAAAGAAAATGTTGATTCCACAAAACAAACCTGTTTACGTTCCCGCCCAAGAGTTTTTTTTGTCCTTCCCAGAACATACTAATGTTATACAACATCTCATAAAGACGAATCCTAGACTGTGGCTTAACCAGGTGACCCTTAAAACACCATTTCCTAACACTATAATGATTTATTGAATTTCTGGTGGTGTGTTATCTCACCCTCCCTCATTCATAGAACACAAAGCATAAAAAAGGAATATCGAACTAACCAATGATGCTGGTTGTACTTTCATTATTTGTGTATGATAAAATTACGACAGGCCATACAAGAAAAATGCAGGGTGCATGGTAAGGAATTTATACCAGAAGCAAGAGTAAAAGTAGGAATGTTTTCCCTTTTTCACCTCTTTCCATGGTCACTCTTTTACTGGAGTTAGATGAGCTTTCCCGGTGACCCCTATCACCAAACTATTGCAATAGGCCTTCATAGCAGTAAATAGAATAGGAACTGAGAGCAAACAGAAAAAGCTTGATACTCACCTAGGAAAATGTTCCTCTTCTCCAGATGGTAACGCCAGTGGTTGGACCACTAAGGTTCTGGAAGAAAAGAAAAGATCAGTAACATCACCCACCATATTTCCAACATTTACACCCATGGAAGCATAATTGATTGTTGGTTATATAAAATAAGCGAAGGAATTGATGGCTTCATTTGGTTATAATGAAAACCAACATACAAAATAACAATCTACCTAAGCCTAAAAAGCATTACTTTTACCCATTTCTCCACTGTACCCCCACTGCATTTCATACATCCCATATCTTCATTTACTTTGAGTGCACATTTTTCATTTGCAAACATATATTGCATTTAGTGATAGAAGGTGCAACAAGACTGGTAAATTAATTCCTGCATTTAGCACCATCCAATTTGAGACAGCCCTTTTCAAAATGTAGACCACTGTATTCTACCTGGTTACAGTCAAGTTCAAGGCAGAAATGAATCTTCATCTTCCTTGGAGAATGAGTTTGAGCAAGCAGATGCTGTAAACGCTTTACGTGAGGGCCATAGGCACCACACCTTGGAGCCAGCCTGGCCTTATTGGCTTGTTGGAATGTCCAAGCTACCAAGCACAGAGATAGACAGCAACCTTCTTAATTCAGAACAACACTTTTGTTGTTCTACTAAGGTATGAGAGTGAGCCGCCACCTTAGAAACACACAATGGCCTGTTTGGCACTAAAACAGTTTAGCTGTAGGCAAGAAGGAAGGGGCTGTAGAACAGTGACTGCTTCCCTCTTTATATGCAGGGAAATTCCGAAAAACTGTTGTAATGTTACAGTTCTTTTGATGTTGAAGGGTTTTCATTGCCCCTGTTTTGTTTATCTTTATAGTTACAACTATACACATTTTATGGACTAGGATAGGACGTTGATTTTAATTAGAATCATACTACATATTTCTAGTGCCTATTCTTGAGTATGTCTATTCATGGTGAAACGAAGCTCAGAACTCACTAACAACAAATAATTCTGTGAGTATACCAGGAATTAACATTATTCAGACTACACCAGTAATGGTTCATGGGCCACGGTCCACCAGGTTTTCATGTCCCTACTTAGTACGTTGGCATGGAGCCTGCACTTTCACCAGAGGGTTGGAAAACCTAATTTCAGGCTGTATTGTGCTTGGAATTGCAAAATACGTATCACCACAAGGGGGCCATGATCAAACAATTCTGTTCCCCATACTAATTTAACTTCATCAACATGTCAAACTCGCTTTCTTTATAGTGGAATAGTATCTGCATCTTTCAGTGTCCTGGTGGCATAGGTGATCATTACCTACTTTTCTTTCCTGAGTTGTAGCAGCACTGGCCCAAAATGCGCATTGCTCTCATCAGTGCCTATGATTATCTTGTTCTTGGTTTTAAACTGTTTCAATGCTTAAAAGATCTGAGTTCCCTTTAATACTCTTCATATTAAACAAACCTCTCATTTCTAAGTCTTCTCGCATTTTTAGACTAATCAGCAAACATAGGCGCAAACCTGAATATTTTTCTACAAATCCCAGGAAGTAATGTAGAATGCTCTTGCATTGGGGGACAGGAACTTCTTTAATGACTCTAACTAGTTTCATTTTGGAGAGACCCCATTGCTATCTAATCTTTGACCCAAGCAATTCACTCTGTCAAACCAATTTTGTATTTTTCCTTCTTTATAATATGAACACTTTTCCTCAAAAATCTGCAACACATTGGACAGGGTGATGTCATGAATTATTCTGCTCTCCCCATATACCAATATGTCATCCTGGATGTAGGAGACATTTTAAACTCCTTTAGACAACTGATGCATAGTTCTCTGTAAACCCTGGTGCAAAGGTTATTACAAATGGCATACATTTGTACCTATACAGTCATGGTACCCCCAGTGTGACAAAATAGGTCAGGGACCTAGAATCTAGGTGAAGATACATCTGATGGTATGCTAATGACAAGTTCAAAGTGGTGAAAATATTTGCCCCTTTGACCATTGCACAAATGTCACCAATGTTAGGGTAGGGATGTCTACCGACCCAGATCGCAGAGTTTAGATCCCACAAATTAATGCACAGGCGTATACCTCTACTGGCCTTTCTTGTCATCACAACTGAGGATAGCTATTCTGAAGCCTCACTCCTTTAAGTGATGTCTTTTTCACATAACCTTTCCAGCACCCTGTGTAATGGCTCTCTTATAACCAGTGGCATGAATCTGACCTAATGCAACAATGGTACATCACCTTCATTAAGCACAATTCAGGGAAAAACCTGAGTAGCCCCAATTTATCTTTAAGTACATCTGGGATTTTTTATACCCAATCACATCCCTCAACAGCATTTACCTTAATATCAGCAGCTCCCAGAACCTGGTCCAGAAGATTGGGATACAAAGATGGGAGAGGCTGAAGACAAGGCCTCTGCAGTGTTCCCAGAGCAAAACATGTTAAGTGATCGATATGAAAGTTGTCTTTACTAGGAGTAACCAGGTACAAGGACTAGGGTCCTTGTTCTTAGTCATCTTTGCTAAAACTACGATCTTCAACTTACTGGCTGCATAACAAGGTTGGCCAAGGACAAGTTCCTAGTACGTGGTGCAGTCGGGTTTGGGAGCTATCCAAAAGCAAAGAGATAATCAGGAAACCAGTGAAAAGAGGTAGGAACAGTAGTGATGTGATCAAATTGCCTTCCTTCAATGATGGGATAGGCTGCAGAGTGGAGCAGAACCTTAAAGGGAAAGACAGAAAAAGCTGGGAGGCTGGTCAGGATGGCATTGTACTGATCAGCTTTGACAGACCAAGGGCTTGTGTGGTGGAACTGAGATGATGGGATGGCACAGACTTGTAACAAGGCTCACAAAGCTCTGTTTACTTTCTTTTCCTGTCACTGTGTTCATAATCACTGAGACCACGGGTAGCGAGAGCAGTGCCTGGTCTACCAAAGGACAAGTATTGCTATCCCTGACTATCTCTCATCAATGTCAATGTCAAGAAAGATCCTAGGCAACTATTCATTAAAAAACCAGAACTGAAGGCATGTACAGACAAAGGAAAACATGCTTATGTCTTTATATATAAAGGAAAATGTTTATTGTATAAAATAATTATATCAAAAATTATTGTTTTATATATGTATAAATAAATACATTAATTAATTCGTAAAAACAAGACATGTCACCAACATCACTATCACTATCCTGTGCACCCATATACCCATGCATACAGACATTTCATACAATCAGCAGACATAGATGCATAGGGATCAATTATTGTGCTTTGATGTACATCTGCAGCAAGTTCTATCAAATGGGATATTTTTTTGTAACACAGCAACCATAGTGTAAAGATTGTGTCAGGATCTGACGGATGTGCCTGCCTGACAGGAAGGAACTACGTCTCCCAGAATGCCTAGGGTAGTGGGACGGACCACGGAAAGCATAAAGAACCATGGGAGCCGGCAACCGGTGCACGTGATTCTTCATTCGGGAGGCAGTTGTTGCGGACGCCCTGTCCCCGCGGATTCTTGCGGAGTTTGCGGAGTTCCTGTTCTTTGTTCCCTCATTGCTTGCTCCGTGGTTGTGGAGTAAGGAAGTTCGAGTTGGTTCGGCGGAGCCATTGTTTCCTCCTCGGCAGGTACCGGCTGGGCTGCCATCACTGCTTGTGGTTAGTGTGAGGCGCGAGAGACGCAGGATTGCCCCCCCTCCGCGTCCTCACCGGTTCTTTTGGTCATCGGCAGTACCGGCTGGTGCTGTCATCCTTGTGGGTTAGTGCGAGGCGCGAGCGACGCAGGATTGCCCCCTCGGCGTTCTCGCCTGTTTACTTGCACTCTGGTTTCCGTGGGTTGCGTGGGAGACGCCGGATTGCCCCCTCCGCGCCCCCACGTTGAGACTTGATTCTCTATTGACAGATACCGGCTGGTTCTGTCATCCTTAATTGTTGTGAGGCGCGAGAGACGCAGGATTGCCCCCTCCGCGTCCTCACATAATTGTGCTCCATTTAGGTGGGTTGCTGGAGATGCCGGATTGCTCCCTCCGTGCCCCCACAGTGAAGCCATATTTGTTTTCGGCAGTACCGGCTGGTGCTGCCACCCTTGTGCTTTGTTGAGGCTCGGGAGACGCAGGATTGCACCCTCTGCGTTCTCGTGAATAATGCTCATAGTTCATGCACTCGGCTGAGTGTGTGTTTTTGGCACTGGGGTTCTTTTCATTCTAGAGTCAAGAGACGCTGGATTTGCCCCCTCTTGGAACTCTTATGACATCTTGGGGTTTTTGACTCGTTTCGCCTTAAAGCAGACATTAGGTTCTTGATTCCTTTTGCTTTCATTTATGGAATTTATTCATAGTTCACCACGTTGGTGATTCCCCAGGGGGAAGGAGTTTTCATTTGTTTATTCAGAACTAAGGAGTCATTAGTTCCTGTTCTCTTCGTGGTCATTGATCCGAATCTCCAGAGACTAGAGAAGGAACCAGGGACGGGAAGGGGTCACCTCCTGAAAGCTATCAGGTACGGTTCTAAATCTATCTACCGTATTAGAAATCAGAGTAGGAAAGGGAGTGTTCTAATACGTGTCCTTTTCTTGTTACAGGGCCTGATTCCCAGGGGTTTTAACCCCTACCTTTTCCCTCGCCTGACTGCCTTAGCGCTCTGTAGGTGTATGGTACATCAGAGTGCAGGGACGTCTGGAGGTGGACCCCATTAGAGCATCTATCCGACCCGAGGAGCTGCAACCGTGACAGATTGTGGCTACAATCAGTTTTATTAAAATATTGGTTGTAGCCACAATCTTTACACTATAGTTGCTGTGTTAGAAAAGAATATTGAAATCATATTTGATATAATTATTTTACATAAAAACATTTTCACTTATATATTAAGACATATGCATGTTTTCCTCTGTGCGCGCCTTCAGTTCTGTTTTTTTTTTTAAAAGAATACTTGCCTAGGATCTTTCTTGACATTGATTTCTATCCTTGTCTTAGGAACTCTCGTAATTAGCAGGGGACCCCTCCTCTTTACATTAATATCTCTCATCGATGACCATGAAGACAAGCTCGATGGAGTGATTAACAATCGGAAAGGACAGTGGAACAAAAGATTGATAGAAAGTAGGTAGAAGGAAGAAAACAAGTGAAGAGAAGTAAGGAAACTTAGTTTTGGATCGATTAAGCCTGAGCAAGTGAGAAATTGATGAACATTTACCTGTGACAACACGAAGATTGTATTGGTGGATGAAAATTACTCTACCATTCCCCATCATTTCCAGACATTCCATAAAGATATTGCAATTATGGCCACAGGGATCAATCTTTGGCTCATACGACTATCCCACTCAATGAATAATTTGAATTGGTGGCTTCATATCTTAAAAATGGAGCACGAATGGTTATAGCATGTAGACGCTAGTGGTGATCTGTTTATTGCCTTGCGTACATTATTTCAGTCTAAAGCAGGGCCAGGGCATCCATAAAAAAGAATAAGGCAGCTTCCCTTAGGGTGCCACCCCTTGGTGGGACCAGGTGACAACTAAAATCGTGAATATTGGGTCACAGGGAGTGCTCAAAAGGCTAATGTTCATCATCACTTTCTTAGTGCCCTTTTATTACTATTCCAAGCAGGTTATTTAGCAAGAAATTATTACAGTAACTGTCATAAGAATAATAATAACAATAATAATTTAGTCATAGTTTTTAGTGCTCTAGCAGAACATATTATGTAATTTGTTAGATCTACACAAAATACCATTAAATTGCCATTATAGATTCCCACCCATTCTTTAATGCATTGCATTTCTCAAACCATCAGATATATAAAGTATATCTTACCAAGCCCTGATCCCCGGGACCCATTGCGTCTATCACAGTCTACTCTAACCGGCCGAGAATCTCTGAATCACCAAATAGTCAGCATATCTCAGAGCATCCATAACACTTACACCTCACTGATTACTCTCTCTCTCTAGAATCAATCACATTCAAAAATCAGTACTCAACATTCAAAACAAGCCAAACCATCAATCCTTGTCGCTGGCAAATAGACAATATCGCCCTCGCATACAACTTAACTATTTATCGGAGGATGAAAACCTATCATCCTTTGAGTCAACACACGCCTCTTTCAGTCCCTGACAAGAAAAACGAAAACAAAATCCATTCTTTCACAAGCAACGCAAATAGAGCTTCCTCATTCAGAAACAGAGGGGTAAACAGCAACAACTTAAAACAAGTACCCCTACCCACCTTAACCCCCAACACAACCCCAGGGAACTCCACAACAACGCTCTCTGGCCGTCTACTTAATTGCCATCCAGCAGTGAAGCATGCCTCCGACATCACCAAATTCATCTTAAATCAAGCTGTAGATGTGACAATCTTAACTGAATCGTTGCTCAAGAAGCACCATCATCCTCCTTGGATTTGTTGGTTCCTCCGAACTACAAAATCGTAAGGCTAGACAGACAAATTAATAGGGGGTAGTATCACTTGTATCCACTGCTCCGACCTTACCATTACCCAACTTCACTCTGATCCTCCTGACTCCTGCGAATACCTTGCACTTTCCATAAGCAACGACTCTAACCAATTGCATACCTTCTACCGCCCTCCAAGTAAGAATGACCCGTTCATCGACCACCTCATGGAAATCATCACAACAAATGTCTCCCCCCACCCCAATGATATATTCCTAAGGGACTTTAACCTTCATTGGAATGACCTTAATGACAAGCAGGTCAACATTGTTAAAGATTTCCTAGCTGACCAAACACTTACTCAAGCCTGCACCCTGCCAACTTACACAAAAGGCTCTACAGTCGATTGGATTATCTCAAAACAAAAACGTGGTCAGGCTAACCTCGATTGCTCCTTTCGACTGGTCAGACCACCACACTATTACCTTCCTAATACCGGGCTCACTTAAGAAAAGAAACCAAAACTATGGCTTAGGGACACAAAAAGCTTAGACCTTGAGAAACTGGCAGCACGTTGCAAAAAGGAGCGTCCCCTTTTCCCCCAAGCTATCAAATGTCAGCGAACTTACTGAGCATTACAATGCAACAATGTCTGATATAATCGACTCTCTAGCCCCTTTAAAACTGAGAAGACTCCAGGTTAAAGACAGAAATCCCTGGTTTAATGGGTCCCTAAAAATGAAAGGAGAAATCTGTGACTAACGGAACAGAAATGGAGACAACACCCCACATCCCCCTAGCTGAAACTTCTTAGAAAGACCATGAATGCTTACAACAAAACCATTCTCAAATCTAAATAAGAATTATTTATATTGGAACTGGAGAACGCTAAGAACTGACCTCGTAAGCTCTTTGAAATGGTAAAAAAACAATCAAACAAACTGGCCAAATCCTCTAAAGAAGTAACACAATCCCTAACAACCTGTGATGAGTTCTCCTTCTTCCTCCCAGCCAAAATCAACTCATTGGGAAACAAGCTGAATGATGCCGCTATCGTCCAGTCTCATCCATCGGCAGCACAAATCAACATATCTACACCCACCCGTCAGGCAGCCCACAAAAGTGAAGCCCACTGGTTCATCTATATGACGACCACAACATCTTGAAATATCTACCGTCCATAAAACCGAATAACCACCTCAATGAACCACTCCCCTCCAATTGTCTATCCGTAACAAACCAATTTATCCTACCCATCTGGACTACAATAATCAACGCTTCCCTAATGCAAGGTTCCATGCCCGACACTTTGAAAACTGGTAAACTCATCCCCATTTTTAAAAAACCCACTTTGAACCCTGCTGACCAGGGCAATTTCTGACCCACATCTAATATTCCTCTACTAGCAAAAATGTTTGAGAAATGTGTGCAACACCAACTTAGCCAACACATTGCCAAATTCAATCTGCTAGACAATTGCCAATCTGATTTCAGGCCAGATCACAGTACTGAAACTACTATGCTACATATAGTGGATGACGCCCTTCAAGCCCTAAACCATGACAAAACGTGTCTCTTTATTCTTTTGGTCCTTTCATCTCCATTTGACACAGTTAACCATGAGAAGTTACTTGATCAGATCAAAAACAGGATGGGTTTAGGGGGAACTCTTCTCGAATGGTTTAAATCCTTCTTACTGAACTGCTCTTAAAGATTCTTAGTTAACCGAAATCTATCCTATCCTTCCCCGATCGGAGTCCCGCAAGGCTCAACTCTCTCCCCAACTCTTTTTTTTTTTTTTCACAACCGTCTTTATTTAAATGTTAGGCAGAGCATAGGTACAGTTCTCCACAAACAGGAGGATACCGTCCACAGTATACATATAGCAGGATGCACAGAGAGCCTAAAAGTGAAATTACCCCCTCCCCGTTCCACGTCCCATCCACCCCCAAGAACACACCCCAACTCCCGTCCCCATCTACCCACCCCTTATCCCACCCTAACCCCGTGCACGTGTTCACAGGTCACCAAATATACAGGTAAGGCAAAGTAGGTATCGGGTATCGGCCTAGGGCCCAAGGTCCCCTTCCAGAGGCGGCACATCCTCCGTATCAGCTGGGGGTTCCAGAGTCAGTCCCCTGTAGTCCGCCCACCGCTTCCAGATCTTATAATGTTTCCGGGGGCACCCCCTGGCTTCAAACACCGGCAGTTCCAATCCCATAAGAAAGTCTAAGCCCGCCTTCCAGGCGGTAAGTGGGGGGCACGGTCACTCTTCCAAGCTCTCGCCAGATCTCGCTTTGCTACCACCAAACCCAGGAACAGTAGATGGCGTTTATAAATGTTACCACCAACATTCTCCAGGACATGGAGGAGGGCCAGCCTTGGTGTACGGGGGAGATCCCACCCCAACACTTCCGACAGACAATTCCACACCCCACTCCAAAATCGGGTCAGACCCACACAAGACCACACCGTGTGCAACAGCGTTCCCCGTTCAGTACCACAGCGCAAGCATTCCGGAGCGGCAATGAGGCCTGCCCTCCACAGTCTCTCCCTGGTATAGTATGCTCTATGTAGGTATTTAAACTGTATGAATCTGAGTCGCACCGCAATAGCAGCCCCGCGGGGGGATTCAAGGGCCTCCCTCCAGTCATCCTCATCCAACGGGCCAATATCCGTCTCCCAGGAGGCCTTCAGTGACAGGAGAGAAGAAGAGCAGTGAATAACCAGCGTCTGGTAAATTTTAGAAACTTTCTTATCTCCCAGGTCCCCCATGAAGATCTTGGCCTTCACAGGGCTGAATTCGGGAAGCTGGTCCAGCCCCACCAGACTCGGCGCGAGTGCATGGCGGAATTGGAGATATTTGAAAAATTGGGTCTTGGGCATGTCGAATTCAGAGCTGAGATCCTGAAAGGATTTGAGGGTATTCCCTGTGAGGACATGGCCAAGGGAGGAAATCCCTATGGCGTCCCAGCCACCAAACCCCGATAAGGAGGCCAGTGCCGGAAGCCGACCGTTATTCCACAGCGGAGTTTCGGCTGTCAGTCTGCCCCACCAACCCATACGGCGCAGCACCTGCCTCCAGATCACAAAGACCACCTGAGTGACCCGCGGCATCCTCCTCCGCCGCCCGGCCGAGTACAATAACATGTGTAGAGTGGCACCGCCCATCAAAAAGTGTTCCAGCGCATAAGCCGGGTCGCTGTTGTCGCCATACCACTACTCATTCAAAACCAGCAGGTGAGCGGCCTGGTAGTAGGACAGGAGGTCAGGGGAAGCCCGGCCCCCACAGTATGTGGACAGAAAGCAGGTCCGCAGTGCCACTCTAAAGGCACCCCCGGCCCACAGAAACCGGCCAAGCTCCCCAACTCTTTTTAACCTCTATCTGGAACCTTTTACTGAAATTCTGCGTAACCACCAACACCTCTCTCCATATGTATGCCGATGACACACAGATCTACATCAAAGTTTCATCCCCAGAAGAGATCAAGGAATGAGGCTCTAAAACTGACTGTGCAATGGCTAGCTAGCAACCAGCTCAAACGTAAATGTAAATGTAAATGTGGGATACTTGTAAAGCGCACTGTTACTCTACCCGAGTGTCCTGGCGCTGTAGACCGCTGGGGAACCCGTCCTGGTTTTCCCTGTGAGATGGTCCCTTTTCTGGGTATCTCCAGGGTGAAACCAGGCATCCCCGGCGTCTGTGGGGGGCCGTTGTAGAGATGAGGCAAGCTTAATGCCCAGAGTTACCGAGTGTGTTCCCTGGTTAGAGTAGGCACTGAGGCGAGAATTATCGAGTCCGTTGACCCTGGTCCAAGACCCTGCCGCGTCGGGAATTGAACCCTGGTCCCGGGCAGTTCTCTGCTTACAGGTCTGCCACCTCTAACCAGTGAGCCACACCTCTCCACTATCGTAAACGTAATGCGCACAAAACTGAATTCTTACTAATTTCCCCTCCCAAAAGTTCCACTGACATACTGGAATGGACCTAATCAATCTCTGTGCTGAACTGTACCCTGATCATAGTGGGCTCACCAGGAATCACCATGGACAAAAACCTGAACATGCCAGCCCACATTAACACACTGGCCAGGTTTCACCTGAGCTACCTTAGAAAGCTAAAACCATTCCTAGATATGTCAGACCTCAAAATGGCAGTACAGGCATTAGTTATCTTTAGGATCAAATACGGATGCGCAACCGCCTTTGGTCTGCTGAAGATCTCAACGGCTCACCTAAAAGCCTGTCTCAATACAGCAGTAAGAATCTTGACAGGTTTAAAAAATGTTTACCACATCTCACTGCACCTGAAGGCCCTGAATTGGCTTCCTTATGAAGCCAGAATACAACTCAAACTGGCCTATATCACACGCAATGCACTACACTCAAAGTCACCTTCATATCTTGCTCATGAAATTGAGGTATCCGGAGGGGGCAGGCACTCACGGAGTGCCAAGGATCTTAAGCTGAAACCACCCTTCTTCCGGGAGAAAAAAACTTACAACAGATCTTTCCCTGGGGTCACACCTAGAATCTGGAACTCGCTGCCGCCAATCATCCGAAAAATAACATCTCTGCCAAGATTCAAGAAGTAAACTAAGGCTTTTCTAATGGGCAAATTCCTGCCATAGCCTCTCTCAGAGCACTTAAGGAATCAGCAGCTTAGTGATACCCTACTGCTCTTTAGATGAACATCACCCGTTTTAAGCCTCACTAGACTTTGTAGATGTAACTTACGTGATTCTGGAATCATGGACAATGTTTAGCATACAGCATAATTTGTACCTCTCTGTAACTTTATTGGGCAGAGGTTGATGTTGTGCAGTCCTCCCTTGTTCCTCTCTGTATTTTCTCCATCAAGTGTATTCATGATCGTTTGCTCCTAATCTTTTAATTTAGCTTGTTATTTCTGTAAAGCGCTCTGGTACCCTAACAGGTCACTTTCGCACTCTATAAAACACTAAGTAAAAAAATGTAAACAATTAAATACTAGTTCGATATAAACTTACCTTTCTAATGCATGATAGGCGGCTAGTCCGTGTGTGTATTAATTGCATAAAGGATAAATCCCTGATGATGTAATCCCCAAATCCAAAAGATGCACATGCCATTTAAGTAAGTAGACAGTTAATTGTGTTTATGTGTGGGACACGTGAAGATGGAAATAATAGAGATAATGGCTCAGACACACACCTATACCACAATATTGAGTGTATATTGCTGTCCCACAGAAGTACCATCCACACAGCAGCACCGCATAAAGGCGTTGGTGCATCTCCAGGTTAGATCAGACCCTACTCCTCAGCTGGCACACATTAATAAGTGTGTATTGTCTGCAGTTTCCACAGTGTTTGGTGTGCTCTTTTTATTCAAAGTGTGAATGAAATACTTTGTGGTGAGTGTTGTTTTACATTTATTAAATAAAATCCATGAATCCATAAATTACTAGTACAGTACTTCCTCACCATTTTGAATGGTTTGAATTTAACATAAGCTGGGATTTTAGAAGCACTGAAGAAGGCAGCTGACTTTGTTGGGTACTGCACAAGGTCAAAATATGTTGTCTAGACACCATGGATGGCTGAACCATTGTTTTTCATCAAACATACCGTTTAATATTTTAATCATATCTAGGATATGCAGTTAATAAAAGGGAAGCCTTTCAGGCATACTCTAAGGTATGTTTTAAAAACCATTTGTATTCCTACTTTTATCCAGTATAATTTATGAACAACACCCGCAATCTGTTGAATCCATACAGGATTGCTCACCTATTTTTTTATGAAAGTATTACCTCTGATGAAACATGTCACAATAGCCTATGGGTGAGGTGACCTCTCTAAATTTCTACTGATACTTCCAAGGTTTAAGAGGGTAGCAAAAGATAGTCCTCTCCTCATTGTTATGTTATGTTATGTTAAATTGATTTGTTGAGCGCGCTAACACCATTAGGTTCCTTGGCGCTATACGGAGAGAGCAAAGAGGAGAGACAGAGATAACATAACAATGGATAGCAACTAATTATACGCTTCAGTGAAGAGGTGCGTTTTAAGAGAGGATCTGAATCTGGAATAAGGGGAGGACAACCTAAGAGGTAGAGGTAAAGAATTCCAAAAAGACGGGGCTAGAAATGAAAACCTGAGGCCACCGTGTTTCTTCCGCTTGAATCTGGGGACAGACAAAAGAGCCATATGGGATGACCGGAGGGTGCGGGAAGGGACATACTGATGGAGCAAAGAGGAAATGAAAGAGGGGCTATGACCAGTGAGAGATTTGGAGATAATGCAGCCAAGCTTAAATTTGCAGCGAGCAGAAACCGGGAGCCAGTGGAGACTTTTTAGGAGAGGTTGAACGTGTTGATCTCTGGACTGATGATATATCAGGCGGGCAGCCTGATTTTGGATCAACTGGAGTCTCCTGAGTTGGTATGCAGGGATGCCTACGTAGAGTGCGTTTGGGTAGTCAAGCCTAGACATGACTAACGCAAGCAAGGCCAAAATAAGGGCGTCGATGGTAAGTAGGCGAGAGATTTTACGTATTTTCCTAAGCTGGAAGTGGCTGGAGGAAACTACGGCGCTGATCTGGGGTGTCATAGATAGGTCGTTACTAATGACAACTCATTAGACTCTAGCACTAGCGGTGAGTCATGCTTGTCTCTAGAAAGGATTTGCGAGGGTCTTGAAGCCCCTCTCTCTCCCATTGTATATACATGCCCTGCAATTAGGCCTCATTTGTATGGAAGATGCATGTGTCATGAAGAAATTTCTGCACATTTGTAAAGAGCAACTTCACATTCATTCCACCAACCATTCCCATTGACATAAATCAACAACTATCCTTATATTTAAAAAAAACTGGGAACAGCCTCATGCAGTGCAACACATTTGGCATACAGTAGAAACACCACTGCTACATGACTGACAACTTGATGCACACACAGATAAACTGAAGACAAAGCAAAAGACTAATTGTTCACATATTTTGTCATGCACACCACGATAGTTATGGAACAATTCCTATACGTTGCAATACAAAACATGGGAAATGTTGTAGAAGTATTGTATCTGCAGATAAACAAACTGACTGTAAAGCAACATCCTTGCAAAGAGTTATAACCTCATGCCATGAACATTGCAGGAATCTAGTTTAAAACAGTGACAAAAGATTACCAAGAAACTTAAAGGGAGATCATTTAGGTGAGGAAATGCATACTTTCAATTAAAAATGTAAAAAGTTAGAAAAGAGAAGTCATAAAAGAAAAAATTAGAAACAAAAATGTGAGAAACCACTACTTTATTACATTGCTATCCACGTATTGGAAAATGTAACCTTTTGTGAAACACAAAATTCCTACCCGTTGACCCTAAACCTGAACTTCAAAAAAGAATTTACCAGCACCCTACAAATCCCTTACAATGTCCCATTTTGTAAGTTTATAACTAACGCCGCTCCATCGCTAAATACACTTTCATCCTTATTATTTACATGCCAAGCCTTAACGATCAATCTAACCTTAACTCTTAACGTTAATCGTAATCCTAAACATGATCTTACCTCTAAACCATATTCCCATCCTGCACACTTGCCATAACCATACTTTCCCTTTCTCTTTCCTATTCCACATCGATCTTTTAAACAAACGTCTAATCCTTTCCTGTCTAACTTTTTTCAAACTATTTCTTTTTCTCTATAAAAGTTTTCTTACTTTTTGTTTCTAATTTTTTTCTTTTCTAACCTTTGACCTCAGCACCATGACCTAAATTAAAAGGTATACTAAGGAAAAGCTTTGACTACCAGATCATCCAACACTAGACTGCTCCATTCATACATCAGAGACAGCATATTAAGGAGAGCCATGGGGCATAGCCCATGGTACGCTTTCGAGAACACACGCACACACAGAAACACAACCACACACACACACACACACACACATATTCTCTGAAAAAACAAAGGTTAAAGTGACATGATAGTTAGGTGGAAATGTCAGTTAAAACGTAACATTTTAAATAAAAAACACTGAAATCCATGAGTTATAGGTAACTGAAGAAATTATAACTTGCACCCCTGCTATGCACAGTATTATCATCAATGATGGCATTTCAGTTGTCATCAGATCTCCTCAGTGATGTTATCGATGATATCATAGAACATTTCATGAGTGATATGTGTGTGTTTCTTCATTTAACTTTAGCTGGTGAATTACAGTGTTTTTTAGTTTTCAATTTTTCATTTTTGCTGAATTGACCATCACATTAACATTTTGTTTTTTTCAGTGTAGTTCCAATGTTTAAAAAAAAGTAAGACACTGATCGAGCAGATATTATACCTAACAAATTTATGACAAAAAGAAATGATTATGACAATACTTTACACAAATGATGACAAGCATGTGTTAAGCTCCACGTATTTGAAAGTGCCATACAACCTTGATTCAGATACTGCATCGTAAAAGCATGCAGATGGTATAATAGTAAATGTTATATTTTATGTTCAACTTCAATAGACGTGATTATTAGCAACAATTAGTGAATTAGATCTTATGATTTGCTAATGTGATATTATTAAAAACAAAGACATTTTGTGTGCAATACATTAATCTACATGTGAACATATGAATGTATTATTTTATGTTATAACGTGCACCGAAAATGACAAAAGAAAAATAGGTGCTACACAGCATTTTGTTCATCAAATGTATTCTAACTTACATTTGATATATGTGTGCTTTGAATGAATTCATGTAAAGAGATTTATACGTATTTTTCCTATATGTGTAACATTGACAGTTACAAAAATGTATGAGTGCCTTATACTTACATGAAATTATTATGACTTGATTGAAATGTCAGATGTTTTTAATGTGAGATTTATAATGCATCACAAGTGAATCGTGCATTGGCTGTATTTTATGTAGTCCTCATTCCTTGTTCTCTTTTTTTTCAACATGAACTAGTGAACTGATTAGTCTGAAGCTTGTGGGAATATTCAGCAAAGTTACCATTTGTATTCCAACTCTTAAATGTTTCCTTTGACATCCTCAGTACAGCTCAACTGCAGTTGCAACATTTTCTGCTACATACAATAGCAGATTCTTGGGAAGGGATTATCGACGAGTCATAGTGCTTTTTCACTTTCTCTCTGAAATATCTCATTGTTCATACGATTAAACTAACATGATTTAAGGAAACTACGTAACTTGAATTACTTAATTGTTCCAGATTTTTTTTTTTACCTACTACATCACTCTCATCCCATCGAGAACAACCAATAGGACAGACTGGTCTGACATTTCTGGTGATGTCAAGGGGTTTCACCCCGTCAACTTGTGGAGCTTAATTGCTCACATTTTAGAACTGAAGATGGCACCTATCTTTTCAGTGGTGAGCACAGATGGCTTGGACATCTGAGGACTGAAGCAAACTGTGATGTAACTCTGCAGTCTGCTGCCGAACGATGGGTTAACGCAGATTAAACCCTTTCGGGGCTCACATCATGCTGCTGTGACTTTGTTGTTGCAGTGACAAACTGAGATAGATTGCTGACTAAATGAACTGAAACTGGTCACTTGGAACTTACTGAACGTCCTTGAGGGTTTGTACGACGCTCAACTTAATTTTTATCGACCCATACACTGTAGGATTCCATATCTGCCTTGGCTGAGGAAGATTTTCTCATGTCATTCTTGAATCTACGAGAATTATTATTACTTCATTACAACTAGTACTAATTTAATTCTAGGGCTATATGCTATTTATTTTAATGCTCTTTACCTCTGAATGAATAACTACATTTGGAAACGTAACCTAAATTATGCTGATTCTGTGGGTAAATCATTTGACTTTTGAAAGACTATTGTGGTTTTTGAGTATTTCTGATTGTAAGAAGTAACATTTGATGATAGCAATTATCCTATTCTTGGATCTCATTGGATAATTGCCCATCCTCCAAATATCCAGTCCCGTTCAGCACAGAACAAGACTAATCGGGGGCCAATTGAACGTCATAGGTAGCAGGAGGTTAGGTGAATAGTGATTAAGTGCTTAAAAATGAATTTGCGCCCATCACAACGCTACAACAATACTATTAGCATACCTAATTATAACATCACTTTAACCGTTGATTTTTCAGGGAACTTCTACTTTTTCTAACATAAAGAAAGATTTTATTACCATATATACCAACGCCAACCCAGCACTGTTCATGGCCTTTGGCCTGTGCCTAACCCTCACAGGTGTTCAATCTCCCACCACACATAGTCCTTTAACAAAATGTATTTTCTTGATACCCCAGGACTCTCTTTCGGGAGCCAGTGCATCCCCCTGTGCTCTTGCAACTCCTTAAAGAGCACAGCCCCAGTGCTGGCTCACAAGATATTCCAGCAGGATTGAGGTGCCCGGAAAAAAAATATTTCAATTTTGATCCCAGGGTGGATCCCAACATGTACCTTCCTTATCATACATTAGTTAGTTTTAAGACCCATTCTTTGAATCCTGTACTTAGTGGGTGCAACATTTCTATTTGTGTTGCGGCTAGTCAATCAGTGCTAGCATTCTCGACGGTCTTGCAGAAGCCTCTTGCTTCGGAGAGAGTAAGATGGACGAAGGGAAAAAGGCCCTCATGACTAATCAGAGCACTCCATTATTTGAAGTAATTTGAAGTTGCGTGCCCACAGGAATTTTGCAAGGCTCTCTCAAAACTAAGACTCCAGATACCCATGAATTTTGGACCTTAAAATCACTAAAAATACTAAAGGAATTTGCACCAAATTACAAAAAGTATGCTTTCTGGGTAAAGATCTAGCTTTATGACTAATTTGATGTAATTTCATTCAGCCTTTTAGACTCCCTAAAATTTCCTAGGAAAATTGCTTGGGGAAATTGTGTTTAGGGCCCCCTCTTTTTCTTGGTACCCTGCTTGATGGATCACCCAAACACTTTCAAGGAGGATGCTGAAGTGGATGAATTTTCTTTTGGAGATTTTCGTGAAGATTCGTCAAACAGCACCAAAGTTATTAGCAAAACAAGTTGCTGCCTATCAATCAAATTGCTTGGCTATGCCCAGATGTCTATAAATATTGAACCTTTATTTCTAAAAAACTACTGAACAAATTTACACCAAATTACAAAACGCACGCTTTCCAGATCAAGATCTAGCTTTCTGCCAATTTAACGCAATTCTGATGAGTCATTTTTCTGGTATTGCTGTTCAATTTTCCTCTGGAAAATTGCATAGGGAAAACATGTTTTGAAACCCCCCTTTTTTCGGGCCCTGCTTCATGGATCACCCCGAGCTTTCAGAAAAGAGCTTAGGTATATGAGACTTTTTTGGAAAGATTAATTCCAAAATTATTAGCAAACCAAAACATAAATTTCCTATCACATTGCGGTCCTCCAACTATAACTACACACTGAAAAAAACAAAGATTAAAGTGACGGTATAGTCAGGTGTTGAAATAACCCCAAAAAAGCTTAAGAAAACAAAAACACTGATATTTAACAGTTGTAGTGTACTAAAGTAAATATAACTTGTGTCCCTGCCATGCACTGCTTATTCCCTCACATATTACCTCTCATAATATGTTAAATGAAATCATGGATGACAATCCCTGATGAGATCTCAAATGACATTTCAAATGACACCCGTGATGACATCACGGATGACATCAATGATAACACAATAGGCAAGTGCAGAATGCCCATTGGGCTAAAAGGGTTTTAGGAACCCTCCCTCCCCATTAATGCGTTCACTGCGGTTGCCAGAGTGCAACCAGTCATAGAACCGAATTCTGGTACTGCTATGCGGTCCCATCCTGCAATTGAAAGCACTGTGAATATGCAAGTCACTGTTTAAAAAACATATTAAACAGAGTATATAATAGGCTGCCACAAAATATGCTTAAAGATTTATTACTAGATTTACATCATAAAAGTGATGAAAACCCTATGCAAAGAGTTGAGTTGGGACTTACTTTCCAACGCAAAGGATAATTAATGGTGGAACGTTACCAAAAGTAACACAAATTGGCACTATCCTATGGGTGGTACATTTCCATTCAAATGCCGCCACCCATTTGTTTTGATATAAATCTGGATCTACAAATACTGATAGACAGGGATTTGTGTCAAAAACATACACACTATTGACACCCTACTGAGACAGGCAGAAATGTGAGGAAACTTTAAAAATAACCACATTTTTCCAACTGTGCATGTTTGCTGCACTGTACAGCACACGTACAGAATGAGAAAAGTATTACAGTATAGTTTTGTACTGGTAGAGTCAACATTCTGTACAAAACCTATGCTTGACATCACGCTTACATCCTTAAGCTACAGCGCCGGGGTTGTGTCTGGGGATACAACACAGCCTAGAGTGCAACAGTGTTGGGATAAAGGGAAATAGCACTATGCCTTAGTAAATATGGCACTGTTCTGTTCTTTCTTTCACGCAGCACAGCTCAGTAACTTTGGTAGCTGTATTGCAAAAAAATGCATAAATATGTCCATTAGGGGCCGATTCCGATCCGGTAAAATTCTCGTCCGTACGATTCGCATCCGGAGCCGTCTCCGTACGATGCGTACCCACACCGTACGACTCGATGAGTACGATCCGGACCGGGGTATCAGGACGCGATTCGTACGGTCCGCATCAGGTAAGGGCGATTCGTACGGAAAAGCGCACATTCACATACACACCGTACGGTGCATACCCCCCCATGATAGCAGGGGTACGCACCGTACCCCTATGATCATGGGTGTACGTACCATACACTCAGCGGACATGGGGTACGCACAGTACACCCAGCGTACATGGGTTACGGTGCGTACATCCCAAGATCGCGGGGTACGGTGCGTACCCCCCCATGATCGCAGGGGTAAGCACCGTACCCCTGCGATCATGGGGGTACGCACCGTACACTCAGCGGACATGGGGTACGGTGCGTACACCCCAACATCGCGGGGTACGGTGTGTACCCCCCATGATCGCTGGGGTACGAACCATACCCCTGCGATCATGGGGTGTACGCACCGTACCCGGGGGGGGGGGCGTTCCGTACCTGTTTCGGGGCGAACTCTGCGTTTACCGCTGTTTTCAGCTCCCGTAGAAAAAGGGTCGTACGGTGTGTACCCAACACGAATCGTACTTGCCGGATCGGAAAAACAGCCGCGAACCGTACAGATGTCGCGTACAGCGGGTTCCGAGGGAGATTCGTACGGGGATTTGATTCGTACGGTCCCTGTACGATTCGTACGGAGTCCAGCTCCTGGTACGAAATGTACTTCGTCGTACGTACGGGGGACGTTGCAGGGTACGATTCGTACGGGAAAAACGCTCCGAATGGCAATTCGTAGCGCTTTTTACCGTATCGGAATCGACCCCTTAGTGTTTAACATCAACCACGTAGGTCATTCAAAAGACATTTACAGATGGAGGATGCTTTGTTTGTTTTTTGAAGCTTCTCATACTTTCTCTGTCTAATCAGCCTGCTTACAAGGTGCCCATGAAAGAAATGGACGCTATCTTGGAGCTGTGCTTAGTGGAATTCCTCATTGGAATTTACTGGATATGGAACGAATCCGATTTTACCAGCTTGAAAATCAAGCAGGTAATATTACTGCTCGTACCTCAGAAAAAGCACGAAGGGAGGATTATTTGCTACCCCCCTCACCAGCCAACATTCACCTCTCCATCCTTATATATAATAAAATGCTCATTGGTCAGTTATGCAGCTTTGAGCACAAATACCTACTTACCCCCTACAAGCACCCATCCAGTACTAACTCGACACACAGCCACCACACCTTCTCACCTACACACTAGCAACCACATTCCTTGCCTGCCTTTTAAGCACAACCTTCAAACTCATCTAAAATCACCAAACATATGCTTTCACATACCTACCTCTGCACTAAATGTGGCCCAGTTTCCTTATTAAATACTGACTTAAGTACTATTTAACTACACACGCAGCACTAAGACTACACAGACCCAACATTACATACTCACATGCACACTCTTGTATGAATGCATGCTTGTAGGCTTTTGCATTTTAAACAAAATACCACCAATGAACACAGTACTAACCTAACAGATGTACAACATCTACAATTATCTACACTCTAAAGCATCTAACATACACACCCACCATTACTTACTTACTTTTAGGCTAGCATACACAATTACTTACTTACATACCATAATGCACATACATTCACATAGCCTCCATATGTTTGTAACAAAAAATAAACTGCCAACATAATTGATTATGGATTGACCACAAATTGACCACAAAACTATCACAAAAATTACACCGATATTGATACGCTGTATGTGTGGCTTGAAAAACATTCCCTGCCTTTATACCACAATATAATCACCATCTATAAACAGAGCATTATCATAACCTATTTCCAATTTCAGTAGTCATTACTGTAGAACAACATTTACACCTCCCACACATTCCATACATACACTATTTTATGCTAAACGACAGAACAGCATGCATACCTAATCACACGCCCACTGTACTTATTGTATAGTAACTTAGCTACCATTTCACCATCCGCTTATTAAAATACACATGCCCACTATTGCAATCCATTACATATTCACCTACATGCCAGCATACACATGTATTCACACATCCACCACAACCATAGCAACGTATAACTGCTAGCATAGGAAAACAGAGGAGTGACACATACAATGTTTAAATGAATATCAGATGTATTTATTAATATGAATTTTTAGGTTACGTTCTAATTCAATGACATCTTTATGAATGGCAAATTAAGTGCCATTGATACCTAGACAAAGATTGGATGCAAAAATTATAATTGCAAGCACTTGGTAATTCTACATAATGTGCACAATGATTTTGCTACTTGTAAAAATAAAAACAATAATGTAAATTGTGTGAAACTGGTTTGTTGGTTGACTGGGGTGTGAGTTCTGGTAAAGCAACAGGCACAATCTCTTACAGGGTTAACCACAAAAAGTCACAAAATTAACCTATGCTTGACCTTTGGTAGCTTGGCCCAAAAGCAGTCCGGCTTAACTTAGAGGCAATGTGTACAGTATTTATGCAGCACACAAACAGTAATAAAGTGAAAACTCAACACAAGAAAAATCCCAAACCAATTTGGAAAATAGAGTAAAGCTAAATAAATCATTTGACACAAAAATGACAAATAATCCAATAAATTTAACCAGAGCTATTAATTTTAAAGGTTTTAGTGAAATTTACCACCTAAAAGATCAAAGCGCCAACCGCGGACATCTTGTTGCGCAAGACGAGGTCATAGTCGAAAGTTATGACTAGCCACAACGGAGTGTGTTTCGGATACAAGAAGTGAATTGGGGCCAGACAGCGCTTACCTTCGGACTTAGAAAAACTCTTGAAGAAAAATGGATGGGAAGGTAGAAGTTCAGATGGACAAGGTTGTCAGAGTATCTGAGGAGAGACCGTTGTCGGAGGATGCCCATTGTGCGAAGCCGCAGTGAAGATTTTTACCTTCGGACTTAGTCACCGAAATGGAAGTAAAAAATCTCCAGCTGGATGAGGCAGAGGGCTGCAGTCAAAGACAGTTCTACGAGGTTGGATACCACTTTGGCGAACAACCCCTGAAATGGATTTGATGATGTGGAGAAGAATGTAATGGGAGAAGCAGTGAAGTCAATCCGACTGGCAATGCACCTCGGACGGAAAGGCAAGGAGATTGGTCTTCTTCTTGTTCTCAGAGCACTTTTTGGCCAAATTTTGTCTAAGTCCTCCGTTTTGGAAATTAGCAATCTGGTTACATTCAGCACCACAACGAAGTGTCCAGGACTGGTGAGCCACCTCTTAGGGGTTCATGAATCACTCAGGCTGGGCCCAGGTGCAGGATCAAGATTTTGGGAGCCTTTATGTATCTGTGGAGTCACTTCTGTCAATCTTGGGTGCAGGTGAAAATAGAGGTCTCCAGGTAGCAAAGCAGTCTTTCCAGGTACAGCAGCAGTCTGGCAGAGAGCACAGCAGGTTACATCAGTAGTAAGTCCCCTTAGACTGAACACTTGTCTGAATCATCTGGTGCAGCAGGTTGTTAAAGTACAAAACATCAGATAGGACTACTGTCCCACCTCTGTAAATGACCCTTCTATATGAATGCCCAGAGCCTTGTGCTGACATCCCGAATATGTGTTAAAAATGTGTCTTTGTGTAGCAATTGTAAACCGTGCACAGTGTGAGTGAGCCAGATTAATGAAGGCCTCTGGGATCAAGTCTGAATACCTCTGGCCTTGCATAGCACAAGATACAGGGTGGGGACTATGCTCTCAGACAGTGAAAAGGGTTTTGCCTATATTCTTGCAGCTGAAGGGTTGAGACTCAGACACTGCAGTTAGAGAATAGATACAGGGATGACTTTAGTAAATCTATGAGGCCTTTTGGTTAGGTAAAAGCTGCTGATTAGTCTTCCTGAACACTGACATTTGGGCGATGGTAGGGTGAGGGGCGTGACTGCACACTCTGTTGTGAAAGGTGAGGGAGTCTCTAAGTCAGCCCTGCATTTTTGTCTGTCCATGATTATTCATTCAGTTGGGCTAAGGACAGCCAGGTACATAAATCTCACACCTTTTAGTGCCTCTGATTTGGGTGCTTCAGGATGGAGACAACCCCAGTGCTACCTACTGTGAGAAGCCTTGTTCAACACAAAGGCTGTGTCTGGAAAACAGCCAGGTAAGGACACCTTAAAGAAGTAATCCTAATCAGTTCTACAGTTTGAGATTGTAAGAAAATGAGTTATTAGTTGGAGGTATGTGAGGCCTTTCCAAGCAATGAGTCCAAACTCTGGTCAGGTAAAACATATAGGGCCTCAATTATGAGGTTTGGCCGTAGGACAGTGCTGCAAGCATTCCTGCTGCACTCCCCTACGGCAAAAGAATAGGGAAGATATGGCGCATTCCTGTCCTTTTTCCCATAAATGAGGCCCCAATTTACAATAAATAAACCTGGGCTCAACCTCTGGTAGCGATAGCATAGAGTAGGCAGGTTTAACTCATGGTCTTTATATTAAGTATTTGGCAGTAGCAAAACACAACACAGTAAAAATTCCACAACCAGCTTCTGAAAATCAAGGCACAAAAAAAGGGCACAAAAATGATTAAAAACCATAAGTGGAACTGGCGATATGAATGTTTATAGTTTTCAAGATAAAAAGTCTCAAAAACAGCGTAGAATCTTTGGGTCTGGGACCCAGGCACCTAAGTTAGGACCAAGCGGACAGATAGCAGGTGCATGAGGTCCCTCTTAAACTTTAGGGTTGGCACAAAAAGCTCTGAGTGAAAAATACAAATTTCACACCCGCCAAAATCCTCTTGCAGACAGACACCACATTCACCTGGTCCAAGTTTTTTTTTTTTTTCCAAGACCTTTATTATGTTTTTACAAACAAACACAGCATAAGGCCTACAACCTCAGGGGCTGGCCGCGACATTCGTAATCATTCCTTACTACCTACAGTTTAGTACACAGCCTCCCAGCCGACAACCAGAGGTCCGGCGGCGAAATACTATCCAGCATACACAATAGTGATCAATGCAACCTAAGAATAAGTCAGGTCTAGGGTTTTAATTTTTAACTAGCGTGCATTCTAGATTCCAGCTAGCAGACGTTCACATTGGATGGCATAAATTCGCCTACGTTATTTCTGCATAGATCCCCCAGTAACAACACAAAAATCGATGACATTTCAATTGCATCACCTATGACCAATCTAAGAGGCTTACGTTAGGATAGTCAGGATTTACGCCAGATGATACCAGGGAGCACTGAGTCCCAAGATCCTACAGCCTGCGCAGCGCTCTAAAGAAATCAGATCGCACCCTACAATAAGTCAGGATAAGAAAATGCATCGCACAGAATACTCAAACCTCGTTGGACAATTGACGGTGCTTCAGTCCCAATGCACAAATGCTCCCAGATAACAACCTCTACTCGACAGGATAATAAAAACGTTGCCACCCGGAGACCCAGACATAGTCAGGAGAAGTGAGAATATCCTAAATAAAACAAAATAAAAAGAACAAACAACATATACGAACAAACACCCATCCCCCCACCCTGCACCTCTGCCTGTGACCTACGCTACCCCCAAACTGCAGTGTGCCTGTCGCCCTAACTAATCTAAGAAAAAGAAAAAAAAAACCCTAAAGAGGGAAAATGGAGGAGGACACCAGGTCAGGCCCCCGGCCGCCCCACCCCGCGACATAAGTTCCCTGTGTCCACACAAATTGCCGAGTTTTAATATCAAAATCATCCGATTAGTGGAGTCATTATTCGCCAACTTGCCTTCCGTACCCCAGTAACATAAGTGAAAATCCCGCACAGGCACCAGACGGAACAATCATGCAATTCTCAACCCAGACCCGCCCGATCTAGTGTATGGATGCGACCCGTTTCATTTACTGCAGCTGTAAGCAAGGCAAAGTATCGAACTGGACCGAGGAAGTCATTCTGGAGTCCGGAAGCATACAACAAAGCACTGTGAAGCCCCTCATCACCAACATATCCAAGAGCCATCAGGAAACCCAGTTGTTGTCGCACGGTCGATAGCACAGGGTCCGGGAGAAATAAGAGAGACGTGTCCTGGCCCCACCGCAGCTCCTCGTCAGAGGTCGGAGGGGGGACAACACTGATTAACATTCCCGAAAACAATGCCTCCATCCGACCCTCTGGTTCTGCCATGGACACCGGGCGCCGCTCGTTAATGCTGTGTGCCTGGCTATATTGGGCAAACAAGCCGCTTCCTACACACTCCCGCGCCGTGAACTCCAGGGGATATTCGGCAGCCATCTGCCAGTCCGCATCATGTCTCACAGCTGCCGAGGACCCATCTACAGTAGTGAGGTCTGCCTTGCATGGACCTATCCCCGACACAACCACACTCCAGGGCTTTCATCTTCCGGCACAAGAAGGAGTGTAGTTCCACAATAGCCACCATCATATCGCCCAACTTTATTTCCGTTTTCTCTTCCCCATTAGTGGCCCCCTTCGCGTCCGCCGGAGCTCCATCATGAGAGACAAATCTGTCTGGAGCATCAAATCGGACCACGGTGTTGTCTTCGGTGGATCGAGTCATGATCGTAGCCGGGCCCCTTTCAAACGCCATCGCATGCATTACCGCTCGTATTGTGGTACACACTCCGTTAGGCATAAAAGCGCCCCATAGCTGCTATCGGCCAGCCGGTGAATAGTCCCGCAAAAGTTGGGACACAGCCGGCCGGTGTCGGGTGTTCTCCTCTCATTCAGGATATTTGCGATCGGCGTGTGGGGTATCCGCTCCGCGGGGCAGCCGACGGGGGGGGGCCACTTCGGTCACAAGCAGAGCAGCATATTCTGGTTCCGCTACTGCCGCTGATAGAATGCGTGGTCTCCCATCCAATTCGGGAGGATCCTAACCTCGTCCGCCGGACTGGCACTTTCTCGTTCCTCACTGCCGTTGTTATTCAACTCGGGGCCGGCCACTCCAGTACCAGAGATCCCGGTTTCAAATCAGGGGCCGGCCACAATCTTCGTGATGCCTTATCTCCGTCTACCCAGCAGGTAGGACACTCAGGGGTACACCGATCGGCAGCATTTCCTCTCGGCCGTGCTGGGACATGGCAAGGGCGCAGGATAAATGCCAGGATATAGTGGCAGGAGAAGGAGGTCAGCGGAGCCGGGAGCCTAAGCGGCCATCTTGGTCGCCAGCCTGGCTCCTCCCCGGTCCAAGTTTTTTTGGGGGCGCCAGTTTCTATTTGGAAAATTTGGATTTACCGCACTTGACACATACGTTAGCGTAAAAGTTGCTGGTTTAGAGCTACATTTTTGTTTTGAACTCAAATGGATTGCATATAGATGCTAGAATCTGAGCCTCATGATTTGCCTTCTCTTACTCCAGAATGTAGATATCTCTGCTACATCATTCGATCCCCCATGACTGATTAATCCTAGACGCTCTGATAATTGTGAAGATCTGCAGATTGATTTGGTACTTTTATTATAATGCTGAAACCCATATTTCACCAGAATCCATGAAAAATGTATATATATGACTAGTCGCTTTGAAATATGGATATTTATACTACTGTTTTGTGCAATATAAGTGCCCAAACAAGTGTTGGGTTATTCATATATGCACATATAGAAACATATATGTATCAGCAGTATCTGAAGAAGTGCCATTTCTTACCATTGTTAAGCATTAAGGGGCCGAGTTGGTCATGATGCGTATTGTATTTGATGATTGATTTGTTTTATATATGAAAGAAAGAAACATTAAAAAAAACACAAAATGTTGAATCTGGTGCAAATTTTTAATAAAGGACTAGGGTCAAAAAATGTATGACGCAGAGTAAACTGGGTAGCTTCCTCTGAAAAGGTATAACCACCCACCACTGAGCTACCTATTGTTGGCAGAGGCAAGGAGAGTGGTAACCAGATATTACTATTTCTACCTCCAGCACTACCACAAGCATTAGCAGAGCTCAGATATGAAGTTATGGAAAATGTTTCATTTACCAGAAACATGTATACAAGGAGTCTAATGTGGGAATTATGTAGCGCTAAACCTTTAGAACCAACTGCAGCAAAACACTACATAGTGGGCGTAAGGAGCTTGTAGCACTCTGTTGTTGTGTTATGAACGATCTTCATATACTTTCCAATTTATGTCTTTTTGTAGATTGCTTCCTGAAAATTATTTTTCCAATTTATATCCTAGGGTAGATTGTTGAAATTTATTTTTGCTGCACAGTTTTCAGAGCACACAATATTATGTAACAGCCGACTCAGGTTTCACGTGGATTAAATCTTTTACAATTGTTGATGATATCTAATGTTACTTTTTTGAACTGATTGACTTAATTAAGGTGTATAATGAAATCATAAACACATTTAATTAAAATTGAGCGCGGGCCCTACATTTCAGCTACATCCTAGGGTCCTTTCAGAAACACGATCACAGAGATTCTTAGCACTGTTATTTTTAATTATATAAATAAACCTCATTCATGGCGGTTACTGTACTTCCAAGAGAGCATGTCGCTCACCATGCAGTCCCTGACAATCCTACTCTGCAGTGCTTCCTTCTGCTTCCTGTTCCTTGCCCCCACAAAAAATGGGCCAAGAATGTTCTTAAAAGTCTGACTATTAGCATGTCCCAACTGTCAATTTCATGAAAGTATTATCTGTCCTAACCTTGCACCATTCAAGTGAGAGTGAAGCCACCAATTTTGACCTGCCGCATTTAACCTGGCGACGTATATTTGCATCATCTTTAAACACATTTAGGTTAACATTGTGACATCCTTCAGCTGGATCACATAAAGCGAGTACGAGAAGGGCTAATTTAAGGCACAGACGTCCCATGATTTCTGGCTGATTGGTGCCTTAAATAGTGAAAGAACTGTAGCAGTGGTATGTTACTACTTTTGACAGTGCTACATAGTTGTTTTGTACTTGAACATTATAACTGAGCACAAAATTACAATGCAACAACAACCAAATGATAAAATAACCACAGTACAAAGCAAACATACATCACAACATAACTCAACACATTGGGCCAGATACACAAAGGTACATTTTAGTGCAAGGTTACTATTTTTTTGGTATTCACAAACTATGAGTTTAATTTTACAAATAGTCATCATCATCATCATCATCATCAAGAAATCTTTATTCGATCAATGTGAAAACAAAATTAATACAAATATAATGACAATCAATAAACGTATTACCAAATGCGAAATAAACATTTTAGAATGTACGTATAAAGTGCTAGTGCCCTAGTGCATTATCTAAAACATTTTCAGCAATTTCAGACTTGTACAATAACATTCCACATTTAAATAAATACAAAAACTGCCCTATGAGGTGTGATTGGAGGATGGTTCCTTTAGGCCTTAGATAGCTTTTTTTCTCAATTTGAGGGCACCCAAGAAAAAATGTGCAACCCCAAAACAAATCACTGGGGAGGGTAAGGTTTGTAAAAACAATAATGCTGGCCTAATTGGTGAAGCTGGTTGTTTCTTGCCCGTGGAAAAACTAATTCACGCCTCAGTGAGCTATAAAAATCAGAGAAAAATATCAAATGCAAAGTGTCCTGTTCTGAAAAGTTATCACATGGGCAAGGTTTCAGGGCTCCTGGTTTAGAAAAACCAATTGGGGCTTTTAGAAACCAGTGTATAATATGGAGTCTAAATCTGGTCAATATGAAACAATGGTGAGCAAAATTGACAAGTGACAGATAAGGTTCCCCCCCTCAAACTTGTTGTTAACAATGCATGTTGACGCACTGTGGGTTTCATAAGTTCCCTGTCATGAACATGTTTTTGATGGTGTGTACATCACTTGGGGCTAAAGGTTTTGGGTTGTTGTACAAATCCAAACAGCCTAATCTCATCAACTGTTCCTGAATGTATCCGAACCACGGAATATGCAGCGCTCTTTCAAGGGCACCAGAGTCCTTTCATACGTGATGATTCAGGGTAGGAAAGGTTCTTGACCACATTTTCTGCCAGCGTTTAATTGCCGCCACAAAAATATGATCAGATATGTAACCCACTTGTCGCTACTCATTAATAATAGAAGAGGGGGTGCTGATTGGCATGGCAAGAAGTCTGCACAAAAATGTATGCTCTACTACCTGTAAATCTCTATCGTCTTTATACCCCATACATCGCAGCCATAACTTGCCATAGGGATGCATTTTTCTTTAAACACCTTTAAAAGGGCGGGCTCAGGTTTAGCCCCTAGTCTCCAAGCAAAGTCCATAGTGGTACCAACGGCCCTTGCCAAAGTGGTCTTTTTGAGAGTTCTTTGGATGGCCTAGGAGCCTCTATCATCAAACAACAGTCTGAAATAGGGGAAATCTATCCAGACATTCACTGCTGCTTACAAGAAATACATTTTCTAAAAAACATCAAGTATCACCTTGTCCCATTTCAGCCTACGGGCTTGATCCCTTGAAGTGTTAAAAGTGTTTGGGATGCTCTTGCCCACCTCCCTGCTTACATCAGAATTCCAGGCCAAATCCAACTGTGTGGGGTTATGATCACTAAAGTTGTTCCAAGAGATATTTACAACAACAATAGCAGGAAGCAGAGGAGCAGATAGCATGATGAAATCAATAATGAATGAACAACCCCTACCCGAAAAAAGGGAACAAAAGCTCCCACCCCTGTCTGTTCTAGACAGTACAGATGGTTTTCCACTATTAACTCCTCCAAATGACGACCTTGGTTAGTGTGCTCAAAATGTGTGACCATAAAGGGTGCATCCAAGGAGGCTTTTGCGAGGGTGCAACTACTTGACATAAATGTTCATTAAATTCGCCCAAAATTATTACCTGATAGTAAGTGAGCCTCGCCTCTCTATAGTGTTCCAGGGAGCGTTCTAAAGCAGCAATATGTCCAATGACTGATTCTCTACTAGAGGAATTATAGAAATGTACTGCCAGCAAAGTGGGATTCTTTTTAAACACCAGCTCTTCTGCCAAATGGTTGGGGGAATCAGTTTCCACCTCGCTGGGCATACATGGAAGTTTAAGAGAGACCAAGATGAGAAGGCCTTCCTATTGGGGAGGGGGACGCAACCTTAAAAAAAGAGGAGAATCCATCCATATGAAAGGATTTCTCTGTATCCCATGTTTCCTGCAAAGCGACTATTTGACAATCCCCAAGCATTTCTAACCCTTTGCATCATTTATTTTACCCCTTAGGTCTGCTATATTCTACGTCATAACCCTCATAGATGAAGTAGTGGGAGGGGTAAAAGCAATGTAATTGGGGAGAGAGACTACAGAGTCTGTGGGACCCAGAGGTCAAAGGCTTAAAGGCCAGGCCTTTTGTGTCATCTGTCAATCATTATCGTCTAACCATATTAGCGGTGTGAACCTATTGTAAAGTAAGACACTGCCAATCTCACCCTGAGCTATCCCGGGGGGCCTAGGGATGGGATGACCACTACTACTCGGGATGTATAGGATAAAAGTAATTGAGGGAAACAATCTTAATCATTGTCCTTACATCCTGTATTCGGTTACTCTGAACCAGGGCTTTTGTATGCCTAGGATGCCTTAGATTGACCACAACACAATCTCCCTCAAATCTTGAAGGGACAACAAACAAAGTTTAGCCTCTATCCCATCGAGTCGCATCAGGATGGGGGATACCAAACGTTTAAGCAATAATTCAAACCTAGCAAGTAGGTTAACCATTGCAGTATCTGAGCCAACATTGACATGTGTCTGGTGAGGCTGGCCTCTTTCGCGACTCAGGTACTCTCTTTCCCCAGCCCACTTCTTTTTGACTGGAGGTTCAGCAAGTATGGTGTTGTCATCTGATTGGCACTCTGTGGCCTCAGCATGCATAAATACAGAAGATGACAAAACTGCTGACAGGATACCAGCTGCTCCCTCAGGGACAACAGGAGGATATAGAACCTGGACACCTCAGTCAGAGCTACCTCTTTAGAGATAACACTCGCTGCTCTGACCAGGAAGGAGTCTACAGTGGCAATAGTGTCTCCCCCAGAAGTACCTCTGTTCATCTTCCTTTTATCCATTTCGATTTGCTTTTGGAACTATAGATGCTACGTGCACCTAACGTGCACATACCCAACTTAAGGCCCCTTGGGTGCAATAGCCGCAGCCTGGGTCACTCTGGCATCTATGGTTCAAGCCATGGGCAGAGCTACACAAGCTAGCACCTGGACCCACAGAAACTCCAGAGGAAATAACAGTGAAGCAGTCAAAATGTTAATATAACAGGAAAAGAAAGTGATGACAGTATCTCAGTGGCGAAGGGCAAAGAAGTGGAGCCAAGAGGGATGGCCCATCCTAAACCGAAAGGGAACCGCGTAGATGGGCCCACTCTTGGCCCGGTCTGTGCCCAGGCCGCGCACGTCCTGCGTGCGTCCTGTACCTCCCAGCCATGTGTGCTCCTGGGGCTTGTAGTTTGCCCCGCTGCTGCTGCTGTTACGCCTTTGCCACCGGGCAGCGGGACCCACCTAAGAGTTTTGAAAGCGCCTCTGGGCTCAAAGGGATGTCGTTGTCACCGGCCTCCCAGCCGCATGTGCTCCTGGGGGTTGTGGTTTACCCAGCTGCTGCCGGTGTTCTGCCTCTGCACCCTAATAGTAATTTTACAACTGTGGCCATTCTGCTGCCGGAGAGGAGCACCTTGCACATAAAAATATAGTAGAGGCCAATCTTTTAATGTGCGGAGTCTCCGCAACATGTGTGGAGTCTCCACATTTGTATAATTACTATTAGTCAAATTAAACTCGTAATTTGTGAATAGACAGTGTACGTTTATCTTTGTGACTCAAGCCCTAAGGGTATCATCTCAATTATTAGATCCAAACATAAACACAGCAAAATTACAAGACATTTGCAAACACAATACACCACGAAGCGAATCGCCACACAAAAACATGACAACAAACCACATTTTCAACACAACAAACAACACAACAAAACACAATTTAGCAAAATGTAATAATGACACAGCAACTCACATTGTTTTTTTTCTTATTTTGCACTACTGTGTTGTGTTGCTCAATGTCCGAAGACCCCTCCACCACTAAAGCCAACTTCCCCAGATGCATGATGAAAGTCACGGACTGGATGAAGGACAGCTGTCTTAAACTCAACACGGACAAGATGGAGGTCCTTATGTTTGGGAATAACCCCTCACTGTGGAACAACACATGGTGGCCCATGGATCGCGCCACACCCTCAGCCCCAACAGACAACGCCCACAACCTTTTCATTATCCTGGATAGCTAGCTATCCATGAAAAAACAAGTAAACCCAGTCTCATCCACCTGCGTCCAAACCCTTCGCAAGCTATGCAACCAGACGGACCGTCACGCAGGCCTCATAACCAGCAGCCTGGACTACCGAAACTCGCTCTACGTAAGAATTACCGCACGCCTCTTAAAAAGACTTCACATTTCTGTGACCCTAGTCCCCATATGCACATACAGCATGTTCACGGCAGTAGCGGTCGGTGGTGGGAGTAGCTGCCGGGTGGTGACATGAGGAGTGGGAGGGGCAGGGTAAATATAATTTTGTTGCGTGCACTGAATCTCATTTGGGGATACAGTGTGCGCAACAAAATTTGTTTTATTTATTTATATGTTTACTTACCTGTAATCCTCCGTAATCCATAGATTACTACCCTCCACCCTGCCCCTCCCCACGTCACCGCCTGGCAGCTACTCCCACCACCGACCACTACTGGTTCACGGGGCCACAGATGTTTATGAAGTCTTATTTCATATTTTAACTTATTTTAAATTATTAACTTCTAGCGAACCTGGAGAGCACAGTGATTGCTTCTTCTCTTTTTCTCCGTTGGTGAAGGTTTTTTCTTGTGACGGAAAAACATTGTTGTTGCTTTTTGAGGCTGGTCTTCATGAAATATTTATATTATGTTAGATACCCTTCTTGTTGATCCACCCATCCTGAGTTTTTATCCTAGGTGGTCCTGAAGAAGGTGGTTTTTCAATATATTTTCCACCGAAACGTACATAGACTGGATCACATAACATCCCAAACTAAAAAACAGTAATGGTTGGGAAAAATTGGCTTAGGTATTAATGTTTAAAATGAGTGTGAGGAGAGAGTGGAGTTGAATGCATGGGGGTATGAAACCGATATGAGGTAGTGTTTTTTTAAAATATTGTTTACATATAGAGATCTGTTGCCTTGTGTTCTTTAGTAAGAAACGTTCTTGTGAATGTTCCTGAAGATGAAATGAAAAGAATTGATCAAAGATCCAGCATCACATATTGGACTAAACTGTATAGTAATGTATATGTTGTATGTATCTACATCATATCTTATGTAAAATCCATTTGAGTGATCAAATAACCAGTACTACATATTGGAGCACATTGTACTCCACTGTCAATATTGTATGTACTAACACATCGATGTATGTACAATCCAATTGACTTGTGATGGGCATTGTTGAGTCTGGCAGCAGTCCGAAGCAAGGTGTGGTAGCACGTTCATGTCTGGGAAAGTAACTGCACGGGCCTTCTTTATGAACACTGTGCCAGATGTTAGAAAATGTTTACTGCTGCATTATGCAGAGTGTAGAATTGCAATATGTCACTTTTGCTCCAATCGAAAAACAGAACTTGATGAGATTAAAATATAAACACGATTTTAGTATTACTGAAGCTGCAATTTGCTAGTTTGGATTTATTTTGTTTGTTTAACATTCAGAATCATCAGAATGGACAAACAAAGACATGAATGTGCTAGCGTTCTTTGTTTCTCAACTTAGCTTGAATGATTTCTCCAATATCTTCAATAGGACAGCTGTTTTTGCATAGGAGAAAAGGTTTAAGTTATTCATTTTGAGTCCCCTGGCAATACTGGGTACAGGAGACAGCTGCTGCAGCTGTCTTGAGGCAGTTCTCCTGTAGGCTCATTTGTCATGCGTGAGAGAATGCGGTGCAGCAGCTGTTAGTGATACCTTTATCATGAGAGGCCCTTGACAATCCAAGCTGAGAACCTGCCACACGTTCTTCACGGGAAACAGAGCTCAGAATTCCCACATCTTGGTTTGTACTCAGCTGTTACTGCATGCTTTACATCTTTCACTGTTCTGTACACAACCTAGCAGTTATCTTCTAATAGGAAAACTTAATCTGCGATCTAGTTAACCAGGCACTGATAATTCGATTTAAAATTTGCAGGGTTTAGTAATTGATTCAAAATTAGTTATCAGGTAAGGTGTAGCTAATAAACCTACACCTATAACATTGCCTGTAATGGAAGTCTCCTGCACTGTATTTGTAATGACCATGGGATTACTAGTATAGTTCATTCTTTGGCGTTATCTATTATTAGAATTCCTGATTATCTATCTGGGGTGGTCGCTCCTGTTCTCATTTTCTTACTGTACTGCCAATCTTTGGAACCCTTTCTCCAGCTCTTTACTCCACTAAATATCATCTTGTCTTCTGGAGAAAAAAAATCTCTAGATCCTTTCTTCCTAATCCGTTTTGGCTTGTCTATTGGAATGTTTTTACCAGCACACTTCTGGTAACCAGGCGGTCTACAAAACTAAAAATCTAAAAGTCATTCTGAGTGGAGAGGTGCAATCCAGCGGTAGTACACCAATCCCTTGTGTGTTTTATGTGTGATATGTATTGTGAATATGCATAGGATACAGAGTGGGGGAGAGGCTGTCTGTACTCCAGCTCTGCACCCTGTGTTGTCTCATCCTCCACAGCACCGACTGCGGATGTATGACATTACAACGCATGCTTTTACAACGCGGTTTTTACAACGCATACCATTACAACGCATAGTGCTTTTAGGCGCTGGATAGTGAATTGTTTAATTTACTATTCCAACTCCAGTCCCCGTGGATAGTAGGGAAGGTGTTGGATAGTACATTAAACACATTCCCTATCCTAGAGCGTCCCCCAGCGCAATGCGCTGTAATGGTTTGCGTTGTATAAGTTGCGTCGTAAAGGCACTGCGTGGTAAAAGTTGCGTTGTAAAGGTTGTTTACCCCGACGGCACAGTACTTACCATCTTTAGTAAATGCTTTGTCGCTGTTCAGTACAAAGGTAACAGGGTGAGTCTTTCTGGTGCCAAACTACAATACAAAAGGCAACACTGAACCGATGTTACAGTACCGGGCCCTACTAGATCCTGAACTTAAGCTTTAGGATGCTGTATATGGCAGGACTTTCATGTAACACTAATTCATGTTACATGAACCATAGGCCTAATTGCATATACACACAACTACATTTAGTCATATAGAATGCGTGTAACCCAAGAAAACAGAACCCAAAAAAGCATCTGGTTAAATTGTACCGCTTACAAAATTTGTACTTGTTTGCCATGTTTTTACTTTAAAAACTCCATGGGCCTCATTTATGAGGTTTTGCCGTAGGGAAGCGCAGCAGGTCTTCCTGCTGCTCTTCCCTACGGCAAAAGAAAAGATACAGCGCATTCCTGTCCTTTTCCCCTGCGCCGGCGCACAATGGGCAACCGTGCGCCAAAGCAGGCACCTTTGCACCATGGTGCAAGGGTGCCTGCATTGCGGGGATGATTATTTTTGTACAGGAAGGGACACCTTCCCGTACAAAAATATTCACAAGAGGCTTTTCCTCTTTCTATGTTTGCTACAGAATGTAGCACACATAGAAAAAGGAAAACCGAGGAGAAATAAAGGTATTTCTCCTCGTTGTGCCTCTCTTCCCCTCCCCTGGTGAGGCGCAAGCTTTTGGCGCTGCCTCAGATTTACGATTTCTCGTAAATCTGGGGCAGTGTCAAAAGGCCTTGGATGTTGCTGGGAACACCCCCAGCAACACCCATTGCACGCCACTTTAACGCAGAACACTACGTTAAAAGGACCAATATTTATCAGGCAGCATTAAGCCAAAAGAAGTGGCTTAGTGCTGTCTGATAAATATCACGCAGGCTTCTGCACCACGGAACGTCACAAAAAGTGAAGCTCTGGAGGCGCCAGGAGTCTCATAAATGAGGCCCCATGTTTCCTGACACCATTCAAACTAATGCCTGACACTGTTCAAACTAATAAATCAGAGCAGGGATTATCTCTCTTACCATTTTAAAAGCATTGTAACCATGGCCACAAGGCAGTACCTTAGTGTTGCGGATGACGGGCGGGCTGGTGGGCGGGGGGAATATGGTCGCGAAGACGGCAAAAAAAGGTAATAATTAAAAATAACTTACCTGCAGCCGCCCGCGTCGCACTCTTCGGCTCCTCTTCTCACAGGCACAGGCTCCCAGAGTGCCCTGCGGTCAATCTTGAAGCTGCTTTCATGCATGAGAGCAGGGAAACATCCTTTACAACACAACTTTTAACACGCAGTGCCTTTACGATGCAACTTTTACAACGCAAACCATTACAACGAATTGAGCTGGGGGGCGCTCTAGGATAGGGAATAAGTTTAATTTACTGTCTAACACCTTCCCTAGTGTCCACGGGGACTGGAGTTGGAATAGTAAATTAAACTATTCACTATCCAGCACCCCAAAGCGCTATGCGTTGTAAAGGTATGCGATGTAAAAACCGCGTTGAAAAGGCATGCGATGTAAAAGTATGCGTTGTAACGTCATACATCCATGAGATACAATATTGAGGTGAGCAACCCAATCTACCCTTGCGGGTTCGGGCAATATTCGTTATAAAAGGAAGTTGGACCAGCAAGGGACTTTATTCAAGTATTATTTGTCAGCGTGTTAGGACTCTGTTATAATAAATCTGAGCACCTAATTGTAATCAGTCAATCGCTGTGCTAATTTAATAACTTCAGATCATAATCAATAAATACAATGTTACCACACTAACAAAGTAAATAATGCAAAAACCAGGGTTTTATATTGTCTGAATATTATTATTTTCTTTTTCAAGACAAAAGATATGATTTTTTACAAAAGAAGAAAACAAATTCTTACAAAATAGGGTACATACACAGAATGTTCACATCAAATATACACAGTACAAATTATATAGTCCTTTAGTATATCTGAGAAAGTCCAGACTGCTAAACACAAGATAACATCGTGACTTCAACTAAACAGAAGAAAATCAAAAGATGGTATAATGAATTATATGCAGGCTTGGACTAATTAGTCGACGTTTCGGTCTTTTAGAGATTATTCATCAGACCATCATCAGGACAAGGAATTTCTACATATAGTAGATGACCCTTTCTGCCGGATAGATTCTTATTTTCTACGTAGACAGCGTACATCAAAATGTTTGGCTAGTTGGCGACAAAGAAAATGAGTTCTTGTACATCAGAGTTGCTTGAATTCTGAGCTGTACTTCTTTATGTAGTTCACCAATATACTGGGCGGCTCTTTGTTTTAGACAAAAGTCGAAAATGCGGCAAAGGTTTCAATAGCGTAGCACCACAGCACAGTTCTGAAGTCGGCTTGCGGGAAAAGCGCGTTTAAATCCCAGCACAATTTCTAGATGCGACTAGCAAGTTTATCACAAACGATTTGAAGGCAGCAATTATCCTCCTCTGCTCGTGTAACCGGACCAGGCAGCAGTGTTAGTTACTGCTAGCAGTAACTAACACTGCTGCCTGGCAGGCTGACCAGGCAGCAGTGTTAGTTACTGCTAGCAGTAACTAACACTGCTGCCTGGTCCGGTTACACGAGCAGAGGAGGATAATTGCTGCCTTCAAATCGTTTGTGATAAACTTGCTAGTCGCATCTAGAAATTGTGCTGGGATTTAAACGCGCTTTTCCCGCAAGCCGACTTCAGAACTGTGCTGTGGTGCTACGCTATTGAAACCTTTGCCGCATTTTCGACTTTTGTCTAAAACAAAGAGCCGCCCAGTATATTGGTGAACTACATAAAGAAGTACAGCTCAGAATTCAAGCAACTCTGATGTACAAGAACTCATTTTCTTTGTCGCCAACTAGCCAAACATTTTGATGTACGCTGTCTACGTAGAAAATAAGAATCTATCCGGCAGAAAGGGTCATCTACTATATGTAGAAATTCCTTGTCCTGATGATGGTCTGATGAATAATCTCTAAAAGACCGAAACGTCGACTAATTAGTCCAAGCCTGCATATAATTCATTATACCATCTTTTGATTTTCTTCTGTTTAGTTGAAGTCACGATGTTATCTTGTGTTTAGCAGTCTGGACTTTCTCAGATATACTAAAGGACTATATAATTTGTACTGTGTATATTTGATGTGAACATTCTGTGTATGTACCCTATTTTGTAAGAATTTGTTTTCTTCTTTTGTAAAAAATCATATCTTTTGTCTTGAAAAAGAAAATAATAATATTCAGACAATATAAAACCCTGGTTTTTGCATTATTTACTTTGTTAGTGTGGTAACATTGTATTTATTGATTATGATCTGAAGTTATTAAATTAGCACAGCGATTGACTGATTACAATTAGGTGCTCAGATTTATTATAACAGAGTCCTAACACGCTGACAAATAATACTTGAATACATCCATGAGAGCAGCATCAGGATTGGCCTGAGCACCCACAATGTGCGCTCCCAGACAGACTGGGAGACTATGCATGCTCTCGCCAACCCAGCAACACAGCAGTGTTAGGGAAAGCTTCAATACGCATGGCGGTTTGGCCGACCTGAGGCAGCTGGCCAAACCGTCATGGACACTGAAGACAGTGAACTACCACTCCTCCTGTAATCCCTCTGGCCCGCCCCCAAGACTTGGCAGGAAAGGAAAAATAAAACGATAAAAAAAATGTTTGTTATCATTTTATTTTTCCTTTCCTGATGTTTTAGGGGCAGGTTAGGCGACGCTCCTCTGCCATACAGGAACAGTATCTGCTGCCAAGAGGAAGATAACATTGTAGAGATCTGTCATGGAAGATAGAAAGAAAAGCTACCATTAACTTTGTATGCTTCTACAAAGAGACATTATTTTCACATTTATGTAGATAAGCATGAGTGACACCCTCCTCACTTGCTTGGCGGGGTTAACACACGGGGCCCAATTCACAAAGTTAAATTGTAATGAAGGACTAACTTTACAAACTTTCGGTATTCACAACAGCCCATAGCACAAGTTTTCCTGCGATAGCAGCCGCAAAAAACATTGCCACAGATGAACCCGCAACTATCGCTAATGAGATGCAGAGTAGGCGTTCCTGAGCAAAAAGCCGTGACAACACCACTCCACAACATTCTCAATGACCAGCCAGATCGGCGCTAAGATCACTAAACAGGCGATAAGGCGCGTTAGCATCAGGAAACTAACACCTGCACTGACCTGGTGTAAAGTCGGACCACAGCCTGCACCACAAAAGGGAGGCCAGCCCAGAGCCACACCTGAAGAACAAAAGATGCCATGGAGCCAGTGAACATGCAGCCCGGACACCCAAGTGGGCCACAACACCCACCGTCACCACCCCCAGGACCACCCCCATCCCCCCGGACCCTCACCGCTCCTCGACCAACACCGAGGCAGCGCAGACAAAGTCAGTGATCCTCCGAAAATATACCAACCTCACAGACTCAACACCAGAGAATGACATAGCCAAACACAGGAACAAAAGATCAACCATCCTCCACATCCTGACCACCATTACCCACAGGCTGACGATACCAACACAGCGAACAACCAACATCCCACCGCAGACGAAGCTGCTGCCCGTGATGCACATGTTGGCCACTGGTACCCTCCAACCAACATCCGCGCAAGGCCCAATGCAAGTCCCTCACAACGGACATGGATGACACCATTAGCTTGGTACCCCACTATCTATACTTGCCACACACTGTGCAGGAACAGCTGGAGACCAAGCAAGACATCCACGCCACGGCTGTCTTCCTGCATGTGTCAGGGGGTAATTGACTGCACACATGTCCTACTTGTGCCCCCTGGCAAAACTGCACACAATAAGCGCAACAGAAAGCGCAAGTATCCCACCCATGTCCAGGCAATATTGGACCACTGAGGAATCCCCGCTAACGTCGCCGCCAACCCCCCCAGGCATTGTGCATGAGCCCTACACCTTCCGACAGTCCATCATCAACCAGCGCTACCAGGATCGCACCCACGGAAATTCACTGCTCGTTGACCAATACCAAATGAACACACCACACACATCAACTCCACAATCATACAATTCATAACACAGGAAATGCACACATCACAAGCTCACATACAACATGCACAACCACCAGACACAACGGAACAACTTACTGTGGGAACCTGGGCCAGCCATGTACATTATCCATCAATGGCATGCCACCTCAGCCACACAATAGCAGGATGTGGGAAGAGGTGGGGACCAGGCATGTGCGAAGGAGGCAAGTGACCCATGAATGAGAATGTACATAATGCCAAGGGTTGCGTGGATGTGCTGGACAGGCTGTAGTATGCAGACCACACACATATCCATGTCGATACACACCGCTGGTGTATGGAGTGTAGAGGACAATGGACGGAACCATGTCACCCCAGCCAATGAGGAGGAACGCTGAAATGTAGCTTGTTACGTCCCCCCCATAAGTGTGAGCGGAGTGGGCTGGCCCAGCATAAGCCAGGCCAGCGTAGGGGTGTGAATAAAAGGCACATAGCGCTGGGCGTGGTTCTCTTCCGGAATGTCCAACTTCTCTGCCAGAGTGGTGCCTCTCACCCGGCCACGAGGCTGATGCCATCACCGTGAGCTGGGTTGCCAGCAATCCTGTGCGTCTGCTGCACCCATAGACACTAGTCCCCAAACCAGTCGTACCCGCACCTGTGCACCCAGGCCTCAATGCCCACCTGCCATCACCGGTGTGTGTCGAAGAGGGTCCACCACGTGCGGGTGCAAGCTCCAGGACCAAGGCCCAAGACCCTGGCAACCTGCTATGACCATCATGTCCTCCACGAATAAGGCCCGCAGTACTCCTTTCTCGCTGATGTACTCTACCGGCATTGACAGCGGACTAGTAGGTCACACATTTGGAACTGTGTCTTGATTACTCTATGGTTGAGGACGATGTGTATGGCCTAGCTGAAGTCACTATACTCCCTTCGATGTGGTGCCACCAAGTCTGTGCATAGCATTACAACACGTGTCTGTGGGCCCACGCGGACTACTGCTCCCGGGCCACACTAAGGTCGAGTAGGTCACACATTTGGAACTGAGTCTTGGCCATGCAATGGCCGGGTACACATGGCAATGCAGACTTTAAATCACTATACTCCCTTCAATGTGGTGACGCCAAGTCTATGTATAGCATCACACCCGCAAGTTTCTGTGGAACCTTGCTGTAAACGCCAACCGCCTACACTACGGTAAAGTTGGTCGCACAATTGGAACTGAGCATCGATTTTTCTATGGCAGAGTACAGAGTGCACGCAAGGAGAGGTGTAAGAGGATGACGCCTTGCAGTCAGGAGCAAAAAAGGATCATCGTTATGGAGGTGTTCGAACACTACCGGCAACTGCCCTGGTGTTACTAACTCTGTGCATCTGAGCCAACGACACATGGCTGTGTGCCACTGCTGACCGCTGCCTCCGGCCTTCACTGTGGTCCAGTAGGTCACAGATTCTTGATTTAGCAATGACGGAGAGGCCGATTCACAGAACTAATCTGAGACAAAATCCTAAACTTACTACTTTTGGTATTCACAGAAGGCATTTAGTAGTAGTAGTAAAGATAGTATTTTGTCTTAAGTTAGTATTTTGTCTTAAGTTAGTATTTTGTCTTAAGTTAGTATTTTATCTTAAGTCGGGATTTTGTCTTAAGTTAGGATTTTGTCTTAAGTCAGGATTTTTTCTTAAGTTAGGATTTTGTCTTAAGTTTTGGTCTTAAGACAAAATCCTAACTTAAGACAAAATACTAACTTAAGACAAAATACGAACTTTACAACTACTAAATGCCTTCTGTGACTACCAAAAATAGTACGTTTAGGATTTTGTCCCAGATTATATCAGTGTACTGGCATCATCGCAGACTGCATCCCCTCTCAGCCCCAGTGCCACTAAGTCTGTTCCCAAACATTCATGGACACTCACTGGTCATACGTTGGTGGTGTCTGAGTCTATGGAGTAGGGGGTAGTTTTGATCTTTATGTAACTGATACCGAATTGGTTACTGGCAATGAGGCTGTCGCTTTCCACTCCACCATTTGCTGCTTTCGGATAAAATCAGACCTTCCGCATCATGCCCTGGAGGACACCTTCCACTTCCCCGCAACCCTCTGCCACATTCACCTTCCACCTCCATGAGGACCCACTCAGTCTGCGTGGCCCTACCTCAGTGCACCGCAAGTCAACATCCCATGGCAGGCTGCCTCTGCCGGCTGCTGTGCATCCAGGGCCACTAACTCTGTGCTGGTCAGGTCCGGGACCCCTTTTTCTGAGATATTGGATGGCCTCTGAGGTGATGGCCTTGGGGTCATCAACTCCTTGTGTTCGTGGCCTTGTGCTGTCTGCTGCCTGTGGCCTCAACTGCGGCCCACCAGGGCTCACACATCAAATTGAGTCCTAACCTGCCCGGAGGTCGCATCACCGCAGGAGGCACACGGCACTATCGCCAGGACCACCTCCAACCACCATCTCCCAGAGTCTAAACGGTTGTATTGGCAGACTGACGGAGTTGCTCGCACCTGTCGTGGATGCCATCTTCTGCCTGATCCCCTGCTCAGCACTCCAGGTGCCACTGACTCAGTGCACCGCAACCCATGGACCTTTACTTATTGAGTTTTGTGCTGTGGAGAGGTTGCGCAGCAATGTCACCTCAAGCAGTGTGAGAGACCTGGGACATTGATGAGGAAGATGATGCAGGTCTAACACACCCCACTGCATCTGCATCAGGAACGTCTCAAAGAGACACAATCTTAGACTTTTTCTTCAAATGCGCGTGCTCAGCTCTAGTGCCCCAACCTCAGTGCACTGCAACTCACTGACACTTCTGTTTGCATGCTGGGTGACCTCTGGACTTGCTCTGGCTCCCTCCATGTTGCTCAGCAGTTTACTCTGTTATGCAGGTGTTTTCTGTTTCCGTTGCACTAATGTCCACTGTTCAAGTTGTTGCCAGCACCAAGCACTCCGTGCGGCTGGCTTACACTCACCCCACACACATCCAGCACAGGCATCACTGTACATGTGGCCCTGCCAATAAAGGGGCCGGGCGCATGTGCCTGTGGCCAGTTCAACATTATATCTGTGTGTGTCCCTGTGGTCTTGTTGTATGAATGAGGCCCCTGGGTCCTACAACATTACATTGTGCTGTGTACAGCGGGCGCAGACATGTCACCGCAGGCAGCAGGTTGGAGCTTGGACATGTAGCCTTGTCGTCACCCACTCAATTCATAAGGGGAGTGGCCTCGGCCATCGTACGCAGAGCCAACATGTGTGTGTGACTGCTATTTGCGTGCCCCTGGGATTGGTTCTGTACTGTGAATGTACATCTGCAAGTGTTTGTATGGCAGTGTGGGTCTCCTAAGTGGTCCCTCAAGAATTTTAAAAAACACATTTCTCCTGGGAAAAGTTGCACCACACTGAAATCAGTTATATCAATTAGTCCCAACCCTATCTTTTAAATCTTTCAATCCAACCAAAGCATCCACGCCAGCTGTAGTTTCACCAGTCTCGACCCACCATGGTCCCCACAGTCAGTTATATAAAACAACACAAATGAAGAACTGATGTGCAAAAATAAACAGATTTTTAATAAAATTACATATAATTTACAAAGAAGTTAAAAAATCTTATAAGCAAATTCATAGCGTATTCATAAGACAAGAACAAATCTGCTTATCAGTTGAAACAAACAATTAAAAACGAGAGAACCACAAAAGACAGTGTATAATCATAAAAACATCATAAATGCGTTACTCCATGTAGAATTCATAACAATATATTACGGGTGTCCATATCCATAAATCAATTTGTCTCTCAAGAATAACAGACACCAACGTATGTGATCTAGTTTGCCTTCCATGGGTTCGGACCCCACCCACACCTGTTCGGCCACCTCCTTTTGGCGTGCTGACACCAGGCATTGGGGTGCCATGTGTGGGTGGGTGAAATGTTGTGCGCCAGCTGTGCTTGCGGGTGCTTCCTCCAATGTGGTCTATTGCAGGGTCTGTGTTCTCTTCTAAGTAGCTTGGCTGCCCGGGTCCTGGTGGTGGGTTGCGAAGGATGCCCATGGGCTTTTGTAGGGCGTCAGTGTCGTAAGTGTGGGGTCCTCTCCGGCATCACAGATGTGTTGTCTTCTGTGCTCTGCTGGAGGTGTTGTGTGCCCCTCTGCAATGTGAAGGGGAGATGCATGTTGACATTGTGTTAAAATGTATGTTGGTGCACTGATCTTGTTTACATGCAGACTGGATAACAATGTACATTGTGACTGGGAGGTGCTGAATATTGCTGCGGGACAGTGTACATTTGGACTACATGATGGATGTGAGGTCGTAATCATACTTTTCCATTACACAGTTCCCAGCTCTGTCAGATGTAGTAGGCATGCTTCTGTGCGTGTGCGGAGCCAGTTGTGTCCTCTGTTCTGCAGTGTCGGCTTTGCGCATTGTACCATGTTGTCATCAATATGGGAGTGTGTGTGAGCTGCAGTGTGCCACGGGGATCAGGGACATGATCCAGGGTAATTGTGGGTGTGCAGTGTGCTACACATTTTTGTGCATGTGTGCCATTGTGCCCAGCTCCCCCCATTCCCCTAGTCTCTGGTCGTTACTCACCCTGTTGATGTGGTGTCAGGTCCTCTCGAGCTGTGTCCGTACTACCTGCTCCTTGCACCGTCTCCACACTGATGGCTATGGCCTCTGTTTCCTACAGCTCCTCCTATGGCGCAGGACTCCCACCTCCTGTCGCCATTACAGCCTTCCTGTTGGCAGCGGGTCTGTACCTGGTTTGGGTTGTCACATCATGCTAGCGCCTCTTGGCCTCCTCGGCACACTGACTGCATTCCTGATGGTCCACTTGTGGGTCAGTTGATGGTAGTGTTCTGTTACCTCCGTGACGCTGATCTGGTTTTGCTGCAGACTGCACCCCGTCTTCCTCTCCCTCTTCTCCTTGGCCGTCCTCATCCCCGTTGTTCCTTGCTGGTGGTCTGTGGGAGTTGTGGGGTTTGCGTTGGCATCTGCGCTGAGTCAGGGTGCATCAATGTTGCTACGCACTTTGGATTGTTTCTGGTGTGTTGTGTCTGTAGTTTTTATGGTGCATTTTCCCGCCAGACGCATGGGATTTGCAGGACTGTCGCTGGTCTTCGATGCTTTTTGTACCGCGATTGGTCTCATCGAAAGATTGTTTGTGTTTCGCATTTTTGGGGCGTGGCATTGATTTTAACGCATACATTTGATGCATTATCTGGAGACTATCGCATGGGATCGCCGTGTTCAGAAGGCTTGGTTAACACAGCATCATTTTCCCGCGATAGACTGCGATGTTGGAAGTCGTGTTAAGTAACTTTTGCGATGGTTTCCACATGTTGTTGAGAATATGCCCCATGGTATCCAGTAATGAACACTAGTTAGTGTTAGAGTTTACTTCTGTCTCTTGTTTTAGACAAGCATGAGTTTCCTCTTCTATGGTCATATGCGTGTTGGTTTTGTTCTGAAGAAGTCTTAATTATGGAACCTGTTACTTTAACCAGGCGAGTCTCTTATAAAATAAAAATAAACATACCACTTTGACACTGGTAGAATTATTCACACTATTTGATTTGCAGGTAGAGGGGAACTTTGAGTAAGGATGGAATGCATGCATTGAGTGCTAATGCCATGTTTAGGAAATTAACTTCTGAATCAAAGGGCACAAGTGTTTAGAATGTACATAGAAATGAATGTCACAAAAGATTTGCCTAGGGAGTTGCAGGACCAATTGCTGACATAGTGGATCCCAGATATGGTAAAGTTCACATTAGCATCTACAACGTTCTTTAGTTGTGCCATCATTGAGGCAATGATTATTTCATAGGCATCATCATTCAACACATGGAATTGTTTTATGAAGGAATGTAAGTGAATGTTTATCTTAGGTTTCCAAAGCAAAAGAGTAGGTCTAAAATGTGAATGTTTTTCTTGAATATCCAAAACCAAAGAGTAAGTCTAAAAGAGATGTGATATCAATGTTTTCCATTACCTTGGCTGACTCTTGTTTAACATTTGTGGGTTATTTTCATTTGCCTGGATCATTATGGTTAATTATTCAAAACGTGTGTTGTGAGGATACCAGAACAGATGTCTAGACTCTGGGTCTAACTCGGTTTGACTTTAAGGGAATTTATGTTGTAAAGGTGATTTACCAGTGTTAGCCTCCTCTTCTTGAGGTTCTGAAGGTGCAGGATTTGCAAATTAAATAACTTCCACTTACGCTTGCTAGCCACCTTTCAGTCAATCAATCAATCAATCAATCAATCAGGATTTGTAAAGCACGGCAAATCACCCATGAGAGTCTCAAGGCGCTCGGGATGCTAGCTGTTTTGTTGTGATCTGTTCATTCGAAAAGCCAGGTCTTGATTCCTTTCCTGAATTTTTTGAGCGTTGTAGTGGCCCTGAGGTCCAGGGAAAGGTTGTTCCAGGCTTTGCCTGCTGGTGTGAGAATGAGCATCCTCTGCTGTTGGCTTGGTGGACTTGCAGGGTGTCTGTGAGGAAGAGGGAGGCGGATCGTAGGTGTCTGATTGGTTGGTGGAAATTCATGCGTTTGTTGATATGTGCTGGTCCCTCATTGTGCAGGGCCTTGTATAAGTGGGTCAACATCTTGAACTGGCATCTCTTCTGGATCAGGAACCAGTGTTGCTTTTTTGAGGTGGGGTGTGGTGTGGCTCTGTCTTGGGAGGTCGAGGATGAGTTTTGTATTATCTGTAGTCTCTTCAGGAGGCGTGTAGTAATTCCTACATAGAGTGTGTTCCCAGAGACCGGCCTACTGGAGATGAGTCCTATGTGACGGTCCTTCTGGGGTTGACTGGGAGCCACCTGAAGATCTTTCGGAGCATGCATTGGTTGTGGAAGCAGGCGGATGACACCGCATTTACCTGCTTCTCCATGGATAACTTGCTGTCCAGGATGATGGTGAGGTTGCAGGTGTGGTCGTTCAGACACGGGAAGGGCCGAGGTACAGAAGGCTACCATGCGTCATTCTGTGGAGAAGTGTTGTTCACAAAGATGAGTACTTACGTCTTGTCCGCGTTGAGTTTGAGACAGTTGCCCTTCATCCACTTGGCTTTGTTTATCATGCATCTGTGGTAGTTGGCTCTGGTGGTAGAGAGGTCTTCTGACAATGAGAGGATGAGCTGGGTGTTGTTGACATAGAAGATTATATTCAGTCAGTGCAACCTGACTGTGTTGGCCAGGGGGGTCATGTACGTGTTGAAGAGGGAAGGACTGAGTAATGATCCTTGGGGGACGCTGCAGATGATCTTCTTGGGTTCTGAGCTAAACAGTGGAAAATTGATTCTCTGGGATCTTCCAGTGAGGTATAAGGTGACCCATTTGAGGGTGTCTCCCTGTATTCTAATGTGGTGGAGTCTGTTGATCAAGATGTGGTGGGAGATGGTGTCAGAGGCTGATGACAGGTTCAGGAGGATGAGGGCCACCTATTCGCTGTGGTCTAGTAGGCTCTGATGTACTCAGTGGCTGTGATCAGGGCTGTCTCAGTGCTGCTGTTGGCTCTGGATCCTGATTGAGGGGGGTCCAGGAGGTTTTTGTCTTCCAGGTGTTTGGTGAGTTGCTGGTTGATTGCCTTCTTGAGAACCTTTGCTGGAAAGGAGAGCATAGAGATGGGCTTGTAGTTCTTTGGCTCTGCTAGGTCGGTGGGAGGCTTCTTCAGGAGGGGTCTTACTTCAGCGTGATTCTAATCCTCAGGAAAGGAGGCTTTCTTGAGCTTGTCACCAATAATCTTAGTCCCAAGGTTGAAGATATGGTGGGGGCAGGGGTCTGTCGGTGCTCCTGAGTACAAGTAGTTCATGATGTAGATAATGGCTCAAGTCTGGATTGGGTCCCTATGAGTGAGTAAGTGTTTGGGGTTGGTGTTCATGGGTGTGAGCAGGCTATTGTTTTCGGCGGCGGTGGGTCGGGATTCAAAATTATAATAGATGGTTGAGATCTTGTTGTGGAAAAAGTCAGCTGGGTTGACACACATTTCTTGAGAGGGGGTGATTTTGTTCCCAATGGCTTTGGGGTTGGAGAACTGCGTCATGGTGGTGAAGACCTCCTTGCTGCTGTTTGTGCTGGCTTCTTTGCGGTTGGCTAGGGCTTTCTTTGTTTCGTTTAGGAGGCAGTGATACTGGTTTAGTGCTGTCTTGAAGGAGGTGTGGTTTCCTGTCTCTGTTCTGGTGCCACTTCCTTTCTAGTTGCCTGAAGTTGCGTTTGGTGGATTCTAACTCTGTGGTGAACTAACTGGCTTTTCTGGTAGGTTCTTTGGATTTGGCTGGTATGGCATTGGCGATTGTGTGGAAGGTGGGAGTTGAGAGTGTTTTACACTAGTCTTCTGATAACTTATTCCAGTTTCTGCACTTGAAGCTGGGGGGCATTGCGCAAGAGTTTGTAGGTCCTGAGATGGTGAGGTGGACACTGTAGTGGTCTGTCCAAGTTTATTTATTTATTTATAATGTTTTATATAGCGCGAACATGACCTCTATGGGTATCAGAGCGCTTCACACTTGGTGGGTAGGAAATAATAAAGGGAAAGCCAGGCATCAATTAAGTATACAAAACATGAACTATTACAGTGATGGATTAAACCCAGATCAGTTGACTGGGGGTGAGTGCTTGTATTGTCAACGCTCCGTCCATCATTTCCTTTGGTTTTTCTTTGTTCGCCATAAGTTGGCAGGGTATGCTCAGACGTGAGTCCCTTGCTCACTTTGCCACTGGATTCAAGCAAGCCGGGCTGAAGAAGGCTGAAATGCCAGAAACCAGTCCTCGGTAGCTTGTTTCCGGTCCAGGGAAGGCATGGCTTGGCAGTTCGGGCTGGACTGTTCCCATGAGGCACAGGGTCAGACTGATTTGCATATGCCCATGTCTGAACTGGGGTGGCAGAGTGGGCTAAAGAACGGTGATGGATTAAACCCAGATCAGTTGACTGGGGGTGAGTGCTTGTAATGTCAACGCTCTGTCCATCATTTCCTTTGGTTTTTCTTTGTTCGCCATAAGTTGGCAGGGTATGCTCAGACGTGAGTCCCTTGCTCACTTTGCCACTGGATTCAAGCAAGCTGGGCTGAAGAAGGCTGAAATGCCAGAAATCGGTCCTCGGTAGCTAGTTTCCGGTCCAGAGAAGGCATGGCTTGGCAGTTCAGGCTGGACTGTTCCCATGAGGCACAGGGTCAGACTGATTTGCATATTGCCATGTCTGAACTGGGGTGGCAGAGTGGGCTAAAGAACAGTGATGGATTAAACCCAGATCAGTTGACTGGGGGTGAGTGCTTGTATTGTCAACGCTCCGTCCATCATTTCCTTTGGTTTTTCTTTGTAGACCTTTGTACTCACTGCCATTCCTATGAGATTCTTAGAGTTTATCCATTTGTATCTCTTCCTTGAGTGACTTTACAACTTGTATATTTGCAATTTTTTCTGTTTGTGTCTCTTTTTTGTGTGACTTTACAACTTGTACATTTGCAATTTTTTCTGTTTGTATCTTATATGTAACTCATGTAATCCTAAATCCTTATGTATTGCAACTGGTTCTTTTGTAAAGCGCTCTGACACCTTTGGGTAATGTTCGCGCTATTTAAAATCGCATTAAATAAAATAAATAAACTCAATGAAGCCCTTACTGAGGCTAAGGTATATTTGGAGAGGCCATTGAGTGTAGCACTGCCATAGTCTAGCCTTGGCAAAACAAGAGCTTGGACCATCCGCTTGAAGTCAGCTTGTGGAAGGAATGGTTTGAGATTCCTGAGTAGCCTCATTAGGTGATTAGCACCCTTGCACACCTTATTGATATGATTCTTCATGTTCAAATGCTTGTCCAGGGTGATTCCGAGAGATTTGGCTGACTCAATAATGTGGGGGGAGCAATTGAAGGCAGTGAGGGGCGTCATCCATAGGTCTAACTTGCGGGTGTGATTCGGAGGAGACATGAGAAGGCCTTCTGTTTTGGAGGTGTTGAACAGGAGGTGGTTCGCAGTTAGCCAGTTTTGAGAATTTGTTTAGGGTAGTGTTGAAGGATTTTCAGGGGAGGTGATTTTCAGGTAAAGTTGTGTGTCATTCACGTACATATGGAAAAGAATGTTTGTGGAGTTTAGTGCATTAGCTAATGGTTCCAAGAACAAGTTGAAGAGTATGGAGGACAGTGTGGACTCTTGTGGAACCCCCATGGTGACTGACAAGGGCTGGGATTGAGATTGATTCACTTTCACTCTTTGGGATCTATGGAGAAGGAAGGGCGAGAACCATTGCAACACCAGACCAGAAAGGCCCATTCTGTGCTCCAGAATGGATAAGAGGTTGTCATGATTAACAGTGTCAAACACAGAGGAAAGGTCAAGGAGGATTAGGAGGCATGATTCATTTTGATCAAGCATTTTAAAAATGTCATCCATAACTTGAGTGAGTGCCGATTCGGTGCTGTAACCACTCCGAAAGTCAGATTGATGTTGGTCCAGGAGTTGGAAATTCTCAATGTGCGTGCAGCGTTGTGATTGGACGCATTTTTCTAGGAGTTTGGCCAGAGTCGGGATGTTGGAGAAAGGGCAGAAGTTGTTAAGGTCAGCTCTTTCTGCATTGTTTTTTTTAGAATAGGTGAAACCTGAGGTGCTTTAAGGCAATCAGGGATCGTGCCTTATGACAGTGAAGCACTGACAATCTGTGTCCAAAGGGGGATGACAGCATCTTTTATTTCTTTGAAGACGGATGGTGGCAGCAGGTCGCTGAAGTGATTAGATGGGTTGATACTCTGAAGAATCTTGTTAATGTCTCTTTCACTGAGGGTAGAAAAGGTGCGCCATGAAGCATTGTTCTTGGTGCTCAGGCTACATGGCTCGAGCCTCTCCAAGAGGGCTGGAGGAGGTACAAACCCATAGGATGGCAGAAGAGCCTTCTTAGATTCCAGTTCAATATTGATGAGTTGTAATTTCTCAGTAAAGAAAGCAGTCAGTTCACCGCATGAGGGTGGGCTGACTCCTGGGTCAGGGCGGGTGGGTTCTTCCCTCGATTGTTTTTTAACAATTTTCAAAAGTTTCTTGGGGCGATTATAGGCTTGATTAAGTTGGGATCTGAAGTAGTCGGCCTTAGCACTCTTGATTTTTTTGTTAAAAGAGCTCCTTACGGATCTAAGGACTTTTAGCTGATCGGAGGAAGGTTTGGATCTCCAGGATCGTTAAACTGCCTTAAGTTGTGGCGTTCAGAATTTAGGTTGTTGTTGAACAAAGGTTTGGAGATGTTTGTTGAGGCATTTTTTTGTTGAAGTGGTGCAAAGAGTCCATGATATTAGAGATAGTAGAATTATAGAAGTCAGTGAGTACATGAACCTCTGACATTTCAACTTGGGAAGACAGGGCATATTTACAGCGGGTTACTAGTTCAGCTGCATTGATATTTCTGAGGTCCCTTTTCCATAGCTTCAAATTCTTCAGTTGATCCTTCCTCGGGGACACCACCCTGTTAATAAAGAAGAAGATGCTGTGATGGTCGGACCAATCGCAAGGGGTAATGGTATCCAGTGTGATGGTGTTGCCTTCGGATATGATGAGGTCCAGAATTTCTCCTTTGTTATGAGTTGGTCGGTCACCGTATTGAATCAGCTTGTTATCCCATAAGAATGATTTAAGGCAGGTTACAGCTTGGTCATTGGGACTAGACCAGTGAAGGTTGAAATCACAGAGGAAGAATTGGGACACTGAGGAGTCGACAATGCAGGAGATGATTTCCTTTATTTGTTCGCTGAAGTAGAGATTGTCCGCCGGGGGTGATAGAATGTATGTAGTTTACAAACCGGGAGGTGGTTGGTTGAGATGTTGAGGCAGAGTTATTCACTGGAGGATGGCGTGGTGGTCTCAGAGTGGGAAATCGAGAGTGTGGACCGCTGTATACAATCTAGGCCACCGCCCTGCTTCTTCGCTCTGTCTAGATGAATTATATCATGGCTAGGAGGAACTAGGAGGTCTAGGATAGGGGTGGAAGAGGGATTACGCCAAGTTTCCATGAGGATAATGATATAACAGGTGTATTTGTATTTGTATTTGTAATATCTACCTCATTGTGTTGGATAAGGTTGAAGATATCAGAGGTGTGTTTACTGGCTGATCTGCAATTGAGTTGTTCGCATTTGAGCCATACCGGATTGTGGGAGGGAAGAGTCTGGATGTTCACTCACTTGAGGTTGTCATTATTTATGACTCTGAGGTTGTGTGGGGGTTCTCTGTTTTGGATTGTTGTGAATGGCTTGAATTTGACCCAGAGGAGTCTTGTTGGTGTCTAGAGTAAGCGAATAGGAGATGTGTAGATCATTGATATCAATGGATGCAAGAGCGGCCTTCACTCTTCTAGGACGGGAGGGGGCATTTGGGAGGGGTAAGGTTTTAGAGATCAAGTGAGGGGAATGCTGTTCAAGGCTAGATATAGAACTAGTGGGGTCTATGGGCAGCTTTCCAAAGGAAATGAGAGAGCTGATCAAGGGAAGGTGTTCAAGGGCTTTTAGTTCATGAAATTTGTCGGAGAGAAGGTGAAACTGGAGAGATATTTCAGCCAAGCGAGCTGCCAGGTCTGAGTGCTGGATGAGGGGTAGCGGTTGTGTGGGGAGATCCGGGGGAGAGGAGGGGCCTGGGGGACAGTTGGTCATTGAGGTCTTGCAATGTTCCTGATCGCTTGGATAGAGAGGCTGGGGAAGGTGAGAGGGTGGGGGGACAATTGAACTGGGTGTCATGGGTGTTCAAGTAGAGGTTGATTGGGTTAGGCTGATCATGGTCCGTGGAGGGCAGTTGCCTAGAGTCCGGCCTAGAGGGTGACGTAGATAGAGGGATTATGGAAGGGGAATCATCCGTTGAGAGCAATGGCAGTAGGGCGTGAGGGGACCTGTCGACTCGAGAATCATCATGTGTCTGACTTGAGATTGGCGTTTAGAGTGAGCCCGTAAGCCTGCCAACCTTCTGAGTCTGTGGTCGATTGGATTGATACAATCCGACAGGGGACTTAAAGGCTCTGAGATCATTTAAAGGGGAGTATCATTATGAGAAAGTGGGGTACTTGTGGCTGTGGTGGGGGGTGAACTGGTTAAGTCCTGAGTACTTGTCGGATATGGGTAGGGGTCATTGGATTTAGAGGCCACCACATTTTTGAGTGTAAGGACAATATTGTTAATCTTAGCTAGATTGACATTAGAGGCTGGGAATTGCATGATACTATTGTTGTAGAGGGTGATAGTGGCATTTGCTTTGAAGATGGGTGAGGGTGACGCTGTTAATATGAGACCATGTGGGGTTTTCCTAGTGCCTGATATTTGAATCATGGAATAGAGAACATTCCGCCAACATGCCCGTTTTCTGGTATAGAAGATGAGGTCATTAACAAGAAAACCCTTGTTTACATAGAAGTAGACATCTGAGATTAATGTTTCGGGTCTGGCTTTTAGTATGCAATGTTTGTGCTTTTTGGGCGCATTTTTGGAGAGGTTAGACGGGTAATTGATAATGAAAGCATTCGATCCTGTGGGGTCAGGACCTATCTCCATTCTGAGGGTGAGTCCTAGTGAGGAAGGGAGCCCAATTAGGAGTTCATGGAGGTGAAGGTAACTTTATCTATCAAATAGAGCATATATAAATAGTTAATAGTCCTATTGGGCAAGCAGAATAAGTTGAGAACAGATAGTTATGATGAAATTAGTTGAAACTTTAGAGTAGATTAAATGGCAGTGAGCCTGAGCCAGGAGAGACTACATATGGAATCTAAGGGACTGGGGGGAGCAAACAGAATAATAAAATTAGTCCCGCACAGCTTTATTTTGGTTAAAAATATGGCAGAATCCCGCTGCGATTTTAACAAGAGAAATAATTATGGACTGTCTTAAGTGTGACAAGGGTGGTAGTATACCCTGGCTTGCCGCAGTAAAAGACAGCCTTGCTAGTGTAAAGTTGGAACACATTTTTTCACGCCCACTAACAGTGGAAGGCATAAGCATGAAATCAGTCAGGAGGGTGTTGTATGATCTGTACCATAAGGAAAGACAGAACATTGAGCATCATAAACCATCGATTATTAGATATACGCCTCTACTGGATGTAATAAGTACCCAACATCACATGCCACAGCAAAACCTTAGGAAAAATATAGGGAGATAGAAAAGGAGTTTACTTTACCACCTTAGTATAAAATATTCACTCTGCTTTCCGATAGGATTTAACAGCAACCTTGAGCAGTTGAACTGCCCCTGCGGTACTGGTAGTAAAGAAACATTGTTACGTTTTTTACTCTTTTGTAACTACTCTGTAAGATATATAAAACAGTATTTAACTCCCTATTTCAAGGCATGGGCTATTGCGGAGGAAACAGAAGAAAAAAATGAGTAAGGCAGCCAGAAGACTTTGGGTAATGATGAAATTAAATTAAGAGTGGACGAGTTGACTGTGTGCTTGAGATACGAGAAACATAATGCGGCCAATCAGGGGACTATGTAGACACATTTTCAGGATGCATGAGGTGTAGGCCCAGTCAAAGATGGCCGAAATTATAAGAATGGAAGTCCTATCTTTGTATTTACTCCCCTGATTTAGTGAGAGGAGGGGTCCTACTGTAGTTTCAAGCCATTGAGAGCTCAGAACATTAATCGAGTTGAAGAGAGACTAGTCCTACCTCCCTTTTGACAGAGGCCCACACTGTGGTAAAGGATCACTGTAGGGCTTGGCCTGGGTTTGTGAGCCTGGAAACAGGCACCATCCTGAAAAGGTGATTCCTGGTAGAGAAGGGCGGATGCACCATTTACAAAAGACAATATCAGATGTAGACTGCCTTGGACCATTCAGATAAGGGTGCCATCTTGAAGCAGTGATTCTTTGTAGAAGAGTGCACCATATCCAGTCGCCGGAAAATGAATGAACGGGTTGCTCCTGAGATCCCAGCTGAGCTATGATTGACTAGTTGCAGATCGGAGGGCGGAGCATCGACACTAATGCTAGTGAGTAGTGGATGAATCAGGCATTCCAACCCAAAAAACGGATTTGTTAAATGGCCGCGACACCTCTCGGTATCGTGAACTATCATGAGAGCAGGAGAGCAACCATGGGGAGTGATGCGGTGAGAAAGATGAGGCGGTAGCTGGCCTAATAAGCCTTATTCTTACCCTCCATCCTAAATGAGTTGCATATCGGGGGCAGAGGTCTTCAGATCCATCACAGCGGTCACTTGAATGAACCCCAAAAGCTGCAAATTTCCTGCCTGTTGCAACTCAAGAGGTCTCACTGGTGAGCTGTAAGATGTGAGTGTACTTGACTTTGTTGCTGGATGTGAAAATGAGGTCAAGCGTGTGTCCTGCTAAAAGGGTGGGGTCAGTGACAAGTTGTGTGAGGCCAATGTTGCTCATGCTTTCCAGGAGGTCGGTAGTGTCTGTGTCATTGGGGTCATTGAGGTGAAAGTTTAGATCCCCTAGGAAGATGTAATGCTTGGAGTCAATGGTGATAGAGGTAATAAGGTCAGGGATGGCATTGTAGATGTTGGGGTGTGGTCCTAGTGGATATAGGCAAGGGTGTCTCTGATGGTGCTTTTTCCATCTGTGTGGAGTTGAAGTTAAGCTGCTTCTTTATCCGGGTCGAGTCGTCTGCGGAGGTCGTGCAGCAGATGGTGTCCTTGGAAATGTTGGCAATTCCAAATCCGTGTCTGTTGGGTCGGTCTTGGTGTATTACCTTGTGGCCATCGGGAGGAGGCGATGGCTATGTCTGGCGTGGATACAGGGTTCAGCCAGGTCTCTGCAAGGAAGATGACGTCTGGGGTGGAGATGAGATCATGTCCCGGATCTCTGTGGCGTGTTTGCAGGATGATTGTACGTTCAGTAAAATGCACGGAAATGGTACTGGGCGGCCTTGATTGGCGTAGAGGACGCTGTTGTGTCTGAGGTGTCTCTAGCATTGTTGGTCACTTAGGAGTGGCAGGTGAATCAGCAGTGCTGGCAGGAAAATGGTCCTCTTGTGGTGCCTTTGAGATGTGCAGCAGCAGTTGTTGTGGATGAGTCTGGTATATGCTGTATTGGGAGAAAGGAAAATGTGAATAACTCTAAAAAAAAACAATGAATGAAGAAAGCTGGCTGAAAGTTCCTTTAAATACGTATTTTGCCCAAATATTTTGTTCCAAATCAAAAGATCTTGGCTAACACCAGACGTAAAAATTAGGTTCAGAAATATCCACTGTCGCCAGCTACCAAGCGACAAATAAAGATATTTTTCCTTGTTGAACCTCACTCAGGAAGGGGTAGCATTTCAACGCATTCTCCTGCCAAATTCCATTTGTGGATGCATGGGGACACCTATGCTTCACGCAAGGACTCCCTTCTCAATTCAATGTAATGCAAGGCAGAACTATGCATTGAGTTACTTTGTACTTACTCAACTTCTCAAAGCCACGCAAAGTGATTTTGCATGCCTTAATTTGAAAAATTATTTTGTGTCAGGGTAACGTGACTTTTGTGGCACAGCCCGATGAAAAATAATAGTAAATCTGCCCCTGGATCTTTTCCCAAAATGCCATAATGAAGTCTGATTTATCTGCACCTAAGTAAATATGATAGGACATGGATTTGCAAAAGCAGTGACAATCTGAAGGGGATACCTGAATTTACAAAGATCAGTGAAATATGCTACACTAGCCTCTTCAAAAAACAACCCAGGCCCTCACCAAGCACCCACAGACCCTGGAAAGCTTCAAGAGACATAGAAGAAGTGCCCACCATCTCTAACAGGCACCCAACAGCTCCCAGGTGCACCCATTGGCAGCCATGAGGACTCAGAGGCACACACAGGCATCCAGGCTACCCACAGTCAATCAATAGACACACAACAGTCAATTGTGCTCCAAAGAACCCATTCCCACATACTGACCCATGCGCCAATAAGATTAATAACCTCTTGATAGCAAAACCTTCTGTGTTTTCAGTGGCCTTATGTGCTTGCTCTAGAGACAGCATAAAGGTGTACCATTTTGACACAACTTCTGCAGCACAGTATGGCATTAAAATATTGCGTTGTCAATACTTTAATGCATCCGGCATGATGGGAAGCGACTTCAACCCAGCTTGCCTATTCCAATGCAAGCTGATGGACCAATGCAGTTAAGTCTCCTCTGTCCTGATAAAAAAAATCAAAAAATGTGTAACCTAGAAAGCAAAAGAAGATGAAAACTTAGATAAAAAGCAGTAATCAATATTCTGCCTAGACTGTAACTCAGGGAAACAGACACACATGACAATCATTTGAAAGGTCAGGCTTTTTAGCTCTCATGGAAATGGGAGGGAGATAATTTTTTGAGTTAAAATAAAAATGTTAAAAGGGCTAAGAAGGGGCACAGGGTTGCATATTTCCAAGATAACGTTCACTATTAGATTTCATTCAAAAAGAACAACGCAGGAAAGTCAGATACTTGCTCTTAAAGTTTATCTCTATGTTTGGAGCAAATTTCAGACTTCTAAGAAGATCAGTGAAACATGCTACACAAGCCTCCTCAGACGTCCCTCTGGAAAACTAAGACACCGACACAGGTCTTCTAAAATCCGTAGGGGCAGATTTACAAGAACATTGCAACACTTTTGCGCCGATGTTGCATCACTTTTGTGATGCATCAGCGGCATAAGAAATGCTGCCAATTTACAACGTGACGCATCTAAAGATGTGTCATGTTGTAAAGCCCTGCGTCACATTATACCTGCATCAGGTATAATGTATGCAGGGTGGGCGTTCCCATTCAGGAAATCCTCGTAAAAGTGACGCAGTGAAATCTACAAGATTTCACTGCGTCACTTCTAGGACGCCACTGCATCAAAACCTTACGTCTGCTTCAGTGACGCAGTGTAGTGGGAATAGGCCTCAAAATGCATTGCTGGAGTTGCGTTGTGCTTGTGACACGACTCCAGCAATGCGTCATTTTGCCCGAACAGATGCATCAGAATTTCTGACGCATCTGTCAATCCTTGCACCAAGGTGCGCAGTATTGTAAATACGGCGCATCCAAGGTGGTGCGGGGGTTTCTCAGGGTGAAGCAGGGAAAGTGAGACATCTGTTCAGATGCGTCACTTTGTTGTAAATCTGCCCCGTAATATTTACTCTAGCGAAAAATCTTCACATAGTGCAATTCAAATATGCAGTTCCACATTTCACTTTTTTTCTTTGGGGAAACAATTATATGTAGGCCTGTTACCTGCAATTCTTGGAAACACACTCAATCCTGCCCTTTTTGGCCGATTTTCCAGCGATGGAAACTATCTGCAAATGCTGGTGAATAGTCACAAATCGATGGGTTTATGGGTGCTAGCTAAAATGTGCACATCTGTGAATTCCATGATGGTGGAATATCTACAATTTTACTTCAATAATTCGAGGGAGTGGACTCCACTTCATGTAAACATCACAGGGTCAAGAATTGTTGATTCCCAAATGTTTCTTTTTATTCAAGTATCAGTCACACACTGACGACAGTTTCCAAAATTAATTCCAATGCTTTAAGTAAATCCAAGATGATCAAAAACATCAGACAGCCTTTCCATGTGTATACAAGTGTATAAACCTACTACATCCATTGTGACTAGGGTGTATCCTTCTTCCCATGTTACATCCTCCAATTTGTTAAGAACATCCTTGGTGTCCCTAATGTACGAGGGAAGATTAGTCACCAGCGGTTTTAAAAAAGAATCCACAAATTCCGATAAGTGCTCAGTCATGCTACCAATCCCTGATACTATGGGCCTGCCCGGAGGATGAGTACTAGATTTATGTACCTTGGGTAAGATGTATATAAAGGGAAAAGAAGGTTTACTGATAATCAAATACTTAAATTCCGCTTCATCTAACATCCCTTCCTCTTTCCAAGTGAACAATCTCTCATTAATCTCCAGTGCTGCCCCTGCAATGGGATTCATGGGCAATTTAACATAACAGGTCACATCTTCTAGTTGTCGTCTAATTTCTCCACTGTAATCTGACCTATTCATATTAACAATGTTGCCCCCCTTATCAGAGGGCTGCATAACAATGCTACTATCTGAACGTAAATCTCTAAGGGCAATGCGTTCGCCTAATGTCAAGTTATCTTTTGCCTTTCTCATTTCTTCCAATTCATGTCCTGTGTCTTATGCAACTCTCCCAAAGTTTTGCTCACATACAAATCTATTGCCATGAATTGTCCACCTTGCGGAATGAACTTTAATTTGGGTTTGAGCCCACTAAAACAACTATAGTCAGTTGATATATGTAACAATTTAGCCACGTCATCTTCACCCAAATCCTCCCCTTCAGTTATAGACGTAACAAATGAGTATTCCGCAAGTCATTGATAGTCATCTCACAACTTTTATTTGATGTTAAATTAACATTCACAGGCCTATCATGTTCTGCAAAAAAAACATTTCAATTTCAATTTTCGTGCAAAATGAAATAAGTCAATTTCCAAATCCGCATAATCACATTTATACATTGGGCAACAAGACAATCCCTTTTTCAGAACTGATAATTCATGATCATTTAGACTTCTGTTAGATAAATTCATGACCTGCAATTCACCCTGTTGATCCCCAGGTTGGTCACCCATTATTTTTTCAAAACATTCTGACTCCTTGTTCCCATCCTTGTACCTCCTGTGTTTCCGGCTCCTTATGGTACCCCTGGTCTTTTCTTTCTCCCTTTTCTGATACGAGTAATCTCGTCCAAAAAAGACGCACTGGTTGGCTGAGCAGCAGTCGCTGCTCCTCCTCCAGTCAGATCTTCAGTGGAGGAGACACTTGAACTGCTACAGTTTACCGAACTCAGATCACTATGCCCCCCTGCTACATTGGTTGGGCCCTTAGGCTTGATCAGTTCATCATACCCTCTCGCAAAAGCGAATATCCTCCCTTGAGCATAGACTCTTTCGTCTCTCTTAATTTTGGTCATCTTCTTCTCCTTAATTTGCAATTGATACTTATTAATAACTTCTTTTAGAATTACACAATTTTTTTCTGTGAGCTCTGGCTCATTCATATTCTTAATCTCTAATTCCAAATCTGCAATTTGTTTCTTCAATTTTTTGACCTTTCTGTCAGCATTTTTAATCAAAATATTTATCATGGTAAATGATGAATTATACAGATTATCTTCCCATTCCTTCAATAAATCATCATCGAGGTCATCGAAAGTGGGAAATATTAATATCCGAAGACCTCTAGGTACCCTTCTAAGATCCAAGTAGTTTTTCAGGGTTACCCCGTCCCACCATTTAGAAAGCTCAGTTTTCCTCAATCTCTCCAATTTCAAGAATTTATCTCTTAGACTGTTGACAGGTGTAGTCTTTTTACCTGTATTACTAGGACCCTTAGTGTTACTAAACAATTCTGCCGCCAGTTTTTCTCTGTCATCCTCCATAATTCAATCATAAATAATAATAAATAACCACTGTTATTTTCGTGCTCACCACCCTACAAACACAATGCTAATAGAAGCGACGGTGAGGGCCAAAAAGCTGTGGCACAGAAAACAACCAAATTTATAAATTGAATTCACACCGAAATGTCTATTTCTTAGTTCGTTGTCCACTCAAAACCTCAAAAGGATCCACCGTCCAGAGATCCAAAAACTGTCCAATATTACTTCAATAATTCGAGGGAGTGGACTCCACTTCATGTAAACATCAGAGGGTCAAGAATTGTTGATTCCCAAATTTTTCTTTTTATTCAAGTATCAGTCACACACTGACGACAGTTTCCAAAATTAATTCCAATGCTTTAAGTAAATCCAAGATGATCAAAAACATCAGACAGCCTTTCCATGTGTATACACGTGTATAAACCTACTACATCCATTGTGACTAGGGTGTATCCTTCTTCGCATGTTACATCCTCCAATTTGTTAAGAACATCCTTGGTGTCCCTAATGTACGAGGGAAGATTAGTCACCAGCGGTTTTAAAAAAGAATCCACAAATTCCGATAAGTGCTCAGTCATGCTACCAGTCCCTGATACTATGGGCCTGCCCGGAGGATGAGTACTGGATTTATGTACCTTGGGTAAGATGTATATAAAGGGAAAAGAAGGTTTACTGATACTCAAATACTTAAATTCCGCTTCATCTAACATCCCTTCCTCTTTCCAAGTGAACAATCTCTCATTAATCTCCTGTGCTGCCCCTGCAATGGGATTCATGGGCAATTTAACATAACAGGTCACATCTTCAAGTTGTCGTCTAATTTCTCCACTGTAATCCGACCTATTCATAATAACAATGTTGCCCCCCTTATCAGAGGGCTGTATAACAATGCTACTATCTGAACGTAAATCTCTAAGGGCAATGCGTTCCCCTAATGTCAAGTTATCTTTTGCCTTTCTCCTTTTCTTCCAATTCATGTCCTGTGTCTTATGCAACTCTCCCAAAGTTTTGCTCACATACAAATCTATTGCCATGAATTGTCCACCTTGCGGAATGAACTTTGATTTGGGTTTGAGCCCACTAGAACAACTATAGTCAGTTGATATATTTAACAACTTAGCCACGTCATTTTCACCCAAATCCTCCCCTTCAGTTATAGACAGTAACAAGTGAGTATTCCGCAAGTCATTGATAGTCATCTCACAACTTTTATTTGATGTTAAATTAACATTCACAGGCCTATCATGTTCTGCAAAAAAACATTTCAATTTCAATTTTCGTACAAAATGAAATAAGTCAATTTCCAAATCCGTATAATCACATTTATACATTGGACAAAAAGACAATCCCCTTTTCAGAACTGACAATTCATGATCATTTAGACTTCTGTTAGATAAATTCATGACCTGCAATTCACCCTGTTGATCCCCAGGTTGGTCACCCATTATTTTTTCAAAACATTCTGACTCCTTGTTCCCATCCTTGTACCTCCTGTGTTTCCGGCTCCTCCTGGTACCCCAGGGCTTTTCTTTCTCCCTTTTCTGATACGAGTAATCTCGTCCAAAAAAGACGAACTGGTTGGCTGAGCAGCAGCCGCTGCTCCTCCTCCAGTCAGATCTTCAGTGGACGAGAATCTTGAACTGCTACAGTTTACCGAACTCAGATCACTATGCCCCCCTGCTTCATTGGTTGGGCCCTTAGGCTTGATCAGTTCATCATACCCTCTAGCAAAAGTGAATATCCTCCCTTGAGCATAGTCTCTTTCGTCTCTCTTAATTTTGGTCATCTTCTTCTCCTTAATTTGCAATTGATACTTATTAATAACTTCTTTTAGAATTACATAATTTTTTTCTGTGAGCTCTGGCTCATTCATATTCTTAATCTCTAATTCCAAATCTGCAATTTGTTTCTTCAATTTTTCGACCTTTCTGTCAGCATTTTTAATCAAAATATTTATCATGGTAAATGATGAATTATACAGATTATCCTCCCATTCCTTCAATAAATCATCATCGAGGTCATCGAAAGTGGGAAATATTAATATCCGAAGACCTCTAGGTACCCTTCTAAGATCCAAGTAGTTTTTCAGGGTTACCCCGTCCCACCATTTAGAAAGCTCAGTTTTCCTCAACCTCTCCAATTTCAAGAATTTATCTCTTAGACTGTTGACAGATGTAGTCTTTTTACCTGTATTACTAGGACCCTTAGTGTTACTAAACAATTCTGCCGCCAGTTTTTCTCTGTCATCCTCCATAATTCAATCACAAATAATAATAAATAACCACTGTTATTTTCGTGCTCACCACCCTACAAACACAATGCTAATAGAAGCGATGGTGAGGGCCAAAAAGCTGTGGCACAGAAAACAACCACATTTTTAAATTGAATTCACACCGAAATGTCTATTTCTTAGTTTGTTGTCTACTCAAAACCTCAAAAGGATCCACCGTCCAGAGATCCAAAAACTGTCCAATATTACTTCAATAATTCGAGGGAGTGGACTCCACTTCATGTAAACATCAGAGGGTCAAGAATTGTTGATTCCCAAATTTTTCTTTTTATTCAAGTATCAGTCACACACTGGCGACAGTTTCCAAAATTAATTCCAATGCTTTACGTAAATCCAAGATGATCAAAAACATCAGACAGCCTTTCCATGTGTATACAAGTTTATAAACCTACTACATCCATTGTGACTAGGGTGTATCCTTCTTCACATGTTACATCCTCCAATTTGTTAAGAAAATCCTTGGGAAGATTAGTCACCAGCGGTTTTAAAAAAGAATCCACAAATTCCGATAAGTGCTCAGTCATGCTACCAATCCCTGATACTGTGGGCCTGCCCGGAGGATGAGTACTGGATTTATGGACCTTGGGTAAGATGTATATAAAGGGAAAAGAAGGTTTACTGATACTCAAATACTTAAATTCCGCTTCATCTAACATCCCTTCCTCTTTCCAAGTGAACAATCTCTCATTAATCTCCTGTGCTGCCGCTGCAATGGGATTCATGGGCAATTTAACATAACAGGTCACATCTTCAAGTTGTCGTCTAATTTCTCCACTGTAATCCGACCTATTCATAATAACAATGTTGCCCCCCTTATCAGAGGGCTGTATAACAATGCTACTATCTGAACGTAAATCTCTAAAGGCAATGTGTTCCCCTAATGTCAAGTTATCTTTTGCCTTTCTCCTTTTCTTCCAATTCATGTCCTGTGTCTTATGCAACTCTCCTAAAGTTTTGCTCACATACAAATCTATTGCCATGAATTGTCCACCTTGCGAAATGAACTTTGATTTGGGTTTGAGCCCACTAGAACAACTATAGTCAGTTGATATATTTAACAACTTAGCCACGTCATCTTCACCCAAATACTCCCCTTCAGTTATAGACAGTAACAAGTAAGTATTCCGCAAGTCATACAATTGCACGTGCAATCTGGCCTGGAAAATGTCAAAATCTGGGAATCTGTGGCTGGGAGTTTCTGTGAGGAAAGTGAATCATTCACCCAACTATTTTGACCCTTGATGCACAACATCTTTGCAGAATCAGGCGCAATGTAAGGACAGCGATTAGAAAGAGGTATTGTGAAGTAGAATGTTGCAACTTCATGATGCAGAAAAAAAATTGCGTTATTACAGATCCCCATGAAAATAAAGGTAGTTTAAAGTCAAACATTACCACTTTCTGACTGCAGAGTAGCTTGATTTAGAAAGCATGGACACCATCACAGGGAAAAAATATCGCCAATGACTTGGACAGCCAAGTTCCGGTGCAATTACATCAGCAAGTAATAAGTGAAATAACATGGGAGCACGTAAGACAAGGGTTTTATCAGGGAATACGCCAATTAAATGTTCTGACATTTTTATTTTCTTCAGCACTCTAAAGCTTATGGTCTGGCAAGAAAAGGAGACCTGTCGGCTCTGACACAAACAAGGAGCTGGAAATGTGATTAACTGATTATGCAGAAGGCATCATGTACTTTGTCCTTACGAAGTTTGGTATTATTCCCGAGAATGGAGAACTCCAATTTCTTCTAATACAGATGTTTAGGTCATTTCTTGTCATAGAGCTAAGAACAGTGTAACACCAAAAATTATCTACCTGATGACACGGAGATACAAGCATACCCAGCAATAACTTTGATGGTGCTTCTGAGTTTATTTTCCAATTATTGTAGTATTTAAGGAAGGGTAAAACTTATTTAGCAAAATAAAACACCCTTCGAAGTACTTGTAACTGTATGTTACAAATAACCCACAACAAAATTATTCAACATGCTATATATTATTTTTTTTGGTTTTATACAGCGCGAACTAGACCCGAGACATTGGTTATCATAGCTTTACATTGCACCAGTTTCGTTACAGAAGGACACATTCATTTAATTTAATTGCATTTCATTTAATTCGTATGATTTTCTTGATGAATTGTACATACATGCTGTATAGTGAGGTTGTTCTGTTTTGTCCCATGCTTGTGTCAAGGGCAGCGTTTGCCCTTTCCTCTCTTCTCTTGTCCTTTGATGCGTGTTCTTGCTAAATTGAGACGGTGACTCGCTGTGTTGTAAGGCAGGCTTCACAGGGCAGTTAGTCTGACATTTAAATGTCAAGTGGATGGCTTTTGTGTTTGCTGCTGTTTGAAGGAGTGAAAGCCTCATATTTGATACATGCCAGAGGCCAGTGCTGTTTGAAGGAGTGAAAGTCTCATATTTGATGCATGCGAGAGGTCACTGCTGATCACTCTGTGCACAGTCGTGTGTTTGGTAGTGTTGTGTTTGGTAGTGTTGTGGTTGTTTGGAATCCAATAACAACGACACAGGGTCGTGACTCCTGACCAGTAAGGCTGAGTCCAAACTATTAAACAACAAAACAGATGCCATTACCAGATATTGTTCAATCACTTTAAATTTGACCTATCTGAAAAAACAAAAAGGTCCGTTTTTTAGTTTACGTCACTAGTTTATTTTTTAATTTCAACACTAGTGGAAAATAATTTTTTTCTGAAACTTCATTTGTAACTATTTCTTTTGGTGTGTATACAAAAAAGACTAATACATTAACGTATATACAAATAATTCCAAATATACAAGAGACAGTTTCCATCAATTTTAAACACATTCAAGCTTGCACATTGGCCACAACCATTCATCCATCTACATTCATCCAACACAAACAGTACAAATCCTAACGGTCTAATGTCAAAAAAAGCAAAGATTTTGGTATTTCGATTGTTTGACCCTCCTCTAAACGGACTGAGATCTGTCTATATTATGGCTGGGTGGGTCTGGGTTGAATGATGGAGATCTGTTTCTTTCGGTTGCTGCACGGGGGGGCTTTTGTCTTAGTTATGTGACTTGTGGAGCTGGAGTGGTGACTGCTATCCTGTTTTAGATTGTTGCCTTTGACATTTTAGTAGCAGCGCTGGGGTATTTGAAATGTTACGCGGCGGTGGGGGGAAAGGGGGCCGGGGGCCTGTACTGGGGACCCCTCAATGTTTTTCTTCTCTTTATATTTCTCATCTCGTTTCTATTTCTTCTCTCTTCTATATTTCGGGTTTAGATACTGGGCGACAGGCAACCTGCTAGGGAGGGTAGGCCGTAGCCATCTACAGGTGTGCAGGGTGGGGGGTTGGGGGAGGGGTTTTATTGTTTTTTCCTATTTTGTTTCTATGGCCCTTTTTTCTTCGCTCTTTTGGTTTTCCTTTCACTTTCTTCTTTTTCTGGGTTTGGGATCAGTTTGTTGGGTTATTCCCCGAGTTTTCATTGATTTGTCGTAATCTGTGCCTTAGCTGTTGTTGCATTATTGGTGTAACTGGGCGGGCGCCTAATCGGTGCTCGTAGTAAGTGTATGCATGTATATCCTGACTCTCTGATGCGGTGCCCATGTCTTATTTGTGATCGTCTTCATTATGCAGGACTTATTGCTTGGCTCGCCCATTGTATGACTATATCTTATGGTTAGGCACCTGATACCCACATCTCTTTACGTTATATTGGAGCTTTTTACGTTCTTGATATCATCCTGATTTAAAAGTAAAATTAAACCTCACCTATCCGGAAATATGATCGATATGTGCCGTGATACTATGTCTTTAATGTGCTGCCGTGCCCCCGGGATGTTCGGCTGAATAGCGGTGTACACTTTTATGTAAATAAAGGTTTTCCAAAAAAAAAAAAAAAGCTAAGATGTATAAACAGTTTAGATATACATATATACAATTTTCACATTTTAAAGTATTTTTTTCCTTTTTTTTTTACAATAATGTTCAACCCTATTTTATTTGGACCTATTTAAAGGAATAGTTCTAATTTCTGACAAAATGACCACACAACCGGTCGACGTGTTTCGAACTCCTCAGTGCGGAGTTCTCCTCAGGACCAACAATCTACAATGACAAACAAATGAGATTTAACACTTATGTCCTTCAGATTTCATTCTTAATAGTGCAGATGACCCACCCAAGAGTTGCTCCGCTCATACCTTATTGTGGTGAATAAAACACTCCCAAGATAGAGGTTTGTTTAACAAGATGGACAGCTGTGAATATAGAGACATAACATACAGTTATCACAAGTTCCTGGCGTCCTAACTACAAGGCTGAAAACAATCCAGAGAGACAGAAGGGCTTACCTTAAATCAAAGTAATTGAGACATTGTCTGGGGAAGGAACGACATACATGTAAGTATTCGAAATTAGAAATCCCTTTAACCTAGAATGCAAGTCTAGTCTTCTTGTGCTCACCGTTTTTATAGAAGTTTAGAAATCTTCGTCAATTTCTCTGCGCTCGTGTGACTCAATCGCCAACGCCCTGCGGGAACAAAAAGGCCACGTTCCGAGGTTACTAATGTTGTGGACAACTAGTTTGCCCTTAGACTCGTGCCTCTCGATGTGTTCTTACCGTAGGTTTGCCGGAATCCGCCTACCAAGTCGAGTTTCCTGGTGTGCAAGGGCCGGTGGAACTAACCGGTAATGTTATTGGTTGTCCATCTGGTCACATGATCGCGGGCTCCATGAATTTCTTTAACTAGATTTAAAGCGATACTCACCAGTGTGAGAATATTCAACATAAACTTTATCGAGGTTGACAACCTGACAGCTTGGATAGAAGTTCAATCGATCTATTTTTGCAAGGGGCGCTAGATATGAAAGCATGGGGACATGCCCGGTCTATATTCATAGAATCAAGAGATTAATTCGTCTTGATTTTTGATTCGCCTACTGGAGGACCAACACCGATCGTGAAAGAAATTATTTTACATCGTAATTGTATATTTTTAGCTGGAAAATCTTGAAAAATGTACGACTCGATGACTCTATGCTCAGTGGGTCAATACAGATTTATGCATTAAGGCCCAGAGTATGTGTAACCTTATTGATAAAAATAAGGTATATAAATGGATTATCCGTCCCCCCTCACGATTTCAGAAATTTCATTCAGACCTGTGACAGAAGTGTTAAATTTCATTATGAGCATCGCCTCCCTTTGGTTTAATCTTTCCTGCAGGTTTCCACCACGGGTGTCATTCTCAATTTTAGAAATTACAGTCCATTGTAAGTCCTCTTCCGTATGTTGATGAGTATTCCAATGATGCACCAAAGGCGCATTGGGTGTTTCTCGTCTAAGTCTGGATTTATGTTGCGTTATCCGATGCCTGATCTCTTGCGTTGTCTTTCCTATATACAGCTTGGGGCAAGGACAAATAACTCCATAGACCACATTTTTAGTGAGGCAGTTGGTGAACGTATTGTGCTTCCAATATATCCCATTAAAGGAGAATACTGATCCTTCCTTGGTTTGTGAACAGCAAAGGCAATTCCCACATTTATGGTGTCCCTGAATAGGAGGCAGTCCTAACATTCCCCTCAATGATGTTTTTTCCGCCTGGGGCAATGATGCCCTCATGATGTGCTGTGCAATGTTTTTTTCTTTCTTAAAAGCGAAGAGTGGGATTTCATTAAGTTCACTATTAATGTTTTTGACTAAATGCCAATTTTGGGTTACCATTCTCCGCAGCAGGTTGGCATGTGGACTGAAAGTAGATACACAGACGATTCTTTTTTGTTCACAGTCTGTTTTCTTTTGTAACAAGGTCTCACGTGGTATCCACCACACGCGTTTTAGCGTATGTTTTAACAATTTTTTTGGGTAACCTCTGGAGGACAACTTCAATACTAGTTCATTTGCATGGTTGAAGTATTCCTCCCTATTGGAACAATTCCTCCTGATGCGAAGGAATTGCCCAAAGGGGAGGTTGTCCTTCAGGTTTCTAGGATGATGGCTGGTATAATGCAAGGCCTTATTTCAGTCTGTGGGTTTTCTAAATAATGTTGTTCCCAATGTGCCCTCTGACGCATACACTTTTATGTCCAAGAATGTAATGGTATTGTTGGAAGAGCAGTGGCTGAATTTTATATCCTCAGTCCTGTTGTTAATCCACACCATGAATTACTCCAATTTTTCGTGTGTTCCTGACCAAATGGTAAAAACATCGTCAATGAACCGGAGATATTTTGTAATGTGTTCAGAGTACGGATTATCATTATGGATAAACTTCCTTTCATATAACCCCATGAACAATATCGCCAATTCCGGCGCGAAGGGGCAGCCCATGGCCACTCCCTTTGTCTGGAAATAATAGTCCTTCTCAAACAGAAAATAATTTCTCTGTAGGGCAAATTTGGCAAGTTGTATGATGAATGAAGTTGGTACTTGTGTGGGTTGTTCCCTTTGGTCAAGGGAGTAGGTGAGAGTTTCCAGTGCTTGGTCCTGGGGTATTTGGGTATATAATGAAGTCACGTCCATAGTGACCAGAAGCTGTGTTGTTTCCTCGAAAGGTACCGATGTTATCTGGTTCAAAAAATCTGTCGTGTCCCTCAAATATCCCGGAACACCTGCCACCAAAATTTTAAGGAAGAAATCAATATATTTTGAGACTGGCTCAATCAAAGATGCACACCCCGATATTATAGGGCGACCTGGTGGATTTGTATGATCCTTATGAAGTTTAGGTAAAATATAAAATACCGGTGTCCTAGGAAATTTGTTTTGTAGAAATGAGAACTCCTTTGGACCCAGAATACCGCTGTCAAATCCTTCCTGAAGGATAGAAAAGAGTTCCTTTTGTAAGTCAACCACTGGATTTTTGTTAATCAACCTGTAACACCTGGGGTCACTCAGTTGGCGTTTCACCAGATCCTTGTATTTATTTATATCCCAAAGGACTATTGCGCCGCCCTTGTCCGCCTCCTTGATCACCAGTGAATGGTCATTTTTTAATGAGAAAATGGCGTCCTTCTCTTTTTTAGATATGTTATAAGAGACATAATGTTTTTTATTTTCCAAGGCTGATATTCCTGATAATAATGTTTTTTCAAACACAATCTCCTCCTTCGGGATTTTTGAACCTGGTGGAATGAATGAAGATTTATTTCCGAGGCCAGTTACCTCTGTGGCTGTTTGGAGGGTTGAGTCCGCAAAGAATGTTTTTAGCCTAATTTTTCTGCAGAATTCCATGGCTTCTATTTTCATTTTTGTGAAGTCCGTGGGGCGAACTGGGACATATGATAGTCCCTTCCTGAGAATTGGCATTTCTGCTGGTGTTAAGTTATGAGTCTAAGGGCAAACTAGTTGTCCACAACATTAGTAACCTCGGAACGTGGCCTTTTTGTTCCCGCAGGGCGTTGGCGATTGAGTCACACGAGCGCAGAGAAATTGACGAAGATTTCTAAACTTCTATAAAAACGGTGAGCACAAGAAGACTAGACTTGCATTCTAGGTTAAAGGGATTTCTAATTTTGAATACTTACATGTATGTCGTTCCTTCCCCAGACAATGTCTCAATTACTTTGATTTAAGGTAAGCCCTTCTGTCTCTCTGGATTGTTTTCAGCCTTGTAGTTAGGACGCCAGGAACTTGTGATAAATGTATGTTATGTCTCTATATTCACAGCTGTCCATCGTGTTAAACAAACCTCTATCTTGGGAGTGTTTTATTCACCACAATTGGGTATGAGCGGAGCAACTCTTGGGTGGGTCATCTGCACTATTAAGAATGAAATCTGAAGGACATAAGTGTTAAATCTCATTTGTTTGTCATTGTAGATTGTTGGTCCTGAGGGGAACTCCGCACTGAGGAGTTCGAAACGCGTCGACCGGTTGTGTGATTATTTTGTCAGAAATTAGAACTATTCCTTTAAATAGGTCCAAATAAAATAGGGTTGAACATTATTGTAAAAAAAAAAAAAAAGGAAAAAAATACTTTAAAATGTGAAAATTGTATATATGTATATCTAAACTGTTTATACATCTTTGCTTGTTTTGACATTAGACCGTTAGGATTTGTACTGTTTGTGTTGGATGAATGTAGATGGATGAATGGTTCTGGCCAATGTGCAAGCTTGAATGTGTTTAAAATTGATGGAAACTGTCTCTTGTATATTTTTAATTATTTGTATATACGTTAATGTATTAGTCTTTTTTGTATACACACCAAAAGAAATAGTTACAAATGAAGTTACAGAAAAAAGTTCTTTTCCACTAGTGTTGAAATTAAAAAATAAACTAGTGACGTAAACTACAAAACGGACCTTTTTGTTTTTTCAGATAGGTCAAATTTAAAGTGATTGAACAATATCTGGTATTGGCATCTGTTTTGTTGTTTAAAAAGTGGTTGTTTGGAAAGCACACATCAGGCGTGCCACTGTAAGTGACTATGAAGGTACAGAGGCACTATACTGGGTGATTGAGCGCCCCCTCTTGTTTGCTATGGGCCGGGCTGCTAGTCCCTATGGAGTAAAGTATGTGTCTTTAACTTATATTCTCAGCCTTCTGTCGAAGTCAGCGTTCATTGGAGAGCAGTTTTGTCGGGATTAACACCTATCATGCGCAACACCATTCATAGGGGCATATTATCAAGCGTAGGCGATAAACGTATCACCGCTTTAGCGTCCGTTTACAGGCGAAAAGCGGCGATAAGTTTACCGCGATATCAGCAAGGACACGCTAGCACCTGTTTTGCTGATTTTGCTCCCGTTTCCAGCATGCCTAACTTCGCATCGCTAATGAGATACAAAGTAGGCGTGTTTGTGGAAACAACATGGGTAAATATCGCGAATGCAGCTTTGCGATATTTACAACGAGGGGAAGCGATTATTTTAATCGCGCTAAGTATGCCTTAACACAGGAATTTAATGTCTGTTAAATTCCTGACTAAGGCATACCTAACATGGGAGGTGGATTCATGTGATACCACCACAGGGTCATATCATCAAGCATATCGCTGTTTTACATGGAACATCGCTGGAAAACCAGCTATGTTCCATGGAAAAGAGAAATATCGCTGGAATATACATCGCCAGGGCCCTAAGCATTGTTAATACAACGCTAGCCTGGCGAAATATTCCAGTGAAAGAAAAAAATGCGGTATACAAGGTCAGCGATAATTATCGATGCCTGTTGCAAATATGCCCCTCAATGTCGTCTCTGAAAGTTAAACCCACTTGTAAGTACCTTTGTATTTCCCTCATTTCTTAACAAATGATGGGGGCATATTATCAAGAAACGGCTTTAAATTTATCAGCACTTTAGCGGCAGAAAACTGCCGCTAAAGCGGCGATAATGGGCTTGATAATATGCCCTTGAGAATTCCAATAGAAGCCCATGTTCTGGTGTCAACATGGGCTTCTATTGCAATTCTGAAGGGCATATTATCAAGCCCATTATCGCCGCTTTAGCTGCAGTTTTCTGCCGCTAAAGCGCGGATAATTTTAACGCCGTGCTTGATAATATGCCTGATGGAGAGGATAACAAAGGGCCCAGGACATCTGCTGCAACTTTACTTCTCAAGAAAGGGAAAGCACTCTATTGACCTCTTCGGAATCTTTTTGCGCCCTGACTTACATCTCCTGTTGAACACAGAGCCCACCCCACCCCCGCTTCCACCATGCCACAGGTAAAACTTATGTTTGCTAATTCCTTCGTATACAGCTTCTGAATGTTCGAGGGCAGAGCCGGGTATGGACCGGTGCATGGTCAGGGGGTTAGGTAGAGAGAGCTTAAGAGGGCACAGCATTGGAAGATGGTTTGGTTAGACTTGACAAAGAGAGATGTTTTCACGTGATCTCTCCTACAACAAGTGTTTGTTTTCATTTCGTTTAGCATGTATGTATGTATGTATGTATTGCGATTTATATAGCGCACGTATCACCCGTAGGCATCAAGGCGCTTGCCTTGGGAACCCGTCCTGGTATTCCCCTGTGAGATAGCCCCAGCAGGGTATCCACAAGGTGAAAGCCAGGCATCCCGCCGCGAGGGGCCGTAGTGGAGATTAAGCAAGCTATTGCCCAGAGTCGCAGAGTGTGAACCCGTGAGTCGAGTAGGCACCGGAACGAGAATTATCGAGTCCATGGAATTTTTGAGCCCAAGACCCGGCGAGGCGGGGAACGGAACCCTGGTCCAGGACCGATCTCAGCTTCCGGGTCTGATGCCTCTAACCCCTGAGCCACACTTCTCCACTTGCTTATGATATCAGCATGGCACATCCATTAAAGTTGGTGTACCTATTTGACACCTGCACTCAGCCTGCAACAAACAATCTATTTCTTGTCGCAGGCATTAGGGAATTCTGTAGCCCCTCCCCTATATGGGCACGGTGATGGTCAAAAGTGACACCCGAGAGGCTCTACCAGGCCCACGGCATCAACTATCCGACCTCCGATAGCTATGTCGACAAAGCCAGCAGTCATTTTAATGATTGGCTCAGGGGTGCATTAGATCAGATTGCTCCCATCACAAAACTAGTCGTCCACAGAAGTAAACCATCAGCTGCATTGTTTTCCACTGAACTCCTGGTTCTTTTTATTATGTAATGCAAGAAGCTTAAACATCTCTGTCGTAAATCCTATGATCAATGTAACACAGACAGCTATAAGATATGCTTGAAAACCTATCATGTGCACATTAACCAGTCACGTCAAAAGTACTATTCTATGGAAATCTCTGCCTCCAAGAATTCCTGGCTGTTGCACCCTCCTCATGTCCTTCGGTTGAGAGTTGTGACGCCATGGCCGTCTTCTCTTTTTCGTCAGAAGCTAGAAACCATCCACAACTGGAGACATAGTTTGACCCGATAGGCGAAGGTGTTAAGCTTAATCGCATCTGCCCTATCCAATTGAGGAACTCACTTCTCTTTGCTCCACTGTTAAATGGGGGTTTCCAGCTGACCTCATTTCTCCTGACTCCATCCATCCGGTCCTATGAGAATTCATTAATCTGTCCCTGAATTCCAGATGTGTTCCCCAGCAAGCTATGGTGATACATCTTTTGAAAATACTACTACTCAATCCCTCCAAATAGGAAAACCGTGAGTTCATATTATTGCTAGCCCTATTCTCAAAAATCACTGGGAAGCACATGTATGGGCAGTTGTCCAGATCGGTCGAAGTTAATAATCTACTGCATGGGACCCAATCTGGCTGCCCCTCATTACATAGCACCAAATCCACCCTACTGGCTTCTGAATCAGCTCGTCGGATTATGAATGAGGGGGACACAGCGGCCATCTTGATGTCGGACTTTGGTGATGCCTACGATACGATTTCACACAATATTCTGCGGAAGAGGCTTTGGCATTGTGGAATCAGCAGCAATGTGTTGCACTGGCTGTCCTCATCCCTCTCAGGATGCACATTTCAGGTATCTCTGAAACCTTTTAAGTCCACGGTGCGCCCTCTGCAGCAGGGAGTCCCACAGGGCTCTTCACTCAGCCCGACTCTCTTTGATGTTCATGTCCGCTCTTTGGCGGAGGTCATTGAGCAACAGGAGTTTTCTATTATTTCATATGCAGATGACACACAAATTGCCATCACCCTGTTGCAGAACAGCAACAACGTGGCCTCCTCCCTTCGTGAATGCCTACCCAAAGTAGCGGCATGGATGGACTCTATGGGGCATATTTACAAGCCCCCATCGCCACGGGAACGTCACTTTATACGACGTTCCGGTGGCGATAGGGGCTTCGCTTAATGTGGTCTAATGCTGCCTTCTAAATAAGGGCCTTTTTCACACTATGCTTAGTGGGAAAGGGGAGGGCAATGGGTGTTGCTGTGAGCGTTCCACCGCAATACCCATTGATTCTGATGCTGCCCCCTAACTACAAGGGAGGCGTAAATAGGAGGCAGCGCCAAAATTAAGACCACGAAAAACCTGGACTTACCCCGGCGCAACGAGGAGAAATGTTTAATTTAACCCCGTTTTTACTGTTTTCAGGTGTACTGTGTAGCACACATGAAAACAATAAGGGAGGTTGCTACACAGAGCTAGGAACACCAGTCAGACCTTCGACAGAGCTTCTCTGTGACACTGGCAGGGCAACGGCAGGAGAATTGAGTGGCTACAATGGCCTGTGACCCCTTGGGGTTAGGACAGATGGTGAGACGTGGCCTCCCACACGCAGAGTTTGACTTGTTAGGGAATGATCTGCAGTGGGGAAGGGGCGGTACTGTGTAGCCTTTATCTCCTTCCCCCATCTTCATATTCAAACTGCCTGAGGCAGACTCCACGAGGGGCTAGTGACCACAGGCAGAGGGATCGAGACCCCGAGGAACAAGGGAGGGGGGTCCCTTGGCCAGAGGGAGGAGACGATCTGGTTTGGCGGAGGTGCACCAACCACACCCAGGCACCCTCTCTGCACCTGGTAGAAACTACTCACTGGTGGAGGGCTCTCACCATTTAACGCCCCCTTTTGCGCTGGGCTGCTGCACTCAGTCTGCCCCTTCACAGACCATCTTGGCACTCAGCCGGAGTGTGGTGACAGTGCCGGATTGAGTGACTGTGATGACCTACAGCTCCTGGGGACACGATACAGACAGAGGGTCACAGCCTCCCTCATCCATCGTACAAACTGCTGGAGAAGATACTGTGCACGCAGTATCTCCCCCCCCGTTCTTTACACTCAGCACCCTGAAGAGCATCTGGGGCGGGACTTTAGGACTCCTAAATGCCTTCTGAGAATACCGAAAGTCTTAAAGTTAGGATTTTTCTCAGTTTAGGAGTAGTAAAGTTAGGACTCCTAACTTTAGGACTCCTAAACTGAGAAAAATCCTAACTTTAAGACTTTCGGTATTCACAGAAGGCATTTAGGAGTCCTAAAGTTAGGAGTCCTAAGTTTAGGACTCCTAAACTGAGAAAAATCCTAACTTTAAGACTTTCGCTTTCGGTATTCACAGAAGGCATTTAGGAGTCCTAAAGTTAGGACTCCTAACTTCTGTGAATACCGAAATGAGTAAGTGCCTTCTGTGAATACCAAAATGAGTAAGTGCCTTCTGTGAATACCAAAATGGTAGTAAGTTTAGGATTTTGTCTTAAGTTAGTTCTGTGAATCAGGCCCTGAGTGCACTAACATCCCTAGTGGTGAGCATCTACCATTAGCTGCTCATGGGCAGTGCCTCGCTTCGGCTCCTGCCCAACGACCATATAGTGGCCTACGGAAGGGCATAGTGCAAACACCCCATGACAACTGCGCCACATTGAGAGGGAGCTTGGATTTGCCACACGTGAGCTCCCTCCTATTAGGTGACTCCAAGCGAGATGCTGACATCTGCTTTCTTGCAACCCAGAGACCTCTGAGGCTCATCACACCACCACCTAGATACACATTCACTACACCACAACTGCAGCTCCCCCGATTAACTCTATCCTGACTCTGCCCCATAACGCGCCAAAATGGGTATACTGCAATCAACAGCACCCCTGCAGGCACAGGGGACACTTGACCCCCCCATACCCCATTCCGGACACCCCAATCCAGGGTGACGCATTCCACCCCTGGCACCTGATAAGATACACTTGGCAAGGTACTCGCTAGCATAGCGAGTTCCCGACTATCTATGGAGACCAAACTCGGCTCCCTGGTCATGGAGCTACGTTTCTTGCGTGACGACCAACGCAAACTAGCAAATAGAGTCACTGGCGGGGAAAAGACACTGGCCTCACTGCACTCGTTGGCTATAGATAACTAGTGAGTGATTCAGCACCTGCAAGACCGAGTGCGCCTCCTCAAGGGGAGGGCGCAGGACACTGCGGGACGGTAACATAGGAGCAACATACGAATCTTGGGTCTGCTGGAGGGGGTGGAAGGTTGCGATCCATTAACATTTTTGGAAACCTGGTTTAAGTCATTTGTTCCCACTATGGACCTTACCCCCTTCATCTCCTTTGAAAGGGCCCACTGAGTGCTGGCTAAGCTCCCTCCTCCGAGAACACCCCGCACCCCATGCTGGCCAAACCTGTACACTTCAAGGATTAAGATGCCAACTTGAGGGCTGCCAGAGTGTCCCGACCCTTAAAGCTCGAGGACAAGGTCATCAAGTAATTCCCAGACTACACACAAGCAGTGCAATGGCAGCGGTCCTCCTTCCTGGATGTCAAACGAAGGCTCAGACAGTTGAGTGCTCTGTATTCCAGTGTTATTTCCAGCCCATCTCTAAATCCTCTCAGATGGCTATTCCCTCTTCTTTACCGACCCCAAAGATGTATGGGATTGGATGGACAAACACCACCAAGCATCCCCATACAGGAGTAGCGGGTTGGACCATTGCCCCCCCCAGCTGAGGAGGAAACAGCAGAACAGAATGCGCCATGGAACCTCTCCAAACTCACACCACCGAAGTCCCCTGCCCTACAGCAAATATAGAGGATCACCATTGAGCTATTCATACGTTGGCTTTCTGGGGCCCGGCACTGGGATCACAGGTGATGAGAGAGGCCCACACATCTTCACCTCGTAACCAGCGAAGTGACCACCGCTTTCTGCAGCTGAGCCGGAATAAAGGGAAGGATCTTCTTAATCATCTTAAGAGTAAAAAAGATGGCAGAGGTTACTGCATTGACCTGATCAACATAAGGCAGTTTATAATGTAGGAGAACTCCCAGATTCTTCGAAGATCTGACAGGAGAAGGAAGTGAACCTAGTTCAGACCACCACCATTCAGGGGACCAAAAGGACGGCTGTGCCCCAAACAGCAATACCTCTGTCTTACCATAGTTGAGTTTGAGGTAGTTCATAGCCATCCACAGACTAACTGCCTTCATACAGTCATAGAATCTAGCAGCGACACCTGTGCCCTCCGTAGCCAATGAGACGTCAATAGGCATGTCGTCAGCGAATATGGCATGTTAGTCCGTATGCGTTTACAATGCATGCCATTACAATGCCGTTGTTACAACGACCGAGTTGTTACGTCGCATGCCTTTACAATGCAAGTCGGAACAACAACTTGCTGTAGGGGGCCCTGGATGTTGAAATAGTATAATTTACTATTCCAACTCCAGTCTGTGCAACAGTAGGGACGGTGTTGGGTTTTAAATCCAACACCTTCTCCCCCTTACGCAAAACGTTGTTCCAACTTGCGTTGTAATGGTATGCGCTGTAACAACGCAGTCGTTGTAACGACCGCGATGTAATAACGCGGTCGCTGTAACGACTGCGTTGTAATTGCATGCATTGTCTCGCATGTGTGGTAAACGATGTTTTCGGTCATCAGCATAAGAAGTTAAGGCAAAGCCAAACAATCGTATCAATTCCGGCAAGGGGGTGACATATATGTTAAAGAGTGTCAGGCTAAATGAGGACCCCTGGGTGACCCAGCAAGGAAGAGAGTAAGAGGGAGAAATTAAGTCACCAAGTCATACTGATTGCACACGGTGTAAGATCCTCTTGCAGCTGGAAGGATGACGCTGGACACAAGGATGTGGTGAATATATTTAGGTTTGGTCCAGGAAGAAGAAAGACCCATCCAGGTCTCAGCTAGTCAGGTTAACAGCTCACCAACATTTCAAATAAAACATTCCAAACAGGACACTGAGAAAAGAATGTACCAGAGGTAACCATTACACCATGACATCATGACATCATACACTAGCAATTCCCAGATGCCACACACCTCCCCCCGTTGTAATAGAGAAAAGACGCTGGAAACAAAATAAGGACTTGCCAGTGTATGATGTCATGATGTCATGGTGTCATGGTTACCTCTGGTACATTCTTTTCTCAGTGTCCTGTTTGGAATGTTTTATTTGAAATGTTGGTGAGCTGTTAACCTGACTGGCTGTGGCCTGGATGGGTCTTTCTTCTTCCTGGACCAAACCTAAATATATTCACCACATCCTTGTGTCCAGGGTCATCCTTCCAGCTGCAAGAGGATCTTACACTGGCGTAGTCAGCAACTGGAAAGAAGAAGGACTCAACAACCTCAACATATTCTACTTTCTACTTTAACTCTGGGGATTTTGACCCAGAGTTAAAGTAGAAAGTAGGAGATGTTGAGGTTGTTGAGTCCTTCTTCTTTCATATCCTGAAAAGAATATACCAGAGGTAACCATGACACCATGACATCATGACATCATACACTGGCAAGTCCCAGATGCCACACAAGGCCATTGAGAAAATAGTTGAACAACTCCCAGCCTGTTCTGGTCACCCCAAACCAGCCAAAGCACTCAATCAGCAACCTGTGATTCACGGTATCAAAGGTTGGTGACAAATCAAGTAGAATCAGGGCAGCTCTTCCCCCCTGGATCAAGCGACATCAGTAGCTTTACTAGGGGCAATCCCTGTACTGTGCCCAGGATGAAAACCGAATTGAGTGACATCCAGGAGATTGTTGGTATGAATATACTCAACTAAGTGTTTATTCAGGACCTTTTCAATGGTCTTGTAAGGTAGTGGAAGACAGGAGAAGGAGTGATAGCTGCTTGAGTCTCGTGGATCAAGCAAAGGTTTTTTTAATTAAAGCAAAACTGAAGCTTTCTTCCAGGCTGAAGGAAATAATCCTGAGTGGCACATCACCTAAAAGATATCTGCCAGTTTAGGCTCAATAATCTTGGCCGCGAGCGTGGCAACCTTAGGAGAGCAGGGGTCACACGGCGAACCAGATTTGAAGTTTTAATCAGTTTCTTAACCTCAGCTCTGAATGGTGGGATAAAATGGCTAAGCGAGGTGTCCATATCAGGATGTTTGGAAAATTGCATGACAGAAGAAGATACTGATCTAAGAAAAGAACATTTTTTGTCAACATCTTCAACTTTGGGGCAGAAAGCCTCCGCCACAGTATTACAGAAAGATTGACTGCAATATTTTGCCATGGACTATGTGTTAGTGGTAAGTTTTTCAACTGTAGCAAACAATTGTTTTGAATATTTTGCTGCTGTCTCAATCTTGTTGGTAAAGTAAGTACATTTTTCCTCATGAATTAACATCTTATATTTAGATAAGCAGATGTTATATTTGGCCTTTTTTGAATCGCAATAGTCATCTCTCCATCTTTTCTCCTGCCACCTGCAGGCCTGTTTTAGGGCCCTTAGGTTATCAGAAAACCATGGGGCCGATATATGATCTCTCTCAATCTTGTCCATTTCACAGGTCCCATGAAATTGATAGCGGAGTCTAACTAGTGTGTATAATGTCTCAACATCTTTCGATGGCCCAGGTAGAGTGTTTTCTAACAGTTGAGAAAGTGCTGGCAATTGGATCTTGTGCCATGCACGTGAGGAAATCCAAGACGGACTAGCTAGAGGTCCTTGCACTGTTTGTCTGAGTTTGATGTCAAAGAAGATAGCCCTGCAATCGGATCAGAGAAGAGGAAGCGTTCTCATGTTATTTGAAAAAATGCTATCTAAGATGTAGCCGACTTAGTGCATGGGACTATCCACCAGTTGGTCCAAGAGAAGACATAGCCAGAAGTAAGGCTACAGTGTCATTATCAGATTGAACATCAAGGTCAAAGTTAAAATCGTCAAGGACCTTGTGGTCACTAAGGAAGATATCAGCCTTCAATAAACTGCTGATCTCCTGGGCAAGAACGTGGACCTGGTGGGCGATAGATAACCCTGCCTTAAAAGGTCTTTGTGTTAGACAATACAGTGCAGAAAGAGACTGCTTCACACAACGGGGATGACAGAGGGGAGCATCGGACCCCAAGCTCAGTTTTATAAATGATCATGATGCTGCCGCCCCGTTTTCCCATGCGGTCCAGTCTAAAAATGCGAAAGCAGACAGGGATAGTTTCTAGAATGTCAGGGCTAGAAGAGGAATCAGCCCAGGTCTCCTAATAATGATAATAAAAGGATTGTGGGTCTCAAGGAAAAGAGTAAATTCTACACTGTGCTTCACAAGTGATCTAGCGTTGATAAGCACACCAGGCACAATGGAGCGAGGCTGGTGAGTGGCAACTGAGGTAGTTTATTTAAACTGACCGTAACACACACCCTAGTTCAATGGGAAAGGCCCCACAGCAAGAGCAAGTAGAGTTAGGAGCTGCTAAGAAGGAGGTGGGATCATTACATGTACAACCTAAAGACTCAACTGAACAGCTTGAGGCCAGGAGTGCATCCCGCGAGTAGGGTATCCAGTGGGTGGGGGCCTCTCGCCCAAAACTAGCAAGGTGGCTGGCGCTGTTCGCGGTCTGTGCGCAGATGGGCTTGCCTTTGGCGCACCAGTGGTGCTGCCGCTCTATGCGTCAATGTATATAACCCACTATAAACAGGGGGCGAGGCCAGAGGCGTGGCTTGCTCACTAGTAAAAAAAGATGGAACTAAACCAAAAGGGAGGAAGTACAAAACATAAAACGATTAAAAAAGAGGGTAACAACCCTTTCCAATATGGCCCCCACACTTGAGGCAGGGAGTCAGGCACCTCTCAAACAGTGGCGGCAGAGCCCGCTTACAAGGAAATAAACACAGTGGTGAAGGGCTTACAAACTGCAGCACCCAGCTGCGCGAACGCGCTATGTGACGATGTGAATAGCCCACAATGAGCAGGGGGCGAGGCCAGGGGCGTGGCCTGCTCGAGCTGTAACTGGTAGAGACTCTTTCTAGCTGCAGATTCCTTACCTAAGAATTATCCCCAGGCATCAGGCTGGGTCCGGAAATGTTTTCAAGCAGTACCTCTGTGCACTGATAGGTGGCGTCCCCCGCACCGGAAGTGACGTGCACGGTGCTGATACAGGTGCCACCTCAGCACGCTTATGTGAGTTCATTTCGAACCACAGCAGTCAGCGTTGATCTGGAGAAGAGCTATCCCCAGTCACATTTTTACTGACCTTTTTTAGACCCTTTTTTCAAAGATTTTTGAGATTCTGTCTCCTGGTCTCTAAGGGACAGTCTGGGTTTGTTGGCTTGGTTTTTTCATGGCATGCGCGCCAATTACTGCCCTGCAGCAATCATAAAGCACGTCTAGTTACAGCACCTGTAACACACTGTAACAATCTTGTGGTCCACTTAAGACTCATGCTGAAGTGATCATATGCACAACATTCATTCCAGACTCAGTGTGTCCACAAGAGTACCACCGCAGCCTGAACCCCACCAGGCCCACTCTGACTGCTGCAGCATGAGCTCAATACCGATTTGTAGTGCTTGTGTGAAAATATTGGACGCAAATCTGGCAAATGTCGCAGAAAATACATTTACAAACGAATACATCCTAATTATTGAGGCTCATCAATGGACCGCGTGGGCATAACAACATTACCCTGCTTCTGGATTGTATTTATGCTTTGGAAATGAGCCAAGGCCTGCATTAGTTGGATACGCTGAAACATTTCGATTTACTAAAATACTTTTTTTATTTGTATGTCATTTTTTTAATGTTTATTCAAACCACAATTTCACAGATGTGTTTCTCTATTTTCTCCCACGGACAGCTGTTTAACCAATATGTTATCATATGTGTGCTGGAGGTATCCAGGTAAGAGATTAGAGTGGCTTTGGCAGTCCGTTTATCCTCCTATAAAAATACATACATAGCCTCGCCTGCCCTAATTTTATATGTATTTATCCAAAGGAAATCCTGGGGTGCCGAATTACAACTCCATTTGCATGTGTAAGTTGTCTTACATACACATATGTCATGGCTAATGAGTGTAAATGTACTTTTGCAAGAAAAGAACGTAAACTTATACTCTTACAGGTAATACGTCATGTGTAATATCAGCCCACTATAGTGTAATATTGTGTGAATCTTTCACCCAAGGGTGGGTGCTCCTGAGGAGGGAAGCCCGGGTACCTTTGCGCCTAGCCACAATCGGGTACGTTTAATCCTTGGCAACAATATGAGATTTACTCCAACAGTAGGAGTAAATCAATTTCCAGAGTGGGAATGAGAGAAAAATGCCCCCGAATCGGAGGCGTATAATGGCAAAGGCTTCTCTGCAGGAAAAAGTATTTTCTCTTTCAATAAAACAAAGTTAAACGTGTCATTGCACTATTGCAAATACATTGGACGTGCCCAATTGTACTCTATGTACAATTAAATTCCTTCGCATGAACGTAACAGAAAATTCATAACATTTTTCCCAACTAATTACTTTAGCAAACATTTGTCAATTTGAAAATGTTAAGTTTTGAGACTTCTGACCCCAGACCTCTGACTATAACTACTGTTGCACTTTTACATTTAAATAATAATAATAATCAGACAAATAAAGTGTATATTCTAAAAATGAAAATGCAGTTTAGATCTGGGTGAAATTTTAATTACTCTGATGAAATTCTTGAGATTTCCAAATTTCGCATTTATGAAACATTCACGAAGTTTTCAAAATTTCATTAAGCTATTAGGCATAATTGTTGACTGAAGTGGACTGGTTTGTGCCGAAAACGTCATGTAACGATATTTTCTGCTTGAACCTGTCTTCTGCTGGCATCTCGAAAAACGTTACACTCAGGAAGCATCATTTCACATAATTTGGGGAACTTTTCATGGAAATTTCATTTAAAAGTACGCAGCTACTCGCTCCTAAATGTAATCCAATTCTTACCCGCTCCTCTCTGGTGGAAATTTTGGTGTACCATCTTCAAATGCTTTTTGATAGATACAATTGAGGCATATTTGGATATGGGCACTGAGCTTCAGGTGCCCTGCGAAAGATACAAGGGATTGTTTAATGTTTGATTACAAAATACCGCTATTAGCAGAGCACCCCATACACCATTAGACACTAATACAAAGTTCCAAGATGTAACCAGAATCCACTAAAATCAAATGCCCCCCAAAAAACAAGCTTTGACAAAGCCAATTGGTCTTGTCTTTGGGACAAATACTATCTCAGAATATGTGAAGTAAACGCTCCTTGAAAGACCCGCTTAATTTGTAGCTACAGTTGCAGGTAGTTGTGCACCGGCAGTCATTTTAAAGAACCCAGGGGCATATTACCAAGCAATAGCGATAAATATCGCTATTGCTTGGTTAGAGACAAAGATGTACCGCTGAGCTGCGGCGATTTTTATCGCAAATAAACCTTGGTATTACCACGGTTTATCGCAAATGCGATAAAAATCGGCCGCAATGCATGAATATCGCTGAAAAGTCAGCGATATTCATGCATTACCGAGATAATGCTCCTAGCCATGTTATCCACCTCCCATTGGATAACATGGCTAAGAACTGCTCAGGGCAGGTGTTAGCTTTCGGAGATATTCGCGCTTAGCGCGAATATCTCTATGAGTTGGTATTAGGAGATAGCGATGTTAGCGACTGTTTCCAGTCGCTAACATCTTGGCACGCCCACTTTGCATGTCATTAGTGATAAATATCACTGACATGCAAAGTGGGGCCCAAGATGGTCGCTATCTCCTACTACCTGTCGCTAACTGGTGTTAGCGACAGCCAGGTAATAGGGAGATCATTTTATCTCCGCTTTCTTGGCTTTTAAAGCCAAAAAAGCGGAGATAAACCCCCTTGATAATATGCCCCCCAGACTTACCTTTCAGTACCAGACTTAAAGCAGAGAAAGGGGAGAGGATGTGGCCTAACGGCTTGAGTGGCCGACCTCGAACCTGAGGAACTGGGATCGAGCCTTGGTAGGGACGCTCAACATCATGTGATTGTGGAAAAATCACTTTATTTCCCCGTACCTAAAAAAAAAAGTGAATGTGTCCGTCTATATCGCAACTGGTACTAATGTAATGGGTCTAGTTCGCGCTATATACACACAAAAAGGCAGAAAAGAGAGGAATTGGCATATAGCAAAAAGGATGGAACATAACCTGCTAGAGAGATAATGAGACACGAAAAGCAGGGTAGTGGAAGAAAGAGGAGTCATGAGGTGACAGCAAGACAAGCTAGCCTAGGGATTCGACAGCACTTGCATTCGGTAGTGCTCTCATATGAAAAAAACATTCTGACCCTCTGCACTTTTGTGTTTCCAAAAATTAAGTGCTGTTTCAAAGAAAGCGGAGAACCCACTGAGAGAGTGGGATCAGAGGTAGCAAATTGCCATTATGCTTGGAAGTTCTGTGGACCTAGAAGGCAATTCTATTCTGAATCACCCTGATATTTATGTATGCAGAGTAGACACCGCTGCATGGCTTAACAACATCTGCATAAATGTCAAACAGACCACGAGAGCGCACAGTGGGGCCACATCTGTTTACCACGACCCTAAAGATAAGATGTTTAGATGCAGCTGAGCAAGGACCACACTTTCAATCTGCGTGTGGCATCCAATGGTGACGTCATCCACTTACATATGGTAAACAGGAAACTTGACAGCCTTCTGACCACAAAGCAAATGGTTTCCACGCCATCTGCTTAGCAACCTGTTCTAATTTATTGAGGAGTTCAAAGAGTGCAGCATATTTTAAAAGCTGCTGCTTTATTCAAAAGGACACTGATTACAATATTCGCAAACCTGCCTTGCCAGGTCATCACTTACTTTATTTAATACTTTCTTCTTGTATTGGCTTTAGAGGTCGAATGCCTTCTGACAGATTTTTTCCATGCATCTATTATGATGCTTTGATGTGTAAGGCGTCCAAGTGAAGGTGATGTATAATCCAGAACAGTGACTGTTCAACAATTGCATTTAGAAGCCCTACTGTTGTAACAGTTTATTTCACAGGAGGAAAAAAGTGACTTGCCCGTAATGCACAATTTTCAACAAACTTTTAAAGCTTGGGTAAAAGCCCACGTATCCATGATGGAAGGTAAGAAACAAGCTGTTGGAAAGGGGGGTGTCTAGTTGGCATAGGTAGGTACCTTTGTCCAAATAGGGACCCTTGCTTCTAGTCAGGGTAAGGGAGATACACACTTTAGATAACCCCTGGTCACCCCCTGGGTAGCTTGGCACGAGCAAACAGACTTATCCCAAAGGCAATGTGTAAAGGATTGGGACACAACACACACAGTAATACAGTGATAACACCACAAATGGACACCACACCAGTTTTAGAAAAAAAAAAGTATCTTTATCTAAACTCAGCAAGACTTAAACGAAAAAAATCGAACATCCACGTAATAAGAATATGACTTTAAAAAGGTTTCAAACAACTTGGCCTGTAAAAAACTATAGATGCGTGATTTTACTCAAGTACCTGTAGTTGCAATAAAATTCACAAGGCCAAACAGCCGCAGAGAAGGGAAGCGCCCGAAAAGCAAAGAAATGCGTCAGTTACTGAGACCATGGGGAGGCGATGCAACAGCTCTGCTGCACGCAGAAGTGATGCGTCCAATCTGGTCTGTAGAGGGAAGTGATGCGTCGATTCCGAGACGGTTCTGATCTGCGGGTGATGCATCTGGAAAACTTGCCCCACGGGTATGATGCGAGGAAATCTGGGATGTGTCGGTGATCGATGCGGTGGCTTTGAGCAACACTGCGTCGGTGTCTTTAGCCGTAATCCCTTGATGTGTCGGTTCTTGCAGCAGCGACAGGTTCTGCGTCGGTTTCAACAGCAGTGTGGCGATGCATGGAGATTCGTCTCGCACAGCAGTGCTGCGACAGGAAAACAGCTGCAAGAAGAGCAAGGCGTCAATTTTCTTGTAGTTGTGTTGCTTTTCCAGCTCCCACAAGCAGGAACAACCTCCAGATACCCAACACAGTCACAGGCACCTCTTGGCAAGTCAGAACTCCCAGCAAGGAAGTTCAGGGTTCACTGGGGGTGAAATCTTTGTGTACCTAAGACTTTAGAACAAGAGGTAGGCTCTACTCAAGCCCTTGGAGGTCTTCCTCAAGCAGGAGGACACAGCACACAGAAAAGTCCTTCTCCTTTTCTTGGCAGAAACAGCCACTGCAGGACAACACCAGAGAGTGATCCAGCGCTCCTACCAAAACTTTGCATAAAAGACTCTACCTACTACCATTAAACATACTATACATTACTAGGCCCATATCAACAACAGAGCGACTGAATCATGAGGCGATAAGATCTATATATGTTGTTTAAACTACCCACAATAAACAAGACCAGCTTGTCATTTAGAAAGTTTATTTAAACATATCTAGAAAAACTCAAGTTTTGGAATTTTATTAAACAAGCATTCGAAAATGTCATAAAGAGAGATTTATTCAGCATTTAATAAAGAGAGCATAAATCAAGAAATATTATTCATTAGCATAAATAAGTAAAAATAAGCATTTCCAAACCCTAACTATCTCTCTGTCTCTACCCTCATCACCTAGAAATAAAGTAATTAACAAAACTGCTTTCCTTACGTATTGTTGTACATCAGCATAACACGTCCCTCAGGAATCTCGAGCGCAAGCCAAATGTCTGTTCTTTGAGCTAATTTTTATACCCTAAAACTAAAGCTTAATCTAACTATTTTCACATTCCAGCAGACAAATTCTAGCTCTCCATTGGCTGAGCCACCTCATGCCACAGTAAATTGTGACATCTTTTTTCCTCATGTCCGGGCTTATCCACTAGTTCATTGTTCATGCACAGAGTCTTGGCAGTACTTCCTCAGGCTGCTACATTTTGTAGCAAAAGAAGTTCAAGCATTACAAAATCTGTCACGTCTCTTCCTTCCAACCTTGAGCCTGTCCGTTCTGAGCTTCCGTGGCACGTTAACAAACCTCTCCGCAGAGTCACTTTTGGCAGTCCTTTTCAAAACCTTTCAAAATAAAAGTTCATAGGCTTCTCATCTTTTTCAGAATTATTTTCTCTTGTGGCATTTTCATCAACAGGTCTCTTTTCAGAAAGCGTCAGTTTTCTGTGCCACCTTTTTCTTGCGTCACTTTTTAATAGTGTACTATTTTTCTGCAGCCATCTCTAAGCTTCATTTGTAAAACTATTATATAAACAAATATAAAACATAAATTAATGCAAGAAATGAAATTCGTTCTGTTACCCACCCACCTTTGCTAATTAATTAACTCATTAGTCTATATTACCTAGCAGAAGCAAACAAATAAAGCAGCATTTATATCTACCATTCTTCATTTAATCCAACAGGATTCTCTATGCACCTGTAAAAGAATGAATGACACCACGTAGACAAAAGCATACACAGAATAAGCACATGCAATTAATTGAACAGCCGCAATTAATAAGACAATAGACAAACAAACAAGGTTATTTAATTATTTTTAAAACATACTTGCTGCAACATAGAGCACATAATGTTAAACCCTTATGTTGGTGTGTGCAATTTTTATTCTAGGTTGGTTTAATAACATGCAGCAAACATATTAGTTTTATTAAACATTATGGAAGTTTGACTTCACAAGGCTGAACAAAATATTATTCATTAACCCGCTCCATCAACTCCCTCATCTGGTGATTTTAAAATCACCAAACACCACCCACAAATTTCACAAAATTTTATATTGAACATGTTTCAAGCTTACTCAGGATTAGTATTTAAACTCTAATTTCATCTATTTTTCTCTAACTCCCATATTGAGTTCTACATTGGATCCTTTCTACCTTTATATTCCCAATCCCCAATGAATTTTTAGGTATCTACATTTTGACTTGCACCAACAAAACAAACATTCATACAGTGTGTTATCGACCTGTTTGGTAAAACAAGCTAACTACAACACTGCACGTAATGCCATAGGTAAGAGGCAACATATTATAAGTAACCCGAGCAATTCGAATTATTATTAATAGCAACAGGCATTTATTTTTTTTTTTAAATCTCACAAAAAATCAAAAATATTCAAAAATAATACACACCCCCCTATTTAAATATTTTTTTTTTATTAGTAACCCTCTAACAGCTTTTCTTCGACCTTGCGTCACAAAGAGTTTTTCTCCAGCTAAACACAATTTCTTCGACCTTATGTCACCTAACACAATTCCTTCGGCCTTATGCCAAAAACAAAAACCCTAAATTTTTAACAGGTAAGTACTTCAACCAACTCTTCTTGACCGCTGCTATTTACCTCCACTACAGGTATCACTTCTATTTTCTTTCCAGTACTTCAATTCTTCCCTTATTTGAAACTTTTCATTTAGCTCTTCTTTTACTTTGACTTGTAATCTCATGTACCTGGTTTTCAATTTTATTCTCCAACTTGCAATTTAGACTTTTAACACCTATTTTTTCTATTAACTTTGCTATTTATTAATCTGTATATCATATTTTCATTTCTCTCAGTTTTCCAAGTTCTCCTTTTGTGCTTATTTACATAATCATCATTGTCACTAGTTTCATATTCTGTGTCTTCAACTGCTTTTCTTTTTCTACTGAATAATTTCATTATTCCAGTTTTCTTCTTTGATTCAGGATCTTCTCTAATCAGCAGTTTTACTTCTCTGTTTGGAACATCATCCTTACAGCTGGTACTTGGTAATTCGTCTTCTTCTTCATCTTCAATTACCTTCAACTTCCCAGATTCAAAACTCTTGTTCCTACTTTCAGAGTCTTCAATCTGATTTTCGATACCCTCCTGAATTTGTTCTTGAAATTCTTGAATCTCTTGATCAGATTCTTCATTAACTTCTGCTATTTGATCTAGCAAAATTTCAGTATTCTCATCTTTAGAATCTTCTTTTTCTTCTGACTTAGACTCTTTTTCTGCTCCTTTTTCTGGCAGATCTTCACCATTTTCTGAGTCTACTGTCATAATTTTCAAGTCTTTTTCACTCAAGGCTTGCTTTCCAATTAAACTCTCCAGATGTCGACCTTCCTGTCGATCTTCAGGATCTGGATTTCTTTCATGTTCTTCTTCAGAATCAGAATCAGCAGTTGTATCATTATCCTCATCAGGATTATCAGTAGATGGTACACCAATAACGTGACTTGCATGGACCCACCTCTTTAGGCCTTTGCATTTAACTGCATTTGTTGTGATTAAAATCACCTGTCTTGCTTTCTGCCACTTGGGTACCAGACAATTTCTTCTTCTAAACACTTTTGTTTTGACCCAATCACCTGGGATCAAATCATGTCCTTGTTCTCTTTTCTTTATGATCACTTCAGTTCCCTCTTCATTGAATACAGTAGTTACCACATCTGACAAGTTCTTACAAAAGTCTAAGATAACACTGTCATTTATACTTAGTAACTTGTTTGCTGGAACAAATTCTTGTCTCATGATCTTTCCCATTAATGTTTCTCGAGGACTCCAATCTGACTTATCAGGTATGCTTCTTACAGCACTCAACACAAGTGGCAAGGCTTCTGTCCACTTCATACCTGTTGTCTCACATAATTTTGTAAGCTTAACCTTGATACTGTTATCAATTTGTTCAACCATTTCTGATGCTTTTGGTCTGTATGCACAATGCAAACTTTGTTCAATACCCAATGCTTCACAAATCATCTGCATTAATTCTTTTTCAATCCGTGTTCCATTGTTAGTTTCTACAGTCACCGGAAAGCCAAAACGCGGAATAATCTCGTGCAAAAGCAATTTTGCCACAGTAATTTTGTCATTCTTTCTTGTTGGAAAAGCTTCTATCCAATTTGAAAATAAACAAATGATAACCAGTACAAATTTCAATTTGTTTTGTTGGGGCATTTCAATGAAATCTACCTGTATTCTTATAAAAGGACCACCCTCCTGGCCTATTGTTTCCAAATTCTCAATTCTCTTTTGATCTGGTTTGTTTTTCTGACATGTCAAACATCTTTGAAAAAGTGACTCCACAATTAATCCGAACTTTGGATTGTACCATGTCTTCCTGAACATTTTCATTATGTCATCTCGATCTACATGACCCTCCCCATGATACATTCGAGCCATATCTGAAATGATACTGTTTGGCATGACCAATCTGTCATCTTTGTGAATCCAAATCTTATCTCCTTCTCTTTGTTCACAGCCCTGTCTCAGCCATCCAATTTTCTCCTCATCATCTGCTCTGTCTTGTAATTGTTTTAATTCTTGCCATGTCTGAATTACAAAGATTAATATGAGGATGCTAGAAACATGTTCATTGAATTTTTCCCGATTCATTGCAACCCTCTCTTGAGCACATAACTTAGCACTGGTACCTGCGTACGCATTGCCTTTTGAGATATAATCAATTTTTTCTTCATTTTCAACACACTTCACTACCGCCAATTGGTCAAGAAGTTCAATTCCGTCTAATAACCTTTTAATCAAAATAGCATTTCTTATAGGTGATTCTATAGACTTTAAAAAATCTTTTTGTGACCATAATTGTTCATAATCATGCATTATGTTATATCCAAATTCACTATCAGTTATTATAGTAATTCTTAGTTTTTCACTCATCTCACATGCACGAATCAAAGCAATCGATTCCGCTACTTGAGCTGAACTAACTCCTTTGAGACAAGATCCTTCAATCACTTCTGTAATCGTACACACTGAGTAAGCTGCACTCAATATATCATCATCTGTTTTCAGACATACTCCCTTCACAAATAATACGTAGTCAGATTCTAATAAAGGGACATCCTTAATGTCTTGTCTGGGCTTTTTGTAAAATTCTAATACATCCTGACATTCATGATCATTTGTCAAGTTTGTTTTAATCTGTGGATCAATTTCATCTATTACTTGGATGTTTTCACTTAAAAGACCATCAGATTCATTCCAAGATACTGGAAGTACATTTATTCCTTGTGGACTGTTTTCCTGTTCTTTATTTAATCCTGTATCTGTTTTGTCTGTCTGCTTATTAACATAATTTAGCAATGGTGAAGGTATCTCATTTTGCTCAATCAACCCTAGTCGCTGTATTTGTAGCTGTTCATTCAGCTCATTTATCTCAATCTCCTTTTTCTTTGACCATTTTGTTTTCCATTTATTCAGATCACCCCATTTTCTCAAAGTCCAAATTATTTCTTTTATATGAGCAATTCTACCTGATTTGTTCAGGCTTTCAATGTTCTTTTCAGTAAAATTCATTCTGTAATTTTTATGAAACAGACTTTGCTTACTCAAATCAATTTCAAAATCAAAAGCCATTTCTTCAACAACATCATATTTATTTTTTGTTTTCCAAGTAACTTCTTTGCAGAGAAACAACAATTCATCATCTTGATATGTTTTCAACATGTCTGTACTCATTGTACCAATTATTAATTCTTCTAAATCAATTTTAAATTTTGACTCATCAGGCTGTGTCAAATAAATCAGGTCAACATCAGAGCTCTCACTATTTAAGGCTGTAGTCATTACTCTCTCTAGCTTAGTTGGAATCATAACTGCCTGACTTTCAGATACTTTAGAATAAAGTTTTTCAGTAAAATCTTTTATTTCAGAATTTAATGGGACCGTTAAGACTGTGGAACTAATTTCATCTTTTCCAAACACAGGGACTGTCACTGCTTCCATATATTTTGTTGACTGTTTTAAATCATTTGATGAATTCACATAATCAGGAATATTAATTCCAGAATTTCTAGGCATTTTATCATATTTTTCTGCTGCGTCACATTGAGAACAAGTCTGAGCTGGGACTCTATTAATCTGAACCGGGACTCTTGGCGTTATTTTAATTTGTTCTAGGGGTCTGCTTGAATTTCTATCCTGATCGGTATTTACAACATCATTTCTACACCAATCAATTCATTTTTCTCTGACAGGTTTATTATTTACATTCGCTAATTTAGGAATTATTAATTTGCTCTCACATGTAGCAACCACATTTTTCATTTTCTGGTACCAGGAAAACTTTTTATCTTTCTTTAGATAATAATTATCCATGCTAAAAATAGTTAAATATAATTACAATAAGAAAATGTACTCTCTTAATTGGCCTTACAGCGTTTGCTGATCAATTTATTAATTAATTATCAAGGACAGGTGAAATAAAATGTTATACCTTGCTCAAAATAATACAACTCCTAATTTACCTGTGCATTCAATTTTTATTTGAAACAGAAAAATATATTTGGCAAAAGGCAACAATAAAAATACCTTATTTTAACAAAAGCAGAAACATTTAAAAATGATTAAGTATTTAGGGATGCTTGTTTGCACACATTCGTGCACTACCACTTGTGGAGAAAGATTTGTAACATTTTTATTTAAACACACTGCTGCAAGATCCTCCGTTTTTCCCCTCTGTCAACCAGCATCAAATTAGTTTCCCTTGAACTTATTTAAACCCCATAAATCACTAATTCCATTTATGTCACAACACTTGCTGGCTGCTGCAACACAAGTCAGCTGTAACACGCATTTTTTAAGGAAAAGAAACTTTTTCTTCGTTGTGTCAGTGTTAATTTAAATACCATGTACCATGTAAACTGTGTACAAGAGAAATACATTCACACAATGCCTTGAGAAGTTCCTGATATCACGCTTTCCACCCGATCCACACTTTCTAACTATAGAACAGAAGACGCCTCAGCAAAAGCTCTCCCTCACACTCCCTGCACGCGATGTCCACCTTCCACTAGTGGCACAGCCCGTATCTCAGCACGAGCCTCTCTCCACACCTGGCCGAAAGCAATGTTCACTTTCAACCAGTGCAACAGCAAGGCTCCAACACGACCCCCCTCACCGTGTGCGACACTCCAGCCAATCAGCCAATGTCCATCCAACTAACCACACCAGTGCCACAACACCCACCGGCTGCCCACCACAATACCAACACACATCAGCCATGCAACACTCGCTTCAAAACCTACAGCGTGACCGCAGCAAGACAGTTCAAATCAAAGCCGAGACACTCATAATGCAAACAAACAACTCGGCAGTCAGTTGCAACACGCACACCAAGCCATTCACAGCACGATCTTGCTGTGACACTACGGGAGCCACAACGAATCACAGCGCAGCTCTGCTATGACGCTGCGGCACCCTGACCAATGAGAGCGCGGCGGCTGTGACGTAGACAGCCACTGCAGCTGGCAGCTCTCCCCTTAGGCTCCTCACTCGGTAAACGGCCCCTCCCTTCAGAATTCAATCGGAAGGCTTTCCATATTGTTTTAAACTACGGAGAACAATTTATCGGTATATTTAAAGTGGGGACAATTTAAAATGTAAATCTATAATTTTGACATATAGTGATAGCGTACATCAGCCAATTTCTGCGCTACCACTTATAACTAAATGAAACGCTTATTAGCCAATCACAGCATGGCTTTACTGTGATGCTACAGACCTTTCAGCCAATTAGAGCGCTGCTTTGCCCTAATGTTCCAGACGCCTCAGCCAATCAGAGCACGGCGGCTATGACGCACACAGCCGCTGCGGCTCCAGGCTCTCCCCACACGCTCTCTCTCTCTCAAAACAGCCCCTCCCTTACAATTTTCGATCGGGACACTTTTGAATGGATTTAAATAACGCGCAATACTTTAAAATGTATTTAAATAGCGCAGAACACTTTACAATGCTTTTAAATAGCACGGACTTTACCCTAAAGGCTCCAAAACACTTTCCAATTATTTTTAAGACAATTAGTAACTACACAAAACAAAACCATTTGCCTGCTTCTCTAAAAAGTACAGTAATTTCAGACATGCAGATTTACATTCATTTGGAATAGACAACGCTATTTCCTCAAGATATTTTCTACCACATTTACACATACATTCATATAAAGAAAATCCCTTCTCATGCACACTTATTTTCTTCCTTAGGACTCTAGCCGTTAGAAGAAAATCTCTTTTGCTAGTAAAATTGATGCTTAACTTTCCCCTTAGGACTCTAACCGTAGGAAATAAAATAATCTTTTACCCTTCACACAAGTTTAGATACATTCTATTACTCTTTCCACAGAGAGTTTTAGAACGGGCTCATTGTCCCTATATTCAAAGCTTCGATTTCATAGACAATCCTCACTATCATACATACAATTTTACTCAACACACCTAGAACCCTAAACTTGTGTTGTACGTCCACAACACGATGATATGCGGCGATATCACCTTTTGAAGCAGATCAAATGAACCTGTGTAACCTGCGTCCTAATTACAGCGCTACACTAAACTTGCCATGGCTAACCTGGGATTTTTCACACTGCTGGAAAAAACCCTCTCAACTACATTAAACAATCTGACAACATCACTAACTCAACATATGTTAAACATTGATCCTATGAATATACCAACATATATGTGTCATGCATGTAACGTGTATGTCAAAAACAACATATAACCGTCCGATTGCTACCAGGAAATTGATCCAGCGCTCCCACCAAAATTTTGCATAAAAGACTCTACCTACTATCATTAAACATACTATACATTACTAGGCCCATATCAACAACAGAGCGACTGAATCATGAGGCGATAAGATCTATATATGTTGTTTAAACTACCCACAATAAACAAGACCAGCTTGTAATTTAGAAAGTTTATTTAAACATATCTAGAAAAACTCAGGTTTTGGAATTTTATTAAACAAGCATTAGAAAATGTCATAAAGAGAGATTTGTTCAGCATTTAATAAAGAGAGCATAAATCAAGAAATATTATTCATTAGCAGAAATAAGTAAAAATAAGCATTTCCAAACCCTAATTATCTCTCTGTCTCTACCCTCATCACCTAGAAATAAAGTAATTAATAAAACTGCTTTCCTTACGTATTGTTGTCCATCAGCATAACACGTCCCTCAGGAATCTCGAGCGCAAGCCAAATGTCTGTTCTTTGAGCTAATTTTTATACCCTAAAACTAATGCTTAATCTAACTATTTTCACATTCCAGCAGACGAATTCTAGCTCTCCATTGGCTGAGCCACCTCATGCCACAGTAAATTGTGACATCTTTTTTCCTCATGTCCGGGCTTATCCACTAGTTCATTGTTCATGCACAGAGTCTTGGCAGTACTTCCTCAGGCTGCTACATTTTGTAGCAAAAGAAGTACAAGCAATACAAAATCTGTCACGTCTCTTCCTTCCAACCTTGAGCCTGTCCGTTCTGAGCTTCCGTGGCACGTTAACGTAAACCTCTCCACAGAGTAACTTTTGGCAGTCCTTTTCAAAACCTTTCAAAATAAAAGTTCATAGGCTTCGCATCTTTTTCAGAATTATTTTCTCTTGTGGCATTTTCATCAACAGGCCTCTTTTCAGAAAGCGTCAGTTTTCTGCGCAACCTTTTTCTTGCGTCACTTTTTAAAAGTGTACTATTTTTCTGCAGCCATCTCTAAGCTTCATTTGTAAAACTATTATATAAACAAATATAAAACATAAATTAATGCAAGAAATGAAATTTGTTCTGTTACCCACCCACCTTTGCTAATTAATTAACTCATTAGTCTATATTACCTAGCAGAAGCAAACAAATAAAGCAGCATTTAAATCTACCATTCTTCATTTAATCCAACAGGATTCTCTATGCACCTGTAAAAGAATGAATGACACCACGTAGACAAAAGCATACACAGAATAAGCACATGCAATTAATTGAACAGCCGCAATTAATAAGACAATAGACAAACAAACAAGGTTAGTTAATTATTTTTAAAACATACTTGTTGCAACATAGAGCACATAATGTTAAACCCTCATGTTGGTGTGTGCAATTTTTATTCTAGGTTGGTTTAATAACATGCAGCAAACATATTAGTTTTATTAAACATTATGGAAGTTTGACTTCACAAGGCTGAACAAAATATTATTCATTAACCCTCTCCATCAAGAGCACACAGCAAAGGGGCAATTCTCCTGGAGAAGTGGAGAATTGTGGCTCAAATGGTTAGAGCGGCAGACATATAACGAACGTACTAGCGTTCCATGGCGGAGACACTACATTAAATTATTTTCGAGAAGAATCATAAACAACCATTGAAATCTCTTATAATAAGGAACGATGGCGCTAGCGCTCCAATACGGGGGCACGGAATTTTAATTCTTTTCTTGAAGAGTCACAGAGAACCTATTGCCTCTACCACTTCTCATTGAAGTTAGCGGTGCCATACACGGAAATCGTGAAGTATCGTTTTTTTTAAAATGAAAAATAGAATATACAACACCCAAATATACAGGTTTTGACCACATATTGAAAATTCTAAGAGTGATTCATCCCGTGGGCACTCAACCACTAAGGAGGACCTTACATTAATTGAAAATTACATTGAGAAAATCAGAGTAGAATCACTGTCAACGTCAGGGGTCATCCAACGATATATGGTTGCCCGTCCTAGTCCTGATGAAGCCTCGCACGGCCCAGGCTTAATTCACCGCGAGGCCAGAAGTCGAGTCGAAACGTCGACGCTCCTCTGATAATTGACCTGGACCTATATATTGCTATTCCTTTGTGCTTCTAAATCATCAGGTTTATAGGTTTCATAATGATCTAAACTCATACATGAATTGATTTATGGCCAGGTCTGAGTATAGGGATAATTATTGATCCTATTGTATTAAATAAAAAATGTGTTTTTATGTCACAATCTTTGCAATTCTATCTTTTTCTTATCACTAAGCACTACTATATCTTTCTATTTTTGCACGCTCCCCTTGGGGCAACCAGTATGACCTACATGTATTGCAAAAGTTGATTTATATCTCATAACAGTGGTAGAAAATGAATAAATCACCACTGTTTATTGTTTGTTGGCTGTTGCGTTGTGAGATTTTTCCACTTCTTGAAGTATGAATTGTTGACTAAATTGTGACTTTTGTAAAATATTAGTCCTTGGACCATTGTTTTCTAATACTACTTTCTAAAAGTGGCATTTTCAAACACACAATTTAAAAACCATCTTTACTAAAATATGTGTTATTAAATTCTGAGTTCACAGAGCCTAAACTTTATTTCTCAATCTTGTCCCAATGGGAAATTATACTTGTAAGATGTTACAAAGCATTTCCCATTCTATCCTATGGGGAAAGATAGCCTTTCAATAGTGAAAAAAAAAATTGGCAGTATTTTACTATCAGGACATGTCACACACACCAGTACATGTCCTACCTTTTACATACTCTGCACCCTGCACAGAGGGGTACCTTGGGCCTACCATGGGGGTGCCTTACATGTACGAAAAGGGAAGGTTAGGGCCTGGCAAGTGGGTGCACTTGCCAAGTCAACATGGCAGTTAACAAATGTGCACAGACACTGCAGTGGCAGGTCTGAGTTACCTTTTCTGAGCTACTCATGTAGGTGGAACAATCAGTGCTGCAGGCCCGCTAGTAGCATTTTATTTACAGGCTCTGGCACACTTCAGTGCACTTTACTAGGGATTTACCAATTCATCAAATATGCCAATCAGGGAGAACCAATTGTAACAACAATGTACACAGTGAGCACTTGCACTTTGACACTGATCAGCAGTGGCAAAGTGCCCAAAGCATCTAAGCCAGCAAAAACGAAATCCAGCACAGGATCAAAATACAGGAGGTAGAGGCAAAAAGTCAGGGGAAACCACGCCAAAGATGCCAAGTCTAACACAAGCCACTAGACTACATCTACTACATAAGTGAATTACTGGTATAGAGAAATAATGTCCCCAGGTACGGTGATAAACCCCGACAAACTGAAAAAATTAATGAGCTTTACAAAATTGTCTGTAAAAATAATAGCTTTTTAGCTGGTAGATTTGTGTTAATCATGCGGGAAAATTGATAATGTGCTCACCTTGTTTACAATATTTTCCTATGAAGAGAAACCCTTGCTCACTGCTGTTAATAAAACTAAAGCTAATACACTAAAGTGTAACTAAGGCCCGGCAACTCCTGTGGATTACCGCTTTCCAGGAAGACCTGTCTCACCTAAGGAAATCTCTTGAGCCCCATAATCTGTACAGAGCTCCGTTATCGCCCTTGAACGTTTCCTCTCCTTTAAAGTCAACACAATATGAGGCAGACCACGATCCCTTCAGAAATAAGCAAATAGACGTCTCTATTCCATGTCTATGCCATCGCCCCTCCCCCAGAAAGACATTCCTCCTCTTAGTGAAACTGCTTGTTTTCCAGTCCCCTTGTTAGAGATCCATGATAAATTAGGGCATTATTGTATTATTAAATGTATGTTTTCTTATTGGTATTTCGCTCAAGGAAGGGCTAGGTCAGGTGCAGTGATACCACACGTGCCTGCATTCATGTGTAAGCTGGGGCACTGGAGTTTTTAAATATTGGGCAGCCTCGCATAGCTGGAGCACTCCCCTTCAAGGTGGAATGGAGCATATACCTTGGCAGCATCTGTCTGTCCACCTAACGGTATGAGGCAGGGCACTGGAGGCATTTTAGCAACTGATGTCTAACGAGCAGACACTTAGCTACTGTAGAAGCCCCTCTAATCAGGAAGTCCAATGCTATAGTGTTAGACCTCAGACTCTGTTTTGCCGAATTAATTTTTGTTGGCCTGAGGACTCGGCACACTTTACTAGGATGGGCTATCTCTGACTTGAAAGAGTGGCAAAGCTTTCACCTACCACTCTTGGGGCCCGATTCACAAAGGCAATCTGAGACAAAAGTCTAACTTTATTTATTTATTTTATTTATTTATTAGTTTATATAGCGCTAGAATCACTCCGTAAGGAGTATCTCTGCGCTTCATGCCCAATAAAATTAGTAACTACACAGTGGAATGGAATTAGATTTCGTTTTTAAACAGAATAGTTTTTAGTTGTTTTCGGAAGGTTAAATGCTCTTTGCATAGCCTTAAGGCCAGCGGAAGCTTGTTCCACATCTTGGGGCCCATAGTTGACAGGGCTCTTCCTCCATGTCTAACTTTTTTGATATGCGGCACCACAAGAAGGAAGTTGTTGCTTGATCTAAGGGACCGTAAAGGGACATATGGTCTAAATTTCCTTTCCAGGTAGGCGGGTCCTAGTCCGTTCAAGCATTTGTGGATTAGGCAGCATATCTTGAATTTAGCCCTTTGTCTAACATTAAGCCAATGTAGTTGCTCCAGGAGGGGTTTGGATGCAGTTCTTGGGGGGGCATTCAGAACCAGGCGAGCCGCCGTGTTCTGCACAACCTGCAATTTATCCAATAGCCCTTCATTGACTGAAAGTAGCAACCCATTACAGTAATCAATCCGGCTCAGGATAAGTGCCTGAACCAGGATCTTTCTTGTAGAGTTGGGTAAGAGTGGAAAAATTTTCCTGAGTAAGCCAATGGTGTGGAAGCATATCCCTGAAATGTAGGTGACATGTTGTTTTAAGGACAGGTCGTGATCAAGTCGAATTCCAAGATTCTTCACGACCTGTTTGGGTTCAGGGACTGCTCCCAGCTCTGTTGGCCACCAATCAGGAGTCCAAAGCATCTTAGCTTCCCCAAATAGCATGATCTCCGTCTTGCTGACGTTACATTGGAGGTAGTTGTTGGACATCCAATTGGCCACTTCCTCCATGCCAGACGAAAAGGAGTTCCTAACCTCAGCGGAAAGAGTTCTAAAGGGAAACAGGAGCTGTGTGTCATCTGCGTAAGACACGGGAACAAACCCGTGTCTACGCAGCACTCCTGCCAGGGGTGCCACATAGATATTGAAGAGCGTCGGGCTCAGGCATGAGCCCTGTGGCACCCCCTTAGAGATCCCGGTTTCCGCTGAGCGAAATGCCCCCATGGTGACTGTCTGGGTGCGATCTGTTAGGAAACTCCTTAGCCAATCTAGGGCTTTGTTCTTTAGGCCAGCGTTCGACAACCGTTGAGTCAGGATGGAATGTGACACGGTGTCGAACGCTGCCGATAGATCTAACAATACAAGTATGACAGAGAAACCCTTGTCCTGGTAGGCGTGGAGGTCATCGGTGACAGACAGCAAGGTGGATTCGGTGCTATATCTGGGGCGGAATCCTGATTGGGATTCATCAAGGGCTTGCACTTGTTCAATATGGCTGGACAAGTGTTTGTTAACATGCTTTTCTATAACTTTCCCCAGGAAAGGTAGCAGGGAGATGGGCCTTAGATTACTCAAGTCCGACCAAGGTATGGTGGTATTTTTCCTGGTTGGTCTGACGAGTGCTCGCTTCCATTCCTTGGGGACTGTGCCTAAAGTGAGTGATAGATTAACTAGTTCTGTAACCAGGGGGCTTAAATGTTCTTCCAAAATAGGCATGAGTTTAGCAGGAATAACATCCTCTGGGCTTCCACTCTTAACTCGTTTTAAAAGGGCAGAGGTTTCTAAACATAAAATAGGGGGAAAGCTGTCCAGGGATTGCATGTCCCCGATAGGATTCATGGAATCTGAGTGAAGTGTCTCCTTGAGGGGTCGGGATTGATTGGTGCATAAGATCTTATCGTAGATTTTGTCAATTTTGTTGGTAAAAAAACAGGAAACTTCGTTACACAGTTTTTGAGATGCTATATCCGGGGCTTCACATGCTGACGGTTTAGCCAACGTCTGCACTATCTGAAAGAGGACTCTAGGTGAGTTCCCAGCCTCCTGTATTTGGGTAGCAATGTGTGCTTTCCGTGCACCCCTTATTGCTTTGTGATACGAAGATAGGCTAGCCCAATATCTTTCTCTATCTTCAAGGAGATGGGAAGTTCGCCACTTTTTCTCCAGTTTTCTGGCTCCTTGTTTAAGAGTTCGTAAATGGGCAGAGAACCAGACTGCATGCTTTTGTACTGGCCTAGGTTTAAAACACTTTAAAGGGGCAATTTTATCAATAGTTGTCTTTATTTCGTCTCCGAATTTCTTGAGAGCAACCTCAATATCATCCGAAGGCCGAAAGACGGGAGAGGTAAAATTTTCTGAAAAAGTGGACATATTAACTTTGTGCCACTGTCTGCGAGTGCACGGCAGGTTGCTGGAATATGCTAAACTAGGTTCTCGACGAGGTGTGGTAAATTCAACAATAAAATGATCAGTCCAGCTGACCTGAGTAGCAGGTGGACATAATGTCGCCTGAACATTGGAGAAGACTAGGTCTAAAGTGTGGCCAGCCTGGTGAGTAGGGCCACTGTTTTTCATCAATAAACCTAGACTAGATAAGTCTGTTATTAGTGACTGGGCATCACCACAATCCATTTTCTCACAGTGGACATTAAAGTCCCCAACTAATGTAAACTCATCGTTATCAGCAATATAAGGGGCAAGTAATTCCACTAAATTATTACTAAATTGTTTATATGGACCTGGTGGCCTATAGACCAGGGCACCTTTGTAGCTCTCTTTCGAAGCTGATTGTATTTTGAAGATAAGGATTTCCATATCAGGGGAGCTGAGTTCCTCCAAAATTGTGGCTCTCAGATCCTCTCTATACACCACAGCAATACCCCCGCCAGTTTTCACCGGGCGGTCCAGTCTCAGGATTTTATAATTGTCCGGAATAGCGAGAGTAATGGCAGGGGTACAGTGAGGTTTGAGCCAAGTTTCTGTGAGAAAACACAGCTCAGGTAGATTAGAAGCAATCATGTCCCAGACCTCCGCAGTATGTTTGGAGAGGGACCTGATGTTGCATAACAGATTTTTCCTGCCTGACAGGGTGGTCTCTGTGGTTAATGATGGTGAGAATGTCCTGAAACCGCGCCGCAAAGTGTCATGGGTCAGTGTCTGATCACAAGTAAATTGGGTGTAGCAAAAACGACATGAGAAGGGGCCCTCGACCTCCAAATGGACCATGCAGGCAGCATCAGGAAGAGGGGGAGCATTAAGCTGGCGCAATACCTTGGAAGTATAGTTGATTATCTTTGCAGTAGGGGACTGTCGAGAAACATCAAGACCCGCCATAGCCCTTAGCCCGTTCTGGCGCGGACGGGCGCAGACGGGCAGGTCTTTGGCTTGTCTTCGGCGCGTCAGAGGGCGCCCCCCTGCGCGCAACCGCTGCGCGCCTGTGCCGACGAGTGGCTAAGTAGCCCCTGTTGCAGCAAGGCTAGAGCGCTAACCGCTCAAGTCTAGGGCGTGTACCAGGAAGTGTGTGCCTCAGGCTCGTACCTGCCCCGCCCTCCGCTCAACGGCAATGGACACCGAGTCGGAACGGGGCGGGCAGGCTGCAACACAGAGCAACTGAGCAATCACTATTATGGAGCCCCTATTAGCGCTAAGGGTTAGCGTATGATCCAAATAATAATGTGTCACAATTTCCAATCAAATATAACACAATTCCTAAAAGTTAGATTTTGCAAATCAAATCAGTTAAAATACAGTTTTAAAATATCAGTCGCTAGCATTAGCGTTTTTATATTCCACAACTCTAACAGAGTAATAGTGCAATCTGTTACCGTTTTTAATCTGGCAAAGGAGCGGGGTCGACAGACACTGCCACTGCCTGTCTTACCGCAAGGAGCCTCGCCTCCTCGCCGCCTAAGTAGCCCCTGTTGCAGCAATGACTTTTGGTATTCACAGAGGTCATTAACCACTTGTCCTTTCTCGTCCGCATTCAGGCTGTACACTCTACACTTGGGCCGTACTCTTCGGCTCGGGCGTATTCTCCGGCTCGGGCCATAATCCCCGGCCGGGCCAAATGAAGTATAATCAATGGGCCAGAATACAATTTTTTACAAAAAGGAACATTAGGAATGTATGATAAATGGTAGAGGAGGTCATGAAAATCAGTTTGAGCAGGGAAAAGGGTGTGGCCAGACAGTACATCATATCCCAGAAAACTTTGCTCCTTTGCATCATTGTGCATACAGTCCACAATTTACTATGTATGCTCATAAATCTGTGGATACTACAGAACAAGACTGCCTTCCTACTTGAGGCCTGCCTTGTATGCTGATAAATACAACTTGTCCTGCACTCTTCCTCCCAGAATGAAGTGACTCTGAAGATCATCTAACTGACCTGTCTGACCTACAGGGACATAACAAGCTCAAGAGGACTTCCTGCATCTACCCACCTGACCTGCTACACTGGACCTGCCTGAGCTCTGCTGGCCTCTGCTGGAGTGAGTTCTTAATACCCAAGAGGTGCCCCTCAAGTCCTGGACCTTTAGTGTAGCATCAGTTGAACTCTCCTTTGAAGAAGTTCTGGGCACTTTGCAGCCTTGAGTGGGCCCATCATGCCATGATGACCACCTGCGATGACTGCCGACACGCTGGTATCTCCAGTGAACCCGACTCCTCGCGCTACATTGATTGTAAGTGAAAGCAAGCAATGCGAGGTCTGCACTTTGTGCTACAGCATCAGCAGCACGCTGTGACCGCCACGCGAATCTCCAGCAACAACAGTCCACAATGCCCGACAGGATCTTCGCACTACAGCGACAACCGTTTGTGATGCCCCTCAGTCACGACCATCCACAATGCTGTTCCTGCTCCTCCCAGCCCACTCTACCACAAACTAGACCCTTCATACTAGACTTTTGAAGATAACTTTTTCTTTGAGACTAAACTAGGCCTGAACGTGTGACTTTCACCCAGCCTCACATGACCAGATAACTGCAAGTGATGTTTTAGATGCTATACTTCCCTTAAAATTGCATATCTCTGTTTCTACTGATTGGATTTTCGTCACTGTGGTGTCAAATATTTTACTACATTTGACTCCTTATTACTGTTTGTGTGCTGCATAAATCTGTTACACACTCCTCTAATTGGCACATTTAGTTTACTTGTCCCTAGTAAATGGTACTACATGTACCCAGGGACTGCAAAATTACTAGTGGGCCTGCAGCACTCATTGTGCCCCCACTAGCCCATTAATACATGTCTCAGGTCTGCTACTGTAGCCTGTAGTGACGTTTTTAACTGCTATTTTGACCTGGCAAAATAAAGCTTTTACTAACAACAAATGGGGATTCGAGGGTTTGTTAACGGGGTCCAGCATACGTGCCCTGACAATGCTAGGTGTGAGGACTCTAGTTCCGACAAGGAGGACTTCCCTTCACCTATCCCTGTATCTCGTTGTCTGACTGGGGGAACAGCATATCTCTATTGTTTAGCAAAATAAAGGTTTTGCCAGGCCTAAACCTTCCCTTTTAATACATGTAAGTCGGTCCTGAAAGTTAATAAGGCAGAGCGCCTTATATTTAAAAAGTAGACTATTTGGGTTTAAGTTTGACATGTCCTGGTGGTGAAAAACTACTAAAGTCCTTTTTTCACTACTGTAAGGCCTATCTCTCCCATTGGCCAAAATTGGGTTATCTTATTGCATTTAATAAGTGAGAACATTTGATTGGGAGCAGATGTACAGTTTAGACTCAAATAAATTGTAATTCAAAATCCTCTATAATCGTAAAGTAGGATTTTGTAGTGTAGCTCCTATCATCCCAATAGGCTCTGCGCATTGGAATAATACCTACAGGAGTAAAGGCCTAGACCAGACGTTAACTAGGTCTACTACTGTCGATACTAGACTTAAAGTTTTGGGTTTGCCAGCTTAGCTCAGAGTTCACTAGAAACTTTCTCGAATGTTCAGGTAGGACTTAACTTCCCTGATTAGACAAGAAGGGATTTAGTTTCTGACAACCATAGAACATGACAACTTTGCTCTCCCCTAATCAAGAGTAAATCTCGAGAGTCGTGTGAACAAAAGGCAAATTATTTTACTCAGTCAGTACGTGCATTCTTAGTCTCATCAGATTGTAGAGAAAAGGAAGAGACGGGCGTGTTCAATAAAAAGGTGTTATTTATTGATCAGTCTCTTTTCTCATACATGAGAAATGGATCGATATTATTGCAATACTTATAGTTAAGTAAAGTGCATACATTAGAAGCAGAAGTATAAAATAATACTGTAAAAACATTGATATGGTTTCTAAGCCATATGATGTTTTAAAATGAATAAAATATATTACATACACATACATTTGACTAAACGTACTCAACTGGTGTTTCTAAATACGCCTACCCCGTGTACCTGACCTAAGTCTAATACGTGGGCGGGAATAGAAAGTTACAGTTTAAGTTAAGTTGGTTTTTGCCAAGTGAATAACTAAAGAATTCTCTGCGAGGGGTTATTCAGTTCTGTACCTGGAAGTTAGGATGAATGAGGAATGGTATCTCTTTCTCTGGTCTCGATATTCCAGGCTGCCTGCGAGGGCTACCCGGAAGCGCCGGTGCTGGGTCTCTCGGCAGGAGAAAGCAGCTTCTCTCAGCGCGTCAGAAAGGCGGGGCTGCTGCCAGCGGGGTCTGCTCTGCTCTGGCCTTCGGCAAGTATGGCTGCTCCGTCTCGTCACCACGCGTGTGTTTGCATAGGGCAAGATCGGTAATATTTATACCTTTAAGGTGCCGAGATTGACGTAAGGATGGACATAGATACGTCAATAAGGATGTCATACGACTTGCTCGTTAGCACATTCTTTTGCTGAAGTTCTCTGTGAAATCAAAACAATGGCCGCACAGTTTTTCCAGGTTGTCATAGGTTTGATTTGTTATGAGAACTCCGTATGCCTTATCAGGGGCTGGAGGAATATCGCTTGTCTAATTAGATCTCAAGCGTTATGACCTAATCAGATAACACGTTCCTGTGCCGTAGTGTGACTGCGTCAGATAACGGTATCTGCATCATGGGGGTTTTTCTTGCCTCATGGGCTGACTACTAGTTAACATGTTAGTTAGTTTAACCAGAATAGGGTCAGGAATAGGGGGATCGGTTCAGAACCTATAGGAATACATCACACCCACTCCACGCTAACTATGGTCATATTTACTAATCTATGCATAGTATAACATAGTACAACATACTATAGAGTATAGTGTATACCTTACCACCCCAAAACACATAAATGCATTTTGAAATTTTTCAAATATACGGAAAAATTGCAGTCATATATATTGTATGCACTCAAGCTGTATAATAATGCTAAAGTAATAACGCATTCGTATACATTATTGCTATTTGGTATATGAGAAATTACACATGAAATGGTTTCTTAATACAGAAAAAAGTTTCGAGACCATTCCATCACAGAATAAAATATATGTGAACATACCAGCGGGCAGCTAAAGTCTATAAAGTATCTAAAAATAGAAATCTTAGTTCTCTAGGAATAGTTTCTTACTTTAAGCAGAAGATAGTGTCCCGAAAAATTGTAAAATTTAATTTGGGGCTGCTAAAAAATTGCTGTCCGTGAACTGGAGGGAAAATTTGTTCATGTGACTTTATTTTTAAAGTTAAAGGCCGAATTCAGGGAACGCCGAGTGGGAGCTTGCTCAAAAGTCTCTATTTCTGTTCGGGTGAGAACATCATATCATTTAGGCTTTCGAAAAAACTGTCAACAGCTTCCTGGGAAAGTTCCACTAACTCGGAAATAGGTGTAATCATGCATTCATGCGCATGATTGTCTCCATTGACATTCTGATTCGCATTGCTGACAGAAGGTCGTACCTGATCGATGCTGCTTTCATCTTGAACTTCACTACCCCTCAGTCGTAGTGGTGAAGCTTCCACGAATGCCGTCATCAGGATTGGCAGCCTTTGAGGGCAGCACAAAGCATGAACCTTGATCGGGCTCAACAATGTTTCTGCATCCATTGGCGTATCCGATTGTAGCGTCAGACAGGTGTCTAACACGCATTCTTCTCCGCATAGCAGACACCTTAGTACAGGTAAAACACATCTTTGCCACATTGGTCGAAATGATAGAAACCAAGTCATGTTCAGGTCTCTAAGCCGGGAGAGTCCCAGGATTTTTGTTATCTGGTCCCGGTATCCAATGGCTAGGATTGTTTCTTCCATTGTCGCGAGAGTTTGGTCTGTGACATGGGTTGCCATAACGAAAAATAAGGACTAAGAATAGGATTCCTGCAATTAGTCCCAAGATCAGGGGAAGTCCGCCAAAAATCGAATGGACGAAATCTGGAAAAATACCCAGTATGGCTTTGAATGGTGTTAATGCCATCGAAAATACTGTCTTAAATACCTTGGAGACCCCATTGGTATCAGAAATATTTAAGATTTCATTAAGGATTTCCGCGAAATGTATGGGGGAATTAGTTGATAATAATGTATGTATCTCTGCAGTCGTCCTTGCGACTTGTAGATCATACGTTTCTTTTGATGACGTGAGCCTTGTAGGCGTCTGAAGAAGCACTGTTTTCATTCTGCTTAAAGTATCTATTCGAATAGAAGTAATTTTCAAATTGGGCCATGCCCTTGCCTTCCTGTCTGGAAAGGAGCTGGGGAACAATGAGCGTCCACAGCACTTGACCTTCGCAGTCGTAGTTACTAGATAAGGAGTCCCGGGCATAAGACTACAACATCTGCGGTCTACAATTAGAATGTAACTCCCATTATAGAGTCTTTGAAAGAATGGTTCTATCTCAGTTGCAGGTGCGCCTTGCTGGTGACATGAAAGGTTGTATGAATTCCTTTCACAGGCTCCGTGCAAACTAATTCCGTTACACAGAAGTGTGCCACTTAGTGACATCGCACAATTGTTGCCACTAAGAAACACTTTCTGTCCTTTATTACTGACACATGCATGTGAATAGGGCAGGTTCCATGTTGTTTTAAGGTACCCCTTTCCCAATTTCTCGTACATGCCAGCCTGTATATATTTTTGGCAGTATTGAAACCTGAAGGTTGAGATTGGAATATTTATTATCCCATGTATTATCCATTCACTGACAGGTCGTTCTGACATTGTCACTGGTAATCTTTCTAGTTTTTCAATGCTCAAGATTGTATAATCAGCACCCTTTTGCGCCATACTGATTTGTCTATCAGTAAGGTTAAAGATTTGGAATAGTGACGTTGTGTTGATTAAACGCCAAGGCACATAGCCTGAACGCAGATTTTGTAATGTCCAGCCAAGCTGTACAATAGAACGCAATTGTGACTGACCGTGTTGTAGCAACAGTAAGTCTTGCGATAATATATCGATTGCTGAAGATACAATGCTGTCCAAAGAAAAAATTCTGGAGGACAGAGTCATTAACCCATTGTCCACTACAGAAAGTGATTTTTCCAAATTAATACGGTCAATTTCCCGTATTCTCTCTGCTGTTTCAATTTGAGTAACCTTCCAGGCCTCATTGTATGCTGCATATACAGAGGCTGCTATGAAACGTTTTTGACGCTGTTTGCGTGGTCCCATAATGAAATCACGCAAGTCAGCACCATCAGTAAGTAAAGTTAGGTGTTGCTTAATTTCAGGCAGTGTGGAAGTTTGTAGCCATTGAAGGCATAATTTGCCCACACTGTAGGTGGTTATTATCCCTGGGTGATGTCTTTGGGGATATCTAGGGTCTGGCCTGGTCATTTTGAACCCCTGTGTTTTGTTCAGGAATCTGTCTTGACAGTTATTAGTATCTGTGGGCCAGATCAACCACTGTTTCCAATCAGGATGTGTTCTGTTTTGGTTTAATATATGGTTTACGTCTATCTCTTCATCTGTAGAAGTGTTATTGCTAAACATTGTTGGCTTTGGAATAGACGGTTTATTTAGATCTTTGATTATGGCTAGGCCAAGACAGGTGGTTTGTTGAACAGTGTCATTTAAAAATATCATTTGTTCTGGGATCATGCAGGCTCTAAACAAAGCTTCTATACCCTGTACTTGCCAATCTTTTGTACCCCAAACACTTTTCAATTCAACATTTTTGTCCCAATAATCAAATCCAAAAGTATTCATTTTTTCAAAGAATGAGTCTGAATAAATCAATTTTGTGTTGGTTATCATGGTCTTGGTCCCTGTCTTGTTTGACAATTTAAAATAAAATGTTTCAGCATTACTTGTGTTAAAACCTGAAAAGTATGAATATTTGTCATAGAAGGTTCTTGAGCTTCCTTTTGGAGGGGTTGCACAATGTTCCCATTGATTATAATTTAAAACATTTCTAGGTTGTGCAGATCTATGAATAAAATGGTTACCATAGTGGTTATAACAGTACATACTATCATAATTTGTAGAACCCTGCAAATAATCATGTTTGGTAAATTTAGCAGACATTACTAAGTCAGACATCATATTATTAATGCTTTCGAAGTCCCAATCATCAGCAAATGAGTTTGGTTTCACAAAGTCACGCAAGGAGATCTTAATTTGGTGTGGATATGTCAGGATCTCGACCGGACCATAAATTTCATAGTCAGTGTTGTCCCATGCTACCCCACCCGGTATAGGATTGGCTGTGAAGTTGGCTGAAGAAAGTTCTCTTTTCTCGACGTGTGAATATGTTTGTGGTTTGAGGATCAAGTTGATTTTCTGACTTGCTGTGTCCGTTTTAGCATATTTCCCCGTTTTAGCATATTTTCCCTCAATGAGCCAAAGTATTTTCCCTCAATGAGCCAAAGTATGAGGATAAATGCACCAAAACCCACCCAAAATTCAATCCATGGAGAAATCAGATATGTTTCTTTCAGTTGTTTCAAAAGTTCTTTAGCTTTATCTTTAAAGGTTTTTGATGATGGCTGTGTCTTTGATTCACTGAAGTCTTCAGAGGAATCATCGAAGTTTATGAAGTAGCCGGATGCAGTTCTGTCAATTGTTCCAATTGCTTCAGGATTTCTGTTTCTTGCATTTTCACTTGGTACTTCACTATAGATTGGTGTGTCTCTGCTAAATGTTTTTATTTGGGTTTTCAGAGGTCTGAGTTTTATTGCATTGTTGCATAGTCCTTGTTGTTCTTCCGTAGGCGTTTCGAATGTGATGAGCCTCTTTGATAGGACCTCTGTACTGGTAGCAAACCTTGGTGTTCTGCTACTTATTGGGAGTCCACTTGGCCTACTATTTGTTATCGGCCACATGATTGTGGTTTTACCAGGTCGATGGATACAACTCGGTTCTCCTTTTTACCAGCAAGTGGCGGTAGTACAACTGATCTTGTCCCGTTGACAGACAAGACAGGAACTGCTTTTCTGTAAGAAGGCCCAAATTCCTTCTTTACCGCGATCTTTTCTCTGACTAGATCCCCGACTTTTGGAATCCAGACAGGTCTTGCTGGGACAGGTGGTGGTTCTTCAGTGGTTGTTGGCTGTTGTTTCAACTTTATGTTGCTCAGGTCTTTTCTTGTTTTGTTTAAGTCCTGCAAAATAGCCAAACGGTCTTTGATATCAAAGCTTTTTTCTTTCACCACTGAAGTCTGACTGTCAAGGTCAGAGATAATCATCCTAGTTCCGAATAATAATTCGTACGGACTGAATCCCTTCAGAGAATTTCTTGGCAAGTTATTTAGACTACGTTGGACACTTATTAGATGTTTGACCCACCCAGCTCCCGAACCTAATATCCTTTCCATTATAGATTGCTTTATGCCTTGGTTTTTTCTTTACACCATCCCGTACCCTCAGGAAGGAAGTGAGAAGATTCCCGCTGGGCTATACTCATTTGGCCATGTTTCCCCTCAGGCTGGAGTGCTAGAGTGAAAACAATGGTCAAACGTAGCATGCTCTTAGCGTATATGCCATTTAGACTCGCAAATCTTTGTATAACAGTCCAGACGTCAGCCGAGTGCTGGTGATCTACATTATAAGTGGAAACTAGCCTGTATATGTTAATCGCAACCCTTCCTTTTTACTTCTGATTTTTTCTGGAGTAAAACGACAAGGTATTAAACTGGTTCTCTACCCACTGCGATTTCTGTTGCAGTTTGGGCAGTTTTTTTACAAACATGGTGTGATGCAGGCTCATGCCTGGCCACCAATACCTTGATTGTAATTCTTCCAGAGAATCTTTTAGTTTGAGGAGTCTGAGACCCTCGCCCATATGTGCGTCTGCGATTAACAAGTTTCTCCTGTCCATGTTTGGAATCACTCTATCCCCCACTCCAGGGATTCGAGCAAAAGGGACGGAGTTTGCATCGATTATGTATGTATAATTGAGTGGATAGTTGATCGGTAACGCTGAGCAGTCGCCTTTTGATGACGTTTTCACCGCCAGCACTGTTTCAACGTCAATGTATTTTAATGTACGCTTTTTTCGAACTACGGGAGCCGATTTAGTGGCTGCCGCTGCGGCTGTTTCAGCCAATGAATTCCCTGCAACGTGAACGCCATCACGCTGGTGACTCAGTGAGTGTGTCACGTGAGTCTTCGGTAGTTCTTTTTGTAAAAGAGCTATTTGTTCCCAGAGCAGTTTCTGCTTTATTGGTGCATCTGTGTCATCTTTGTAACCGTTTTGAATCCATGTCTGCAAATCCTTGTTATATGATTTGACGCAGTAATATGAATCTGACACTATAAGTGTCGGGAATTCGCGATCCGCATTATCTAGCACCATTTTCAATGCTATTATTTCAGTCTGTTGTTCTGAATTAGTTTCTACTGAGTGTGTTTTTGTTAATAGAGGTTTTAGTTTACCTCCGCGCCACACTTCTTTTGTAATCCCACATGTGGGGTTGTATGCTTGTTCTCCCCAAACGGGGGGTTTAGCATGTCCGTCTGTATAAATTACACAGGCGTAATGTCATAAAGGCAGAATGTCGATTGGCAGAGGATATGTTTTTTCATATTCTAGATTTTTTAATTCTTCTAGTTCTGGATCAAAGTAGTAGTATACTTTGTCCGTTGTGATTGAATTCACCCATTGTATCCATTCCGGATTCAATGTTGTTGTTGGTAAATTACACGGTGTTGTTAATGCCTCAAAGGCTGATTCTGCTGTTCTGACTGTGATATGTCTACCGTCAGCTATGTCTTTTTCTCTAGCTATTGCGGTTTGAACTGCATGAACAATTTTTTCTGTATTACTGAACATCTGTTCAGCCTCTGTGTACAAGTGTGTTTTGAATGCAATTGGTACCTTTTCTCCCTCGTTAGAGGTCAGGTATGTGAATCCGCATCTTCCTGGGATGACTCGAATCACAAGATTGCGTGTGTTATCACGTGTTTCTAATTTTGTTTTAATTAGCATGTCTGTTTGTAAGGATCTCAGAATTTCTGTGTGTATTTGAGTCCAATTGGATCTTTTAAAATCTGGTTTTATCAGATCATAAAGGGGTTTGACCCTTTCTGCGTAATTTGCAATGTATGTACTTCCGAAATTTATGGAAACCTAGAATTGACTGTAGGTTTTTTAGTGTTCTAGGAGCTTGGATTACGGCACATTTCTCTAGGAAATTGTCAGCCAGGCTTTTGCCTTCACTTGATAATTCATATCCTAAGAACAGGACTTTCAGATGGGCAATTCTGGATTTTTTAAAGTTGAATTTGTAACCCTCTGCTGCGAACCCAAGTATTATGGTGTTCACTCTCTTCAAGTGAGTCTCCAAGTCATCATCTGTTAAGTAAATGTCGTCGACATAAGATAATGCTTCATCATCATATATTTGTAGTAATTCTGTTACTCTCGCTGAGAATACCCCCGGGCTGTTCTTGTACCCCTGGGCTAACCGACAGAATTGTTTTTGAGTGCCATTTATTGAGAATGCAGTTAAATATCTGCTCTCTGGTGCTATGTTTTGACAAAAGAATCCATTAGAGATGTCTAAGGTTATTTTGTATTTTTTGCGCACTATGTTATTCATTAGTGCAGCACTATGTGAGTTTTGCACTGCAAAAGTTTTGCAACATGTGTTAAGGTGTCGGTAATCCAAAACTAGACGATATGAATTGTCTGGTTTGGAGACCGGAAACAAAGGGTTGTTCATTTGTGAGGTGCAAGTTTCAATCACCCCCTGGTATTCTAGCTGATCTAGTATTTCATTTACCTGTTTTTTAGCTTCTTGCTTAATTGGGTACTGCCTTTGTGCAGCAGGTTGTGATTTTAACTGGATTTTGTGAGGAGGGGAGTCCTCATCCCATCCCACGTGATTTTTATATAAAGCAGGAGCTAGAGCCACTGCCCATTTTCTAGCAAGTGTATATTTTTTATGAATCGGGATATGATTCGAGAAGGCAGGCATAATTATTTCTTCGCCATGAGGGCACTCCCTAACAAACTCTGGTGGCCAGTCTTTTTCAGCTAGAAGGATGTCATAGCCCTCGGAGAGATTATCCCAAAATAGTCCCCTTATTTTCCTAGTCTTATCTCCCTCTATACGTAATGTTATTTCGTATATCTTGTGAGGTTTGCTAACCCTGGTGTCTGCAGTTTCCACTTGAAGATATTCATTCGTGTCCACTGTCTCCAGATGATTCATAAGGACTTTGTGAGCTAAGCTAACTTCTGCTGCGCTGTCTAGCATTGTCTGAGCCCATTCTCCGTTTTTCAGTTGTGTCCTCAGTATTCTCGGCATTGTTAACTACCTTGATACTGGCTAACTTCTTTTCTGGAAATTGTAATTTCTTTTTTAGCTGAGCAGGTTCCTTGTCTTTGGACTTGGCGTGCTCTTCTCTTTGTTCTGATCGTCCTCTTCTTTCCGATTTCAGCGAGGAAGTCTGAAAAGATTGAGAGGGACGTGTATCAATGTCTTGATATCTATCAGGCTTTTTTATATTATCCCTATTTCTAAGGGTATATCTTTTCCCAGAAGGGTCACTCTGGGGTGACCTTTGTCTCAGGTTTGGAGATTTTTCTCTTCGCCTAGGAGACCTTCCTCTGGACTGGAATTTCTTTTCTTTAGGATTAGATTGTTTGTTTCCATCCCAGTTCTTTTTTGGTGAATTATTATTAAAAAATATTTTTTCTGGACTTTCAGTCAGTTGCGGTTTTACTGGTATTCCACCTAAACTATCTCTACCTAGTTCCTCATAGGATTTTTCTATGATTCTGGCAATTTCAGCTGGTTGGTCTGCTATATCTGTTTCTTTTAACCTCTGGCGGATCGCTACGTTTGCTGCTTCTCCCTTTATGTTGGCTAATAATATAGCCGAGACCTGCTTGAAGTCTTTTAGTAATTTCATACCAAGAGTTAAAGCGGGTTCAGGACCATATTCGTCTTGAATTTGTTTTAGCACATCTGGTATCACCGAAATGGATGGAACACCGTGCGTTTTTGTGTAGATAGAAGCAAAGACTGTACCCCAAGTGTCACAGTCCTCAATGTGTGGTGCGATTCCCATTGGAAGACAGATAGTCAGAATCCTGTGTTTTTCTAGCGGGGTGGTGTCAGGAAACACCGCCTCTATTTGGGTAATTTTTTGTGCCAACCAGAATGGTATTTGTTCCCGTTTAGTCGGTACTTTACCTAGGCAGGACTGGATGTTCTGTGGTGTAATTTTGTTTGTGTTCCCCTGGTGAGGGGTCAGCTGTGGAAGTTTAATCGCTGGCTGAATTGTTGAAGTCCGCATCACATACTGTACTAATTGTCTATGAATTTTTATTAATTGTTTTAGCTGTGTTAACAGCTGTGGTGCAGGCATCTTGTCGATGTCTGGATGTGGTGTGTATCCGGCTAGGACCGGCCACGTTGCTCCTGGTCTACCTAAAGGACCGAGCCTGGTGATGTGATTGTTATGTTTTAGGGCGCCATTAAATAAGAGCAAATGCTCTTGAAATTTAAGTGGTACTTCCACCTCCTCGAAAGGAGTGTACATTTCAGGAGGTTCCTCTATCTTGTAATAGTGGAAGTACTTTGTTACAGCATTTGCTGCTGGAAAATGTATCCATGAATAGTATTCCTCTGTCTGCCGATATTCGTGTGCCTCAATTACGAATATGACTGTGCCACCTCTAGGTGTCAGTCCATTTTCTATAAGTTTTAGGGTTATAGATCTCCTTTTAATGACCGGGATGAGTATTATATCCGGGTCTGCGTCTTGCATAGTAGCATCCGCTGCTGCGAGTTCAGTTGCTAATCTAACTGCCTCTCTTTCGTCTTCATTGTCTGACATTTTACTGTCCTGAAGGTTATTTCTTTTGTTTGCAGATCAGGTTTCTTATGGAAACAGAGATTAGATGCACAATATTTTGGAACAGTGTATCCTTCAACGTTGACTATACCAAGAACCATACATAGGAGTTCCCTCCTGCGAGGTTTTGGAGGATATAACCTTTCACCCACTCCAGACGTCTTTGGAGTATAATGGGAAAAGGGGTCTGAGTGAGAAAGCATGACTGAGTTACTCTAAATGTCTTAAGTTAGTTTTATCGCCCTTTCCAAACGCGTTGGGCGCCATGTAGTGTAGCTCCTATCATCCCAATAGGCTCTGCGCATTGGAATAATACCTACAGCAGTAAAGGCCTAGACCAGACGTTAACTAGGTCTACTACTGTCGATACTAGACTTAAAGTTTTGGGTTTGCCAGCTTAGCTCAGAGTTCACTAGAAACTTTCTCGAATGTTCAGGTAGGACTTAACTTCCCTGATTAGACAAGAAGGGATTTAGTTTCTGACAACCATAGAACATGACAACTTTGCTCTCCCCTAATCAAGAGTAAATCTCGAGAGTCGTGTGAACAAAAGGCAAATTATTTTACTCAGTCAGTACGTGCATTCTTAGTCTCATCAGATTGTAGAGAAAAGGAAGAGACGGGCGTGTTCAATAAAAAGGTGTTATTTATTGATCAGTCTCTTTTCTCATACATGAGAAATGGATCGATATTATTGCAATACTTATAGTTAAGTAAAGTGCATACATTAGAAGCAGAAGTATAAAATAATACTGTAAAAACATTGATATGGTTTCTAAGCCATATGATGTTTTAAAATGAATAAAATATATTACATACACATATACATTTGACTAAACGTACTCAACTGGTGTTTCTAAATACGCCTACCCCGTGTACCTGACCTAAGTCTAATACGTGGGCGGGAATAGAAAGTTACAGTTTAAGTTAAGTTGGTTTTTGCCAAGTGAATAACTAAAGAATTCTCTGCGAGGGGTTATTCAGTTCTGTACCTGGAAGTTAGGATGAATGAGGAATGGTATCTCTTTCTCTGGTCTCGATATTCCAGGCTGCCTGCGAGGGCTACCCGGATGCGCCGGTGCTGGGTCTCTCGGCAGGAGAAAGCAGCTTCTCTCAGCGCGTCAGAAAGGCGGGGCTGCTGCCAGCGGGGTCTGCTCTGCTCTGGGCTTCGGCAAGTATGGCTGCTCCGTCTCGTCACCACGCGTGTGTTTGCATAGGGCAAGATCGGTAATATTTATACCTTTAAGGTGCCGAGATTGACGTAAGGATGGACATAGATACGTCAATAAGGATGTCATACGACTTGCTCGTTAGCACATTCTTTTGCTGAAGTTCTCTGTGAAATCAAAACAATGGCCGCACGGTTTTTCCAGGTTGTCATAGGTTTGATTTGTTATGAGAACTCCGTATGCCTTATCAGGGGCTGGAGGAATATCGCTTGTCTAATTAGATCTCAAGCGTTATGACCTAATCAGATAACACGTTCCTGTGCCGTAGTGTGACTGCGTCAGATAACGGTATCTGCATCATGGGGGTTTTTCTTGCCTCATGGGCTGACTACTAGTTAACATGTTAGTTAGTTTAACCAGAATAGGGTCAGGAATAGGGGGATCGGTTCAGAACCTATAGGAATACATCACAATTTCAGTCACAATTCTAATAATGACACTTTTAGAAAGTTGCCGTTTTCTTTTCATAACCATTTATGTCTTCTGCCACTATCCTGGGTCATGTGGCTATGAATTATTCTGCCTTTAGGGTTTGTGTATTCCTGCCAGACAGTGAGACAAAGGGGACTTAGTGTAGGTAGGATCAGCCATCCTACTTGGATGGTTGATGGCAGAGCTATATCCAGCCTCACTTTCATTTCAAAGGGCTTTGCCTCTAGCACACACACAAAAGAACCCAATGCGAGTCTTTATTCATCACAGGGTGCTTGGAGCCTTGACAGGGGAAGGGAAGAACTTTCCATACCCAGATGTGGGGGTCAGTACAGGGAATACCCCCACTTCAACGGCTGACACTAGAAATAAATATTGGACCTCCAGAGCCACTTTTCAGTACACTCATGGGCCTGCAGACATTAGAAAAGGAAGTGTCATGTGATAAAAGACGCTGGAACTCTTTTGATTCCCACTGTATACAGTAAGCATGTGATGTAAGCGTTGGAGGGATGAGTTGAAGGCAGGCTTAGAATGTTGAGTTCTGACTTGTAAAATTAAACTTCGTGTATGGCATAGTTATTGGTGAGTGCCTAGGCTGTCAGGGCACTACAATTGGCAATGAGATAGGGCACCGAAAGCCCATACACTGAAAGCGCTCTTCCCGATAATTTGCCATGGTCCAGCAAATTGCTAGTGTGTGCCATGTGTGCTACAGGCAAAGTGTAAAATCGACACTGGTGCAGGAGGAGTCTCAGTGCAATGCCAGCCTGTATAAAACGACATTGAAAGTCTACATTGAAAGGAACTGAATTAAACAGAGACAAATAAAAGGTACTGTGTCAATACACAAGCTAATGCTATATGCTATACGGAGTAAAGAATGCTAAAGGCAGATACAAATAGGTTACAAAAGCAGCACACAGCTATACTTCAGAACAAATTAAATTGAAATTAATGTGCTATGAAGCAGAGATTAACCAGGTGGTTGTAAAGAAGCATTTAAGCACAAAACCAACCAAAAATCGTTTTTTGCTTTAATGGAGTAGTATATATAAGGTTCATCTACTTACTAAGACCAGTGAAGACTCATGGTCTCAAGGACGTGCTGTGGAGTGACCCCAGAAGTAGACCAGGGGTGGTACTTGTGGAGCTGCTACATCAAAGAAGCCACACTATCGCCAAAGCTGTTGCACAGGGGCCCAGAACAACTCCTTAGACTGCCACAAAATAGAGAGCTCCAATGGAGAGCCAGGGTGAGACACAGACTTCAAAATTAGTTAAGGCTGAACCCAAAGCCAGCATGTCACAAGGTGCTAGAGAAGCTCTGACAGATCAACTTCAACCAGAAGCACCTGAGAGACAACTACTGGAAATAGATGGATGGCATAGATAGAGACTTTTGAAGGTTTTATTGATGTAATACATCAAATAGATGATAAAACGTTTATAAAGTATCTGGGGAACATGACTGGTGAAAGAGTGGAAGAAGCCATGAAAAAGATACTACAAGAAGGTGAAGTGACATACAACAAATCAAAACCGCCTTGAATGTCAAGCTTAATCCAGTGCCAAATGTGGATTATGAAAGATACCTATTCAGTCAAGAGCGCCAGAGAACAGGTAAGACCATTGATGAGTTTGTGTAGAGACTGGATGTTCTCGTGAAGCATAGTACATTCAATTAATTTAACACAGAGAAAGCTACTCACCTCAGAGTAATCAATGGATGTCTGTCAGATTTCTTTTGATGACGAATGCTAAATTAAATTGAACTTAGAACAAATCCTAAAGGGTGCTCATGCTGAAGAGTGTGCTGATCGTCACCCGACTGACATGGAGGTTGGAGGAGCCCAAAGTGCATCAGTCATGAGTATGAAAAGTAAGCCAAAATACAAGGCTGACGGACACAAGGTGATGTCTCCACAGAAAAAGAGAATGTGTTACAGGTGTGGATTGACATTTCCACAGGAAAGTAAATGTCCAGCCATTGGACGAATGTGCCTCGGCTGTGGTAAAGTAAACTATTTCTTGACAACCTGTAGAGAAAAGTAGCAGAGAAAAGTACGTTTAGCACAGCAAGAAGACAAAATGGGCAACCGATAACTACCTCAGCAATGATTGACATGCTCCCACAAGGCCCAGCAGTCACACCAACTGAGGAAAATCAGCACCAAAAGAAGTCGATCATCGTCTAAATCATTGACAAAGAGTGCCCCATTCTAAATTTCAGGTGGTTGTGACAATGATAATTGTGCAATGTCTATGTTTTCCTCAGAAAGGCATGCACATGTGGGACTGCTCAAATGTGAGAAAAAACTCAAAGTGAAGATAAATCGACATGAAGAAGCACCAAACAAATTCAAACATTGACCGAAGATAACTCTAAAAAGAAACTGGTGTTCAATACCATTCATAATTGAAAGAGGTGCATCGATATATCATGCCTGAGGAGAAGTACCAAGAACTATCTCCGTTACCACAACTTACTAAGTCAAAGACAAAAGTATTCCCATGGGCTGCTTCAACGCCCTTAAAGAGTCAAGGATCCTTTGTAGCTACGATGAAATACAAGAAAACTGTGATACAAGCACCTAATCACGCACTTCAAGGAATAGCTTCAAGGACCTGTTTGCTGAGTTTTAATAATGCGACTGATATGGGACTGATATCAGTGAACTACAATATGAATGTACATCATGAAATTGTAAGTCAGTTTCCTTCGTTATTTCATGTGCTAGGAAAACTCAAAACAATGAAAGAAAAGTTACACATAAATGAGGATGTGTGCCCAATTGCTCAAAGACACAGGCACATTTTTCACTTGAAAGATGCTGTTGAAGAGGATTTTAATTTATTACTTAAACATGACATCATTGAACGCTCCACTGGTCCGACACCATGGGCTTCTCCCATTGTAATAGTGCTCAAAAGAGACAGTAAAGGAGCTGTACGCATATGCGCTGACATGCGTCAGGCCAAAAAGGCAATTGAGAGAGAAAGACATCCCAGTTTGCACATTACAGATATGATAACACAACTGAATGGCGCAGAGTTCTTCTCTTGACTCGACCTAAATAAAGGATATCACCAATTGGAGTTTGAAGAAAAATCCAGGTACACTACAACCTTTTCTATGCATATTGGTTTGTTTTGCTATGTGAGATTGAGTTTTGGTGTACCCTCTGCTGCAATCCTCTTCCAAGATGTCATTTGACGTATCATACAGCTTTATTAAATACATTTAACTATAGTGATGACATATTAGTTTTCGGAGCCACACAGAAAGAATGTTACAAAGCTCTAATGCAAGTATGTTGTTCACTGACCAATGCAGGCTTAACTCTGAATGCCGACAAATGTGAATTCCACAAGAAAAACGTACAATTCTTTGGCCATGTTTCTTCTGTTAGGGTAGGAAACCTGATTCAGCAAAAGTGCATGATTTGTCTATTGTAAATCCCCTCAAGACATTTCTATGCTATGATCCTTTCTTGGACTGGCCAGATACTGTTCAAGATACATACGAGTCTTTGCTACAGTCAGTGCACCATTATGAGTACTAACAAATAAAAGTATCTTTTCATTGGTCACAACAGTGTGAGAAGAGCTTCCAACGCATCAATGAAGCCATTGAGCGTGCCCCTGAAATGGCCTACTTTGATCCCAAACTACATATAGAGGTTGTAGTTGACGCTAGCCCTGTCGGGTTTAGAGCAATACTTGCACAGCAGTCAGACAAATGCCCATGAGTCAAGTGAGAGTGCGTTCCCAGCAGACTGAAAGCAGTCAAAGAAAGCCATGAGAGTCCCCACTTACCCAAAGGGACAGGGCACTGTATTAGACAATTAAGTCAAGTTTGAAATTCCCATTGGGCTTCTGTATCAGAACTCGAGTATACCCCACATTTTTGTTTCAATCTCATTCCATACTTCAAAATTCACCCCGATGACATCAAGGTTCAACACCACACCTATTCTTTTTTATATATATACATGAATTATTCTCTTTTATTTCTTTTTTCTTGTATCATATATCTCAGAACCAGTAGTTAGATTATATGTTAAAACCCTGGTAGTACAATACCAATGCCACAGTAATTAAAATACATTAAAACATTTAAAAATACATCATTATGTACTCCTTTCCAGCAGAAGGGTTGAGCTCTATTCTACAGTACAGTACAACTCATTACACAAACATTTAGACATAGACAAGGAGAGTACAGTAGAAAGTCACATATGTCTTTACAATCACCAATCTTTATAGATCATTGTTCTTGTCATAGAGTATCATCAAATCATTAATATATATCACGTTCGTCAATTTCTTCCGGATGTGGTGTCAAAATATGCATCAACATGTTCAATGACTCCTTCTTCAGGATAAAACATTTGTCCCATAGTCTAATAAGACAGATTCGCCTATATAAAGACATCCAAAAATACATTGATTTAAAGGAAAATAAATCTCTCTTCTCCACGTTCAGTTTTATTGTGATAACTAATTTCAACCTTATAGCTCAGAAATCGCATTCTATTCCATAACTTCAAATATTTTTCTTCTACTACATTCTAAAATGGAAATGAAAATACCGGTATTTGTAAAGCGCAAACAATTACCCCTAAAATGTCAAGGCGCTGTGGGCCATCGGGAAGATTAAGCGAGCTATGGTGCTGGGCTAACCTGCCGCCGGGGATCGAACCCTGTGCCCCGTTGTTCCGGAGTCAGCCGCCCTGGCAGCTGCACCACACCTCTTCCATTCATCCTAATGTCCCACTATGCTTTAATAGGTGTTCCCACCTTCATGTATCGGGGTTTTCATATAATTTACACATCTGTGGCCACAATCATTCATTCATGACATTTTACTTATATCCACTTCACTAATCACACATTCCTTCATCAAAGAATGAGAGTACTGATAGTCAAAAAACTCTTGGGGACACAATAAAACAGATAGAGTCTCCCAAAGGCTATTAGACCTCACATTTCAATATAAATTCTAATAAAAAAAGGGAAGCACTCACGTTTCAATCTTGGTGCTACACATGCAAGCTAGTCACGCTTTCCTATACTCGCAAGTGGTCCCAATAAAGAGTGGCCACAGCGGGATGTTTGAAATTGAAGATTCGAACTAGTTCATTTATATCTTTTTTAGCTATTGTCCATATATCTTCCTCATCAATTTTCAAACCTTTCAGTTATCCGTAATGCGGAAACAGAGCAAATACTTCATATATGACATAATTCAAATAATAATTTTCCTTTTTATTTGAGTCCTGTGTTTCTTTAATCTTATCTGGAAGCGAGGCTCTTCTTTTTGGAAATTTAAAAACCTAAATGACAGAAGGACAAAATATATTTAACCCTCTATCAATTGTTTAGTTATATAAGGTAATTTCTCCCTATTTCCCCAAATTATTTCAGAGCCCCCCATTCACCTGCCAATACTCTGACGCGGCTGTCGCCCTCCTCTTCCAACCTTTATCAGTATAAAAACCTTAATGACACAGGGAAGCTATTTATTACCTCCCTATCAGTTATTCATTTATATAAAACTAATTTGAAAACGGTTTTTTGTTGTTTACAAGCTATTTCAGAGCCCCCTCATTTGTGCTTGTACCTTTCAGTTATCGGGAAGCGCCTGTCGTCCTCCTCTCAGCCTGGTATTGAGATCATTACCACCAGGACGCCTCAACACAAAATACTTTTATTTCCTGGGGTAAAGGTTATGAACACAAGCCTGGTTTCATTTGGTTACAGGTATCTCCAACTCAAGTTAGTTTGTTTTCAAAATTTAAAAGCATACAAATTCTCTTAATTTGCTACTTATATGTTCACGTTTTTATTTATTTACCAAAGGGCTTTATTTGTATTCTTTTTTAAAAATTTTAAATGTTTTATATTCCTTTAATGACTCTCCGTTTTCTCCAGTGTCTATGTAATAATAATAGTAAATTCCCGGTCCTGGGAGTGTCTCTGAAAACAAAGTAATTTTCTCATGCCTATTGGTACTACTTTGGGCTGTTGTTGTTTCTCTCCTAGAACACTGAGGGGCTTATTTATGAGCGCTTGCGTCACTTTTGCCCCACTGGTGTGTCACTTTTTGTGACGCAACAGCGGGGTAAAAAATGCGCCATTTTGCGTCATATTTACAAAGTGACGCATCCAGGTAGATGCATCATTTTATATACCTCTGGGCCACATTATACCTGCGCCAGGTATAATGTATGCAGGGTGGGCTTTTTGAGGCAAGTAAGCCTCGTAGACATGACGCAGTAAAATCTATGAGATTTCACTGCATCACTTCTAGGACGCAAATGCGTCATTATCTTACGCCTGCCTGACAGCGGGCGTAAGACCGACACAGGCACATTGAAATGGGACTTGCTCATGTTAAATGGCCCATTGCTGAAGTTGCGTCACTTTTGTGACACACTCCAGCAATGCGTCATTTTTGCACCTACAGATTCGTCAGAAATTCTGATGTATCTGTAACTCCTTGCGACATGATGCGTCATATTGTAAATATGACACATCCATCATGTCGCAAGGAGGGCGCAATGAAAAGTGGCGCATCGCTGTTTTCACGCAGCGATGCGTCACTTTTTATAAATGAGGCCCTGAGGGTTTACAAACTTCCCCCTGTATTATTGTGGATAGTTTAGAGGTTCACATACATTTGGCCTGATGTTTCTGGTGACCATAGGTTGTGCTTGCTGCAGTCTTAATTAAAAGGTCGAACCTGCAGTTGTGTGCATCTTCGTTTGAGTATAAAGTTTGTTGAAAATGTAAGCAGCCCATCCAGCAGTGAAGACTGCTCCACCGTGAGATAGAGCGGATCTATCTGCTGTAACTGGGATTGTAGTCTGTTGTAAATATGATCTTGTATTAGTGACAACTCTATTTAGCCCTTCGTCTATGTTGCCCCTTCCCTGTCCTTCAAGAATGTTATAATTGTTCCAATGCCTGACATCAGCCAACTAGTATTCCAGACTTGCCAGTTGGAGTCTGGTCAGCTGGCGAGATGTACGATTTGTCCTATCTCTACAAATTGTAATTGTAATTGTAAAAATATTTGTTAAGCGCGGTTGCTGCCCGTAGGCGTCCAAGCGCTGAGTTGAACAGAGAAATGACGGAAAGGAGCTAAGGTACACAGGATTTGGCAAACAGCAGTGTCTTTAAGTTTTTACGGAACAAGAGGTGGTCTGGGTTGGACCGGAGTGAGAGGGGGAGAGCATTCCAGAGCCTGGCGGTATTCAGAGAGAACAGCCTACCCCCAGACCTGGCTCGCTTCACTCTGGGAACAACGGCTAGGAATGCCTCCGTCGACCGGAGGTTCCTGTTCGGGTGGTATGGGATGACAAGGTCGTTGTTAATGGATGGGCCCGTTTTCCAGAAGGCGCGGTGCGCCAGGCAGAGCGCCTTGAAGGCCACTCTCTGCCTCACTGGCAACCAGTGGAGACTTTTTAGAGCAGGTCTGGCCGACTGGGTGCGCGGAATTTTCAGCAGGGAACGTGCTGCACAGTTTTGCACAACCTGCAGTTTTCGGAGGGTCATCTCAGGTGCCCCCACGTATAGGGCATTGTTCGAGTCCAGGCGAGACTGGATGAGACCTTGTACAGCCACCTTTTTGGCCTCTAGGGGAAGTAGCGGGAGAACCTTCCTCAAGATTCTAAGTAGGCCAAAACATGTGGCGGACAGTTTTGTGGCCTGGGTGGAGAAAGAGAGTTTGTTGTCCAGCCACACTCCCAGGCTTTTAACACTTTCCTTGGGGATGGGAGGGGGGCCCAGAGCACTGGGCCACAAGGAGGTGAAAGGCACAGGAGAGGTTGGGCCCAGGAGCATGAGCTCCGTCTTTCCTCCGTTTAGTTTTAGGGAGGAGTTGGTCATCCATCCCTTAACGTCCTCTAAGCATTTTAGCAGATCGGCTGGGGAATGCCTATTGTTCTCAGTGGCCAACGAGACCACAAGCTGTGAAGTTCTCACCTGTTTCCACAAGAAGGTAGCAGCAGCGATTTATTACTTACTACATAGTCACAAGCTGAAGAAACAGGTGACAGAAGATACTGCAGCGAGCTGCCTGAATGTGGCATGAGTGATCCCACTGGAGGGCATTGAACTTTGTTTATTGGCATGTCAAAAGCATCAAACCCAATGGAGGGAGAGATTGTGTTACAGGACTACACTTACCAGAAGGCACCGAGACTCACAGGAGGCCCACTTGAGGGCGGACTTATTTAAATGAGGTAATTAGTGCCTAGCAACAGATTCGTTCTTCATCATGTGGCCCAGTAATAAAGGGCTAGGAAGCCCAACACGCATTAGGCCTGATGTTTCTGGAGACCATAAGCTGTGCTTGCTGCAGTCTTAATTGAAAGGTCAAACCTGCTGTTCTGTGTGCCTTCGTTCGTAAATAAAGTTAGACAAAGATCAGCACTAATGGGGGGGGTACGTTTACCAATATTTTATTGGTTTTGAAGTACGCTCAGATGCGTATCAGAAATCTGCCTTTATCAATGTCGGTGAAACGCAGTTATCGCTTTCGTTTGTACATCAATTTCCATTTAGCTGCATACCAAAAGAAAAGACAGACTTGCAGACAGTGTCAAATGACTAGTGGTTTTGGACACCATTACTAAACATTTCGGATATAACTGGCACATTAGTCTCAGCATAATTACACATCTTTCTACAGTAATCACAGTGATACAACAATACAATGCATTCCAATTTACTTACTTAAAACACATTATGCTACTCTGTAATATGATGGACTGTAGCCGAGTTGTGATGATTTAAGACGTTTTATTGAAGAATAATCAGCTTGAATCATATAATCATTAAAGCCCCACCAGGAGCAGCTCTCTTGCTGCTCAGCCCTCTCTTCCAACTGTCATCCATGCACCAGGCATCCCCCACATTCTATATTACCTCACACACCCCAACATTCCACCATTCATACACATAGGCTGAGCAGCAAGACAGGTTATTGAGAAAGGCACATGGCATCCAAACCAGGATACCACATACTCTATTTTCTGATCGTGTGAAAACTAATTATTTACATTATGAGAGTTGATACTTATATAAATATTATATTTGATTACACAGTTAATCCATATTTTATAACCTTGATCATGGTGGAGTGTGGCAATTCAATTTAGTTCCACACCCAAATTGTTCTTGGCCAAGAAATAATAATACAGCGGAGTTCCTCGACATCCCCATGGCCATATTTGAGTTCCTATATTCCTATCTATGATACTGTGATTACGCCTTGTATAGGTCCACATGCCATTACCTCATGCTGGTTATATCATTATGCCGCCCTGTATGGGCCTGTGTTCCCCCCATTTTAGCACACCTTGAGCAGAAATTTATTTATCATCATGTATTGTTGTCTACCTGTTGCATGCCCTAAATGGGAATACCTTGTTTGTGTGTCCTTAGTGCATGTCTTCCTTCTAATTCACTCTGCAAACATGAGTTCCCAATATCACTTAATCCTAATACTAGTTTTTTCTATACAGATTTTACAATACTTTTGTGTACAATCTAACTCAATTCCTAGTTCTTCGCTACTGTTTAACCCTTTTGATATTTTTGTTTGCATGTCAATAATATATCTAGATTTGAGTCATCTGAGTTTTAGTTCTCGATCCCCAACAGGTACCTCGTTGTGGTATATGGTCTAAGCAGAAAAATTTCAGTAAATTTGTGTTGCTGTTATGGTACAACTCAAAGTGCCTTGCAACTGGGTAACAGCTATCGTTATTAGCTATTGCACTCATGTGTTCTAATATCTGCATCTTTGCAGGGTGTATAGTACTTCCCACGTACCTCAGTTGGCAAGGAAATACCAGACAATATACTGTATGTGTGGTATTACAGTTCATGAACTTCCCGATCCTCTTAGGTTATCGATGATCAGGAAGTTCATAGGTAAGGACTGTCCTACTGTTGATGCAGACTTTACATTTCTGGCAAGGGTTAAACCCTCTCACTGGTGGCAATGACATTTCTGCCCGGCCACGCGGTAGGTGACTGCTCACTAGGGTATCCCTGATGGATCTAGATTTCCTGAATGCATTAATGGGAAACTAGGGATGTCCTTGCCTATAGTGGGATCGGATTTTAAAATTCCTCAGTGTTTCTGTAGAATATTCCTCACTGTGTTGGCCTTGTTCGAAAAGTTGGTAATTATCCTAAAAGAGCTTGATGTTCCTTTCGCTCCCTTGCTTTGTTCCTCCTGCAGTAGTTCCCTCCTACTTTTCTTGTCTACTCTTTCTCTGGCACTCTGTAATGTGCCTCTGATATATCGTTTCACTCTGAATCTTTTCATGCATTCACTGACAGACCAATGGTAATCTGTTTCACTTGTGGTGTTTCTTTTTATCCGAAACATTTCACCATATGGTATACTTTTCACTATTTTTGTCAGATGACTACAGTTCGATGGAGGACTGCATTGCAAGCTGTTGGCTTTCTATATAATGAGGTACACAGCTTATTCTCACACACACAAACCTGTACATCTAGAAAGTTGACCCTAGTGAAACTAATTTCACAAGTAAATTTGAAGTTGATTTCATTTTTGTTAAGAGCCGCTATATATATATGTATCTATGTATTTAGTCATCTCTATAATATGTTATCATTGGGTTTAACAGATTATCATTGGGATATGGGTATCCTATCCTTTGAGGTTTTCTAGAGCACATAAACACTATTTGTTCGATAATAACATGCTAGATTGCCCTGTTCAGGGAGTTTGACCCACAAGGGTATCTATTCCTACATGAACTCATAGGGTGCCAACCACATTCAAATATTCTGAACTGTGTGTCTCCTAGGTTTTACGAATAATCTATTCATTTGATACATTTCTCCAGTTCTTTTCTCATATTCAATCCATTTCTTACTGCATTCAGCCTTGAAATATAACATTATTCTCTCAGTTTGCGGTTCTCATCTAGACTGCCTCCTTCCCTTTTTTTAGTTATATTATCTAGAATGAACAACTTAAAATCCAAGTGTCTGTGCCCTTTTTTTGAAAGATGATCTGCCAGTGGGGCATTCATTTTAGAAGTTCTAATGGCAGACTTATGTTCTTGTATTCTAGTTCTTAATTCTCTGCTTGTTTCTCCTACATACCCTAACCCACAAGGGCATCTAAGAAAGTATACCACATTTTCACTTCAGCAGTGGTTGAGAGTGCTTGTTTTTACTCTTATTCCATTATGTTCTATTTCTTATCAAACTAGGCATTGTTCACAAATACTGCAATTATCACACTTATCGTTCCCTCCAGCTGTTCTATTGTCTTGAGTGGACTTTGTAACTTTATTTGTCATCCCTGTAGGTTTCACCTAAGTTATTCCTGAGGTTCTTATTACGTTTAAAAGCAAATAATGCCTTCTCCAATTATACATTTGCTTCATCATTTAGAATACCCCATTCCTGTTGATGACATTTTTTACTCAGTTACTGATCTTCAAGAAGCGACTCACAAACACTATTTTGGTCATCTCTTTCTTTTTGTTGGTTCTGTCACACATTGCGTCTCTGTTGTAAAATCTGGCCCAATTGAATGAGTGGGTAATAAGTTTCTTAGGGTACCTCTGTCCAGTAACTTATGTTTTAAAGCATCTGCATGATACTTCTAATGTGGATCATTTCGTCCGTAAATGGAGACATTTTCCAAAATGGATATTATCTCTCTGGGACTTGGGGTGAAAACTTGAGTAGTGGAGATGGATGTTTTTATCTGTTGGTTTACTGTATAGTTCCATCTCCAATCTGCCCATATTTTCTTTTATGGAGATGTCCGAAAAGTCAACTCTATATTTATTCTGATGCGATGTAAATTTTAAATTCTGATCTCTCAGGTTGAGCCAGGTTAAAAACTCTTCTAGTTTATCCTCTGGTTCCTCCAATATAAAAAATATATCATCGATGAAACAGTACCACTCTCCAATGTTTTCATAAAAGGGGGCCATCTCATTATAGATATGTTTCTTTTCAAATTCTCCAAGGTAGAGACAAGCCAGATGAGGAGCACATGTGGCTCCCATGCGTGTGCCCTTACACTGGAGAAACAACTGGTCCCCAAAGAGGAAGACATTATTCTTAAGGACCACTGTCACACATTTCAGAACAAACTCTGTATTAGCTTCCCCTAGGTCTACATCCTCTAGTCCTCTGCTAACAACTTCTATTGGGGCGTCCTAGGGAATATTTGTGTACAACGCCTCGATGTCTAGTGCCACCAGGCATTGTGTTTCCTTATTAAAACTCTTATTTTCTAGCACGGAAATGATATGCACAGAGTAACAAGCTAATCTACTGACTAGAGGGCCTCAGAAAGCAGGCAGCATGTTTACTTAATGGTTCTAGTAGTGATCCCAGACAGCTCACTATGGGTTTTAGGAGTGGATCTTCTTGTATTTTTATGGAGTTTAGGGAGTCCTAAAAAAAGCAGGTGTTTTAGGGTCAGTATTGTTGAGGAATTTAAATTCCTCATCACATATCCATTTGTTATCTCTTGCTTCCATTAATAGTGGCAGCCATTCTCTCTTCAGGTTCCCTAGTCTACTATTGGGAACTTTCAAATCTACCACAGATAAAAGTTTTATGGCACAACACTCCTAGTCCACTGTATCAAACACTACTACCCCCCTCCTCCTTATTGGTGGGCTTTATAGTTACATTTAAGTCGCCTTTTGGAGACTCAATTGTTGCTCAATGACATTTGATCAAGTTATTGGAATAAAAATTGTGATTCTTCCAGGATCGTTTGTACCCCATTCTCCACCATCTTCTCGAATACTTCAACATTCTTACCTGCTTGGGATATCAATAGTGTAAATGTGGACTTGGGTTTTAATTTTGATACATTCATGGATTGTCTGGGTGGGGGGGTTCCTCAAAAAATCTCTTATGCCTGATTTTTCTAAGGAATGAATTCAAATCTCATTCCAATTCAAATTTATTGACAGAAGTGGTGGGGACAAAGCAAAAACCTCTTTTTAATTTCTTTTTCAACCCTGTTCAGCACCTTCCTTGATGCAGTTATCAATTGTGCTTTGTTGATCGCCAATATCTTTGGTTTCTCATGTCTATGTATTCTTGTGGGGGTTGGTTCCATATAAATTGACCCCTCCTCGATTCGGGTTGTACCTCTGACCTCTTCTTGGTTTCTGCAACAACAAAAAAAAAACACATATTCAGTATTTGTTCCAATACTGGTACTTTCTTCTCTGCTGGACTTCTCTTCTTTGCTGCTCGAGCCTGAGGTATCGGAAAAGGTAACCTGTTTTTTGCCTCCTCTTGAGTGAATGGGTCTGTGTTTAGCTAGTCTGTCCCACCCCTGCTCCATCCTCGCTTGCTAATAATTCTCTTTTAGGAAGGCGTGCATCAATTCATAACTGAACTTATTAATGTCCTTTTCGAGTTTTATCATTTTCTTATGTGTAAGGTACTCTCTAGTGCCCTCTACAGTTTGATTGATCTCCTCTATTTTTTTATTTGCCTCATCTAGTGTGGTATTTCCTTGAGACTAGCATCTAGTTTTTCTATTGCTTTCTTCTCAATCACAATTATCTTGTGTGCTGTTTCTAATATGAGGAGCATCCAGTCTCTACTGCCCCTATTAGCCAAGTCTCTACGAATGTTTTATTTTCTATGAAGAATCCCAGTTCATTCCTTATTTGTAAGCCAATCAGGATGATGCCTGATTTTAAATATTATATTTAAAAAACAGCATGTAGTTCTGTTCTTATTAACGTTTTCTTCACGTTCAAAAGCGTACCCCATTTTTCACTATTACCTGATATCATCGTGAATCTATTGCCGCTTTTTGTCCTTGTATTAATAATTCTATTATTCTGGTCCTCGATAAATCCATAGGTTTTAAAGGGATCCATTTCATCCACAGTATTATCGGTGGTTCCCCCTTCTTTAAAGTGTGGTCAGTAAACACCAGGGTTTTACATGTTAGTTCAAAGAAAGCAGCGAGGAGCCCCATTTACCCAAAGGGACAGGGCACCATATTGAACTATTAGACTCCCTAGTGGTTGGTGGATGTAGGAATATATTAGGTTTTTATTCGTTTCTATGTTTCTTTATACAGGTGAATCTGTTTCTTATTAGACTATGGGAGAAATGTGTTTATCCTGAAGAAACTGACCTTGAACACAGGGTACCCACCGAAACACATCTATACATATTTTAACACCAAATCTGGAAGACATTGAAGGACACAGTAGATATTAATGATCTGATGATACTCTGTGACCCGAAATACGGTCTAGAAAGATTGGTGATTGTAAAGACACATTTGACTGTCTACTGTACTCCCTTTGTATATATCTATACATTTGTGTACTGAGTTGCCTTGTACTATAGAATAGAGCTCCTCCCTTCTGCTAGAAAGGAGTACATAATGGTGGATTCTTAAATGTTTTAATGTGTTTTAATTATTAAGGCTTTGGTTGTGTACTATCAGGGTTTTAACATATAATCTAACTACTGGTTCTCAGATGAGATCTGACAGATGTTCAAAGGAACAAAAGAGAATAATTATTTTTTACATAAAAAAACAAATAGGTGTGGTGTTGAACCTTGATGTCATCGGGAGTGAATGTCAAGTATGGAATGAGATTGAAACAAAAGTGTGGGGTATGATTGAGTTCTTATACAGAAGCCTAACAGGAATTTCCTATTTGACTTAATAGTCTAAAGCAGCCAGAGCCAAGACAGCGAGGACGTGGCAAGCGAGGCTGAGCGAGGTAGAGCAGACCGAGTGTGTCCTTCGTCCCTACCCCCGCCGGGATTAGATGGCCGACTCAGGCTCGGTCAGCTCAGGCCTTTGGAAGCTGGAGCCACCCTTGGGCTTTCTACACTCTCAGTGCCGGCTGCACTTGTTACTGCTTACTTCACCCTCCCGTCTCTCCTGCTCTTAGCTCTGCCAGAGCTTTAGGCGGGGAGCTCAGCAGGGGGCTTTTATGGGGGCTTTACGAGCTGCTTTACATCGGAGTTTGGCCAGCCCAGCCAGGCAATTGCAGGCTCAAGGAGAACAGGGAACTCAGAGGAGCACGGTCAGAGATTAGTTTCACCTCATTAGGTTGAGCCCCCTGATTGTGGAAATGGACCAGCTAGGCCAGGTGTTGCTAGGGTAGTGCTCCTGCCCCTAGTGCTCGGATAAGGATGCCCCTCCCCTTGTTTTGGGAGGATCAAAGCAATAGAACACCAAATCAGGGACAGCATTACATCCCCATCCTCATGAGAGCCTAGGTAGCCCTTTTTCAACCCTTCCACAACCTCTCAGAAGTTGCACTCTACTGCAGGAAGCTGCAGCAGACCACCCTCTTTGCTCCAACTCCGCTCCATCTTTTGATCCACAATGGCTCTTTTTGCCCCCTGAGCAATTTAGCTTTAACTAGTTGTAACTCTTTCCCCATCGCAATCCTAACATGCGATTTGGTAAGACAAGTGGCCCCCCTACAATAAGCTCAAAAATGAAAGTGGCTCTGATCAAAGGTTCTGGCCCTGTAGAGTCAATTGCAGTGGCCCTCACTACGTCACCATTCTCTGGGTCAACCACAGTAGCAGGCAGCACCACAACTTTTGCGGACCCAGCTAAGTCTTGCTCAACAAAAGCCGCATCTATCCATGAGGAAATCTCAATGAAATAATGCCAATCTAAAACCCACACCAAATTCTTTTTCCTTAAAAATCAAGCAGCTGCTATTTTTGCCTCGAACTCAGACATCCCAGGCCTGTCTTACCCTTTCGAACCAACTTAACCAATTAGCAGCCCATGGTCTCTCTCAAGGTGTATCACAGTACGTCCCACATGGCACAGACTCTTCACAGGCCATGCTGAATGGAGCCACCTCAGGTGCCCAAAAACCCTTGGAGTTGAGATAGCTACTGGCTCTGCAGCCAACGCCAGTCAATCTGCTAGCTCCAACATCAGCACCAGGGCAAAGGAATCCACCCAAAGCACCTGGAAAACTTTGTGGGCCCGGTGAAACCATTTTGCACCGCCCAGCGACCTGAGCCAAAATGACGACACATCCCGGTCCGTACTCATCATTCCTGCACAAGTTCATCTGAGCGCTGACAAAAATGAGAGCCTACCCAGCCTGTGCGAGTGTAGAGACAAAGGCGATGATGATAACTCGGTCATTTTAATAGAAACTACTGGAACTCAGGTATGACACTTGACCATACAGTAACCAATATCTTCTAGCTCACCCCAACAGCAGCCACAGGCATTTGCCCCCTGCCACACTGACGGGAAACAAATCAACAACAAATATGACAATATTAAACCTCACCAATATTAGGAACACCCGGAGCCCAGACCGGAGACCAGGCCTCCACAGAACCCCTCCTCGCTCACCTCCACAGAGTGGGAATCTAATATAGCCATGTACGATGAGGATCAGCTGAACTGCTCAAATTCCACTCTGCTGTCCCCAGATGCAGTCTTCACGGGTCCAACTGAGGGGCCAACAGTGCCACAAACAACAATTTCAGGACCCCCCACAAATACGCATGAGGTGTCCTACTAAGTACCCTGCAACTAACAGTAGAAGTCTTCAACTACCAGTGCATGAAAATAGACACTCAGATTAAACTGCTAAACACACTGGTCATCTTCACGTCAGGGATTGATGCAAAAGTTGCACACCTCGATAATCTAATAATCAAAAGGTGGCAGAAGTCTTGGAGCAGGCCGGTCCTTGCGCCTGTCCCCCAAACTACTTCAAACGGTCCTCCATTGGCTGCATCAACAGTCCTTCACACCCTGCGTCGCACTTGGTATCTACATACACAACAATCTCTCCCAGGGTTAGTCAACACTCACTCATGAGGCCCCATTACCACCAACACCAACACAGCCATTGGTAGGAACCACTGAGGAAGTGCTGCTGTTACACGACTCCAAGACCAGCTCAGCTTCTGGCCCTTAAAGTGGCCCTAATGCCACCAGTAGGGCACGCATCATGATCAGGGTCAACAGTCAGAAGGGCAAACAAATAAGAATCATTACAAAGGGCGGAAATAGAGGGACAAAATCAAACTAGGGAAAACCATTTATTCCTCTTCAGCAACCGGAGCAACAATTCCAAACTACACAGCATGGGAAATACATCGGGGCAAGAAACAGGACCAGAAAATGCCAACCCCATAGAGCCCTGTACTACCAATCTTCCGGGATCCACTTTACCTCAGAATGACACAGACAAAGGCACAGAGCTGTCCCAAAGGGTAACCCAGACAAGATCTCAAAACAATGACACTGTAGCACTACCACCGGGAACCTCAGAGAACACCAGAGCAATCAGTCTGGCCAGCACGGGCTCATTCAGCCCCAGTAGACAACCCAGACGGGATCCCAAAATGATGACACTCTTGCATAGCTACCAGGAGCCTCAGAGAACTTCAGAGCAATCAGTCTGGCCAGCATTGACACTTGAAAGGTTAGGCTCATCTTTCAAGCCGCAAACTTTTCGACAGGCAGAGGGGGGCGCAGGTTCAGTTTCAGTTTCAGAAACTGATCACATAAAAATAACACGCACAATAAGATCTGCACTGCACTCAGACGAATTGGCCTTGCATACTCAGTGTCTCAGGAAACGTACAAAAAAGATAGAACAACATCGGCCAGACAAGCACCAAGGACTTCCTCCTACACCACTGATGTTGAGTCACCTCAGGTCATGGGCTGCGCTTCAACTGAGCTCATAACAACCCCTCTCTCAGCACTGACGGCAATAGGACTGTCCTAATGTATTCAGTATACAAATCAAGAGGTCCCTTTGTTGTACTCAACTGAGGCAACATCCTTTGCAACATCCTTCGCCTACTGAGTCATATACTGGGTACTGCGAACTTGTCTACAGCTGACATTGCTTCGGTTGAGATCTTCCATCCATCCCAGGTCACATAAATGAAACCATTTAAGGTGACCTGGACTTCCAGCACAGCCACAAGTCAGGTTGTGGGAATCACAGATTTTTTAGAAAGCAGAGGTAACCAGGTTTCATCAAATATAGAAGTGGCCTACCCGCATATACTACTCACGCAAACAGCTATCAAGGTGCTTACTTCTCCTAACAATGTTCCCATTTCAATCTTAAGAAGTGCACAAAGCAAATTCGCACCGACCGCGACCCCACAAGGTGCCTCACATCTGCCGTGGTGAAATAGGGGTCCATTTCACATCAACAGTAGGAGTTGGGTCCAAGGCACTTTGATGCAACCAACCAGATGTTTATGAATGAGCATATTAACTCCAGCACCACCTGCCTTCATCGGGAAGTTTCACATCTGTTTCTGGAACATCAATGGCTTGCTTGACAAACTGGTAGATCATGAGACACTAAATTACTTACTTTCTTTTCAAATAATAATGCTGCAGGAAACATGGGCCAAAATAGCTCCAAATTCTGTTGCACGACCTACTGTTTGGAACAGCTTACACACAGTCCTACTCACCCAGAACTGTGATCCTCAGGGGTCCTCAGAGTCTCAAGCTGGTTATGAATATGTACATTCTACCAAAAAAGGAACAAAAACTGGCAGCAGTAGAACACCTAAGGAAATTACAGAGCTGCAAGTTGGTTCTCCTCCCTTTGAAATAATACTCTCCGGGATTTTAATAAGAACCTGCTGGGTACAGGTGAGGGTGAAGATGTCAGGCTGCTCAGAACACCTTCTGGCAAATCCCTGCCCAGGATTTTCAAACAGGATAAACATGGTAGAACATTGATTAACAAACTAGATTCAATGGAACTGCGAGTTATCAACGGCTGTTTCCACTCTAATCAGCCAGCCTCATTCTCCTTTCGCAATCACAAGGCGAGCATGCTAATAGACTGTACTACGCTTTTGAACCCCTTGTTCCACCGGGTCTCCAGCTTCCAAATCACCAAGAAGCAAAAGAGACCACTTACATAAAGAATTACTTCTTGCCCTGATCATGGACTGCCTCAAACCGATTGATGCATTCAAGGCAGTACCCACATAATGAACAGTAAGAAACTTAATTGGTCATCAGGTACTATCACCAACCTATCTGAGGAGGCAAAAGGCACGAGGACAACACAGTTAGATGGAGCAAGCACAATCCATATGGCATGGGAGCAATTTGTGGAAGATTTCGTGGCCAACCACACGTCAAGGGGGCAAACCCAGAAATGACAGCAACATCTTTCGTCCACCAGTAAACAAAAAAAACAAGAAATTTGAAGGGAAACTAAATCATATCCTACGATTGCATCTAAGAGGCCTCAGGAATGACACATTGAGAGAATCCCTGACCAAGTTCAGGTATGCATACAGGCAACACCTGTGGGATCTGGAAAGAGAAGCTTCTGCCAATTTTCAAACAAGCTCCTGTACGATCTTAAGGAAAAGAGACACGCCACGATTTTGGAAGCAGGTGAACAACTTGTACTACTTAATGCGAACAAGAACCTCAGTCAAATTCTCTGAAGGGACTTGGTATCCGTTCCTTGCCCAGCACTTCAACTGTATACCCAGCCAGAGATAAGACTTACCAACTTGACAGCCATAACTAGTCCAGCTAGAGCAGTAACAACACGCCTGTTACTAATCCAAGCAGCGACAATAAAGTAGCGGATAATGAAAAGCTGGAGAAGAGGCCCCAGGCTCAAATGGGAAACCAGTGTCTCTTTTAATTAAGATAGATCGTTCTGGGCAGTTCACTTGGAAGCAGCATATAAAAGCATAACAATATCCAACTCCATCCTCAACTCATGGAAAGGCTCAGTTATCGCACAGATCTACAAAGGGGGTATGGCAAATGATCCAGCTAGCAATCAGCTTATAGCCCTCATGAACGTCGAATTGAAGTACTTTGCTGTCTGTCTCCTGGAGGAATTAGAAGCCTGTGTCGTCAGATAACAGCCTAATCCTATTTAATGAAACAGGGTTCTCCAAAGGAGCAGGAACTTCTGCCAACCTGCTGGCCATATTCCTTTTGTTTGACCACCCGAGGACCACTAAGCAACCTCTATACCTTTCATTTATAGACTGCAAGACCGCTTTAGACCGAGTAGATAGAGGCAGATTATGGAGCCAGCTGGGATATACCCAACCACCTGCTAAGACCAATAATCCTTCTTCACAATAACACTTGGGTAAGGATTAAGCTCTGGGATGTGCTAACCTATCAGGAGAGATTCCAACCTATCTAGGGCTGTGACAAGGGTGCGTGCTAGCCCCAACAGTGTTTATTCTCTTTATAGCTGATTTACTAACTAGTTTAGCACAAGTAAACTCCTACGCCCCAAAACTAGGGAATGCCAAACTACCATGTCTGATATATGCTGACAACCTCACACTACTCAGCTAAACAAAAATCAAAAAGATACTATAGCACAATATTCTGCTGCCAACACCATGACCATCAACTTGAAAAAGTCAAAAACAATGTCGCTCAAACAGTCTCTGCGGCACTCAAATCAGTGGCACTAGGGAAATGACAAAATCGAGGATGAACAGGAATGCAAATATTTGGGTGTGCTTCTGGACAGTAAAGGCATGTAGAAACCACATTTAGAGCTGATATGACAGATGTTCATCTCCCTCACAGCTGTATTTAAGTGCATCAAAGTCTCCACTGGATCTTCCACCTACCTACATTTTCTGAAAATGATTGAGGCAAAACTGATTCCCACCATTGTATATGGACTGAAATTTTGAGGGGCAGACGCGGCACCTATCTGGTCTAAGTCTTTTGTAGACTCTTCCAATCACTGTTTTCTCTACCAGTGCATACATCTCCTGCCCAGCTATGCCTCAAGCTTGGCCTAGTCAAACATTCACCAACAAGGGTGGGCTCTTTTATCAAGCTTTGTTATAAACCAAAGGGTCCTTTGGGTACATTTAGCTGCCTCCTCTGGAAAGAAATGAATGGAAGGCCCACTCTTCAGCCCGTTTACACCTTGACAGCTCCCTGACATCACTAGCTCTAGCAGGCAAATGGGATTCCTTTAGCACCTACCACCAAAGCAAAGCAAGATCAACAAATGAGTAAAGACTCACTCATCGCCGTAGACAAGGGACTCTTTGCTAAAAGAGGGAACGCTTGGCCTACACTGTTGTCTTACACAGATATAACACCCCAGCCACACTTAGGCATAGCCATTAAAAACTCAACTTAAAATAGCCGTCATGAAATACTGAATGGGTTGCCTGCTGACACATTCGCATGAAAGCGCATACAAATGACTGGGCTTTGCTAGCTCTGTGTGTCAGCTCCTGAGACATTGATCCACTAGAATGTATCTGCAAATGCAACCTGGAAAACCGGAAAAGCATGCTATGATGCATTTGGAATCAGAAAAGCCTTCGCAACAGCAGGCCTTCAATTTTAGCTTGCTTTAACGGTGAAGACATGCAGCTCAGCTGCAGGCTTGCAAAATATATGGGTAAACTTGACCAGATAATCTCAAGTACTGCAGGTGTCCAGACCATCACAGACAGCACCATTACAGAATGATCGCCCAGCACAACAGACGTAAAAGCGACCATCAGTCGTCACAAAAAACATAAGAGACTGTAACTGAGTTCCACAGAAAGGAGATACAACTTTCAGACCACTATCTATGCAGTTTCTTAACATGTCATTTGTTGCATAATTCTTATTTTTTATATCAGTCTCTTGAAATGTTCTTCCTTACAAATCACATGGTTTTAATTGAAGTTTTTAATTGAGGTCTTGCAAGCACTCAACATCTTAGCACTGTATTGTATTGCCTCTTTTTAAAACTTACTTTTTGATCTTATTCTTAACCATTTGCACTTGGTGCAAAGGTTTTAAATTAACTGTGCACTTAACAAAATAAAATAAAATAAACATATTGTGGCATTCACCAGTAAGAGTCTGTCACAAACAGAACATGCTTTTCGCAACCTGAGAAAGAAAGTTTGGCAGTGATCTGGGCTTGTGAATATTTCCATGTTTTCTTGTACGGAAAGCCTTCCACTGTAGTGATGGATCATCAAGCACTGTAGACTATATTTGGTAAACCAAAATCCAAAATGTCTCCTTGAACTGAAAGTTTGTGTTTGAAGTTACAAGAATACAACTACACAATTATTAATCGTCCAGGGAAAGATCGGAATCTGGCTAATCATTTTTCAAGAGTGCCATTACAATGCCCTAGTAATCTATCTAAGACAGCAGAGGCCTACATCAATGTTATTGTACAATCAAGCACACCAGCTACCATGTCTTGAGAACAAATTGTCAATGCCATGTGACAAGATAATGACATGTCAAGATTAAAAGATATTATTGCTTAGCAATCAAGGAACCAGAGCATGTAAGTGATGAGCTTTCAGTGACTCAAGAAGGGATCACTGAAATAATATCGAGGGACAGAATATCGACCATCAAAAATATTGTTGACAAAATATCGAGAGACAAAATATCGAGTTTCTATCTACAAACAGGTAAGTACAAAAATATCGAGTTAAAAATATCGTTTACAAAAATATAGTTGTAAAAAATATCGTATTTACTAAAAACAGTGTTAAATTAAATTAATATTAATAATTAATTACTAAAATATACTTAAAATTACTTAAATTAACTTATAATAATTAAATAATTAATGAAAGTTAAATAAATATTTTTTTATTTCATATTTATTAAAACATATATATATAGTAACAAAATATAATAAAATAATACCCAAAAACTGAAAACTGACCCTGAACCCTAAAAATACCCCTTTACCCAAAAACCCACAACTGACCCTGAACCCTAAAAATACCCCTTTACCCAAAAACTGAAAACTGACCCTGAACCCTAAAAATACCCCTTTACCCAAAAACTGAAAACTGACCCTGAACCCTAAAAATACCCCTTTACCCAAAAACTGAAAACTGACCCTGAACCCTAAAAATACCCCTTTACCCAAAAACCCAAAACTGACCCTGAACCCTAAAAATACCCCTTTACCCAAAAACTGAAAACTGACCCTGAACCCTAAAAATACCCCTTTACCCAAAAACTGAAAACTGACCCTGAACCCTAAAAATACCCCTTTACCCAAAAACTGAAAACTGACCCTGAACCCTAAAAATACCCCTTTACCCAAAAACCCAAAACTGACCCTGAACCCTAAAAATAAAAACGAATTTTTTTACTATCTATATTATATACTTACATATTTTTCACTTTCTATATTATTTACAGTCGATATTACTTCACTTACCTTAAAAACGATATTTTGGCTGTCTATATTCTGTCCTGTCGATATTTTGTCCAAACGATATTTTAAACTCGATATTCTGTCCAAACGATATTTTGGAGTCGATATTATGTCTGTGCACCCTCAAGAAGGCCTCACTCTGCGAGGTACACAAAGGGTTATTCCTGAGAGTCTACGATAACAAGTAATCAATGCCCATGAGGGACTTCGAGGAATAGTTGCCACCACAAGAGCTCTCCATGACTGATCTGGTTTCCGTATCTTTGCGAAAGGGTAAAAAAGTATTAAAGACTTGTCATATCTGCAACTTTCGTTCATCTCAAGTCATTAAGCACACTATGCACATGTCAGATATGCCACATCATGCTAGGGAGAGAATTGCTATTGATTTCTTTGTTCTTCTTGAGAATGGACCACTACTTCTAGTCATTGTTTTTTTTTTTTTTACATATTTTATTTTCAGATTGTACAAGAGTTGCAGGGCTCTGAACCCCAGAGGTCACGGCAGTGTCAATTTATGCACATACCAGACAACATCCGACTTCCTTTACATCAGAACAATGCAACCACAATAGATGGCTCGAAATATTCATAGGATTTAAATCCCCCTCCTCAACTTAACCCCCTTCTCCTTTACCCCTCCCCAGAGTTGTGCAACGTCCACTGAGATCAGTCCATACCCATGAACCACCAGACTGGGAAACACAGCAAAGGCAAAGAAAGAAAAGAAGGTGCAACAGAAAATCCCAGTCTTCATACACACCCCAAGCCACCCCCCGACCTCCCCCGTACCACACCCAGCAAACCCGTACCAGCCCTCATTCCACTGGAATATCATCCACCTCATTTGGAGGCTCCCGCCACAATCCCCTATAAGCTGTCCACTGCTTCCATATTTTATAGAGCTTACCGGGCATTCCCGGGCAACAAAGATCGGCTGTTCGAGCCCCATAGAGAAATCAAGGCCATTTTTCCAGGCGGCCAATAAAGGAGTCCGAGCATCTTTCCACATCCTGGCTATATCACGTTTCGCCAATATGAGCCCCAGCAGCATGAGATGCATTTTGTACACATTGGCCCTAATCCCTTCCATCACATGTAGTAGGGCGAACTGTGGTGTGCTTGGAAGCAACCACCCCAGAACCTCCGATAAACAGGAGAATACCCCCCTCCAAAAACAATCGAGTGATGGGCATCGCCAGACGGTGTGCAAAAATGTGCCCTCCTCCGTGCCACACCGGAGGCACCCCAGGGAGGCAATCAAACCCGCCCGCCACAATCATACTCGAGTAAAATAGACCCCATGGAGGTACTTAAATTGGATAAGGCCGCCCCCGGGGGGCTGCTACGGCCTCCCTCCAGTCCTCCTCCTCGAGCGTGCCCATGTCCTCCTCCCATACCCCCCAACGCTTCTCAAGCGTAGGCGCGCAGTGGATGATCAGGGATTGATATATCCGCGAGATCTTCTTGTGTGATGTATTCCTATAGGTTCTGAATCGATCCCCCTATTCCTGACCCTATTCTGGTTAAACAAACTAACAAGTTAACTAACAGTCAGCCCATGAGGCAGAAAACCCCCATGATGCAGATACCGATATCTGACGCAGTCACACTACGGCACAGGAACGTGTTATCTGATTAGGTCATAACGCTTGCGATCTAATTAGACAAGCGATATTCCTCCAGCCCCTGATAAGGCATACGGAGTTCTCATAACAAATCAAACCTATGACAACCTGGAAAAACCGTGCGGCCATTGTTTTGATTTCACAGAGAACTTCAGCAAAAGAATGTGCTAACAAGCAAGTCGTATGACATCCTTATTGACGTATCTATGTCCATCCTTACGTCAATCTCGGCACCTTAAAGGTATAAATATTACCGATCTTGCCCTATGCAAACACACGCGTGGTGACGAGACGGAGCAGCCATACTTGCCGAAGCCCAGAGCAGAGCAGACCCCGCTGGCGCAGCCCCACCTTTCTGACGCGCTGAGAACGAGACGCGCTGCTTTCTCCTGCCGAGAATCCAGCACCGGCGCTTCTGGGTAGCCCTCGCAGGCAGCCTGGAATATCGAGACCAGAGAGAGAGATACCATCCCTCATTCATCCTAACTTCCAGGTATAGAACTGAATAACCCCTCACAGAGAATTCTTAAGTTAGTCACTTGGCAAAAACAAACTTAACTTAAACTGTAACTTTCTATTCCCGCCCACGTATTAGACTTAGGTCAGGTACACGGGGTAGGCGTATTTAGAAACACCAGTTGAGTACGTTTAGTCAAATGTATATGTGTATGTAATATATTTTATTCATTTTAAAACATCTTATGGCTTAGAAACCATATCAATGTTTTTACAGTATTATTTTATACTATTGCTTTTAATGTATGCACTTTACTTAACTATAAGTATTGCAATAATATCGATCCATTTCTCTTGTATGAGAAAAGAGACTGATCAATAAATACCACCTTTTTATTGAACACGCCCGTCTCTTCCTTTTCTCTACAATCTGATGAGACTAAGAATGCACGTACTGACTGAGTAAAATAAATTGCCTTTTGTTCACACGACTCTCGAGATATACTCTTGATTAGGGGAGAGCAAAGTTGTCATGTTCTATGGTTGTCAGAAACTAAATCCCTTCTTGTCTAATCAGGGAAGTTAAGTCCTCCTTGAACATTCGAGAAAGTTTCTAGTGAACTCTGAGCTAAGCTGGCAAACCCAAAACTTTAAGTCTAGTATCGACAGTAGTAGACCTAGTTAACGTCTGGTCTAGGCCTTTACTGCTGTAGGTATTATTCCAATGCGCAGAGCCTATTGGGATGATAGGAACTACACTACATGGCGCCCAACGCGTTTGGAAAGGGCGATAAAACTAACGTAAGACATTTAGAGTAACTCAGTCGTGCTTTCTCACTCAGACCCCTTTTCCCAAATACTCCAAAGACGTCTGGAGTGGGTGAAAGGTTATATCCGCCAGACCTCGCAGGAGGGAACTCCTATGTATGGTTCTTGGTATAAGTCAACGTTGAAGGATACACTGTTCCAAAATATTGTGCATCTAATCTTTGATTCCTTAAGAAACCTGATCTGCAAACAAAAGAAATAACCTTTTGGACAGTAAAATGTCAGACAATGAGGATGAAAGAGAGGCAGTTAGATTAGCAACTGAACTCGCAGCAGCTGATGCTACCATGCAGGCGGCAGACGAGGATATAATACTCATCCCGGTCATCAAAAGGAGATCTATAACTCTAAAACTTATAGAAAATGGACTGACACCTAGAGGTGGCACAGTCATATTCGTAATTGAGGCACACGAATATCGGCAGACAGAGTTATACTATTCATGGATACATTTTCCAGCAGCAAATGCTGTAACAAAGTACTTCCACTATTACAAAATAGAGGAACCTCCTAATGAGTACACTCCTTTCGAGGAGGTGGAAGTACCACTCAAATTTCAAGAGCATTTGCTCTTATTTGATGGCGCCCTAAAACATAATAATCACATCACCAGGCTCGGTCCTTTAGGTAGACCAGGAGCAACGTGGCCGGTCCTAGCCGGATACACACCACATCCAGACATCGAAGGGATGTCTACGGCAGAGCTGTTGACACAGCTGAAACAATTAATAAAAATACATAGACAATTAGTACAGTATGTGATGCGGACTTCAACAATCCAGCCAGCGATTAAACTCCCACAGCTGACCCCTCACCAGGGGAACACAAATAAAATTACACCACAGAACATCCAGTCCTGCCTAGGTAAAGTACCGGCTAAACGGGAACAAATACCATTCTGGCTAGTGCAGAAAATCACCCAAATAGAGGCGGTGTTTCCCGACACCACCCCGCTAGAAAAGCACAGGATTCTGACTATCTGTCTTCCAATGGGAATCGCACCACACATTGAGGACTGTGACACTTGGGGTACAGTCTTTGCTTCCATCTACACAAAAACGCACGGTGTTCCATCCATTTCGGTAATACCAGATGTGCTAAAACAAATTCAAGACGAATACGGTCCAGAACCCGCTTTAACTCTTGGTATGAAATTACTGAAAGACTTCAAGCAGGTCTCGGCTATATTATTAGCCAACATAAAAGGTGAAGCAGCAAACGTGGCGATCCGCCAGAGGTTAAAAGAGACAGATATAGCAGACCAACCAGCTGAAATTGCCAGAATCATAGAAAAATCTTATGAGGAACTAGGTAGAGATAGTTTAGGTGGAATACCAGTAAAACCGCAACTGACTGAAAGTCCTGAAAAAATATTTTTTAATAATAATTCACCAAAAAAGAACTGGGATGGAAACAAACAATCCAATCCTAAAGAAAAGAAATTCCAGTCCAGAGGAAGGTCTCCTAGGCGAAGAGAAAAATCTCCGAACCAGAGACAAAGGTCACCCCAGAGTGACCCCTCTGGGAAAAGATATAACCTTAGAAATAGGGATAATATTAAAAAACCTGATAGATATCAAGACATTGATACACGTCCCTCTCAATCTTTTCAGACTTCCTCGCAGAAATCGGAAAGAAGAGGACGATCAGAACAAAGAGAAGAGCACGCCAAGTCCAAAGACAAGGAACCTGCTCAGCTAAAAAAGAAATTACAATTTCCAAAAAAGAAGGTAGCCAGTATCAAGGTAGTTAACAATGCCGAGAATACTGAGGACACAACTGAAAAACGGAGAATGGGCTCAGACAATGCTAGACAGCGCAGCAGAAGTGAGCATAGTTCGCAAAGTCCTTATGAATCATCTGGAGACATTGGACACGAATGAATATCTTCAAGTGGAAACTGCAGACACCAGAGTTAGCAAACCTCACAAAATATACGAAATAACATTGCGTATAGAGGGAGATAAGACTAGGAAAATAAGGGGACTATTTTGGGATAATCTCTCCGAGGGCTATGACATCCTTCTAGCTGAAAAAGACTGGCCACCAGAGTTTGTTAGGGAGTGCCCTCATGGCGAAGAAATAATTATGCCTGCCTTCTCAAATCAAATTCCAATTCATAAAAAATACACACTTGCCAGAAAATGGGCAGTGGCTCTAGCTCCTGCTTTATATAAAAATCACGTGGGATGGGATGAGGACTCTCCTCCTCACAAAATCCAGTTAAAATCACAACCTACTGCACAAAGGCAGTACCCAATTAAGCAAGAAGCTAAAAAACAGGTAAATGAAATACTAGATCAGCTAGAATACCAGGGGGTGATTGAAACTTGCACCTCACAAATGAACAACCCTTTGTTTCCGGTCTCCAAACCAGACAATTCATATCGTCTAGTTTTGGATTACCGACACCTTAACACATGTTGCAAAACTTTTGCAGTGCAAAACTCACACAGTGCTGCACTAATGAATAACATAGTGCGCAAAAAATACAAAACAACCTTAGACATCTCTAATGGATTCTTTTGTCAAAACATAGCACCAGAGAGCAGATATTTGTCTGCATTCTCAATAAATGGCACTCAAAAACAATTCTGTCGGTTAGCCCAGGGGTACAAGAACAGCCCGGGTGTATTCTCAGCGAGAGTAACAGAATTACTACAAATATATGATGATGAAGCATTATCTTATGTCGATGACATTTACTTAACAGATGATGACTTAGATACTCACTTGAAAAGAGTGAACACCATAATACTTGGGTTCGCAGCAGAGGGTTACAAATTCAACTTTAAAAAATCCAGAATTGCCCATCTGACAGTCCTGTTCTTAGGATATGAATTATCAAGTGAAGGCAAAAGCCTGGCTGACAATTTCCTAGAGAAATGTGCCGTAATCCAAGCACCTAAAACACTAAAAAACCTACAGTCAATTCTAGGCTTCCTAAATTTCGGAAGAACATACATTGCAAATTACGCAGAAAGGGTCAAACCCCTTTATGATCTGATAAAACCAGATTTTAAAAGATCCAATTGGACTCAAATACACACAGAAATTTTGAGATCCCTACAAACAGACATGCTAATTAAAACAAAATTAGAAACACGTGATAACACACGCAATCTTGTGATTCGAGTCATCCCAGGGAGATGCGGATTCACATACCTGACCTCTAATGAGGGAGAAAAGGTACCAATTGCATTCAAATCACACTTGTACACAGAAGCTGAACAGAAATTCAGCAACATAGAAAAAATTGTTCATGCAGTTCAAACCGCAATAGCTAGAGAAAAAGATCAAGCTGACGGTAGACATATCACAGTCAGAACAGCTGAATCAGCCTTTGAGGCATTAACAACACCATTTCAGAACCAGCGGCAGCTTTTAACTTTCAAGGCACAGCACAGCGGTATTTTGCTCACCTCTTGACCAGCTTTCCAAGCCCACTCTTCGCCGCACCCGCTTCACAGGCTTCACAGGCCGCTTCACAGGCTGCGGTCACCGGACAAGCAGAGCATCTTTTTGTGGCGGTAAGGCGGCTGTGGGCGCGAGGCGTCAGCGGGGCTGCGAGCGTGCAGGGACTTCATTTCCCAGAAGTTCCTGCTAGACCGACGGAGAGCTTCCGGTCCGCTCTCCCTGCTGGCCCGCCCCCCGCCCCCCCCCACGAGGTGCTTAAGAGGAGTTTCCAACCGCCAACGTATGGGACACCATTTCAGAACCAGCGGCAGCTTTTAACTTTCAAGGCACAGCACAGCGGTATTTTGCTCACCTCTTGACCAGCTTTCCAAGCCCACTCTTCGCCGCACCCGCTTCGCGGGTGCCGCTTCACAGGCTGCGGTCACCGGACAAGCAGAGCATCTTTTTGTGGCGGTAAGGCGGTTGTGGGCGCGAGGCGTCAGCGGGGCTGCGAGCGTGCAGGGACTTCATTTCCCAGAAGTCCCTGCTAGACCGACGGAGAGCTTCCGGTCCGCTCTCCCTGCTGGCCCGCCCCCCGCCCCCCCCACGAGGTGCTTAAGAGGAGTTTCCAACCGCCAACGTATGGGACACCATTTCAGAACCAGCGGCAGCTTTTAACTTTCAAGGCACAGCACAGCGGTATTTTGCTCACCTCTTGACCAGCTTTCCAAGCCCACTCTTCGCCGCACCCGCTTCGCGGGTGCCGCTTCACAGGCTGCGGTCACCGGACAAGCAGAGCATCTTTTTGTGGCGGTAAGGCGGCTGTGGGCGCGAGGCGTCAGCGGGGCTGCGAGCGTGCAGGGACTTCATTTCCCAGAAGTCCCTGCTAGACCGACGGAGAGCTTCCGGTCCGCTCTCCCTGCTGGCCCGCCCCCCCGTCCCCCCACGAGGTGCTTAAGAGGAGTTTCCAACCGCCAACGTATGGGACACCATTTCAGAACCAGCGGCAGCTTTTAACTTTCAAGGCACAGCACAGCGGTATTTTGCTCACCTCTTGACCAGCTTTCCAAGCCCACTCTTCGCCGCACCCGCTTCGCGGGTGCCGCTTCACAGGCTGCGGTCACCGGACAAGCAGAGCATCTTTTTGTGGCGGTAAGGCGGCTGTGGGCGCGAGGCGTCAGCGGGGCTGCGAGCGTGCAGGGACTTCATTTCCCAGAAGTCCCTGCTAGACCGACGGAGAGCTTCCGATCCGTTCTCCCTGCTGGCCCGCCCCCCGCCCCCCCCACGAGGTGCTTAAGAGGAGTTTCCAACCGCCAACGTATGGGACACCATTTCAGAACCAGCGGCAGCTTTTAACTTTCAAGGCACAGCACAGCGGTATTTTGCTCACCTCTTGACCAGCTTTCCAAGCCCACTCTTCGCCGCACCCGCTTCGCGGGTGCCGCTTCACAGGCTGCGGTCACCGGACAAGCAGAGCATCTTTTTGTGGCGGTAAGGCGGCTGTGGGCGCGAGGCGTCAGCGGGGCTGCGAGCGTGCAGGGACTTCATTTCCCAGAAGTCCCTGCTAGACCGACGGAGAGCTTCCGGTCCGCTCTCCCTGCTGGCCCGCCCCCCGCCCCCCCCACGAGGTGCTTAAGAGGAGTTTCCAACCGCCAACGTATGGGACACCATTTCAGAACCAGCGGCAGCTTTTAACTTTCAAGGCACAGCACAGCGGTATTTTGCTCACCTCTTGACCAGCTTTCCAAGCCCACTCTTCGCCGCACCCGCTTCGCGGGTGCCGCTTCACAGGCTGCGGTCACCGGACAAGCAGAGCATCTTTTTGTGGCGGTAAGGCGGCTGTGGGCGCGAGGCGTCAGCGGGGCTGCGAGCGTGCAGGGACTTCATTTCCCAGAAGTCCCTGCTAGACCGACGGAGAGCTTCCGGTCCGCTCTCCCTGCTGGCCCGCCCCCCCACGCCCCCTATATTAAATCTTTGGCCTACCCTCTTTCGCCCATTTGGCTATATTGTTAAATTGTGGTTGGTGCTGCTAGTAATATTCATAATCCATAGGAGGTTTTATTTAGGTTTTATTGTCTATAAATATGTCCGTTAGGATAACCCGTAGCAAGACTGGTAAGGGAAACACTTCAATCAGTGGCCCAATGGATGATTTTATTACTCGTACCAACCTGGCCATTGATGAGGAAATTTCTAAACTGCAGACTCGTGTTTCTCTCGAGTTGGCAGCCGCTAGAAGATTATCGGAGGTAATTACTGTCTCAAAAAAATCTTCACTGGGGCACATAGCTACTGCTGTTACCCCGGAGCGACCTGCCATCCTCAAGTCATTAGTCGTGCAGGCAGAGGTTCACCAGGTTCCAACTCTACAACTTGCCTCACAGGTTGTAGAGCCAATTGTTGATGCTGGTGATACGATTCCACCTGTATTGTCTCCTGTGAAGAATGTTAGTTTTAATTTTTCTATCCCAGCAACTGCAAAAACTTTTGCTGACACGCAGGTCACCAGCACTAATTTCCCCGACCCTGTAATTTTTAACTCATCTAGAATTAATTCAAATTTGGGTAATTTCCCAAAAAGGAAAAAGACCTCCCGGTATACCTATTACGGGAAAAAGGCAAGAGTTGCGGTGGCACAGAAACCAAAACCGCCCCCTGTACAAATCCCCAAAACAACTGAAGGGATTATCCCTAAGGAACAGATACATTTAGAAGGTGCCAAGGGGGGGTCAGTACCCACTCAAACCTTTACCACACATCAAGAGGGGGGCTTAACTGTTGAGGGCCAGGAGGGGAAGGAAGGGAAGGACGGGGAATTTATAGGCATAGTTTGGGAAACACTCAAGAAACTACTCTCCCCTCTTGCTCATAGACTCTCATCCATTGAAAACAGTCTGTTGGAGATGGAGAAAAGCATTATAGCTTTGGCCACTCTTGGCTTGAGAAGTCTAGAAAATCAGGGCATTGGGGTAGAGGACTCGATTCCACAGGTATCTTCTTTTCCTCCACCTGTATTACCACCGGAACGTCCAGTTCCGAAACCACGAACTGTGGGTGTGAACCAAACTGCTGCATTTGTTAAACCTGTTGTCCCCTCCCGTTCTTGTTCTGTACCCATCCTAAACTCTACTGTAGTCCCTCCTACTAAACCATGCCCCACAGAATCTCGCCAACAGTATTCCCAGGGTACTTCTGTAAAGAATAATTTTAGAGGGGGTTACATTGATCTTCCCCCAGAGGCAAATGACTACGTGGTTGTTTTGACGGGTGTTTCTCAGCTTGAAAATGGCCACCACGAGAACCATTGGTCCCTGACGAACAAGACAATGCACTGGCTCAATGCGAACCGTGCAATTCCTAATGGTAGGAAGAGTAGAGTGCTGATGGTACGACGTGTTCCTTGGGTGGGCCCTACAAAGAAATCTGTGGTTGGAGATTGTGTAGTGGTGACCTTTGAGGACCCACATACAGCACGTTATATTTGTTCTTGTCCCAATGGGGAAGGTTCTTGTGTTATCCCTAGACTTTTGTCTTTTTTTTACCCTCCACCTCCTAAAAAACTACAGCACGATGGTTGGACCCTGGTACAGCGCCATCCTTGGAGGACTTATCCCTCCAATTACCAAGATTCTTTTATGTGCTGGAATGGTCTACCTACCCAGAATAGGTTCGGCAGCCTTGAGGAGGTAGACTGACTTTTAAGGCAACCAACGCCCAATGTAGAATCAATGGCCTCTGCAACTCTGATGGCAGGGCCTCTTGTAAGTCCCCCCGTAATGTCTGATCACAATCATGGACATATGGAAAGCTATCCAACTTTGACCCTAGCACATATTGATAATGTTGAGGATTGCGCTGGTGCTAAGACTAGCTTTTTATCCGGGGTACCAATTATGGACGCAGAAATAAGTTTAGATGACCCACAGCAAGATAGTGTAGCCCCCCCCTCGGCACCAATGTTTCTTAATGCCGAATTTGATTCCCCTGGCAGTGAGTCAATCCCACATCTGTTTTTCCTGTCATGGAACATCGCTGGAGTGGGCAAAAATCTGAAAGACCCAGAATAGGCAGATTATGTCGACACCAGCGATTTTTGCCTATTACAAGAAACTTGGGCATTGGATATCCCGCACAGGATGGGATACAAAACTTTTGGTATCAAGGCCACCCAGTCCGATAGGGGAAGGCCATGTGGGGGTTTGATCATATGGCTTAAAATTACTCTAGCCATAAGAGTTGATCTCATAGATACAGGAACCCCTGACATTTTGGCTCTAAAAATCGTATCGATCAATGGGGGTGAATACTACATTATTAATGTCTATAATAGACCGACAGGGCATTCCAAGGTTTCGTCCACCTTGGAAATTCTGGATACCTTTTTGAAAAGGGTGGTGGGTGAAGTCCCTGTAATACTAGGGGGAGACCTGAATTGTAATTTCGAACCGATCCTTGGGATTTCCGATGTCTTCCAAGATGAGGATCAAGCATATAATATCCCTCAGCTTGAGACCGTTAATTATGTCCCGTGTACCACTCTGGCGGTTCAATTACTGAGGCTAACAGTTGATCATGGCCTTAGAGCGTGCAATGGTCGCCTTCCCTCAGATCTTATAAAACAACCTACCTTTGGGAAATCGAAAAGTAGACTAGATTTTATTTTTGTTTCTTTAATTATCTGGCATTTTATGATTGATTTTAAAGTATCATCAAGGGTCGAGAGTGATCATTTTCCCCTGGAACTTTTTATTGATCCTCATATAATTAGAGATACCCACGGTCCCGCCTTATGTGAGGTAGTTGCTGATGTCCAATGTGAGCAGGCACATACAATTAATAATAATAGACGTGCTTTAAAATGGCCACATCTTTTAAGTGAGGGTAAGACCCTGGCTGCAGTTTATTCATTGTTTGACAGGACCTTTACACCCTTTGTAGGACAACCTTTGTCTACTGATAATTGTGACCACTTTGTTGAGCTACACAAGGTCTTTTTTAATGAATTAAGAGTCTATATGTCCAAATTGACGAGGAAGAAACAGCAAAATGTACGCGTGGGATGCCACGGAAAACTTTGGTATGACCATGCTTGTAAAATGGCTAAGAGAAAGCTCCTATATGCGATCAGAAGTAAAACCCAAGATGATGTTAGACTCGCCAGGGAGGAGTATAAGCGAGTCCAAAGGGTATCGCAGAAAACATGGGAAGAGTCAATTTGGGCTGACATGCTGTCTGCTGCAAAACATAACGATAATGTTGGCTTTTGGAGGTTGGTTGCTAATGGGGGGCATGCTGGTAGACCTGTGAGGGACTCGTTCATTGATGAAATGACATGGGTGACGCACTTTTCCAATTTGTACAAACCATATGATAATGGTAAGGAAGAGGAGCTCCCATGTTCACTTTCACTACCTGTATGTCTTGATTTTACTTTGGAAGAAACATATAGGGCAATTAATGAACTAAAAAATAACAAAGCTCCCGGCCCAGATAAAATATCGGGTGACCTCTATAAACATGTACCTGAAGTTTGGGCACCCTATATTAATCGTTTGTTTAATGCTCTGTCCATAAGTTGTAATTTTCCTGATAGTTGGCGCGCAGCAGAAGTTGTCCCGATTTTTAAAAAGGGAAAAAGAACTGTTCCCTCTAATTACAGACCTATTAGTTTAATGGACATTCTGCAAAAACTCTATGCCAAGCATCTGCTATTTAGGATAAATGACTGGTTGGAGGAGTCGGCTATACTTTCCAAATTTCAGGCAGGCTTTAGGTCTAAGACCAGTACGATAGACCAGGTCTTTAGATTTTGTTGTCTGTTTTGGAAGTATGTTCACATTCGGAAAGGTCATCTGTATGTAGCCTTTATCGATCTGAGGGCGGCATTCGACCTTGTTCCTCGCAATCTGCTATGGAGATCGTTAAACACAGCCGGTCTGCCAGAAAGTCTCTTGGTCCACATTATTGAATTGCACGCTAGAAATCACGCAAACATCAGGTGGGGTCCGAAAGGTGAACTGACGCGAGATATCCCGATCAAGCGTGGTGTCCGACAGGGATGCGTCCTGGCCCCCACCCTGTTCTCTATTTTTGTCAATGATGTGCCTGATTATCTTAATGCTTGCAATAATGACTCACCACAGCTGAATGGAGAGAGAGTGCCCGCGTTGCTCTTCGCGGATGATACCATCTTAATATCCCAAACCAAGAAGGGCCTCCAGGCACTCTTAAACTCCTTCAGCAGCTACTGTGTGACCAAAGGGCTAGAAATAAATGTTGATAAAACAAAATGTATGGCTTTAAATCCTATTAGACCGGATAGAGGGAACCTGACCCTGAATGGGGAAACTTTAGGTACTGTGGAGAATTTTACTTATCTGGGGGTAGTACTCGATTCTAAGTTAACATGGAAGGCTCAAATCGAAAAAAGTAAGGTGTCATACGCCCATAATGCAAAACCTATAATCTGTAGATTGAATGCTAGTACAAGTAAAAGTATAACTCCCGTACTTGAACTTTTTAAATTTAAAATTCAATCTGCAGCCTTATATGGGGCTGAGATATGGGGACCTTGGGCCAGGGAGAGTTTTCAAGGCCTTGATAATAAATTCATGAGAACAATTGTAAAGGTCCCAACCAGCACACCACTAATACCTCTCCATCTCGATTTGAACTTCAAACGAACCGACCACCTAACTATCATAAGACCACTAATGTTCTGGATAAGGATTTGGTCCACTCCGGAACTGGTAGATTACAGAAATGGTCTTCAAGAAGAATTGAATTTAGACTCTTTCAATTCCCTTCGGTGGTTCGGGCATGTTAAAAAATGGTTTGATAATCTGGGTTTGAGTTCGTTCTGGGAAAACCCAGAGAATTTACCAGCCTTTGCTAAAAATACGGTAAAAAGAGCATATTGGTGCTTTATGAACGACAGACATGTTCATGACAGTAGAATTGGCACCTTAACTAAAAATGTTTTAACCTTCAAAAGCGAACTATGTTTTGAATCCTTCCTGGACGAAATAGAGCCTCCTCTTGCCAAGACTCTCTTCCTGAAGTTCAGGTATGGGAACCTCATGCTGAATTCCAACATTGAGCGTTGGACAAATAAAAAACTGGATTGTCCTAATAGTACAAATGAGAGATGCCCTATGTGCTCAGATTTATGTAAGGAGAATGAGGTCCATATGTTGTTTATATGCAAAGCATACCTGAAAGCTCGAAAAAGATGGCTCAAACCTATGTGTGTTCTTTTAGGAACTAGATCATGTTCTACAGCATACAGGATCTTAAAAACAAATACTGCACAGTTCATTGTATTTAGTATCAGTAGGTTTCTTCACTCAGTTTTTATTGTCCGAAAGAAATTGGGACAGGTGCTTTGAAGATGGATTGATTTTAAACAGTGAACCTTGCTGCTAAAAATTGTATTTCCCCGCTGAATGAACGATGTTTTTGATTTAACTGGTGAAAATTAATTTTGCATCCTATTATTGAAATTATTGTCTTAAATGATTTGATGCATGTATTCTATTCTAATATATGAGCTAATGAATGTATATATGTGTGTCTTTTATGGCCGTTGGCCGAAATAAAGAAATAAATATTAACAACACCGTGTAATTTACCAACAACAACATTGAATCCGGAATGGATACAATGGGTGAATTCAATCACGACGGACAAAGTGTACTACTACTTTGATCCAGAACTAGAGGAATTAAAAAATCTAGACTATGAAAAAACATATCCTCTGCCAGCCGACATTCTGCCTTTACGACATTACGCCTGTGTAATCTATACAGACGGACATGCTCAACCCTCCGTTTGGGGAGAACAAGCATACAACCCCACATGTGAGATTACAAAAGAAGTGTGGCGCGGAGGTAAACTAAAACCTCTATTAAAAAAATCACACTCAGTAGAAACTAATTCAGAAAAACAAACTGAAATAATAGCATTAAAAATGGCGCTAGATAATGCGGATCGCGAATTCCCGACACTTATAGTGTCAGATTCATATTACTGCGTCAAATCATATAACAAGGATTTGCAGACATGGATTCAAAACGGTTACAAAGATGACACAGATGCACCAATAAAGCAGAAACTGCTCTGGGAACAAATAGCTCTTTTACAAAAAGAACTACCAAAGACTCACGTGACACACTCACTGAGTCATCAGCGTGATGGCGTTCACGTTGCAGGGAATTCATTGGCTGAAACAGCCACAGCGGCAGCCACTAAATCGGCTCCCGTAGTTCGAAAAAAGCGTACATTAAAATACATTGACGGTGAAACAGTGCTGGCGGTGAAAACGTCATCAAAAGGCGACTGCTCAGCGTTACCGATCAACTATCCACTCAATTATACATACATAATCGATGCAAACTCCGTCCCTTTTGCTCGAATCCCTGGAGTGGGAGATAGAGTGATTCCAAACATGGACAGGAGAAACTTGTTAATCGCAGACGCACATATGGGCGAGGGTCTCAGACACCTCAAACTAAAAGATTCTCTGGAAGAATTACAATCACGGTACTGGTGGCCAGGCATGAGCCTGCGTCACACCATGTTTGTAAAAAACTGCCCAAACTGCAACAGAGATCGCAGTGGGGAGAGAAACAGTTTAATACCTCGTCGTTTTACTCCAGAAAAAATCAGGAGTAAAAAGGAAGGGTTGCGATTAACATATACAGGCTAGTTTCCACTTATAATGTAGATCACCAGCACTCGGCTGACGTCCGGACTGTTATACAAAGATTTGCGAGTCTAAATGGCATATACGCTAAGAGCATGCTACGTTTGACCATTATTTTCACTCTAGCCCTCCAGCCTGAGGGGAAAAAATGACCAAATGAGTATAGCCCAGCGGGAATCTTCTCACTTCCTTCCTGAGGGTACAGGATGGTGTAAAGAAAAAACCAAGGCATAAAGCAATCTATAACGGAAAGGATATTAGGTTCGGGAGCTGGGTGGGTCAAACATCTAATAAGTGTCCAACGTAGTCTAAATAACTTGCCAAGAAATTCTCTGAAGGGATTCAGTCCGTACGAATTATTATTCGGAACTAGGATGTTAATCTCTGACCTTGACAGTCAGACTTCAGTGGTGAAAGAAAAAAGCTTTGATATCAAAGACCGTTTGGCTATTTTGCAGGACTTAAACAAAACAAGAAAAGACCTGAGCAACATAAAGTTGAAACAACAGCCAACAACCACTGAAGAACCACCACCTGTCCCAGCAAGACCTGTCTGGATTCCAAAAGTCGGGGATCTAGTCAGGGAGAAGATCGCGGTAAAGAAGGAATTTGGGCCTTCTTACAGAAAAGCAGTACCTGTCTTGTCTATCAACGGGACAAGATCAGTTGTACTACCGCCACTTGCTGGAAAAAAGGAGAACCGAGTTGTATCCATCGACCTGGTAAAACCACAATCATGTGGCCGATAACAAACAGTAGGCCAAGTGGACTCCCAATAAGTAGCAGAACACCAAGGTTTGCTACCAGTACAGAGGTCCTAACGAAGAGGCTCATCACATTCGAAACGCCTACAGAAGAACAACAAGGACTATGCAACAATGCAATAGAACTCAGACCTCTGAAAACCCAAATAAAAACATTTAGCAGAGACACACCAATCTATAATGAAGTACCAAGTGAAAATGCAAGAAACAGAAATCCTGAAGCAATTGGAACAATTGACAGAACTGCATCCGGCTACTTCATAAACTTCGATGATTCCTCTGAAGGCTTCAGTGAATCAAAGACACAGCCATCATCAAAAACCTTTAAAGATAAAGCTAAAGAACTTTTGAAACAACTGAAAGAAACATATCTGATTTCTCCATGGATTGAATTTTGGGTGGGTTTTGGTGCATTTATCCTCATACTTTGGCTCATCATGGTACTTACTTTGGGACGCTTCATTGAGGGAAAATATGCTAAAATGGACACAGCAAGTCAGAAAATCAACTTGATCCTCAAACCACACACATCTTCACACGTCGAGAAAAGAGAACTTTCTTCAGTCAACTTCACAGCAAATCCTATACCGGGTGGGGTAGCCTGGGACAACACTGACTATGAAATTTATGGTCCGGTCGAAATCCTGAAATATCCACACCAAATTAAGATTTCATTGAGTGACTTTGCAAAACCAAGCTCATTTGCTGATGATTGGGACTTCGAAAGCATTAATAATATGATGTCTGACTTAGTAATGTCTGCTAAATTTACCAAACATGATTATTTGCAGGGTTCTACAAATTATGATAGTATGTACTGTTATAACCACTATGGTAACCATTTTTAACATAGATCTGCACAACCTAGAAATGTTTTAAATTATAATCAATGGGAACATTGTGCAACCCCTCCAAAAGGAAGCTCAAGAACCTTCTATGACAAATATTCATACTTTTCAGGTTTTAACACAAGTAATGCTGAAGCATTTTATTTCAAATTGTCAAACAAGACATGGACAAAGACCATGATAACCAACACAAAATTGTTATATTCAGACTCATTCTTTGAAAAAATGAATACTTTTGGTTTTGATTATTGGGACAAAAATGTTGAATTGAAAAGTGTTTGGGGTACAAAAGAATGGCAAGTGCAGGGTATAGAATCTTTGTTTAGAGCCTGCATGATCCCAGAACAAATGATATTTTTAAATGACACTGTTCAACAAACCACCTGTCTTGGACTAGCCAAAATCAAAGACTTAAATAAACCGTCTATTCCAAAGCCAACAATGTTTAGCAATAGCTCTACAGATGAAGAGATAGACGTAAATTATGTATTAAACCAAAACAGAACACATCCTGATTGGAAACAGTGGTTGATCTGGCCCACAGATACTAATAACTGTCAAGACAGATTCCTGAACAAAACACAGGGTTTCAAAATGACCAGGCCAGACCCTAGATATCCTCAAAGACATCACCCAGGGATAATAACCACCTACAGTGTGGGCAAATTGTGCCTTCAATGGCTACAAACTTCCACACTGACAGAAATTAAGCAACACCTAACTTTACTTACTGATGGTGCTGACTTGCGTGATTTCACTTTGGGACCGCGCAAACAGCGTCAAAAACGTTTCATAGCAGCCTCTGTATATGCAGCATACAATGAGGCCTGGAAGGTTACTCAAATTGAAACAGCAGAGAGAATACGGGAAATTGACCGTATTAATTTGGAAAAATCACTTTCTGTAGTGGACAATGGGTTAATGACTCTGTCCTCCAGAATTTTTTCTTTGGACAGCATTGTGTCTTCAGCAATCGACATATTATCGCAAGACTTACTGTTGCTACAACACGGTCAGTCTCAATTGCGTTCTATTGTACAGCTTGGCTGGACGTTACAAAATCTGCATTCAGGCTATGTGCCTTGGCGTTTAATCAACACAACGTCACTATTCCAAATCTTTAACCTTACTGATAGACAAATCAGTATGGCACAAAAGGGTGCTGATTATACAATCTTGAGCATTGAAAAACTAGAAAGATTACCAGTGACAATGTCAGAACGACCTGTCAGTGAATGGATAATACATGGGATAATAAATATTCCAATCTCAACCTTCAGGTTTCAATACTGCCAAAAATATATACAGGCTGGCATGTACGAGAAATTGGGAAAGGGGTACATTAAAACAACATGGAACCTGCCCTATTCACATGCATGTGTCAGTAATAAAGGACAGAAAGTGTTTCTTAGTGGCAACAATTGTGCGATGTCACTAAGTGGCACACTTCTGTGTAACGGAATTAGTTTGCATGGAGCCTGTGAAGGGAATTCATACAACCTTTCATGTCACCAACAAGGCACACCTGCAACAGAGATAGAACCATTCTTTCAAAGACTCTATAATGGGAGTTACATTCTAATTGTAGACCGCAGATGTTGTAGTCTTATGCCCGGGACTCCTTATCTCGTAACTACGACTGCGAAGGTCAAGTGCTGTGGACGCTCATTGTTCCCCAGCTCCTTTCCAGACAGGGAGGCAAGGGCATGGCCCAATTTGAAAATTACTTCTATTCGAATAGATACTTTAAGCAGAATGAAAACAGTGCTTCTTCAGACGCCTACACGGCTCACGTCATCAAAAGAAACGTATGATCTACAAGTCGCAAGGACGACTGCAGAGATACATTCATTGTTATCAACTAATTCCCCCATACATTTAGCAGAAATTCTAAACGAAATCTTAAATATTTCTGATACCATTGGGGTCTCAAAGGTATTTAAGACAGTATTTTCGATGGCATTAACACCATTCAAAGCCATACTGGGTATTTTTCCAGATTTCGTCCATTTGATTTTTGGCGGACTTCCCCTGATCTTGGGACTAATTGCAGGAATCTTATTCTTAGTCCTTATTTTTCGTTATGGCAACCCATGTCACAGACAAAACTCTTGCGACAAGGGAAGAAACAATCCTAGCCATTGGATACCGGGACCGGATATCAAAAATCCGGGGACTCTCCCGGCTTAGAGACCTGAACATGACTTGGTTTCTATCATTTCGACCAATGTGGCAAAGATGTGTTTTACCTGTATTAAGGTGTCTGCTATGCGGAGAAGAATGCGTGTTAGACACCTGTCTGACGCTACAATCGGATGCGCCAATGGATGCAGAAACATTGTTGAGCCCGATCAAGGTTCATGCTTTGTGCTGCCCTCAAAGGCTACCAATCCTGATGACGGCATTCGTGGAAGCTTCACCACTACGATTGATGGGTAGTGAAGTTCAAGATGAAAGCAGCATCGATCAGGTACGACCTTCTGTCAGCAATGCGAATCAGAATGTCAATGGAGACAATCATGCGCACGAATGCATGATTACACCTATTTCCGAGTTAGTGGAACTTTCCCAGGAAGCTGTTGACAGTTTTTTCGAAAGCCTAAATTAGAGACTTTTGAGCAAGCTCGCACACGGCGTTCCCTGAATTCGGCCTTCAACTTTAAAAATAAAGTCACATGAACAATTTTACCTCCAGTTCACGGACAGCAATTTTTCCAGCAGCCCCAAATGTTTTTACAAATTTTCGGGACACTTATCTTCTGCTTAAAGTAGGAACTATTCTTAAAGAACTAAAATTTCTAATTTTGGATAGCTTATAGACATTAGCTGCCCGCTGGTATGTTCATTGTTATTTTATTCTGTGATGGAATGGTCTCGAACTTTTTTCTGTATTAAGAGCCATTTCATGTGTAATTTCTCATATACCAAATAAGCAATAATGTATACAAATGCGTGATTACTTTAGCATTATTCCATAGCTTGAGTGCATACAATACATATGACTGCAATTTTTCAGTATATTTGAAAATTTCGAAATGCATTTATGTATTTTGGGGTGGTAAGGTATGCACTATACTCTATAGTATGTTGTACTATGTTATACTATGCATAGATTAGTAAATATGACCATAGTTAGCGTGGAGTGGGTGTGATGTATTCCTATAGGTTCTGAATCGATCCCCCTATTCCTGACCCTATTCTGGTTAAACAAACTAACAAGTTAACTAACAGTCAGCCCATGAGGCAGAAAACCCCCATGATGCAGATACCGTTATCTGACGCAGTCACACTACGGCACAGGAACGTGTTATCTGATTAGGTCATAACGCTTGCGATCTAATTAGACAAGCGATATTCCTCCAGCCCCTGATAAGGCATACGGAGTTCTCATAACAAATCAAACCTATGACAACCTGGAAAAACCGTGCGGCCATTGTTTTGATTTCACAGAGAACTTCAGCAAAAGAATGTGCTAACGAGCAAGTCGTATGACATCCTTATTGACGTATCTATGTCCATCCTTACGTCAATCTCGGCACCTTAAAGGTATAAATATTACCGATCTTGCCCTATGCAAACACACGCGTGGTGACGAGACGGAGCAGCCATACTTGCCGAAGCCCAGAGCAGAGCAGACCCCGCTGGCGCAGCCCCGCCTTTCTGACGTGCTGAGAACGAGACGCGCTGCTTTCTCCTGCCGAGAATCCAGCACCGGCGCTTCTGGGTAGCCCTCGCAGGCAGCCTGGAATATCGAGACCAGAGAGAGAGATACCATCCCTCATTCATCCTAACTTCCAGGTACAGAACTGAATAACCCCTCACAGAGAATTCTTAAGTTAGTCACTTGGCAAAAACAAACTTAACTTAAACTGTAACTTTCTATTCCCGCCCACGTATTAGACTTAGGTCAGGTACACGGGGTAGGCGTATTTAGAAACACCAGTTGAGTACGTTTAGTCAAATGTATATGTGTATGTAATATATTTTATTCATTTTAAAACATCTTATGGCTTAGAAACCATATCAATGTTTTTACAGTATTATTTTATACTATTGCTTTTAATGTATGCACTTTACTTAACTATAAGTATTGCAATAATATCGATCCATTTCTCTTGTATGAGAAAAGAGACTGATCAATAAATACCACCTTTTTATTGGAAACGCCCGTCTCTTCCTTTTCTCTACAATCTGATGAGACTAAGAATGCACGTACTGACTGAGTAAAATAAATTGCCTTTTGTTCACACGACTCTCGAGATATACTCTTGATTAGCGGAGAGCAAAGTTGTCATGTTCTATGGTTGTCAGAAACTAAATCCCTTCTTGTCTAATCAGGGAAGTTAAGTCCTCCTTGAACATTCGAGAAAGTTTCTAGTGAACTCTGAGCTAAGCTGGCAAACCCAAAACTTTAAGTCTAGTATCGACAGTAGTAGACCTAGTTAACGTCTGGTCTAGGCCTTTACTGCTGTAGGTATTATTCCAATGCGCAGAGCCTATTGGGATGATAGGAACTACACTACACTTGGTTTCCAAGTCCCCCATAAAAACGTTCGCCTCCAGTGGGCTAAACTCAGGCAGGAAGTCGAGGCCCTCCGGGCTAATGGAAAGCGCATGGCGAAGCTGAAGGTACCGATAAAACTGGGACCAGGGTATGCCGTATTCCACCTGTAGATCCTGGAAGGACCTGAGGGACCCGTCCCGCACCACGTCTCCCAGGGTGGAGATGCAGATGGCATCCCACCCCCTAAAGCCCTGGCAGGCGCCCATTGTGCCACAGGGGAGTCACCCCGGTCAGGGTGTTCCACCACCCCATTCGCTTCAATGACTGCCGCCAGATTTGAAAGACAACCTGTGTCGCCGGTGGTAACTTACCGAGCAGCGCCGCTGCATAGAGTATCGTGTGAAGGGTGTGAGACCCCATAAGGTGTCGCTCCAGCGCATAAGCTGGATCCCCCCTGTCCCCATACCACCACTCATTTATAACTAAGAGATGCGAGGCCTGGTAATATGAAAGAATATCTGAGGTCACCAGCCCGCCACAGTAGGTGGAAAGAAAGCAAGTGCGTAATGCTACGCGCACTGCCCCCCCCAAAGAAATTGCCCCAAAACAGAATTCACCAACCTAAACCATTTGGGCGCATTCGGATATGGGTGATTCTGCAGCTGGTACAGCAGGCGGGGGAGCGCAACCATCTTAAAGATCGCCAGCCTACCATATATTGTGCATGTGCGACCAGGTCTTTATATCTGCACGAACGTGCTCCTAAACCGGCACCAAGTTCCGCTCCCAAGAAATGGCTGGCACATCTGACAGGAAGACACCCAGATATCTGAGACCCCCCACCGCCACCTGCAATGCAGACGCCCATGCGCCCGCATACCCCGGAGCACCCACAACGTGGACTTTCGGGAGTTCATATACAGCCTGGTCTTTTCCCTGAAAATGTGCATAATCTCCAATATTCGCGGCCCCGATCTATCCAACTCAGTTAGAAAGAAGAGGACATCGTCCGCATACAATGCGATCTTATCAGAGAGACCCGGAGCCCACTCAAGCCCCTTTAGCTGTGCATCAATGCGCACCCAGGCCGCCAATGGTTCCGTGGCTAGGGCAAATAAATATGGCGACAGGGGGCACCCCTGTCTGGTGCCCCGCCGAATAGGGAAGCTGGACAAGACCGCTCCCGCCACACGCACCGGCGCTGACAAATCAGTGTAAAGAAGCGTCAGATACGACAGAAAGCTTGGGCCTAAGTTAAGGCAGTGTAGAAAGGCAAACAAGTAGACTCAACTCAAGGAGTTGAAAGCCCTGTCCATATCTGCTAGCAGGAGTGCAGCCGGCTCCCCGGTTCGGCGCACTGCCGCCAGTGCCATGTGCGCCCGCCTGATATTGTGTCGCATCGCCCTCTGGGGCATGAACCCGGCCTGATCCGGGTGCACCAAGACCGATATATGTGGCAGGAGACGGTTAGCCAATTCTTTGGCCAAGACTTTGTCCTCCACATTGAGAAGAGAAATGGGACGGTAGGAGGCGTGCTGCTCCGGGGGCCGACCAGGCTTGTGGAACATCACCACCTCCGCATGCATCCGGGGGGAGCCGTCCGGCTTTCCTGGCCTCCTCCAACGCCTCCAAATAGTAAGAGCCTAGCTGTACGTTATACCGGCGAAAGAACTCACTGGGAAACCCATTACTTAAGACTTAAGCTCTCCCAAGGCCCTACTCAGTTCCTCATCCGAGAGGAGGAGCTCCAATTCTTGACGCGTTTCATCTGACACCACCCTAGGTGGGAGATCTGCAATGAATTTGTCGACCGTGTCCTCCGGCAGACATTCCCAAGGGGCATAGAGGTCCGCATAGTAAGCGGCAAAGCTCTCCGCAATGACCTTAGGGTCCGTCTGTGGAACTCCACACTCATCCAACACCCTCAGCAGTGCCTGGGGATGGAAAGCCCCCTGGCAGAGCCGATGTAGCACCTTATTCGACTTGTCGCCCCATTGACAGATTCTGCTCCGTGATGCCAGCCATATCTGTCGGGCCTCATCCAGTATTTACGAGGCATAGGACTGCTGCCCCTGAAGTAATAGGCGCACAGCCGGCCCCCCATTCTCCTCCCGGCTCCGATGCTCCAACACTACCACTTCCGCCTCAGCCCGAACCAATTCCTCACGCCGCCTCCTACGGGCCTCCACGCACCATGCTATGTCCACCCCATGCAGTGTGGGCTTCAACGCCTCCCACAATGTCACGGGGCTGGAGACTGACCCCACATTAGCGGTGAGATAGTCCGCGACTGCCCCCCTCATGTGCCTCTCGTATCCCCCATTCTGCAGGTTCCACACAGAGAGGCGCCACTGAAAGGGCTCCCCACCCACCACGGAGGCCATGTCCCGCATGTCAGCCCACAATGTGAGTAGCCGCTCTACCAAAGCCCACTGCAACGGGGGAGGCTTATACACAACCCAGCACTATTAGGTCCCCCCCAATCGCGCCTCGGAGAAAAAGATACCGCCCCTGCGCATCCACCCACTGCTGCTCATGTACGTACGGGACCCTGCGGTGTATTAAAATTGCTACTCCCCTGGATCCCAGTGTGAATCCTGCTTGAAAGATCTGCTGAAAGCCAAACCGCTGTAAACACAGGACCTTGGAGCCCATCAGATGGGTTTCTTGTAAGAAAAGGATATCGGCTTTGGCCCTCTTCGCCTGACGCAGGACAGCCCCACGCTTGATTTTGTCCAGGACCCCACGCACATTCCGGCTGACAATGCGGAGGGCACCCGGGGACACCTGCCCTATTACAGCCCCACTAGGCATCGAGCAGCATGTAGTAACATAACACGGAGACTGGACCCTGACGGTGTGTGTGTGTCTTAATATACCCAGTGAGACAGCGCAACTTGTACCCCCATCAAAACCCCTCCCCACCGCCCCCAACAACAAGCCCCAACCCCAACCCTTCACCGCCCCTCCCCATACCTCACAAACATTGAAGTTTCTGTAGCGGCAAGACTAGTCCCCAGACTCCAACGGGGAAAAGAGGACTGCCCTGACCAATGATCCCCAACTCACAGCCCACGTCCTCTGGGCAAACCTCCAAACAGCACAAGCTGGACTGAGAGACCAGCCCCTTACATGACTCCCCACAACAACGACAACAATAGCACCGGAGCACCCTTAGGACTTCACTCATCAGGGTTCAAGAGTACAAGTCTCCGAGGTAGAGGTCCCCCAAGAGGAAGCGCTGCAGTACTTGGACCTCTGCCGGGACCTCGATCGTCTGCTGCCCTTCTGTCGCTGACTCCGGAGACCCCTCCCAACCCCCTCGCCCGAAGAGGGATCTGAATCTCTTCCTGGTGGCGTATGCGGCTGCACCCGCACAGTCTCATCCGTCCACTTAAAGACCTCCTCAGGGGTGTCGAAGAAGTGAGTGCGGGAGTGAAAGACCACCCGCAGGCACGCTGGGAAGAGTAAGGCATAGGGAAGCTTAAGGTCGCGCAAACGGGCCTTCGCTGCCATGAAGGACAGGCGCTGCTGCTGGACCAGCCTTGTGTAATCTGAAAAGATAAGGATGCACGCGTTTTTATATTGCAGGGGTTCTTTGATCCTCGCGTGCTTCAGGATAGCGTCCCAATCCAGGTAGTTCAACATCTTGGCAATTACAGGTCGGGGGCGAGCCCCCATCGGAGGCTTCTGCATTAATGCCCTGTGGGCCCTCTCCACTATGAAACATCGGGATATGGCCTCCAGGGGAAGCCAGCCCTCCAGCTAGTGCGTCAGAAACTGTTCCATGTTGCCCTCCTCGCAGCCTTCCAGGAACACCACAAAACAGAGGTTGTAGCGACGGGTCATCCCTTCTGCGTCCTTCACTCGAAGCGCGAGGCCCTCCTGGACCGACTCCATCTTTGCTACTTCCTGGTTTAGGACCGTGACATCATTCTCAACCCCAGAAATCCGGGTCTCCGCCTCCGTGATACGGCCACCATGTTGAGTATGTCCTGCCGCAACAGCGTAACGTCCACGCCAACTGCCCCAATTTTTGCGTCCAACATGTCCCTAAACTGGGTGATAGCGGCCATGAGGGCCGCATTGTCCGACACAGCACCCGGCGCCCCCCTGGAGGCCCCAACCGCCGCCCCCGGGCCAGTGAACTTGTCGATAGGGCCCTGCTTGGTCGATCCTGCTCCTCCCCTGTCACGTGTCATGGCTGCACCCGGGGTCCCCTCTGGAACCCCAAAGGGGGGGCCTGATAAGGCGTAAGCGCAGGGTGCCCCCCAAGATCCACAATCAGCTCCGGAGGGGAGGGGAGGAAAACAAAGAGGGAAGAAAGCGACTCAGAATCAGTCACTGAGCTGCCATGCCCCCCCCCCTCAGCAGCCTGAACCAGCCGCCGAACCTCCCTCACCACCTCCCACCGTTGGGAGGCCGAAACTAGCACACCAAGGATCTCAATCCAGTAAAAGGGCAGAGAGACCACCCCTCAGAGGTCAGTCGCCAAATCCTAGAGTTCTGCCCCCTGCGGCCCGATCCCACCGCAGGTCCCCCTCTGAACCCCCAAGGAAATGTGGGCCCCACTGGAGCACCAAGCAACAGTCACAGGCCTCAGAGGCAGGGGCAACCTGAACCAGCCACGGGCCTCCCAGTGGCCCCCCGTGGGCCGACTGCTCCGCCAAATCCCAAGGGAACAAGGTGGGGAGGGGGGGCCTGCATTGCAGCCCACCGACAGAGCGCCCCCCTGCAACCTCCAATCACGCCACCAACCGCACCAGCCTCACCTGCACGGCCCGATCAAGCCGTCGAGACAGGGAGCCCATCGACATTCCAGGCCAAGTCAAGGGACCAGGGGGCAGATCTCCACACCCCCCTACAGCCGTCCAGGTCCTCCTCAATTATTAGGGCCAACACTGGCCCGTCGCTTCCCTGGCCTGCAGGCCCGACACGCTGCGCGCCCACAGCCTCCTCCAGTCATCCCTGGTGCAAGTCCCCGTGCCCTCTGCCACGAGGCACAGGCCTCACTGCCAGCACCAAGAGCCCACCACGGGCCTTCCAATTTCCCCCCCCCCGCGCGGGCCGATCGCACCGCAGAGTCCCCGCTGCACCCCGAGCTAGCAGGGGGGGGGGGCACAGCCTCCCAGCACAGCTGCCCCTCTCCTCCGCAAAGCACTGCACCGGCCGCCCCAGCCACCAGAGGGGGAGACTTAACTCACCTGCTCGGCCCGATCCGGCGGCAATTCTAGTCATTGTTAATTAATACTCCTGTTTTCCATTGGTGGAAGACCTTTCATCTACTACACATGAAAAGGTCATTCAAAAACTAGATGGCATCTATGCGACATGGGGTGTACCTCCAGTACTAAGTCTGAGAACGCCTCACCTTTTATTGGTCGAGAATTTGAAGGATTTCTAAAGCACCTCAATATAAAGCATCTAAAAATCACTCCTCTTTGGCCCAGGCCAATGGCCTGGTATAACATTTTATGTATGCTCTAAAGAAAGCTGTTCAGTGTGCTGTATTAGAGAAGCGTGACCTCAAAGCTGTTTTAAAAACTACTCTTCAAGCTTACTGTTTGACCCCTCACTCAACAACAGGGGAAAGCCCTGCAACTCTCATTTTTTGGAAGAGCCATGACAACCAAGCTACCCCAATAGACCAAACTTAGATCTAAGAATGAGGAAGACATTCTCACTATGGACTTTGGCCGCAAACAGAAGTGAAGGACATCAGTTTTACAAGAGGAGATCATGTGCTTGTTAGACAATACAGAAGACGGAAGTCTGATCTTTCTTTTGAGGTTGAAGCAAAAAGAACAAATGAACCCGAAACCAGTCCCAGGATGCTTGTTTCTGGTCTGGGTAGGACCTGGCATGGCTGTACAGGTTGGACTGATCCCATGAGGAGCAGGGTCAAGATTGATTTGCTTATGCATGGGTTCCAAATGGAATGGCATGGCAAGCACAAAAATTATGGATTTAACCCTAATCTGTGACTGGGCTGAATGTTTTATTTGTCCAGCATTCCGTCCATCATCTGTTCTTTTTGCATTTGTTGCCCTAAGTGGGAAGAGTGTGCCCAGATGTGGGTCCCTTGCTCGCTATGCCACGGAATTCAAGCAAGCCTGGCTGATGAGGTGTGATACCCGGAAACCACTCACAGGATGCTTGTTTATCATTCAGGGAGGACCTGGCCTGGCAGTTTAGGCTGAACAGTTCCTATAGGGTGCAGGGTCAAGACTGATTTGCATATGGCTGGGTCCAAACTCAAATGGCATGGTGAGCAAAAAAACAATGGATTTAACCCAGATCTGTGATTGATGGTGAATGTTTGATTCATTCAGCATTCCATCCATCATCTGTTCTTTTTACACCTTTTGAGGTTGAACCCTTTACTATCACCAACACCAAAGGACACATAGAGACTGCCCAGTGTCTTGGGAAGTCCCTTACAAGAGAGTCCTTTCATTTTCAACATGTGGCCCATCACTCACCAAACATCGCTGTCGATGTAGAGACTGGGTCAAGGCAGACATTTGATGACTTTATATCTGCTGATAATTCCCCCTCACCTGTGCAGATCGCTGTCACTTCGACTGGTCATTCCTGATTTCCAGTGACCTGATCAGAAAGTGTGATGCAGGTGCCACAACACTTAATTGAAAAATTGTAATTGCTTGTGTATCTATGTATTTATTCATCTATTTATTTGTATATTTATGTATTTATTTTTTAAAGTTGAGACTTTATATTTAACAGAGCAGGAGATGTAGTGTCTTGTAATAAAAGAACACTGGAACTCTTTTGGTTCCCTCTGTAGACCATAAGCCTGTGATGTAAGCATTGGAGGGATGAGTGGAAGGCAGGCTTAGAATGTTAAGTTCTGACTTACATGCAGCAGAATAAATACGTGTAAAATTACACTCTGTGTGTGGCGTTCTTATTGGAGAGTGTCTAGGCTGAAAGGAAGCTACACCCCAGAGGACTGACCTGCTGCTTGAGGCCTGCATTGTTCCCCAGAGGACTGCCCTGCTGCTTGAGGCCTTTCTAGTTCCCCAGAGCCTGTTCTGCAGATTGAGGCCTGCCCTGATCCCTGAGAAGAAAGGCTGGCCCTGCTACAGATAACGTGCGGTGACAGCCAAGGCAAAGCTTCCACCACGACCGTTTGCGTTGCCCAACTGGATCTTTGTGCTACAGCGATGACCATATGTGACACCAAGCCTGCTCATCACCCTACAACGATGACCATCCACAATACTCTTCCTGCTCCTTATGCCATCCTCCACTGTGAACTAGGGGGCTTATTAGCAAGAACCTCGGTAAAATTATCGCTGTTTTAGCGTCAGGAAACTGCAGCTAAAACGGCGATAATGGGCTTGCTAATATGCGTTATAGAATTCCAATAGAAGCTCTGGTTAGATGTGCAGGACATCTAACCCGGGCTTCTATTGAATTTCTATAACTCATATTAGCAAGCCCATTATCGCCGTTTTAGCGGCAGTTTCCTGCTGCTAAAACGGCAATCATTTTAACGAGGTTCTTTGTGACACCCTCATGGTCAACCTGAATTTGTGACTTTCCACCAGTCTAGAAAGACCTGATGAACGTGAATGGCGCGCTGCACTTTTAGATACTATGTCTATCTAAAACTTGAAAATTAAAATTAAAATTGAATAATTCCAGTTCCACTGATTGGATTTTTGTCATTTGGTTATCATTGTATTCATTTAAATGTGCTCTATTAACTCGATTTGCACTGCACTGCACTGCACTAGATTTATCAAGCCACACAGGGCTACGCAAGGTAGCCTTGTGTGCCTTGATAAATCTTACTTAGTAGTTGCGTTGCCCTTGTGCCCATTGCATTGTGCAAGTGTGACGTAACTGCACAATTAACTTGCACCACAGTTTGTGCATATTATTCTCCATTTTTGTGCATATCGCTAAATCCGCTGTAAAAAAACAGAAGGCTGACCAAAAGTAATCTGCTAGGATAAATAAATTCTTAGAAGAAACTTGGTGCAAAGTTTCTTTGCCCCTGATTTTTGCACATGCATCTCCCTGTATGTTTCGTTTTTAGGGCTCTGCCTACGTCCCACGAAGTGGGCGTGGCTTAAGAGTCCTTTTCTGAGGGCTTCGAAAATCTAACCTACGAATTCCAGAAAAGCTCGTGATTTTTGCTCGTTATTTATGGCAGCTGCGTGGCAATTGGGCCTCGCATGCCTGTCTTTTTAGAAGACAGGACGCAATAGGCCACAGGCGGTAGAGTTGCTCCGCCTCATGCATATTCCGTGCGGACACGAGCAGCAGTAGGCCATATTTCTTCAATTACCAGCTGTCATGGCTCGCGGTAATTGAAGACAGATGCTGGACGCGCGTGCACCATTGTTTGCTGTCTGCTCTACGAAGCCTCGTTTTCTCTGCTGTGTGTGTTGTGCGCATGCCGCCTCCCGGTCAAAGCTTGACTTCAGTCTGACATTCTGACCCTCACAGAATGAACCTCCCCACTGTCTTTGCCACTTCTTGTACGTTGTACACTCACAATTGTCACTATTGCCTCAGGTATTGTAACTTTTGCTTCTGTAATTTGTTCACTTGTAATGTTCTCTTATATCAGCTCTGTTGCTTTTGTCGAGCGCTCTGTCACCTTCGGGTAAAGTCCGCGCTATATAAAATAGCATAAATAAATCCACCGACTTCGCACCTCCCCTCCCTGTTGTCTCATCACCTATGCTGCCACCAATGCTAGCTGCCTGCTAACTGACAAGCTAACTGCCTAGCTAACTGCAAAAAGTGCATGCCACTGACAAGCATAAATGACCACGCACATGCCACTCTCAAGCTCCCGTGACCACATGCACGCTACAACACCGAAATACCCACAGCAGTCACTGTCGACCACTCAGAAACTTGACATTTATTGCTGACTCTTTATTCAGAAAGTCGCGGTGTGCAATAGAATCATAATACTCGGATTTGTATAGTGCTAAAGACTCGTGCGGGTCTTCAGGCGCTGTGAGATGAAATCATTTGCCAGAATCACAGGAGTTCAGACGATGCCGAAACTCGAACCTGGACCCCCAGCTCCAAAGTCGGCTGCTCTGGCAGTTACGCCACACCCCTTAAAGACAGTTTGGGCATGACACGTCATCATGCGCTTGGAGTGAACTGCAGACCCGCCCCTTCCAGGCACCTCGGGCTGCTGTGGTTTCCTGCCCTTTGTGTGGTTCTCGCTATTTTATGTGTTTGTCTCTTCGGGTGATGCTGACAGACAGACAGACCGCGCTGCCTCCTGACACACTTCGGTTTTGCTTCTTCCTCAAGATGCCGCAGCCCCGCCCCTCCGGTGTTCCTGCTCCTGATGTTGAGTTGAGAGGGATAGAAGGTGCTCCAATGTATGGAGCAAGTGTTCAGAATCTGTCCTGAGGTGAATACGCTGCAATGCTGCTCTGTGATACTCTGGGCAACGTTCAGGTTTATACGACAACTGTCTTGTTTCTGATTTCACTAATGGTTCATGTTTAAAAACAGTCCGATAAATAAGTACTTCCCAGTGCATTGATATAATGTGACATATTAATGTCACAGCTTCTACATGTTAAAGAAATGCACTTTTTAGTGCAGAGTGTGAGTGAGTGCAGAGTGTGAGTGAGTGCAGAGTGAGAGTGAGTGCAGAATGAGTGCAGAGTGTGAGTGAGTGCAGAATGAGTGCAGAGTGTGAGTGAGTGCAGAGTGTGAGTGAGTGCAGAATGAGTGCAAGTGCAGAGTGAGTGCAGAATGAGTGCAGAGTGTGAATGAGTGCAGAGTGAGTGCAGAAGGAGTGCATAGCGTGAGTGAGTGCAGAGTGAGTGCAGAATGAGTGCAGAGTATGAGTGAGTGCAGAGTGAGAGAGTGCAGAGTGAGTGCAGAATGAGTGCAAGTGAGTGCATAGTGAGAGTGAGTGCAGAGTGTGAGTGCAGAGTGTGAGTACAGAGTGTGAGTGCAGAGTGTGAGTGCAGAGTGCAGAGTGTGAGTACAGAGTGTGAGTGCAGAGTGTGAGTAAGTGCAGAGTGAGTGCAGAATGAGTGCAGAGTGTGAGTGAGTGCAGAGTGAGTGCAGAATGAGTGCATAGCGTGAGTGAGTGCAGAGTGAGTGCAGAATGAGTGCAGAGTATGAGTGAGTGCAGAGTGAGAGAGTGCAGAGTGAGTGCAGAATGAGTGCAAGTGAGTGCAGAGTGAGAGTGAGTGCAGAGTGAGTGTGAGTGCAGAGTGAGTGTGAGTGAGGAGTGAGTGTGAGTGCAGAGTGAGTGCAGAGTGAGAGTGAGTGCTGAGTGTGAGTGCAGAGTGTGAGTACAGAGTGTGAGTGCAGAGTGTGAGTGCAGAGTGTGAGTGCAGAGGTTGAGTGCAGAGTGTGAGTGTGTACAGAGTGTGTGCAGAGTGAGTGCAGAGTGTGAGTGCAGAGTGTGAGTGCAGAGTGTGATTGAGTGCAGAGTGTGAGTGCAGAGTGTGGGTGCAGAGTGAGTGCAGAGTGTGAGTGCAGAGTGTGAGTGCAGAGTCAGTGCAGAGTGAATGCAGAGTGAGAGTGAGTGCAGAGTGAGAGTGAGTGCAGAGTGAGTGCAGAGTGCAGAGTGCAGAGTGAGTGCAGAGTGAGAGTGAGTGCAGAGTGAGTGAGAGTGAGTGCAGAGTGAGAGTGAGTGCAGAGTGAGAGTGAGTGCAGAGTGAGTGCAGAGAGAGTGCAGGAGCACTGGTTCCAGCAGTACAGGAGCACTGGTTCCAGCAGTACAGGAGCACTGGTTCCAGCAGTACAGGAGCATTGGTCACAGCAGTACAGCAACACTGATCCTAGAAGTACAGGAGCATTGGTCCCAGCAGTACAGGAACACTGATCCCAGCAGTACAGGAACACTGGTCCCAGCAGTACAGAAGCACGGAAATCACAGTACAGGAGCACTGGTCCCATCATTACAGGAGCACTGGTCCTAGCAGTACAGGAGCACTGGTTCCAGAAGTACAGGAACACTGGTCTTAGCAGTACAGAAGCACAGAACCCACAGTATAGGAACACTGGTCCCAGCAGTACAGGACCACTGGTCCCAGCAGTACAGGAACACTGGCCCCAGCAGTACAGGAACACTGGTCCCAGCAGTACAGGAACACTGGTCCCAGCAGTACAGGAACACTGGTCCCAGCAGTACAGGAACACTGGTCCCCGCAGTACAGAAGCATGGAACCCACAGTACAGGAACACTGGTCCCAGCAGTACAGGAGCACTGGTCCTAGCAGTACAGGAACACTGGCCTTAGCAGTACAGAAGCACAGAACCCACAGTACATGAACACTGGTCCCAGCAGTACAGGAACACTGGTCCCAGCAGTACATGAAAACTGGTCCCAGCAGTACAGGAACACTGGTTCCAGCAGTACAGGAACACTGGTCCCAGCAGTACAGGAACACTGGTCCCAGCAGTACAGGAACACTGGTCCCCGCAGTACAGAAGCATGGAACCCACAGTGCAGGAACACTGGTCCCAGCAGTACAGGAGCAATGGTCCTGGCAGTACAGGAACACTGGTCCCAGCAGTACAGGAACACAGAACCCACAGTACAGGAGCACTTGTTCCAGCAGTACAGAAGCACAGAACACACAGTACAGGCGCACTGGTTCCAGCAGTACAGAAGCATGCAGTGTGTGAGTGTGCAGGGTGAGCAGTGTATGAGTATGCAGGGTGAGCAGTGTGTGAGTATGCAGGGTGATCAGTATGCGAGTATGCAGGGTGATCAGTATGTGGGTGTCCAGGGCCAGCAGCATGTGAGTGTGCAGGCTAAGCAGTGTGTGCATATGCAGGATGAGCAGTATGTGGATGTCCAGGGCCAGCAGTGTGTGAGTGTGCAGGGTGAGCAGAGTGTGCGTATGCAGGTTGAGCAGTGTTTGAGTATGCAGGGTGATCAGTATGTGAGTATGCAGGGTGAGCAGTATGTGGGTGTCCAGGGCCAGCAGTGTGTGAGTGTGCAGGGTGAGCAGTGTGTGAGTATGCAGGGTGAGCAGTACGTAGGTGTCCAGGGCCAGCAGTGTGTGAGTGTGCAGGGTGAGCAGTGTTTCAATATGCCGGGTAATCAGTATGTGAGTATGCAGGGTAATCAGCTTTTCAACAAGCTCACACACACCACCAGCCGTCACTGCACGCTTTCACCAGGCGAACACACACATCACCAACCATCAGTGCACACTTTCACCAGGCATATACACAACACCAGCCGTCAGTGCACGCTTTCACCAGGCACACACCACCACCCGTCAGTGCACACCAACAGCCATCACTACACACATCAATTGTTAACGAATGTTATAGCCGTACTTTTTGAGCGCACGGCTACCCCAAAGGGTGTCCCGGCGCTTTAGCAAAGAGGCCTGAAAAACCCAGAAACCAAAAGGCAGCCACACCACAGTCGCCGTGATTACGCGGAAAAGAGCACGGTCTTCAACTCTCTCCTAAAAGCCAGAAGGTTATTAGCTTTGCGGAGGGAGAGAGGGAGCTCATTCCAAAAGCGAGCTGCCATATACTGAAAAGACCGACCTCCCATCCGAACTCGTTTGGCCGCAGGCACCTCCACTTTAGCCAAGTCAGCTGACCTCAACGTTCTCCGTGGAACATAGAAAGCAATACGCTTCTTGAGGTAGTTGGGACCAATAGAATGGAGAGCTTTAAACGCCAACGTGAGGATTTTAAACCTAATTCTACTGGACATCGGTAACCAATGCAACCTGACCCGCAGCAAAGAGGCACTGGCTCTCCTCGGCAGGCCAAAGATAGCTCTGGCCGCCGAATTTTGGACGATTTGCAATTTGGACAAAAGATATTTAGGCAGTCCTGCAAAGAGCGCGTTTGCATAGTCCAAACGAGATCCCACCAGCGCTTGAACTACATTCTTACGGTATTGCAGGGAAAGTAGTGGGAGGAATTTCCTGAGCATCTTGAGGATGCTGAAACATTTCCCTGATAGTGCCATAATGTGTGGACGAAAAGAGAGATCGTCATCAAGCACAACTCCAAGATTTTTTACTTGGGAAGATGACTTCTCAGGTGGAAACATGTCCAGGGGCCACCACGACTTCCAGCCAGGATCGGGGGCACAACCGAAAAAGAGCAGCTCAGACTTATCCGAGTTGCATTTCAGGCTGTGCTGCTGAAACCACGCAAATACTGCACTCAGACAGTCTTTAATTCTGCCGCCGTCGAAAACCTCTCCCTTCCTGCAAGTAAACAGGAGCTGGGTGTCATCAGCGTATGAAATGACCCGGGCTCCAAAAGCCTCCGCAACCTCCGCCAGAGGGGCCATATAGATGTTGAAGATGGTGGGGCTCAAGATGGATCCTTGAGGCACCCCCACCTCTAGCGAAGGCATTTCCGCGGAGAACGGTGGAGCCCAGATCACCTGTCGCCGATCGGCTAAGAAGGATTGGAACCAGTCCAACACCGTCCCCCGCAATCCTATCTCCCTGAGTCTTAAAGGGAGACCTGCGTGAGGGATGGTGTCGAACGCCGCCGACAGGTCCAGCAAGACCAACATAGCCTTTCCCCCCTGATCGAGCGTCTCCCTGATGGCGTCGGTCACCTCTACGAGGGCTGTCTCCGTGCTGTAATTGGCACGGAAACCAGATTGGGAGTCATGCAGCAGTTTGTTATTCTCAATGAAGGTGGTAAGAGTATGCTGAACATGTTTCTCCACCACCTTCGCCAGAGCAGGGAGGAGGGAGATCGGTCTATAGTTGGCCAGCTGCAAGGGATCTAACAGAGGTTTTTTAATCAGCGGCAGGATAAGAGCGTGCTTCCATTCTCGAGGAACCACCCCGGAGCTCAATGACAAATTAAGCAAGGGGTTCAGCAAGCTGTTTACAGCTGAAGCCACCTTGCCCAGACATTTTGCTGGACAAGCATCCAGAGGTGAGCCCGATTGCAACCGGGATAGAAGCTCAAGCGATGTTTCACAAGACAGCTGGGGAAAAGCCGATAGAGTGGGCCCAGACTCTGCCTCTAAGGATGGTACCAGCTTATGATTACACCCAAAGGCAACAACATCCATCGAAGGCTCCACAACGGGAAATGAATCCTGAATCTTTATAATCTTTGTGACAAATCCACAAATCCACAATTAACTATTGTACCAATAGCAGTATTGCAAACTTTACTTTCAAACATAATCATCTAGAGCTCAGCATGCTACCATTGCTCCAATTCCAATCCAAACCACATAATTCCATTACACACTACATACATACACTCCATAACACATGGCGAAAAGACATTGCCATTTACAATGCCATTTCCTCTAACTCAAATAGATCCGAGACCTATTGCATTTCTAATGCTTGTTTTTAGTTAAAATGGACAGATCGTGCTGTAGAGCCTTTCTCACTATTTAAAAAAAATGTAATAATGAAATGTCTGTTTTTAATGTCAAAACTAGTTCCAGAAAGAACAGCTACTAGTTCTTACCAAAGACACATAATAGTTTTGCAAAAGCAAGAGCTTGGAAATTTCTTGGAAAAAGAGCAACTAACATCCTCCAACAGAATCGTTTGATTGCCAAAGGACAGCTGTGAAACATTCTATCTTAGCGTCCCTAAGAAGAACCAGGAAATTGCAATAGCAGAGATGGAAATTTCCTCAGGACATTTTTCCAGAAAATTATTCCTGTGTTAAACTTTTCACCTCATTGACTTGCTTGGCTTCTTAGACCGAAGGGCCTTCATTGCATAGGCAACACAACACAATAAAATAACTTCTCTTATATCAAAACGTTTGATTGTGTTCATGGTGAAACCACAACTAGTCGGTCGTACGTGTGCACAAAAGTCACCTGAAAGAGTAGAATTGGAAAGAATGGTTCAAATAATCCAGCTTTGCACAGATGTACACGTAAATATATGCCAACAAATCACATTTAGGCCCAGATTTACTAATATTTGACCCAATCAACTACTAAATTTGCTGCGTTGTGCTGGATTGCTTGAAAGGGAGAGACAAAAATATGCACCATTTCCACCAAACTTTACCACATTTTGTCTCCCCACCCAGTGCTGGTGAACTTTTGGCTGGGATGCGCCCAAGCACACAACCTTGCACCATAGTGCCAAGATGTTTATGTTTTCAAAAGCATAGGTTTTGTACTGAATGGGACTGTGCTAGTACAACAACTATCCTTTAAAACTTTTTCAATGCAGCACACATACGAAGTTGGAAAAATAAGGAGAAATGAGAACGTTTCTCACTTGTGAAGAGTTGTAAAATGCTGACGCAAATCCCTGTATATAAATGTGACAAAATCCATGGGTGGTGGATTGGGAAACCCATGTGCCACCCACAGAACACCACCTTGACACAAAGTAGTGAATAGTGCAACTTTGCATCACTTCGTGGTACTTTCTAACACACATCCTGGTTGGGGTAGGATAGTAATTCCCACCCCAACACTGAGGAGGATTTGAGTCTCAAACGAATGAAGAATTAGTCAATCTGAGCTTTAGTACTTTCTGATTTTCCACTGCATGAGCTTCAAAGTGAATGCAACAGGGCAGTGGGTGTTACGCAAAATGCACTAAACACTTAGGGGCAGATTTATGAAGGCCCTGCGCCGCCGGTGCGTCACTTTTTCCCATGTTAAAAGTGACGCACCGGCGGCGCAAGGCCTTCATAAATATGCCCCTTGTAGTTGGAAAGTGTGTGTCTTAACAAACATTGTGCCTGATGTTTCCCAGCTTGGATGCACACATGAATCTATTCTTCAAAAACATGGTAGTTTCTTGGTGGGACAGGGATAGAAAAGTTTATGAGCATGCAGAGCAAATGTTTTTTTACAAGGACACAATTCCACTTTGGAGAATAAAAATGAGATTGCAGGCTGTCTACTCTACAGACAGGGCCAACTTGGGGTGCTAGGACATTGGACAAATGACAATCCCTAAAGGGGTGCTGTCTTGTGACCTACTTTCAAGGCCAGATCAGGTCTGAGAGAAGCCCCAAAGATGTCAGTCAGTCTCTGCCTGCAGTTGCAGCATCCCTTCTAAACTTCAGCCCAGCTGCTAGCGACTGCTTGCGCCTATGGTCATCGATGATCTATGAAATCTTTTGTCTGCACCTTTTTTTTACAAAAATAATAGTGAATATATTTATAATTATTATCAGATAGTATAATAAAAATACTGAACTTCTCAGGGCAAAAAAGCTCTCTGAGGCTTTGAAATCTGTCTGCTGGCTGACTCGTGCTTGAATGAGCCAACACCAGTCATAAAACAGTGCCCAGAGCTGGCATAGTCACAGCCCTAGCCTGAGAGAGCTGCACACCTCAGGACCTCCCCATTTGTGACGTGATGCAATGTTACTGTTAAAGGTAGCCCAAGCAATTTAGGATTCTGCTCTGTAGCGTCTAGGACTACTTCCGATCAGCCTGTCACCTCACCCTATTCAATCTTGTCACAAGGTGGTATGGAGTCTGTTAGGCCGGGCATCCTTGGCATGGTTTCCCTTGACATTTTGCCTTCAAACCTGCTGTTTTGCATGCTTAATTTTTGCTGGATACTTTACCCTTTACCACTGCTAACCATTGCTAAAGTGCATATGTTCTGCACTCAAAACATGGTAGCCTTAGCTTATCCACAATTGGCCTTTTTAATTTGCTTATAAGTTCCTAGTAAAGAGCAATGTATGTGCACAGTGCCTGTAAATTAAATGCTACTAGTGGGTCTGCGGCACTGATTGTGCCACCCACTTAGTAGCCCTTTACACAGGTCTCAGGCCTGCCACTACAGAGTCTGTGTGTGCAGTTCTAAACTGTAATATTCGACCTGGCAAAGTTAACCTACTTGCCAGGACCAAACCTTCCCTTTTATTACATATAAGTCACTCCTAATGTAGGCACTAGGCAGCCCTAACGGCAAGGTGAAATGTATTCAAAAGGTAGGACATGTACTTTTGAGCTTTACATGTCCTAGTAGTGAAAAAATGCTCCATTCGTTTTCGACTACTGCAAGGCCTATCTCTCCCATTGTTTAACATTGATATTGCCTTAAAACATCTTTTAAGCGTAATTTCCAATAGGGAAAAGATAGAAAATTTGAGTTTTGTGTCTCTGGACTCACAAGTGAAAATCACAACTTATGGTGAAGTCAGATCTTTGATTGTAAGTCTGAAAATACCAATTTTAGAAAGTTGGCATTTTCTTACTTTAACCATTCTGTGCCTCTGCCCATCTCTGAATACACATCTGGGTTAGGTGACAGCTGGTCTTTGTGCATTCCTTCTAATAGTCACACACAAAGCGAGCTGGGGTTTGACATTCACATTCTGGTAGCCCATCACAAAGCTGAAGAGATTTCCTGAGGTAGATTGGATGGAGGAACTTACACTTACATCTGAATAGGGCTGTGCCTGTCCCCACTCAAAGAGATGCATACCACTATGATTTGAGGCTGGAGTCAGGGCAAGAAAGACAGGGACCTTATGATTTTTAGAGGACTCTTTAAAGTCTCCCCACTTCAAAGACACAACTGAGTGTTAGTGCTGGATCCCTGACACCATCAAATCAGAACTCTGCTGGAAACAAGGACATTCTGCCAGGAAGAAGAGCTGTTTTGCTATAGAAGGGACTGCCACTTTGCTAACTGTTTTGTAGTGTTGGCCTGCTGATCGCTGTGCTGCAGGAGGGACTGCTACTTTGTTATTTGCTTTACAGTGTTGCCCTGCTGCTGGTTGCCTCTTTCCTGGGAGTTAGAAGGACTGGATCTGCTCTCTACAAACTTAAAACTATGTTCCCCAAGGACTTGCTGGCTTGTCCCCTGTTCTTGAAGTTTCACAGCCATCAATGACTTCCTTCAACTCTGATTCAACTGCTGGACTCTAGCACCTGTGAGCCCTATCCTGCTATCAGGTGACAATCCATTTCTGGTCCTTGAAAGTGTGTTCTGCAACTATTTTTCTGCAAGTGATGACTTTGCACCGATAAGAACCGATGCAGTGCCTTTTGTCGCCGACACAGTGCCAATTCAATGACGACGTAGGGTTACGACTGCTCTGTGCCAAGCTACCAGAGGGTAAGCCCATATTAATTTAGGTTGTGTATCTGACTTGCCCTGGCTAGGATTGTTGTCCCTACTTCGATAGGGTGCAAACCACTGCCAACTAGATACCCAATTTCTAACAGTCAGTGATCCTAACTGACTCAACCCACTCTAAGACCAGGTAGGATTGGATGATAGGTCTGCTCCATGCCCCACCAGCAGCTGATGAAATGAAGAAGACTGATACAGAAACTTGAGAATAAATACGAAAACTATTTCAAAAGTGTTTGTGGTTGAGGTGAGTATGTGGGAAAGAGACCATGTTTGAGTGTGTATATGCATATGTGTGTGCGTGAGTTAAATACAGTGAGTAGGAGAAAGTGATGCTGGGTGAGTCAGAGCCAGAATAATTGAGAAAGGGTGCAAATTAGTGAGTGCGAGTGAGTGAAAGTAACAGTGAAGAGTGTAAGTGAGCATGAGCAAGAATGAAAGTGGGTAAATATCAGTGAGACTGAGTGAGTGCGAATGAATGAGTAATAATAAGTGTGAGGGAGTGTGAGAGTGTGAGTGAGTGTGAGGAAGTGACAGTGAGGAATGTGAATTGAATACATTTGAGCGAGAACTACTGCAAGTGAATGAGATTGTGTGTGAGTGCATTATGCGTGTGAGTTTGCTGCTATCGCTGACGTACTGGAGTACATTCTTGGCTTAAAGAGGCACCCACGGCGCAGGGTAGCTTTTCAACCCATAATCCTTTTGCCCTGTCTCCATGCCACCTCAGCTTGGGATCAGCTATTTGCAAATCAGTCTTGGCCCTGCTCCAAAATGAACAGTCAAGCCCACACTGCCAGGTCAAGACCTCTCTGACCTGGAAAACAAGCAACCCAGGACTGGTTTTGCCCTGTTTGGTGCTTCTCACTCAGGTGTAACTGGGTTCCAGAATGCAGAAAATGGTGGTCTTCCCCAAAAAGATAATATTTTGAGCAAGACTGGAATATTTGAGCAGAACTGCATGTAGACGGGTACAATGAGCATCATAATATTTATAACACTTGAACAGCACTATAATTGGCTGCATCATCAGGTATTTTGATAGCACTCCAATTTGTAATATTGTATATGATAGAAAAAACCTGGATAGCAAAAGAGTAAATTGTGATGGTATCTCATTTTCTCAAGCTAAACTTCTGAAGGACTATTAGAACATTGGAATGTTGAGCGCTCCATTGAAAACAATAGAGTGCTCCGGGCTTCTAATGGCTGGTAGAAGCCCGGAGCAACAACGTTCCAATGTTTAACAAAGGCCTCACGGAGCCCGAGGGGATTCCAACCTCCATGAAGCCTTTGTTTGACAAATTAGAACATTCTGCTCTGCAGGGGCGGAATGTTCTAATAGCCTTAGAGCTTACAGTAGCGGACTCTACCGGCCATTAAAGGCCCGCTCCCTTGTTGAAGGCCCTTGCCTTCGGCCCAGACCGTTAGTGCTGGAACTGGCCTTTAATGGCTGGTAGAGTCTGCTGCAGCGGGCTCTAACGCTACACTAAGGGCCTCATTAGGATGGCGGTTTTTCCGCATCCTCCGGGCCGGCGGAAGTGTCCGCCGGCCTGGAGGATGCGGAAAAACCGCGGCGGAGACTCCAAAGACCCACCGCCAAATTAGGATGGCTGGTGGGTCTGGAATTCCGTCCGCCGCTTTTCCACCGCGGTCGGCTTCCGACCGCGGCGGAAAAGCTATAACATGGCAGGCGGTGTCTATGAGACACCGTCCGCCATATTATGATGTTGGTGTAAATATGCTTTTCCACGGCGGCTTTTCCGCCATGGAAAAGCATACGGACATTCACTTTGGGGGCCCGTTACGGGCCCCCTGGGTGAATGGGGGGTGGGGGGTGCACATGGGGGGTACCTATGGTACCCCCCTGCATTTGCGTACACAAAGCAGCAGGCACCGTGCGGTGCCTGCCGCTTTGTGCATGTAAATGTAACACATGCATTTTTAACATTGCGGCGGGTGCAGCTTGAAGCTGCACCCGCCGCAATGTTAAAAATAGAGGATGTGACCGCCACCCTGGCGGTCACATCCTAATCAGCACGGAGGGAACGCCGCAGCCCCTGCGGACGTTCCCTCCTCCTCAAGGGTGGCGGACGGACGCAAGTCCGTCCGCCATCCTAATGAGCCCCTAAATGTTGAATGTACAGTGCTGGAAATTACATTTTGGAACAATGCTAATAACTGGTGTGATTTCTTGTGGCATAGGATTTTACAATGGACCTGTTTAAGTGTGATGTATAGTGGACATTACACTATTAAAGGTAAACATAAAGATATATATTCATATTAAAGGCGTAAAGGACCAACCCCCTCAGCCATCAGTAGTAGTGTATATCAGTCACATATTGACCAGACACATGTATTCAGCCATTGTTTGATTACACTGTTGACATGACAAATGGCATTTAAAGCTTTACTGCTTGATGATTAGGGGAGCATATGCATTGAAGTACATTCAAGCTGAAACTTCCAAAGCAAATGAGTTCATTACCAGTTCCCACGACTGCCTCTCACTGCTATCCCACCATCATAGTGCAATTTCATTAGCTAGCTGGGCAGCAGCGAGTATTGGCACTCAGCGTGCGCCTATCCTATGTATTGAACACGGGCTGCAACTGGTCTTGCCCCTGAGACTTTGCCTGCCACTTGTACCACTCACCATCATTCTCTATTGCACTGGCTTGCACCGGTGCAAGAAAGAATACCTTTATAAATCCCTGCCTGCCCCCGTATCACCTCCCCCATCTGCCCCCCTATCATTTATAGCCCACTATTGCCCCCTCTTACTCCATTGCTCAAGGCCTGCAGTAGACAGTCTCCTTCTGTCTTTCATGGTCACAGGTCATCAGAGCCAACTCAAGAGCCTGAGTGCTTCTGCATTGTCAGTCATAAGGTAGCAGGTAGTTAAACAGCATTGATGGTACTCAGTTCTGGTTTGACATCGGTGACGCAGCCCAATGCAGAGCATTAACCAGCATTTAGTAAGATGGCTGGTTTATAGTGCTGTTGTGAGTAAGGGCACACTTAAGTTCTGTAGGCCTTAGTCATCATGACTTCCCCACTGGCTTAACAACCTCAAGCACTTCTTCACTGAGATCAAGCAGTGGTACCTAGGTGATGCCCTAGACTAGACTAGATCAGGGTGGCAAGCCTGCCAGAAGCAAGGTCCCAGTTTTGGCCACTCCAGTTAGGCCTTATGAATTAAAAAAGTGTTTATTATGTAATTGGGATTTACTGGTTTAATGTAATGCTTTTGACATGTTTCCATGAAAGATAACCTTTCATGATGTGTGTTAAGAGACAGGGCAGTTGAAGTTTGGATTTTGAGTTCTAAAATATCTGACGGAAGGAGTCCAGTAGCAAAAAGGGAATCTGAATATGACATTTTAGGTTGTCAGAACACATTTCAAATTTTGGACTCAGGTGGACAAGCATATAAAGATCGCAGCTCTACTTTGAAGATCTGTGCTTCGAAGCTGTGAGGACATAAGGAGATCAGGTTTGCTGTCTCCGGAGGCAAATATTTCTATTGGCAGGCAGTGTTCCCACTAGATCTTTCTTTAGAAGAGAATCAAGAAGAACATATATCTCACAACATAAAATGTATTCATAAAGAATGAGCCCACCTTTCTAAAAGAGTATTGGTTAAAAAACTGTTGAGTAAATACCAACAAGTAAATGTAGTTCTTAGAAGTTTATTGGTATAAATGAAGCACCGCCTGCATGTACATCCACTGTCAAGCAAGATCGACGGTAACTGACCACCAACACGGTTGGAGCCAACAGTACATTAACCACACATTGAGGATGTCTCGAGTGATGCACAATTGAATAACAACATCACTCGAGACCAGATTGAAATAACAACAATAGCACGAGTCGGCGCGAGTCCATGCAGAGAAATGCATGAGCAGAGCCTCGCACTCAGCATGTACTCGCGCTGACCCGTGCAGTACAACACAACACACCTTCCCCCCTTATGAAAAAAAACCAATGTACATTATACTTTTTTCATAATAAAAGCAACAAAATCAGATAACCACTTTGGTTTCTTAGTGACTCTTTTTGGTAATGAAACAGTAGCATCTTGACTGGTGGAACTGTTATCTGAACACGCAGTCGTGGTGAGAGTAGAATCCTGATTGGTAACACCATTACTTGAACAGCAAGGTAAGACATCTGTAACATGGGAGTCCTCATCCAAAAAAAAGAAATCAGGATGTTCAGGAACAGGTTCATTACAGTAAACATCCTTATTGGCCTTGAGGATAGCAATTCTACTCAGATTCCAAACCTTATTGTTGGATAATCTCACAGAGTTTTTCAAAACTTCTGAAACTTCAAAAGGACCCATAAATGAACTTTCACCTTTCTTGACCTTCCATGGTTTCTTGACCTTTACCATCATGCCAACTTCTACCTTGGGATCTTTTCTTGAACCACATTTCTCATCAAAGTATTTTTTGTTTGAGGAATGGGTGCGAATGAGGTTTTCCTTGACTAAACTCAAATCCACCTTGGAAGGAGTGGACTTCACTAACCATGAAGGGTTCACTTTTGTCCTAGGAACTCTCCCTCTCATGATCTCAAAAGGAGAATACCCAGTCATAGAATTTGTGGTTGTTCTGTACATCCATACCTTCTTAAAAATCTCTACTTCCCATGTTTTATCATCACTACTAGTGATCTGTATGGCTCCTTTAAGAACCCTATTGAATCTCTCTATAACCCCATTTCCACTGGGATTATATAATGAAGTAGTGGAATGAACAATGCCAAGTCTTGAAAAATAGTCATTAGCCTTCTTGGAGATAAATTGTACACCATTGTCAGATATAATCCTTACTGGTAACCCTTCCTCAATAAAAACTTTATCTAGGAAACACAGGACTGAATCAGTGTCTATTTTCTGGACAATTTTGATAATAGGCCATTTTGAGAAAATGTCAATGGCTGCTATAACGTACTTGGATTCATAACCAATGGGACCCATTATGTCTATGGCAATGGTTTCCCAAGGATTACTAGGGATACTATGTGTACCCATATTGGGTTTCAAAGTAACTAGAGACTTGTCAGAATTGGCACATACCACACAATTTCTGACCAATCTTTCAATAAACATGTCCATCCCCGGCCACCAAAATAAATGTTTAACTTGTTGTTTGGTTCTAACCATGCCACTATGACCTTCATGACCCTGCAGGACTATAGTTTTCCTTAAACCCACTGGAGGCACAATACGCTCGCCTCTTTTAATGATGTTCTCACAACATGAGAGTTTTGACCTTACTTCCCAGAAGCTTCTCAATTCTGGACTCAAACACTTCTTTTCAGGCCAAGTACCCACTATATAACCGGCAACATTCTTTAACACTGCATCATCCTCAAATTTCTCTTTCCACAAAGTCTGATCAATGGAAATGGGACCCTCATCATGGATCATGGCAATCTGGAAATTGTCCCATTCATTATGCAAATCCTCTTGAATAGGTAAAGGCATTCTAGACAAAAAATCAGCAGAAACATTTTCTCTCCCTGGTAAATATTGTATATTATAAATGAAATCCTGCAAACGCATGGACATGCGTGCAATTCGGGCTGAAGCTCTTAACATGCCTTCTGTAGTAAGTAACCGTACTAACGGTTTATGATCACTCCTAAGAGTGCATTCCTTACCCCAGACAAACACCCTGAAATGTTCTAAAGCCCAAATGCACGCTAAAGTCTCTCTTTCTATTGTGGAATACTTTTCCTCAGCAGGGGTAAGTGCCCTTGAAGCATGTGCAATGATCACTTCTTTTCCCTCCTTATTCTTTTGAGAAAACACAGCACCTAGTCCTTTTGCGCTAGCATCAGTAGTAATGATGTTTTCCAGAGAAGGATCAAAACAAGATAATGCACTTGCTGAGCAGATGGCATTCTTTACATCACAGAACTCCTTCTCACATTCACTGGTCCACTCAAAAACAACTCTATTTTTGATTAATTGCCTGATATTATATGTTCTGCATGAGAAGTCAGGTACATACCTAGCGTAGAACTCAACTAACCCTAAAAAGGACCTTACATCGTCTTTAGATAAAGGATGAGGAGCCGATTTAATTGCATCTAAAAGTGAAGGTTTAGGCTTGATACCTTCTGCACATAATTCGTGGCCTAGGTAATTTACAGAATGAACACCAAATTTGCATTTCTCATGCTTAATGGTAAGGCCATGTACATTAAGTGCATTCAAGACTTCTTCTAAAGCCATAATATGTTTGTCTTTATCGTCATTGAATACCAAAATGTCATCTTGAAAACAGATGGCATGTTTACAGTCTTTCAAAATATCTTGGATGACTCTCTGGAAAATTGCAGCTGCGGACGCCAGTCCAAAAGGCATCCTGTTGAACCTGAAACACCCAAATGGTGTAATAAATGCTGTCAAATCCTTACTTTTTTCATTTAACTCTATCTGGTGATACGCAGCAGATAGGTCAATAGTTGAAAAAATATTGGATCCCCCAACTACAGATAACATTTCGGAAATGCGGGGAAGAGGAAACTGGTCTACAACAATATTATTGTTAAGATGGCGAAGGTCAATGCATAATCTCACCTTGCCATTAGCTCGCCTGGCAACCACTATGGGCGAAACCCATTCGGAGGATTCTATCCTTTCTATTATACCTCCTTCCACTAAAGCATTTAATTCATTCTTGACTTCCTCTCTGACAGCAAAAGGGATATTACGAGCTTTATGTATTTTAGGACAAGCATTATCTTTTAAACGAATTTCATGTTTAAAGCTGGTTAACTTTCCAATGCCTTTAGAAAAAACATTTGGAAATTTACTTAGCATCAAAGAAGAAATGCCATTTTGCTCATCAATCAACATCACTGGAGTAGGACTATTAGGATCCAGTACAATGTCAAGTTTGCCAAAGTCAAACCAACTTAGAACTGAGGGACCCTTCTTTGAAACATACAATTTTGCAATGCACTTTCTGTTCTTAAATCTGAAAACTAAAGTCCTGAATCCTAAAATATCTATCCTTCCACCAGAATATCCTTCAGGATTAATGTCACTTTCTTCTAAGTGACTGCCAAGTCTAGGTACAAACAATTTTTTCCAGACAGATTCACACACTATGGAATAAGTTGAACCAGAATCTGCATACATGTTAATCTTTACACCTCCAATAACCATGTCACACAATGGCTTTTTCTTGATGGAATGGTCATTTACATTTAAAACAGCAGAATCTTTTATGTTTAAAACAAATAAACAGTCATTGGAGTCATCTGTGAAATCATCTTCATTGCTATTCTCATTCATCTCAATGCATTTGACTTTTTGGTTGACATTACCCCTTCTGCAGGCAGAAGTAAAATGTCCTTTCAAACCACAATTGGAACATTTCTGTTTTAAGCCAGGGCAAGTTTTGTCATTAGCTAAATGTGATTTGCTGTTGCACCTAAAACATTTGAGATTACTCCTTGAGGCTTCAGGATTTACTTTAGAAGGGAATACCTGTTTCTTCTTGAAAGTATCTCTATTTTTACCATCATATTTTTGATTAATTTTGGCAACAACATTCTTACTGACAGAAGCATCATTCCCTTTAACCTGTAATGCACTTCTACAAGAAAGTTCAGCCTTTCTAACAATTGACAATATACAATCTAAGTTCTCATCTCCATTAATCCAAAGTCTTTCCTGTATGGTCTCATTTTTAGAGTGCATGACTACTTGATCTCTTATAAAGTCTTCTTGTAAGTTTCCAAATTTGCAATTTAGAGCTAAAGTTTTCAGAGATGAAACAAAATTATCTACAGTCTCATCACATAACTGTTTTCTCTGGAAAAATTTGAACCTAGAAATTCCTATGCATACTTTGGGAGAACAATACTTATCAAAATCATAAATAGCTTTGTCAAATACATTCATGTCACCACTAGCTTGTGAAGTAGGGAGTTGATTGAAGGCTTTTAATCCTTCAGGACCCAAACTGTGTAAAAAAATACCCTTTTTTTTTGGGGCTTTCATTTTACCATTTGTATCCAAAGTCTCAATATAATTTAAGAAGTAAGCTTTCCATTCAATCCAAGGCATACAAGGGGCACTACCAGCAGACCAATAACTTTGTGGAGGGGAAAGAGTATAACCTTGAGCACACATAGTGATAAAAATAAATGGTAGTTTTACGCTGCTAGTAAAAGCACAGTAAGTAATTAGTTTTAGTAGAAAAAATTTATTAAATAAAGTACTTGAATGTCGAAGAAAAATTTAGTCAAACGAATCTTGGAAATTCAGAATAATTTTCCTGTGTTCAGATGAAGATTTCCAAAAGTCTTCTTGTACTTCAGATCACCATCCGTTTTTTTTTTTTTTTTTTTTTTAAGCTTCCAAACCGTTTATTTTGTAAAGATATCCTTCTCATAAACGAAGAGGTAGAAAAAAAAACGAAGTCACCTTGTTAGTTTCATCAAAACAAGGAAACCAATGAAAAACGGGGTCTCAGTTTTCGTGAGAAATAGAGCAATAGCTTCCGTTTTGTTATTATCCAATCCGTGTGGAGGAAGAGCTCACAAATGCGATGGGTAAACAAAGGCGCGCACATCCACACACAGATGAAACAGATCCTTCGCTCCTCGGTCGGAAACTCAGCCTCACTCGGAAATTCAGTTCCTCAAGTGATTGGTGATCGCTCAAATAAAGGTACAAATTAAAATGAAAACGTTTTAGATGTAAGTGGATTTCCGAAAAAATACGTAAATAAGTATTAATCCGGGCAGGAAGTGCTTCTTTCAGGTTCAATGCTCCATCCTTCGTCGCCAGATTTGTTGAGTAAATACCAACAAGTAAATGTAGTTCTTAGAAGTTTATTGGTATAAATGAAGCACCGCCTGCATGCACATCCACTGTCAAGCAAGATCGACGGTAACTGACCACCAACACGGTTGGAGCCAACAGTACATTAACCACACATTGAGGATGTCTCGAGTGATGCACAATTGAATAACAACATCACTCGAGACCAGATTGAAATAACAACAATAGCACGAGTCGGCGCGAGTCCATGCAGAGAAATGCACGAGCAGAGCCTCGCACTCAACATGTACTCGCGCTGACCCGTGCAGTACAACACAACAAAAACGTAAAATACGTGGTAGTAAGAAGCGGGTGGATCAATTGTCAATTGTAAAATAGTTACACCCATGTGCAAAATAATAACAGATCTTAAAAGAAGAAATAAAGTATAGTCTCTGCATTTTCACACTGCCAGAGAATATAAAAAGTCTGGTCCTGCTCAGTGAGGGCCTCGCCTGGTAGTTTTGAGTAGACTGTTTCTATTGGGGCAGGTTCAAGACTGATTTACACATGGCTGGGTTCAAACTGAGGGGGAACGTTGCGCAAAAAAGTTATGGGTTGGAATACTAACCCAAGCGATTGCCAGTGGTTAGCCAAATTGCAAACATTCCTCCTGTAGGAACTGGGGTCACCAGTTGCCCGGGGGTAGCTTGGCCCGAGCAGGTAGGAACCCAAAAGCTTAGGTGTAAAGTGACCATACAGCACACATGCGGCAGGCAGGCGGGCGCTCGATGAGAATAGCGCCTCGGGGCACAACAGGCCAGAGATCTGGAGCTAGGAAGGAAGCACTCAGCAGTCAGTCAGCAGGACAGGTAGTTCAGGATGCTAGCGCTAAGCCAAGGTAGCGCTTAGCAGGCAGTTCAGGCCAGGTAGGGAAGCAGTTCAGGCAAGGCCGTACAGCGCTGGGGGCAGATCACAGATGAAGGCAAGGGGCGCAGGGTGGAAACAGCGCCAGTACCTGGTTGATCCCAAGCAGTCCTGGGGCAGTTAGGGGGTCCTCTTCGCACTAGATGGTTCTTGCACCCTTAGTAGGTAGTTGCTTGAAGAGGGGGGGTTTGAGTTGAAGGCTGCTGACAAGATTCCTCAGCAGGTCACTGCAGGGGGCCCCAGGGTTCCCCTCCCGCCGGGCCAGATCAGTGGGCTAGTTCAGTGTTCCTCACACAGCTTGGTGGTCAGCGCCTAAACCCTGTCATCCCCAGTGGTATAGGTTTCTGACTAGGCCCTACCGCCTAAGTCTCCTGCGTAGGTTCCCCCAGGTCAGTGAAGCCCCATCTGACTAAAAACTTGCCTCCTTTCTTTATATATGCCCAGGTCAGGTGACCACTCTCTAAGGCGGCAAAAGCAGACCCGCCCCTATTCTAGAAGGTTCCAGGAGCTTCCCTACTCTAACTATGGGCAGGCAAGGCAGGCTGGTATGGCAACAATGTTTAAGGGTTCCAGCCAGCTCCTGCCAACTAGGATGCTACACAAAAAGACGACGCTACAGTAGCAGGGGCTATGGCAGCCATGTTTGAAGTAGAGAGCACCTGCACCTTAGCATTGGTTAGCAATGGGAAGGTGCACGGAGACCTAAGGCCAACGAAAAAGAGAAGGTGGGAAAAATGAGGCAAGGGCGAAAAAAGTAGGGAAAGACCACCCTAGGGCTGACAGGTCTAACACCTCCCATAACCTTTTGCCTGTTTACTCTAATTTGGGCAGGTGGTCAAATGGCCTAACTTCCAAATGCTCTAACTCCGTCAGGCTATCAGGGGAGTCAGTTATGGAGATGGATTAGGCTGCATTACTTAGGTCCACCCCACTGTAAATCATTCCCTATGCGACTCAATCCATAAACAACATAGTTATGTTGATGGTGGAGTCTTTTAAGTTTAAAATCAAATTGATAAACCTATCCATCCAATTAATTTATATGAATGATTATCCTACCTTTTTTATATATTACTAAAGAAATAATTAATCTTGGTAATAGACCCCTTATTGTGGGAGAAGATTTTTATTTATTAGGTAGATTGTCAACTACAACGTTTAAAACCTCATCGTCTTTAAGTTTAAAACATTTTTAGAACCACCAAACTTGCAGATAATTGGAATTTACTTATTTAACTCTCACTCTTCTTTCTCTGGAATTGATGATCCTCTATCTTCTCACAATCTATGCCATTTAATGACAAACTCTAGAAATGTGTCATTTGTTATAGCAGACCATTCATTAATATCTTTGGAAGTTTTACATGATTTTTCGATTTACCCCTGTAAATGGAGAATTAATACTGAAATCATTTAACATAAATAGAATATATCTCTTTAATCATATTCAGAATGTTTTTATTGACATTAATTATTTTGATACGACCAGCAGTACGGCCCTAAGTCAGTCTAGATTGGTCACTGGTAGTTTGCAACCACTTCTTGTTCATAAACCAGTTTCAGTTTCATACGTCTTTATTTCGGTAAAATTAACCATAAAAGACATCACAAAAAATACAATTAAAACATTAAAAAACAACATAATACATAATTTACATAATACAAAATCACATCTTAAAAATTCTAATTAAATTTTGTCAAAAAGACGTACATATAACCTCACTCATAGGTTATTCAAGAATAAACTATCGCTGTGGATATCTAACTCTAATGATCCAAGACCAGCCTAAAAATTTAGCTACTGCTATGGCCACTGGGAGTGATGTTACCGTCCCTAGCAACCATAAGGCCTCATTGCCCCCTCTAATGTTAAGGTTTTGACAGATTGGTTTCAGCCATTTTTTCCGTGGGGCGACATATGCAGGACAAACAAAAAAGAAGTGACCCACAGTTTCCTCCTGTTCTTTGCACCATGGACACGAATTCCCAGACCCACCCTTCCATTTATGTGTGAACGATCTCAAAGGTAGCGTTCCTATTCTAAATTGGTGAAAAAGTTTTCTATCAAAACTCATTGTTATGGCGTCCCAGTAACCTTCCAGAACTGGGTCCACCTTGTGACTCAAAAACCTACCAGAAAGGGTTAACGAGCTATGTTCCATAATCAACTTATTTCTATAGACGGCCCAAAACTGGTCCTTGAGATCCTTTTTTGATGGGAACACACTGGTCCTGGCGTCGGACCATAGCTGAATAAGGCCCATATCTAACAAGATAGATTTTACAGCTTTAAACCAAGGGAGATTGCACCAGCCCACTATTTGTCTAAGATCTTCTATCCCCGCAGCAAATGTGGCCAATTCAGGGGTTACCCAGATTCTCCTCCAAAGTAAGATGATTCTCAGTTTTGCCAATTCCTCTATTGGATTACAGCCCAAGTCCAACAATAATGGAAGCATAGGGGTCGATTGTGGAAGACCCACCAAGTTTCGTAAAAACTTGTTTTGGATTTTCTCAAGTTGGGACAAATCAACATAGCCCCAGAGATCTGCTCCGTATACAATGGCCGATCTAATCTTGATGTTATATATTTTGAGTGCTGGGCTTATTCTCTTGGTTAGGGAGGATCTCTGCTCCTTAACCAGTGTCCCACTCAACTGGGAGAACTTTAATGACAATACATCCATCTGGGCAGTCCATCTTAATCTATAATCTAGTACCACCCCCAGGTAAGTCATCTCATTTACCTGTTTCAAATGTATGCCATTAAGACTTACTTGGCCTAATCTTGGTCTATGTTTAGTAAAAACCATAAACTTGGTTTTACTTGTGTTGACCTGCAGGTCATTAGCATCACAGAATTCTAAAATTTGCTGAGTGCCAGTTGTATCCCCTTTTGTGTTTTTGAAAGTATGAGCATGTCATCCGCAAAGATGAGAAGGGGAAACTTCATACCGCACAAACTAGGTGCATCAGTGGGAGTATCCGAAAAATATGCAACAACTCTATTAATGAATAAAAGAAAAAGGGTTGGAGGAAGGACACATCCTTGACGGACTCCTCGTGTCACCGGAAACTTTTTGGTGACTTGGCCCTGCATGCCCCATCGGACCTGGGCATAATTTTTCTCATGAAGTCTTATAATTATGTCCAACAGGTCCTTCGGCAGTCCCATTTGTATCAGGGCTTCCCACAGTTTGACTCTTGGAACCAAATCGAAAGCGGACTTTAGGTCCACGAAGGCCGCATAGATCACACCTTCACTTAAGACCACCACCTTCCAATATATAAGAATAAATCTTAGAATCTGATCTATTGTGCTTACGCAGGGCCTGAAGCCAGCCTGCATGGGTGACAGTATTGACATTTCGTCCATCCATGCTGAGATCTTAAACAGCACCATCCGAGAGATGATCTTTTGGATGGCGTCAATAAGGCTAATCGGACGATAGTTTGCTGGCAGGGAGCGATCCCCCTTTTTAAAAATTGGAAGGATTTCTGCCCCCTGCCATGAGTCGGGTATCAGGGCTCCATCTGCCACAGCATTAGCAACTTTCAATATATAGGGGACCCAAGCTGCTTGATCAAATTTAAAAAGATCTGAGGGAATACAATCTATGCCGGGAGCTTTCCCCCCTTTGGTCAGGCTTAAGGCCAGCTCTACATCTATACGATCAAAGAGGGGGACTAAGCCCGGAGTTCTTAGCGGGGCCACTCGCACGCTTGCTCCAGGGGCTACTAGGGGACCAAGGTTGCTAAACTGTACCCCAAAGTGTGCAACCCATCCTTCTTCCGCTACATAGTTGGAGGGGAGTTGGGACTCATAGGTCTTCCCCCACTTAAGAACATGCCAGAACCTCGATTGATTGGAGGATAAACTCGCCTCATAAAGATCCTGCCAGTGTTTGTCATCCCAAGCTGATTTAGCCTCCTTCTGGCACTTTTTATATTCCTGCCTACCCTTCCGTATTGCTGCACTATCGCGTGACTTGAGTGCTGCTAGTAGGTCAATATGGGCTTGACGACACAGTCGATTATATCACTTACCCCCACCCAGTGGTGTTTGGGGTTTTTTCCAGTTTTTTTAGAAGTAAAAAAGAGGGATTTCAAAAAGTTAAAAAGATTATCATGTAACCCACAAATATCAACAGGGTCAGTCGTATTCTCCATAGCAAGCGTTACCTCCACGACTTTCCCTGAAATTATTTTTAGGATGGCGGGCTCCTCCACAACACTACACCACTGTACCCTTCTTCTATCATTCTCCAAGAACACGTCTGCCGTGGCACAATTATGCGTGGCTCCCTTCCGGTGGTTACTATCAAGAGCTAGGCTGAGTGCCAGTGGATTATGATCACTCTCAGGGCGATCCAACACTATCATATCAACCAGAGAGGACCAGCACTCAGCCCTAATAAGTATGTAATCAATCCTACTCGACCTAAGGCCATTGTCAAATGTATGCTTCCCATGTTTGTCTGAAGGGGTACGTCCGTTCACGGCTCTCAGACCCAATTCTAGGCAGAACCCCATCCAGTGGAAAGCTGCTTCTGTCCCTTTCTTAATAGATACTAGTTCTAGGGATGGAATCTTCCAAAGTTTGTCCTCTTCTACCAGGAAGTCCATCTCACTTCCAAAGTAAGGCTCAAAGGTGCAATTTAAGTCGCCTGCCAGAATAATAAAGGATTCCCTTCCAACTTCGTTAAGAATAAGCTCTAAGTCATTAAACATACCAGTTGGACTACGTCCACCCGGAAATCCCCGAACATAAACATTTATAATAAGTATCGCCTGGAAGCCAGGTCTTGAAAGTTTGATCACAAGGATATCAAGATTTGTGGTGGGCACCTCTGTGATATAATATCCAGTGACTGTCTTAGCCAGACACATAAACCCCCTGACGGTCTGCCCACTCCTGTCCTGCAAGCTGGTTTGTGAAAATTAAGATACCCATGGTGGTAAATAGGGTCAGTCGCCCAGGTCTCTTGAAAAATTAAGATATCCTGGTTATTCACCAGCTCCACCCACTCCTCAATTTGAAGCTTACTACGTAGACCAGCTAGATTCCACGAAATAAGTTTCAATGGTGTTGGATAATTTGCCAATTCCACCCATTCATGCTAGATGGTAAAGGGTCACCCTCCCTCTGGCTTAAAATAACCTCTATTGGTACATCTTCCCTCCCAAGGTGGGGACAGATGTTGTTGGTTTCACCATCTCCACAAACAGCCTTCTCAAATTCCAGGCTTCTGCCTTGACTCCCTCTAAATATGTCAATCTCCTCTTTTCCAACCTGAGATGCCGTTACATCCTGGACCTCAGCCTTATCTACTTCCAAGCTTGCGCCTTGGTTCCCTCTATATAAATCAGGCTTCACATTCCCAACCGGACATGCTGTTACTTTCTGTACCTCATCATTAGTTGGTACTTTATCTAATGTAGCAAAGACACCCAAACAATCTTGAGTGACCTCCGTATCAGAAAGTGGCAGGTCGAGTCATTCGTTTGAATCTAGCCCCGAGAGAGGTTCATATAAGTTATACAACGGAATGTTCCAATACTCGTTAGAATTAGTAGGGTTAGAAAAGTTATTAGATGGAGGGAAGTATCTAGGGGGGCGTTGACGTGAAGGAAAAGGGAAAAAATTATTTAAGTTATTGGCAGGACAAGAAAAATGTGGTGCACGATGGGCTAAATATAAAGAATTAACGTTTCTACAGGTTGTGAAGTGATTAGGAGGTATAAACAAAGCCTCGGGATGAAAATAAATCAAATTACGAGTTGAAACTCCCCCCTCACTACTTCCTGGAAACCAGTCGCTGATGTGTGTGACCACTCTCTGGTCCTTAAAGTTTACGATCACGACATCCCCCTCAATATCTTTGGGTCTAGGACCCACCCATTTGCATCGTCTAACGGAGATTATATCTCCGTTTAGATGAGGAGGGAGGGGTCTGTTGTTTCGCAACCAGAAGATAACTTTGTTTTTAAGATTATCATTATATTCAGTGTTTCCATTAGAAATAATTGGGACACCTGTTAGAAGGATCACATAATTAGCTGACTCTGGGGGTAATTCCACTATATTCCTACGATTTGAATTTACTCTTTGGGTTTTGACTATCCCCGGAATCATAGTTGGAACATTAGTGGATAGAGGCGGTTTTTTAAGGGTTGGCATGTGCTTCTCTTTATGTGGGTCATGTACAGCCGTCGGCATGGTAGTGATTGGGGGAGCAGTTTTACTATTGAATATTGGGTTTACTTTCTCTTTCTGTGGTCTACTTATGTTCGGTATTTTAGAGCTTGGCTGGCATTTTAACTGGGGCGGATCCTTGGGTTTCACAAGGTCAGAATTTGTGCTAGGGCAAAAAGCTGCCAGAAAGCAGTCAATTTTTTCCCCTAAACTTCTGACTCTCTCTATAAGTGGGAGCATGTAAGATTTTAGGAGCCGTTCAAACATCTCCATTGTCTCTTTGGTGGACGGTGTTTGTTCTCCTGGAATAGATTGTGATTGGGTACCTATTAAGACATCCCTCTCTGGAAGGCCAGATGGTTTATCTTTTGGGGTCTACCAGAGAAGGGGTTACAATCAAAGATTCTTCCCCTTTTTTTCCCCCGCCTTTTCTCCTTCTTTTCTTTGGTGGAGAGTAATGTGCCCTCCGGGGTTTCTTGGAGTTGTCTTTGGTCTTACTAACAGTAGCTGATGGAAGTGTCTCTGTGGGTACGTCAATGTCGATTGGTTGAATGGAAAAAGTTGACTGAAGTTGGGAGACAAGATCCAAGACAACGGGAGAGTTTAAATCTATAAGACAGTTGGAATTAATAGGAGGGCAATTTAGGTTACCATCATTGGTGATATCAATTTGTGAGGGGTTATACTGTGATCTTGAAAAATAAGAGGAATATGGTCGATGCTAAATAACTCAGCATCTGTTTCCAACCTACACGTGTTACCAGATTCTAGAGTAATGGGTGTCTTTTGGGGAGTAATCAATGGTTTCTTTTTAAGTAGTTCTATGGAGAGGCGGCGCTCCGCACGTTTCTCCGCTAACAAAAGTTCTTTATCTATTTCTTTGGTTGCCCTTGCAAAATATTTGTCTAAGGGACCAAGTATAGAGACCCCAACAGTAGAAGGTAAAGAGTTAGACATGTCTGTAGGCATCCTAGGCACTCGGGGCACCCCGAATTACAGCAATCTTTAAGCAACAGAAGAAAATAGCACCAAAGGATAAATGTTATGGAGTGGGCCCAGCCCAGCCTCCTGCAGCCCCTGACGGCCACAGACGGCCCGCCCTTGTCTCGGGCTTCTCCCGGGACGCTCCCGCGCAGCGGAGTGCTGATCCTATTATGAGGGGTGGAGAGAGGGCGGGGGGCGTGGCAGCAGGGAGAGCGGACCAGGTGTGTTGATGGTCAATGCAGGGACTCCTGGGATACGGAGTCCCTGCTGCGCAGCTCGCAGCCCTGCTGCAGTTCTGTCCTTGCCCCTGACGCTCCGCTCCAAGTACAAACAAGCACCCTCCTCAGACTGCCGAAGCGGGACCCGAAGCGGGTCCGGCAAGCAGTTTTCACACCCAAAGGAGGTAATGGCGATAAGGGATCCTAACAGGCAGCTCCTCCTCCACACGTAGTTCAAAATTCCAAAAAGTGTCCCACAGAAGCTGGAAACGCCGCTGTTCTTCAGTGCTCGAGGGCGGGGGGGCGTGGCAGCAGGGAGAGCGGACCAGGTGTGTTGATGGTCAATGCAGGGACTCCTGGGGTACGGAGTCCCTGCTGCGCAGCTCGCAGCCCTGCTGCAGTTCTGTCCTTGCCCCTGACGCTCCGCTCCAAGTACAAACAAGCACCCTTCTCAGACTGCCGAAGCGGGACCCGCGAAGCGGGTCCGGCAAGCAGTTCTCACACCCAAAGGAGGTAATGGTGATAAGGGATCCTAACAGGCAGCTCCTCCTCCACACGTAGTTCAAAATTCCAAGAAGTGTTCATAAACCTCTAATGAATACAGATCAATACACTGAGTAAAACAAATATACAATCTGTGTGACTTACGCAGAATTCTTTTTGGAATCCATATCCATATCTATCTTTCAGTTATTTCTGAGCAGAAACTTAGTGATTTGAACCAAATAAACCATGTTTCTGTATTAGCACCAGGTTTACTGACTCTTTTTACTTTACTCCTGGGTGACCCCAAGCTGCTCTTTTTTTTAGCCTTTGCTAGAACCTCACTCATATTTCATGAAATATTGCAGTATTGTCCCCAAAGAACATAGAAAGAACTTGATACCAACCATTTACCCACAAACTACTAATTAAATATAACAATATGTGTTATAAATCAAATAAAGACCTCTTACCCATTGCGAGAAACTACCCCATTCTTTCAAATGTATGCAATTGGCCCAGGCATTTATAACAGATTTCTTGATTATTGACCAAATGTTTCATTTTAGTTACCCTCTCTGCAGCAGACGGTTCTTCAGTCAGTGTCACTCTTGTGTGGGCAGGACTAACGCCTTAAGGGAGATGAAAAAATTCATATTCTCCTTCCATTATTCTACTGTCTTATGTTACTATTTACCCAAGAGAGCCCTGCTAAAGCCTAAATCCAAGCCCACACCACTTGCATGTTCTAGGCAGCATACATAAATCTCCCAAAAATCACAAGCAGGTACACTCCTGTAAAAGAGGCAACTAATCCCAAGTGAGGCAAAAAAGAAACACACTAATTTAAGAAACCATAGCAAATCTTTTTGGAAGCAATGTGGAACATAGAAGAGCCTGAGTAATACATAATATTGCACCTAGCATTACTTAGGGGCCCATTAGGATGGAGGGCGGATTTCCCCCGCCAGGCTGGCAGTAGCCACCGCCGGCCTGGCGGGGGCAATCTGCCCGCCAACCTCACCTAAATGACCCCCCGCCATATTAGTATGGCGGGGAGGACCGCGGCAGATGGAAAGACTGTCTGCCGCTTTTCCGCCCCGGTCGCCTTACGACGGGGGGCGAAAAAGGTCTAATATAGTGGTGGTGTCTAATAGACACCGCCAGTCATATTAGCATGGGCTTTGTTAGATGCCTTTCCGGAAAGGCCTGCGGTCTTCACTTTGGGGGCCCCCTGCGGGCCCCCAGAGTGAAGGAGAGTTGGGGGGTGCACACGGGGCATTTGCATAAACAAAGCGGCAGGCACCGTGCATTTTTAGCATTGTGGCGGGAGGTGCTGAGAGCACTGCCTGTCACAATGCAAAAAATGCCGGATGCGCCCGCCACAGTGGCGGGCACATCCTGATACCCCCCACGGGACCCCCACCCTTATGGCGGGCGGTCCCAAAAACGGATAGGATGGCGGGCGGACTAAGTCCGCCCGCCATCCTAATGGCCCCCTTAGTATCTTAGCAGATCCTGCATTTCTTGCAGGTAGTCACATGCATTGTTAGTTGTAGAATAGATACATTACTGTACTATCGATAGAGAAAGTGCATGAGAAGAAGACTTTGGTGAAAGAACATGAGAAACCAGAGCGTTAACTGAAAGGTCTATTCTGCAATGTTGCAATCTAACCTATGTATGAGAAGGAGATGTCGTTCTCATGTTCAGAGTGAGATATTTGGAAATTGTTGAACTCTTCAGCATGAGAAATTGATGAGGACAATGGATCCTTGATGATGCTGCAACGGGGCTTTGTGTGTTATAAGTCAGTGTTGACACAGTTGGAGATCAGATCCCTTTTGACATCTCTTCAGTGACTTTCCCCTGAATGCTTAAAGCATTTTCCCTGGACTTTGAGAGGTTTAGACCTCAATGCTTACTTTGAATCTTTCCTAAGTGTGGTATAGTTTGACACTCATTTCCTGACCCATAGAAGACTCTTGAACAAGCTTTTGAAATGTTGACACCTTCTCTACTTATTTTTCCCTTGCCTGGGTTTAATTTCCTTTATGAAAATTCCTGATTTTGTGAATCCTTAGATTTTTAGAACCATCCCTTTAGTTGAAACTCTATCGTAGGTGATTAAGATGTATCCATGCATAGACAACACAACGTGTGACTCTTTTCTGAGCACCAGCTATTGCTCTTGATCTTTTATATTGCTGTGACTGGATTGCTTGTTAGCCTTATATTAGTCCGCCTTAATTGTTTCTGTATGTTGGGATGGCCTGTTGCTATTTTGTATTTCTATAGCATGGTTTTAAGAGGTGGTTATTTTGACTTGATTTTGAATTTGTAATAAACCTATAGCTACTAATTCCTGGCACTCATTTGGTAGCAAAATGGGTTGCACTGTTAATTGAATTTTATTGATGGAAATTTTAACTTCCATCACCTCTCAGTTGGAGAAAAAAGGTCCATCAGAGAACCAATGGTAAGCAAGTGTCCCAGAAAACGCTGGATCACAGTGTATCTCACAATTCATTTTGCACCAATTGTTCTCTCACATCTGAACACTAAGGCCCAGATTTATTAAATTTTGTGTCACCATTGTGCCACGTAAAGGTACGCAGGGCGACGCAAAACCTAGAATGAGATCTACCAAGCCACAGAAGGCCAACTTGTGCGGCTTGATATATCTGGAGTAACCCAAGGCAGAACAAGTTGCTGTCTTGCATTACTCAGTGTTTTTGGGACGTTACTTGGGTGAAGCATGGGTATTCCAATGCATCCACCCATTTTTTCTGAAACATTCCCAGATTTACCAACACTGGTAGACCTGGAAATGCATCAGAATTGTACTCCTTTCCACCTGAGGCGCAACGAGAATATCTTTATTTATCCTTGTTGTTTAATGTTTCTAAGTGTACTACATTTTTTTTTAAAACCTTTATTTCGTACAAAAGAAAACAGTTACAGACCTACAACCACAGAGGCCGGTCAGGTATACGCAACAATAATAGCAAATCAATACACAGCTCATCAGCCGACAGCCCGAGGGTCCGGCAGCGTAAAAGCACAATGTTATCTGGAGCTCATGGTCAGGGAGGATAAATAAAAGGTTTCATATTTTACAATGTATAAACAACAGAGAAGAAAAACACAAAAAGAATCGAGGCAAAAACCAAGCAATATAATGACCGCTACATGCAGCAGGGGGGGATAGGTAGGAAGCAAGCGTCAAGAAATCATGGGAGAGGGGAGTGGGGATCAAGAGTGAGCCGCACATCACCTATAATCATAAATCCAATTACCGAAACGTACAGTCAAGGAGATCGTGGAATGCCAGAGGGATCAGTAGGGGGGGGAGCACAGATCTCTCCTCGATATGAATTCCATTGGCCCCATATCCTTCCCCACTTCTTGAGCCTACCACGGGAGATGTACACAATCTTTTCTCGAAACATGCACCAGTCCATGTTCTCCTCCCAGGTCGAGACCAACGGTGCCCTATGAGATCCCCACAATTGAGCTATATCCCTTTTCGCAATCACGTTGCCCAGCGTAACCCATTGAGTCTGAGCCACAGTACAGTCAGTCGGTTCCCAAATATTCAACAAACAGCGTCGCGCTTCGGGGAGCAGCTCAACACCCGTCACTTCACCCATCACCGTATGCACTCGATTCCAGAAAACAACTACCTCCGGGCATTCTCATATAATGTGGAGGAAAGTAGCAAGCATACCACAGCCACGCCGACATGACCCATCCACAGAATAACCCATATGTATCAACCGTGGACCCGTGACATAGACACGATGCAGAATCTTCAATTACACCAATCGGAGACGCGCCGGAATCGCAACTTCTTTAGGGGAGGATATTACAGCTTGCCTGTCCTCATCGTCTATCTCCAGACCATCACCAATCCATGCATCTCTTAGCTGTATAAGGAGGTCTGAACGGGCATTAATAAGTTTTTTATATATGAGAGAGATAGTGCTGTCAGGGACATGCCCATCCAACACTCTATCCTCCAGGGGCGAAGACTCAGGGATCATAGTACCAGCAGGGAAGACTGAATCAATTGCGTGACGGACCTGAAGATATCGGAAATATTCCCTATCATTCAACATATACTCTCGTTTCAGCTCGTCGAAAGTTTTAACTCTGCTGGTGGCCCAAAGATCGCCCACCCTGCTGATACCAATAAGGTCCCATCTATCGAATCCCTTCGAAGTCCACAGACCACCCAATCTCTCAGCAGCATACAGGGGAGTAGCTCTAGTCAGTTTATCCGCCCAGCCCGTAGCCGAAGTTGCACTTCCCCACACTCGTACCGCCACCGCAGTGGGCCCCGTTAAATTCCTCCTGGCGGTTCTGGAATAGAGCGCCCTATTATAATCGCCCCCGGCAGTTGCCACCTATCCATCTCATATGCGGGATGTGGGACAGGACCATACATGGCATGATTAATAGCGCGCAACTGAGACGCCCAATAATAGCGTTTAACATCAGGCAAAGCTATACCACCATCATACCAGGGCAAAGTCAATTTTGCCAATGCTATGCGGGGCCGCCCACCCCAAACCAACTTCCTCTGGAGGCCCTCAATTTCACGGAAATAGCTAGCCGGAACCAGATCAAGCGTGTTTTGAATAGCGTAGAGGAACCGGGGAAGAGACATCATTTTGAACAAGGGGATAGAGGCAGACCACACCACGCCGCAACATCCGATCTAAGCCGGGCAAGCGGAGGTAGTAAATTCCGCTCATAGCGCGCCATGGGGTCAAACGAAATGTAGATCCCCAAGTACTTGAAGCCGGCCCTGGAAACAGGTATAGGGCAAACACGGGGCAAAGAAGGCTGTCCACCTGTAAGTGGGTAAATGCAGGACTTAGCCCAATTAATAACCAAACCAGAGTTCTTCCCGAAGGAACTCAGGACGTCGAACAGAACACCCAACGACTTACGGGGAGAAGTAAGATACAACAATATGTCGTCGGCATAAAGCGACACACGATCCTCAAAGGTAGGGGACCATCGTATGCCCTTGAGCGAGGGCTCCCAACGGAGCCACGCAGCAAGGGGTTCAAGAGCAAGCGCAAAAAGGAGAGATGACAAAGGGCAGCCCTGCCTTGTGCCGCGTCCAAGAACAAAGGGTTTCAAGGCCCTTCCGTTGACCACCACCTGAGCAAGCGGCTGCTCATATAAAAGCCTAACCCAGCCGACGAACTTAGGGCCAAAGCCAAACTTGGCAAGGGCAGCCCACAAATATGGCCACTCCACCGTATCGAAGGCCATCGAGGCATCAAGTGAGACCAAGATGGCCGACTCCTCAAGATTCCCCGCCCTAGCCAAGACACCATGAAGACGTTGAAGATTGAGCGCGGTGTTGCGGTGGGGGATAAAACCAGACTGATCCGGGTGTACCAAATCACCGATCACCGTAACCCGCCGGCTCGCCAAAAGTTTCGCAAGGATCTTGGGCTCCACATTCAAAAGTGAGATCGGCCGATACGACGAACAGTGGTCACGAGGCTTGCCATCCTTGTGAATGACTACAATGGACGCCAGTCTCTGGTCACGGGGAAGGAGCCCGAGATCTCGCGATGCCAAAAACATCCGTCGTAGATACGGCGCCATTTTGTCAGGGCTCAGCTTATACAGCTCGACCGGAATACCGTTCGGGCCCGAAGCCTTGCCCGAACGAAGCGAGCGGATAGCAAGCGCCACTTCATCGGTGGAAAAATCCGCCTCCATAAGTTCCTTGTCCGAGTCCGACAAACTAGGCAGCGCAATGTCACGGAGCAACAAGTGCGAGCCCTCCTCTGGTCTATCCGAAACCGGCGCATAAACCCTCTGAAAGTGCTGGGCAAAGACCTCCACTATCTCGACCGGGTCCACCACTCGCACGCCATCCACTCTCTCAATATCAGGCACCACCCGATTCAATCTATCTCTTTTATCCAGCCAAGCAATCAATTTTCCCGCTTTATCGCCCACATCATACAAACGCCCCTGCTGCTCACGATTCAGCACCCTGGCCGCATCAGTCACCAGAGCTCTATATTCGGACTGTTTAAGCGCCAAGGAATGCAAGCCATTAGTCGTATTCTCAGACTCCAACCGTTCCTCCAGCTCGGTGATTTCATTTTCCAGGCCAACCACTTCCATAGTCCTGCGCTTCCTCTCACTAGCAATCAAGGACAGAGTCTGTCCCCGGATCACAGTTTTATATGCCTCCCATAAAGAGATAGGGGAGGAAACCGACCCCTCATTCTCAGCAAAATAGAAATCCATACACTTAATCACTTCCATACCAATGTTGGGGTTACGAAGATGCCACTGATTAATCGGAGCAATCCGACCCCCGGACTCTAGCTGTACATCAATAGTGAGCCAGAGTGGGGAATGGCCCGAGATCCCCCTAGCCAAATGTTTGATTTCCCTCACGGATACCATCTGCGCCGCTGGTACAAGGATATAGTCAAGTCTCGAGAGACTACCATGAGCTCCTGAATAGAAGGTATACTGGAGCTGTCCAGGGTGCAACTGCCTCCAACAATCCACTAAACCCAATGTGTCCAAGAAATTCCCCAGCCATAGCTGCGACGTGGGGAGGGTTCTGCGAGGATTCCGATCCTCCTCTCCACTTACAACTGAGTTAAAATCGCCACCCACTACCAACAGACCATCAGGGAGTCCCAGGACCACTCCACCCAAATCAGAAAACGTAGTGGACTGTAGACCAGGGGGAACATACACGGACAAAATAGAAATCGTCTTCCCCTCCCACAGGCCCATAACAGCGGCATAGCGACCTCTATCATCCAACACCGTGTCGTCTATTTCAAGGGGTAGGGAGTCCCTAACCAGGATGCCCGCCCCCTTCGACCCAGTGGTAAATCCAGCGTGGGCCACAAAACGGTAGCCCCGTCTATTCAATGCATGGCACATATTCCCTACGAGATGCGTCTCCTGCAGTAAAACGATATCCGGGGAGTGTCGCTTCAAATACTGCAAAACTATCCCCCGCTTTATCCTATCCCCGAGACCATTAACGTTCCAGCTTAGCACCCTCAGCCCCCTACCCCCATCCCCAATATGAACAAACAGTCCCCCCCGCCATGCAACAGGCACAAAGGATGAAGTAGCGACCAAATCGTAGCCTCGAAACCAACAAACAAGAAAAGACCCCTCCACCTCCCCCCAAGGAACCCCCAACACACACCCCCCCACCCTGCACCCCTGCGGTAGACCAAAAAGCCACCCCAACTTGCAGTGTGCCTGTCGCCCCATTCAACTAACCTACAAGAAGAGAGAAAAAAGTCCCCTGAGGAGAAAAGAGCCCCGAATCCCCCCACCCAAGGGTATCAACATCGTACAAATATAGCTATCTTAGAGCCACTGCAAAGCGACCATATATCGGCTTGTCGGCTCGTCGGCTCGTCGGCTCGCCGGCGCGGACTCACTACTCCTGTTCTTCCAAGCCTCCTTCGGCGCCCTTCGATCTCTCCGGGCTGGTATAGCGTGTCGTCAAAGTGTCTAACCAGTCACTAGCCACCTGGGGGCGGTAAAAAAAGAAAGTACGTTCATTATGTTCAATCCTCAGGCGGGCCGGAAAAAGCATTGCGTACTTCAGTCCCATGTCCCTGAGACGTCTTTTCACCCCCGTAAAGCCCATACGTTGTTTCTGCACCGCCTGTGTAAAGTCCGGGTAAAAACTGATCGACACATTCTCAAACTTAGTGGGGACATTGGCGCGCGAGGCCTGCAGGATAGCATCTCTGTCTCGGAAATTGAAAATCCTGGCTATTATAGGCCTCGGAGCGGCTCCAAGCTTGGGCTTCCCACCTGGAATTCTGTGAGCACGCTCCACCGCAAAAAGATTACTAAGACCCTTTGGTGCCAAATGGTTCCGGATAAGGTCTTCTACCAGTAGATCAGTAGGCACGTCAGTGGAGTTCTCCGGAACACCCACGATGCGAACGTTGTTGCGCCTGGCTCGGCCCTCGAAATCATCCAGCCGACTGGCAAACGAGTCTCTGGCCGCTCGAAGATCGCGGACCTCGTCCTGGAGAGCAGAGACGTCCGTAGTCAAACTTGCGGTCTTGATGTCAAGGGACTTGACCCGCTCGTTGGTTTTCCCCAAGTCCGTCCTGATAAGTTTGACTTCGATCGCCACCGTGTCCAACTTAGCAGCCAGAGTCTCATATTGCTGCCCCATATCCGCCCGGACACTGGCGATGGCGCCCATAACATCCTTCAAAGTCGGATCCTCAGCCACAGGAGGACCATCACCGGACTCCTTGAGGGCCCTGCTCGATCCACCCGGGGATCCCTTTGGGCGAGTAAAGCGATCAATGGTCTGGGATTGGGCAGCACCTCCACGATTAGGGCCTCTGGTGTTGCGCCGTTCGGCGTCCGCCCTGCCCGCCATAATGGGCAACGAGCTCCGCCGGGACCTTTGGGATCTAGTTAGAATGATTCCCTCCGAGGCAAGCCCGTAGAGTCGAGAGATCGAGGAACAGCGGCCAGCGTGGAAGTGACGACTAGACCAGGGCAGCAGTATCCAGCTGCAGCGTATCGGCGTCAACTGTGACCAAGAGCGAAACCGAAAGTATCACAGGGGCATCGAAAGTATCACTCCAGCCGTTGTTGTTCGACTGCCACCTGGGCACTCCGGACACTCGAGCCCCCGGACGTCTCTCGATGTAGGCCGCAAATTACTAGGTGCAGCAAGTCCTAGTTCCAGCGGCCAAATCGAGTTGTAGAAAAAGCTATCAATATCAGCAGGGCATCAGCAAAAATTACCCGTCGTCCAAATCAGGATTTGTTTCAGGATAGATGCGGGTGGCATAAGGGGTCTCGGGAGCTCTGTGCTCACGCGTCCATCTTGGATCCGCGCGTAGCTCCTCCTCCTCGTGTACTACATTTCTAAGCACACTTAGACAGAGGAAAATGCCTCTAAGAATTGTTTTTGTAGAGAAAAGTGTTCCTTGCTACACATACACAATCCTGCCTGTAACACAGGCACCCTTGCTCTATGGAGCAAGGGAGACTGCGTTGGCGCACCGTTGCAGATTTTGCTCCAGTGCAGGCAGAGGACAGGAATGCACCATACCTTCATAGATATGGCGCATTCCTGTCCTCTCCCTTTCACGCAGTGCAGCAAGTCATCTTGCTGCATTGTGTTGCATAAAAAAAGGTATATCTTCCCTTAATTGTGTGGGTAAGTATTTCATATATTTTTGCTTCCTGAGTTTAAAATAGCATTGATATTCAGCTATACCTGAGCTATGAGTCCTTTGCAGAGTAAATGGTGAGCATCTTTAGCAGACATTGGCCCTTTTATAGTTACTGGAAAATATGTTCAAATCTGCTAGAGCTGTACTGGCATATCAGTTTCATGATAGAGAATCCCGAAGTTTGGCTGACTTTGGCATTCAGGTCTCTGAAAATATGGAGGACTAATATTGCTGGAATTATGGCCCACACTTGTTCAGACTCAAGGAGGACTTTGAAATCTAGCAACATATCATATTACCTGTTGTGGGTAGTATTATTCATATAAAGATAATGCTTCTGATGTAGTTCTGGTTCCTTTTCGAATATCTTTCTTGTGTTTTTTCCAATAAAATATTTTTGGTAAATTGAATGACCTAGTTAGAGCTTTTGTACAGGCCTTGAAGGTTCCATGAGTGGTAAGTAAGCCATTGTGTGTGAAGCACTGGTTAATCTCTTCTTAAATTTTGAGTTATTGTATACATAACACAACAGGGATCACCATTTTTATGTGTACGAGATATATTAACCGGTATACACCCGTTACAACGCATCTTTTACTCCGCACTACCATTACAACGCGACTTTTACTCCGCATACCATTACAACGCATTGCGCTGGGGGGCGCTCTAGGATAGGGAATAAGTATAATTTACTATCCAACACCTTCCCTAGGGTCCACGGGGACTGGAGTTAGAATAGTAAATTATACTTACCACTATCCAGCGCCCCAAGGCGCTATGCGTTGTAACGGTATGCGGAGTAAAAGTCGCGTTGTAATGGTCTGCGGAGTAATAGTATGCGTTATAACGTCATACATCCATATTAACCCCCTGGCCGCGGCCAGAATTTCATGCCTGTGCGACACATTCCGATCGTGGGCGTGGTCATGACGGCTCCCGGCCGTCATCAGCACACGCCCACCGATACTCATGACGGCCGGGAGCCGTCATCAGCACTGAAGGGGTTTATAGATGTTCACTGTCAAAGAGACCTATTACACCCAGCCAGTGTAGGACGATGCAGGCGATTTTAGCCACTGGTAGATGATTATGTTGATCTCATGATGGCTGTGGATGGGTCTTTGGTAATCCTCGGCTGAAACATTGAGTACCTGTGTTTTGTGGAAGATATGCTAGTTGTGTGCGCCTTTAACATGATCACTCTGATTCCAAGGATTTCCGTCCTGCCACCCCAATGGGTTCCACAGTCCACTTGACCGGGGTTCTATAAATACGTCCTTTGTATTGCTAATCATTGCATAGCCATTTCAGGCCTCCATCTGATCCAACCACCACCCTACTTCCTCCTGCAGATCCTACATTTATTATTTATTATACAACTCTGCTTTATTCTTTAGCTGAAGGAATCTTACGAAAAGGTCCAGACTCTAGATCTCCCAAGCCAAAGTCAACCTCTACTTGGTGGCATTCCACACATACTCTCAAGACAGTTTTGCCAAAACTGCATTATTAATTGTTGGACTAGCAGCTCTTGGTACTGAAATATGGCTAGCATATATTTCAACAATACTTTCACTCTACCTATTCTGATCTGGAGTTTTGAAACCACAGGCATTTCCAATTTTGTGGAACATCATTACACATGTTTAGCTTAAAACTCAGCATCTTCTACTACCAGATCAACTAGATGACATGTTGGTCATGTAGAAATAGCCCTACCATAAACAATATTGCCGTCACACCTCCTGCTCTCAGAGTATTTAGGAAACGGTGAATACAATTCATTTTGAAATACTGGGAAGCCCTACCTAATGCCCCTTTCATTATCCATTTCTGTATCTGTTGTCGGGCTAACTTTCATTATGAGGGGGGAAAAAGAGGCCTAGACATTGTTTTTATTCTCAGTGCTAGATTGCCAGGAAACATTTGCCTGGTGGGCCATTTCAGATGATTACGTAGCTCAGTGGATTCTTCCCTATGTTTCAAAACATTAACATTATGCAAGGGATGCACATTTCGTACAGAAAACCTTTGTGAAAATATCAATACAGCACATTTTTACTACTGCAGTTATTTTCATGAGTCAGGCCCATTGAAATGGCTATTAATTAGCAAGAGAGAAGTAAACATCTTTAGTCAAGACATAGTCTTGTCTCTCTTTTGCCAAAATTACGTGTAATTCTACCTTCTAGTGATGACAGTAGACACAGCCAGATATCTTTATGAGAAAGAGGAAGGATCCCTAACTCTTTTGAGTGGAATGTACAGTACGTGACTGTTAAATAAATAGTAATGGCACATTTGATTAATATGAGATTTTTTTTATGTAACCGGATCTCTCGGGAGAATTATTTTAAATCCCTTTTTTATTGCAGGAGGACAAACTGAAATATAATTTAGAAGTAAGCAACTCTGGTTCGATCTCTACCAGGCAGGAATTGCCACTCTCTTCCTTCCAGGAGCAACAGGGAATTTTCAGAGATGATCGCTGCACCTTTACCACCTCACTACAAATTTGTGGCATTAGAGGCAAAATACTGGTATTGCAAAGACCTCACTCACTGACTTTATCGTAGTTGGTTTTTGCCTGAGATGGATACACATGTAAAGGATGTTAAGAGAAAAACGTCAGATACCTAGATGAAGTGGAACATCTAGGGGAGAATCCATCTATATTTACCACAGAAATGCCTTGTTATTGTCACTTGTTATTGCTATACCATGCTAATCGTAGCACTCAGCCTCATCCAATGTATTGCATGTTGGAGAATGCATGTGTGACATTGGAGGAAGCAGGGGCAGACTTAGGCATATGCAAGCTGTGCACCTGCACAGGGCCGCCAAACCCCAGGGGCCGCCACGCCAATATATATCCTTAATGCGGAGGAGCTACGCTGGGAACCAAGATGGCCGCGTAAGCTCCCGGCTTCGCCGACCTCCGCCAGTTGCCTATAAATCCTGCTATCGATCCTGAATTCGCACCGGACTCCCGTGTGGTTGAAGTGTCGCTGAACCTAAAGCTGCAATCCCGAGCTTTCTATCATCCCGAATGGTGATACTACGCCGTGTTTTCATTCTCGGCCTAACCCAGCGTGGCAGCCGGGGCCTCGATTTCTGACCCACCCGGATTGGAGTTGAACAACATCGGACGCGGGACCTGGGCGGTGTCCGGTCTCTTGGAGTGGAAACTATCCTTCCTGGTTTGGATGGTGGTACTGTGATCGCGCTGATACCAAGTGTGCGGCGGCCAGAAGCATCGGTAGCTGTGGACGGGGGTCTGTTGGCCGAAGACCCTGCTGTCCTCCCGGGGTCGACGGCTTTGGATCCTCGTGGACGGCGATGGTGTGGAGACTACGAGCTTAACGGTTGCAAGCCGCTACCATCTACACCGCCTGTGCCTGATACCTCGGAGTAGTCGACCTAAGGGGTTAATAGATTGGATTTGTTGCTTTGCGTGAGGAGATGGAACAAGCGGAATGCACGCCATCACTTCAGACCGTAATGGCCGCCATTGAGATGCTTCACTCGCAAGTCACCGCCACCATCCATAAAATGATCGCAACAGCTGGAAGTTTGTATTTGAGACCGGACCACGACTCTTTGACAGATCTGGAACATGCAGTGTTACCCGCAAATCTGATCCCGCCTGAGACAGGAGGCCCCATACGGAAACCGGATCTGGTGTTTTTTGTTAGCTCCCGATCAATGGCATACGAACTTGGAACTACCAAACACTTTGCATCCTCAATGGTGATACCGCCCACGATGGACATAGTCGATCGTACACCCCTGGACAGCGTTCTTAGTGCCTATCGGACTGATTTCTTACTCGTCCCCTCCCAGTTGGTTCCGGTACGTTCTAGTGACTCACTGTTTATGGACGGATTTCCTCGTTTGGTTTGGGGACCAACACTGTGGTGTCGACTCAACTGTAATGGTTTTGACTCTATTGATTGTTTTGATCCCTTCCTCAAGATGGCGGCTCGAGCAGAGAGAGTGCGTACGACAGATCGCTGTGGCCAGGGATGAGTTCTATTGTCTGGGTTTAAATTGAAAAACTTCCTTTGAACGGGACTTGCAGCTTATAGTGTGACGGGAGTCGGGCGGTTTTTGTAACCTCCCCCGGTTTGTTTGGCTTGTAATCGCTGCTTACGTAATGTTTTGATTATACTTAGGGGTGGTTTGCTTCTGGCCGGGGATACGGGAGACCGGGAGCCTGTATGATCTCTCCTCCTCCACTTTTCCTACTTGTAGGTCTTTAGTTTTTGGGCGACAGGCACGCTGCTAGTGGGGTTAGGCCGTAGCCATTGCAGGGGTGCAGGGTGGGGGGTACTGGGAGGGGTTTCTTGTTTTTTGTTTTTGTTTTAGTTCTATTTCCTTTTTTCTTTCCTTTTCCCTTCTACGAGAAGTGTGTGTCTATCCTAATTTGATCCTTTACACATTTCTGGGTGTCTGCTCTAGTAGTAATTATCCTGACTTGCGGGTGGACGGGCATTGACGTCTTCAGCTTAACGGGGTTGATGATTGTATTGTTTGCGTTACGTACCTATTAATGTCGACATTTCATACCCCTTGCTCGAATTTATCGTATTGGTTTATACGCCTGCTCACCGTTTAACAGTACCTTATTGTATGATGCCCATTGTGTGTATTATTTCCTCTCGTTTTTCTCTATTAATAAAAATAAATATAAAAATATATATATATCCTTAATATAATAATCCTCTGAGGATGGATACATATTTGCCTGGCAGAGATTTGGCGGCCTCCGGCTCTGTTCCACTTCCAAACACTCTGATCTCCCCCTCCCCCACCCGCTCACCCCTCCCCTTCACTGGCCTCCGCGCTCCGCCCCACCCGGACCCCTTCTTTCGGGGGCCCCTACCTACGCTCCCTGCCCAGCCTAGAGCCGCCCCTGGAGGAAGTCATTTCAGTAGCCAGTCCTCGCCGGTTCTTTTTCAGATTCACAATCATTGCGGAGACTGCAGGATTTTGAGAGAGTACATTGCTCTTTTACTTTTACATGGTTTGACATGCTACAGCTTGAATACATATCAAATAGCACTGCTCTCCATATTTTTAGATCTGACTGCCGGCCTTTATATGCTGGCGCTGTTCCCAGGTATTTGGGTGCTATGTGGCTGATTCGCAGCCAGAAGGTCCTTTCCCTGCAATAATCACAATTTGCTTTACAAACTTGTTTTATATCTCATGTACCATATTAAGTAGCTGAAATGTCTGCATTTGTCTGATCTAGTAATGTTTTTTATGAACTCTGTTTGATGTATTTCAATTCCACGTTTGCACGGTATTTATGTATTCCTGTATTTTAAAGTATTTGCTTGTACTTTTGTGACTTTTGACAGCCGACAAAAAGTGAATTGACATTAAATAGTAATTCCACATCATGGTCAGCACTGAATTGCCGATATTGACTGCTAAGCAGTATCATTATTTCATTTCAAACCCATGTCAGTGGTTACTGGCTGCCACTCCCATGAGGTGAGTATATCACAGTATTGGGTTTTATGCTGACCATATCTCACCCCACATGACAGAGAATATGGTATCTCGCCAGTGGAAGCATTACTACAGTAGGCTAAACTTGCTGCCAGAGAGCCTACTCCCAGCCATGAACTATGTACAACAGACAATGAGAAGCCTATTGAGGACTCTTCTATTAAATTATGTTGTATGATCAGTGGTGTAACAATGGGACCCCTGAGCTCCAGGGCCCCCTCTGGCAGTGCGCACAGGTGAGCCTGAGAGCTCCTGGCTGGATCCGGAGTGTGGGGGCTACTCCATGCACTTTGCAACCCCCCCCCCCCCCCGCCCCCAAGTTTCGTTACTCCACTGTGCATAATATTTCTTAACAGAAGGGACAGAGAGAGGCTTCGCTCAGGCTTGGACTTGGACTGCATGGGCACAGTGTGAAACAAGCTGCCTCCAACAGCAGAGTCATGTCTGATGAATGCCAGATGAGGCCGCGGCCATGCCAGGAATCAGGAGCAGAAGGAAAGAGAAAGCCAGAGCATTGTTCAGAGGCTCCTGTGTGGTTTAAGGATACAGCACACAGGCACCAACCGCAGCCATGAAAATCCATCTGGTGTCAGGGCCGCCCTGGGAACTCAGGGCAGCTCTGGCAATTTTGTCGGACCAGCCAAGGGGGGCGCTTTGCAGGTGTGAAGCACTGCTGCTTAACAAAACTAGCCCCCACTGCTGCAAAACCGGTCCCCACCCTTGCATCCTCCGGGAAAATGCCCCATGCCCGCTACAGCCAGTCCGGCACTGCCTCGTGTACTTCCTTCTGCACAGAAACAGCAGATTAGAAGGAATGTCTTATTTTATTTCTTATTTCTAAAATGTGCAGGGCCCACTTAGATGTGGTGATTGGAAATGACGGATTGCAATTGTGTCTATTGCAATATTGGTGATGCCATTTTTACTTGTAAAGATAACCTACGTACTCCTGCATATTCTATGCGTGTAACATAATCCATAGGAGCTAATATTGTGGACATATAACAAAAAAAACAAAAAAAAACACATACAGGCATTTGCAAAGACCGTTTTTAGGAAAACAGATCGGTTTGCTGGACAGTCTCGGTGCTTGGCAGCCCTGCCTTCAGAACTTCACATGATGCCAAATGTGTAATGCTTGAAAAAATGGCTCAGAAAGCTGTACTCGGGCTAATCTTTGGAGTAGAATCTGATTTTAATTAACATTGCCTGTGATCGCCTCTTTTATGTTTGGCATGTGAGTTTTAGTCTAGTGATTTCGGTATTCTTTATGCGTCTTTGATTGTGTGTCTGTACATTGTTCCTGCTGGTGAGAGGCATTGGGAATCCGGCTTTGTCTCCATTGCAATTTACAACAAAAATGTAAATCAACTCACATTGAAACCTTATTGGAGGCACCTTGGCAAAAGGGAGGGTCACTTTGACGATATTTGTAACAACAGAGGGTGACATTGATTGACAGTTAAAATGTCAGTGTTGCCATGCAACCAACAGCCAGGGTTCGGTTTATGTAGAGTGGAGTGATGGCAGGCAATTTTGCATCATGCTGGTTCAATTTTGTCCTCATAGGCACGTGCGCAAGAATCACCTTTGAGTGACATTATCACAGCAAAATGTAATTTTTGCACTAGCCAGTGAAGTCTACGTCATTCAATTTTAAATCCTTTTATGGTATCTAATTATCCTAGATGATCTGGAAAAATAATTTGACACAAATGAAAGGAAAAGTAGATGCTTGGCTGTGAAATAGGGAAGAGTTCCCTTAAGTACAGCAGACCTCCCATGTTGTGTGGCCTGGCAAATTCCCGAAATTTAGAAAAATTTAAAAAAAATATTGCTTTGGGGGTTGATTTCAGAGCTAGAGGCCAATAACAGAACTCTAATGAGATTTGCCCATTAGGGAAGCAAGTGAGACGTATTTAAAAGCAACATAATTTTGTTCAGACATTCTCAAATGATCACCAGCCCAATGGAATCAAAACAATTATAGTATATTGTTCCTCTCAGAGGAATGCATTGCTGACTAACTCTTTAATGCTGGACGTGAACTGATATTTTCATCTTTAGCAGCACTTACCTATTGAAATCTAAGAGGTGAGAACTATTCGTTCACTGTGATGGAGTGGAAGTGAGTTGGCAATCAAGACGGCAGTCCAGCTGCTCCTTAATGCAAAAACCACGATTTACTAAATTTGTATAACATGCTTTTCTATTCTTTATTGGGATTTTATGTACAAAATACCTCAACAAGAGCCAGATGTATGAAAAACTAGTCACAAAATACTGGTAATAAATTGCAACTGGTATTTTTAAGACCAATGCACATACTTGCAAAGCGACCTACCTCAAATAGCTCAGTTCACAAATTCATGAATATCGAGGACAAAAAACATTGATGTTAACCACATGGCTGCTATTGATATTCCTCTCCTGTTCTGGACAGTAATAGGAATGGGTGTGGGTATGACGAGCTCAGCTCGTCATGAGCACACGAGCACTGTGCACAGGGCCGGACTGGCTTGTGGAAAAGTAAATTTTGCCATGTTCTGTGTCCCTACGCGTCCTCCATCATATGTTATCTGTGCATGATTAATATGCATATGTATTCCCCATGTTCAAATAAAGACGCAATTACAGTTGTGTCCATCTCTAGTATGCCAGTTTCCAGTTCTCGTGAATACTACGAATATCAGGCCTATGTAAAGTTACGTTGCCACGTTTCTCAGTGTGCACGTTATTCCATTGTAAAGTCCCCGTTTCTAGGCCTCAAAAGGGCCCGGACACCAGATTCAGCTCCTGTCTCCTGAGCCTCGCTGAGGAGCGATACAGCCCCCACCTGTGTTCCTGACCCTTCACTTACTTCCTGCCTTGCAGTGCTCGGTTCAGCCTGGCTCTGCCTCTGAGTCTGCCAAGAGTATGTTATGATTCCAGTTATCAGTTCAGTCCTCCTTCTCTGCATTCCTAAGCTACTGAACTGCATCAATAGTTTCCGTCATTGTCTAGCCTTTACGTCTCCATGTAAGAGAAATACTGTATTTATGGTCATTTAATATTCTTCATCACGCACTACATGTAGAATAATGCATGCTCCAGTCTTAGAGTCTGTTAGCCTTTACCCCGATAACTTTTGGATTCTATCAACATGTTCTCTAAACATCAGATACTAGATACTGTTTAGGTACATGTCGCCCTGACTCTCCAGACTTCAGTCTCTGCTCCTAGCACAGAGTTCGTAGCCCCCAGCTTCTCCTAGTAACACGTCATTGCCAGTTTGCGCGCACCATCAGGTTAGAGGTCCCGGCTCCTTAGGTAGCCCCCTCCATGTTTCCGCCCCATTCATGACATATTCTGTTACGTTTGCATCACATGTCTATGTATACGCCTCTGTTACACCTACTTTCACCCTTATCTTTCGCGACTGCTATTGACCACACCCACTGCTCCGCCTATCGTATGTATTGTAATGCAACTGTTTTACTATATATGCTTGTGTATTGTTATTAAATGTTACGCCAGTCCTTTCCCCAGAGCGCGCTCATCCCAGATCCAGCCCCGGCAGCTGTCGGGCCCTGCCATCCAATTCCTGTGCAGGTTGTCCTGTTCCGGTCCTTTATGTAATAAACCTGCAAACTCCTACTACCTCGAATCTTGACTCTTATTTTATTGAGCTATCTGTTATTGCTATGCCTAGTCAAACCTAGATCCGGTATTATTTATTTATATACCACATAATGGCGCCCGAATAGGGACTTGCCCTTTCCCCACGCGTCGGTGAAGCCACGCCGGTCTTGATGCGTCCCTTTATGGGACCGGTATGTTCCGTGCTGTTTCAGCAGCGCATCCAGTAATTCTAGCCTGTTCCGTTCTCGAGAAATTCATGTGTTTCTGTTCTCAGTGTTCCAGGTAGTATTCTGTTCGAACTGTTATTCTGAATGTTATTCATGTATTTTAATGTCGTGGTATGAGTGTGAAGTAATTATCGTGTTTATTGTGTATTGTATTATGTTCAGATTATAGTTCAGTCATGCCGCTCTTTTCGAGATTACGTCAGTTAAAAACTAGAAAGGGTCTGCTAGAAGAAGCAGTTCCTGTCCCGCCTAGGGGCAGTCCAGGTCATTTTATGTATCAGAAGCATGGCATAAGCGCCATATTATATCTAGATTTATGGGTAGAGTATACCAAGGAGTTAGAAGAAAAGTATAGATGGCCCGTATCAGGTACGTGGGATGCCGAGTGCATCATGAGAGTAGAAGAAGCATTATGGAAAAAGAGAGCCAGACAGTCACAGAAAGACGCCATCGAGTTATGGCGCAAAGAATCTCATAAAAGAACCGAAAAAGAAATCAGAAAGTCAGAAATAAGTCGAGAATCCTTAGAACGAGCCCAGGAAAAGGAATTAATCGAGATAGGTGAACGAGTTAAAACCGAACAGTCAGACAGACAGAGGAACGCCCTCATTAAGGGTATGTATCCTCTTCTTGCCGAGGGCTTGCCAAAAGCGACCCCGGAGGCATCCAGTAATTTTCCGCCACCATTAGTTCCGACCAAGCTACGTCACAAACCGACCGCAGCTGATATTTTCATTTCGTCCTATTTGGACGACACAGTCCCGGAATATGCAAATCCCGCTCCGCCAGTCCCTGTAAATCAGGCACTTCCTGCTCCTCCAGACACCGGAGTGCCTGTTACGGTACCCCCGGTCCAGCCCGCCATACAAGTCCAGCCTGTATTTCAAATTCCCGCTCTGCCAGCACGAAGAGCATCAGTCGATGGTTCCAGTTTAGGGGCCGCAGGAGGAGGTCCTCCTCAGACCCCGCCGCCACATAGACGTCCAGGAGCAGTCGAGTTACATGAACGTGCGTTACAGCGTACGCCTAAATATCAGTCCATTGCAGAAATCAGGCGAGCTCTTACTGAATGCTGTTATTATCCAGTTCCAGGCGAGGATAGTATGGTTATATATTCCGTGCGTATAAGACAGGTGTCCGAGTACTTGGTCACTTTACCGAATATGAAGGAAGATCTAGACAGAATATATCGTTTCATCCGTACAGGGGATGATCCAGAAAGTATTAGTGACGTCATGTCTCAAAGGAAAGTTGAGATCCAGCTCATGATATTAAAGTTTCTGATTAATTGTCTAATAAGGGAACAAGATTATCCGACCAAAGATCACGCCGAAATGAGAACCCTGACAAAGTGGAGTGAGAATATAGCCGAGGGTAAGCACAAGACTATCAGTAGTATAGAGAGTATGTACAAGAAAATTCGTAAGGAAATAATAAGGTTACATGATCAACGTAAGGCAGCACAAGTAAGCGAGAAAGAAAATGACTCTGCGGAAGAGGTAGAGGACAAGAATCCCGCCAGAATAGCGTATGTAGGAAAATCTAGATTTCCAGACCGCCATTTACGCCTAGAACACAAGTCAACTTTCCATCGTCCAACACCAGAACAAGGTTCTCTAGAACAAGTATTTCAAGCTACCGACCACATTCTGAAATCACGAATCGGTTATAGCGAGTTAAGTACTATGCATGAACAAGAACTAGTCCGATCAGCAGTCCGATGGATTACTGATTCTACCACTTTTCCAGACGAAATAGTGGCACAAATGTTTCTGAAATTGCCTCCAGCCGAGCAACGACTGGCGGGTATGTATATGATCCAGCACCTCATTACATTGTATGAGGGTCAACATTCTGATCCAGGTCCGTTACATGATGTCCTGAACGAGTTACTCCAGTATAAATGGAAAGGTTTAGGTACCGATTTAATTAGTGTTATTCTAGAACAGCGCCACAAATATAGTATGTTTCTGAACCCGCATTTTGTTCATGTCTCACCCCCAGAAAGTAAACCCTTTTACATAGACCGACAAAATCCGTTACGAGAAGTGCATCCAGTTAAGACAGAGGGTGGTGAAATGCAACGAGTGTTTGTTTACACCCCGATCACAAAGATGGAACTCTTAGAGATGAAAAAGTTAATTCCCTGTCATGATAAAGATCCAGCAGGGTTCCACCGAGAATTAAAAGACATGCTCCGTATGGGAGAATACACGTATCCAGACATAATTAAAATGCTAAAGGTCCTGTTGCCCGCAGGGGTATATGAGAAACTCAAGGAAAAAGAATGGGAGGTGGGAGAGAAAAAGATCGATTGGGCAGTTCTAGAAGCTGAAGATAAGGCACGAGTACCAGGTACCGGTCTTGGAGATAAATGTAAAGAATTACCTGAACTGTTAATACAAGTTTTACCCAGACTATTAGCAACTAAAAAGGAAGACTGGGATGCAATCTCAGCATGTAAACAGAAACAAGACGAAGACACTAGTGATTTTTACTCTAGATTTGAAAAATGTTTTAGCATCAACAGTGGCCTCAAGACAAGTAGCGAGTCATACCCTCACCTTTTTGTTACTAAATTAGTCGAGAATTCAAGTCCACCAATTAAGAATCGAGTTTTGAAAGTCGAAAGTACGTGGCAAGCTAATACCCCGTCCCAGATGTTACAGATGCTTCAATATCACCAGAATAGAATCAGAGAAGAGCAAGAACACGAGAGAAAACGTATGAAAGACACAAAAATGAAAGTGCTAGTTGCACAATCTGTTCCTCAAGACAGTCAGAAGAGGGGTCCGAATCAAGCCAGTCATCCCGCAGCTCCCGTTAAAGGAAACTGCAATTATTGTAAACAGCCAGGTCATTTTATAAACGAGTGTGCATTCTGAAACACAACATAGCTACCGGTAAGACTAAAGAAAGACCACGTCCGCCCAGACAAGAGCAAGTTTCACAGACTCCTCAGCCACAGAATGCACAACAGACAGTTACTGTACCGCAGCCTATTGCTGCAACACAGCATGTTACACAGCAGATGTACCAGTATGCTCAGTCCGAGTATCCAGAGTATCAACCGTATTCATGAAACAGCCTAGAGAGGGAGGTAGGCTTGCCTCTCATCGAGATACCTGTAGATCAAGAAGGTCCCTATGTTCACAGTCAAGTATTAGGGAAAGACAGAAAGTTTCTGATTGATACAGGGGCAAGTAGGACCACTATAAGTCACGCCGAAGTTCCAGGGGCTCCGCTCTCAGGCTCTAGAAATGTTTCCCTTGGATTTTCAGGAAAGCCTATTGTAAATGAAATATCAAAGCCAGTTACTCTAGAAGTAGGTCCACTGTCCCGCACTACTGATCTGTTACTTACTAAGTCATGTCCAGAAAATTTATTAGGCATTAAAACACTGAAAGAATTAGGTGCAGTTATATGCTGTTCCCCAGAGGGAATACGATTGTTTCTTCGTGACTTCAAGGGTCACTATGTATTACGAGATTTTGATCCGAGATTGTCCAATGTTCCGCAGCATCTATGGGCGCAAGGTCCAACTGATGTTGGTTATATGCAAATCACACCCCATCGTGTGACTCTCAAGCCTGGTGTAGTGTTACCACGAATCAGACAGTACAGATTGCCACCTGAGGCTGTAGCAGCCTTATCCAAAATTATTGACGAGCTCATGGCTCAAGGAGTAGTGGTAGAAACTGACTCCAATGTATGTAATTCTCCGATCATTCCTGTCATGAAGCGTACTGATCCAAATGCACCTCCAGTATATCGATTAGTGATTGACCTTCGAGAACTTAATAAATGTATTATTCCCCAGTACCCAGTTGTCCCAGATATCTCTTCCCTATTGACAGCCATTGATTCCGAAGCTTCATTCTTTACAGTCATAGATCTCAAGAATGCGTTTTTCAGTGTCCCCATTCATCCAGACAGCCAGTTTCTTTTCTGATTTTGTTTAAATGGAAGGAGCTATATGTTCACACGAGCTCCTCAAGGTTTCACAGAAAGTCCTAGTATTTATAGTCAAGCACTCAAGAGACAACTAGACAACATTCACATGCCAACTGACACTGCCCTGCTCCAGTATGTCGATGATCTCCTGATCACAGCCCGTTCTGAACGTGCTTGCGAACGAGCATCACTTACAGTCTTGTATTTCCTAGCCGAGATGGGACACAAGGTGTCCCCTTCGAAGCTTCAATTTTGTGTCCAGCAAGTGATCTACTTAGGCCACTTACTGTCCAAGTGGGGTAGGCAGTTGACACCTGACCGTATTCAGTTAATAGCGAGTCTTCCTCAGCCCAAGACCCAGAAGGAGGTACGTGCTTTTATCGGCCTTACTTCTTATTGCAGACAATGGATTCCTCAGTATGCATTTCTAGCCAAGCCACTGATACAGTTAACGACACAGGAGGCAGCCGTATCGACTGTCCTCCCTTGGACATCTGAACATACACTTAGTTTCAATGAGTTAAAGAAAGCCCTATGCCAAGCTCCAGTTCTAGCTACACCGAACTACAGTAAGCCTTTTACACTTTTCGTCACTGAACGTGAAGGTACAGCATTATCTGTTCTCACACAAGATCAAGCAGGACAATACAAGCCTTGTGCTTATTTTTCGAGCACATTAGATCCTGTAGCCCAGGCTCTGCCTGCGTGTCTCAAGTCAGTTGCAGCCACAGCACTAGCTATCAGACAAAGTGATTCCATAGTATTAGGACACTCCCTGACAGTACAAGTTCCACACTCTGTGGAAGTTCTTTTAAACCGAACACAAACTCAGCACTTGACAATTGCACGTTTAACAGGTTATGAATTGACACTGTTCCAGCCACACATAGAAATCAGACGCTGCAACGTTCTAAATCCTGCTACACTGTTACCGTCAGTTACTTTGAATCCTGCCACACACGACTGTGTGGAAGTAGTTAACATCATGACAAAGCCAAGACAAGATCTGACAGATATTCCATTACCAGATCCCGACCTGACACTTTATGTGGATGGTTCATGCATGAGAACCAGTACAGGAGAACTAGTCGCCGCGTATGCAGTAACTACTGACACTGAAGTTATTGAAACACACCGTATTGACACCCTGTCTGCTCAAGCAGCAGAGCTAGTTGCTCTGACACAAGCCTGCATACACGCCAAGAACCTGAAAGTTAATGTTTACACAGATTCACGCTACGCATTTGGAGTCGTACACGACTTTGGAGTGCTCTGGCAGGAGAGAGGTTTCATGACTTCTCATGGAACCAAGATTCAGCATGGTCTCCTTATCCAGGCTCTGTTAGATGCAATACATTTACCGACATCCATTGCTATCATGAAATGCAAAGCACATACGAAAGTTACTGACATTATTTCTCAAGGTAATGATCTAGCAGATCGCACAGCCAAGCTTACAGCTCAGACTCCAGACATTCCAGTTAATCCGACACAGACACACACTCCAGATCCGACTACATGTATGACAGTTAAAGACCCTACTCAAGATGTCATAGATATCCAGTTGCATGCTACCCCCGATGAAATCAAGAAATGGTCCGAACAAGGAGGGGTCCAGACAGATCAGGGATGGGTAACGAAGGGTAGAGCCACATGGTTTCTCCCCGACTCTATGGTTCAAGTCATTGTTAATACCGCACATAGTCCAGCACATTTAGGAGAAAAAGCTATGTTAGACAGTATCCAGAATATTTGGTTCAACAAGCATTTACGAGCTGCAGCCAAGCAGAAAGTCCGTACCTGTATGATATGTTGTCAGTTTAATCCAGGTAAAAGTGTCCCGGTGGAACAAGGTGGATTCCAGCCCCCTGACCACCCTTTTGAAGTCCTCCAGATGGATTACATTCAGATGGAGCGATGTCGAGGTTTCAAGTATGTCCTCGTAGTTGTATGCGCTTTGTCCAGGTGGACGGAGGCATATCCAGTCCCAGATTACACAGCCGAGACCACTGCTAAGCAGTTGGTTCGTGAGTTCTTCCCCCGTTATGGACTCCCTAGAGTCGTATATTCTGATAACGGCCAGCCATTCTCATCTGAACTCATGAAGCATGTTTCCCTTCTGTTAGGGTACCAGTGGAAGTTCCATTGTGTACGCCATCCTGAAGCAGCCGGTCTCGTAGAGAGACATAACCAGACTTTGAAAATTCGCATTGCCAAAGTATGTAAAGAGAAAGGTGTAGACTGGCTAGTAGCTCTGCCAGTTGCTTTATTTTATATGCGCATGGTTGCACATTCCAGATCAGGTCTGTCCCCGTATGAGGTCGTATTCGGCCGCCCCCCTAACATGTGGGGTACACCTAGACCCCGAAGTATTACCGATGTTTCAAGTAATATGCTGACAGATTACCTAGCTTCCTTGATGTCTGCCCTCAACTCTTGTCGTTCACAGGTTGCCGCCGCATTTCCAGACAATACCGAGGTGGCACCGCATGAAATCGTTCCCGGATCCATGGTCCTAGTGCGAAATTTCGATCGTTCAAGTCCGCTGGAGCCTCGCTGGAAGGAGCCCCGACAGGTCCTCCTGGCCACCCGTACAGCCGTGAAGTTGGAGGGACGCAAAGGCTGGGTGCATCTTTCGCATATCAAAAAGTTTTATGGACTGAAACCTGTCTCAAAGAACATTTCCGAGGATTTAAAGGACTGCCAAAGTACTATTCTTAAGGACTGTCCCGCAAAAGACACTGTTACTGCACCCTCCCTGTTAGAGACAACTCCGCAACAGGAGTATAAATTAAAGTTAAGGTCTAGTAAAATAAGTCAGCCAGTTTGATTGTCTAAGTCCTCCCCTAGGTGAAACGGTTAGACCGGTTTCTGACATGTATAAAATAGACCCCCATAGTGAGAGAGTTAGTCAAAACTCAATCCGATGTATCGTTTTTCTAAGTTTCATATTATTTCTCAGCATTATGATTTCCTGCACCAGTTATGCATTTTATCTGTATTTTCCAGTTTCTCATGTAAATAAGTCTTCTAATGTTACAGTAGAGCACACGTTTAGTGATCTGCCTCCTCATGAACTCTCTTACCGCCTCGCTATGCGTAACAATTCTTTTATCCGCATGTTACATTATTCACACCAGACCAGCAATGCCACTAATTGTTGGGTGTGTGGTCGACTCCCCCCTTTCCAGACACCGAAGGGAGTTCTGCCACTCTTTCCTTATCCATTTTCACATAATGGTTCGTGTGGAGCATGGTCCACGTTAACGTCATCCTCAACAGATATGTCTTTCCTTAACAGTACATGTTTCCCAGACAAGCAAGGTCTTCCCCACAGAACAGGGTTAGATCTAGAAAACGAAGTTTACAATTTAGGAAATTATTCTTCGAATTTCATGGTCTTGAATGTTCAGTCTGATTCCACTCCAGACTTACCTGCTATTTCCGTATTACCAGTCAAAGGCGAATTATGTGTCCGAAATAATGGTTCCGTACATGTAGGACATAGTGATTGTACTACTATTGTCAAGTATAGTGACAGTGGGAAATCTATTTTCAAAGCTTCACGTCATTCTTATTTTATTTGTGGTCAGACCGCATATGTTCGTCTGCCCCTCGATTGGGAGGGAACCTGTTACATTGCCTTCCTACTGCCACCTGTTTTCCTAGCCCCATCTGATTATCACAGAAACACACATCTAGTACACATTAGACACAAAAGGGAGATCGAGTCCCCAATTGTCGATTATACTGAAACTGCTCTAGAACAGTATACAGATTTCAATAGAGGTTTCTTCTTCTTTATAGGACCTATCCAGAATAGTAAGCGAATCCGTAGATTAACCAGAACCCTTGAAGCTGTAGTAAATGAGACTGCCTCTGCCCTAGGTAACTTAACTGAAGAGCAATCTGCTATGAGATTTGTCGTGCTCCAGAATCGTCTCGTCCTTGACGTCATACTGGCCGATAGGGGCGGGGCATGTAGAGTCATCGGATCTAGTTGCTGCATTTTCATTCCAAATAACGCGCCGTCTGTTTATTCAGCTATAACCAGACTCCATAAAATTGCCCATCTGTTACACCAAGATCCAGGCACCTGGACATGGTCCGGTTGGTTCTGGAATATAATTTCCGCCTGAGGATGGAAAGTATTGTCCTTCCTAGGTATCGCAGTAGCGATCATATTCAGCTGCTGCCTCTGTATACAATGTGGCCCTGCGATTTGCGGCATTTGTGCTACCTCTTGTATTCCTAGTCCCAAGTCCCGTTCTAAATCCCGTTCCAAGAAAATTCGAGATGAGCAAATGATACTGTATGAAATGATAGATGGTATCATGAATATTGATGTTTCCTGATGGAAACGTAGTGACAAGGAGGGAATGTGGAAAAGTAAATTTTGCCATGTTCTGTGTCCCTACGCGTCCTCCATCATATGTTATCTGTGCATGATTAATATGCATATGTATTCCCCATGTTCGATTAAAGACGCAATTACAGTTGTGTCCATCTCTAGTATGCCAGTTTCCAGTTCTCGTGAATACTACGAATATCAGGCCTATGTAAAGTTACGTTGCCACGTTTCTCAGTGTGCACGTTATTCCATTGTAAAGTCCCCGTTTCTAGGCCTCAAAAGGGCCCGGACACCAGATTCAGCTCCTGTCTCCTGAGCCTCGCTGAGGAGCGATACAGCCCCCACCTGTGTTCCTGACCCTTCACTTACTTCCTGCCTTGCAGTGCCCGGTTCAGCCTGGCTCTGCCTCTGAGTCTGCCAAGAGTATGTTATGATTCCAGTTATCAGTTCAGTCCTCCTTCTCTGCATTCCTAAGCTACTGAACTGCATCAATAGTTTCCGTCATTGTCTAGCCTTTACGTCTCCATGTAAGAGAAATACTGTATTTATGGTCATTTAATATTCTTCATCACGCACTACATGTAGAATAATGCATGCTCCAGTCTTAGAGTCTGTTAGCCTTTACCCCGATAACTTTTGGATTCTATCAACATGTTCTCTAAACATCAGATACTAGATACTGTTTAGGTACATGTCGCCCTGACTCTCCAGACTTCAGTCTCTGCTCCTAGCACAGAGTTCGTAGCCCCCAGCTTCTCCTAGTAACACGTCATTGCCAGTTTGCGCGCACCATCATGTTAGAGGTCCCGGCTCCTTAGGTAGCCCCCTCCATGTTTCCGCCCCATTCATGACATATTCTGTTACGTTTGCATCACATGTCTATGTATACGCCTCTGTTACACCTACTTTCACCCTTATCTTTCGCGACTGCTATTGACCACACCCACTGCTCCGCCTATCGTATGTATTGTAATGCAACTGTTTTACTATATATGCTTGTGTATTGTTATTAAATGTTACGCCAGTCCTTTCCCCAGAGCGCGCTCATCCCAGATCCAGCCCCGGCAGCTGTCGGGCCCTGCCATCCAATTCCTGTGCAGGTTGTCCTGTTCCGGTCCTTTATGTAATAAACCTGCAAACTCCTACTACCTCGAATCTTGACTCTTATTTTATTGAGCTATCTGTTATTGCTATGCCTAGTCAAACCTAGATCCGGTATTATTTATTTATATACCACAGGCTACCGGGCAGTTGTGTGTCCTGCCGAGCAGGGGGATGATTTCGTTGATGGGGACCTGTGTGTGCAAAACGAAATTTGTTTTGCTTTTTTATTTCAAAGCACACGCACGTCCCCATCAACAAAATAAGCCCACACCACAGAGAAATTAGCCCCCAGCTCGGCAGCACACACAACTGCCCGGTAGCCAGTCCGGCCCTGACCGTGGATCATGACGAGCTGAGCTCGTCATGAGCACGGAAGGGGTTAAAAATATCAGAAAAACGGAGGAGGAGCTTAGCGCGCGCCCAAGATGGTCGCGTGAGCTTAGGGCTCCCGGACCTTCGCCACCTCCACCGACTATCCTGAACCCTATCCTGACTTGGACGACGGGTTATTACTGGCACGGCCCTGCTGATCGTTTATCCGTTTTCAGACTTCGATTTGGACATCGGGAGCCGAAGATATGGACTTTTGAACTTTTCCGGCCTGCTCCATGGTACTGCCCCCGGGCTCGGTTTCTCTCCCAGCCGGACAGTAATTGAACAACAACGGATCATGCGAGCCTCCTTTGCCTGGTTGTCTACTTTCAGTTTCGTTTCTCGCGCTTAGACCTACTTGACTTTGTCTCGATCGCCCTGGCTTGCTGCTTTCAACCTAACCACGATTCACCAACTGGCGACTCGGCCTCCTGCTATTTATCACCTGGTGATTGGGTCTCATCTTCATTTCTACACTGTTGCGGGCGCATCGAGTTTAGCCATTTTTACTAGGTCTCAGACTACCCTTCGGGGCTCACGAACTAAGATGGCCACCAAGCCTGAGGTAGAGAAACGCAAGACCAGACCGGCAATGCGAGGGGGCTCCATGCAATCAAATGTCATGGACAGATACACCCTTGCCAAGGGCTCTCCGGGCGGATCGACTAAATCCCCGGCCACGGTGGGAGAAGAACCCCCGATGGATGAAGAACTGTCGTTGAGGGACGTCATGGGCGCCATTGCCGGGATGAAGGCCACGCTGGGTCAACAGTATGAGGCCCTGGCCCACAAGTTGGATACGGTCGCTATCGATGTTACCTTGATTAGGGCTGACCTTGTGAAAACCAATGAAAAGGTCAAATCCCTCGATCTACAGACATCTAGTCTTGTTACTGACGTCTCCGACTTATAGGCAGAGGTCGGTAACTTGCGAGCCGCCCGTGACTATCTCACTCGACGCCTGGACGATTTTGAGGGCCGTGCAAGACGAAACAACGTCCGTCTGGTTGGTGTCCCAGAAACTTCGGAAGCGTCCTCGGTGGACCTGCTGGTGGAGGATCTGGTCCTGAATCATCTAGCACCCAAGGGCCTCAGCAAGTTTTTTGCTGTTGAACGTGCACACAGGATCCCGGGCGGCCCGCCTAAGCAGGGAGCCACTCCGCGTCCCATCATTGCTCGGATCTTTAACTTTCGGGACAGGGATGCGATCCTGCAAGCATCACGCCTATCTGGTCCAACGGCTTATGAGAACACTGCAGTCAGCTTTTACCCGGATTTTACCCAGCAGGTTCAGAAACAGTGACTTGGATTCCAGGGGGTGAAAAAGAGACTGAGGACTAGAGACATGAAATACGACATGCTTTTCCCGGCCCGGTTACGTGTGGTGTACAATGACCGAACATTTTTCTTTGATCATCCAGGGGCGGCAAGTGATTGGCTGGACACGCTGCCTCCGGGGCCTGATCGTTCTGAACACTCTAGACACTCCGGTGGTGCGGAGGGAGGCCCGGTGGAGTAGGAATAGGGGGCGGAATCAGCTCCCGGTCCATCGTATTGACTCTCGGCTGTGGTTTGGTGCTATGCCACTATTGCTTGCTACTATGATGTCTTATTGCGGTGTGGGCGGGGGGGGGGGTGGGTGAGTCTTCCTCCTCTGGGGTACTTTTCGTAGAATAGTTGTATGTTGGGGTGACAGGCACACTGCAAGTTGGGGTGGCTTTTGAGTCTTACGCAGGGGTGCGGGGTATGATGTACGGGGTTGTTTGGGGGGTTGGGGGTTACAGTTTCTGTTTCATTGTTTTCTTCAAGGCATATTATTGATTATCTCCTTTTGTACAGTGTCACATCCAGTGAGGGGTGGGGATGGGGTTGATCTCTGGGATGGGGGTAGGGGACTTAAGGGACTGTGTTGGAACATTAATGGGTTGGGGGATAGGATCAAGCGGGGCGTGGTGTTGCAGCTGTTGAGACGGTTGTCCCCTGATGTGGTTTTGCTTCAGGAGACGCATTTGCGTGGCAATACGTGACATGCAATGAATAGGCATGGCTATCGTCTCGTCGCGCACTCAGGTTTCACTTCTGGCTCCAGGGGGGTGGGCATTCTGGTTCGGAACTCCCTCCCTCTTGCCGTTGACGAAATCATCCTTGATGACAGGGGACGGTACGCTGCCATTGTGGAGCGCTGGGAGGGAAGGGTTGTTACCCTGCTCTCCGTCTACGTGCCACCGGGTCTCCAAACTACCACTTATGCGGATCTGGGAAGAGTGATCTTGGGAGTCCCCGAGGGCCTGCTTGTAGTGGGTGGGGATTTCAACTCTGTAGTGTCGGGGATGTGTGATCGCTACCCTCCCCGAGAAATCGCGAAGTCACAATCCTGGTTGGGGGACTTCCTGGAGGCTCTGGGCTCACCGACTGCTGGCGCCTGCTTCATCCTGGGCAATTGCAATATACTTTCTACTCTGGTGCCCACGGCAGTCTTTCGAGACTTGATTATGTGCTGATGCCCTCCTCCCAGGCCTCCTCCATAAGGGAGGTGAAACATCTAGCTAGGGGTATCTCGGATCATTCCCCACTGTGGTTGGTATTGGACGCTCACTTGGGGTCGGAGGGTAGAGTGGCCCCGATAAACCCCTGGTATCTTCGCGATCCCAAGGTTAGGGCGGAACTAATTAAAACGGTTGACCAATACTTTGCTGAAAATGTGGGTTCCGTGTCCTCCTCTGTCACGTTGTGGGAAGCATACAAAACTGTTATTCGGGGCTAGGCCCTCTCCTTGATTGGCAATGTCAAGAGACGTAGGCGGGAGGAGGTTGTCCGTGTTGAAAATGACATCACTGTTCTTGAGGGGGGGTTGGAATCCGAGGTCACCCCAGAGAGGCTGCACCTTTTGGGTCTAAAACAACTCGAGTATAGGGCGTTGGTGACTGATGCGGCAAAGGAGATGAGCAGGGAACAGCAGGGACGTCTGTATGATGTGGGGGATAAGGCGGGGAAATTGCTTGCTTGGCTGGATAAGAGGGAACGTGCGAGTCGAGTGGTCCCTGTGATTGTGGATGTGAATGACGTGAGTATCACCGACCCTGCTGATATTGTTGAATGTTTTGCTGACTATTTCCGGGAAGTGTACTCCCCCGTCTCTGATAGACCTGAACAGGACTCCCACTTGCTCCTGCGCGATATCTCGCTGCCACGTTTGTCCGACCATGAAAGGGATCTTCTAGAGGCCCCGCCTACAGTTGATGAGGTTGCGACTGCCATCCGCTCGGTTCGCTCGGGGAAGGCCTCGGGCCCTAATGGGCTCCCTATATAGCTTTACAAGCTCCGTCCGGATGTGTTAGCACCGTATCTGCGGTCGATGTTCTTGGAATCGCTGGAGGCAGGCTCCCTCCCTCCTGACCAAAGATTGGCTTCCATAGTGGTGATCCACAAGGATGGCAAGCCACGTGACCGCTGCGCCTCCTTTCGGCCTATATCATTGATTAACGCCGAACCGAAGATTCTAGCCAAAGTGCTTGCCAACCGCTTGGTTACTGTCATAGGCGATCTGGTTCACCCGGACCAATCCGGATTCATACCCCATTGTAACACGGCACTCAATCTCCGGCGCCTGCATGGAGTCCTTGCGTGAGCGGAGACTCTGCGTGAACCGGCCATCTTGGCGTCTTTGGACGCCACCATGGCTTTGATACGCTGGAGTGGCCCTATCTTTGGGCGGTTCTCTCTAAATTTGGCTTTGGCCCCACCTTCATTGACTGGGTGAAACTGCTCTACACCGACCCCTTAGGTCAAGTGGTGGTAAACGGTCGTGTCTCGGCCTCCTTTGCTCTCGGTAGGGGAACGCGCCAGGGCTGTCCTTTGTCCCCTCTTTTGTTTGCCCTTGCTTTGGAGCCACTGGCGGCATGGCTGAGATGGGAACCGTCCTTGAAGGGCATTAGATGGACTCCGGAGTTTGAAGACCGAATATCCTTATATGCAGATGATATACTCCTATATCTTACGTCGCCTCGGAAATCGTTGATCGTCCTTTTTGACGTTTTGACTTCTTTCCGTAGAAACTCCGGTCTGGTCATCAACTGGTCGAAGTCTTGCATTTATGTTCTTTCCGGCGAGGCTCCTCTCCTGCCTCGTGGATGTCCTATCTCGGTGGTGCGGGAGGGATTCAAGTACTTGGGGGTTTTTATCACCTTGGACCCTGTGCTTCGTTATGAACGCAATTTGTTGCCCCCTCTCCAGCGCCTCCGTGCCGATGTGACTGCGTGGGGCAGGCTCCCTCTCTCTCCTCTGGGACGGGCGGCGTTGTTTAAGATGATGTCGCTCCCTCGGTTCCTTTATGCGCTGCAAAATACACTTGATATTGTGCCTGCCCGCTACTTCGGGGAGATTGATAGTCTACAGAGACAGTTGGTATGGGGGCGCCGTCCTCGTATTGCTCTTGCGAAGCTGACGCTCCCGTGGTACGACGGGGGTATAGCGCTCCCGGACATCCGCCGCTATTATTGGGCCTCTCAGCTGGGGGCCATCAACCACTGCACTTACGGTCCTCTGCCGAGCCCGGCGTTTGAGATGGATAGATGGCTGCTGCCTGGTGGAGACTGCAACAGGGCTCTGTATGGGAAATCTGTTGGCAGATCTCTCACGGGCCCCACTAGAACGGCGGTGCAGGTATGGTATCGCGCTACGGCGGCCCTGGGATGGGCTGACAAGCCGACCCGTGCTACCCCGCTTTACGCATCGGAAAAACTTGGCTCCCTCTGGAAGTCGAAGGGATTCGATAAGTGGGATGTGATCGGTATCAGCAGGGTGAATGATGTGTGGATCAAGGGTAGAGTCAAGACGTTTGAGGAGCTGAAAGTTGAGTATGACTTGAATGATAGAGAATCCTTTCGATAAATGCAAATCCGACACGCGGTTTTGTCTGTATTTCCCCTGGGCTCGGATATTTCGGAGGCGTCCCCGCTCGAGGATCGGGTACTAGATGAGCATATCCCTGATAGCACAATCTCACTTATCTATAAAAAGTTGATCAATGCCAGAACCGACCTACTGAGTACCCTTCGAGAAGCATGGACTAGTGACGGTCTGGAGCTCGATGACGAGGACTGGCGGGCTGCGATCTCTTCCCCAAAGGAAGTGGCTATCCCGGCGCGCCTCCGGTTTGTCCAGCTCAAAATTCTTCATAGGGTCTACGAGACTGGTCCGCGTTTGGTGCAAATGGGATTCTCTGTGGATGGGCTGTGCAAGCGTGGTTGTGGTCTGGTGGGTACGTTTCTCCATATCGTTTGGGAATGTCCTGCTGTGATGCGCTATTGGACTCGCGTGCATGAAGTTATGAGTGAGGTCACGGGTGTGCAATCAATGCCTGAGGCGAGGCGGTGTCTGTTGAATGTCTGGGAGCCGAATGATTATGACCTGGCGCAGCTTCGATGGGTGACCTTGGGTAATATGATCGCTAAGAGGGACATTGCTCAGTTGTGGGGTGCCCAGAGGCCACCGACAGTTCTGGTGTGGCAACAAAACATGGACTGGTGCATGTTTAGGGAAAAGACAGTATATGTTTCCCGTGGCACGCCCCGCAAATGGGGGAAGATCTGGAATCAATGGAACGCATACCGTGGTGACATCTGTACTCCCCCCCATTCAGCATTGGATACTGACCTGTCATCCTCCCAACCTGATGTTTCCTCCACGGGAATCTAGATATCTTGCTTCTTCCTGGTCTCCTCCCCCCTCCCCAATCTCATCACATACTTCTGCCATCTGATTTGAATATGTACCCCCCCCAGCGCCGAACTGACACAACTGTAATGTACTGCCTTGTTTTCTGTTTTCTTTTCTATGTTCTTTGTTATTCGCATTTAATAAAAAGATTTAAAAAATATATATATCAGAAAAACATTTAGAATAACAAAATATTGACTCCCATACCCACACAGGTAAGTACAAAAAAATGTAATTAAATACATCGATGTAAAAATTATTGATGTAAAAAAAATCGATGTAAATATATATAAAATAAAATTATGTATATATATATATATATATATATTCACTGAAAAAACCATAGGTTATAGACCATATATAGTTAGGAATTAGCATTTACTAAACCTTATTTTACTCACACAAAACCATTGAAATTCCATATATAGTTAGTTGCACTAACTATATATCGCGCACCCGCAATCCACTGCTGATGATGTCACATATTACATCATTCATGACATGGTCAGTGACATCACTGATGACATCACTGATGACATCTCAAATGACATCACTGATGACATCACTGATGACATCTCATTTGATATCAATGACCACATCACTGATGATATCATTCATGTGACAATACAATGCATCTCCTCACATTTTAATATAACCTCTCTTTCACCCAGTGTTAAAAAGAGTATAATTTTTGAAACCATTGACACACCAATACTAGTTACTACATACGCACTCACTGATTGCTACGTCTACACACACCTTCACTCATTCACCCATACAATCATTCATACATACAATCACTCATCTTTACAACACTATCATATGCACTCATACACCTATACAGACACTCACAGTCTGCCACTCATCCATGGAGTTACTTACACACCTAGTCAGTCCTGTAAAGAATCAATGAGACTTCCATTTTCTTGTCCATACAGTTAAACATAGAGCACCTTACATTTTCAAACATGTACTAACACATACTTACTTTCTTATACAATCATTGATACAAGTACAGATTGATCTGCACAGAGTCACACACCTCCCAGCTAGCCACACACACATTCAGTCTCCCATACAAATACTTGGGCAATCAATCAATAACCCATATAGTTACTCATATAGCTACTGATCAACACATGCAGCAGTTTACAGAACAACAGACATAATGATGCACAAATTAAGACAGTTTAGTCACTAACCCATGCACTCAGTGAGACACATTTAATCAGTCACTCATACATTCAGTCATGCACCTACTAAATCCTTCGTCCAGACACTTACACATCCACTCATTCTTCAATATGTAAGACATATTTAAACTTTATAGAAACAAAAAATCACTGGATGTTGTTATCAGTGATGTCATCAGTGATGTCATTTGAGATGTCATCAGTGATGTCATCAGTGATGTCACTGACCATGTCATGAATGATGTAATATGTGACATCATCAGCAGTGGATTGCGGGTGCGCGATATATAGTTAGTGCAACTAACTATATATGGAATTTCAATGGTTTTGTGTGAGTAAAATAAGGTTTAGTAAATGCTAATTCCTAACTATATATGGTCTATAACCTATGGTTTTTTCAGTGAATTTTCAAGGTTTTGTAAATGCTAATTCCTAACTATATATGGTCTATAACCTATGGTTTTTTCAGTGAATTTCATTGGTTTTTTAACAGCTAATATCTGTAGCTGTAAAATTTATTCTTCTTTAAATCCAAAAATATATTTTATATGTTTATGAATAATTATTTTTTTAAATATTTTTTTTTCTTCGTTCCCGCTTCGCGAATCGGGAACCTTACAGTAAAAAAATGTTCAGAAAAATAAAAAAAAAAGTTCTTTTCAGAACTACCTCCCCGTTATTAAAAAATTGGTACAATATTTGGAACTGTGCCAACCTCTATTTCTCTTAGTTCGCTTCCTAGTTCGCTCGCTGGTACGCGAACTGGAAGCGAACCAAAAACAGTAAGTATAAGGGAAGGAAACACACACTTATGTTAAAAGAAAGACAGCTATAGGGGAGTAAACTAGAGATACTATTACCCATAATCCACTACTGATGATGTCACATATTACATCATTCATGACATGCTCAGTGACATCATCAGCAGAGGATTGCGGGTTTTTTGGCAACATGCCTTATCGACGGTTTAATAACGCTGCCTTTTGCTTTATATAAGTTTTCAAATTGTATGAAATATATACCAATAGGTCTTTATGAACCTTTAGGTAGTGCTTTTGTTCATGAGGTCTGGTCGCTTCCATACACATACAGATGTTTCAAAGATGATCAAGAAGTTTATCTGAATGGAGAGGAATGCACTGAGACGCCAGATCATTCACTAATGTGTAGGCACATACAGTTACACGATTCATGCAACAAACACCGACCAAATATGGCTTGCGTGATGCAAGGCACGCCAGTTCCTGCTATCATCCCCACGTTCAAGTTGTTGGAAAATGGTAGTTATTTGATGCTCAATAATGAAGATTGTTCTGAGTTAATTAAAAGTATTCCTTTTATCGTAACAGTAAGTGAACGGGTTATTTGCTGCAGAAATGTTCTATTTCCTCCCACACATGAACATAGGGAGTTTTCAATCTGGCCACAAATACCAACCTTGGGACACGTTTCAACGGCATGACAAGAATAAGAGCTCTTTTGTCTCAGAGAGAGGTGGCCTTGAGTTCGGCCCGTGAAACTTTCGTACTTCACATAGCGAACACCCGTACACAGGTTTGCCTTTCAATTTCAGCAACATGTTTCCGACTATCTTTAACGCATCCTCCACAAAATCCCTGGCACACTTTTTTAAAGTTGTTACCAGTGGTCTCGTGACTTCATTTGAGAAAATCTTTGGAGTCATCCCTGCTCCCTTTCATTCCATTTTCTCCACTCTGGTTCGTGGATTGCATTTTTACTTGCATTACCAGCGGACGCTCTTGTGCTTTTTTACATTTTTAAATATGGATGTCCCTCCTATGCAACCTCCGACCCTGCAGCTGCTGACACTGTTCCGCAATCGCATGCTAGAATATTATGGCACAATGCCGTTGGCGATATTAAGCACGGCATATGGATTATCTTTTCGGTTCTCCTACTTCACCTGTGTCCAGCCTGTATTTCACTGCCTGACCTGTGATTTCGATTGGGCCATTGATTTGTGTCTCTGCAGACCGGTTTCTCCTGACGTCGACTTTAATCAGCTGATGACTCCTATCATTACTCACGAGTTGATTTGTCCTGGCGAAAGGATTATGGCTGTGGCATTGATGCATGGACTACTTGGTCCCTGGAATTTACTGGCGGCAGCACAGTCTTTCTTGGAACACAGCTTTCTTGAAAACCCACCGAGCTGTCCTCTGATGGTGATAGAGGATCCGGTGCTGGGAGAGCACGTATGTTCTTTTCCGCTTTTAAATTGGATGGCTGAACTGTTTTCGGATGAAGACGGTGACTTCCTGTTGGAGGCTGTTGCAGCTTATTTTGCATACACAGTTATGTCATAGACCTTTTTCATGTTTCATATGCTGAGTACTAGCATTTCATTGACAATTCATTGACTTAATTGTCAAGTTTTTATTATTTACCTTGCCTATTGGCTTAAGACTCGATAAAGTACTTGGCTGTTTTATTTTTCTTTAGCATTGAATTTTCCTAGTTTTTAATGCTTTACCTTGCGGACCGTCCACATATAAACTTGCAATCTGCTCTCATGAGATGGCACTTCTATTATCTTATTCAGTTCGTTTCCGGATCATGAGGAGGTGTCATCTAGGTCCTGGATATCTTTACACCGTGTTAAGTTAGCATGGGCTCATTACCGGTTTAAACGCCATTTTTCCTTTTTTGCAACTTCTGCACACGACATTTAGTTGTTGCTTTAGCTTTCCACCTAGTAGTTCATCGTGGTTTACATGAGAATAATATGTTATTGGTCTACTATCTGCTTTACTTGTTAAACTATATCTGTACAGCGAGTGCTAAAGTTTCAAGAACAACACGGTACAGAATTGTTATGAGGTCTGATCTCCACGACTTCATACTCATAACATAAGTGCAACTTCTGCCAATTCTGGGCATGAGGCGGGTTTTATATTGCTTTGCCGAACACACATACACAACAGTTGATGCGGTTCACATGAAGAGAGAGCTGGTGTATGCTGATGTGATTCCTTCAAATCTAAGACACTAAAGTATGGGCACGCCCTAAACCAACACAAAGAGACCTTCTTAGCAAATAATATAATATGTGTATTAGGGAGGGTGAGATATAAGCAGCCGCGGGCCGTGGAGGGAGTTACGGTGAGGCAGGGAGGCGGGGAGGGGGAGAAGCAGGGTGGAGCCCTCTCTACCTTGCCCCTCCCCCTCCCCGCCTCCCTGCCCCACCGTAACTCCCTCCACGGCCCGCGGCTGCTTATAAGTGTTGCTAACTCTTATTCATTTACAGCATGTTAACATACTGTCACCATTCGCTTTTTATGTACTAGTAACTATGCTGGTAATTTTGCTACTGATAATATGTGTACTTGTATTCTCCACCCTGCTTCTCCCCCTCCCCGCCTCCCTGCCTCACCGTAACTCCCTCCACGGCCCGCGGCTGCTTATAAGTGTTGCTAACTCTTATTCATTTACAGCATGTTAACATACTATCACCATTCACTTTTTATGTACTAGTAACTATGCTGGTAATTTTGCTACTGATAATATGTGTACTTTTATTATCTAAGGTACTACGCCTGAGAAGACGGCATTAGTAAATAAACATTTCAAATACACATGTGTTCTTCTTAACTCCATGTTCTGGTTTCTAAGAAATATATAACGACCGACTGTTCATGAGTTCCACGTATCCTGAGGTACTATAAGTTCATATTCTGGATTGTCTAAACATTGAGAGTTTGTTATATCCAATGTGACACTGTACCTAGCTTGCTAAATAGTTTTTGATTACTAACGTGAGTTTTGGGACACCCTAATTCGCCGAGGTTCCAATCCTCTGTCCACAGTTCTGTGTGAGAACAGAAACCCTGCGACAGGGGCACCCCCGACCCTTGCTGGACCTTCATCACACTTGCGATACAACTCCAGCAATGCGCCACCTTTACGGCACAGATACATCACGCATCTGTGCTGTTTTTGCCCCGTGATGCGCCGCATTGTAAATGCAGCACACCATAGGTGACGGAACAGCGGCACAGAATGACTAACACATCCCTGGTGATGCGCCAGTCATCATAAATCTATCCCTATGCTTCTTATCTTGTTAGAGATGAACCGCCATATGTATCATCAAAGTTATTTGCATTTCCTAAATAGCGAACTTTAAGGAATAAATAGCGATTCTTTACCATTCCTAGTTTGCGATGAGCTATTTGCTAATTAGCCGAATGTAGCCCAATGAAGCCCAATGTAGCCCAATGTAGCCCAAAGATGGCCGCCAGACACACAAAAAAACAAATGTAGCCCAAATATCAGCCAGATGTAGCCCAACTATAGCCCAGTGACAGAATGACCAATCAGCTTCGCAAACCTCCGTTACGCGAAGCGGAGCGCTGTTACAGATATATATCTTTTTTTGAACGTTAATTTCTCAAAATCCACTGGAGCACATATATTGAGACCTAGCAAAGGCACATCGGGCTACCAGTCCCTAATATTTTGCCAAGTTTCGTGCAAATCCATTCAGCCGTTCAATTATTATTTTTATTATTTTTTTTTTCCCCGCGGGGCCCTTTTAAAACCTCCACATCAAACCTAGGGGGTCAGCGAGGATCTACTATGCCCCCTTATAGTTATTTCCCCCTTTGTTTTGACCTCCTCTTGTCTCTCGATCCTACCGAGAGACAAGATGGCGGCCGCTACGGACTGTTTGGAATGTTGACAGACGCCGGAGAACCAATCAGCTTCGCTTCACAAAGCTCCGTTGCGCGAAAAGTCCGCGAACCAGAGCGCTAACCGGTCCGCTGTTACAGATATATATCTTTTTTTAAACGTTAATTTCTCAAAATCCACTGGAGCACATATATTGAGACCTACAAAAGGCACATCGGGCTACCAGTCCCTACAATTTTGCCAAGTTTCGTGCAAATCCATTCAGCCGTTCGGGCTAAAAGTGAGGCCAACCGCCCTATGGAAAACTCAATGTTAAAAACACGTTTTGGGACCCCCCTTTTTTCTCGGCCCCCACTGGACGAACCCCCCCCAAATTTTCAAGGGCTGCTCAGAAACAAAATGTGCCATTTTCCTGAAAATTTCAGCCAATTCCGTCCACAAACGCCAAAGTTATTAGACATAGAATTTTCAAAAAACCCATAGAGAAAAAATCCTAACTATATATACCTACTGGCGACCGCCAGTAGGTAATATTAAATATTACCATTAATGTTAACAAAATAAATTAAATTCAATGTACATTTTGCCAAATAAAACAAATAAACTTAATTTAAAAAAACACACAAACATAATAATGTATATATATATATATATGTTTACTTTAAAATAATTAATAAACTATTATCTTTAATTTATTTGAAAATTTAAAAATTATATGAAAATAAAATATATATATACATAATTAAAAATATAAAAAAACATTCTACAATAATTTAAAACATTAAACTATTAGAACATTTTTTAACTTAAATTTCCGAATACAATCAGTGCAAAATAATTTAATTTAGTATTCCAACTCCAGTGAGTGCAACAGCAGGGAAAGTGTTGGCTAGCCGAGGGGTACACATTATTATTCCCACTCAAGTGAGAGCAACAGTAGGGAAAGTGTTGGACAGCGTAGGGGGCAAAATTACTTTTCCCACTCCAAAGAGTGCAACAGTAGGGACAGTATTGATCAGCGGAGGAGTAAAAATGTCTATTCCCACTCTGTAGAGTGCAACAGTAGGGAAGGTGTTGGATAGCAAAGAGACAAAAATTACTATTAAAACTCAGTCAGTTAAAATAAAAATAAAAACCATTAAACATCATAAAAAATCATAAAAACCATTTAGAAATGAAAAGTCAAATATAATATACTATAAATTACATATAAAAATTACAAATAATACATAATATAATATAATAAATACATTTATAAAATTTAATTTTTTTAAACTAGAAAATATTTACAAACAAATAAATTATTTAATACATAAATGTATATATACATAATTAATAATGGATTAAAAAAAAATAATAAAAAACGAATAAACATTAATTGACTACATACACTTTAACACTATGATATCCACAACACACACCTAAATTAAACTCCAAAATAATAAAACACATTAAAACGTATTTATAAATTACAACCTATTACTATTAACAACTAATAATAAAGTAATTAAAATGTATTTGATACCCACCCTTTATCCCTTTAAAAGTAAAAACTACAGACAAAATATTAAACAATTACCAAAAATACATATCAAATAACTAACATTTATTAACAACTATATATTAATTATTTAAATACAAATTACTTCCCACCCTTTACTCCTATAAACACCAAAACAAACACCTGAAATAATTACACAAGTATCATAATTAATTACCAATTAATTGATTAAAATGAATTAACATCCAATTATTAATTCATCAATGAAAAATAAATTACTTCCCACCCTTAACACCCATAAACACCACAACACACACCTAAAATTAATTATACAATTACCATAAGTATTACCAATTAATTCAAATAATTAACAGCCAATTATTAATTCTCAATTAAAAAACTTCTTCCCACCCTTAATACCTATCAAAACCACAACACACACCTAAAATTAATGATACAATTACCATAATTAACTAACAATTAATTGAAATTAATTAACAACCAATTATTAATAAATTATTAAGAAATTACTTTACAAACGTACACTATAACACCTCAATTAAACTAATATTAATAAATAAAATAATCAATACATTTAATATAATTAAATAACTTCTCACCCTATTCCCCTATAAACCCACAACCCACTACGGAACTAAAAATGCAAAATTCAAACTAAAAAAGAATTAATAACGACTAAAAATGTAACACATATATTAGAAATACAAACAGTTCTTATGCAAAAAAACATACACCACATACATATAAAATAAATACTAAAAACATAACATTAATACAAACGATATTTTTAACAACAATATTTTTGCAAACAATATTAAACCCTTCTATATTTTTAACATCAATATTACTTACCTAAACTTGATATTCTTGACCACGAGAATCTGCATGTCTATCTGACCCACGATTTTTGCAATTCGCTATTTGTGCAAGTTGATATTTTTGATATTTTTAGTCCCACCTCCCCTCTCTTTCTTCTTTCCTCTTCTCTTAAGTCAACGGCGCCGTATTACTATGTACTGTATATATAACCTCTGACTTGCACATTTTATATTTTAATAAAAACACTTGAAATAAAAAAAAAAGATATTTTTGATTCAATATTCTGTTCCTGCACCCTCATCAATATTGTGAGGTACTACAAATTGGTGGCCATTGGTGGCTTCAGTACGATCAGTGGCTATTACAAGGATTGTGGCCTGTGGAGTCAGTAGTTCACAATGTCTGTGGTGACTTTTCATTTCTCAATGCAGCTCGTGTGCCTTAAAAAAGATGGAGCTGTGTTAAAAAAAAAGTTTGAAACTTTTATATGTTTGAGGGCTGTCAGTCATATCCCTGGACCACTGGTTAATCCACAACAAATGTTTTGAAACAGGATTTTGGTTGCAAAACATTGATACATACCACAAAGAATCACTATTTGAAAGGGATAACCTAAACACACCCTTTCAAAGTAGCGGTCTGTTTTTCCCTTCTAAATTCATTTTGCAATTCAGTATCCTTTTACTGAATTGCAAAATGGGTTAAGGACATTGAAAAAAGGATTTCTGAGGTTACAAAATCCCAACCGGAGTGTTTGCGATCACAAAAATGCTTTGTACATCTGGCCCTAAGTTTAATAATCAGTGTCAAATTTCAGTATTGTAATCACTTGCACAATTAACGTTTTCACAAAATTACTTTAAAGAGGTAGCAAAACGACTGCCTGTTTTGATCTGCAAGTAGACATAATAAAAGATTTATATTTCAGTGTGTAGCCTTACATTATATTTTGAGAACAAATAGTGCCAGTATAATTAAAATACATAATTATCAACATTATATGACTTCCCAAACCAGATAGTATTCTAAAATCTGCAGCATTCAATTGCATTGGCCCAGTAATTCCGATGACATGAAACAAAATGATTTCACATAATGTTTATTGTTATGATGTAGTAGTACGCATCCAGTTTCTCTGCATGTGAGCAACACAGGTGTGTGTTAAACAGGTCAAGCTCGAAGGAGAATTTCTGGGCTGAAAGGCCAGAAGAGCCCATTCTATAAACATTCAGCTAGTAGTATTATAAGGCCAATCACTGAGATTTCGCTGTGACTTTCTCTTGGAGTACCCCTCACTTACTCATCCACTTCAGAAGTAAGTTAAGAGGACAAGGCTAAAATCTGTGCAAATTGTGAACACATTATTGGATAATTCTACCAGATATATGCTTATGAGGATAGTTTAAGTTCAAGAACATTTTATTGACAAATATAAAGGTGTCTATAATTAGTACATAACATTATCCTCATATCTAAATATTCAAAGTGAGCATATTTGCGAGTATACAAATCAAACTTATGATTAACAGTATATGAAATATAAATCATACTTTAAAATCTAAATACCAATAAACTATAGAAGAAAATAGGAACAGATAGGAGGTCAGGGGGGTTTAAGAACTTCTTGTTGTGATTGTTTTGGCTTAGAGAACCTTTTAGCATTAACATCAAAAAATGTAACATGTGACCATAAGTCTAAACGTTTCGTTGCCAAGTTTATAGGATATACAAAAGCAGTGTCTAACCTATGGTTGTGGCAAACATCGTACCACCAAGCCATATAGGAAATTTTTGTAAAGTCTTTCCAATTTATAGTAATTTCTTGAAAGGCGACAGCTAATAACAGGTTAATGATTTTATCATTAAACTCTCATATTTTCCCAAACAGGAGAGAGGCTTCCTAAGAAAACATTGGTGAAGGAAAAGGGGAAATTAGGGTAAAAAATTGAGTTGATTTGAGTCCACACTTGCTTCCAGAAGTGACATACAGATGCACAAGAGAAAAACATGTGGAATAAATCAGCGTTTGGAGATGGACATGTCCAGCAAGCATCTGACACAGTTGAAAAACTTTTGCTTAAAACGAGCGGTGATAATAAGAGTCTATTATAAACAAATAAACAGTGTTTGTGTTGTGTTTGCTGCCCTGGAGGATTTACGTAATTTGATCCCTAAGTTCTTCCATAAAGGAATTGGCCACGAGGTCTGAAAATCTTGTTCCCACGCCTCTTCTATTTTAGATTTCTGCCTATTAATAGCAGTACCTTGTAGGTAGCTGTATATAGTGGAAGCTTTAGGTGTGCTTTTTAATACAGTGTGCAGTTGTGAGAGGGAGACAGGGTTAATAGAAGTAGTATGTGTACTAGATATTTGAGTATAAATAGTCATTACGGTTTCCTTTAATAGGTTATATTTGTTGGTGAATGAGGTTGGCAGGTTAAACAATTGGCTAAGTGAGGAAAAAGATAAAAAAGTTGATTGGGAGAATAACTGGTGAACCCAAGTTAATCCTCTCTGTCTCCAAGTTTTCCAATAGAAGGGTTTATTGTGAATAAGCACATTTGTAATATGCCAAATGGTGGAACTGAGATAGGAATCTATGGTGAGTTGTGAAGGAGGGGATGATGGCTGGCGGAGTTTAGAAGTCAGTTTGATTGTGGGGGTAGAGAGAATCTGTGGTTTACGTGAGAAGGAAAGATACTCCTGAAAAGAAAAGGGAGAAAGAAATACACGTTCTATTGAGGTCCACAAGGGGCAGTCATCTGTGGGCTCCAATAACCAAAAAGATGCCTGGCGTAAAAGAAAAGCTTGATGATACATCCCAAAAATTTGGAAAATTAACTCCACCTTCAGCCTTGGAACAAATTAACCTCTTCAGAGACAGTCTGTATTTTTTGTTGCTCCATAAAAAGGAAGAGAGAATCGAATTAACCTTGTTAAATGATTTAACAGGGATTGGAATTGGTATATTGGATACAATGTATAAGACTATGGGTGACAACATCATCTTAATGGTATCTAAGCATCCCCACCAAGATAGGTAAAGGGGATGCCATTTGGTGGTCAAGTTTGAGAGCTTTTGAATGCATTTATTCATGCGGAGTGCTACTGTGTCTGGGATGTTAGGTGTAATATATAGCCATAGACACTTAATATGATTAGGGTTCCATGTAAAATTTGAAGCACGAACATCCGGTTTAAAAGTATATTTGGTTAGGGGCAGAATTTTGCATTTATCATTGTTTAACTTATAACCAGAAATAAGGGAATATGCTTGGACTTCAGCTAAAAAGGAAGGAATTGATTCACTTGGATTAGAAATAAAAAGCAAGATAAAATCAGCATAAGCTGCAAGTTCAATATGGTAATTAGTCATTTGGAAACCATGTAAATTTGGGTTTTGGCGCAATTTGGAGAGGAATGGTTCCAGAGCTAGATTAAATAAAAAGGAGATAGTGGGCAATCTTGACAAACTCCTCTACCCAAATAAATAAAAAAAATGGGGAGATCAAACCATTGGCAAAGACTGCAGCACAAGGGTTGGAGTAAAGATGAGAAATCAAAGATTTCTAAAACTAATAGGTCCATTCAACCCTGTCAAACGCTTTCTCTGCGTCTAATGCAATTGCTGCCAGGGAGTGTTTTCTGCGAGAAGACTCGGACAAAATGTTAAAGAGAAGCCGGGTGTTGTCTGTAATGAAGCGCCCTTTAACAAAGCCAGACTGTTCCTTTCCCAGTAAATTTGGCAAATGGGAATCCAATCTAAAAGCTAGTGCAAAAAATGTATAATCGATGTTAATCAGGGATACAGGTCTATCGTTATTACATAATTTAGAATCTTTACCTTCCTTAGGGAAAAGGCAAATATGTGCCTCTGAAAAGGATCCAGAGGATATATTTAAAGAGCTAAAAAAATTATCAAAACGTGTAATTTAGGCAAAAGAATTTTAGAAAAATGCAGATAAAATTCAACTGTAAAGCTGTCCGGACCCGGTGCCTTGTCTTTCTTAAGATGTTGAAGTGCAGATAATAGTTCCTATTGTGTAATATTTGATTCTAAAGAGGTCAAGTCCAGAGAAGAGATATGGGGTTTTGGTATGTTAGAAAAGAAATGAGATAAAGTATGTTGAGTGGGTTGAGTTTCGGATGAATATAAGAGAAAATTCACTTAGAATTTCAGCATCCTTACATTTTAAAATGTAATTAGTGTTGTATATCGATTCTATAATTAATTTGTTCTGTCTAACCTTTAAGTAATTTGCCAATTTTTTCCCAGCTTTATTTTTACCTCCATAAAACTTTGCGCTAGATTTTAATAAGTATAATGAGGCGTCATCGGTCGACTTTTTGTTAAATTGCATTTTGGCGTTAATAAGAGCTGTTAAGCATTCTTTTGAGTGTGAAGTGCAATAAGAATGTTCTAACTTCTTAATGTCTTGAAGAAGATGTGTAGTATGTAGGCGAGCAGTTCTGCGTTGTTTGGCGACAAAACTAATAATGAAATCTCTTGCCGAAGCTTTATAAGCATCCCATATGGTTGAAAACGGCATGTGTTCAGTATGATTAAATTCAAAATATTAATTAAAAAAGTTAGTGAAGGAAGCAGTAAACTCTGGCTTTAAAAGAAAAGCATTATTGAAACGCCATCTTTTAGGCATTGAGGATTTAGGTAGGATATCAATGCCAACCAAAACAGGAGCATGGTCTGAGAGTAAAACAGGGCCGATTTCTGCATTCGTACGTTTTTGGGAAATATTGTGAGAGACAAAGATATAATTGATTCTGGATTGAGTGTGGTGAGTAGAGGAAAAAAAGGTGTACTCCTGGTAGTTGGGTTGCATAATCGCCAAGCATCCAGAAGTTTGTGCTGAGTGATAGTGTGAACAAAGGATTTATGCGGTTTATTAGGAACAAAAGGAAATTTGGACTATCTATCAACAAATGGGTCAAAAACCTGGTTACAGTCGCCAGTTAATACAAAATTATCTTCCATAGAGTGTGTAATTTGTTTGGCCATTGTGGTTCAAAAAGAGGATTCACCGCATGTGGGGGCATATACGTTAAGCAGAGAAACTGGAACATACTTTAACAACAGTTTGACATTCAGCCATCTACCATCACCATCAGATTCTAGCGATAAGAGTGAGTTTGGAAGTGACTTACGACAAAGTATCATTACTCCATTGCGTTTCCCATCTCCAGGAGATGAGAATACATCTCCCACCCACCCTCTTTTCAATTTTAATGATTCAGTATCTGTTAAATGAGTTTCTTGTAAAAACACCAAATCAGCATTTAGCTTGGCTAGATGGGTGAGGACTCTCTGTCTTTTGATAGGGGAATTCAGCCCCCTAACATTCCAAGAAATAAGTTTCAATGACAGAGATAATCAAAAACGGAAATAATCAAAACTTAATAAATCTGATTCGTTATAACAGCTTTGTACATAAGTAAGAAAGCATTGAAATAAAGATAGGAACTTAGATAAGAGAGAAATGTAAAATATAGAAAGTATAAACCATGAATGGTAAAATGGATTTGGCAAGAAAGCAGATGATAGAATTACAGGTACTATATTGAGGAGACAAGGAACAAGAAAGAATGAAAATTAGAGTAGTAAGTAATATCCTGTAAAGGAGAGAATAAGGCTGAAGAGAAATGTGAAAGACACCAAAAGCGAAAAAGGAGTGGAATTGTAAGACGAAACAAAAAACGAAAGAGAAGACAAAAGACATACCTACATTGAGGGAACATGAATGTGGAGTAGGATGGAACCACATGGAGCAGACGAGAAAACCAGTGAGGATCGGACCCAACCATGGAGTGGACACGCCATGATATAAATGTAACTGTGAAGGCAAAGAATTTAAATCACAGGATTATCTCTAGTTTATATACTGAGTGTAAACATAAAAGGAATGAAAACTTATAACAATTCGTTAACATTGACTAAGAAAATATTAAAATGTAGAAATAATACAACTCAATAATATCATAGAATCTGTAAGCAACAAGAAAATAACCGCTCAGATAGGAGGCTCAGATAAATCAAGCCCCATGAGAAGAGGATGGTCTTGAAGAATCCATGAGATCTGTCTTGTGTGCATTAATAAAGCTTTGCAGACGTACTGGATCGTCATATGAAGTTGTTTTATTGTTATAGGTGACTTTAAACAAACATGGGTGGAATAGACCATATCTGGCACCCATGGAGCGTAGGACTGGTCTCATGTCAAGGAAAGCTTTACGTCTTGCCGCAGTAACTCTGGAGTAATCCTGTGCAAAAAATAATATAGCTCAGGACCTGGAAATCTTTTGAATAGTCTTGGCAGCAGTCAGAACTTTTAACAAGTCTGTGTACTCCAAAAAGTATACATTCATTCCTCTCGGTCTCTGTTGAAGTATTGGTGGCAAGGTGACCTAACCTGTGTGCACGTTGTATGTTCAATATGGTGTCTTCTGGTAAATGAAGGATCTTTGGGAGAAAAGACTTAAAGAAGGCAATAGGAAAATAAAAAATACGCATGTTGTTTCTCCGATTTCGATTTTCCAGGTCCTCAACTTGTTTTTGTAATGTTGATACTTGAGAGTGTAGGGAGGTAACACATTTAGTGGTGTCCTGAAAGGAGGAGACATTCTGTTCCACTGTTGTGAGCCTAATGTCCATTTGCAACCAGTTATCAGACAGAATTTGTAATTTGCTATTTGTTTCCTCCACGAATTGTCTGAGGGCCCTTATTTCCTGTAACAGTAATTCCATGGAAATAGAAGAAGCCGGTTTAGGTGGCGAGGGGGGATCTTTTTTTAAGCGTTTCACATTCGACTTTCCTGTTGTTAACTGCGATGGTTCCATGTCTGCTTTATACTGGTCTTTTTGAAGAAGTCCTAAACTATCTAAATTAGAGAATTCTGAAAAAGGTTTTTGATGAAGATGTGTTTAGGTTTTGAGATAGCAGAAAGGGTGCCTTTTGTTCTTCCCATGAAAATCTTTATAATGAAAGACCAGGAGACAGACACAGACTTTGAAATGAAGAGGTTGACTGCAGGTTGAGAAATGCGTCTGAGGAGGTATACAAAATAGCAGGACACCACTTTAAAGAGAGATGTTGACAATTAAGGCAGGTCAATAGGTGTTGGGAACCTATGGAAATCCAAAGTTACCACCACAGGTTACGTAGCTGCATTGCTTGAATAAACATTATGAAATGCTTTCAAAACAGATCTATGAAGCAAAGAGTTGACTCACTGAAATAAATAACTTCAACATAACCTCACAGGGCTATATAGTTAAGCTGGTATTCCTCTTTTTAATGCCAAAACACCATCCTCCTGAGATTTAAAATGAAGGAAAGAGTAGCAGCTGTGACCGCATCGCCTCAGCCACTGTGAAAAGAGTAGGTGAAACTGGGTCACTACCCTGCCAAATATCCCTGCAGAGGAAAATGAAGCACAGCTGAAGCAGAAAGAATCAAATACCTGTAGACAACTGCGCTTTATGCAAGTGCATGTGCGTTGGCATCACGTATGAAAGTGGGAGAGAAGAGGATAAAATGGTGGCAGTCATATCACTGTCCCACGGAATCACTGATATCCACAAAGATATGCTGCTGGAAATTAAGCAAAACATTTGAATTAACATGAAAATGAGCTAAAAACTAGATACGTTTTTGGAGCATCACAGTTGCAGCGCTGAAGAGACATGTGAAGTCATCATAACGGCAGTCAGGAGTGAATTCTCTCAAGGCAATAACAGAGCTGAGGAGATAATGATTTCTGTCACATTACTGTGAAACGCTTCCAGAGGTAAGCTTAAAGATGCCTCAAAACATCTGAAGTTCAAAGATAAACTTTGGGCTAATTCCGCCCATTCTTGCAAATCAAGCCGTCACTCGTGGCAGATTACGGGGATACAAAATGGCAGTTACCGCTACGCAAACACTTGTGGCATCTTTACCTCTAAGTTCAGCAGAGTCTCGTTGTAGGAGGTAACACAATGCCTCCCATCCACATGAGCCTGGCATCTCGGCTAGGAAACTTTACTCTGGAGGTAATAAAGGCGTGTTTCCCTCATTCTGGATCGGGAGCTTCACGGAGTCACTGCCATGTCCGTTGGGCTCCAAGCCACCAACACTATGAGGAACGTTTAGATTAACTTCAGATGATGATAAGTATTGCACAAGTGCTCTGAGGGACAATGGTACAATAGTATTTGCCTCAAGAGTATTAAAGAATCAGTATTATGTTACAATGTAATTGAGAAAGAGGTGTTTGTTGTATGCTGGGCAGTCTAGAAGCTCAGTACCGTTTGAGGTTGAAATAAGTTTGTAATTCAAACAGACCACAATCCATTGTGCCCCTGGCGTGCACTGTTTTCTCATCAACAATTTCATTGCAAATGTTGCAGTAATATTATTAATGATGTCATAGAAAAGGTCATGAGTGATGTGGGGTAATTAGCAGTGCCTGGGAAGGGCGCAGAGTACAGTTATTTGAGATAACTATAACTATAAGTGGTGAATTTCTCTGGCTTTAGAATTTAAAAATGTATGTTGTTACTGAATGTTTCACCAAATTGTAGCATTACTTTGTCCTCTGATTTTTTTCAATGAAATACTAGAGTTTAAAAAAAAATGCAAAGTAATATTTTATTACCATGCATAAACCAATCCCCTTCGGCCATGCTCGGTGGGGGGGGGGGATTGGCCAAAGGGCATGTCCTTGGGCCAGGCCCTGCAGCTAACCCCTGCAGGCAGCCAAGAGGATTTAGATGAGATTATCCTATCCTAAGACGCCAGAGGCAGGCACACTCTAACTATTAGGCAAAAGATGAGAATGGCCAGGCTGATTTTTATTTTTAAGTCTGGCACTGCTGTATAGGGAAAGAGGAGACTTTTAAAATTGCACTCTGTGTAACCGAATTTGAGTTTGTTTTTAAAGTTGCATACAGTTGTTTTCAGCTTTGAAACATACAAAGCATTTGATGGAAGTCCTCTTCCTTTTGGTGAGGGTTTGGACTCTGACAGGGACACATAGAGGCACCATTTTCACACAGTCACGCTCTAGTGTTTCAGAGGATTTAGATGAGTCCCTCCTATATTAAGAAGCCAGAGGCATGGACGAGCTAACTATCAGGCAAAAGGTGAGAATGACCAGGCTGCATTTTTATTTTTAAGTCTGGCACTGCTGGATAAGGAAAGATGGGCTTTTCAAATTTGAGCTGTGTTTAACTGAATTTAAGCTTGTTTTTAAAGTTGCTTACAGTTGTTTTTAGCTTTTAAAACATGTAAAGTATTTTAAGGAAGTCCTCTTTCTTTTGGTGAGGATTTGGGCTCTGATCGGCACACGTTGAAGCGCCATTTTAACATTTGGAACAAAGCAGCGAATTCTGATCTCCAGGATGATTAAATGTCCTCTAGAGCTGTATTTACAGAGGATGTCGGTGCGGATGACAACATAGTCAGCAAGTTGCACTCTTATGTGCCTGATGTGGAAGACATACTTTTTGGGCACACTGGTTCTCCTGTGAACTTGCCTTAGAAAGTAAAGCCTGTAAAAAACTAGAAAAATCCTAGAGATTACATTATAAAGAGGAGATCAAGTTGCAATATGAACAAGCCCTGAATGCTTACCATGAAAACGTAAGGATTGCACCTGTCGCTTTATACCCTCAAACGATTATGAATGCAAACAATAGATGCAAAGAGATTTTTAAAATTGCCTCCGATTTTACAGATCCCAAGTTGACAGCCCCACCTTGTGATGTCGACATGAATTTATGTCTGAGTGATTTTTATGATTGCAAACCTGCAAAGTTTCAGTCAAATTTATTGAGGTAAATTTACAGCTGAGTCTACAAAACTAGCATACAATCCAGTGATGCCTACTGCAAATAGTAAGCATGAATAACTTCTACCGCACTGTGAAGAGGAGCTGAAGGACTGCTTCCGAAGGTGCAAGTGTGGCTCTCCTTTGAACCCGTACCCTCTGCATATTTTAAGATAAATAACCGAAACTATATGCTCAGTGTATTTGGAGTTATTCATGGTCTCTCTGCAGTGGGAAGGTACCAAACTCCTGGAAAAGGGCAAATGTTATTCCCCTCCTAAAAACCCCAAATGCTGACCCCCAAGAACTTTACTTTTCCAAAAGCCGTGAGGTGAACGGCCATCGAGGACGAGGATAGCTTACCAGTATAGCGCTCCAGCGCTCTATCGACGCCGTGAGGGAAACGGCCAGCGTTACCAGCGCTCAGCCACATAGCGCTCCAGCACTACAACTCCCAGGTGCCCCGGCGGCGGAACTGACGCCGCACGAGCGCCCGGAGGCGCTTGAAAGAACGGAGCGTCCAGAGCTCCGGCGGGACACTTTACTTTTCCAAAAGCCGTGAGGTGAACGGCCATCGAGGACGAGGATAGCTTACCAGTATAGCGCTCCAGCGCTCTATCGACGCCGTGAGGGAAACGGCCAGCGTTACCAGCGCTCAGCCACATAGCGCTCCAGCACTACAACTCCCAGGTGCCCCGGCGGCGGAACTGACGCCGCACGAGCGCCCGGAGGCGCTTGAAAGAACGGAGCGTCCAGAGCTCCGGCGGGACACTTTACTTTTCCAAAAGCCGTGAGGTGAACGGCCATCGAGGACGAGGATAGCTTACCAGTATAGCGCTCCAGCGCTCTATCGACGCCGTGAGGGAAACGGCCAGCGTTACCAGCGCTCAGCCACATAGCGCTCCAGCACTACAACTCCCAGGTGCCCCGGCGGCGGAACTGACGCCGCACGAGCGCCCGGAGGCGCTTGAAAGAACGGAGCGTCCAGAGCTCCGGCGGGACACTTTACTTTTCCAAAAGCCGTGAGGTGAACGGCCATCGAGGACGAGGATAGCTTACCAGTATAGCGCTCCAGCGCTCTATCGACGCCGTGAGGGAAACGGCCAGCGTTACCAGCGCTCAGCCACATAGCGCTCCAGCACTACAACTCCCAGGTGCCCCGGCGGCGGAACTGACGCCGCACGAGCGCCCGGAGGCGCTTGAAAGAACGGAGCGTCCAGAGCTCCGGCGGGACACTTTACTTTTCCAAAAGCCGTGAGGTGAACGGCCATCGAGGACGAGGATAGCTTACCAGTATAGCGCTCCAGCGCTCTATCGACGCCGTGAGGGAAACGGCCAGCGTTACCAGCGCTCAGCCACATAGCGCTCCAGCACTACAACTCCCAGGTGCCCCGGCGGCGGAACTGACGCCGCACGAGCGCCCGGAGGCGCTTGAAAGAACGGAGCGTCCAGAGCTCCGGCGGGACACTTTACTTTTCCAAAAGCCGTGAGGTGAACGGCCATCGAGGACGAGGATAGCTTACCAGTATAGCGCTCCAGCGCTCTATCGACGCCGTGAGGGAAACGGCCAGCGTTACCAGCGCTCAGCCACATAGCGCTCCAGCACTACAACTCCCAGGTGCCCCGGCGGCGGAACTGACGCCGCACGAGCGCCCGGAGGCGCTTGAAAGAACGGAGCGTCCAGAGCTCCGGCGGGACACTTTACTTTTCCAAAAGCCGTGAGGTGAACGGCCATCGAGGACGAGGATAGCTTACCAGTATAGCGCTCCAGCGCTCTATCGACGCCGTGAGGGAAACGGCCAGCGTTACCAGCGCTCAGCCACATAGCGCTCCAGCACTACAACTCCCAGGTGCCCCGGCGGCGGAACTGACGCCGCACGAGCGCCCGGAGGCGCTTGAAAGAACGGAGCGTCCAGAGCTCCGGCGGGACACTTTACTTTTCCAAAAGCCGTGAGGTGAACGGCCATCGAGGACGAGGATAGCTTACCAGTATAGCGCTCCAGCGCTCTATCGACGCCGTGAGGGAAACGGCCAGCGTTACCAGCGCTCAGCCACATAGCGCTCCAGCACTACAACTCCCAGGTGCCCCGGCGGCGGAACTGACGCCGCACGAGCGCCCGGAGGCGCTTGAAAGAACGGAGCGTCCAGAGCTCCGGCGGGACACTTTACTTTTCCAAAAGCCGTGAGGTGAACGGCCATCGAGGACGAGGATAGCTTACCAGTATAGCGCTCCAGCGCTCTATCGACGCCGTGAGGGAAACGGCCAGCGTTACCAGCGCTCAGCCACATAGCGCTCCAGCACTACAACTCCCAGGTGCCCCGGCGGCGGAACTGACGCCGCACGAGCGCCCGGAGGCGCTTGAAAGAACGGAACGCCCCTCGCACCCGCGAGTCGCGCGCGGGAGCGCCCGGGAGAAGCCCGGGACAAGGGCGGGACAGTCTTAGACAGTCCTAGACTGGCCGGGACTGGACTGGGCAACCCCTCTAACGTCTGCAACCCAAGCAAGTAAGCAAATCTTTTTCCTTTATTGACTTTCCTACATAGTGTCATCACGCAAGGCTTTTTTCAAGTACCCAGTGTGTATTGGTAAAATTTATATAATCCCTGGTCAATTGACTACATATTCTTAGTATGTCGAAAAAGAATTCTAAAAAACAGCCTCCTGCTAGCTCTAAGCCTACAGTCAACTCTAAGCCCATTGAAAACTACATGCTTCAAGTCATAACCAAAATAAATAAAGACAGAAGAGAATCATTGGGATTAAGTCAGTCGCCTGACTTACAGTTACTAAGCCCAATTCAAAGTCCTCAACATTCAGGTTCTTTAGTACTGGATGATACCCCAAACCTAATAGACATCACGGTTCATCCTACTCCAAATATGGAAGATCAGATTAGTCTTAATCTGGATGATGCCGCTAATGCTTTACAACTAGACCAAGGAGTAAACACTGATCATGACCATGAGATTCTGGTGCACAATGCTGATGATTTACCTTCTCCTGAACAGGAAACTCGACCTACGAGGAAAAACAGGAGAACTCATCAAAAACGGATGGGGTTACGTTCCAGTAATAGGAGGAAAAATGTTTCTCCAATAGGTCAAAACAAGTCAAAAACTTTAGATGATGGTGATATTAATGTCCTTGATAAAAGCAATCATGAAAAAAGCTATAACGAAGATGAATTGCTCCAGAAAATAGCAGACATTATTGATTCCAAAATCCAAACTATCATAAAGCCTTTGATTGCTAAGATCGATAAATTGAATGCGGAGGTAAAAAAGATGACTACTCTTCAAGTCAAAGCTGTGGAAGGGGCTGAGACGGTCAATACCTTAGTGACACAAATGGTAAAATCAATTGATTCTAAGGCAAAGAGCTCTATAGAAAAGGAGATAAGTCCTATGCTCCCAGAAAGTACAGTCGGGAATGAAACTCATCCTATCACTCGACCTTCAAACACTGCCGGGGTATCAGGACCGAAAAACTTGCCATTAAACTGTCAGGAAACAGATCCCCTCCAATTTATCGAGGAAGCGTCTCCTGTGGTCCTGGTTCTGGCAAATGTTCCCTCGCCAGCAGATGCACAACCCGAAACATCGGAATCTTTGTCCAGCAAAGCCCTCCATTGGTTAACAAACAATATGCAAATGGCACCAGGAGGTAAACATCAACTTGCGTCTGAGATTAAATCCACTAAGAGGGTGGCGTGGATTGGAAATCGACCGAAAGTATTCAAGGGAGATTGTGTTCTAGTGACTTTTTTCCATCCAGGTGTTCTGCCAAATCTTCTAAAACATATTAATCCCCCCCAAAGAAGAGCAGGATCTGTTGTTCCCCTTACGTTAAAATTCTTTTACGGAGAGCAAGAGAATGTGACTTTTCCTAGGACCCCCGGACCTATGTGGAACACTGTGAGAAACAACAGAGGTCAAGGTGTTCCCCAAAAAGACTGGGGTATGGTTCTAGGTAATAGATATGATGCCTTATCAGGGCTAAATGACTGTGATTGACTGGGTAATAGTCTTGAAAATTTTCTAATTCCTGTTGTCACTTATGAGGCTAGGGAAATGGGCATCCGTTTAAACACTGGATTAGCTGATGTTCTGAGCAATGAAAGTAGCACTCAGGTCGAATCTGGCAATGTGACTAATGTTGAACAGTGTACTGAATGTCCCAAACTCACTACAAATAATGATATACTTGAGTCATATGAGATTCTCTCCCCTGAATTGGGTACTATAGAAGGTAATGCATGTGAATATATTTTTACTCAGCGACATGGTAAAGGTTTAACCAATAGTACAAAACCTATCAGTGACAATGTTGATATACAAAGTACCTTGTTGTCCTGGAATGTGGCAGGGTTAAAAAATAAGATTTTATCACAGGATCTGCTAAGTTTCCTGGATTCTAAGGATATAATCCTTTTGCAGGAGACTTGGCAGATAGAACCGGATCCAATCCAGGGATATCTACATTATTTTGCTCCAGCCACCCCGAGTTCAAGGGGAAGGGCAAAAGGTGGCTTGGTTACATGGATTAAGCAGAGGAATGACTACACAGTGTTACAAATAGATACCAATAGTCCTGATATATTACTGGTCAAACTACAGCGACCGCCAAGTAGGGACATCTTTATTTTTAATATTTACTCAAGGGGCCTACCGGGTGGCAAATCCACCAAGGCGGTTGAGATATTGGATATACTATTAAATCAACACTGTTTGAATGCTGATATTATTATTGGTGGTGATTTTAATTGTTGTTTTGAACCACTTGACAACCAGGATGTTGACCTCACTACCGAAGAGGACTTCATTTGGGAAATCCCACAGCTTTCCCTGATACCCATCAAAAGATGGACTGAGGCTGCATTACAGTTAAAAGTATTATGTGTCGAGTCTGGGTTGAGGGCCATTAATGGAAGAACGCCATCGGACAAGCAGGGCGCCCCTACTTTCTCTAATGGAACTACGCAAAGCCGTATTGATTATATATTAACTAATAAAGAGAATTGGGGGAAAGTTCTTGATATGAGGGTTGAGACTAGGGTGGAAAGCGACCATGACCCACTGGTTCTAACCTTTAAATTGTTCGATCTGATGGCAAATGAGGAGGAGAGGGAAACTGTCCAGATAAACCTCTCTAACGATCAAAGACACATTAGATGGGCAACTTGTGCAGCTAATGAGGAAAGCATGGTAGCCATAAGGGATTTAACAATTTTGGCCATTCAAGAAGTCCAGGATACACTTGAAAATAATACCCCGATAGCTGAAATTAGCAGGATCCACGATAAATTTTTTAACAATTTAAAATCATTTTTTGTAAAGAAAGCTAAGAAAAAGCCACGTAGACCAATCAGAAAGGAGGATCAGTGGTATGACAAGTCCTGCAGGACTGCCTATAGACTATTGTCAGATGCGGTAAAATCTCGAGATAAAACTAAAATAAGGGAGGCCCGAGTTATGTACAAAAAAGTGCAACTTAGTGCAAAAAGGGATTGGGAGGAAGGCTACTGGAGGGACCTACTTGATGCCAGTAGGGAAAGATCCATGACACCCTTCTGGAATATCGTCAAATGGGGAAGGGGCTCTAGTAGAGGAGAACCCATTAATCATGTGCTACCAGAAGCCTGGGTATCCCATTTTTCTACCCACTTTTCTGCTGAGGATGAAGTCGAAGAGGAATGTCTAGCTTTTGAAGATATCCTCGAGAGCCCTTTAGTCTTTTCAAAAGATGATATCTTAAAGACTCTGAGCTGTATACCTAAAGCCAGAGCTCCGGGCCTAGATTTTATCCCTGCAGATTTGTTTATGCATGACAAGGATCTATGGGCCACCTACATTCAGCTGTTAGCCAATGCTATTGCAAAGGGCTCGCCTATCCCTGAGACCTGGAAGGGAGCCGAGATTATCCCCATCTTTAAAAAGGGGGCATGCTCGGATCCAGGCAATTACAGGCCTATTAGCCTGATTGCATGTATGCAAAAAGTTGTGGCAAGACTATTATTACAGCGAATTCATGGGTGGATAGATGACAATGATATATTATCTCCCCTGCAGGCTGGTTTTCGTAGTCATACCAGCACTATTGATCACATTTTTAGATTTGTTTTATTATATTGGCGCACAGTTTTATTAGAAGGCGGGATGCTTTTTGCAGCTTTTGTTGATTTAAAATCAGCTTTTGATTTAGTTCCCCGCCACAAACTGTGGAATATCCTACACGATCAGGGCATTCCAATAGAAATCCTGTCTTTATTGATTAGGATGCATGAAAATAGTTTTGCACAAGTCCGATGGAATCAGCGGGGTAGTACTACTGAGAAGTTCCCTATAGCGAGGGGGGTACGTCAAGGGTGCGTGTTGGCACCAACTCTCTTCTCGCTATACATCAACAGGGTGATCGGCTATTTTGAACAAAAGCCCACGGATGCCCCTAGGTTGGCAGGAAGGCCGATCCCCCTGTTGATGTTTGCGGACGACACCTTGCTGATATCAAAGACGCAGCAGGGGCTACAAAAGGCCATTAGGGTGTTTGAAGGTTTCTGCAAGGATCATGGCCTTGTAATTAACACCAGCAAAACCAAGTTTATGGTTATGCACAAACGAAAACACATTAGAGGCAGAGTTATTATGGATGGGGTTCAGCTTGAGCAGACTCAGGTCTTTAAGTATCTTGGCATCAATCTGACTTACAATCTAGATTGGAAACACCATACCAACGAACTAGACACAAAGCATGCTCAACTTGCAGGAGCTCTCACAAAGGAGCTTTTTTCATCTCACACCAAACCAATTAGACCTGTCTTAAAAATCTACAATGCTAAGGTGGGAGCAGCTGTTCTTTATGGAGCAGAACTATGGGGGTCCAGTAATCTGAATAAGTTGACGGTTGCACAGAACAAATTTCTCCGCAACATTACTGGGCTACCAATGTCAACCCCATTGATACCTTTAAAGTATGATCTGGGAATCTATAGCTTTAGTGACATAGCCAAGTATAGAATTGTGGCCTACTGGAGAAGGTTATGGATAACTCCGGAGCTCTCTCAGTATGCCCAAGGCTTCCTGGAGGTGAGATCCCTAGATACTGCTAATAAGATAGTCTGGTTGAAAGAGGCTAAGCTTCTATATAGGGCATTGGGTCTATCCCAAATGTGGGATGATCCACTAAATAGTGTTTTTCCACCAAAAAAGATACTTCGTGAACTCTACTGGAGTATGGTGGAGACTAAGTGCTTTAGGAATCATATTGACCGTTCTTTTACATATGATTATTTGGAGCTCAAGCACTCACCGGCCCTAGAATTATACTGGGATTGGATTACGGTCCCAGGGGACCGGAAGAGGTACCATCAGATGAGGGTGGGGACACTCCCACTGAATGCCCTAACAGTGAAATGGTATAAAGCACAAACTCCAAGGTGCCCTTTCTGTCCGGACCATAATGAAAACATTGGTCATGTGTTATTTGCCTGCCCTGAATATAGAATACCGAGACAATCATGGCTCAAACCAATTTGCATCCAGCTAGGTATAAAGACGTCAAATGAGGCTGTCAGGATTTTAAGAACAGATTCCTCCCAGCCTGTTGTTATAGCTATGGCAAAGTTCCTTCACTGGATGTGGATAATTCGGGCACGCAAAATCTGTTTGGAATAAGTTAGGATTTCTATTCAATGCCGTACAGTTTGCATTTATTTAAGTTTTTTTAAGTTACATCATACGTGATAAAATATGTAATTTCCCACATATAGTTGTTGTTTTTTATCCTTGCTTGATTGGATTCTAATGAACTTAGCTGGATATTTTAAGATTAGGTTAAAATGTAAATAGGATGTTGTAAGATTGTGTAAAGATGTAAGTAGTATATATAGTAGTAGTGTAAATAGTATGAGATAGGAAGATTTTTATTATTTTGCTTTTTCTTGCTTATTTATTGTATTAATTGATGTGGATTCTGTATTTCTGTGGGGTGGGGGGAAGGGGTGGGATAAAAAACAACGCATTTTATTTTTATTTTGGAAAATGTCTTTTATGATTGAAATATATCGAATAAAGACTAATTAAAGTGAAGTGACCCCCAAGAAATTAAAAAATTTAAAACGGTCTTCCTTTTCCCAGCCACCTCAAAGATACTTGGAAAGACTGTTAATACTCAACTTTCAGAGTTTTTAGACATTTTAATCCTTTCTATCTCTTTTGATCTGGTTTTAGAGCACAACAGCACAGAAGCTGCATTGTTGGCAACCACAGAATCCATTAAGATGAGTTTTGATCTTGGTCACAATGTTGTCTTGATTTTGTTAGATCTATCGGCAGCCTTTGGCACCTTTTCACATGAGATCCTGCTCCATCGGCTTGAAACAATTAGGGTGGGAGGGGCAGGGTTTAGATGGTACAGTTCGTTTTTGAATCACTGAGAACAAGCAGTGTAAATGAAGCCCTTTAATTCAAATGTGAAGACAGACTAATTTGCATATAGCCAGGTTCTGAGCTGGGATGGGGCAGTGAGCTAAATAACGGTGATGGATCAAGCCCTGATCTTTGGACTGGGTAAGAGTGGTCTGCTTAATTCAGACACTCTGTTCATCACCACCCCCTTTTCTGAATCGTTTTTGGCCACTATAGGTGTGGCAGGGTATACTCAGACATGAGTCCCTTGCTCACTGCTCCATCAGGATTCAAGCAAGCCGGGCCAACGAGGCTGAAATGCCAGAAACCGGTCCCCGGTAGCTTGTATCCTTTCTGGTGAAGAATTGGCTTGGTAGTTTGGTCTGCCCTGTTCCCATGATGCACTGGGCCAGGGACAGACTAATTTGCATATAGCCAGGTTCTGAGCTGGGATGGGGCAGTGAGCTAAATAACGGTGATGGATCAAGCCCTGATCTTTGGACTGGGTAAGAGTGGTCTGCTTAATTTAGATACTCTGTTCATCACCACCCCCTTTTCTGAATCGTTTTTGGCCACTATAGGTGTGGCAGGGTATACTCAGACATGAGTCCCTTGCTCACTGCTCCATCAGGATTCAAGCAAGCCGGGCCGACGAGGCTGAAATGCCAGAAACCGGTCCCCGGTAGCTTGTATCCTTTCTGGTGAAGAATTGGCTTGGTACTTTGGTCTGCCCTGTTCCCATGATGCTCTGGGCCAGGGACAGACTAATTTGCATATAGCCAGGTTCTGAGCTGGGATGGGGCAGTGAGCTAAATAACGGTGATGGATCAAGCCCTGATCTTTGGACTGGGTAAGAGTGGTCTGCTTAATTCAGACACTCTGTTCATCACCACCCCCTTTTCTGAATGTTTTTTGGCCACTATAGGTGTGGCAGGGTATACTCAGACATGAGTCCCTTGCTCACTGCTCCATCAGGATTCAAGCAAGCCGGGCGGACGAGGCTGAAATGCCAGAAACCGGTCCCCGGTAGCTTGTATCCTTTCTGGTGAAGAATTGGCTTGGTAGTTTGGTCTGCCCTTTTCCCATGATGCACTGGGCCAGGGACAGACTAATTTGCATATAGCCAGGTTCTGAGCTGGGATGGGGCAGTGAGCTAAATAACGGTGATGGATCAAGCCCTGATCTTTGGACTGGCTAAGAGTGGTCTGCTTAATTCAGACACTCTGTTCATCACCACCCCCTTTTCTGAATCGTTTTTGGCCACTATAGGTGTGGCAGGGTATACTCAGACATGAGTCCCTTGCTCACTGCTCCATCAGGATTCAAGCAAGCCGGGCCGACGAGGCTGAAATGCCAGAAACCGGTCCCCGGTAGCTTGTATCCTTTCTGGTGAAGAATTGGCTTGGTAGTTTGGTCTGCCCTGTTCCCATGATGCACTGGGCCAGGGACAGACTAATTTGCATATAGCCAGGTTCTGAGCTGGGATGGGGCAGTGAGCTAAATAACGGTGATGGATCAAGCCCTGATCTTTGGACTGGGCAAGAGTGGTCTGCTTAATTCAGACACTCTGTTCATCACCACCCCCTTTTCTGAATCGTTTTTGGCCACTATAGGTGTGGCAGGGTATACTCAGACATGAGTCCCTTGCTCACTGCTCCATCAGGATTCAAGCAAGCCGGGCCGACGAGGCTGAAATGCCAGAAACCGGTCCCCGGTAGCTTGTATCCTTTCTGGTGAAGAATTGGCTTGGTAGTTTGGTCTGCCCTGTTCCCATGATGCACTGGGCCAGGGACAGACTAATTTGTATATAGCCAGGTTCTGAGCTGGGATGGGGCAGTGAGCTAAATAACGGTGAAGGATCAAGCCCTGATCCTTGGACTGGGTAAGAGTGGTCTGCTTAATTCAGACACTCTGTTCATCACCACCCCCTTTTCTGAATCATTTTTGGCCACTATAGGTGTGGCAGGGTATACTCAGACATGAGTCCCTTGCTCACAGCTCCATCAGGATTCAAGCAAGCTGGGCCGACGAGGCTGAAATGCCAGAAACCGGTCCCCGGTAGCTTGTATCCTTTCTGGTGAAGAATTGGCTTGGTAGTTTGGTCTGCCCTGTTCCCATGATGCACTGGGCCAGGGACAGACTAATTTGCATATAGCCAGGTTCTGAGCTGGGATGGGGCAGTGAGCTAAATAACGATGATGGATCAAATCCTGATCTTTGGACTGGGTAAGAGTGGTCTGCTTAATTCAGACACTCTGTTCATCACCACCCCCTTTTCTGAATCGTTTTTGGCCACTATAGGTGTGGCAGGGTATACTCAGACATGAGTCCCTTGCTCACTGCTCCATCAGGATTCAAGCAAGCCGGGCCGACGAGGCTGAAATGCCAGAAACCGGTCCCCGGTAGCTTGTATCCTTTCTGGTGAAGAATTGGCTTGGTAGTTTGGTCTGCCCTGTTCCCATGATGCACTGGGCCAGGGACAGACTAATTTGCATATAGCCAGGTTCTGAGCTGGGATGGGGCAGTGAGCTAAATAACGGTGATGGATCAAGCCCTGATCTTTGGACTGGGTAAGAGTGGTCTGCTTAATTCAGACACTCTGTTCATCACCACCCCCTTTTCTGAAACTAAAGTGTGGTGTGCCACAGGGTGCACCACTGAGTCCCACTCTCTTTAACATTTATATGTCTCCACCTGCCTTTTTGGTAGAGTCATTCAGCATTAAATTAGTCTCACATGCGGATGATAGGCAGCTATTGCTCTCCTACGAGGGGCATTTCTGCCTCTGCCAAATAAACTTTTTCAGCATGTGTATAGGCAATAATGGAATGGCTGGATTCAAGCTATCCTGGCTGAGGTCCTAGGATGCTTGTTTCCGGTTCAGGGAGGACCTTGCTTAGCAGTTCGGACTGGACTGTTCCCATGAGGCACAGGGTCAAGACTGATTTGCATTTGGCCAGGTCTAAACTGGGGATAGCATGGTGAGTAAAATAATGATGGATTTAACCCAGATCTCTTGACTGGGCGTGAATGTTTTGATTTGTTCTGCATTCCATCCATCAATTTGTATCTTTTGCTTTTGCGCCTTAAGTGCGCTGGGTATGCCCAGATGTGGATCCTGGGCTCACTGTGCCACTGGATTCAAGCTATCCTGGCTGAAGAGGGGTGAAACCCTGAAACCGGTCCTAGGATGCTTGCTTCCGGTCCAGGGAGGACCTAGCGTAGCAGTTTGGTCTGGACTGATCCCATGAGGCACAGGGTCAAGACTGATTTGTATATGGCCAGGTCTAAGCTGGGGTGGCATAGTGAGCAAAAGAATGATGGATTTAACCCAGATCTCTTGACTAGGGGTGAATGTTTTGATTTGTTCTGCATTCTGTCCATCAATTGTGTGTCTTTTGCTTCCTCGCCCTAAGTGCACCGGGTATGACCAGACATGGGTCCCAGGCTCACTGTGCCACTGGATTCAAGCTATCCTGAATGAAGAGGGGTGAAACCCTGAAACCGGTCCTAGGATGCTTGTTTCTAGACCAGGGAGGACCTGGCTAAGCAGTTCAGGCTGGACTGTTCCCATGAGGCACAGGGTCAAGACTGATTTGCACACGGCCAGGTCTAAACTGGGGTGGCATGGTGAGCAAAAGAATGATGGATTTAACGCAGATCTCTTGACTAGGGGTGAATGTTTTGATTTGTTCTGCATTAGGTCCATCAATTTTTTGTGTTTTGCTTCCTCTCCCTAAGTGTGCCAGGTCTGCCCAGACGTGTGTCCTAGGCTCACAGTGCCACTGGATTCAAGCTATCCTGGCTGAAGAGGGGTGAAACCCCGAAACCGGTTCTAGGATGCTTTTTGCAGTCCAGGGAGGACCTGGCTTAGCAATTCGGGCTGGACTGTTCCCATGAGGCACAGGGTCAAGACTGATTTGCATATGGTCAAGTCTAAACTGGGGTGGCATGGTGAGCAAAAGAATGATGGATTTAACCCAGATCTCTTGACTGGGGGTGAATGTTTTGATTTGTTCTGCATTCTGTCCATCAATTGTGTTTCTTCTGCTTCCTCGCCCTAAGTGCGCCGGGTATGCCCAGACGTGGGTCCCGGGCTCACTGTGTCACTGGATTCAAGCTATCCTGGCTGAAGAGGGGTGAAACCCCGAAACAGGTCCTAGGATGCTTGTTTCCGGTCCAGGGAAGACCTGGCTTAGCAGTTCTGGCAGGACTGTTCACATTAGGCACAGGGTCAAGACTGATTTGCATATGGCCAGGTCTAAACCGGGCTGGCATGGTGAGTAAAAAATTGATGAATTTAACCCAGATCTCTTGACTGGGGGTGAATGTTTTGATTTGTTCTGCATTCCGTCCATCAATTGTGTGTCTTTAGAGTCAACTACCTAGAGTGTAATCCGGATAAGATGGAGATTTTACTTTTTGGTTCCAACCCACTACCAGGATGGACAGGTGCCTGGCTGAATGGTTTTATGCCACCTGTCCTCACCCCACGGAAGTGAGAAGGAACCTGGGTATGCTTTTTGATGATCATCTCTCCTTCAAACCCCAGATTTCCTTAGTAGTGAAATTCTGCTTCTGGTTATTAAGAATGTTAAAATAATTCTTGGACTTTCTTCTGTGAGAAGCTTGGAAATCAGTGGAGCGAGCGCTGATTTTATCCGGACTGGACTATGCTAATGTTCTTTATTTGGCAATCCCAGAATTCACAGGAATTACATTTTGCTTAATATTCCACAATACTCAATACATCGGCTTTAAGTGGTACAGAACACGCCAATCCATATTTTGTTTAAACTGGCAAAACGGTCCTCTGTGTCTCATTACAAGAATCAATTGCATTGGTTGTGGGTGAGCTAAGAGTTACTTTTAAGGCTTTAACCATTGCACACCGAGCCTTCGACAAAACTGGACCCATATATCTCAACAATAGGATTCATGAATACTGCACTCTTAGGGTCCTGTGCTCTAGGAATTTACGGCTGCTAGTAGCTCCCTGCTTTAAAAGAAACAGATCTGGCCGCTCCGCCTTCTCTGGACTAGTTGCCAGGACTTGGAATAAGTTCCCTTTTCAACTTAGATTCTTACCTGATGAGGTAGCCTTTCTAAAATCGTATCTGTTTAGTTTATAATCAGGGTATTCCCTCTGGCCTTTGCCTCAGCAATGGGACACTCTTGAGTAACCTTGAGCTATATCCAAAACCATTAATTCATTCAAATAATATCATATGAGACAAATTAAATTACCCTATGGATATTTAATTCAGAACAAGGAATTGTGACAAAAGAATATAAATGATCTTGATTTAATATCACAGCTTAAATTATATGGCCCAGAAGAAGGCCGCTTGGTGAAACATGTGTTGGCATTTAATTATTGAAATATTTTCCATAACTGGGAATAATAGTGTATCTGTAATTTATGCATTTAGTTATCAATTTGAAGAGGAAATATTTGCTTTGGATTTTGAATAATAACATTTCGAATAAACTACTCTCATAAAATCAAATTTCAAATTTCAAAAACTTTATTCGACAGCCGTCATAAAAGCAGTTTTACATTCTTCACTACACAATAAATACTACAAGAATATTAAAAATCATCATCTTTTTAAGAACAAATTAAACAAAGTACTGTCATTTACAAAGTTACTACATACTCTCATATCTAGTTCATTAAAAAGAGATACAAACACAATATAGGTTTACCAAACAGACAACAAATACTGAAGAGTGTCCCTGCACATAGGACAAATGAATGTTGAAGCACCTCGGGTCACTGGTTGAATAGCACAAGAGTCCCATAGAAGCTCAAATGTATGGTCACTGGTCCTGCCCGGGCTAGATTACGGCAGTTCATTACTCTTTAGCACCCTCAAAATATACCGTGCCCCTTTAAAGGGTATTCAAGCTCAAGGTCCATGCTGCTAGAACAGTCTCAAGAACTAGGCGATCTGAGCTCATCACTCTACTTCAGACCACTCTGCAATGGACTGCTATCAAAACTAGCTGTGCATATAAACTGCCTTACTTACTTCATTGTGCAGCTACCTACTACCAGGATTACAAACTGGCAATCTCAAGTGGTGCTCACTCCCTTTGCAGTGTGGATGTTTTTCGATATGTGGCTATTATTTTCAGAAAATCAAATAATCAAATGCATTAAGGAAATGCTCTCTGGGAGGGTGCACAAAGTATGGACCTCGATTCCCCTTTCAAGCTCAACAATACATTTATATGAGACTTTGCATGAAATTACTAGTTTTTTAACACCATCTTTATCTATGGTGGTACCAGTTTATCAGATGTACTGCCATGAGTAGCCACTGTGCTGTTGTCTCTGTGAATAGTGCTTGCTGCAGTTTTTTCTTGGAGCACATGTATGATGGTACAAATCATCTGCTCAAGGAGAGGATAGGACTCTACTGACTTGGTCTGCACTTATTCTGGGGGACATTCTTAGGATCCAGTGGATTATCACAAAGGACCCCCTCTAAATTGTTTACAAATGGCATGTTTTACAAACGACGGACCATATTTACAAGCACACTTTTTCTGACAATCCAATGGTATTGCTCTCAACCCAATATTTACAAGGTGGCACTAAGCTTTTAATGTCGCTCTTACATGGTAAATATGTCCCTTACTGCAGCAGTCTGCTGCGACAAAGGGACGGGCAATGGGAGTTACTGTGGAGGTTCCACCGCAACAGCTACTGCTTTTTGACTCTGCCCAATATTTACAAGGTATGCGGCAGCGCCAAAAATAAGACCAGGAAATATCTGGTCTTAAACAGGCGATACGAGGAGAAATGTTTTATTTCTCCTCGTATTTTGTTCTTTCCAGTGTGTTGCATTCTGCAGTACACATAGAAACAGCAAATCACATGTAACCCGTTAACCGCGGTGTAAAATCCACCGCTGTGTGGGCGTTTCCTTCCGCGGGAGGGCTGCGTCGGCCAACGGACATGCGCAGCACTACAGAGGTAGTGCTTGCGACGACCGTTGGCCGACACACGCCGCGAACGAGTTAAGGATTGTTTATTGTTATTGTTTTTGTGCAGGAAGGGACACCTACCTGCACATAAGCAATCACCCATGCAGTGCAGGCACCCTTGCAACATGGCGCAAGGGTGCCTGTGCCTTAATAGGCAGCTTTTTTAGTGCCAACACTAGAGGAAACACAGGGGTGCACTGTATTTTTTTAAATACGTCGCATCCCTGCATTTAAAAATGCCAGAGCGCGGTGTTAGCAATTTTGGAATAACACTGCGCTCTGACATTTTGTTTGTAAATAGACCCCCGCATGTTTGCATGTAAAGCTTTTTGTGTTCAAAAGTTACAATTATGTACATCCTTTTAGTGCAATCTAGCCATTTAATTGTATCTTCCAGATGTTCAATTTTTTGCAGAGCACATACTTGGTGCATCCATTAAACATGTGCCTTTGGTCACTATGCTGGCACCACTGAGGATAAAAACTGTCGCTCAGTCAAATACTTCCATAATTTCACTCAATGGAAAACATATTGGGCGTGTGTTTTAATAAAACGTGGCTTTAGTACCTTCTTTTTATACAGACTATATATACACTATACAATAAAGAGAGTTTAGAAATGTTGGTATTAATTCTGAACGCTGATTGAATACGTATGCATAATACTAGTGAGTCCATTTTAAAACAAAGTAAAAAAAAAATACAAGTCAGTATGATAATGAAAAATACACGTGTGCAAGATTTGAACTGGCAGTATTTTTCTTTTGGCAGAGAATACCTACAGGCAAATTGTTGTCCAAGTTTGCTGTTAATTTGATGTGAGGACGGCTCTTGGAGAAATACTGGCTGTTTTGTCAGACGTCAGGAAAGAAATATTTTCCATTGCATCGTACACGCTCGCACTACATTAAAATGTAAATGTTCACAGTAATCCTGCACGTAAACTAATTAATCAGAAAAAAGCGAATTTCGGTTGATGGATGCAATGCGTTATGTTCTGCATGGGGTACTTCATCACACAATTATATCCAAAAATAAATCTTATTTAAATTCATAAACCAGGCATTTACAATATCGCCCCAAGAATAATAAAGGGCTGGGTAAGATAGGTAGGATAGAAAGAAATGTATATATAATTGCAAATTGATGATTTATTTAAGGGATATCCACAATTTAGAATACGTTCTGATGGATAGCTCAACATTAGTTTATAATTCACTAACACTCATTGGTGTTGATTCACCAACATGCCACGGGTAGCGGAAGTGACATCATCCAATCGTTTAGCCACTGATAACATCACAGAAAGTTACATTACCCTTTGACCTTAATGATGTTAGCAATGGTGTTGCCACATTACCTTTGACATAGTGGTATTAAGGTAATGACACTGCTGAACTCAAAAAAGCAACAATAAATGAAAGATTAAACATTAAGTGCAAGATAAATAAAATAATGGAAAATACTTGAACAGGTTTCTAAAGCAGATACAAATCAATTTTTGTACCACATATATGTGTACCTATATATATCCAATATATCTACGACATATGCATTTAAACACACACACGCACACATGCAAACACACACACATGTGTATGTGGCCCAAAAGTAGATTTGTATCTGCTACTGGACCCAACTGTGAGGGTTCAGGCCTTTTGCTCCTAATGTCCTGGGGCTCAGCCTACAAAGGGTACCGAGCAACTGGGCCAAGTACCCCTTCAGCACTGGACTCTGAAAAATAGTGAAGGTTATTTATTTATTTTTATTTATTTTATAACACTTGTAAGGCGCACAGCTACCCACAAAGGGTTTCCCGGCGCCGGACCAGCAAAACACAAAACACAACTGGAAAGAGAACAATCAAAGCACTTATTTGTCGAACAACCAGGTTTTTACGCTTTTTCTAAATTTCATATAGCTTTCCTCCTTGCGTATATGAATGGGCAATGTGTTCCATAAGGTTGGGCCCAAATAGGAAAAGGATCTCCCGCCCATTCTGGCCCGTTTGAACCTCTGTACCGCAAAGTTCGCTGCTGTACATGAACGAAGACTGCGATTGGGGAGGTAGGGCGTAGCAAGGTCCTGTAGGTATTTGGCAGCAGTGCCAGCTTTGATTTTAAATAGGTAGCTCAGGGTTTTGAAACGAATCCGGTTTTCAACCCTGAGCCAATGCAGGTCCCTAAGATGTTTAGTGATCCTAGCGGATCTAGGGATTCTGCAAAGCAGTCTGGCCGCGGCGTTTTGCACCAGTTGCAGACGTTTTATTACTGCTTTGTTTGAGCCCAGGTACAAGATGTTACCGTAATCAAGCCGAGATGTCACTAAGGCATTGACTACGGTCTTCTGGGTAGTAGATGGTAGCATTCAGACAATTTTGCGTAGCCATTTAAGAATGGTAAAGCATATGCCTGCCACTTTATTGGCTTGCTGAGTCATAGATAGACTGTCATCTATGATGACCCCAAGGTTTCTAACCTGAGAGGCTGGAGGTGGAAGTTTACCTAATGACGATGGCCAATGGGGATCACTCCAGAGGTCTTTACTGTTCCCTAAGAGGAGGACCTCTGTTTTCTCCCCATTTAATTTAAGTTGTTTAGCTGACATCCAACTGAATATTTCCTGAAGGCCTATTTTTAATGCAGATGGGGCAGATGATTCAGATTTGGAAAGTGAAAACAAAATTTGAGAATCATCCGCATAGGTCATTAAGATGAGGCCAAAGTTTTCTGCCAGATTTGCCAATGGTTGTAGGTACAAGTTAAAAAACAAAGGGCTCAGGATCGATCCCTGTGGCACACCATGAGGAGAGTGGAATACCTCAGAGCATGCCTCCGAAGAGGAGATCTGGAAAGTGCGGAGGGATAAGTATGATCTAATCCACTCCAGTGCTTTGCCTTCGACACCATTCTACCCCAGCCTGCCAAGCAGTATGGAGTGAGAAATGGTGTCGAAGGCCGCACTTAGATCCAACAAGACCAATGCTACTGTTTGACCATCATCCATGAGCTCCCTGATCTTTTCTGTGACCCCGAGCAGGGCCGTCTCGGTGGAATAACCACTCCTAAACCCAGATTGGGACGAATGAAGAAGCTCGTTGTTTTCCACATAAGTTGAAAGTGCCTTGTGAATGTGCCTCTCTAAAATTTTAGAAAAGGCAGGCAGTAATGAAATTGGACGATAGTTGGCCAATATCATAGGATCTGCGGCCGGCTTTTTAAGTAGAGGACTGACCATAGCATGTTTCCATAGAGCAGGAACTGTGGCCTGCTCTATGGAGGCGTTCAGTATCTCTGCTATGGAAGTCATGGCGGAGTCCTCTAATTTACTTATGATACTGATAGGAATAGGGTCACGTGGGGAACCCGATTTGATCGATTTTAATAATTCCTTCAGTGTATCCAGATTAATGGGAGGCCAGGCTTCAAGATGACAATTTCCTCTGGTGACTTGGGGGATGTTATCTTGCTTGTATGTAATCGTGCTGTCCTTTTTGATATTAGAGACAATGTTCACAATCTTTTCGGTGAAGAAAGAAGCCAAGTCCTGGCATTGCTGGGTATTGAGAGGGGTAGGTTCCGCTCTTGAATTCTCACCAGCCAACTCTTTAACAGTATAGAAGAGAGTCTGGGATTTATTTACGGCCATGTTAATAGAAGGGGTAACATAGCATGCTTTAGCTTTCATACAAGCTGAATGATAGCTATTTCTGGCCTTTCGGTAAACTTCTTTTTGATGAAGTTCATAGTTTTTACGCCACTGCCTCTCCAGAGTCTTACATGTGGATTTTTCTTTCTTAAGAGCTTCTGTGAACCAGGGGGCGGGAGGGCGATGTGCTTTTCCTTTACAACGGGATAGAGGCAGGCAGGTATCCACTGCGCCAGTTAACCATGTTTGTGTAGACTCTGCTATGCTTTCAATATCTCCATCTAAACATGGGTGATCTTTCTTCAAAGCATTGTTGAGATCCTCCAAGTTTAGAGATTTCCAATTTCTCCTGAGAGATTCTGAAGGAGTCGTAACAGGACATTTGATAGGTTTAAGTAAGATAGCGAAACGCAATAGGAAATGGTCTGACCAGAGAACAGGAGTAGTGTTGAGCCATGAGAGTTCTTTCACATTTGATATAATAGGGTCTAACAAGTGTCCAGCTATATGAGTTGGACCCCTATTACGTAAAGTCATATCTAAAACCATGAAGTCGTCTATTAAGTTTTTGCAGGTCTTGTTGTTATCATCTTCTAAATGAAGATTCAAATCTCCAAGTACAGTAAAATTTTGAGCATTCAGATGTTGAGGTATGATAAAGTTTACCAAATTATCTGACCAAGAGGGATTATTTACTGGCGGTCGATAGATCAGTAGGCCAGAGAAGGTAAAAATAGGACTGAGGGTAATTTTAAATGATGCCTCTTCACAGTTAGGAATGTCTGCAGGTTCAAAAATGCACACAAAATCTCTACTGTGAATAATCGCAATACCCCCTCCTGTTTGGCCTACCCGATCCCTCCTTACAATAGCATAGCTCGGGGGGAGGGCAGTTGCAACGTCTGGACCTGATCCGTCATGAAGCCACGTCTCAGTTAAGAATATGGCGATGGGCTTTTTTTCATTCAAGAGATGAAAAATATCTAATTTGTGTTGTGGTAGTGAGCGACGGTTGAGCAGTCTAGGCTTCTAGGGTGAACACAGGCTCAGATGCAGCAATAAATATTTGCTAAATCAAAAACTTGCTTTTATGAAAAAATTGGTATTTATATAGGACCACAAAGTAAAATATAGCATACACAAACAATTCATGCAGTCCCCTGAGATCATGGCTCTAGTGTTTGATATAGAGAGGTCCCCAAGTCCCACTTCCTTCTTGCTAGCAATATGGTAATTCCCCATTCATTATAGGCAACATTCAGGTTAAGCCCCACTAGTAGTCCAAGTCTCAAGAGTCCCACTCCAACTCTTCAAAAGTATTCCAGCACCTGAAGCGTTATGCGGTAGAACAAGTCCCCTGGGTCCTTCGGCCCTAACATCAGTCCTACCTACTCCTGCAGGGGTTGTGCTACTAGAGTCCCCGGAAGCATTTCTCTCAGATGTTGCAGAGGGCTGCAGTGACTGCTGAAGATGAGCAGCACTCTTGGATCTGCAGGAGCAGCAGCTGGGTGTCCACAGCGCTTACTTCTGTGAGATGGTAAGTTCCTCTGATCCTCCTTACAGGTGGGGGGATGATCGCTTGGGTTCCAATCATCAGTCGGAGCTTCATCCTCTGCTCTCGACAATGACTGAACAATTTTGTTGTCAATGGGGGCCCCAACTGAAATTATCCATCTGCTGGCCAGGCTATACGCTAACCTGACCAGCAAAGTAAGATTTGGAAGAGATGGTGAATGCACACCTTTGTTTAATATCAAGAGAGGTATCCGACAAGGGTGTGTACTTGCCCCACTACTGTTTTCTCTTTTTATAAACCAAGTAGATGAAATTTTAAGGCAGACTAATGTAGACGCCCCCATTATTAATGGTAACAGAATCCCAATCCTTTTATACGCCGACGACGCGGTCCTTATCTCCAGGACCCAAAATGGACTGCAACTACTGATTGATAGGTTTTATACATTCATTGAGAACAGGAAATTAAAAATTAACAAAGGAAAGACCTTTACAATGTCATGCGGCAAGAAATTAAGAAAAAGCAGGTCCTTCTTTTTAAATGGAGAGAAATTAGAGCCAGTTAAGAATTTTTGTTACCTTGGCATCACGTTTTCAGGAGATGGTAAATGGGCAAGTGAACAAGATAGCGTCAATTTTAAACTGACCAGGAACACAAACAGTGTTTTTAGATTCGCCACCAAATTAGGGGATCGCAGAATCCGTGAGATGCTGTCCATATATAACTCACGATGTATATCCTCTGCCATATATGGGGCCGGGATATGGGGATATAATGCCAAAAGTGCCAACTTGATCAAGTGTGAGGAGAATGTGTGTTTAAAACGATTACTGTGTGTCCCGATTACAGCCTCAACGGAATTGGTGCACAGAGAGCTTGGTATAAATCATGTTGACGATCTCATTGCTTTACGCCCCCTAGCCCTTTGGCGGTCTATCTGGGCAAAGGAAGAGACAAAATTCACCCAGGATGTGATCACTGACTGTCTAAAGCTTGACCGCCACTCAAATATTCCCTGGCTAAGTCACATACAGTACTGGTACAAATTACTGTATGGTCACAATATATATACAGACCTATTAACAGGGCCAGCGTTGTCAAACCGGGAGCTTAAAATGTCATTCCTTAAGTACTCAGAAGGGGTAAGACTGGAAAGATGTGAAAAACAAAGTACGGTTAATTTTTACCTGGAACATAATATCAGTGAAGATTTGCAAACTTACCTTACTACTGTGAGCATTAATCGTCATCGCTATGTAATAACCCGACTGCGGTTGGGAACCGTGCACCACCTAGTGGCATTCCCCACAATCAAGAAACCCGGGACATGTGATGGTCAATCTATACAGAGTGTTTGCCATTTTTTACTATTTTGTAAATTTTATATTCATTTTAGAAAGTTTTATCTGAAACCCATCTTTTTAAAATATAATATGCGCAATACAAAATCAGCGATGCATTTGATATTTAACTTAAAGACCCCTGAAGTATGTTTCTATGTGGCAAATTATATTTCAAAATGTATTTTTCATCGGAAATCAATTATTGTATAAATCTCCCTATGATGCACTTTATTGAAGGTTTTTATTATTGTTCAAATTGTTTTTATATCTTTGTGTAAAAAAATGCGTATTTTGGCCCATATTACTTTGTGCACTTTATATTGCGATCCTTGCACATGTCCAGTTAGCACCTCCGGGGCGACTGTATACCCCGACAGGAGAAGAAAGGAACAAATATCTTGCACTTTATAATGCCAGTTTGCACATGAGCACTAAATATGCACTTTCTTAATCACAAGACTTGAGAAACTAATGTATAAAAATGTAAAGGAAGGATCATATAACACCTTGCACTTTATCCCGCCACTATTGTACATACACTAGTATAAGTTTGCATTAAGTGATTGTACTAAGAAATTAGTTGCTTAATGTGCTGTAAACTACATGACTGTACGGACGGCGTAGTACAAAAAATATCTCGGCATTTTTATTTTTGTATTATGTAATGATGGTATTGGGAAACAAATGAATGCTGTTCCTTTTTTAATTATGATGTTGCTATATGGTTGTATTTATACACACCGAATAAAGCATTTTGAAATTAAATTGAATTGACTGAACCAGGCAACATCCCTTGTTCTTCACATTGGAACCCTTTGGCATATGTAGTCAATTAACTAACTGCTATGCCAACAATTGGCTTGGCAGTTATTTCCTCTTCATGTCAGCCTCCTCGGGCATACAGGGTTACTAACTTCACTTCACACACCGGCCACTGTCTGATTGACACAGCAATATTCTTCATGATGGTCCCCCCTGGCATATAGGGTCGCTGCCTTGGATCTTGCGCTGTATGGCACCTGACCACTGCAACAAAACACATAGATCTGGGTCTCCGAACAACTTGGCGCCAGAAAAACACACTAATTGTAACACCAAGAATTGTGTGTACCTCATAACGAGTTCCTGCAATCTGCGGTATGTGGGTATGACCACAAGACCAGTCAAAGTCAGAATCAGTAAACATGGAAGCACTATTCAATGTAAAAAGACGAACATTAGGAGGCTAAGTTACTTTTTTGAGACTAGTCACACACCAGATAACTTGAAGTGAACCGTCATTGAGTCCAATCCAAATTTGTCGGCAAGAACCCTATTTACACAAGAACAATGCTGGGTTTTCCGCCTACAGAGCAACATCAGAGTCCTGAACGATGACATTCCTTGGGCAAAATTTATTAACTGATTGATACAAAGTCGCCCACATCATTCTTGTCATTTTTGTAATTACTGGACGGTGGACATTTAGAGACACAGCAGGACCCTAAGATACTGTTCAGCTGGAACACGCTCTCACACGTATATGTGTTCACCAGCCATTTTTTGACATGTCTCCAAATAGGATGTCCTCGTCCCCTACTACTTTGAGGCTATCCATGAACTATTAAGTGATTAATGCCCTATACATCCAAAGGCGAACAGCAAAACACACAGATGATGAACGGAATGTTTCACATTGGCAAAACATTCACCCCAGTCACAGATCTGGGTTTAATCCATTGTTATCTTGCTCACCATGCCATATGCAAATCAGTCTTGACCCTGTGCCTCATGGGAACAGTCCAGCCCGAACGGCCAAGCCATGTCTTCCCTGGACCGGAATCAAGCATCCTAGGACCGGTTTCTGTCTATCAGCCGTCATCAGCCAGGATAGCTTGACTCCAGTGGCGTAGTGAGCACAGGTCCCACGTATGGGCACACCCTTCCTACATGGGGCGAACAGCAAAACACACAAGATGATGGACGGAATGTTGCACATTGGCAAAACATTCACCCCAAGTCACTGATCTAGATTTAATCCATCGTTATTTTGCTCACCACGCCACCCTGGGTCAGACATGGCCATATGCAAATCAGTCTTGACCCTGTGCTTCATGGGAACAGACCAGCCCGAACTGCCAAAGCCATGTCTTCCCTGGACCGGAATCAAGCAGCCTAGGACCGGTTCCCGGCTATCAGCCGTCATCAGCCAGGATAGCTTGACTCCTGTGGCTTAGTGACCATGGGACCCACATCTGGTCATACCCTTCCCACATAGGGCGAACAGCAAAACACACAAGATGATGGACAGAATGTTGCACATTGGCAGAACATTCACCCCCAGTGACAGATCTGGGTTTAAGCCATCGTTATTTTGCTCACCACGCCACCCCGGGTAAGACATGGCCATATGCAAATCAGTTTTGACCCTGTGCCTCATGGGAACAGTCCGGCCTGAACTGCCAAGCCATGTCTTCCCTGGACTGGAATCAAGCATCCTAAGACGATTTCTGGCTATCAGCCATCATCAGCCAGGATAGCTTGACTCCAGTGGCGTAGTGAGCACGGGACCCACGTCTGGGCATACCCTTCCCACATAGGGCGAACATCAAAACACACAAGATGATGTACGGAATGTTGCACATTGGCAAAACATTCACCCCCAGTCACAGATCTGTGTTTAATCCATCGTTATTTTGCTCACCACGCCACCCCGGGTCAGACATGGCCATATGCAAATCAGTCTTGACCCTGTGCCTCATGGGAACAGTCCAGCCCGAACTGCCAAGCCATGTCTTCCCTAGGCCGGAATCAAGCATCCTAGGACCGGTTTCTGGCTATCAGCCGTCATCATTTAGGATAGCTTGACTCCAGTGGCGTAGTGAGCACGGGATCCACGTCTGGGCATACCCTTCCCACATAGGGCGAACAGCAAGCACACACAAATTGATGGACGGAATATTGCACATTGGCAAAACATTCACCCCCAGTCACAGCTCTGGCTTTAATCCATCGTTATTTTGCTCACCACGCGAAGTCAGGTCAGACATGGCCATATGCAAATCAGGCTTGACCCTGTGCCTCATGGGAACAGTCCAGCCCGAACTGCCAAGCCATGTCTTCCCTGGACCAGAATCAAGCATCACAGGACCGGTTTCTGGCTATCAGCCATCATCAGCCAGGATAGCTTGACTCCAGTGGCGTAGTGAGCACGGGACCCACGTCTGGACATACCCTTCCCACATAGGGTGAACAGCAAAACACACAAAATGATGGACGGAATGTTGCACATTGGCAAAACATTCACCCGAAGTCACAAATCTGGGTTTAATCCATCATTATTTTGCTCACCACGCCACCCCGGGTCAGACATGGCCGTATCCAAATCAGTCTTGACCCTGTGCCTCATGGGAACAGTCCAGCCTGAACTGCCAAGCCATGTCTTCCCTGGACCAGAATCAAGCATCCCAGGACCGGTTTCTGGCTATCAGCCATCATCAGCCAGGATAGCTTGACTCCAGTTGCGTAGTGAGCACGGGACCCACGTCTGGGCATACCCTTCCCACATAGGGTGAACAGCAAAACACACAAAATGATGGACGGAATGTTGCACGCTGTCAAAACATTCACCCCCAGTCACAGATCTGGGTTTAATCCATCGTTATTTTACTCACCACGCCACCCCAGGTCAGACATGGCCATATGCAAATGAGTCTTGACCCTGTGCCTCATGGGAACAGTCCAGCCCGGACTGCCAAGCCATTTCATCCCTGGACCAGAATCAAGCATCCTAGGACCGCTTTCTGGCTATCAGCTATCATCAGCCAGGATAGCTTGACTCCAGTGGCGTAGTGAGCACGGGACCCACGCCTGGGCATACCCTTCCCACATAGGGCGGACAGAAAAACACACAAGATGATGGACGGAATGTTGCACATTGGCAAAACATTCAGCCCCAGTCACAGATCTGGGTTTACTCCATCGTTATTTTGCTCACCACGCCACCCCGGGTCAGACATGGCCATATGCAAATCAGTCTTGACCCTGTGCCTCATGGGAACAGTTCAGCCCGAAGTGCCAAGCCATGTCTTTCCTGACCGGGATCAAGCATCCTAGGACCGGTTTCTGGCTATCAGTCATCATCAGCCAGGATAGTTTCAATCCAGTGGCGTAGTGAGTACAGGGCACACAAAGGGCGACCAGCAAAACACACAAGATGATGGACGGAATGTTGCACATTGGCAAAACATTCACCACCAATCACAGAGACATGGCTTGGCAGTTCGGGCTGGACTGTTCCCATGAGGCACAGGGTCAGACTGATTTGCATATGGCCGTGTCTGAACTGGGGTGGCGGAGTGAGCTAAAGAATGATGATGAGTTAAACCCAGATCAGTTGACTGGGGGTGAGTGCTTGCAATGTTCAACACTCCGTCCATCATCCCCTTTGGTTTTGCTTTGTTCGCCCTAAGTTGGCAGGGTATGCCCAGACGTGGGTCCCTTGCTCACTCTGCCACCGGATTCAAGATAGCCTGGCTGATGAGGGTTATGAACCTGAAACCGGTCCCAGGAGGCTTTTTTCCATTCCAGGGAAGACATGGCTTGGCAGTTTGGGCTGGACTGTTCCCATGAGGCACAGGTTCAGACTGATTTGCATATGGCCATGTCTGAACTGGGGTGGCGGAGTGAGCTAAAGAATGATGATGGATTAGACCCAGATCAGTTGATTGGGGGTGAGTGCTTGCAATGTTTAACACTCCTATCATCCCCTTTGGTTTTGTTTTGTTCGCCCTAAGTTGGCAGGGTATGCCCAGACGTGGGTCCCTTGCTCACTTTGCCACTGGATTCAAGATAGCCTGGCTGATGAGGGTTATGAACACAAAACCGGTCCCAGGATGCTTGTTTCCGGTCCAGGGAAGACATGGCTTGGCAGTTCGGGCAGGACTGTTCCCATGAGGCACAGGGTCAGACTGATTTGCATATGACCATGTCTTGCCTGTCGTGGTGGTGTGAGCTAAAGAATGATGATGGGGACCTGGCGTATAAGCTTCTTGTATAGTCCTCCCTGAGAGCAGCCACCTATCCATGGCATATCTGGGATCATCTGGATGGCCATAAAACCCATGATTGATCGTCGCTAGCTGGGACGCCCAGTAGTATTTCTTTAAGTCGGGAAGACCAACTCCTCCATAATACCAGTTAAGTGTCAACTTGGAAAACACTATACCGGGTCTGCCATCCAAAAGGAGTTGCCTCTGTTGACTCTCAATTTCTTTGAAGTAGGACGCTGGGACCGGATCCTTCGTATTTTGGAGTGCATATAAAAAATTAGGCAAAGTCATCATCTTAAATTGCACCACCCTGCCTAGCATAGAAAGTGGAAGGGATCTCCAGTGTGTGACATCCCTTTTCAGTCTCTGCATGGGTGGGTCTAGATTATGGGAAAAGCGGAGTTTCAAATCCAGCGTCACATAGATTCTGAGATGTCGGAATCCCTCCAGAGCAATGAGGATCGGGCAGTTCCGTGGGATTATATGCGAATCACCGTGAAGAACGTAGACTACTGATTTGGACCAGTTTACAGTGAATCCAGAATACCTCCCAAATACTGCCAGCACATCCAGGAGGTAGATCAATGATGCCTTAGGATTAGTGAAGTAAAGAAGAATATCATCTGCATACAGGGCGATCTTGTCCTCCCATTCCGGTGACCATCTCATACCCCGGATGGAGCGGTCCTGCCTGATCAAAGCCGCCAGCGGCTCTAACGCCAATGCAAAGAGGAGTGGAGACAGGGGGCAGCCCTGTCGAGTCCCTCTGCTCAGTTGGAAGTCCAAGGATTTATGGGCCAGAGTACAGGAGGCGAACCCAGCCTGTGAATTCCAGGCCGAAGCCCAATTTATCTAGAACAGCGAGCAGATAGGGCCACTCGACCATGTCAAACGCCATGGTGATGTCCAATGATACTAGAGCTGCCAGTTCCAGTATGGTAGATGTTCTACTCAGGACTCCATGTAGCCTACGTAGGTTAAGAGCCGTGTTTCGATGAGGCATGAAGCCTGACTGATCCAGGTGGACCAGTGTGGCAATGACTTTGATTAAACGTGTAGCCAGCAATTTTGCAAGGACCTTGCAAGGACCTTGGGTTCCACATTTAAAAGTGATATTGGCCTATAGCATGAGCAGCTAGTTCTGGGCTTGCCTTCTTTATATATGACCACAATATTGGCTACACGTTGGTCATAAGGGAGCGATCCCTGTTTTCTACTCTTCGTTAACATAGAGCGAATATAGGGGGCACGTTTATTAGGGTTCAGTTTATATAATTCAATGAGGATACCATTGGGTCCTGTAGCCTTCCCTGAATTCACACCTCTTACGGCTTACGCCACCTCATCATCTGTCAGAGGTGGCAGATTCCTATTTTTAACTTTTTTGCACTTCTAGCACGGTCCTGAAGAAACGCCACAGGATCTACTAGGGACCCATAAAAGGTGTGAAACATGTCAACCTAACATACTCACTCACCACTATCACTTTCACTTGCTGACAACAGAACAGAAGGAAAATACTCACCCCTCTGACATAATTTTTCTAGAGGCCTTCTTTGTCATCAGTTTCAACCTTACCACACACGCTCCTGAATAAATATTTTTTAGGGTACCAGTGTGGTAATTTTAATTCACTTACCTTTCTTTTTTCAGCCCCACACACACGCACTCAACATTGCGGCATTACTCTTACAAGAACTCCGACAAAGAGCCCTCTTGCAGGGCCTGTAGGGGACTGCAGCGCCACCACCACGAGGATCAACACACGATGATGTAACATGACACCCGCATGGGTGTTTGAGGGCACTTTTACCAAAAGGAAGAATTCCCCCACCTCCACACTATTCTGTCCCCAACCTACCCTGTGAGTGAGTCGCACTCACAGTCTCTCCCAGCGAACAAAATAGGCCAGCTCTTCTTGTCTTTTCTTTAGGAACAGTTACCCCTGAGTGATTAATACGTTAGCCTTGGGAGCACGGGAACTGGATCTGTTTCCCGTTGAGCTTCCTGTCCCCCCTCTTTTTGTGTTTTGTGCCCTTTTTGGGTATCTTATGAAGAGTTCACTAGGTCTATGAACCCTCATGGGTTGGCCTGTCAGAGTCCAGGTCCCCTTTGCCTTTATCCTGGTTTACACAAAACCTCGCCAGGGGTCTGCAAATCCCACAACAAAAAGTGGATTTTTTATTTTATTTTAACTTCTGGTGCAGGATTCTTTTTGACCCTCACCAACCCCCCACCTGAGCCAGGGGTCAGAATATACTCACGCTCCTCCTTTATGGCTGTTTCAGGTTTTCTTTAGGAACTGGGGACCTAGGGCCAGATGTACAACCATTCCCTTTTGGAAGTCACAAATTGCGTTGAATTGAGACTCGCAAAAGTGAATGTACAACAGTGTCTCATACACTGTTTGCGATTCCCAGTGGGGTGCATGCCTCATTATTATTCATTAGGCAAGTGCAATTTGCGACCCCATTGGGAATGGCTAGCACTCCCAGGGACGGTGGCCTGCTGGGATCAACAGACCACCACATCTGTGACTGTTTTTTAAATGAAGCAGTTTTTTTTTAGGGCAGGCAGTGGTCCCCTGGGGACCCCTTTCCACTTGTGGGTTGTTTACCACCTACGTGAAGTAGGTGGTAAACAGCAAGTGGTTTGTGACCGCAAATGCTGTCGCAAAACAATCATACGTTGCTGTTAGACTCACTAATAGGAAGTGACGCCCTTGGCACGCCACTTCCTAACATTAAGTCGCAAACCATATCTTGGGAGTCGTAATAGATTACCGACTCGCAAAATATGGTTTGTGCATGGGGCAGACCAATCTTGCAGTTGCAAACAGGCTGAATTCACGTTTGTGACCACAAAAAACGGTTGCACATCTGTCCCCAATTTTTTGCATTCAGTAATGGCATACACAACATTTTCTCCATGTTGCATCAAGTCAATCATGGAGTTTTTGGTCTGCAGCTACGCCTTAGGGTTTGTGGTCCCAAAATGGATAACAGGAGAAAGATTTCCCTTGTTCAGTCAGATATGTTTATTTTTCAAAATGCTGGCCTACGGATGATCCATGTACCTATGTGGGAAAACATCCTTTACAATGCAACTTTTAAATGCAGTGCCTTTACGACACAACTATTACAACGAAAACCATTACAACGCATTGCGCTGGAGGGCGCTCTAGGATAGGGAATAGATTTAATTTACTATCCAACACCTTCCCTAGTGTCCACGGGGACTGGAGTTGGAATAGTAAATTAAACTATTCACTATCCAGCACCCCTAAGCACTATGCGTTGTAATGGTTTGCGTTGTAAAAGTTGCGTCGTAAAGGCATGCGTGGTAAAAGCATGCATTGTAACAACGTACATCCACCTAGATGAGCAGATCATGCATGGATTCTTTACAGATCAGCTAAGTTTGAGGCTTATAAAAAATGCTTTTCTAATGGTAAATTCTCTGGATATTCTGAATGGATTCACACCAAAGCAATCAAAGACACATCCAGGAGTAGAGTTTTGTTGTTATGCCAAGTGCGGTATTATTCTGTTCAGCTGTTTTCTTCAGTAACTGCATCAATGGCTTTCTATGGGAGTCAAAATGGGAAAAGTAATTTATTTGACCCCCTGGATCCAGTTCACAAAGTTGTGGCGGAGGCTCTGCAGTCGTGGTGGGATCTTCCCACTCGTGGCAGGATCTCTGCATAGTGGTTTCTCAATTTGGAGATTCCACAATGAGTGTGGAGATCCCACCATGACTGCAGATCCTCCGGTATGACTGCGATGGCTTTGGTGAATCGGGTCCCCTGTTTGTTGCCCACTGCATACCAGATCAGCATGAAACTTGCCATGCTGAACTCAATCGGTTGAGTATTTTTTGGGTAAGTTTAACACAGCAAAGAAAAGGAAGATTAGGGTACAACAGCAAGTTGTCTCAATTTACATCTACCTATAAGTCCATACACCATCTGGTATCGTGCGATAAATCATTTTCTTACTGCACAACAATTATTTTTCCACTAACGCCTTACCTTTCTTTCTTAACTTACTGCAGGGTGGAAGTGAGAGAAATCCCAATGAGACTGTTAACACTGAGGGTGTGTCAGCACCGTTAGCCCCAGACCCTGAGGTTTTGGGAGTAATATCGGCAGGAGCGGGATTAATAGAAAGCAGAGATGAGGTGAGAACCGGTACAACAGGTGGTTCAGATAATTGCAACTCTAATGCTGCTTCGAGTCTACCGGGATCTCTTACAGTACCAGTAACAATTGGGCCTATCATTCTCATAAATAAATAGCCAGAACTGAAAAGGGAATGGAGCTCCGAAACAAAATATGGGTATTGAAGGGAAATTTCAAGGCAGATCAGCGAATATGATGGGGGCTTTAGCCCACTGACTCCTGTGAATTCAAGTACTCCGTATGTAGTGACAGAAGATCCTTCTGTAGTTCAGAATAGCTTGCATACTGTGATACCCCTACCCGCAAAAAGCATAGATTCAGACCTATCACTGTTGGAGACACTTCCCAGAATGCAAAGCAGCACACCTCAGGAGACAGGGGCGACACAGGGAACACCCGACTGTCAGCACATTTTTGATGTCTCAGATTTAAAGCCATGGCTTAGGGATCACAGTAATACCAAGGAGAATCAGAATACGCAATTGAGTCAGGGTACCATCAAATCTGCAGTGAAAGCAAAATTCGTGGATATGATAATAATGAGAGCTGAGTTGGATGAGATAATCAGGGGTAATCTAGCTATCAATCGGGTAGAGGCATATGAACCAGATGTTTATGGCAAAAGATGTTACTGGGAGAGCAAGACAGGCACATGAGAAATTTATGAAATCGGCTCAGAAATATTATGTAGATCTGATTTGAACAAAAATGTTACAGGGGAATCACAGACTTGCATACAATGAAATAGAAATAGAAGCTAAGAGAGTACCTAGATTAAAAACACACATTCGGGAATTGTTAATAGGGATGAGGGCAAGGAGTATGTTAGACAAATAGGAAGAAAGGTGGTCAAAGAAGAAAAATCCGAAGTATGTTACAGGGGCGCTGCATCTTCTGAGGGTGGGGAGGAGGCAGGAGTAGAGGTATATCCGTTACGGGAAGAGCCTAGAGGGAGTTATATGAATGTGCCTTGGAATCAAGGTGATCTTGCTGCATTTACAAATTAATTCCTAAAGTTGAGGCTAAAACCTGCTGAACGGTACAAACAGGTCGATCAATTTGTGAAGATTTTGATTGATTTGGACATATTGTTTGAAATTGTGGCCCCTGGTGATTTTTGGTCTACATGTAGGATTGCCATAGAATGGCCTAAAAGAGAACCAGAAAGTGATTCAGTGACTCATGGACCGTCGATGAATGTTGATGAAAAAATATGATCAGGTGATCACTTGGTTACAATCTAAAGTAGCTGCACAAGATATTGATTGGATCAAACTTGATCGAACGACCCAAGAGCCCAAGGGAACTATTAATGCCTACTAAGAAAGGCTTTTACAGGCTTTCAAACAGTACAGTGGATTAGACACCCTTCACCCCAAATACATGGGGCAGTTTGTGTCGAAATTCGTAACCGAATAAAGATCAGAGATTAGTCTCATGATACAATGACATTTGATTTGCTGGCAGAACAAGTCTGTCAATGAAATTCTGCGTTATGCAAGGTACTGTGGTGACGAGGTTGAGTCAAAACATAAGAGAATGAAAGAAAAATTTATGTTGGTTCAAATGAGGGTGGCTCAAAAGGGAGGACAGGTACAGGACCTTTTAGAAATATTGCTTATGCGCAGCAAACTCACCTCATATTTGTATTTGTATTTGTATTTTACATTTGTAGAGCGCATTATCACAGACAGGTCTCTAAGCGCTGTCAAGAGAGAGAGGCACGTCCTGGCCTGCATATGTGAGGAGATTAGCATTGGGGAGAACCCCAAGCTTCTGAGCAAAGGACCGTTTCTAGCTTCTTCCTAAAAGGGAGAAGGGCGCGCTCTTTGCGCAGAGTCTCTGGTAGTTTATTCCACAGTGGGGGGATGGAGGTGGAAAAGGCTCTGCCCCCTTTGGAGGTAAGCCCGAAGCGGGGGCAGGCCTCTGAGGATCGGAGCGCCCTATTCGGAGTGTACATTTTTAGGCGAGTTCAGACGCAACATAATGGAGGATTGCCAGGCCAAGGAAGCGGTAAAGGTGCCCCAATAAATCCAAAGACAGGAATAGATGTTGCCACACTGAATAAGTCCACAATGTATCATTTTTTATTAAGGTGGGGCATTGGAAGCGTGAATGTTGTCTCAACCATGCAAATCAAGAGCAAGGTGGAGGACTTAGTCAGGTCCAGGAGGACGTGGCACAGATACAGACTATGAATAGGCCGGGATCACAGAATATGGGGGCACCTCAGGGCCATGCAAAGCAAGTACCACAGCCTCCGATGATATCACAGGGAAATGAAACGTAGCACAAAATGCCTCTGATGGATTCTTTTGACTAATTTGGCCTAGACCTGTTCTTATGATGCTGCCTGAGAGGCGAATTTCGTTAGGCGCCCTGCATTGCAAAATGCGATGCAGCGCGTGCTACGGAATTTGTTTTATTCATTTAATTGTTCACTTACCTGCAATCATCCATATTCCGATGTTTACTACCCCCACCCTGCCCCTCCCCTGCCTTTCCGCCTCACAGAACTCCCTCCACGGGCTGCAACTGGACATGAGGTGTCCCCAAGCAAGCTACAGTATTGTCTGCACAAAGTACAGTATTTTGGGCATCGAATTGAGAAAGGCAAGAGATAGGAATCACCAGTCAGGGTATCGGCGATAATGCAGATTAATCCACCACACACTCAGAAAGAGATCAGGATGTATCTGGAAATGGTGGGATACTGTCGACAGTGGATTCCCAGCTTCTCCCTGATGGCTAAGCCTTTAGAGACATTGACACACAAAGACATGCCAGATCCAGTGCATGGGATAATGATTACTTACTTGCCTTCCTGGAGCTGAGAGAGAGTCTGTGTCACGCTCCTTCTTTAGGAATGCCTGATCACAACAAAGCGTTTTCGCTGTTCTGTCATGAACGAGAAGGTTGTGTGCTCTCTGTATTTACCCTGTTACAAGGAATTGCCCGTTGAACAGTGGCCTATTTCTCTGCTACAATAGATCCTGTAGCGTCAGCATTGCCCAGATGTTTCAGGTCCGTTGCTGCAACTGGTTTTAGTATTTAACGAGGTGAGAGTATCACAATGGGTCACCCACTGACAGTGTACGTTCCACACTCAGTGGAAATTCTGTTGATAAGAACAATAACTCAGCACTTAACCAATAATTGATTGACAAGGTATAAATAAGTGATGTTGGCTGCTGACAATGTTACACTGAAGCGTTGTTCTGCGTTAAAACCTGCTACCTTGTTACCCATTCTAATATCTTAGGGGGAAGAAAGTCTCGATGTCACTGAACTGTGTACCAAACCACGTCCAGACATTGTCAATGAACCACTGTCTGACACTGATTATATTCTGTTTCTTGATGACTCATCCTTAAGAGACAGTGAAGGAAATCCAGAAAGCATCTTTTGCTGTTTATACTGTTTCTGGAGAGGTTGAAGCCACGTGGTTACAAGGAGTATACTGCGCATAGGTGGCTGAACTTATTGCTTTGACCCATGCATGTTGTGCTTCTGAGAAACTCTGAGTGACAATCTATACTGACAGCCAGTATGGGTTTGATATAGTTCATGACTTAGGACAGCTATGGTCTCAATGGGGATTCATGACTCCATCTGGGTCCCCGATTAGGAATGGGGAGATTGTGAGACAATTGTTGGAGGCATTCCAGCCGCCAAAGGAAATCTCAGTAGTAAAATGTTCTGCTCACTATAAGGAAACACAATATGTTACTGTAGGAAACTGATATGCAGATGAAGATGCCTGCTATTGTGCTTTGAATGCATGTGTTTTTAATGAGGAATATAGAAATGAGAACACAGAGGTGACCGTTTTGGATCACTGAAATATTATCGACGGTCAATATATCGAGTTGCCATAATATCGTTGATAAATTATCGACAACAATAATATCGAGTTTCTATACTTATTTAAATAACTACTAAAATATCCAGTAAAAAATATCGAGTCTAAAAAATATCAACATCACTAATATAGACAACCAATATATCGACTACAAATATATCGTTTTTAAGCTAAATAAACCTAACACTACAAAAATATCGACAGCAAATATATAGACAACAAAAATATCGACTTTTGATTAATATCGACTTAGGATTATAAACATTAAGTATGTAAAATACAATATAAACCTTCTTGTAACATACATTACACAATCCAAAATAAATATTGCATGTTAAATAACATTTTTTAAAACATTTAAATGTGTTAACATTTTTCCTACATATCATGAAAACATTGCTATTAATATATAAATATTTCTAAATCATTCTACATATATTATCACATTATTATTACATATATTTAAAATAAATTAAATAACTAACCAGCTTTAATGCAAAACTCTTCATAAATCACCATTCCCACATTAACAAACTAGCCAATTAATTGTAAAAAAATTAAAACAAGCCAATAAAATGCTCCCTTTCTTAAAACAACCAATAAAATGAGAGAACACAAAAAAAAACACTATAAAAGAAGTACATGCCTACCACCATTTGTTGCTGCTAACTCTATAGAAAGAAGAAGGCAACACTTTAGCCAACTTGTTCCTGATGAATCTACATTACAAACCAAGATTGCTACCAATTTAATCAAGTAAGTTACACTTTATTTTTATAATACACAAGTAGTAGGCTAAAAATATAACTCTATCTTCTAACTGTTTAAATAACATTTATTTCTCTCATTCAACATTTCTTATATAGACATCTCCTAAACACATAAAAAACCTACTCCTATTTCTTTACCACTAATTACTGATTGTAAGTATATATAAATGTTCTCTAATACACCAACTGCTGTTGTTAAAAAATATTTTCTAATAGCCATTCTTTATTTACTCTATCTCTTTAACAGATAATCAGAAAACATCCTAATTCTACTCAACTAAATTTAAAGACTACACAAGTTAAACAAGTAAGTAAATGTGTACATTTCCTAAAAGGCCCTAAAATACTAAATCAATTTCCTAAACAGCATTTCTTGTTTATTCTATCTTCCTTACAGATATTCTAAAGACATCCTACATCTACTATACCAAAGGCAAAAACTACAAAATTTAAAAAAGTAAGTATATTTGTAGAATTCCTAAAAAAAACCTAAAATGCTAAAGATATCTTCTAAAGACCATTGAACATTTATTCTATCTTCTCTACAGATATTCAGAATACATCCTACATCTACTCTACCTAAAGCAAACACTACACAATTTAAACAAGTAAGTATATGTATTTACTGCCTCAAATTCCCTAAAATTATAAATCTATTTACTAATAAGCATTTCATGTTTATTCTATCTTCTCTACAGATATTCACATGACATCCTTCATCTACTCCACCAAAGGCAAACACTCAACAATTTAAACAAGTAAGTATATCTAATAATTCCCTAAAATACCCTAAAAAGCTAAATATAATACAGCTTTCTCCTAGACAAATTTCAAAACAGTTTTTTAAAATCGCTTATAATTTTTTACTTTTTCTACCAACAGGAAAACAAGAAGAACATACAAGAAATAATTTGAAAACACAGTTTCTGCATTTCTCAATACAAGATTTACCAACTGTAAGTATAAAGAGTGGAATATAAATGTGTAAAACAGAAACAAAATTAGTTTACATTTAAACATGTTTTTTTCTAATCTTTCCTAGAACAAGTAATACAAAATGACTGAAGGTGCAGAATTTGTAATGTCACAGAAAAATAAATTGTTGTTATGTTATATGGGGTATGTTTATAATCAAGAAAGACAAACAGGAAGAAAAGTATTCTGGAAATGTACCAAATACTATTCAAACTAATGCTATGGTAGGGCTACTACTGAAGAGACAAATGTATTATTTACCAGGGAACACAATCACCCCCCCAATGTCACAGAGATAGAGATAAGGGATGCTTTGGAAACAATAAAAACAGCAAGCACAGGGAGTGACAAACCTACCACACAAATCCTAAAAGAAGAATTGTTAAAAATTCCAGCCCATGCTTCAGGGCAGCTCCCCTCAATTGACTCCCTTAAACGTACAATAGCACGCACAAAAAGACTAACTACCACAACACAACCTAACCCTACAACCTTTGAAGAAATTGTAATTTCCCCAGAAATGAGCGTTACACATAGTAATGAAAAATGTGTACTTTTTGACAATGAAAGCCCCACCAACAGAATAATAATGTTTGCAACAGCAACAAATTTAAGGAAAATACAACAATGGGAACAATGGATGATGGATGGGACTTTTAAACCATGTCCCAAACCATTTTATCAGCTATATACCATACATGGATTATACCATCACTACAATATCCCTTTTATTTACTGTTTGTTACCTAACAAACAACAAAATACATATACTGAAATATTAAATATAATCAAAAATGAAATCAATAATTATTTTCCCCAGAAAATAATTATTGATTTCGAGCTAGCTATGATTAATAGCATTTTGAAAACATTTCCCCACACAGCAATCCAAGGTTGCTACTACCACTTCAATCAAAGTATATGGAGACATCTCCAGAAATCCACCTTAAGCATTCAATACTCAACTGATCGCAACTTTGCATACCAAATAAAAAAGTTAATAGCACTAGCCTATGTTCCAGTTACTGATGTAGCGGAACACTATAACTTACTAATTGACAGCACATACTACAAAAAGTATGAAGATAAACTGGCGCCACCTCTAGACTATTTTGAGGATACTTGGGTGGGAAGGTTACATAGACCTGGGCACCGACGCCAACCAAAATTCCACATACCTTGGTGGAATGTCTATCTAAGTACATTAAACCAAGAGGCAAAAACTAATAACAGTGTTGAAGGATGGCACAATGCATTCCAAGCTACCACTAACAGAGCCAAACCCACCTTCCAAAATCTAATTGAAGCTTTAAAAAAAGAACAAAGCTACCAAGAGCTAAGGATAGAACAATCTGTAACACAAATTGGACCTAAACTAACAAAACAAAACAAACAAATGTTCAGACTCCTGCAAAGCCAAGTAACACTATATCCTTCAACAAGAGGTCTAGAATACCTATCACTAATAGCTAAAAGCCTACTATAAAGTATCAGCCCTAAATTAACAACAGCTTCTGGTAATTACTGAAAATGTTTTAAAAAATTACCATTTTGATTTAATAATAAATAATACATATTTGTTTAACATATTTATACATTTTTTACAAACATTTTGTTGACAAATATGCAATATTCATAATAAATTCAAACATGCCAATGACATTTAAATCGACATTTCCCACCCAAATAAAATACAATATAAACACTTACAATTTTTGTAGCAGAAGAAGACGTAATCCAGCCACCTATAATCCATAAAATCTCTTACAGTCCAGTACAAATCCAATATTTGAAACCCTCAAAAACCCGAAAATAATAAAAAATTGTAGAAAAACGATCCAGGAAATCCCGATAAAACAAGTGTGGACACTTTTTAATTTAAAGTGATATACACACACCTTGTAAAATAATCTAACGCATATTCTTCTCCCAATCCAAAGCGACACCCTACAAAAACCCCAAAAATAGTAAATTATTACAAAATTCGCTCCTGGAAACGCGGACTAAACCAAGTGTGTTGAATTCATTTAAAATATGAACATACACACACTTAGTTAAAAAAAAACGCACTATGTTCTCCTAATCCATTCCAAACGAATAACCATAAGAACCCGAAAAATAGTGAAAAAGAATAAAAATCGCTCCAGGAAATCACGAAAAAAGGAGAGAGATGTTATAATATTACATATATGAGTAATACACTCTTTTCTCCCAAATAAAAAATGCATCCTTCCATGGAACTATACTGAGATGTCCCGGAACCTGTAAAAAAGCATACATAAAGTAACCCACCCACACAATCCCCAAACATTTCAAAATACACATTCAAATTAATGTTAAAAATTTTAAAACACATATCCTAAGCATAAAATAACACTAGGTCTCAAACATACACGACGCCTCCGTAACAACGAAGTTTCACCTAAAACATACCAAAACCACGACTACATACACACAATAACACTACAAACTTCTAATATAGCCTCAAGCACTACTATTCAATAAGAATTATTAGTAAAAATTCACCTTCCCTTTCTCAATGCGAAGCAGCTCCCAACCGCGAGCTTCTCCAGTCCCGAATGAAGCAAAATAACCTTGCGCGGTAAAAAAGTAGTCCCCTTAACCCATATTAGAAACGTAAAGATACTAAATACAATGTTCTAATAAGAATTAAAATACATACCCACACTTATAATTTCTAACTAATTTTTGTAACACTAATTACAATTTAATTAGCTTATATATCCTTTCTTCATTAATATTAAATATTATTTTTAGAATATTATTTAATATTAATATTACAAACAATATATAAACATTGTAATAAATATATATTAAATATTTAATGTTAATTTATATTTATTATAAATAATTTTTCCTTTATTTACGTTAATGTAGATTTTTTTTGCATTTGTAAATTAATAATATAAATAAATAATACATATTTTTTATTTTTATTATTAATATAATTAAATTATGTCAATAGGAAATAAATACAATTACAACTATAACATTGAGTTACTATTTGCAGATTGTTTTTTTCTAATTTGTAAAAACTGTTATAATTAGTTAACAATTGTAAATTAATTTTAATAATTAATATAAAATATTAATTATTATTATTAATTATTCTAACCATGTATGTAAATAATAAAAATGTAATCAGAAACATCATATCCAACTAAGTCATTGTTTTACTATTTGATATAGTATTAGGAATAAAAAAAATTGCCTAAATAATTGCATACATATAACAATAATGAATGTTTATTTATTGTTTATTTAGAACATTGTATTTAATATCTATCAAAGTATTTTACAGTGTTTTTTTGTATTAAATCTTTAAAACATATATTTAATTTCTTATTAGTTTATAATAATTTATATTTCATACATGTATATTTAATAATATTAATATATAATACATTCACATTATTAAATAAATATTTAACAGGCTGTTAAAAAATTTGATTATAATTTTTTATAAATATAACTAATTGTTACCCAAATATAGTTATGAACACTTTTAATTTATTTTGTGTATAAACAGTGAAAAAAAATTTATTATTATTATTATTATTTTTAAATTACTAATTATTGTTTCTATTTATTTTTACATTTTTGTAAACATTTTTAAATTTTATTTAAAAAAAACAAATTTTTTAAAAAAAATCTACATTTATATACATTTTTAATATATTTATTTACAATTTTAAAATACCAAAATAATTTCTTTTTTTTAAAAATATATTTATTTATTTGGAAGTATCTAAATATTAAAATATTTTTTAAACATTTTCTATCATATTTTTAAATTACTCCCCGCCCTTATCCCCTATTAACCCAACATCCCGCTCCTAAACATTGACATAAATTTCTATATTTATATAATTAATATTTAAAAAATTTAAATGATTATTATTATAATTTTATTAACATTAATCTTTATATTTTTTTAACAATTTTAACTTATTTTATTATTTTTTTTACTTATTTTTTACGTTATCTCTACATTTTCGATATTTTTGACTATTACTAAAAATCGATATTAATACTACTCGATATTTTTGACACAATATTTTTGTTCTCGATATTTTTTTTCCATTAAATATAACGATATTTTCTACCTCGATATTCTTAATGTCGATATTTACATGTACTCGATATTTTTTACACGATATTTTGTCCATTCGATATTTTGAATTCGATATTATGACTAGTTACCGACCGTTTTCAATATGATGTTTGCTGCTGCCGATACCTGGGACGAGGTAAGGCATCTACAGGACGAGGTTTCTGAGGAGGTACAGTCAGGTTGGATAAGAGCAGGATGTGTGACGAGGGAGGACCATATATGGGTGTTGACTGATGAGAGGGCAGTTCTGCCCGACTGTTTATTGTACTCTATGGCAAGGCAGATTCATGATTTGGCGCCTGTAGGAAGAGATGCAATGGTGAGGTTGTTCAGGCAGAGGCAGACACGGTCCAACCCAAGGTTTTGGGTGGATGCAGAAGTAGTGTGCCACCAATGTGTCAGCAAATTAATACAGGTAAAAGGACTGTTGTTACACTAAGTCACATAGGGAGGACAGTAGGACCCTTCAATAGGATGCACTTGGATTTTGTAGAGATGCCCATGTGCAATGAATCGAGGTACATTCCGATTGTGGTGTGCATATTCTCCTGTTGAGTTGATGCCTATCCAACTAGGAGGTGTGAAAGTCTTACAGTAGCCAAGTTGTTGATGAGGGAGCTCATCCTGAGGTTCAGATTTCCAACTTCATTGGAGTCTGACAGAGAACCTCATTTTAATAATGATGTCCTGAAATTGCTGTGTGCTGCTTTGAAGGTGGAACCGAAACTACATTGCAGTAAAAGGTATGAAGCCACAGGAATTGTTGAGCAGGTCATTGGCACTCTGAACTTGAGGCAAGCAAAGGTGTTTGCTTCGACGTCTTTGTAATGGCCCGATGCATTGTCTCTTGTGTTGATGAGTCTGTACAGTATTCCTGATAGAAAAACTGGTATGTGACCTCATGCTGTTCTTACGGGGCGAGCAATGAAACTGCCTGCTGTGCGTGCCAACATGCTTGCGAATATTTCAGATAATGTGGTTCTCGACTACTGTAAGAAATTTACTGATGTTGCTTGTTCTGTCTCAACAGGTGGAAGCAGTGACTGCACCAACATCTCAAAATCTCTGCCACAACGTAAACCCTGGAGACTGGGTCCTAATAAAAAAGGCATGTGAGACAGAATTGCCCTGAGCACCATTGGTGTGGAACAAACCAAGTGATGCTGATAACTGCGACTGCTGTGAAATTTGGTGGAGTACCAAACTTCACAGTCATTGCCTCTCACATTCGTAGAGTTTCTAACCTTCCGGAAGAAACAGCTCCTCTCCCAGAACAATTGACAGAAGTGGCTGAAGGGTCACAGGAGAAGGCAAGCCAAGCTGTAGAGGGACTGGTGGAGACTAAACAAGCACTAGATCAATCCGGGGGGGTCCAGACGTACAAGACACCGTCATCGACTCTGAAAAGGAGAGAACAGTGGTGTCTGAGCAAGAGGCTGACAAAGGAGCTAGTGAAGTGAGAAGGCAAATGCAGCTGAGACCAAGACCAAGTCTGAATGAGACCTGACCAGAAAAAGAATTGAGAAGAACCTGAAGACTCACAATTGAAAGAAAGCTTGCACTGATAAGTGAAAAATGTAAATCTGAATAAAGTGAGGCTGAAGGTGAAAGCCTGAGCTTGAGAAGGTCCAAAAGGGTTAGTGTGCCTTGTTGGAGGTACTCATTTCCAGAGCAGACTTATTTGGCTGCCAATGTTGATGAGGGCAACTCTGGGAGATCAGTGCTGATAATCGATGTTTGTCTGAGAATCCCAGGGACTTAGTTACAAGCTCTTCTTTTGATGCAAGTTCCTTACCCACGAAGGTTGAGTGGCCTGTGATCCCTGGTATTAAATTAGGTTGTTTTCCCTCCTTTGGCTGCAGAACTGTCATGGACAGAAGATGCGGAAATGAGAGCTGATCTATTACAAATGATCATAGAGGAACTTGCCTCAGAACCTATTAGGGATATTGAATGAACGTTTGTAAACATTATAGAAGTGGTAGAAGATCACCTAGGCTCGAGTGGAAGAAGAATAAATTCAAGGGTTACACCTAGAAGAAGACAAAGTAGGGTTAATGAAGTTTTATGACCTTGTGTAAATAGCTGCAAAGAAATACAAGAGAAGATTAGAGAGAAAAACAGCTTCAAATCTTGTTTGAGAGACTTTACATGTTCTTGTTTTGTTAGAGTGGCGTTCAACATAGAAAGAGACTCTGTGCCTGCTATTTCTCCACTCAAAGACTGGTCTGAATCTGATTTTGAATGTAGTTTGGAAATCCGAACCGTAAACGTAAATGTATTATAGGTGCACTTATCACCATTGGAGCGGTAGTGATAGCGGTACTAATTGTAAAATTAGTTTTGAGATCCTTGGAGGGGGAGGCAAATAGGGTTGGTATTCCTGAATGGCTTTCACCTTTACCGGGGTTTTCAAAGAGAGGAACTCTAGGACCAGAAAGAGATTTAGCTGCTCAAGGAGAACAACATCTCCATGTAGATTTGTCCAACGGCGATTATACATTAAATGCTTATGCTAGGCTTATATATGAATATGTAGACACACTGGAAGCTAGATTTGCATGCAGTTACCAAGATCAGTAGAGGAATGTATCACATACCATCATCTACCTGTGACATATGGCATTAGTTTGCTTCTCAGCATGTTTTATAAGAAGAATCACTGTGATTATTATTTTTCTAACTTGATGTAGTAGTTTCTGAGGTACCAGTATGCAAACACCTGAATAAATACGAAACAGGGAAGACAGTTGAAATGATAGGACATTATTTAGTACCCACTGCTTCGTTAGGCACTGCTTATGTGCATGGACATAATTTAACCTGTACATTAATTGACACTGAGAAGAAATTCATAGATCAGGTAGAAGATAGATTTAGAGTTGTAGTTAGTGAGGGAAATAAACCTTACAAATCTCCACATTGGACGAAGGAAGAATTAGGTCATTGTGCTATAGGAAGGTCAGGACCATTAGCGTTGGATTGGAAAAACAGAGGGAAACTATGTATTCACCAAGCTGAGAGCGGATATAGTCCTGTGTTTGTGGGAAAGAGTCAGTGTGGTCATATGTTTCTGGTTCATGGTACTTGGAAGATGTTTTTGGATAGCACTGAACATATTATGCCAAGAGTCTATTTTGTGTGTGGGAAGAAGGCATAATTGAGACTGTCCTGCAAATCGTATGGTAAATGTTATTTAGCTGTGGTGTTTCTCAAAATTTACTATTTGGAGAATTTGGAAGACCTTGGAGTTAAAGCGAAGATCAGGCAGAAACATGGGTTCAGTGCTGGAGAAGTTATGGGAGACATTTTAAGAGCTATGATGCCAAGTTTAGGGGTAGTGTTGAATGCCATTAAGATCAGGGAGCTGTCTACCATAGTTGATGAGCTATAAACCAGTACTGCTAGGTCTCTATTGTTCCAATAGTGCTGTCGTTATATCCCTGCCAGGAGTAGATATTTACAAAAGTATATTAACAACATTACAGAGTTACATTGAGAATTGAAGGATATAGCGACTGAAGGTGTTTGGGATAAGATTCAACAAGGATTTGGTGCAATTGGAAGGTGGTTTACAAATTTAGGAAGGAAGGGGATTGTTTGGTTACATTGCATGACCAATAATGATTGTTGTCATCTGTATCATCGTTTTGCTCAGGGTATTGAGAGGATATAAATGGTACAAGGCAAGGCAATGGGAAAGTCAGGTGTGGCCGGCACAGGTAAGAGCGGTGGAGCGGGGCGGGTGCAGGCTGGGTTGGGGGGAAGTCAACAGACAACGGGATAGGTAAAATGAAAAAAAAATAAAGAAAAACACTTACCTTACGCTCGCTGCATCGCCGAGCCGACTAAGCTGTAGTGATTGGCTTGTGCTAGTGTTAGAACAGCTGTGTCTTCAGTTTAAGGTAGGGTAACGTTTTCATCTAAGGGTAACTTGTACCAGTGGCTAGGTGGCATTACTTAAAAACTGTCACCTCTACAATAGCTTCTAGTGCGACTTGTAGGCTCTATCCTATAGAACATAGAACATGGTATAGCTGGAACTTAATGTTGTCTTTTAAATATTTCCATGATTACATCTTGCCTTCATGGACCTGTCTAGAGTGTTTGACCTTGTGGACAGGGGCAGGTTGTGGGAACTAATTCACCAGTCTGGGGTCGATATATGCCTTATTGAGCTCCTCAAGCACCTGCATTTTGATATCCTAGCTCAGGTGCGACTTGGCACAGATGGAGAGTGTATGTCCTCTTTTAGGGTAGACAAGGGTGTTAGGCAGGGGTGCATTTTAGCTCCCTTCCTCTTTCTATTATATGTCAATTCCCTTGATCTTACCCTTCAGCATAGGGGAAAGGATTTTAACAGGGTATTGGATCGCCCGTGCCTGTAATACTGTACGCTGACGATGCTGTGCTAATGTCGCGTACTGCCATTGGACTACAGCTCCTGCTAGATTCCTTTAATGACTTCATGACGAACCTAAAGCTAAGGCTCAGTCACAAGAATTCATTTATCATGACCTTTGGTCCCAGAAATACGCACTCACACAGGTTCGTTCTGGATAACATCGTTATTAAGAAAGTTCTAACTTTTAATTATTATGGGATCTTACTCGATGCCCATTTTAAATGGGGGGAACTCCTGGTACTGGGAGGACTCAAACTCGACAGTGCAGCTGAGGCAATTTTTAGATTTGCCAGGAAACTCAAACAAAAACCTATTGCGGATCTTATCTCCATTTACCATGCAAATGCCTCTTCTTGGGCGCTTACGGGGTGGATGTTTGGGGGACACTAACTGCAGCCGCTTGCAAGCCCCTAAAAACAATCTTCTCTCCAGATTGATGGCAGTTCCTAAAAGCACAGCTAACATCATTACCCACACTGAAATTGGTCTTCCATACATCGAAGACGCGATTCAATTGGCACCACTCTTGCTATGGGTTAGAATCTGGTGGTCCCCTTTTACTAACTTCTTTCGCCTCATTTTGTCAAACTAGATCACGGAAATGACATTACTTGGCTAGAGTACATTAGAACATCTTTCTAAGAACCGGGCCTTCCACACCTTTTTCATTCCCTCTCCAAGATCAAAAGTATCACAAAGACCCTAATCTGCTCCCTCTTTCATGCAAACAGTAACCTGTAAAGGTCTAACAAGTCCTAGGCGAGGCCCACCGACGTCACCACTTGGAGATTTCTGCACCTGAGCAGGATGAACAATATCTAGTCTGGATCCCTAACCCAAAACACAGATTTTATTTATCACGCTTTAGGTTCAGTGTCGTGCATTACCTGGTTACCTTCCCTCAACAGAGCAGTTTTTTTTTCTTTGCCCTGTGTCCTTGTGACAATTCCAGCCAGCAATCCACCATGTACTTTATGTTTTTTCTGTAGGTTTCACACCGTCCCTGAAATCAATTTCTCCATCCTATTTTACTTTTTATTAGCTGCAGATCGGCTAGCCAAAGCTTTAAACACTTGTGGTGGCTGATGTCTAAATATGTCTGTAATGCTATTATTGGCTTTATTAGTCATTCCCTTAGGATTCGAAGATATACCAGGATTCTGCCAAATAGCTAGCCTTGACATGCCCTTTTTGCGTTTTCTCTTGTTTTAAACTTTTTAACGGTTTGCCCTTGCTGCTGTTTTATCAAATTGTAATACTTGATTGGCGTAAAATACCAGGTCATGGGCAAAACACTAGTCACACATTGTTGCTTTTATATTTTATCCTATTGTTTGCATTTTTATCCTGTTTTTATTTCTTTTTGTATTTGTGCTGCTCTTTTATGGCCTTATTCACCCGAATAAAGTTTTTACTGACTGACAGAAGTATTTAGGTGCAGATCGCGCTGAGTCATTTGTAGGTGAGGAACATGAGGGACATCATCATATACTTAGTTCTCGCCTCTATGAAGAGACAATAAAGCCTTCTTAGTTGGGATGGAAGAGACTTTGAGTAATAGTATAACTGAAGCGCTATTTCTCATGCGCGAGCTCTACATTCTGATCCTGCTCGCGCAACACAGGAAACAAAGCTGCGCGCGCATACCTTTGACGGTCTTCTAATAGAACGCGTGCGCTGCGTTTCAGTTTCTAAGCAACGCTGCGTTTCAGCATGGAATAGCGTAACTCGTCAAGTACACAGCGTTCCATGCAAGTAAACGAACGCGCATGAAAAAAAAGAAGAACACTACTTCTCAACAAGTTCTATTGATTCTCTTAGAACCCCTTCTGCAATTGGAAGCTTTATAAACAAAGGAACTAATTCTTGCATTGTACTAAGGAACATCTCTCCCTGGAAAAGTTATTAGAATGGTAATGATATGACCTCATAGACACTTGGAAGATTATAACTCAATTGATCAGTCATTCAACAAGTAAACATTCTCTATAATTATATAAATTGATAAGACTGAATTCTGCTCTACTAAAAAAAAAAAAAAAAAGTTTTTTTAAATAAATAAAGGGAAGAAGCCTGAAGTTAAATTTATCATATTATTTACTATTTATAAAACGTTCAAGTACACAATCCAGTATAAAGATGCAAAATGTTACTCAACCTGCATTTTTTCTCGTTAGTCCTGGTGAACCTAATGTAAAATGGAAAAAGTGGAAGAAGATTTTTGCAAACTATGCGAGAGTTTGTGGAACTAATCTCAGTGCAGAAAGAAAGCATTCACTTCTATTGCATTGTTTAGGAGGAGAGGGACAAGATGTTCTGGAACATTTACCTGACCTGTCAGCAGCTGAACAAAGGAATTTGAATGAGTATGAGATAGCTATTGTACAACTAGACAGACACTACTTACCTAGACTCAGCACGATTATGGAAAGGTATCATTTTGGTCTGAGGGAACAGAAAAAGGATGAGTCTGTAGAAGACTATGTCTCTTCCTTGAGGAAACTTGCATCCTCTTGCAATTTTGGACAATCTCTTGATGAGAGAATTCGTGATCAGTTTGTCTTAAGGTGTGCTCATGATGACATAAGGAAGGAACTTTGGTTGAAAGATGAACCACCTCTCGAAGAAGTACTGGAGATTGCTAAACAAGTGGAGCACATGACGAAATGTGTTGGTGAACTTAAAAAAGAGAAGGATAAACCTTCTGTGGCTGATTCAAAAGAAGAGATAAAAATTGATGAAACGATTTGCCAGGTTAAAAAAACTGATGGAGCAAATTTTGAAGAGAAGACATTTGGGCAAATGAATTCTTTTAACACTAGATTGTCTTGTTTTAGATGTGGTCAAAGTAACCATTTAGCTAATTCTCCCATGTGTCCTGCTCTAAAAACGACATGTAATTTATGTAATAAGAGAGGTCATTATGCTAGATTTTGCAGAACCAAACCACAAAACAGTACTAATCCTAGGAGGAGGTGGTCACAAACTCAAGTAAGATCTATTTGCTTTGAAGTAAATGATGATGAATCTGATCATCCTTCGTTTCCTGTCAAAGTAGAAAATAACATGATAAACCTAAAGTTTGATTCTTGCTCTAAGATAACAATTATAAATGAGAAAATGTTTAATGATTTATTTGAAAAAAATGTAAAACTGTTTAAATGTGATATTGTTCCGCTAGGTTACAGTGAAAAGCCAATCTCTATGTTGGGATATTTTTTAGCTGAAATTGAACTGGGCTCTCGTATAATTGTAGGAAAAGTATATATTTCAAGAAAAGGAGATGCATTGTTAGGTTGGTTGCATCAGCGACAGTTGGGAGTCACCCTTGATCCAAATGCTGTTCCTCAGGTTCGTATTCAAGAAATATCTGATGCACATAATACAGTGAGTGATGAAAATTTATCTCTGAAGTTAGCAAAACAGTTTCCGAATGTCTTTAAAGATGATCTGGGGTGTTTGCGTGGATATAAACATCTAATCAGATTAAAAGACAATGCCATTCCTGTTGTGGCCAAAGTTAGGAGAATTCCTCTTTCAGAACAGGCTAAAGTACAAGATGAGTTAGATAAGCTCATCAAGAATGGCATAATTGTCCCAGTTGAAGCTACAGAATGGCTTGCTCCTGTGGTCATAGCAAAGAAACCCACAGGTGAGATTCGGCTATGCATTGATTTGAGGGCACTAAACAAAGAGGTGGTAGTTGACAGGTTTCCACTTCCTAATATAGATGAAATGATTGGTACATTGGAAGGAGCAAGATATTTTACTACTCTTGATCTTGCCTCTGCCTACCACCAGGTGGAATTAGATGATTCATGCCAGGACTTAACTGCCTTCATTACACCTATGGGTACATTTAAGTTCAAAAGAATGCCGTTTGGCTTAGTTTCGGCGGCATCTGTTTTTCAGAGGATTATGTCTAGAATTTTGAAAGGTTTAACTGGTGTGAAGTGCTACCAAGATGATTTGCTAATTTATGGCGATACTGCTCAGGAACATGATACTCGTGTTTCTATGGTGTTGAAACGATTAGAAAGAGCTGGCATGACTTTAAAAAGGACAAAGTGCAAGTTTGGTGTACAAGAAGTCAATTATCTAGGTCATTGTATCACGTGTAATGGGGTTTTTCCAAAAAAGGAATTAGTTGATACCATAGATAAAGTGAAGGAACCTTCTAGCAAAGAGGAACTTCTCTCCTTTTTAGGGATGGTAGAATTTTACGGGAAATTCATTTTTAATTTTGCGGAGAAAACATACAATTTAAGAAAATTAACAGCAAAAAATTCGATTTTTAACTGGTCATCTGATTGCGAATCTGAATTTATAAATTTAAAGAAAGATTTGAATAGGGCACCTTCACTCCATGCCTTTGTCCCTGGTTTACCCACTATTTTATTTACTGACGCAAGTGATAAGGGACTGGGTGCAGTCTTAGTACAAAAGAAAGATGGAAAAGATTCATTGATATGTTGTTCCTCCCGTTGTCTAAGGGGATCGGAGTTAAATTACTCTGTAATAGAGAAGGAGTCATTAGCGATTTTTTGGGCATTGAGAAAGTTAAAGAATTTGATTTGGGGGACCAGAATCTGTGTCTTGTCTGACCATAAACCTTTAAAAGAGGTGTTTTCAAAAAAAGGTTTAGATGCAATCTCATCTAGGATAAGAAGGTGGATTGTGTCATTACAAGAATTTGAATTTGAAGTTGAGTATATCCCTGGGATTGCCAACAAGTCAGCGGATTGTTTATCCAGATTGGTTGGTAATGAGAACTCTGAGCATGATGAAGTGGGTGATTCTGAGGAGTTTGTAAATGTGTGTGAAGTGACCGATGGTGCCATTGTTGAGTCTGAATGGAGGGCTGAATTGGAGAAAGATGAGGACATTTCAAAGGTTATTCTTTCCTTGAAGAATAACTCTCGTTTAGACAAACCTTGGTTGTTGGTTGCTGATGAACTGTCGGTAAACGATGGTCTTTTGACCCGTGGAACTAAGCTAGTTCCTCCTTGCTCATTAAGGAGCAAATTGTTAGTCCTTGCTCACTCTGGTCATCTGGGCATAGTTAAGACAAAAGAGTTTCTTAGAATGCAGTTCTGGTGGCCTGGCATGGACTTAGAAATTGAGAGAATGGTTCGTGAATGTCCTGAATGTTGCTCTAGCGACAAAATCTTAAAGACAAGACAAATGCCAATGGTGAAGAGGACACTACCTGCTCATCCATGGGATGAGGTTGCAATTGACATTCTTGGTCCTCTCTCTGGGGTTTCTGATACTCCATATCTTATTGTTTTAATTGATTTGTATTCAAGATGGATTGAAGTTTCTGCAGTCAGGGAAATTACTTCTAGTTCCGTCATTAAGTTTTTGGAACCTATATTTAATAAGGAAAGTTTTCCCAATAGTCTCTTATCGGACAATGGTCCCCAATTTTGTTCCTCTTTGTTTGCTGACTATCTGAGAAAGTGTGGCATAAATCATAAAAAATGTTCACTTTATCATCCTGAAACAAATGGTGCTGTGGAGAGAGTAAATAGGACTCTAAAAGAATCCATACAGCTTGCCCGTTCCTCTGCTTTAGATTGGAAGTCCACTTTACAGGACAGGATTAATGTTTATCGTTTTGCCCCCCATTCCACTACGGGTAAGTCTCCATTTGAATTGTTTAAGGGGAGGGCTCCCAACACTTTGTTGTGTCCTGGGTGGATGTGTTTTAACAAGGGTCTTGTTGATAATGGTGTTGGTGAGTGGAGAACCAAGGAGATCCTCAAACAAGAATCTGAGGAATTAAAGGGGCAGTAAGTAAGACATTACAGTAGTGATTGACTTTTGGGGGATTTTGTATTCTTTTGATTTGGGATGGTGGGAATCCTGTATACAAGGCATTGCTGTAGCCTTGTGTTTGTACTACCCTTGAGTTCTTAGAGGTAGGGTCCTGTTATGAGTTTCACGATTGCAGCAATCTTGGTTTTACTACTGCTTTCACCTGTGCGCCTGGGCTGGGTTGACACGTAAGACGTTTCGAGTAAATCACATTGTTTATAGTGTGAATAACATTTGAAATATCTGTCATCAGGCATCCTGATCTAATTTTCGCTTTTTCGTTCCATGGATGTAAAACCTGCTAAAGTCTGTCACGTCAAAAATCCCTCTTTTGGGAGTAACAAATACTCTCGCAATAGAAGGTTTGAGTTAGTGTTACATGTTGAAATATTACTTTGATTGGGGGTAGGCGGGGGAGAGCAGGGTGAGGGTGCCTTAACATTTTTCAATTTAATCTACAGGTTGTTTTCAGCAGTTTGTTAGTGGAACACCAGGACACACCCACAAGGCTTACTGATTCATCTCCTGAACCATAGAGGTAAACTTACACTTTTGTGTAAATGTACATTTTTTTGGGGCTTCACAAATAAGGAGTTAATAGTATTTTCACAACTGCAGAGACTCCGCAGTCGAGGTGGAGAACCCAGCACATATAAAGATAGGCCTGTCCTGTATTTCTGTGTGTGCAGTTCTGCGGGGTGTCTCTAGGTTTTGAATACAAAAAGATAGTAACTTAAACAACAGTTGAGGCTGTCTACGCACGACAGTCAAATACCCATGTCCTATGCCATAGACTGCCAGTGACATTCAAACTCCCACAGTACAGTTGGGCCTTCCTTAAACTTGTCTTACAAAATGCACCCTTCCCCCCGAAAAAACTGCACAAAGTCAACTTTTGCTCTGCCATAAAAACCTTTATATGAAATGGAACAGAGCTCACCCTGGCGAACTCTCTATTATGCATAGGACGCGAATGGTGCAAAAATAATGTATTTCATGTTTTGCACGACTGCAAAATTGTAGTGCTTGGACGACCAACATTTGTATTTGTGTTTTTTTAGGCTCCGGCATACTGTAAGGCAGTATTCCAAAGAAGCACTGTGTGTTTATAGCCAAAGAAGACTTGAACTGAGCACTGTACACATTAATCGTGTGAAACCGAAACTTCCAGCGAGGGCCCGGGGAATCTCAAATCTTGCCTTTTAGAATTGTGTTCTCTAATGCAAAATGTGTTCAGCTGCACTGACGTCTCCTCCTATACTCCAGAGTGCACAGCTGCCTGAGTGAGTGAGATGAGGGAAAGGGAGCAACACAACATATATTTAGTTTGCACTGATTCCTTGTGTGGTCGTGTTAGAATGCGTCTCAATGACGTCATTTGATTTATGAACCACATGGTTGGAAGAGAATGCATCTCATAACCAATGGGGAGGCTGCCGCAGTCTCTAAACAAGGAAGATGTGTTCTGATATCACATTAGATGAAAGACACAGAACACACTGCCGCAGGAAAGAAGGATGACGACACACTCACAGGCATTAGGTAATGCTGTTACACACGAGATAATGTGTGCACATTTCAGCATCTTTTCTCTAGGGGACTTAACGAATACACAGCTGGAAGTTATGGATTGCTTATAACTGCCCCAGTAACCTTTCCAGACACCTGCAGATGTGCCAGACCTGTCAGGCGCAGGATGCAATAAGCAGATGCTACACATAGACAAAAACAAAAACAAAAAAAACCAAGGCCACTGCTTAGTTGAAAAAGTTACATTATTACTAAATCAATATTTTGGGTGCAATGGATAGAGAGGGTCAAACCTCCTGTGAGACAAGGGGCAGTTCATGAGGAAGCATATCGGACTAGTTAATAACATCAGTTCACACAGCTTGTGAGGTCAAAGTGTAAGGCAAAGGCCTACCAGACACTGCCAAAGAACAAGCCGCTGTCACTCAGTAAATAGACAAAGAGGCCACGTATCTTGGGATTAAAATCACAGCTACCATTGAGGATATTATTCCCACTAATTTGGATCCTGTAATTATATCCTCAAATAGAACTTTGGAAAGAATTAATAATCTGAAGCTGTCTTTACTTGGCCGCAGTAATGTGATTAAAATGTTGATCTTTCCAAAGTTCTTATACATATTTCGTGCTATACCTCTGTTAGTATCTTCAGGGTACTTTGCTCGTATAGAGAGAATGTGCTCCAGATTTTTATGGGGGTATCGCTGTGCTAGGAGAGCACTTAAAAGCTGCGAACTACCTCGTGATAGAGGGGGCTGGGGCATTCCAAACCTTCAATTATATCACTGGATGGCAATAATGCAAGACATGGGTGTTCTTTTATTACCGGATGTCTTCATAGAGGAATTTTTATCTCCGTCAATTTATGAAATGCTTCTGGGCACAGAGGCTAAGCAGTGTCTAAATCGGATAATAGAGCCGAGCTACTATAAAAAAACTAAATTTAAGACCGTAGAAACAGCCTTTTTGATTTGGCGATCTATTCAAAAGAAACTTCGGCTCAGCATCAACTTAAATCGGTATACTCCTTTACAGCACTGCTCTATTCTCCCAGAGATATTTAATGATGGGGTAATGCATAACTGGAACACTCTAGGTATTAGGAAACTGGGAGATTTATTCATAGATAACAATTTTGTCTCATTTGATCATCTATTGAATACATATCATATACCTCGTGCTGATTTTTTTAAATATCTTCAGGTACGCAGTTTCTGTTTACAGAAAATGTCAAACTCTTTAATCTTCTTGGGGAGTATTGATATTCTTGAAGCAATTAAAAGGCGACAAAGAATAGGACCTCTATATCAATTAATTTTGGAACAAAGGGAGGATGATTTGGAGGCCATAGCGATTAAATGGCAGAGCAAAATGAATACCCAAAATGTAAATATAGAGAGAAGTTTAGCAATTGCAAAAAGTGTCTTACTGAATGGGTCACTCATCAGCCAGCATTATATGTCTGTTTTTGGGCTGTATTATACAGCAGGGAAGTTAGCAAAATGGAGTGCTGGGAGAGGGACAAATTGAAGCCGCTGTAATTTACACAGGGCTGATGCTGTACATATGTTTTTTGACTGCCTGAAACTGGCGCGATTTATCGCAGAGATAGAACACTTTCTGGCGGCAGAACTGTCTATTCAAGTTAAACTAACAGCACCAATGGTAATTTTTGGATGTGATGAAAATGTGGCAAATATGACTTCTGATACGGACATAGGATATATGTTTGTTTGTATGTCTGCATATCGTTTTTGTATGACATCAGGCTGGCTTGATATAGAACCACCCAACTTTATTATGTGGAGAACTAAGTTATTATCAATGTATTATTTGGAAGGAGCATTATATAAAATGAAAGGTATTACTAAGAAAACATTTGGTCGAAAACTATGGTCTCCAATTGCAAAATGGACTGGAACGTGAGAGGTCCTAGTACTTAATCTCTGACTTTGTAGGAATAAGCACTGAGAAGAGTAGCACTTTGCCTGTTTGCTCTGTTTTTGCTCTGTTTTGTGTTATATTGTTACTTTATGTACTGCTGCCAAATGAAAACTTAATAAATATAAAAAAAAAAGGAAAGAAGGATGACGGCACGCTCACAGGCATTAGGTAATGCTCTTACACACGAGATAATGTGTGCACATTTCAGCATCTTTTCTCTAGGGGACTTAAGGAATACACAGCTGGAAGTTATGGATTGCTTATAACTGCCCCAGTAACCTTTCCAGACACCTGCAGATGTGCCAGACCTGTCAGGCGCAGGATGCAATAAGCAGATGCTACACATAGACTAAAACAAAAACAAAAAAAATCAAGGCCACTGCTTAGTTGAAAAAGTTACATTATTACTAAATCAATATTTTGGGTGCAATGGATAGAGAGGGTCAAACCTCCTGTGAGACAAGGGGCAGTTCATGAGGAAGCATATCGAACTAGTTAATAACATCAGTTCACACAGCTTGTGAGGTCAAAGTGTAAGGCAAAGGCCTACCAGACACTGCCAAAGAACAAGCCGCTGTCACTCAGTCAGTCAGTCAAAATACTTTATTCGGTTTATGTTAAAACCATAAAAGCATACTAAACATTTTATACCAAAGAATTATAAAACCATGAATTACATTAAAAATATTAACAATATACAAAAAAATTTAAATACACAATACATATAATCAGTTAATTTTGGGTAAATTACTTAAAAACCACATTTCAAGGCTGAGGCATCCATAAGTTCAATTAATTCAGATTGGTGCATTGGGACAGGTTATACGTAGCTTATTTTTTCTCTTGATTCTGACGGCCCGCAGTAAGGAAACTAGCAACATTAAAAATTTCCCACACATTTGATAAAAACTGCAAATAAAGAAGAGCTGGCTTGACTTGCAAGAAGCCTTTGTTAGCTAGAATTGGGAGGATAAAACGCTTCCGAATTTGAAGAAAGTGCTCACAGAAGAAAAGAAAATGCTTTGTGTCCTGTACAGAGAAATCATCACATGAACATGCCCCCAGATCTTCCACCCTCTTCCAACCTGGTGACTCTGCAAGTAGGAAATGAAATTGGTTCAGCCTGAATCTAACCAGTAGGATGATTGAGGTTTGTAACGATATTCAAATATGGTTCAGTAGTCAGGGTAGTCTTCCGCAATTGGTGAGCCCTTACCATCGGCTTTGCCAACTCCCTTTCTTCTCTAGCCATGGCAGCCATTAGTAAATATGAATCCTTTACCCATTTGACGTCCCCCTTCAACAGCTTTTCAGGCGAGTTGTATATCTCGGGTCGTCCCAATTTCACTGTCAAATTATAAACATATCTGAGCCAGGGGATACGATTCCCATGGTCGAGAGGTAAGCAGTCTTTTAGGATTTCCTGATTTAGCTCTAGTTCCGGGTTCAACCAAGTCAAGATCCATTTTAAAAGGGGTGCCATGGCTATTGAGTCCTCCACAAAACCAGCTCCACACTCCTGATGAACAATATAGCCAGCTGTGGATTGTGGGACAGATAAAATATTTCTAAAAAACTTATCTTTAACAACCTGAATTGCCTTCACATTCCTAATTTCCCAAATGTCTGCACCATACATTGCGAGGGAGATGCATTTCGCTCCGTATATTTTCAAAAGGGCTTGCATTTGTCTAGCCCCCAATTAGCGTGCAAAGCCCAAAACAGCAGACGTCGATCTGGCCAGGACATTTCTTCTCGCTAGAATTTGTGGTGTCCAAGAACCTTGGTCGTCGAATATAATACCTAAGTACGGGAAGGTGGAAACCCTAGACAACACGTTCCCCTCGCAATTAAAGGTTTTAGCCCTTTTGGTTTTACAACCAGTTATCATTATGTGAGACTTGGAGAAGTTGACACTAAGGTCTAGGGATTTCATGAAGGCCGCAAAGGAATTTAAAAGATTTTGTAACCCCACCGCAGTGGATGCTAAAAGGGCGGCATCATCAACGTAAAGGAGTCCCAGGATCAGGCGTTTCCCAACACGCGGAATATCTTTACACGCTTCGCATAAAACAGAGTCCAAATTATTATTATAAAGATTAAAAAGTAAGGGGGCGAAAATATACCCCTGCCTAACACCATTGGCAATACGTATTCCTCTAGTACAATTGCCGGCTATCTGATCATATTTCACGGTGGCAGATAAATCCCTGTTCAGGTCTGCAAAGAAATAAACAATATTTTTGTCAACTCCTAATTTCTGAAGCATAACCCATAATTTGGACCTATTCACTCGGTCAAAAGCCGAGGAAAGGTCCATGAATGCCAGAAAGAGTGCACCCTTCTTGGCAACTGTATATTTCCCAATCAGTAGGTGTAAATTGAGGCATTGATCTGACGTGCCCCTACCCTTCCTAAATCCATATTGCAGATCTGAGAGGGTTTTCGTTTCCACAAGCCATCCCGTGAGTTGACTAAGCACCACCCTTCCAAGCACCTTAACTGCGGAATCAATGAGGGAGATCGGGCGATAACAACTAGGATCCCCTCTACTACCTTTTTTGAAAATAGGTACTATTACAGACTCCGACCACGTGTTAGGTAGACCCGATTGACAGGCCTTGTTAAAAACATTATACAATATTTTAGACCATGTCTTGATATCAGATTTAAAAAGGTCAGCCGGCACGCCGTCCGGTCCCGGGCCTTATTACTCGTCATCTGATTTATTGCCTCTGCCACCTCTAACTCTGAAAAAGATAAAGTATATGCCTCAGTCTTGAAATCAGGATTGACACAAATGTCTTCCCCATCATATACTAGTTTAAAATGATTATGCCAGGCCTGCTCCTGGATGCCACAGTCAAGCTGACTATTAAAAGAGTCTTGAAAGAAGGGCTTATTAACCACTTCCCAAAATGTAGCACTATTTTTGATGACATCAGTGGACAATAACTCATTCCAAGGCTCCTTTCTGATCTCCTTTTTCCGGTTTATTAGGGACAATTTATAGGTTTTCCTTAATGCAGCTATGGTTGGCTTATCCAATAGATTAGATTTTAAAGCAGCGAACAGCTTCCGGTGGTCTACTTAACAATTATGGTCAAACCATCTCTCCCCTACTATGTCCTGACCTTTACATGGCCGTTTGAGATCCGAGGCGATCTGGGCACAGATTTTAGTATAAGCCACCAAAACATCCTCATTCCCAGCACCTTCATTCATACAAATAGACATCTCATGACCGGCCGTAGCCAGCAAGTTAGCATGGAAATCCTGGGGTACCACCCAACACCATTTTATTCTACGGGCTTGGTCTGTGGGCCGTATGTCTAATTTACCCACCGTTCTATTCGTTTTTTCTAGTTTCTTTAAGTCATCCGCCAAGGTTAGTGTAAGAGGATTATGGTCACTAAACGTAGACCAGGATACAGTGTACCCACATACCCTATTGGTCAATGCTGCGCTAATAAAAATGTAATCAATAATTGACCCAATACCCTTGCCCTTAAAGGTTGGAACTGTCAAGCCCCCATCAGTTGACTACGAATAAATCAGGTCATTTTCTGCCACCAGTTCCTCCAGGTAGAGTCCCTGTGTTGAATGTTCAAAATGGGTGTCTTCTTGGTCAACCGGTCCTAAACTATCCCAGACATGACAATTTTCGTTACAGCAATGTACATTAAAATCACCCAAAACAATAACCGAATAAAATTTAGTATTTTTCTCGCTATATAATTCAAGAAAATAATGTAGACTGGCTAATTGTTCATTATTAAATGTTCTTTGAAAGGAATTATAAAAATTTACAATAAGCCAAATGCCAGCATCAATGGACACAATTTGTACTGCCAAACAATAAGGTGAACCTGTCTCCAATTTAGTATGAGTACCTGCAATTTTCAAGGAAATCAGGGTCAATAACCCACCCTTCGCCCTCCCCATGGAAGAAGCTGTTGCTGGTGACCAGTAAGTTGTATAGCCATCCAGACAAAACAAATTATTGGTGTCCCAAGTTTTCTGTAACCCAATAATGTCAGACTCAGTTAGACAAGCCTTCCACCTAGCATCGTCAGACTTATTCTTTAGCCCCGCAATATTCCAGCTGAGTATCTTCGTGCCTGAGTGAATTTTCATTATGGGGATACCTGACACTAATATTTCCTTATTAGTGGCAGACCCACTATCTATAATGGTCTTTGTTGGTACTGAGGGGCCCAGTCAATCTATCTCCTCTAGACTTGTAAATGTCTCAAATCTATTATGGGTGGGTACAGTAAACTCATAGGTACCCTGGGTTTGTGTTCTGTCTATTGACTCGACCCTGCCTCTTACCATTGGTGATGTATTTCGGTAAACGAACCCTAAGGGTAAAATACTAATACCAACCCCACTAATGTTACTAGTTCCAGCCATTTCTAGGATCAATTTGACAATTTGCAGTGCAGGTCTCTCAGGTGCGGGGCGATGTGGTCTCTGCGTGGGACATCTAGGACCAGGCGTGCGGAGGCGTTCTGGATTCTTTGGAGTCTGCTGATGAGTTTGGACGGGGCTCTGGCGTAGAGGGCGTTTCCGTAGTCGAGTCGGCTGCTGATGAGGGCGTGGGTGACTGTTTTCCGCGTGTTAGTTGGGATCCATCTGTAGATCTTGCAGAGCATACGGAGGGTGTGGAAGCATGAAGAGGAGACTGCGTTGACTTGGTTGGTCGTGCTGAGCTTGGAGTCGAGGATGACCCCCAGGTTGCGTGCGTGGTTGGTTGGTGCCAGGGGCGTTCCCAGGGATTGAAGCCACCAGGAGTCGTCCCACGCCGAGGGGTTGGGCCCGAGGATGAGGATCTCCGTCTTATTCGTGTTCAGCATGAGCCGGCTTGCCTCCATCCAGTCGGCGATGTCCTTCATACCCAGATGGAGAGGTCCAAGAGGATGAGGGCTGCTGTCTCGCCGTTGTCGAGTAGGATTCTGATGTCGTCTGTGGCAGCGATGAGGGCGGTCTCGGTGCTGTGGTTGCTGTGGAAGCCAGACTGGGAGGGGTCCAGGATGCTGTTGTCTTCTAGGTAGCGGGTGAGCTGGGTGTTGACGGTCTTTTCGATGACTTTTGCTGGGAACGGAAGCAGGGAGATGGGCCGGAAGTTCTTGAGGTCGCTCGGGTCCGCCTTGGGCTTCTTTAGTAGGGCGTTGTTCTCGGCGTGCTTCCAGCTCTCAGGAAAGGTGGCGGTTTCGAAGGAGAGGTTGATGATGTTGCGCACGTGGGGTGCGATGAGGCTGTTGGCTTTGTTGGCGATGTGGTGGGGGAGAGGGTCCGATGGGGAGCCTGAGTGGATGGTGCTCATGGTCTTGATTATGTCTTCGGTGCCTACGTTGGTCCATGTGGTCAGAATGTCGTGGTCGGTGGGGTTGGGTGAGTTCGTTGTAGTGGGGTCTGTTGGGTTCATCCGGGAGTTAAAGCTGTTGTGGATGGTGGTGATTTTGTAGTGGAAGAAGGAGGCGAGGGCGTCGCACAGGGCTTGCGACGGCTGGATGTCGTTGGCGCAGGAGCTGGGACTGGAGAGTTCATTTACGATGTTGAAGAGCTCTTTGCTGTTGTGTGCGTTGTTGTCGAGGCGGTCTGTGAACGAGGCTCTTTTGATTGGTCCTGATGAGGTGGTGGTGGTTGCGGATGGTGTCTTTGTGGGCTGCGCAGTTGGCAGGCGTCCTATCGCTAAGCCAGATGTTTTTGAGTTTCCGGCAGGTGCGTTTGGAGGCTAGGAGCTCCGGGGTGAACCAGCTGGCTCTCTGGCTGGTGTCTCTGTCGGCGGGTTGTCGCACTGGTGTTATGGTGTTGGTGCAGTTTTACATCCAGAGTCTGAGGGAGCGGGCCCCTTCCTCTGGGTCAGTGGGGCTGGTCGGTGGGTCGGCGAGGTGTGCTTCCAGTAGTTCTTTGGTGTCTTTGCCCCAGCGTCTGCAGGGGGACTGTGGGGTGTGGTGGTGGATGGCGGGTTTCTGGAAGGTGAAGTGGACGCAGTGGTGGTCGGTCCAGGTGAGCTCGGAGGCGTGGCTGGAGGCGACGAGTGGGCTGGAGGAGAAGATGGCATTGAGCGTGTGGCCGGCGATGTGGGTCGGGGTTGTGACGATCTATTTCAGTCCGAGGGTGGCGAGGTTGTCGACCAGGGTGGAGGAGTTTCTGTCGTTGTTGTTTTCCAGATGGAAGTTCAGTTCGCCAAGCAGGATGCAGTTGGTGGAGGTCAGTGTGTGCGTGCTGATGAAGTCGGCGACGGAGTTGCAGAACTGGGAGCGTGGGCCGGGTGGTCTGTAGATGAGGGTGCCTCTGAGGGTGGTTTTGGGGTCAGTGTGGATCTTGAAGTGCAGGTGTTCGGCGGTGGTGAGGGTGTTGTCGGTGTTCGTGGAGACCCTGATGGTGTTCTTGTGGACGATGGTGATTCCTCCTCCGACTCCGTTGGCGCGGTCTCTGCGGGCGATCTTGTATCCGTCGGGGATGGCCATTGCGATGTCTGGGGTGGAGGTTTCATTCAGCCAAGTCTCGGTCAGGAAGGCAATGTCTGGGGATGCGGTGGTGAGATGGTCCCAGAGCTCGACGGTGTGCTTTCGTGCGGAACGGGTGTTGAGCAGGATGCATCGTAGTCGGCCGGATCCCGTTGCTGCCGGTGTTTTAGCATCGCTTGTGCAGGTGAATGTGCAGTTTCGGCAGGTAAAGGGGCCATGGGTGCGCTTGGGGGTGGCTTTGTAGCAGTTGGGGGGTCCGTCTGTGTGTGAGAGTGATGAGGGTGTTGGCATCGTAGTGGAGTCTTGCTCTGTCGATGGCGTAGGGGCCAGGGGTCCTGGCGCTGGGCGCGGTCAGCGGCCACCATTTAAGCAGAGGTGGGGAGGGAGTTCACCGAGAAGGGTATTATGGCGCTGCGTAACAGATGTGTATTGTTACCCAATTCAATGGTACTCATTTTATCGACCTAAGAGGATGAAAGGTTGAGTGGACCCGCCATGAACCTGTGACCATGAGGTCAAACACATGCCGCTACAGTGGACATATTAGTCCACTAAGCCACTAGATCATCAAGGTTTTTAAAAAGAAATGCCCCACGTAGTGTAATGTAGTATGGTATATATTGCCTATCTGTGCACAACTGGACGTGAACGCTTTTTGCCTCGCTTGTTCTGTATAATATGTAGCCCGGTATACTGTGGGCAGGTATGTGTCTTCTTCTCTCTAATACTTTTTTTATTCAATGCATGCAAAACTTTCGATAATGATCATTTAAGAAAAAAAAGAAATTTGAAATTCCAACATGACACTATAATGCTGGTTGAAGATTACCTAATTGTTATGATTATTACACTGCTTTTATTGTACGACAAGGCTCCTATTGGTTTCAAAATACTGCTTCAAACTCTACTTCTATATGAGTATAACTTAAAGAGGACGTAACCAAACGTTTTGTACTAATTTAGATTTTAACTATTTCTAATACAAAAACCTTCATCAGATATTCCCCAATTATTAGAGCTACCAAACAAGCGCTCTTATCATATCATGCATTATTTTACACTAACATTACAAACTCCAAAAGGACGACATTATGGTTAAATTCAACTATTAAACTTTCTCATAATATATGACATCGGCAAAAATAATTGAATGTTAGGATAATCTATCTCTCACACTTAAGTCGGAGTAATGTCTTTTTGTCATTCACTGAGTTGCAGCAAAGGTTCTTTTGCCTTCCACTGAACGCTCTAAATATGACTTTTTGTGCAACTCTGTCTTAATTAATGTCTTAATGTTATTCCACGCACTATAACTGAAATTGAATTAATTTTAAATATTTTTTACCACTGTGGTCATAGTTTGTCAAAAGTGTGCAAGAAAATATTATCAAATACTTTATCTTATTTAGATAATATTAGAAGTTTACTTTCGGGTATACGGAGTTGTCTACTTAATTTTCAGCCAAACATTGGCAGCACATTCTTTTATGCAATACACCTGCCCGTTTCCCTGTACCAATCAAGTCTCTTTATTTTGTATAATTGTCTCTGGACTCCTATTAAATTGTTCAAAACTAAATTACTTGATAGTCCCATGTGCTGTCATTGTCATAGTACTGATGGTTCTTTAAAACATTTATTATATGAATGCCTTGTTATATTTGTTTTTTATCTGAAGCATGGGATATTATTCGTAAAATTAGCAATATCTCTGATAAATTGTGCTGTGTTAGTATAAGCAAATAATTTGCCCTCTCTTCCTGCTTACCATTCACTAATCAAATATTATTTAAATAAAAAAAATTCAAATTTGATTTCTTCTGCAATAAAATCTATTAGATTTAATTGGAAAGATGGTAAACGATTATCACCGCATACCTGGTGGGCATGGATTACATTTACAAGACAGGGTGCCAGAATGTCCTCCTTTTCTTCTATCCATACATTGCATAAACAGGAGTTATTAAGGAAATCGTTGGATCACTTTGTTTCTCAAATTCATAATCTTTCATAGGTAGTAATACTGCATTATTATAAATTTTGATAAATTATATTTTGCAATATTAGTACTGTAGCTAGTACTGTAACTTGATATGTAGCTTATTTGTTACTTTTTCTACAAATATGATTTGTCAATGCTACATATGACTTTATCATGATCTATACTCCGGCTTGACATGGCAGACGGTATACATCAAATACCTAGTGTTAGACCTGGCATCTTTGGCGTGGTTTCCCCCTATCTTTTTGCCTCTACCACCTGTATTTTTGATGCTGTGCTGGATTTCGTTATTGCTGATTTAGATGCTTTTGGCACTTTGCTACTGCTGTTCAGTGTCAAAGTGCAAGTGTTCCCTGTGTAAATTGTTATTGTGATTGGTTATGCATGATTGGCATATTTGTGTCACCAAGAAGTCCCTAGTAAAGTGCACTGAGTGTGCCAGGGCTGGTGGTAACAAATGCTACTAGTGGGCCTGTGTGGCAGGGTATGCTCAGACGTGAGTCCCTTGCTCACTTTGCCACTGGATTCAATCAAGACAGCTGGAATGCCAGAAACCGGTCCTCGGAAGCTTGTTTCCGGTCCAGGGAAGACATGGCTTGGCAGTTCCGGCTGGACTGTTCATATGAGGCACAGGGTCAGACTGATTTGCATATAGCCATGTCTGAACTGGGGTGGCAGAGTGGGCTAAAGAACGGTGATGGATTAAACCCAGATCTTTTGACTGGGTGTGAGTGTTTGATTGATTCAGATGCTCCGTCCATCACCACCCCCTTTTGTACCGCTTTTGGCCGCCATAAGTGTGGCAGGGTATGCTCAGACGTGAGTCCCTTGCTCACTTTGCCACTGGATTCAATCATTCGGGCTGAAGACGGCTGAATGCCAGAAACCGGTCCTCGGAAGCTTGTTTCCGGTCCAGGGAAGACATGGCTTGGCAGTTCGGGATGGACTGTTCCCATGAGGCACAGGGTCAGACTGATTTGCATATAGACATGTCTGAACTGGGGTGGCAGAGTGGGCTAAAGAACGGTGATGGATTAAACCCAGATCTTTTGACTGGGTGTGAGTGTTTGATTGATTCAGATGCTCTGTCCATCACCACCCCCTTTTGTACCGCTTTTGGCCGCCATAAGTGTGGCAGGGTATGCTCAGACGTGAGTCCCTTGCTCACTTTGCCACTGGATTCAATCAAGCCGGGCTGAAGACGGCTGGAATGCCAGAAACCGGTCCTCGGAAGCTTGTTTCCAGTCCAGGGAAGACATGGCTTGGCAGTTCGGGCTGGACTGTTCCCATGAGGCACAGGGTCAGACTGATTTGCATATAGCCATGTCTGAACTGGGGTGGCAGAGTGGGCTAAAGAACGGTGATGGATTAAACCCAGATCTTTTGACTGGGTGTGAGTGTTTGATTGATTCAGATGCTCCGTCCATCACCACCCCCTTTTGTACCGCTTTTGGCCGCCATAAGTGTGGCAGGGTATGCTCAGGCATGAGTCCCTTGCTCACTTTGCCACTGGATTCAATCAAGCCGGGCTGAAGACGGCTGGAATGCCAGAAACCGGTCCTCGGAAGCTTGTTTCCGGTCCAGGGAAGACATGGCTTGGCAGTTCGGGCTGGACTGTTCCCATGAGGCACAGGGTCAGACTGATTTGCATATAGCCATGCCTGAACTGGGGTGGCAGAGTGGGCTTAAGGAAAGGTGATGGATTAAACCCAGATCTTTTGACTGGGTGTGAGTGTTTCATTGATTCAGATGCTCTGTCCATCACCACCCCCTTTTGTACCACTAGTGGACCTGCAGCACTGATTGTGCCACCCACATGAGTGGCCCTAAAATGGTGTCTCAGGCCTGCCACCGCAGTGCCTGTGTGCAGTCCGTGAACTGCCATGTCCTCCTGGTCAGTGTCCCCACTGGCCAGGCCTAACCCTTCCCTTTCTGTACACATTGGTCACCCCTATGGAAGGCCCAAGGGGCCCCCTTGAGCAGGGTGCAGTGTATGTGAAAGGTAGGGCATGTACTAGTGCAGGTGACATGCTCTGGTAGTGAATTACAGCCATTTTCGTTTTTCACTATTGTAAGGCTATCTTGCCCCATATGCTATCATGGGGAATGCTGGCTACCAGCATATCTTCCCATAAGAGCAAGATAGGATATAAAAGTCTAGTATCCCTGAACTCAGAATTTAATAACACATCTTTTAGGAAAGGTGTTTTTTAAATCCTGTGTTTGAGAACACACTTTTAGAAAGTTGCTGTTCTCTTGTCTGACCTTCCTGTGTGCCTTGGCCTGTCTGTGAATTGACTGTCTGGTTTGTGAGGGGCAGGGGCTGGGTGGCTCCCAGAGTCTGAGTGGGCCATCCCTGGGCTGAATAGCTCCATCTGCATCTAGAGTGGTGGGAGGGGGTAGTACCTGGGCCTGAATAGGGCTGTGCCTGCCTTCCACAATGCTGGCTCCACCTCCTGCTGGGTGGCTGACGACCCCGCCCCTCTCTCTGAAATGAAAGGAGAGGCCAGGAAAACAAAGTGCTCAAGGAACACCCAGAACTGGTTCAGACCGGGCTCAGAGCCCTCCTGCACAAAGAGAACAAAGGCTTTTAGGGGTATAAGTACAGGACCCCTGACTACAGAAAATGAGATCATCCTGACATCAAGAAGGAACCTCTGTTAAGGAGAAAGGGGACTAATTTCGATTTCCAGATTCTACCTGCAAGGAACGCCAGTCAGGGGAGAACTTCCGTGACGACTCTGCCACCCGCCCTGAACCTCGCCTCACCCGCTTCGCGGGTGCCGCAGCGTCTTGGTGTTATTGGGGCTGCTTATCAGGAAGGGAGAAGAGGCAAGGCGGATTCGGGCAAGAGGCATCCAGCGGGGCTGCGAGCGTAGCAGGGACTCCATCAACCAGGAGTCCCTGCGAGACCGACGGCCAGCTTCCGGTCCGCTCTCCCTGCTGGCCCGCCCACCGCCCACCTGAGGAGCACAAAAACCTCGCCCAAACTGTCATCGTTGGACTAATTTCGATTTCCAGATTCTACCTGCAAGGAACGCCAGTCAGGGGAGAACTTCCGTGACGACTCTGCCACCCGCCCTGTACCTCGCCGCACCCGCTTCGCTGGTGCCGCAGCGTCTTGGTGTTATTGGGGCTGCTTATCCGGAAGGGAGAAGAGGCAAGGCGGATTCGGGCAAGAGGCATCCAGTGGGGCTGCGAGCGTAGCAGGGACTCCATCAACCAGGAGTCCCTGCGAGACCAACGGCCAGCTTCCGGTCCGCTCTCCCTGCTGGCCCGCCCACCGCCCATTACGCCCCCCATATCTTAGCACTAATCTCCCGCAGCGCGGGACGCAGCACGGGCGAAGACCGGGCAAAGAGCGGGCCGTTTGAGGCCGTTCGAGGACGGCAGAAGACGGCCCTGGCCCCCACCCCCTGTCCCGTCCAGATGCATCCAAGGTAGGCGGATCTTATTGCATCAATCCATTACCTAGGAACGTGTGCTTGGACATAAGAAATAGTATACCGACTGAGAGGGTCTCCAAGTCAACAAGTCATCACAACATTCTGTCCAAACAGCGTGCTAAGTCCACCACAGCCGCTGTTTGTGCCAATTAGATATAATGTCTTTAAGATCAGGCAAAGTACGCACCGTTCAAATCCAAACACCCAAAGGAGTTGTATCTAGCCCTTTAGATGCCTTTATTACACGTGCCACGGGAATCCTAGAAAAAGAGATTGCGATGGTGGAAAAACGTCTTTCAATTGACCTCGTCAGTGGAAAGCGCTCTTCGCTTGGTAGGTTGGCTACGATCCCCAACCCCGTAGCACATGCAGCTTTTAATTGCATCCACTCTGACATTACTGAGGCAATAGTCCACATGGATAGCGAGGGGGTTGATCTTCCTCTATATACATCGGATCATGTTGAACATCATCAAGATGACCTTGAAGCTAGCGGGGAAATTGAATCCCAGGACAGCTTGGAGTCTGAATACAGCTCGGAACTCACTCATTCACCTCCCAACACTACCAACATTGTGTCTAACATGCCAACCCAATCAGACCCTTTAGGCACTGATATGACATCGAGAAAGAGAAAGCAGGACCTGAGTCACACGGGAGGGAGAGAAAGTAAGATGCCCAAATTAAAAGATATAACAGGTAATCTCATCCCGGCCCATGGCCATTTTAGTGAAAAACTTATTCCCTGTGCATTTCCTAATGTTATATGTCCCACCCTCACCTCATTAGGAACTTCCAACCCCTGCCCAATGTGCCTAAATAGTGACGAATCCCTGTTAGCAAAAATGGAGGCTATGATGAAAAACCTATTGTTGCCCGTTTTGGAGCGGACTAGATTGATGACCTTAAAAATAGATACATTGGAGGCTGCGGTGAACATGAATCTGGGCTTGCTACATTCTTTAACTGGCACAAGCGCAGGGGTTGCTAAAAGTACACACCTAGCCCCCAAGACAACAACCACCTCCAATAATCTTACCAGTAATCCCACAAATCTTAAACCCATGGGGCCAGCTATTAATAGACCGATGGGGGGTGGAGGTTCAAAAACCACTTCAAACAAGATATCTGAGGGCTCATCAAAACCTGCCCCCACGACAAAGTCCACTGAAAAATCGGATAAATCTAACCTTGCTAGACCCCATACCACCAGGCCACTTTCACTGGCACAACCCAGCCTTAATATCCCCCGGCAGCCTCCCCACGGGCTCTAGCCACTCACCGTAGTACCTCTAATCCAATGGTAGGACAACACACTAGGCACACCATCCCACGTGCTGACCTCCCCACGGAGGCAACACAATTTACAATAGTATTGACTGGTGTGGCCCCCTTAAAACCTGGCAGGAAGGAGACATATGGCGATCTACGTAATAAGGTGATTTATTGGTTAAATAAAAATCGACCTTTGCCCCCATCTTCGCCAACCGAAATCCTGTTTGTAAGAAGAGTTGACTGGGTGGGCCATAGCACCAAAGATCTGGAGGGTGATTGTATTTTAATCTCGTTTAAAGACCCCTGGGTGGTGGACACTATCCGCAGAGAAGCCAGGTTTGCCAGACAGGGGGACGTCCAGACCTTGGGGCTATCATATTTTTATCCACACAGACAAACTTCCTTTTTAACGGGCCCTAATTACGGACGACCCCCAGCTAGGAGGCATCCCATGATAAGGACCCTGCAGCCCCAGCAATTCCCACTTCTCTTCAATCATTTTGGTCCCTTATCTGATCTTGAGGCCATAGACTGACTTCAAACACCATCTAGGTTGCCTGATCCTGCAGAAAACACTGGGTATCAGGCTGCGAGGCTGTGTCAGGAGCCTCCCCAACTTGTAACAGTTGTAGAATAGTGTACGGAGGACCCAGGCTCAATAGAGGTAACCACATTATCACTTAGGGACGTAAGAGTTTCCCCGAACACTGAGAACAACCCGAATTACATTGGGACCATTAAGAATGGGTGTGGCGGTGGGGGTGGACAGGGTACCTTCGTAGCTTTAGGTATGATGACCCCCCCCCCCGAGGCCCCCACTACGGATAAACTCAACCTAGTGTCCTGGAATGTTGCTGGGGTAAAGGGTCGAATCCACTCTGAAGATTGGCTGGAGTTTATGGATAAATTCGATATTATTTTACTCCAGGAAACCTGGGCACCTGAACCAATATTTAGGCAAGGTTACGTAAACTTCTTTAAACCTGCGATTAGAGGTGGCAAAGGTCGAGCCTCAGGGGGCTTATTGATCTGGGTGAAACAGTCCCTTGGATACTACCCCACAGAATTAAGTGTACAAAACCCGGACCTTCTTATAATCAAGCTGAGTAAGACTGGCCATCGGGATCTGATTTTGATCAATATATATGCCCGAGGTCTGCCTGGAGGCCGCTCCCCTCCTTTGTTGGATGTACTGGACTATAACCTGGCAGCCCTGGGTAGCGAAAATGTTATCCTTCTCGCTGGCGATTTGAACTGTACGTTTGAGCCATTGCACGATTTAGGGGACAGTTGGGGTTCCCCAGAGGATGCTGCTTGGGGCATTCCCGATTTGCTGTCTGTTAAAACTGTAATTGCAACCGAGGCAGCTGTGAACTGGATGGCTTTTTGTCTAAATCGGGGTTTCAGGGCCAGTAATGGCCGCACAAGATCAGACCAAGAAGCCAACTACACCTTTGACAACGGGCTAAGAAGAAGCCGTATCGATTACATCTTGCTAAAACTGGGTGACTGGCCCCTGCTGGTGGACATGAAAGTATTACCTCGCCCAGAAAGCGACCACAATCCCCTGTCACTACAACTAAGGTTACCAGGATCTAAGAGTTTAGAGGAGCCTGGTACCTCACGGACTGGGGATGCCTTCCTAACGAATGACAGGAGGAGGTTAAAATGGTCCAGAATTGTGGAGGACGAAACTCTAAGGGCAAAAATTAATACTATGGTTACAAACACATTTAATGAGATGTTGACACATGATCAGCTGGGGAATAACCTCGAAATGGCAAATAACATCATAAATCTCCATAATCGTTGCTTTGACGAGCTAAAAACTCTACTTTCTCTCCCATGCCAGCAGGGAGTTATAAAAGCAAAGGCCCACCCCCAGAAATGGTATAATAAAAAATGAAAAATGTAGGGAGGCCCATACCCACCTCATTAAAGCAATTAAATCACGGATTATGGGTGCAGTTAAAGCAGCCAGACTAATCTATAGGAAAACTCAGTGGGAAGCAAAACGGGAGTGGGAGGACAAGCACTGGTCGGACCTTTTGGAAGCTTCCATATCTAATAATCCAATTAAATTTTGGGATATAGTTAAGTGGGGGAAGGACCCCGACACACGTAACCCCGCAAATCATGTGCCTCCTATCGAATGGGTGACCTTTTACTCGACCCAATTTTGTGCCGAGAATCCCAAACCATCATGTTCATTGGGGACGACACCCTTCCCACCTATTCAATGTGAAAATTATTTTCTCAGAAACAGAGGTCGAGTTGGCATTAAGTCTAACCATGCGAGGGAAAGCGCCGGGAATGGATCTCATCCCCGCCGATTTGTTTAAAAACAACCCCGCTTTGTGGACGCCTTATATTACCAAGGTGGCCAACTCCATAGCTGTAGGTGCGAGAATCCCTAAGTCCTGGAAGGGGGCGGAGATATTGCCAATTTATAAAAAAGGCAATAGGTCTAACCCAGGTAAATATCGCCCGATTAGTCTCATCGATTCTATACAAAAAATCATCGCACGCATGGTCCTAGGCAGGGTCCAAGGCTGGATCGAATCAGAAGACATACTATCTCCAATGCAGGCGGGCTTCAGATCGGGAATGAGTACCATCGACCAGGTGTTCAGATTTTGTCTGATCTACTGGAAGGTGGTCCAGCTGGGTGGTGGTACCATCTTCGCAGTGTTCATTGATCTGAAGTCCGCCTTCGATCTAGTCCCGAGGGACAAACTGTGGAGAGTCTTGAGGAAATTGGGAATTCCAGAGGAACTACTTGTCTTAATAATCAAACTGCATGAGGACAACTATGCGAGGGTGAGGTGGGGAGGCCAGGGACAGGCGACAGAACCCTTTTCGGTAACTCGAGGTGTACGCCAGGGGTGTGTCCTGGCGCCAACACTTTTCTTATTGTTCATTGACCAAGTGGTCAAATTTTTTGCAGATACTCCAACGGACGCCCCAATGCTGGCAGGACAACGGTTCCCAATGCTCATCTTTGCCGATGACACTCTACTCCTCTCTAGAACACGATGTGGATTACAGCGGGCGCTGGACCGCTTTGAGGAGTTCTGTGCCATCAATGACCTCAAGATAAACGTGGGCAAAACCAAGTTTATGGTTCTAGCAAAAAACCGCTCTGTCCGGAGCTCAGTTACTATGGGTGGAGAAAAATTAGACCAAGTGGAGACCATGACATACCTGGGGGTCACCTTAGACAGCCGCCTGAGATGGAAAGCCCAAGTCGGTACACAACATCTTAAGCTTGCCCGACTTACAGGTTGCCTACTGAGTGAGCAAAAAAGATCGATCACCAAGCGGGTTATCCCAGCTCTTAAGATCTATGATGCTAAGATTAACCCAGCAATTTTATATGGTGCAGATCTGTGGGGCCACATGGACCTCACGGGTCTGTTTAAAATCCAGTGTAAATTCTTGCGGAACTTAGTGGGCTTGCCACAGTCGTCCCCTTCCATTCCCCTTTTTTTAGACCTGGGATGCCCCACGATTAATGAGATGGCCAGATTCAGACTGATTGCTTTTTGGAGGCGTCTATGGACATCGCCTGACCTCACACTATTTGCAAAGGAGGTAGCAGAAGTTAGGTTAATCAGGGGTTCGGGGAAAATCCCATGGCTCAAAATGGTTAAAACCATCTTGGGAGACATGGGACTAGAACAGCTATGGATATCCCCCTCTACCAGTATTTTCCCATCCAAACTAGAATTTAAAGAATTGTATTGGGCTACGCTCCGCCAGATTAGAGTCAATGCTTCCAGCTCTACCAACCTCACGGGCAGGTTCCTGACCTTCAAGTTGGATCCAGTGCGTGAAAATTACTGGGATATTGTTTCCAAACCACTGGACAAGAAACTCTACCACCAGTTTCGGGTGGGAGTACTACCACTGAACTCATTCACAAAAAATTGGTCCACTGGTACAACGGATCATTGTGGATGGTGCCCAGGCCACAAGGAAACAGTGGGCCATTTTTTGTTTGCTTGCCCCAGATATTCAGCACCGCGAACCAAATGGCTTAAACCACTGTTTCAGCGCCTGCCTCTTAGAAAATCTACAGAGGCTATTTGGGTACTAAAAACCAATACCTCAGAGGTTTTTGTAGTGAGTTTAGCCAAATACTTGGGGTGGGCCTGGATAATTAGGTCAAAACATTAGCCTACCCCCTAACATAGCCCATTGATGCACACTTCAATAAGCAGTTTGCCTTGTTTTGTTGTTTTGTGTCCTTGTAAATGATTGCTTCTAATGTATTTCATATATGACTTGACTTCTAATTTTATTACATGTGGCTGATTGGAATTTAATTGCCAATTTTTAGCAAGTTTGTGTCAGGTTCGTCTTTAAAGCTGTTTAATACTTTCTCTTTTTAAAATAGCTAAAATTAGGTAGTCCAATTTGAATTGTAATGCAATGAAAATGTAATTATTATCAATTAATGTGTGTTATTATGTGTCTTTTATGATTTCTTTTTAAATCGAAATAAAGACTTTAAACCCTGAGAAAGCTGAAACTGAAGAAGGAAGACTGTCCTGCTGTTGCTCTGCTTAGCTGACCTGCTGTTGCTTTGCTGCCAAGGAGAGGGGAAGGACTTTGCTTTGTGCTGTGTCCCCTTGCTTGAAGGAATCTCCCAGGAGCCTGAGAAGAGCTGGCTCCCTGTTAAGAAGTCCCAGGAACAAAAGGTCTTCACCCCCAGCTTCCCTGAACTCTGCTGAGAGAGTTCTGTCCTTCCTAGAGTGCTTGGGCCAATTGTGGTGCCTCTGGAAGTTGTACCTGTGTTGGGAAGCTGGAAACTACGTTTTTAAAGACTTTCTGCAAGTTTTATCGCATAACTTGCTTGCGGAGCACATCCCCATCAGTGCGAGGAAATTCCCACCGCTACAAAGGCCGAGATCGTCGCAGCACCTGTTGCCGCTGCCAGAGTCGTCGCATCCTTCGTTTGCGGGACGCACCAGTCCGGTGCGGGAAGAATACCCTCGCTGCGAGTGTCGTCGCAGAGCCTGTCGTCACTGGGTGAGATCGTCGCACCGCTTGCTTGCGGACCGCATCACGTCGCTGCGAACATCGTCGCAGAGCCATCGCATCGAGGAACTTCGAGAGGAAGATCGTGCTGGACCGCGCATCGTCGCCCCGGAGTTCGCCGCAGCCCCAAAGATCATCGCATTGTGCCTTTGCAAGCTTTTTCACTGCGGAACCTCCGCACCGGAATCCATACAAGGTATCGTCTCCCTCCCCATACAGACCGGAGTCACCGCAACACGCCCGCTACATCCAGCGGGGTTGTCGCATCGCCTCCCCAGGGTCTCAGGAATGACGCAACACTTGTTTTTTACCGCACCAGCTTCTGTTTTGGAACTTTGTAACATTTAAAGGTACTGTTGGCTAAACGTGACGCAACTGTGAACTTTTCACGCAACTGTGGATTATTTTAACGCAACCTTAAGAACTCTTTTGCAACCATATTCTTGAACTGTGTATGTTTTTGCTGTTTTGGTCTTGTGTAGTTTAGATTAAATACCTTAATTTTTCTAAACTGTTGTGGAGTCAGTTTGTGGTGTTTTCACTGTGTTACTGTGAGTGTTGGTACAAATACTTTTCACATTGCCTTTGAGAAACCTTGACTGCTCGTGCCAAGCTACGAAGGGGGGGAGCAGGGGTTATCTCAGAGGGTTTCCTTCTTACCCTGACTAGAAGCAAGGTTCCCTATTGGACATTGGTACCTACCTCTGCCAACTAGAGACCCCCAGTTCTAACAAATAAGCATACACTTCGGTACAGACCTGTACAGCTCCCTGCGCCACAATGAAAAGACCCTCTTAGGTAAGGTAAAAAACCTTCTAGAGGCATCACATCACATGGTGGGGATGAATAGAAACAATAAAAATGATGATCACGCCGATGATCAAGTACTTGTCTAGTATGATCCCTCTGCTCCTCACAGACGACGCCCATCGAAAAATCGACAACATGCTCACCAAATTCCTCTAGCGGGACAAGAAAGCAAAGGATCAGTATTAAGAAACTGAGACTCGCTAAAAAACAGGGGGGTCTGAACCTGGCAGATTTCAAAACCTACCAAATAGCCTTCCTAGCAAATCAGGGAACACAGTGGGTGTCTCAAGCGACAGACTACTCACCATTGCGGCTACAGGTAGAAAAGGCCATTCTAAACAACCTACACCCCCTCACCCTACTCACAACAAACTCATACCCGCACACATCTAAGCTGATTTTTAAGAATACAAACCTAGCACTCCAAAAGATAGATAAGAAAATGGAGGTCAGCACCAAGGGAACCAAGTCAGAGTCACTATGGTCAAACAGCAAAATCAAATATAAGGGGAAGAGTCTTAACTTAGACATGGATGGAAAAGGGTATTTGCTTCCCACACCAGCTAGAAAAGGGGACAGCCCCCATTACTTTCGCTGACCTGAAAACAAGCTACCAATCAGAAGATCTAGACCTTTACAGATTTCTAAACGTTAAAGCAGCCCTATTGAAGACAAAACGAATCGGCACCCAAGCATCAATCTTCCGCTATGTGGCCAACATCAACAAACTAGGACACCAAGTCTCACATATTTATAAGCTTCGGCACCAAAAAAACACAAAACTCAATGCTAAAACAATTGAATATTGGGACAAACAGTTCCACCCCCAACTAAGCTACCAGGAGTGGGAAAAGCTGTGGACCTCTGCCACACAAAACAAGATCACCCCAGTCCTTGCACAAACCAAACTCTGGTTACTCCACAAAACATACTGGACCCCAGATAGACCACATTCACTTGGCCTGAGAGAGGACTCCCTATGTTGGACCTGCAATACACAGAAGGGGGACCTAGCACACCTCATCTTCCACTGCCCTACACTCAAGGTTTTCTGGGGAAGGGTGATTGACTTTTTTGACAATGTGTTTAAACGCAAAACAAAGAGGGATTTCGCCTCCCTTACCATAGCTTTTATGAGGAATGACCTTGCCTCTGAGAATGATTAGGAACTAATAGACCTACTACTGACGGCAGCTGTGAAACTCATCCTAAACAACTGGAAAGACACTAGCAAACCTTTCGTCCAAGGATGGTTAAACTGGATTACATACCTCAGAGGAGCAGACACCTTGGCAATGCAGTAGTCTCCATGGAAGGCGTCTTCCAGAGGTCTGTGGGTAGCACTGGACAGCTCTCTTGACCCTCACAAACCTCCATGAATGAACGGCCCTAAACGTATGTCTCTTATGGAGCCTCGGAATAGCCAATCAAGTTCCTAGAAACCTGGACAATTGCAACGCAGTTTGGGCTCTCTTTCACTAAATGTATGTGCCTAGTTTTGTACTCTTCCCTACTAGGCTATCCTATCCTTCTCCTCTCTTCCTTTCTACTTTGCTGTCCTTTCTGCCATTCTTCTCCTTCTATGCTCTAACCACACTACCAAAGTGGGTAAGCACAATCAGAGCATTGTAATAACGATCAAGAGAAAATTTTAGTGCTGCCTGTAACAAGAAACACGTATGACTGTATACAGTATATAAAATCCCAATAAAACCTTTTTTTTTTAAATACTTCATTATTGCTTCTTTTCTGTACTATTGTATGTTTATTGTGCTGCATCTATTTAAAAAAATCTTTATTAAATATATTGAATAGGAGAATTCTGTTATCTCAATGCATGGTCTGTCGGGCTTACCTGAGTGCAGTCGCGGCTCCTAGTGGGAGTGCTGTGGGGCGGTGCGGTGTGGCGGGGCAGGGGCACGGTGGGGGGGGTAGTAAACTCCGGCATACGGCTGACCAGAGTTAAGTACATAAATAAATAAATAAAACAAATTACATTGCGTGCGTTGCAACGCCATTTGCGTTGCAGCACGCAATGTATTTAGTTGTATTTATTTATTTATTTATTTATGTACTTAACTCCGGTTGGCCGTATGCCGGAGTTTACTACCCCACACTCTGCCCCTCCCCTCCCTGCCGCACTGCTCGCAGCACTCCCACTAGGAGCCACAACTGAGTTTGGTTTAGTGGTAGACTTTATTTAGGTATTTATTTAAGAGATAATCATTTCAGCAAGAGATGGCCACAGTCATATAAATGGCCAAATTGATCACGGTTTCGCAAAATGCTCTTTTTCAGTCAGTTTGAAATTTATGTTGCAAAAAGATAATTCCAGTGCCAGTGGCATCTATTTAGGGGGAGGGAGGCACCAGGCAAATGGGTGGGTGCTCAAGCACACAAATAAAATAAAAAATTAAAATTAAAATACTTACAAGATCGTGACGAGGCAACATCCTCCTGACTCCAGACCTCTTCTGCTAGGACTGCAGTGCGAGCCCCAGCAAACTCCCTCGACCAATCCTGGACTGCTCACATGCAGTTAACCCAGCATGAAAGCAGCACCCTGATTGGTGGGAGCAGCATCTCTCAGCGCTTCCCAGCGCACTGGAGACCTGCCCTTGCTCTCCACCCAGCCAGCTTAAGAAAGCTGGGTTGAGAGGTTTAAAGTGCACATGTATGACTGGCCGTCGCAAGAAGGCCGGCTAAATAAACTGTGCACAGGCAGCCCTCTGCCCACCACTCCTGCCAGGACGGGGCGGGCCTGCTGCCATTCAGCAGGCCCGCCCCATCCTGGCACTCAGTTCAGGACGGGCTGATGAAAAATAAAATGGCAATGAATTGTCATTTTATTTCTCATCTCTGGGGTTTTGGGGGGCACTTAAGTGGGGCAACTCTTCTCCACTTCAATGGAGGAGCCGCCCCTGTCCAGTGCTATGAATGGAGCTGCGAGTAAAGAACTTGAAGAGTAGGTGTGATGTGATCACCGATGCTGAAGTGCAGAAGCAAATTTGGCAGAGGCATTCTGGACCCAATGGGGAGAGTGAACAAGGGGTACCTAGGCATAGCCCATTGAATAAATCTACACAGGAGGGAACCAGGACAATGGTGGCCTGTACTCAGCTTGGAAACTCAAGGTTTGACAAAGGATGTAATAAGGTTCTCCTGGTGGTAAAGAAGGAAGATTGGGTCACTCTACTTACAGAAGAAGGGATAGGTCTAGGTCCATGCACACTCCCAAGTTCCTCACATCTTCGGAATGGTTCAGTATCAGTCCAGATTCTGGGACACAGGGTTTGTTGATTCTGCTGGGGCAGTTTCCAAATGTGAGAATCATGATTTAATCATACATTGGTTGACACATCCCCTGGTCCACTGCTATAAGGACACAGCAGTTGATTTCCCAGAAACGGTAAAACTGGGCCTTATTTGGCTGTTTCTGGGCCTGTTTTACAGTCTGATGGTCTAATTTTCACTGTTATTTTTCGGGACATTAACAAACATTCGATGCAGCCAGCACAAATGCATGAGGTCTCCCATACCTTGAAAAGTTTTTTAGCTAGGTGACTTCCTAATCGGGACCGCTTTTATGTTTATACTCGGGCCTCTACTCTGTCCCACTCTGACCCTGGTCTAAGATTAATCTGGCAGGCTTCTGTATGTGTTTATTCAGTAGCCACATTGTTGGTTGCCGGTGGTTTTAGTCAGTGGTGTGGTGACCTGTACATATTAAATATAATTAGAAACTTAGCCTATTTTATTTTTGAGCATGCTACAGGTTCTACATATTGCCTAGTACAGCACCTAAAACAGGTGTGAGTGGCCTTTGTGCCCGTTTTTTTACGGCACCTCTCTAGGTTTGCAATGGCGTTTACCACAAGCTTTGCAACAGTAGTTGAAGCAAGGCCGGAATCAGAAAAACGTGGGAATAATGCATTAAAAAGGAATTTAACATGTGATAAAAGGGAATGTGCACCAGGGAGGTTCCTCACAATTATTACTCCTGCATCTTAATGACGCCCGAGAGGTCATGAAAAGTTGCCCCTGAAGGGCACAATGTACCAGACAGGATGCACATTGCTTAAGCAGTAGGGGCTGAGCACCTTCAGATACAACAGGACAATGGGGGCTCTGCTGAACTACCTGGCGAACCCTGTGATCCTACCTGCAAGCCGTTTTATTAATCTCCCACCCGATTGTGCACCCTATGTAGTTGTTTTAACTAATGTACCATCTTCTGATTTAAATCCGATCCAGCCTCAGCAAGAATCACACGAATCCCTTAAAAACAAAACAGTTTCTTGGTTGCATAAGCAATGTGGGATTCCAATTACCTATTCCGATCAAATACTTACCACTAGAAGGGTAGATTGGATTGGCAATTCAAGTAAGACTTGCAGGGGCGATTGTGTCATTGTTAATTTTAAACACCCCCAACATGTTGCAACTGTTTTGTTAAGAGCGGCCTCTCTAACCTACGATGAGAACAGTGTATGTGTACGCCCACTTAGCTACTTCTACAGTCACCATATTAAAGCACCACCCGTTAACAGTAGAAGTAGACCTTTTACACCTACTTTTACACCTACTAATCGCCCAATCTTCGAGGTTCCGTTACAGAATAGATATCAAGCCCTGAGCTCCCTAGATACAAATGACTGACATACACAGGATTGTGGGTCTCCCGTGTGTGTGATTCCTAATAACCAGGTGAACGAATTAAGCAAAAAATGTATAGATCCGGAGCTAACCCCGAAGGTCGATTTAAATATGATTGACAGTGGGCACAAATTTGTCTTTACCATAGAGAGGGCGGCAATTGACCAAGGATACACAGGTGCAGATAATACAATTGCTGGTTTAGACGAGGTAGAGCACAGAGGGGATGGTATTAATTGTTTCACTGCCCAAGACCAGTCCAATTGTTGCAATATGAGGGCGATATCAATCGTTAGTTGGAACATAGGCATCTAAGGAAAAAATGCTGGGGTGGGCCGATTTGATCAGATCATAAGATATCCTGTGTTTTCACGAAACTTGGTGTTCTACAAAACCAAGTTTTGATGGGTTTGTATGCTACCATTCAGAAGCATCGAAGTCGCGGTATGGTAGAGCTAAAGGTGGTTTGCTTGTCCTATTATCTTTTAATCTAATGCTGACCGTTGTTAAACACTTAACTGTAGGGACACATTCGCAAATCCTATGGACACGTGAGAAGAAAGGCCAAGAGGTGCTTTTAATTAATTTTTACAATAATATTTTCGACAACACACAGCACAAAGCTATAGTTGAATTAGAAAGTGCCGTATTGAAGCTTGCATTAGAGCCAAAAACTACTTTTGATTTTATTTGGTATGGGGATTTTAATTCTTCGATCTGCCCAATGTCGCTTTCCAGGGCATGTGGGATGCAAAATAACAGGGGTGATAATACACCACATTTCCCACATAATGAGTATGGGGAGGCAATAAATAATTTACTGTCAACTTATGATTTAGAGCTCTTACAGCCTGCCAAAGATGCCGAGGGCCAAACAATTCCGACCTATACAGGCAGGAACTGTAATTCCCATATTGACCATGTCATGGTCTCATCAAGCATTGTGCCATATTGTCTAACTCCGGTTATTGAGGAATCCACCTTGAGTGACCATAACCGTATTCTAATGAGAACTGAGATCTGGAAACGTAGTACACTACGGACGTCCAGAACCGTAGTTAACATTGAACAACATAAATTAAACAGGACAAGGTTAAGGTGGAACGGGGGAAAATCCGAGAAGGTAATGAGCCTAATTATATCTAAATCCATGGCAGATATTAATGGCATCCTAGCACCAGGGAGAGCCTTATCTTTTATTGTAGATAATTTTATTAATATTAACAAGACTGTAGGTACCATATTTACTGGGACCAGGAAAGGGAAAACCGCCCACAAAAATGGATGGTTTGATCATGCTTGTACAGCCCTCCTTTCACTATTGAAACAGGCTTTGGCTTTCAGACCCAGGGATAACCATAAAGTAGCACTTCTGAGATATGATTATAAAATGGTTCTTTCCAAAAGGAAGAGGTAGTTGCAGCAAGAAGCCTGGGACAACTTAGCGCAGGCAGCGGATACCTCCGATTGCTGCCTGTTTTGGGCTACGGTTAACTCCCCCTTTCTTAAGGATGATAAAGTTCCTCACCTCGCGTCCAATGTCAGCAGTGAGGCCTGGGTCACTCACTTCTCAGCTATATTTCAGGCAGTGGGACAAAACGGTGTAAAACAAAGGTTATGGCCCATAGTTCCATTGGACATTACTTTAGCCGAGGTGGAATGCAGTATTAAGGCCAGCAAGTGGGGTAAGGCCCAGGGTTCGGACGGGGTCCCTATTGATGTCTATAGGACTCTCCCGCTGTTATGGGGCCCTATACTTACTCTGGTTTTTAATGCAGGAGTAACCACCATGATTCCACCAACATGGGGAGACTCGATTATTGTCCCTATCCATAAGAAGGGGGACAAGTCAGCAGCATGTAATTACCGCCCAATCAGCTTACTCGACTCATCAGTGAAAATTATGAGCAGAGTGTTGCTGATCTGGTTGGAAGAGTGGGCTGACGAGAAGGGGATTCTGGCGACCTCGCAGTATGGTTTTAGAAAGGGCCATGGTACATTAGACCAATGCTTAAATCTAGATTTACTAATTGGCAAATACACCAAGGCCAAGCGCGGCACCTTATATCTTTGCTTCGCTGATTTAAGCAGTGCATTTGACTTGGTCGACCACTCTATTTTATGGCCAGCCCTGCTAGAACTCGGTGCACCAGAGGCAATTATTTTCTTTTTAGCTCGCCTCTATGAAAAGCTGCAAGCCTCTGTGCGCTACGGGGTAAGTGGGGAGTGTACCCCCAATTTTAATGTAAAGCGGGGAATAAGACAGGGTTGTGTTCTCGCCCCCCTGCTATTCACCCTTTTTGTAAATGCTGTTGATACAATTTTAAAAACAGTCACAGCTGATGCGCCTCAGGTAAATGGGTTAGGAGTGCCAGTACTGCTTTATGCAGATGAGGCTGTGCTTTTATCACGGACCCCCATAGGACTCCAGCGCCTGATGGATCGGTTTTCCCTTTTTATAAAAGAAAGGAAATTATTCATTAACAAGAGTAAAACCCATACGATGATCTGTGGTGCTAGGACTAATAAAAACCATAAATTTTTTATAGAAGGGGTGAAAGTGCAGCAAGTTGAAAAGTTCTGTTACCTGGGTGTGACCTTTTTGAGGGATGGTAGCTGGTCCCAGGAGCTCGTTAATGTAAAGTCTAAAATGGCAAAAAGCGCCTATGGAATATTTAAATTCGCCTAAAAAATCGACGATAGATGAATCGGTGATATGATGAAGATTTATAAGGCAAGGAGTATCTCGATTGCATTATACGGGGCCGGGCTGTGGGGTTATTCCAACGTAGGTAGTTTGCAGACGGAAGAAAATATCTTCCTTAAAAAACTCCTCTGTCTACCTACCTCTTCCCCAACTGATTTGATCCATAGGGAAGTGGGAGCTGTCTATTTATGTGACCTTGTTTCATTTAGGCCTTTAATGATCTGGCGTGCCATTTGGCACAAGGAAGAGACAGTTTTCAACCAACACGTTATTAAGGATTGTCTTGACCTGGTTAATTATACCAACATCCCCTGGCTAAAGTACATTGTAGACAGTTTTCAGGCTATTTATGGTCTCGATATAATAGTGGATCCGTGTGCTGCAGGGGATATCCCTAAGCAGGAACTGAAAAACAAATTGATGTCGTATCAAGCCAAAAAGCGTCTAGATAGCAACGGTCACTTGACTACAGTCAATCTCTATAACAAGTATATTGACTGTGAAGGCCCTCATTTATACCTAAGCCAGGTAACTAGACCAGCCCACAGGTTTGTTCTTACAAGACTTAGATTTGGATTGGCTCACATTCTGGTGGCATTTCCCTCATCCTAAGAAACATCCTGTTGGCCCTTGTCCATGTGATGGGTATTCGAAACGAAGCACACTACACTTTATATTAATCTGTACCCTATTCTTGAATCTCAGGATGGTCTATCTTAAACCAATGTTTATTAAATATGGAATCTATAGCGTTGATAAGGCTATGAAGTTGATTTATAATGCGAACTCATCGGATATATGTATTTTTACTGCTACTTTTATATGTAAATCTATTCATTTTAGGAAAAGTATGATGTTTTAAACTTTGTTCTGCATTTTACTAGTACATAATCAGCTAATTGTTTTGCCTGAATGCTTTTATGGTCATTTGTACAATATGAACCGAAAAAAGCTTCATGAAATGAAATGAACAGGACAATGAAGTGGTTGGCAGAGAGTATGTTTTCCTTCATGTTGTATATGTTCAAATAAAGTCAAATCCTGATAAACACTTCCATATGTTCAATGTATGAGACGAAGTGGTCATGGACGTCATTAAGGGGTCGCCATGGGTCGCAGCGGCGACCCCTGGCTTGCCCTTTGCTACCCCTGGCACTGCCTTTGCGACCTCTGACCTCAGTGGTGGCCAAATCAGTGCCTGGAACACAGGACCAGCTCACCCTAATGGACATCGTTTGCTGCTCTATTTTCCTAATTTTCTGTTAATTTTTCTTCACAAAATAGTGAATGATATTATTAACTATTAGTGTAAAAAATGGAGTTTAATTCGCTGGAATATGACCCTATCTAACAGTTAAGGTAAGTAAAAAACGTGTTTTGGTGTATGTTGTTCGTTGTATGTTGTATGCATGCTTGAAGGTGAGTGTTTATGTGAAACAGAGTGAGTGAATGAATGTGTGTGTACGTTTATGTGTGTGTGAAGGTCAAATGGCGCGTGATGTCACTTCCGCTACCCCGGGCATTTGGTGAATTGGCGTCCATGTAAGTGGTTTCCCGAATCGGTCATCATAGGAAACGGAGTAAAGCCGTTCACACCTGTTCCAGCAGCTAAACTTCAGTCTTTCTGAGGCCCAGGCACGGCGAGCTCTGTTGCATTCACTTCTGGCTCGCGAGCAGCCATTACGTCATTTGTTCTTGACCCTGTGAATGCTCCGGTGGTTTACGAGGGATCTGGGAGCCGTTCGCACACATCTGGTAGCCTCGTTGGTCGAGAACATGAAATGAACAGAAACGCGACAGAGCACACTGATGTGGGCCAACGAGTGAAGCTCTTTGAAACAGAGAGGTAAGCTGGAAAAAAAGAGCAAGTATGGATTATTAGGGTTCCATGCAGGCAAGACTGAAATTTATCAGTCGCGTTAGTTATAGCAGAAGGGCAGTTATTAAAGTTTTGCCAAGATACAATAAGATTTTCATCACGTTTGTTAAAGATGAATAGTCTTTGAAAACTAGTTTGGCAATAGTTCGAGCTGTAGGAACTTTCTTGGGAGTTTGGATTTTCAGAGCCCACCTTAAGAAGGCTGTCACTGGAGTTCAGGCCTTCTGATTGCCTAGGATGACAAAGGCTACAAAAAGGTTAAGGGAGTTTGCAGATTATTAGTGTGGCAGTTGTTACATTTAAGATTTTATTGAGGAAAAACTACTAGGATTATTTCTTTAAGAACCACTTTGGATAGAGTTTTACAGAATTGCGGATATTTACTCCAGGCGCTACATTAATGACAATCAGCTTTCGTGTGATTTCAGCAGCATTTAACTGGAGCATCTTATTGTTTTGAGGACGGTAAGTGCCGGCAGTCACTTAAACACATGAAGCAAGCTGTATCTGTATAGTTAGCAAGGCGCTATCTTCGTCAGAGTTTGCAGGCACTTGATGTCAACAGCAGGCTGTGGGAGCATACCATTGGAGAAATGCAGGGGTTTGGTAGGGTGGCGGTGCGTCCATTAGGGCGCTGGGGCATTGACCCACAAGTAATTTTTAGCCCCTAAAGAACGGCAAAAATAGCCTATTAATATTACCTCCTGAGTCCCGGGCCGCGTCCGACTCCCGAGGCACTGGAGGCAGTCATTTACAGTTTTTTAGCAGACAGGCAGGGGATGGGGTGGGGCAGCCAGCAGGCTGACTCCGGCGTCATGCTGACTGACATGTCATTGTCAGACTCAGCACTGCAGGAGGCCAGGGGGTGGTCGAACAGAGCGCACAACTCACAAATGCGCATGTTGGGTTTGGGCCTGAGAATTTTTCCGACTAGCCCAGTCATGCGCACTAGTGTTTGCTCTGGCTGGTGGCTGTGCATTAGGAGAACGAGGGTTGATCAAGCCGCAGGCCTCGGTCTCCTAATGTGCTGCGAGTGTCCCTGCTAAGCCAATCCTGGTGCTGCTGGAGCAGCATCTGTATTGGCTGAGAGGGGTTGCCACACTGCACCACCAGTGTGCTACCAGAGAGAGGCACTGGGACTCTAAATAGGGTGTTCTTAGCTGCAGGTTGAGGGGCACTGGATCACTTCAGGGCTCTAGAGTGAGTGTCTGGCACAGAGAGTGACATCTGGTCAGCGACATCACTGGAGGGGGATGGACTCGGAGAGACGTGCTCTCACACAAGATAAGTTAAGAGATAAAGTGGGGGTGAGAGATGCACACCTCTTTTTCAAATTTCATCCATGTTTACTAAAAATCAAGAATTTATCAGCATGCAAACTTGCTCCGCGCTTTGTCCTATTGCGCTGCAATTATCACAAACCACGGGGGAGCCAACAAGGTTCCACCTAGCTGCAAGGCTTATATGAATCCAATGAGTTAAATGACAATTATTTTTGTCCACTATTATCCTTATTTTACACCGTATAATTTTCAACCTTCATACTTAACTATGTATTCAATTCATTATATTCATATCCCTGCTTAACGTAGATGTTCACAAAGGCTCAGGAGCGGAAGTATGTTCCGCATGTCATGATTTTATTGCAACAACCCAATGCAGTTCGGGAAATGATTCCCTTCATCAGGGGAAGCTAAAAAATACACACACATATGTTATACCCATCTTTGTCAACATGAATAATGCATTACAATCAAATCACGAAATCCATCTATTATACGAAAAAATAATGTTTTCAATGAACTGTAAGTGAAACACTACAAATCAATCCGGCCTGTTCCCCAAGAGTTTACACCAACATACTGCCACCAATCCCTTCCCTCAACACTAACATGCTACCTCCACTCCCTTCTACAACGCCTGTGTTGTTCTCAAATATTTAATGAAGCACAATAACACTTACTCAATCCAACCCCTTTATCTTAAAGCTTGGTATCACATATTCATTAGCCCAGCAACGACTTTCAACTAGCTCACGCTTACCATGGCATCCAGTTAATCCTGTGGTTAAAACTTCCAAAGATTCCGACTCTTTTCATAAAAAAAAATACCAAGTTTTATGACGTCATTTTTCCATTTCCTGGCGTTCTGAGGCACGTGTGACCCGATAGGGCACAATTATCACAAGCAGCGGAGCCTCCGCGACACCACTGGATTCAGACGTTGTGAGAGGCCCCAGAGAACAGTATTGAAGAGAGTCGTCGCAGACAGAGCGCCGTGCCAGTCACCGGATCACCAGGGCCGGTCGTGCAAGAATCAGTGTGACCCTGACGAGCCATGCTCAACCTGGACCACATACAGTAAGAGTCTGCTTGTTACAGTCACAACAATGCTTGCAATGACATTACTATTAGCAGCAGTAATATGCCGATAATAACAGGACAGTTGGTATGCGGAGGGCACGAGGACAGATGTGCATGTGGGCAGGGAAGCAAGAATATTGAATAAAGAGCAACCAAACCTGTACCTGTTTCCTGCGTGATTCCTGGCAGCAAGAACACGACAACTGGCGACGAGGATGGGATTTCAAAGCGCCGCCAAACGCATGCACCGTGTTCCCTCGTGACTAAAGAACGGAGCCAGGAGCCCACCCTGGATCCGCCCGCCGCAGAAGGTACAGAATGTGAACAGCTGCGACGTCCGGAGCCCACCCGTTGCAGGAAGTAACGGAGCCAGGAGCCCACCCTGGTCCAAGCACTGAAGATCAAAGCATCAGCGCGGGAGTCCGCCCAGCCGCAGATGCGGTAAGAGTCCCCCACCTGCCTGAAGGCAAGCGGTGAACTCGTCTGTGAGCGGGAGCATCCCGGTGCACCCGACCATGTCCCTGCCGCCGCCACATCCTGTAGAGCCCGCTTCGCGCATAGATTTGAAGCCAAATCTAGCGAGAACATGGCGGCCATCTTGGGGACAGGGGGGGACCGGCAGACAATCAGCAGCCAGGAAGACCCGGCGGCCATTTGAGGGGTGTAGGGCGCAGGAGATGTACAGCGTGTGTATGAGTGAACGTGTGAAGTACATGTGTTCAGTTGGCGACAGAAGTGTAGATGTGCAGGGGTACAGGAGTGCAGAGAAGGTGTGTGCTTGTAGGAGTGCAGAACAGGTGTGCGTGTACATTTGGGTACAGGGGTGCCGGGGTGGAATGTGTGCAAGAGTGCAGGAACACTGTATGCGAACTTGTAGTGATACAGGAAGTGCACAGGAAATATGTGTGTGCACCAGCAGCCTCTCGGAGTCCAGAGAGCACATAAGATGGGGGGGTCTCTAACGATGGAGCTCACCTGGGCCTCGGAGGTGATCCTGCAGACTAGGGCCTTCATTCAAAACATGCCCTCTTTTTACCAGCTGCCACTTGGGGACACAACTCTTCGCGCAACAGAGCTGGGCCCCTCTGTATGTCCTGGGTCACACACACACATATAAAATAATGATTTTGAGTTGAACGTTTTGCTACCCATTTGTTGCCAGTGACAGCAAAATACTTGCTTCTCTATACAGGAGAAGGAGTGTCTGTGTAAGCTTTTTATGGAGGATACCTGATCTGTGCAGGGCTTTAAGTGGGATCACAAAACTGGCGGGGGGGCTCTCATAGGGCCAGCCGATGTAATTATGAGCATGGCTTAAAACTGTTAAGCTAAAAATCTGTACTTAGCATAGTGTGCTGCCCCACTGGTATTTGGCTTCTTCTGTCATTGCCTCCAGATATATACTATCAGTGACATTAAACCTACAACTAGCCAGGACTATAGGCTTTGTCATTGGTTATACGTTGCATAAGATAAATAAGAACAAACTGCAGCATTTTCATTATTACATACAATGAAAACATAGGTGGTTTAGAGATGTGTTACAGGTGGGAACACTTAGAGGGCCTGTTTTCTTTGGTTGTATGTGCTTGGCTTGGGGGTCATTTTGCAAGCACACCAGTTTGGGGATTGGGCACACTTTTGATTTGATTCTAATGTTTTTTCACCATTGTGCTTCAAAATGCTATATTTGGATCCTATTGGTGTAAAACCCACCATTTGAATCAATTTTTTTTAAAAATGGATTGCGGGGTGAGCATCCCCCGCACCCCCCTTTTGCAGTTCAGGCTCGCTCCCTTCGCTCACTCGCTTATTACATTAGGTTACAATTTTTTGCCCACAACTTTCAAAATCCGCCAGCCACCACTGGTGTATAATACATAACACAAGTTTCTTCTGGATAATGCACAAAGTGCACTTTAATTCAACAGCCTTTGTGAAAACATCACATAGTTTGAATGACGGCCTTTTATTGAGTGGTGCACAGTGCAGTCTGCTTCTGTATTGTCTGCGAGACACTACACCGATTACTCATTTTTTGCAGCTAATGCAGCAGCACTGCGTGGAAGAAGAGTTAGGTAGTTGGAACTGGTAATTATGTGGGGTATCTAATGCTTTTGGGTTGAGGGACTGGTACGAAATCTCGCTGGCCCTTGAATTCATTGGTATTTTGTGGCAGCATCACATTATTTGGAGTATGGTGAGCTTTAGCAAGAATTTAGCTGTATAACATGTGCCCAATTCTGAAGTATTGCAAGAAATAACATATTTTGAGTGGTCTCCCTAGTATTTGTATTTTTGTACTAGACTAGAAGTTCTGGCATAATTCGACTTCGAGCACCTGGACACTGCTCATCAATTTCCAGTGGATGTGCTCTGGCCCCTAACATGGTAACAAATTCACAAACCCCAAATAATATATTTAATATTTAAGTCAGGTCATAGAAAAATTGCAAAGGATGTATACTACTGATATAAAAGATAAAAGTTGCGGGGGTGTGGCTAGCCAGCTGACATGGCAGGCGCGAGCTTCTAGAGATCCCCTCCAACTCCCTCATTTATCCTGGGAAAAACCGCAATCCTGAGCCATCGTAGCACACATGACGATGCAACAGGTTGGTGAACTAATATAGGTGCCAATCCTGGGCGGAGGCTCCAGGACCACGTTGATTGACAGCGGAATGGGAGCCCAAGGCCTCCATAACGGGCACCCCGCTAACCGCAGCGGAGCGCGCATGCAGTGGACGGATTGCCGGTGGTAGCGATCACAGCAGCTGAGGAGCAGACCCAAGTGCTGGCGCCAGCCCATTCAAGGAGAACAGAGCAAACTAGAGGCCGGCAAAGAGGCTGCACCACCTGAGACCCACCAGACAGAGGCTGGAGGAAGTCAGCACTGCCTGCGCTTTGCCTGGAGGTCCATGGGTACGGAGGCCTGGAGACCCACGCCCCTATCTTCCAACATGGAGGAGGGCTGCAATCGGAGGTATGAGGTCATGGTGGGTGGGTGGCCACTAAGTGGAGCACCTTTACGGAGATGCGAAAGTGAGCCTGCCCCTCACTTGAGGCAGAGGTAGAGCGAGTGTGGTCCTCTTGGTGCCACGGCAGTCTGGGTGGTGGAGCACAATTACAGAACCCCCCAGGGAGAAGAAAAGACAATGAAGCGAAGGTACCATTGACCTCGTCTAGGGGTGGGGCGACAAAAAGTGTGTGGTGCAGGAACACAAACTGTAAGATCTAGCCTGTGGCTAGGACTCCCAAAGGAGCTGCAGACACGAAGTGCGACAAGGCCGTTAATAAGGCAGCACAAGAGCCCCAATAGCACGAGAAGGAACATAGATGACTCCCGGAGAGGAGACCTACTGGGAATTGGACCATATCTGGGCTGCAGTAGGCCTAAAAGACAGATTCGGGGGACAGCTTGCCTGTACATCAAAGGTGACATAATATAAGCGCAGTGTGGACATTGCAGCTAGCACCCCCACCTAGGGCATAGACCCACAGGTACCCGTGGTCGGATCGGGCCCAGGCCTCAGACGTGGGGCGAAAGGATGGTTTGAACTAGAGGCGCAAATATACCACCATTCCCGCCTACACCGCTACCACCGACTTGAGGCATTACTACACAAGGTGCACGTACCGCGCACAAATAACCAGACCCAGAATGTGACTATTACTGGGCTGCTGACATGCCTCGCCTTGGTGCCGCAGCCGGCCTAAATGCGCAGCCCAAGACTTAGGTGGGTACCGATCATCTCCGCCAAATGCTGTCGGCACAAAAGCTAGCCAAGGGCCGTCTGCGCACAAATGTGCAAGAAAACAACACACGCTCTGGAGCTCCTGAGGCAATGCAAGTGGCAGGGGGCAATGTTGGAGAGGTGCCACATGCAGGGATATCTGTCGAATTATACTCGGTACTGGCGGCAGTGGAAAAGATAGGGGCCACACTGGATCAAACAAGGTCCCCTTTGGAGTCAAAAAGAAAAAGTCACCTCAGATTTTATACTGCTGCGTGCTGATCACCACAAGCTGGCAGAAAAAGTTAACTCACATAGACAGTCCCTAGCGGAATTAAAGCCCATCACAAAGAACCACACAGAGGCCCTGCAGGATTTACTTGACTGTATGCACACGTTGGAGGATAGAGTGGAGGACGCAGAAGGGCGATCGTGCCGCAACAATGTCCGAGTGGTAGGCCTTCCGGAAGGAGAAGAAGGACGCAATCCAGAGGAATACGTGAAGCGCTGGCTCAGGGATCTGCTGCCAGCCGGAGTACTGTCGCCGCAGTTTGTCGTTGAGAGGGCACACCGGGTACCGGCCCAAAAACCTCCCCCGGGGACCCACCCATGACCTTTCCTATTCAAGCTGAAGAATTATAGAGACAGAGATGCGATATTATGGGAAACTCGCAAACTCAGAGACATCAGACTCCTAGGTAATCAGATCATGGTGTTTCTGGATTATACAGCACAGGTGCAAAGGCGCAGGAGTACCTACACTGCAATGAAGCGGCAGCTCTGCGATCTAGATATCCGTTATTCCCGGCTCTTCCCGGCCAGACTGAAAGTGGTTGCCTGTACTGACCACGTGATACCATTTGAATGGCCGACCTACATCCTGCACCATTACCGCAGAACCCGCAACACCAAAGTAACTCCCCGATTACTAGATTTAGGGATAGTAGTAGCGAACGGTTAATCACTAAGAGATGAAAGGCACCAGACCCCCCGCATGCGCAGGCCTGACGCTGCTCTATGTTCGAATGGCCCATAGAAGAGAGTATCTCTATTATGTGTGAAGACATTATGGGTATACGTAAGATCCCAGTAGCTCTGAGATGGGATGCAATGCTAACTGAATTGCAACAAAACATGGGAAATGGAGGGAGAGTCTCCCAGGATCTGACCCAGCAGTCTGAGAGGGCATACACGCATTGCAGCGCTAGACTAGCTGAGACACCTGGTCAGCTGCCATAAGTTGCACATATACACACATGCTCACAAGACCCAGAGTGGGGAGTGGGCGTGCAGATAGCAGTCACAAGTAAAGCCGAATACGAATCCAAACAGTGGGACTGGTGGGGTGCTCTAAGATAGTTTTATTTTGTTTTATATAGTCCCAGATATGTTTTTCTCTTCCCGTTTAGTGGCCCCCATACAGTTGTTACTAGACTTTGCACATCACAAGACAAGTAATAGCAACACATCGTGACTAAGGGAAATTCACCAACGTCTAGACAGGTGCGATAATGTAAAATGAGGGTAACCTGTCTGCTGCGCTTAGGTAACACCTACTTCACAAATTAGCACAGCCCTGATGTCATTGAAATATGTGTTAGGTAATCAATTGTCTTTCCCGTGAGGTGTGATGTACGTTTGATAATTGTTGCTAAAAGTGAAAACCCAATAAAAACATATAAAAAAAAAAAGAAAAAGATAAAAGTTGCAAGTCGTATGGAGTCTACTTTTGCACCACCCACTTGAGTAACTTTATGATCATGTCTTCAGGCCTACCATTGCAACTCTGACCTGCTGTGAGGGAAGATGCAGCCACTCTGTATCAAAAGAAACCATATTTGGTAGGTTTAAAACCATAATTTTGACTTTAATTCAGTCAACTATAAGTTGTGCCATGGAGTCATTGATGTCAGAATGACTAATCTGGGTAAGTGAAACTTGCCTAATACTTGTATTAGAGTGTTTCTGTAGTGATAGGTTACACGTACAGATGTTTCACTGCATTGGCTAAAACATATCTTCCTATGTAAAAAGTCTATTTGGGATAAAAGTCATATATGCCACATTTATAAAATCAAATTTAGTGGCAAATAGATATTTCTTTTAAAAAATAGACTGCGAACATATTTGATTAATATGTGCTTTTCTCTTAATAAAAGCGGGGACAGTAGTTAAACCTATTCAGACTTGTCTCTCCGTGTTCTAGGGGCAGTGATTAGCTGTGAGGAGGCAATATGTGTGGATTGCTGGCAGAAAAGCAAAGATAAATAAATTACAGGTCATCCATGGGCCAGCGGCGGCTCCCGGTTATGTTGGAGGAGCGTTCCCCCCCCCCCCGCCAGCAGATGCAAAACGTGGAAACTAAAAATGATAATAACACAGGTTTATTATCATTTTGTTTTTCTTCATAGCGCTGAGTCCAGGGGGCGGGGCCATCAAGAGGACAGTGGTATAGAAGGAGTGGTGAGCACTGCTGCTAAGTGTGCATGTGCATTTGCCTGGCTGTCTTAGGATGGAGAAACCGACACACGCACTGAGATGTCTCCAAACCGAGCTGCGTTGCCAGGTTGGAGACAGCAGGTACAGGCTCCCAGTCGGAGCGCAAATTCAAGATGCTCAGGCTGATCTGGCACTTCTCTCATGCTCACTTTACACATAGAAGGGGAGAGGGTCTAAAAATAAACTCTACCACCCCGAACCCCCATAAATTCTCAAGTAAACACACAACGGGGGGGTGGAGAGCACAAGACAGAACATATAACAAAACAAGCAAACTCATCTGTTTGAAAAAACTGCCCTCACTCACATACCGAGGTATGTGATATGCTTCATCATAGGGCCTGCTTACAATACGCCCTGGTGTAGCCACACTCAGGGCGGAGCATAAGGGAGGGGGAAAAAATAATAAATTCCACACCACACAACGTACGACCACAGAACTCAACACATAATACACGTAACATACAAAGTGATAGAGCAGTGCAAATCACCAAGTGACTGAAACTAATGATGCGACAAAAAAGTGCAGCTAGTAGGAAGTGATTTAAAACTGGTTTAAGGATACCAACCAAAACATGTATTCCAAGGTTCCCCCACCAGGATTAAAAAGAAAAAGGATGGGTAATGTCTTGATAAGAAGATGAAGCTTCTCAAGACTTCCCTCCTGGTACTGCTGTGGTCAACATGTTTCGACCGACTTACTGTGCCTCGAAAGGTCACCCCGGTCTTCTTCAGGACTGATGTCGTCTGGATTGGCCACAGGGGTGTCTGGGAGCCTCAGCCTGTGCTGCAGTGGAGCCAGAGGAGCAGAAGAGTGCGATGCGGCAGGTGGCACCTAAGTTCTTTTTTTCTTCTATCTGATGTTATTGTCGTCGTCATCGTCCACCCCCTCACCCGAGCTGCCCGCCTGCCACTTCTCCCTGACACCTGCAGCTCCTGCTATGGGCACATTTCTTGGAATATTTGAGACAGCAGTGGATAGGAACTGTAGGTGCTAATTCAAAGGGCAGGCTGGACCTGGACTTTTGACACTGAGATAATGATCAAGGTGTAAATGAGATCTTCATTGCCGGTCTTTAGCCAACTTCCTTTGCTAGCAGGAGAGCCACCAAGTGGTGGTTTTCACAGGGCATCCACTCATTGTAACCAGACAGCCCCAAGATGGGTTCTCCCAATTCCACAAACTAGCTCCATTTTGAAAGACCACAAGAACAAGGTTTCCTGAGATGGGTGCTTTATAACTAACAAAACATACATGCAGCATACATAAAACTCCTAGAAGTCTTAACAAGGGTTAAACTTGTATCTTCATATCAAACCTGCATTTCATCTCCCACAGCATTCTGACTACTAAGCTGCATTTTTCTGATCATGCTATTATCTAACAGAGAGGGCTACCCACATTTGCCAACCATAACACAGACCCAGTTAGTTAAGGCAATAAACACATTATAAAAGTAAACCAAACATGCATATCTAGTACAGTGACTAACCATATTATCATGCCTAAACAGACAGGTGACAGGATTTGGTCAATAGAAAGGCAATTCAAAGGTTAACCCACTAAGTAACTCCACTTCTACTCCTTCCATGAGATCCTTGCCTGGTACAGAGAGTTCAAAAACACTAAAGGCATGTATGAGCAATGTTGGTTCAGGGTCCAGACGCACGGTCTCCAATTTAAAAAAATGCATGCAATACAGCAGCAGCAACTTTGGTTGTATTAATTAGAGAGAGCAGAACAACAACACATCTAGTATGATATGGTGCTGTTTTCCTCTCTACCTGCACTGGCGCTCTTTAGGGTTCCATGTGCTATTCCTTCCAGAATGAAAACTATCCTTTAACAATTCTCCTGCTTTGTATGTGTGCTGTACACATGCACAGTTGAAATGAAAAAATTAGGAGCAATGAAGCACGTTTCTCGCCGTTAAGCCTACCTCAAGGAGGCATAAGATTTTGGTGCAAATCCCTGTCTACAAATGTTTTTAGATAGGAATTAGAGCCAAAACCCATAGGTGGTTGCCTGGAAATGCTGAGGTATGACCCCATTGAATGCCCCCTTCATGCAAAAGTAATGCAAAGCAGCTTTGCGTTACTTCTGGAAAGTATCCAACGCAAATCCTGATTTAAATCCCAGCATAAAACTTTGTGCAGGATTTGCATTACAAAAGAGTTGCAAACATGGCACACACTTTTAGTAAATCTGGGCCCCTGTTTAGTAATTCTAATGCAAACCCAACGAGAAAGGAAAAGTATACCCAGCCTGCTTGTAAACATATGTATGAAAGATTGGGTTCCAGTAACATAACAGAGCCATGAACCAAACTGTTTTCTTTTTTCTTTTTAAAATGAAAATCCTGAAGTGGGATTTTCTTTTTGAAAATAAATATTAAATGCTCTACACTCCATGGGAGCCCTCTCCCATGGCATGGAGAGCATATACATTTTTCACTGCCCATTACTGTCAGGGTTTTCCAGGAGGTGACGGGCAGTTGAAACTGACCTCTAATTCCGCCCATCTAAATGATGTGGGTATAATTAAAGGTCTGCATTTAAAGGTCCTTACTCCATAGGGCCTTCGGAGGGGTTTAATGATGGCGGAGTTGGAGTAGTCCCCGCCATGATTAAACCTATAGTCTGAATGCATCTAAATTTGACAGATAGGACACAGTATTGGCGTTACGGCTAATCCATTGCTGTTGTGATGTAATATCCATGCCACTGAGATCAAAATCAGGCTAATGTTTTGGGACCACAAAATCTACTTTTTTCATGATGTTGCACCAATATTTCTTAAAAACATTGACAACTTCATATTCGAACAATCTTCAATTAAAAAAGGACTAAGTTGGCAATAAGCAACCAGAATTTGAAATCAAGATCGTGAAATGCATTTCTGCTGTTAAGCATACAAAAGAGTCCTAAAACTTAATATATAAAGGAAAAAAGAAAGAGTTAATTAAAGACATCATTGAAACCTGATTACACAGCATCTCTAGCACGTTAGTGGGTGTGCACCACTCTCAAGGTGCAAACAGGCAAAGTGTAAGAGAGAAGGAGAGTAGTCCTCATTTGCTCTGCTGTCTTTTTATTGGTTTTACCTTATACAAATTCCACATACATTCCAGTAGGTTAATGTGCACAACAGAAGGGCGCCATCCCAGCAACCTTTGTCAACATCTGGAAATGTGGTGCTTGAAAAAAAACATCCTAGTGCCTCTCCAGGATCTGAGATAAACTCCCTGACACACCCCATTTCTGAAAGTACTCCTGAACTTGGTATCTCATCTTAAGACGCTAGCCCTGAAAGTACCCTTATTTCAATGTGCTAGTCAACAAAATTGACAGCAAACAAGCCATGGAAGTTGTCGAAAGCATGGGGATAATTGGAGTCTCTCAATTCGTACATGTTCCAATGCTCAAAGTTATTCACATCCTGGAGCTGGACATCACCCACAGAACCGAACCAATTCATGCAATCAGAAGGTGAGCCTGAATTTTCAGTCAGCAATCATTTTTACATGTCCCGGTGGTCAAAAAGATCCAAATTCGTTTTTCACTACTGTGAGGCCTACCCCTCACATAGGTTAACGTTGGGGATTCCTTGTTACATCTAATAAGCTGTAATTTACAATTGGAAGGACGTAGAGCTGCCACGTTTAGTACCTACGGAATTGTAATGATACATTCTCTTTGATGGTAAAGTTGAATTTATCATTACAATTTTAAAAATACAAATTTTAGAAAGATGGCATCATTTTTCTATTCTCAACCCTGTATGCCTGCAGCATGTCACCAATACATCACTGGGGTGGTTGAGAGCTGCGCTTTGTGCATTCCCTCTGGACAGTCACACAAAAAGAGAGCTTAGGTGTGACTTGATGGACCATCCACATCCTGAAGGGTACTCCTGGGCAGGATGAGAGGGAGGAGCTGGGCACTGCCTCATACTCACAAGTGAATAGACTGTGTCCTGTTCCCACACAAAGGGCTGTTTAACCCCCTGTAGTGAGTCTGGAGCCAGGGCAGGAAGGAAGGACATCTGTGCACTACGCCTTCCTGTGTGGATCGTCGATGACTCATTGTCTCCTCTGCACCCTGCATTTCCTCTTCAACGACAACGCAACCAAGGCACTCTGCAGTTGGCCAAGGTCGGTCTCTGTATCCGACTCATGCTCCATTGTGGTCGGCCTGAACATGTGAATTTGACCCAATGTAGTGTGATTAGATAGCCCCGGTTGGTGCTTTTAAGCACTACATTACAGTTTATTCTTTACAATTTCATAACTCCGGTTCTACTTTATGGGGTTTTTTGTGGTTTTGGTATTGTTTTGTTTATTAAATTAAACTCTATTTTTCCAACCAGGCGTGTAATCTTTTTGAGTGGTGTTTGCACTGTTTTACTGTTTAAAGTGTGGTACAAATACTCCGCACATTGCCTCTTAAGTTAAGGCTGACTGTTCTGAGCCAAACTACTAGGGGGTGAGTCCAGGTTAATTAGGGTGTGTTTGTGACTTACCCTGACTGGTACTGTGGTTCTGCTAACCAGAAACCCAATTTCTAACAGGATGACTTCCTAGCACTCTACAGAAACAGGCTAGCACTCTATAAAACGTTGTGAATGCAGAGGGTTAATTATATAAACAAGGGAGCTTTCACAACAGGCACTACGAGTGCCAACAGCCTTTGACGAACTTGGAGGCGGGGTCTGTACTGGCCGCACCTGACACTTATTTCTACAGTGCTTTAAAGCACACTTGGTAGTCCTGCAGTGGGCACAATGGAAACCATGAATCCCAACAGCCTTGGAGGACCTTGGAGGCAGGGTCTGTACTGCCTGCACCTGCCACTTGTTTCTATAGTGCTTTAAAGTGCACTTGGTGATCCCGCAGCGCAGGGAGCTTTCACAACGGAACTACGAATCCCAACAGCCTTGGAGGCCCTTGGAGGTGGGATCCTGCTCCTGCCACTTGTTTCTACAGTGCTTTAACGTGCACTTTGTAGTCCAGCAGGAGGGGGAGCTTTCACAACGGGGACTATGGGTCCCAACAGCCTTAGAGGACCTGAAGCTGAACTGCCCGCACCTGCCACTTGTTTCTACAGCGTTTTAAAGCACACTTGGTGGTTCCACAGTGAGGGGAGCTTTCAAAATGGGAACTATGAGTCCTAACAGCTTTGGAGAACCTTGGAAGCGGAGTCTGTACTGCCCGCACCTGCCACTTGTTTCTATAGCACTTTAAAATGCACTTGGTGGTTCTATAGCCCGGGGAGCTTTAACAACGGGGACTATGAGTCCCCTGGAGGATCTTAGTGTTAGGGTCTGTACTGCCTGCACCTTTCACTTGTTTTCACAGGACTTTAAAGTGCACTTGGTGGTCTCGCAGTGCAGGACGCATGAAGCCCATGTCTGGGTGAAGCCCAGTCCAAGGGTGGGCCAACACTGCGCCTGACAGTGACAGGATGAGTCAGGGTAGGGAGACCTCCTTTGGCTCCATGGGCCGGTGATATTGGACATCTGCAATAAGACTTTTATATACTCTCATGTCTCTCCCGCATTGATCATTTGCACCTTTGCTGGTTTGCCAGTTTGCCCACACTCCCTGAGTTCTGCACCGAGAGAAAATCCCACCCGGGTGCCTTGGAAAAAGCGCATGGGGTCTAGGTTTTTATTGATTGTGTGATTTTCCTGGCCCTATTTCTATTTTCCTTCAGGCCCTGCCCCAGGATGGAAATTTGGTAACATGAGCCTTTACCTAACAGAGTGGTGAGGAAAATCTGCCTGGTACTCCCAAAGACATGAAGACTTTGTTCGGATTTGTGCTGCCTTTGTTGACTACCTTTTGGGGTATCTGTGTCCCCCCTAGAGCTCTCGAGCCCAGTGAGGCAGACATAGTGTGCACAGTGCGCTCAAAATCTGGGTCTGCCCCGGGCTCAGTGGTTTGGGGATCGAGCTTTAGGCCTCCTCTCTGACTCTACCCTGCAAAGACATTGTATTGTACTGTCTCATCGCAATCAATGCCCTAACCTCCTCTTGCGCGCTTTATATTAATTGCGCAAGTCCATTTTATTTGTTCAATACTTGGTTTACTCATTTACTGTTTGCTAGAGGGCTTGTGGGTTTTGTGAATTATTTGAGATGGATACACGCAAACTTGGGTTTAATCTGGATGGGGCAGCTGCCAAGAAAATGGCACTCTCGACAGATATATTGAAAAGGCGGTAGACAAAGAAATCCTTCTCGTTAAAAGTCAACTTTTCCTGGCCTCACCACAAAACTGAAGGAGATATTCCTGGCACTGGATAGTGATGCGAGGGCGGAACCCACCCAGAGAAAAGTGCCTCCCCCTCCTACCGAATCAATTAATTGTGCTTTGCTCTGCAAACGATGCGGAAAAGAGGGCCTACTTCTAAAAAAGCTGGTGACTCCATCAGGTCTAAGCCTGCGGAGTCCCTTCCTCCTCATGTTTATTCTGGATGTAGAGGTCATTGGTGAATTACTTAAGCAATCTGGAAAGAAGATTGTGGACCTCATTGAATCTAGGTTGTCATTGTTATATGACCGGTTGGGGCAAATTAAGGCCAGGGTAAATACCATGGACATGAAACTGAGCCACAAAGTGGCGGGGTGGAACTAGTACTTGTTCGAATGAGCCCTTTAAACCTGCACAGGAGCCAAGGCAAATGGTAAAAAATCTAACCGACCCGCAAAATCTCTGGGATTCATCCCTGGGTGCCACTCAAGATGTGATATCCCTCTGGCTGCATGCCCCTATGTGATGATTATGGCTAATGTCCCGATGCTGTGCCCAGAAATGAGGGAAACTACCTAAGAACTTCTAAAGAAAATAACACATTGGGTCAAGTGGAACTTTGGCTTCCAGGATTACTTATTCCCCAAGATCCTCATGGCAAGGAGAGTGGAATGGATTGGGAACATGCATAAAGAATTATAGGAGGATTGGGTCCTTGTTACCTTTGGGAATTCCAGGTTGGCCAGGGATCTGATTAGGGCTGCTCAGCAAGGCTACCTTAAGAGTGTCAATATTAAGATCGTGTTCCTTGTATTTGTTTTATAGAAATCAAGCTAAACCTCCCTACCCTACCCTCCCTCTCTTTCGCCATACCTGTTGACAATCGTTTCCTCCCTTTGGTGACCTCTCTGAAAACGATTGACTCAGCTCTAGTTATGTAGCAAATTTTACCTTCACCCAAGAGACCAGCTCTGGTTCAGGTCATCTTGTGCCCCTCCCCAACCCTACCATAATCCGATCAAACTTCCAGTACTATAACTAATCCCCAATGTTAAGAAATATCTAGGTCACCTTTCCAAGCTAATCCGGCTACCTCTGAGACATTACTTGCTGATTTCAATACTTTATCCTGGAACATCGCTGGCTTTGAAAGCAAAATAGGTTGTGAGGACTGTGAGGATTTCATATGCAAGTATGACATCATTCTTCTTCATGAGACCTGGTCTACTGAGGAAATCTTTATAGATGGATATCACACTCATATGACCTTTGCTGTTCCTTCCCCCTCTAACAGGGCCAAGGCGGGTCTTTCAACTTGGTTCAAAGTCATCCTTGGGTGCCGGGTGACCTCTATTCCAGCTGAAAGTTTGCTATTCCAAGTGTTTCCGTCTACATGGCCTGGGGGCTGTAATGCTGTCTTTATTAACTTCTATAATGGGTACTTTGACTCAGGCCATCTGCTTAATCTTAATGTGCTGTCGGATTTTATCCTTGGTCTCGATGCACAGCTTGCTCCCCTGCAAAAAGGTTATCAAATCATTTTAGGTGAAGATTTTAATATAAAACTAGGTTAGACTGCCTTAGTATTGGGGGTGACAAGTGTCCATGGGATAAGGGGGACTAGGCTCTTTTTCATTTCACAAAACAATGTTGATCTCAATGTTGCAGAACTTCATGATCCATCATATAGGACAAAATCTAGTTTTGTTAGGGAGAGTGTGCCTCTGTAATAGACTATATTTTTGTCAGTTATGATTTGTCTACAAGGATTACTGGGGTACCATCAAGAAAAGACCATATAGTGATTATAACCCCTTAAACCTTAGGTTACATTTACCTAGAAGGGGGGAGTTCTAAAAACCATGTTCCCCTTAGGTCCCAGGGATTGCGTCTGGTTTGGAGAAATGTCGGCATGAGTGGTCTTCTTGGCAAAATTTGCTGGAGCCACCTCCCTGTGATACTTGGCTACCTTGACCAGTCCGGTGGCCATGGGGAGGTGTCTTTCCAATTTGTAGAACTAGGCCAAGTGGTGAAGAACCTACTGATGAAAACCTGCAGGCCAGGCCAAAATGATCATAGGTGGTTTGACCATACCTGTAGAACCGCGTCAACACCACTCAATGAGGCACTAAGAGAATCACTGAGGACACACTTAAAGTGCATCAATGTAGAGTGGATAACAAGGTAGCCCAATGGGTAAGATGAAAAGAAATACAGAAAGAATCCTGGGAAAGCTCATCATGGCCTATAAGTTAAAAACACTAGTGTTTTTCTGGTCTGAGGTGGCTAATATTAAATCTGGTGGGGCAAATCCAAATGCTGTGATCACATCCATTAGCCAAGAGGCCCGGGATTGTCATTTCACAGCAGTTTATGGGGCCTCAAATACTGTTCTTACCACAAAGGAGGAGGTGATCTTTCACCTGGCTCTGGAATTTATGCTTGGCGAGGTGAAGTAAGCAATCGATAAAAGCCCCTTCAGGAAAGCCCCAGTTCCAGATATTATTCATCAACGGTCTTGGCTCAGCCTTGACCACTAAAGTCTCTGACACCCCCTGCATTGGCAGAAAAGGATACCTGTCCTATTACACGCGGATGAAGCAATTTTGCTATCACAAATTTTTAATGGCCTTAATATCCTGTATCACAAATTTGTCTCCTTTATGGGTTCACTTGGACTAGCCACTAACTGTTCTTAAACCTTCATAATGGCTTGTAATCAAAAGCATACTAAGCTGTGGGGAGTCTCGCTGCAAGGACACTCCATTGTCCTTGTGCAGGATTTCCCCTATTTGGGTGTTATATTTGATGCCAAGGTCAATTGGTCAATTGGTGCCTTTGCTTCGCCAAAGTTTGCCAGAAAATCACTAGCTCAGTTGGATACTTCTTCAACCTTGCCAAACCTACTGGCAATAAACCTGTGGCCCCTATGCTGGAGATTTATAGAAGGAAATGTCCCCCCGCCTTATTATATGGATCAGGTATTTGGTGCTATGTCAATTCAAATATACCAACGAGAGAGAGAGAGGGTCATGGGGATATTTAAAGACCTGCCCAGATTCACATCCCCATTATGCTATAATATAAAACACAAAAAAGAACCGGGGGTCTAATAGCCAACACTCTAGCCACCGAACTTCAACTCCTCGCAGAGGGAGTCAAGACATTGGTCACAACAGAGCCCACAATGATCAAAACAATCATTGAAAAAAGAAAGCAGAAAGTAAAGGGACTAATAGTGAGATCCAAAAACAGTTAAATGGATTCCCATCAATATACCACAGTGATCAATATTCTCATTTGGTCAAGCATATTATGGGATGGTATGTCCCTTGATCATTGGGACTTGTTACCATTCCAATATAGATTGACTGGATTGGATCAGACCCTTAATCATTGAAGATAGAGAATATATTGCTAGAAGTCAGCTCATAGGGGAACCAGTGCAGTGCAAAACACAAAAAAGTGGTGATTAAAATAGGGTGATGAGGCGAAAAACAGGAAACATTTTATTAGGAAACCGACTCACCCCCTAATTAAAAACATAACAGTTCAAGGGGCAGTTTAAACAAATAACTGCAAATGATAGGCCAACATGTTTCAGCCTCTACGGTACCAAATTCCTTGGCTTTCTTCAGGGCCTCTGCTCTATAACTTTGCTACTGCAAGACCAGGTATGTCTTAACCTACAGTGAGAACTAATATAACAGACTTATAGTGAAGTTGCAAATCAAAATAAGAGGTTGAAACCGATACAACCTACTTCAACTGCTCCTCCACATCAAGGGATGCAAATGTCATCTAAAGAAAAGAAAATATACACCTTGTTACTCAAATCACTGCTCTCTTGTTTAATTATTCATAAAGATTGGTATTCATTTAAAACAATTCAATCTGCTCACCCGGCTTGACAGGGGACTGGACCTCACCTCACCTGGACCATGCTCAGGAATTCGAGGATCCTTGTGGGCTCTCTTGTGACCCATGTCTTGACTCCCTCTGTGAGGTGTTGCAGTTCGGTGGCTAGAGTGTTGGCTATTAGACCCCCGGTTCTTTTTTGTGTTTTATACTATGTCAATCAAAACAGTTTCAAGGAGAACAAAATAGAGTGCTGAGGAGGTTACTGGGTGTTCCACCAGTGCGCTCAACTTTTATCCTGCACTAGGAGAGCTAGGTTGAATATGAAGTAGATGTGATTAAATTGGCCACCGTACTCCTGTGGTGTATGATATTAACTAATCTGCATGCTCCCCTAACAGGGAAATCATTAAAGATTGTTTGTCATGTGATAGAGGTGGAAACATTTCTTGGTTCCACCATATCAAGACCGTCTTGGCTGACCTGGGCGAGCTGCATCTATTTGCGGTGCTTGAGGCCATAACTAAACAAGACAGGGCATGGGTAAAAGCTTCTTTAAAATCACTTAGCCACCACTGGAGAGAGGCCCTTGAGTTTACTAAAACCTCTGCCAAAGAATATGCCTTGCTTTGTTGTACGCCCAGTGTGGAACTGTAATTTGAGTTGTTTGTTCGCCCTTGGGACAGAATGTTACTCACCCGTTTCAGATTGGGCTTCGTGCACTGGCATCAAGGGTTCCCGTTGGGCCAACTTGCCCCCTCAAATACTATGTTGTGCCCTTGTGATGAATGATGAATCCTCTCCTCAGAGCGG